>NC_090445.1:1300240289-1301631673 GCF_031143425.1 Pleurodeles waltl
CACAGGTGTGTGTAGTTTCATTCTCTCTGAAGTCCTGGAGTTGATAATCCAGTTCAAAGGACAAACAGGACCTTTCACATGCGAGGTAATGGACAGCAGATTACAGGTTTTACCGACTACCAGGCAGTGCATTCTCAGACCTGAAGTCCATGCAGACTGATGTGCTCTAACTATACCATGCCACACTGAAGAGGTAAGCACACAGGAGTGAGAATGGGAGTCTGGATGAGTTAGATGATGATTCTCAGAGTCCTGATAGTCCATTAGCAGCGCACCCTAGAGAAGAGTGGTCAGGGACTCAATACATGGCAGTGGCCGGAGTTATTACCTGGGATGGTCTGCACAGGGCATGTGTTGTGAGCAATGCTTGTCATACCTGGGGCACTTGTGCTAACCATTTCCATGTTTAATGAACTTGTTGTCAGACATGCTCCTTGAAGAGATAGCTGATGTCACACTTACTGCTGTGAATGGTCTGGATATACATTCCTATTGCCAATGCTATTGCACATCCACTGCCTCATGTATGATGCATTTTTTTACCTTAGGATTGATGGTGTCTTAGTTGTGTGTCATATGCTGCAATGGACCATGTTGGCAACAAGGAAGTGTCTCATAGCTGTGTGCCTATGATGTTGCTGTTCAAATGTGATATGGACAAGCATTATGTCATTTAAGCTGTGTGTGATGTTTGCTGTACATCCATACCCCTCAAATGTGAAGTGGCATCTGGAGTATGCAAATTTGTATTCCTGCAATGCTCCATGAGGTAATACCCTGATTCTGATTCCTAGAGATATGTGATGCGTCAATAATTTCCCGGAGCATGATTTAGTGATGAAGTAAGGTGTTTAATTACATATGATGACAAAGTGGTGATGATGATCAGAGTTCAAAGAAGTTCTGTACAATTTGTTGTCTGCGCCGCATTCCTGCAGCTGTGTTGGGCTAGTCCCCCTCATGTTCCCAACCAGCATCCTCCTCCTCCCCCTCGTCAGGCATTTGTGGTTCTGGTTCGTAGAGGGGTATGTTCCTCCTCACACAAATGTTGTGCAGGATGGCACAGGTCAGAATGATTTTGAGGCTACCTCCGGTGATGTCCAGGCACCTGAATCTGGACTTCATGATGGCAAAGGCCCGCTCAACAATGGAGTGTGTCCTCTGTTGTGCCTCATTAAGGCCCTCTCTGCTGCTGTGCTTCGGTTGGCAAATGGGGTCATGATCCATGGCTGGATCCCGTAACCCTGATCAGCTGAAAGAGAAACAGTGTGTAAGTATTTTTGGGTTGTTTGCACAGTGATTGTCAGGTCACATGGCAGTTGTTATCTTGTGTAGTCTGAGACTCATTTGTGTTAGTGGTATTGTTTGGGATCCTAGGCTTCTGTGATGTGCTTTCTGCGTTGAGTTGTTTGACTGGCAAAACTGGAGTTTGGCAGATTGGGCTAGTATCCGTGTTATATTTGCAAACTTTCTATTCAGTGTGTTTCTCCCATGCGTTATGTAGTGAGGAAGATGTGTCCGTGTGCTTTCACTGGAGGTGACATGATACTTCCAAACACACAATTGGTTCAACTGTGGTGGTGACATGGTTGCACTATGTAGCTTGGACATCCCATCCAATTGGACATATGTAATTGCAGGTGGAATGCAACAGTGAGGCCCTGTGATTTGGCTAGGTGACAATGCAGGACACGTCTCCATACGTTGGCAGCACTGCAGTGTTCACTGTTCATCATGCAAAATCATCCCATGTGTGACAAGTTCTCTGCAAAGCTATTTTAGTACCCTCAGCCAGTTGGCTCAAGTGCAACCGTGCACCTACACTCCTGAACTTGCTCCAGGTGAACTGGCTCACTTGGTTGTGGGGGTGATGGTTACAGTGTTAGGAGGTCCATCTCCCTCTACATCTGTTATGTGTATGGGTAATTGTCGCAATCAGTATGCGTAGCAATGTGCACTTTGTAATAGTGTCACATCCACATATTTTAATGGCACAGTCCACTCCCTTATTGCTAGCTGGCAATGTCACCCCAGGAGTGATGTGAGATCTTGTTACTGCTTACATCATTCCACGTCGCCTTCATTTGATTCAATGTCATCATGCTATGTGTGTCATGGTGTTTGAGCTGCAGCAACACACATTACACAGCCCTTACACAGGACGTATTGTTTGTAAGTGTGTGGGATTGACTATAGCCTTATGTGATATTGAAAGGTTCATCCTCCAAGTTGTACTGCCAGTTAAGGCCATCTCATTGTCACAGTGTGGTTTGAGATTGGTCCCGTGAGGCTCTAGTGTGGCATCGATTGTTATTTGCATCCATCATTTGTCCATAGATGTGTGTGTCCGAATGGGCAGTATTACACCTCAGTGTTTTCCTGCCCACATGTCAATGTAGTGGTGAATGTATTGTGTGTCGTACAGGGTTGCTGTGCTGTGTGTAAGTTATTAGGTTTCTGTACTTACCAACAAGGAGGCCATTGCCATATCGTCCATCCTGGAAGTGGCGGTTGATGGTGCTGTGGCGGAAGATGAATGAGTCATGGACACTCCGGGGATACTTTGCCATGATGTTTGTGAACAATCCCTGGTGATCCACAATGGCCTGTACATTGATGGAGTGTGTGTGCTTCCTATTGTGGTATAGGTGCTCGGTTGCAGCAGGTGGCAGAATCCAGACATGTCTGCAGTCTATGGCACCAAGCATGTGCGGGAAGCCATTCATCTGATAGAAGCCCTGTTTGGTCTCCTGCTGCTTCTGCTGTGTGTTGGGGAAGTAGATGTGGCGGGGTGTGAGGGAGATGATGGCATCCAGTACCTTGGTAAGGAAGGTGGAGAATGAGGCTGTGAGATCCCAGCAACCAGGGCACCAGTGGTTTGAAATGAGCCACTTGCCAACATGTGCAGAACAGCTAGCAGCTTGGTCTCCGGTGGAATGATGTGGGGTGTCTGCAAGGTGGGTGCCAACTGTGGCTCAATGTTGTGCAGCAGCTGGTGTATGGCTTGCCAGTTTTGTCTGTACCTCTGGATGATCTTGCGTTCCCTGAGGCCCATGAGGGTTGTCCTGGTCCGGAGTATACTGTCCTGCCTTCTGCGTTGCCTATGGGTTGGTGTGGTGGTGGCTGCCGCTGTTGGTCCTGTACTCGGCGTCTTCTGGCATACTGCATGAATATCACCTCCATGTCCTCCTTCTTGGTCAATGATGTTGCTTGTGTGAGTTTTCCTTTAGTAGTGGTGTTTTTGCCCCATTATAACGCCTGCCCTGACCCAGGTGTTACAATTTGACGCAAATCAGGTTTTGAGTCATTTTTTAGCTGAATTTCCCTCCCGTGCACCATTTTCACCCAGATGGATAAATATGGCACAAGTGTGTCTGAGTAATTTTTTGGATGGGAACGCCTACCTTGCTTCTCATCAGCGCAAGGCGGTTTCACGCATCCAAGAAATGACGTAAACAACATATTTTTGGCGCTAGACAGGTCTAGCGCCAAAGTATAAATATGGTGTTCAGTTTGCGCCAAAAAATGACATACATCCAGCACAAACAGAGTATAAATATGCCCCTAAATATCTTTGAATCCTGACTCAATGTTCTCTCGGATCAAGAGAAACTGACACGCACTAATTTACCAATTATATTGTTAGAGTGACTAGAAACTGCAATTCAACACAGAATTGTGTTCCAGCTCTGGGCTCTAATTCTAAATTCAGGCGTCTGATTAATTTTTCTTCTCTGTTCCAAAAATAGAGAATGCATCAAATTATTCAAATGAATTTCAGTGTGACCCGATAATTGCATATTCAGTCTCAGACACCAACATATAGTTTAAAGGGCTTTATTTAGATTCAAAGTCAAACGTACATATGTAAGTCTCAAAATTATAGTACAAATGTACAGGATAACCAAAGGTGAATTAAAATGTCATACAGTATAAACATATAAAGCACCCCTAATTCAATAGTGATAATGCAGAAAATAAGAAAAAACAATTGATGCATACAATACTAATCTAAGTTCTTCTACCTAACCATTAATCTAAATCTCTATCTGTTTTATGGGTTAAGGAACACAGTCAGCATGACAGAACTTCTGGAGAAGTTTCCATCAAGAGAGGCATGGCGATATGAAGATACAAAATTGGAGTTCAAAAGAAGTGTCTAAGTGAAATCCACTCTCAGCTAAGGGCAGAGGGAATCTGAAGCTTGCTGCTAACAAAACCACACTTAAATCATGTTTCTTATAAAGATGAGCTCATTGGCAAATATCTTTCCAAGTTCAAAAACATGACCTCAAATTATCCTTCGCTTAATTGACATTTCGAGCTTCTGGGTTTTTGGCGTCTACCTTGGTACCGCCTTGCGCTATAGAATTTCTCAAGAGTTACAACTGCCAGCCCTGGATACTCCTCACAGCCTCGATAAGCATTCACCCGGGCTTTTCTTATCATCTCAAACAATGAGCTTCCTATTAACTCGGTTTCAGATCCTGACATGTACAGCTTTAGCAAAACATTCAAAGGCAGACTACACATTGAGGGTTAACAAACTGAAAAATGTATGGGCCTTCACTCCGGCCTACTAATTAAACAAAAACATATTCTCGGATTATAAAAATTCTAAAGGTCTTTTATATCAAATTCATACTGATTATAAAAAATAATATTTAAAAAAACACTAGAACATAAACATTCTTTCAAACAATTATAAAATATGGAATACATAAAACATTACGTTAGTCTGTACACTTAGCTTGTATATCATACCTTGCATCATGTTAAAAACTCAGGGGCATATTTATACTCTGTTTGCGCCGGAATTGCGTCGTTTTTTTTGACGCAATTCCAACGCAAAACTAACTCCATATTTATACTTTGGCGTTAGACGCGTCTAGCGCCAAAGTCCATGGAGTTTGCGTAATTTTTTAGCGTGGACACCTACTTTGCGTTAATGATATGCAAGGTAGGTGTTCCCATCTAAAAAAGTGACTCCGAGGCATGTGCGCCGTATTTACACTCCCGGGCAAAATTCACGCCGGGAGTGGGCGGGTCAAAAGAAATGACGTACGGCCGCTTTTGCGCCGTTTTTTAGCGCCTGGACAAGGCAGGCGTTAAGGGACCTGTGGGCTCGGAAGGAGCCCAGAGGTGCCCTCCCATGCCCCCAGGGACACCCCCTGTCACCCTTGCCCACCCCAGGAGGACACCCAAGGCTGGAGGGACCCATCCCCGGGACATTAAGGTAAGTTCCGGTAAGTTTTTTTTTAAAGTTTTTTTTGTGGCATAGGGGGGCCTGATTTGTGCCCCCCTACATGCCACTATGCCCAAGGACCATGCCCAGGAGACAGAAGTCCCCTGGGCATGGCAATTGGGCAAGGGGGCATGACTCCTGTCTTTGCTAAGACAGTAGTAATTTCTATGGGGGTTGGGAGTCGAAAAAAATGGCGCAAATCCGGTTGAGGCGAAAAATTTGCCTCAGCCTGACTTGCCCCATTTTTTGGCGCCCAAGCTCCATATCCCCCTACGCCGGCGCTGCCTGGTGTACGTCATTTTTTTCCATGCACACCAGGCAGCGCCAGCGGCTAACGCCGGCTAACGTTATTGATTAAATACGGCGCCCGCATGGTGCTTCAGAATGGCGTTAGCCAGCGCTAATTTTTTTGCCGCAAAACTGCGTTAGTGCAGTTTTGCGTCAAAAAGTATAAATATGGGCCTCAATTATTTTGTTAAGTAGGAAAACAACCACTTTTCATTTCACATTTTAAGGGGGTAATGGCACAATCAGGTCACGCTCTCTCAACCCTTCCTCTGATGATTTTTAAAGTCATCATAAATTCCTTTCAGTCTTGAATGAGGCTCTCCAAAACCTGGTTGTTTTGAACAGTTTCCACCATGACTGCTCCAGGCTTTCCATATCATCGTAATATTTACAAGAACTATTTTCTAATTTCACGTCTGCTCTTTTTCCCTTCGGACCTCTCTATATTTTTCTTCTTTGGAATCTTTTGTATCCAACCAACAAGACTATTCCCAGTATTGAAATAATCAATGATGGTCTCAACACAAAACCTACAATTCTACTTCCCAAATTTCTAATCCACCTGCCTATAGCAGTAAATCAATTTCCAATTGTCTCCCATGCACCAGTTGTTTCCAACTCCTTCAAATCTTTGCCAACCCTGAAATGTTCTAGATATAGTTGTACACATTTTTACTTTTTCTGGAACAAAAGTACAACATTGTTGAACTATTAGCATTTGGCAGAATCCATACTTTTGCGAGTAACAAGTCTAATGCCAGTCAGTTTTGTAAAACCATTGATCTCATTGCAACAATCTCAGTATTTACCAACAACAAGTTTTCTGTGTTAGTCATCAGCTTATTCACTTTTGTAGACAGCATCCTAATCTTTAGATTTTTCAAAATTACTCCCACAGGTGAAATCAATGCACTGAAATCCCCCACTATTTCTGCAACACTAGCTCCTTGTCTAGTTCCGGGTTTCACCTTCCACAGAGCAGCTTCAAAATGCAATAGATGATAGATCTTTGGCAATACTATTGCTAGATAACATATACCATGCCATCTTTTTGGCAACTCAAAATATGCATACTGTCCACAAATAAAATACACTCCAGCAATCACGGGATACTTATAATGAAAAAATAATTCACTCTTTCCTCCGACATCAAAAACATGCTCACCATCACTCTTCCCTATGAACAGAGGATAAATATAACTCTGATCACTGTGTATGCTCAATTTACCTTTATGTTGCCAAACTAAGATTAAGGGGGTGATTCTGACCCCGGCGGTCACGGACCGCCGGGGCCAGGGTCGGCAGGAGCACCGCCAACAGGCTGGCGGTGCTCCGCAGGACATTCTGACCGCGGTGGTATGGCCGCGGTCAGAACAGGAAAACCGGCGGTCTCCCGCCGGTTTTCCGCTGTCCTGCAGAATCCTCCATGGCGGCGCAGCTTGCTGCGCCGCCATAGGGATTCTGACACCCCATACCGCCATCCTGTTCCTGGCGGTTCGCCCGCCAGGAACAGGATGGTGGTATGGGGTGTCGTGGGGCCCCTGGGGGCCCCTGCAGTGCCCATGCCAATGGCATGGGCACTGCAGGGGCCCCCGTAAGAGGGCCCCACAAAGAATTTCAGTGTCTGCTGAGCAGACACTGAAATTCGCGACGGGTACAACTGCAACCGTCGCACATCCTCCACTCCGCCGGCTCCATTCGGAGCCGGCATCCTCATGGAGGGGTGTTTCCCACTGGGCTGGCGGGCGGCCTTTTGGCGGTCGCCCGCCAGCCCAGTGGGAAACCCAGAATCACCGCGGCGGTCTTCTGACCGCGGAGCGGTGTTCTGGAGGGGGGAACTCTGGCGGGCGGCCTCCGCCGCCCGTCAGAGTTAGAATGACCCCCTAAATCTAGTGAATTCCCTTGCACTTGGAGTTCTATACATTCCTTCTCCAATCTTTGTAATGTTGCTATGTTGTTTATCTGTTTTATTTTTAGTTTCTAATTCCCTCCTTTGATCCTCCATTAAATTTAAAAAAGCATTTTCTAGTTCAGTCATTGAACAGTTTAAATTGTGTATATGTGCATTGGCAGTGTCTGAAGGTGTTTTTTTTAGTGACACAAAGGCCCATATTTATACTTTTTGACACAAACCAGCGCCGGTTTGTGTAAAAATTTTTACTGCCGGCCAACTCCATTCCTATGCACCAGGCGGGTACCTTATTTAAGGATTGACGTTAGCCGGCGCTGCAGGCTGGTCAGAGTAAAAAAAAATGACTCAAACCAGGCAGCACCAGTGTAGGGAAGGATGGGGGTTGTGCGTAAAAAAATGCTGCAAGTCCGGTTTGAGTCAAAAATCATGGCTCAAACCGGACTTGTGCCATTTTTTGACGCACAACCCCATTTGAAATTACTCCTGTCTTAGCAAAGATATGAGTCATGCCCTCTTGCCCAATGGCCATGCCTAGGGGACTTCTGTCCCCTGGGCATGACCATTGGGCACAGTGACATGTAGGGGGGCCCAAATTAGCCCCCGTATGCCACTTTAAAAAAAATATATATTATACTTACCTCAACTTACCTGTACTTACCTGGGATGGTCCCCCCATCCATGGGTTTCCTCTTGGGGTGGGCGAGGGTGGCAGAGGGTGTCCCTGGGGGCAGGAAAGGGCACCTCTGGACTGCCTCCATGGTCAGAGACCATGGAAGTGAGCCCACAGGTCCCTTAACCCCTGCCCTCACCCCAGCGTTAAAAAACGTCACACATGAGCCCGTGCGCCATTTTTAAGGCCCGCCTCCTCCTGTGCATCCAAATGACGAGGGGTATAAATAAGGAGCACAGGCCTTAAATTCATTTTTTGGATGGGAACGCCTACCTTGTATGTCATTAGCGCAAGGCGGTTTCCCGCATCCAAAAAATGACGCACACAGAGTTTTTTTTACATCCGTGGGATCGGGCGTCATAGTTTAAGTATGGGGCAAGGTTTGCGCCGAATGTGCGTCAAAATGTTTCACTCACATTCGCCGCAAACAGAGTATAAATATGCCCCAAAATATTTTCCTACAATCTCTGCACCTTTAAAATATGAGTTCTAATTCAGGTGTTTGAACAAAGGAACGTCTGGTATTACCAAATCGTAATTTGAAAAACAATATTAAAAACTTCCCTCATTATAAAAATATACTTAGGAGCAAGCTATAACAAATACCATATGTCGGTGGGATATGATAATATGTGATGCTTTCTGACACCAAAGGATGTAACTGCATACAGAGATAGCAGTCTCTAGCATTCATTGTATTTACATACTCATACAACAGCTTAAAATATACACTATCTGGATAATCTCCTCTAGGCTCAGCTAAATGTAATGCTTTATCATCTAGTATATAGACACTATTGTCCTTAGGACTACTGGTTTATGGGGGAACACTTGGAAGTAGCTTCTCTTCAGAATGTGCAGACGAAGACGCTCCTATTGGTAATGCTACTAATACTACAACAAAAATAAGCAGCAAGGCACCTATCATGTATCTCCTCTATGTTTTCTTGTTTGGCTCCATTTCATCTTTATAATCAGATCTATTATTAGAAAAAATACTGCAGCAGCAACATATCTTCCTTGGTTTCACCAATGCGAAGAGCAACAGAGTTCAAAGTTCATTTAGCAACAAAATATAAATATTCATGAGACGTCCCTAGTCCTACTCTGTGTTCTTCTAAATGACAACAGTTTTTCTTCTTTTACTAGAGCCCAGGAAATCTTCCAAATTCTCTACCCCAATTAACAAAACTGTCTTAATCATATATGCAAACCAATTTCATTTAAGGCAGTGAAAATTCGAAATACAACTCAACCACGACATTCAGTTCATAGAAGGTCAGCTGAACCAGTATGTTTATTCCAACATTCCTAGAACTTTTAATCTGTGACTGTGTCAGGTGTCTGGCGATGAATACCTATGACTATCCACTCTTGTTCTCCTTGATCATTTTAGAACCACTCCTTTATCGACTCTTGCACTTACATCGGAACTTTCAGCTTTTTCAACAATCGTTGGTGGCACACATTCTTTAGGCTGATGTACTTTCCTTTTTTCTTTCTTTCTGGGCCTAAGGTCTTCAGCGTCCATTCACTTTCGTCTAGCACTAGTTCCTTCTTCAAGGTCTGAGTCTGAGTATGACTCATTCACCAGCAGGTAAAATTCATTTGCTTCTATCTCAATCTCAGCTGTGACTTGCTAAACATGCCCTTCAGCTTGGTCCAATGCTATGTCTGACTCAATCTGGTCTCTGATAGCCTCTGGGTCCTGATCTTGTCATCTCTCCTACATGACTGATTCTTCTAGAACAGGTGCAGTTGTGTTGAGGGGATACTGAACTCTGTGAGTATGGGAAGTGTGTACTCGGTTGGGGAGACCTCCACACTTTACGGCAGTCATTGTTGCTAGAATCAGCCAGTAGGGTCCACACCAATGAGGTGCTAAACATGTCTTTCTAACATGCTTCTTCACCAGGACCCTATCACCTGGATTAGGTCATGGCATTATTCTTGATGCAGAAGTGATGTGGCTGCTCCAACCTTATGAGACAACAAGCACACAACATCAGCTAGTCCTCTGCAATAGTCTAGGACCATATCATCATTAGTATTCACAAGTGCATTTGCAGGAATCACTGGCAGACTCATCACCCACCTCATTGTGATCTCATGCAGGTACAGTCCAGTCTTTTGATCATGTACACCATACAGTACAAGTGGCAGAGCATCAGACCATTTCAATGGCGTTGAAGCACACATTCTTGCCATTCTCGATTTCAGCCTGCTATTCACTTGCTCCTCAAGACCCGACGCCTCAGTTCTGTGACTGCAGTGCAATCACTGTTCCATTTTCAATGCTGTACACAACAATTTCCGGAGCTCGTTGCTGCAATGAGCTCCCCAATCTGATTTCAAAGAGGTAGTGATACCAAACAGCTTAGCTACAGTGAAACTAACATTTCACCTGGTTGAGAAAGCCTCAACCCAATCAGAAAAGATACACCCTACAACCAGAACATACCTCAATCCATTGCACACAGGCATCTAAAAAAAATCTATTTGAAATCTGTTGAAAGGCCCTCCTGACCTTCCTATATGAATCAGAGTAACCACAGTTATTTTCCCGACATTGTTCTATTTAACACATCTGTGACACAATGGCCCTCATTACAACCCTGGCGGTCAGTGTTAAAGCGGCGGTAATACTGCCATCAGGCCGGCGGTAAAAGAAATGGGATCACGACCACGGCGGAAACTGCTAACACAGACAGCCACTATCACACTCTGACTGCCACGGTAGTAGCAACAAACACCGCAGCAGTCACTGCCAACTGACAGGCGGAAGACAATGTACCGCCCACCACATCACAACCCGCCTATCCACCAGATTTTCTGGGGCAGTACGAATGCAATTAAAACCACTGCGGAAACAGGACTTGGAAGGGAAACCACTCACCTCTCAACACGCAACGAAGAACCAGGACGCCATGGAGCCCGAGCTACAGGTCCTGCCCATGCTGGTCTACCTCCTCATCTACCAGGAATACGAAAGGCTGCGGCGAGGACCACGGTGAGTGCTGCAGCTAGCACATAGGAGAGGGGGGAGGAAAAAGAGAGTGACACACACACACACACACGCGCAACACAAAACACCCCCACCCCCACCATCACCCCCAACACCATACACACAAACACATGCAGCAACATTACATTTACACCCCGTAACTCCCTGGAGGTGCGCAAGGACAAAAGGAAATTAGTTCAATCATTTATATTTTAGAAATAGGCAGATATACGTAACAATTTGAGAAACAGTATTCATAAAAATATACAATATGTACATAAGGCTGTACATTGTCCATGCAAAATGTCCGTGGGCCACTGGGACAAAAATCATGGGTCAAGCTCACACTTGACTCCTGCCTCAATATGGAGAGAACACTGCAGGGGCATCAGGTCGTAAACACACAGGCACCTCAGGGGGACGGGGGAGGAGGGACACCTCAGCCGGAAGATGGAATAACACCACTGCTCTTGGATGGGGCTCCATGCCCACAGCGATGTCTTGGGGAGTGCAAAGCCACAGTCTCTCAAGTGGGTGGTTTGCCCACTGCTTGGTCCTGGGGAGTTCAAGGCCACAGTCTCTCTAGTGGGTGCTCTGTCCACTGCTTGGCCCTGGGGACTGCAAAGCCACAGTCTCACAAGTCTCTCTAGTGGGTGCTCTGCCCACTGCTTGGTCCTGGGGAGTGCAAAGCCACAGTCTCTCTAGTGGATGCCTTCTCCACTGGTTCCGGACAGGCCTTGTGACCAGTGTGCTTCATCCTGCCAAGGATAGGGTGAGTGGATGTATAGCTCCACTGGTTCTGGAGGGGGGCCTTGTGCCCAGTGGGCTTCATCCTGTAAAGGATAGGGTGAGTGGATGCATATCTCCACTGGTTCTGGAGGGGGCCTTGTGCCCAGTGTGCTTCATCCTGTCAAGGACAGGGTGAGTGGATGCATATGTCCACTGGCTCTGGAGGGGGGCGTTGTGCCCAGTGTGCTTCATCCTTCCCAGGATAGGGTGAGTGGATGCATATCTCCACTGGTTCTGGAGGGGGGCTTGTGCCAATTGAAGCAACACTTGGGGTGTGGCAGTTCGCATTCCATCACCTGAGTGTCTGAGGCACGACATTTGCAGGAAACATGTTGCATGATATTCCATGGAGGCAGGGCTAGACTCCATCCTGTGGCGGCTAAGGCTGCAAACTGGTGGTAGTGCCAGTGTTGGTGGGGGTACTGCCAATGGTGGTGGGAGGCTCCAGCCCTTCTCCTGCAGCCTCGAATGGCTGCCCACTGGGGCTGCTGCTGCTGGTCGTGGTCCTACTGTCAGCAGTGCTGGCAGGGGTGCATATGGCGGTGCTGGCCGTGGTGCAGGTGCTGGTGCTGCCAGTGGAGAAGGGAGGCTCCAGCCCTTCTCCTGCAGCCTCACACGGCTGCCCACTGGGGCTGTTGCTGCTGACAGTTGTGATGCTAGCGGCGGTGCAGGGGGCTGTGCTTGCAGTGGTTTTGCGGTGGGCTGCTGGCGGTGCTGGCCGAGGTGCAGATGGCAGGGCTGTTGGTGGTGCTGGTAGCCACTAGGCCTTCACCTGCAGCCTCTTACGGCTGAAGTGCCTTGCCTGGTGTTTTCTGCCCCTTCCTCACCTTGGGAGAAGGTGGTGTGACCTTGGGTCTGTCAGATGGAGTTTTTGAGGGGCGTTGCTGGGTGGTTTGTGCTCGTTGCCCTTTCTGCATGCTGTCCCCTTCTTCAATTTGGCAGGTGGCGGAATGGTTTTGTCCTTTGCAGGGGTTGGTGGCACACTGGCTGGGCTGACGGGTGCCCTCTTTGAGCCTCTGTGAGTTGCAGGTACCACAGCGGATGGCGACTTGGTGGCTGAGGTGCTTGCCTGGGTTCTGGACACCCTGGCCCGAGGGGGAGGCCCGGGGGAGGGGTAGGGAAGAGGTCAATGTTTGCCAGGAAAAGCTTCATAGAGACACTGGGGTGGGAAGAGGGAGAGGGTTTGGGAGTGGAAGTGGAGGAAGAGGGAGTGGTTGTAGGAGGTGTCTGTCTGCTGAGTTTGGGTGCAGGTGCATGGGCTGGATGCTCTTGTGAGGTGGATGGCTGTTGGGTGGGTGGGTGCTTGCGTTTGTGGATTTTGGGAGGAGGGGTCACAGACACACTGGGAGAGGACACGGGACGTGTGCATGGATGAGGGGGTGGTGACTGCTCGTGAGGGGTGTGTTGTGATGGGGGTGCTGGTGATGGAGGTAGTGGATGAGGATGTAGTGTATGCAGGATTGAGTGGAGATGCTACTGGGAGGGAGGTGGATGATGAGGAGGGGGACACAGTGGAGGCAGTGGATGTTGGTGTGTCTGCATAGGGATGGTGCTTGTGTGAATGCCTGTGAGATAAAGTGTGGTGCTTGTGTTTGCCTGAGTCACTTCTGGGTGTTGAATTGGGTGAATGCTGGTCTGAAGGTGTGCTTGGGATAGGCTGGGGTTGAGGGGATTGGGTCTGGGTAGAGAGGGTTGGAGGGGGAGGCTAGAGACAGGTACAAGGGCTGCCATCAGTGTTGAGGCCAGAGCCTGAAATGCTCTCTTTGGCCGCCACACCAGAGTGAATGCCCTCCAGGTATGCATTTGTTTGTTGCAAATGTCTCTCGACACCCTGGATGGCATTCAGTATGGTTGACTGGCCAACAGTGAGGGATCTCAGGAGGTCGATAGCCTCCTCACTCAGGGCAGCAGGGCTGACTGGGGCAGGGTCTGAGGTGCCTGGGGTGAAGGAAATGCCCACCCTCCTGAGTGAACGGGCACGGGAAACATGCTGAGGGGCTGCTGGGAGGGCGGTGCTG
Source organism: Pleurodeles waltl (assembly GCF_031143425.1). Taxonomy (NCBI): domain Eukaryota; kingdom Metazoa; phylum Chordata; class Amphibia; order Caudata; family Salamandridae; genus Pleurodeles; species Pleurodeles waltl. The sequence continues at coordinate 1,300,254,216 of NC_090445.1, forward strand.
GTAGGAGGGGTGGCGGCTGTACCCGTTGTTGAGGTGGGCACAGAGGTGCCAGGGAGCTTCCATCAGAGGAGGAGTCACTATCTGTGGTCTCCCCTCCTGTCCCTGTTGTGGTGCTCCCCTCGCCCTCCGTCCCACCGGTACCCTCACCCTCGGTGGTTTCGGGCTCCAGGCCCATGTGGGATGCAGCTCCCTCCATCGCCGGTGCCTCTGCTCGTCCACCAGATGATGCTAATGCACTCAAGTACAGGGTGACAAAACAAAAGGGGGGGAGAGACAGAGGATATACTTGGTCAATGCCAGCAACAACACCACCGTTGGCATACACAACACAGAGGGCGCAGACCTATGCACTAGGCCATGCATTACCGGTTACTAAGATAGTCACCAGCCCGTGGGGTACAGTGCCTTCCGCCATTAGCTGCACACCTGAAACCCACAGGACCCTGCCCAGTAGTAGATGTCCACTCTCACTATTGGGGTAGGAGTGCTTCAGAGCCTGCCCAACAAGGGACCTACCCTGCTATCTTTGCCCTGGCCTAGGGGCACCCATAGCACACATCCCCCACCCAGGTAACTCTTAACACGCACAAAGTCAGGATTCAGAATCTGTACTCACCCCATTGTGGCTGCTGTGATGCCTTTAAGCACCCATCCAACTCCGGATAGGCCTCCGCTAGGATGTGGAACATCAGGGGGGGTCATGGTGCGATGGGCACCCCTTCCTCGTTGGGAGGCCAGCCCCAGCTATGCCTCTGCCATCTTCTTTGTCCAGTGGTGCAAGTCCTTCCACCTTTTTTGGCAGTGGATGTTCCGCCTGTCAAAGACCCCCAGTGTCCGCACCTCCTTGGCGATGGCACGCCAAATACCCTTTTTTTGATGGGTGCTGAACTGCATGGAAAAGACAGCAGAAAAGTTAATTAGTCAGCCTTCTGGACCTTCACACTCATGGCCCACCAGATCCCCCCATCGGATGACGCACACACATTGACCACCTTAAATGTAGCACTCTGGCCAGGACGCCTCTGCCCCCCCCAACATGTGGCTTACACACACAGCACTCCATACATTCCTGGCCCACGCATAATGCTCACCTGTTTTTTCTGGAGGACCGTAGAGTAATGTTTACTGGGGTAGGACCCAATCCACCAGTTTCTCCAACTCCTCTGCAGTGAAGGCAGGGGCCGTTTCCCCAGACACATGAGCCATTGCTGCTTCAAGACACAGGTCACAGCAGCACTTGCAGTGTAGGTCCTCTCCTGTTGAAGGTCAGGTAGTAAGTGAGTGAACAGATAGAAAATGGCGGTGACGTCTGCGGCGGTGCGTACCGTCACCGCTGGCGTACATCGCCATTGGCTCCTGGAACCCATAGGGCCCAATGATAACCAATACAAAGTTGCGCTGCAGTCATCGACCGCCTACCTCAACGGCACACGATGCCAGCGGAATCATCTAATTTCCACTTGTCCCTCCTCACAGGTCAGGCAGCCGCCATTTCAGGGGGGCACAGGCCATGGAACCGAACTGAGTCACAGCAGACATTGGCACAGCAACTGATTGTCGGATTCACATATTGGTTCCGTAAAGGAAGAAATTAGTGCAATAGATGTGTGAATATGACCCTCTGCTCACGTTTTCTTCCATAGGCTTCCACCGCTGAGGCTGAATAAGAGATGGCAGCATCCTCCAGTGTACAGACCCCTGTTGGACCTTGCGACAATGGAGTACAGACACATTATCACAACCTACAGACTTGATCATGCAACAATCCTAGAACTGTGTGCCCAATTGGAGCCAGACCTGATGTCAGCTATCCGCCAGCCCACGGGTATCCCCCCTCTAGTGCAGGTCCTATCAGTGCTCCATTTTCTGGCAAGTGGTTCCTTCCAAACAACAGTGGCCATGGCATCAGAGATGTCTCAGCCAATGTTCTCCAACGTGTTGACCAGAGGTTGTCAGACTTGCTGAAACACATGCACAGCTACATCGTATTCCCCCAGGTGGAAGATTTGGCCACCGTGAAAGCTGACTTTTGTGCTCTGGGACATATCCCCAACATCATTGGTGCCATTGGTGGTGCACATGTGGCCCCAGTTCTCATAAGTGTGTCCTGAATGTGTTCCCTGTGTGATGACTAACTGTCTCACTGAGGCTCTGCTAACCAGAACCTCAGTGGTTATGCTCTCTCTGCTTTCTAAATTGTCACTAACAGGCTAGTGACCAAATTCACCAATTTACATTGGCATACTGGAACACCCTTATAATTCCCTAGTATATGGTACTGAGGTACCCAGGGTATTGTGGTTCCAGGAGATCCCTATGGGCTGCAGCATTTCTTTTGCCACCCATAGGGAGCTCTGACAATTCTTACACAGGCCTGCCACTGCAGCCTGAGTGAAATAACGTCCACGTTATTTCACAGCCATTTACCACTGCACTTAAGTAACTTATAAGTCACCTATATGTCTAACCTTCACCTGGTGAAGGTTGGGTGCAAAGTTACTTAGTGCGTGGGCACCCTGGCACTAGTCAAGGTGCCCCCACATTGTTCAGGGAAAATTCCCCTGACTTTGTGAGTGCGGGGACACCATTGCACACGTGCACTATACATAGGTACCTATGTATAGCGTCACAATGGTAACTCCGAACATGGTCATGTAACATGTCTAAGATCATGGAATTGTCACCCCAATGCCATTCTGGCATTGGGGAGACAATTCCATGATCCCCGAGTCTCTAGCACAGACCCGGGTACTGCCAAACTGCCTTTCCCGGGGTTTCACTGCAGCTGCTGCTGCTGCCAACCCCTCAGACAGGTTTCTGCCCTCCTGGGGTCCAGCCAGGCCTGGCCCAGGAAGGCAGAACAAAGGACTTCCTCAGAGAGAGGGTGTTACACCCTCTCCATTTGGAAAAAGGTATCAGGGCTGGGGAGGAGTAGCCTCCCCCAGCCTCTGGAAATGCTTTGATGGGCACAGATGGTGCCCATCTCTGCATAAGCCAGTCTACACCGGTTCAGGGATCCCCCAGCCCTGCTCTGGCGCGAAACTTGACAACTCCCCTGACCTGCACCTCCAATGGGAGGTGCCCAGAGCTCCTCCAGCGTGCCCCAGACCTCTGCCATCTTGGATTCAGAGGTGTGCTGGCACACTGGACTGCTCTGAGTGGCCAGGGCCAAAAGATGACATCAGAGACTCCTTCTGATAGGCTCTTACCTTTCTTACTAGCCTATCCTCCTTCCTAGGTAGCCAAACCTCCTTTTCTGGCTATTTAGGGTCTCTGCTTTGGGGAATTCTTCAGATACTAAATGCAAGCGCTCACCAGAGTTCCTCTGCATCTCTCCCTTCACCTTCTGCCAAAGGATCGACCGCTGACTGCTCAGGACGCGTGCAAAACCACAACAAAGTACTAAAGACGACAACTGCAACCTTGTATCGCTTTATCCTGCTGGCTTTCTCGACTGTTTCCAGGTGGTGCATGCTCTGGGGTTAGCCTGCCTCCTCCCTGCACCAGGAGCTCTGAAGAAATCTCCTGTGGGTCGACGGAATCTTTCCCCTGCAACCGCAGGCACCAAAAGACTGCATCACTGGTCCTCTGGTTCCCCTCTCAGCATGACGAGCGTGGTCCCTGGAACTCAGCAACTCTGTCCAAGTGACTTCCACAGTCCAGTGACTCTTCAGTCCAAGTTTGGTGGAGGTAAGTCCTTGCCTCCCCACGCTAGACTGCATTGCTTGGTACCACGTGATTTGCAGCTGCTCCGGCTCCTGTGCACTCTTCCAGGATTTCCTTTGTGCACAGCCAAGCCTGGGTCCCCGACACTCGTTCCTGCAGTGCACAACCTTCTGAGTTGTCCTCCGGCATCGTGGGACTCCCTTTTGTGACTTCAGGTGGACTCCAGTTCACTTTTCTTCCAAGTGCCTGTTCAGGTACTTCTGCGGATGCTGCCTGCTTCTGTGAGGGATCCCTGAGTTGCTGGGTGCCCCCTCTGTCTCCTCCTCCAAGTGGCGACATCCTGGTCCCTCCTGGGCAACAGCAGCACCCAAAAACCTCTACTGCAACCCTTGCAACTAGCAAGGCTTGTTTGTGATCTTTCTGCGTGGGAACACCTCTGCATGCTTCATCACAACATTGAACATCCATCCTCCAAAGGAGAAGTTCCTAGCTCTCTTTTTTCTTGCAGAGCTCCAAGCTTCTTCCAACCAGTGGCAGCTTCCTTGCACCCTCAGCTGGCGTTTCCTGGGCTCCTGCCCACTCTCGACCCTGTCGCGACTATTGGACTTGGTCCCCTTTTCTTACAGGTACTCAGTTCTGGAAATCCACTGTTGTTGCATTGCTGGTGGTTGTTCTTCCTGCAGAAACCCCCTATCACGACTGCTGTGCTCTCTGGGGATAGTAGGTGCACTTTACACCTACCTTTCAGGGTCTTGGGATGGGCTATTTTTCTAACCCTCACTGTTTTCCTACAGTCCCAGCGACCCTCTACAGGCTCACATAGGTTTGGGGTCCATTCGTGGTTCGCATTCCACTTTTGGAGTATATGGTTTGCGTTGCCCCAATACCTATGTGCTCCTATTGCAATCTACTGTAATTTTACACTGCTTGCATTACTTTTCTTGCTATTACTTACCTAATTTAGGTTTGTGTACATATATCTTGTGTATATAACTTATCCTCATACTGAGGGTACTCACTGAGATACTTTTGGCATATTGTCATAAAAATAAAGTTCCTTTATTTTTTGTACTCCTGTGTATTGTGTTTTCTTATGATATTGTGCATATGACACCAGTGGTATAGAAGGAGCTTTACATGTCTCCTAGTTCAGCCTTAGCTGCTTTGCCCTAGCTACCTTCTATCAGCCTAAGCTGCTAGAAACACCTCTTCTACACTAATAAGGGATAACTGGACCTGGCACAAGGTGTAAGTACCTCTGGTACCCACTACAAGCCAGGCCAGCCTCCTACAGTAGGCCTAGCGCCTGCAACAGGAAATGCCCCAATACACAACATGGACAAATCCCATTTTTTGACAGAAAACAGAGGTGTTTTTTGCAAAGTGCCTACCTGTAGATTTTGGCCTCTAGCTCAGCCAGCACCTAGGGAAACCTACCAAACCTGTGCATTTTTGAAAACTAGAGACCCAGGGGAATCCAAGATGGGGTGACATGTGGGTCTCTGACCAGGTTCTGTTACCCAGAATCCTTTGCAAACCTCAACATTTGGCTAAAACAACATGTTTTCCTCACATTTCGGTGACAGAAAGTTCTGGAATCTGAGAGGATCCACAAATTTCCTTCCACCCAGCGTTCCCCCAAGTCTCCCGATACAAATGATACCTTACTTGTGTGGGTGGGCCAGGTGCCTGCAACAGAAAAAGGCCACAAACTTGTAGAGATTATGGGGATAGCACAGCGAGTTGATAAGCACATATTCTTCTTTTATACATCTTTAGGCTGACTCTACTTTGGGGACCCACACAAGTGAGGTGTCATTTTACTTGGGAGACTGAGGGGAACGCTAGGGATTAGGAATTTTGTGCTGGAGTGGTGATCGTACAAACGAGAGTCAGGAAAATATGCTTTTTTAAGCAAATTTTGAGGTTTGCAGAGGAGTCTGGGTAAGAAAATGTAAGGGGATCCACGCAAGCCACAGCTCCCTGGACTCCTTCGGGTGTCTAGTTTTAAAAAAATGTCTGGGTTTGGTAGGTTTCCCTAGATGAAGGCCGCACCCAGGACCAAAAACATAGGTGCCCCCTCCCTCCCCAAACACAGGTAGTTTTGTAATATATCATTTTGATGTGTCCACATACGTCTGATGTGCCAAACACTAAAATTGTGAAAAGAAACGCATTTAGGTTATGTGAAAAAGACCCCTCACCCACCAACCAAGTTGGTGGCATGCTTCATCATCGGGGTCCCACCTGAGACACCTAGCGTGTCACAAGTGTGCTGCAAGGCCTGATTACAGCAGAGCAGGTTTTGTCATTTGTACCACACATACTGGTTGGATTTGACACGAGGGTGAGTGATGGTGCAGTAGATCAAATGTTATTTACAAGAGATTTCACGAAAGTGAAATGCACTGGTAATAACAGAAAGGCCAAAAAACTGAACCAATTTCTCACTGCTCGTGAGCTGTAAAGCCACAGCAAGGCACCAACTGCTTTACAGTCCATTCACACACCTTTCATTCATGACATGCACAAGACCATTCACGCCGCTAGCCACGGGCCCAGCACATTACAACACTCGCACCGACAGACAGCGCCAGTCAAGAGCCCATCATTTTCATACGCCCACATGCCTGATACAGCAATCACACCAGCTGATGAGTGTGTGGACTGGCGTTTGGCTGGCACCGCTAGCCAAGCGCCACCCCAACCATACCGCCAGCCAAGAGCTACCCCAAGCACATCGCCAGCCAAGCGCCACCCCACCCATACCGCCAGCCAAGCACCACCCGAAGCACACCGCCAGCCAAGCGCCACCCCACCCATACCGCCAGCCAAGTGCCAGCCAAGCGCCACCCCAAGCACACCGCCAGCCAAGCGCCACCTCACCCATACTGCCTGCCAAGCGCCACCCCAAGCACACTGCCAGCCAAGCACCACCCCACCCATACCGCCAGCCAAGCGCCACCCCATGCACACCGCCAGCCAAGCGCCACCCCACGCACACCGCCATCACTTTTTTTTGTTTATAAACAACAAAGAAACCACTAACTAATTATAAAATAGGTACAAAACTACAAACACAAAAGCTCTAACTAAATACATGACAGTAATGCCAACTGTGAAACTGAACATATGAAAATATAAAATAGGCAGTTTACGCTCACGGTATTTCCCTAAAATTTTTCCTTGTGTGGTAACTTCTAAAACAGCCGGGCACACAGCCCAGGCTTTGAAGGGCATTCGGGGCAGTACATCGGGCTCTCCCTCCGGATTGATCTCCGGGCACACACTCTACATTACTTTGTGGGCAAGTCTTTTTTGGGAATGGGAGAAATGTGATCTGGAAAGTGTCGATCTTTCAATCTAGCCACTTCCTCCACCACTTCTACTCTAGGAACTCTTGCCCGTTCCACCACAATAAGGCTCTCTATCACTGACTCCTGAAATTTAACAAATGTCATCCTTGACTCAGGTGAACAATCCTTGAACACAATAAAAGCATTAAAAGTTGCCAAATGAAATAAATGTACGGCCAACTTTTTATACCACACGTAAGACTTACGAAGAGCAGTGTAAAGTTCCAACCTCTGATCTACTCTATCAGCACCACCCTTGTGCCAATTGTAGTCCAAAATGCACGCAGGTTTGCGCACTTCTGCAACCTGACCCCAAACAGTCACAGGGGAAGTACTCTCATCATGGATGGTAGATAGCATTTACACATCCCTCCTGTCTGAAAATTTCAGAGCTAGCAGCTCATTATTCTGCAAGGCACTGCACTGTCCCCTCTCAAGTTTTTTACAGACAAGCTCCCTTGGATAGCCGTTCCGGTTAGAACGGATTGTGCCACAAGCAACAGTGTCCACTCTAAACAACTCCCTTAACAACTGCACTCCAGTGTAGAAATTATCTACCTACAAATGGTGACCTTTGTTAAACAGTCGTCTACCAAGTTCCCACACAATTTTTTCGCTAACTCCAAAAGTGGCAGGACAACCAGGAGGGTCAATACTGGAATCCCTACCAGTGTAGACCCGGAAATTATACACATATCCTGTACTGCTTTCTGACAGCATATACAATTTAATCCCATACCGTGCCCTTTTACTAGGAATCTACTGCTTAAAAACTAAACGCCCCTTGAAAAGGACCAAAAACTCGTCCACACTTATCTCTTTGCCTGGAACATAGACCTCTGAAAACCGATCTACAAAATGATCAAGGACAGGCCTAATCTTAAAAAGACGTCACAATCAGGGTGATCTCTTGGCAAGGCTAAAGCATTGTCTTCAAAATGCAGCATACGAAGAAGAAGCAAATAGCGATTACGTGTCATAGTTGCAGGAAATATTGCTGTTGCCATCAAGGGACTAGTAGACCAATAAAAAGCCAGTGACGGCTTCCTGATCAACCCCATCAAAAAAGTCAAACCTAAAAGCTTTTTAATCTCTTCCACATATGTGGGAACCCACTGAGTAGCTCTAGACTGAGGCCTAAGTCTGGCAGCGTTGTCCCTCAAATATTGCTCTGCATACAAATTAGTCTGCTCCACAATCTCTTCCAAAATTACATCATCCATAAACAAGTGAAAGAAATGGACTGGCAAAAAGTTTTCCGTATTGACTCTACACCCTGGGAGACCAGTAAATTCATGTAACTGTGGCTGCTCCATGTTTGGGGAAATCCAGGTGTCAGGTCTACTAATGGGAAACCCTTCAGCTCCAGGCTGCTGCACTCTTGGTACATCAATGTCCTCCTCTACAACAGGCCCTTCATCTGCACTGAGAGTAACTTCCTCATCAGAAGAATACTCTCAGACAGAAAACTCACTGCCAGAACCTCTCACTTCTTCCTCTGCCTCAGATGCAGAGTCATTCTCGTAATCATGGTCTGTAGACGACTCAAAGAGCATGCCAACAACCTGCTGAGCGGTCACTCTGCGGCTAGCCATGATCCTCACTAACAACAAATGGATTGCCAACAACAACTCGCACTAAAATAAGTAATAAACAAAGTGTAGCTTTATCACAAAGAGTTATGTACTAAAAAACTATACCACTCACTTGCCTGAAAAAGCTACTCACCAGCAACTACTCTGCACAGACACAGCAATCACCAATGATATCCCATTCAAAAGAAAAAAGAAAAAAAGAAAATTAGACATATGACAACACAAATATCATAGTGCTCAAATCTAAGGACAATTTAATACACAATACTGCATTTAGTACACCACCTACAAACATGTCATTCATGCATGTCAACATACTCCTATGGAGTAAATTGCTTTCACTTACCTAAAACATGCAACTATGCAAACCGCAGGACAACTACTGCCAAAACCGCAAGGATCCACAGCAAAGTAAGAAAAAGCTTTGACCTAGAACAAAAAGAAGAAATAAACTGTTATAATCACAAATACAAATACTTCGCCTGTTGACAAACTCCCCGTCACCAACAACTTAGAAATTCTCCCTGGTGCCTAAGTGGCTTCTGCCCCACTAGGAGGCAGATGGGCCTAAAAACAAATAGGCTGATCTGCCCCCAAGTGGGACAGAAATTGCCAACAGCTCTGTACCTTGTTTGAGGGGGCGGCTCTTGCCAAAGGGGGCGAATGGGGGGTGCCCCCAGCACAAAAAAAACAAAGGGAACCAAAAAAAAATATATCTCTGACATCTTGGTGCCTTCTGCCCCCTTGGGGGCAGATGGGCCTAACAAAAATAGGCTGATCTGCCTCCAAGGTGGGCAGAAATGGCCATCACTAATGTGCCCCCTTTGGGGGGGCAACCCTTGCCAAAGGTGCCCCCCCACACAAAACACACACGATCCCTGGTGCCTAAGTGGATTCTGCCCCCCTTGGGGACAGATGCTCGTAAATAAAATTGGCCGATCTGGCAGAAATGGGCAACAGCTCTGTGCCCCCTTTAGGGGGCGACCCTTGCCAAAGGGGGCACCCCCAGCACACAACAAAAAAAGGGGAACAAAAAAAAAATCCCTGGCGTATTGGTGGTTTCTGCCCTCCTTGGGGGCAGATGGGCCTACAAAAATAGGAGATAGCTAATACGAAATTTCCCCACTTTTGGGGGGGCAACCCTTGCCCAAGGGGTGCCCCCAAACACACAAAACACACACCACACAGTCCCTGGTGCCTAGTGTGTTTCGACCCCCCCAGGGGCAAGGTCATCCAAAAACATGGCCGATCTGCCCTCGGGGGGCCGAAATAGGAAAAAAAAATAGCCCCCCATGGGAGCGACCCTTACCCAAGGGGTCGCTCCCAAAATACATATGAAAAAACGAAATCCCTGGTGTCTAGTGGTTTTCGCCCCCACCCCCCAAGGGCAAATCGGACGAAAAATCAGCCAATCTGCCCCCAGGGGGTGGGGCGAAATAGGATAAAAAAATAGCCCCCCATGGGAGCGACCCTTGCCCAAGGGGTCGTTCCCAAAATATTAGTGAAAAACGAAATCCCTGGTGTCTACTGGTTTTCAACCCCCTGGGGCAGATCGGCCGAAAAATCGTCCGATCTCCCCCCCAGGTGGGGGAGGAATAGGATATAAAAATAGCCCCCGTGGGAGCTGCCCTTGCCCAAGGGGTCGCTCCCAAAATGATCGTAACAATCTAAATCCCTGGTGTCTAATGGATTTCGCCCCCCTGGGGGCCGATCGGCCGAAAAATAAGCCGATCTGCCCCCAGGGGGGGGCGAAATATGGAATAAAATAGCCCCCCAGGGGAGCGACCCTTGCCAAGGGGTCGCTCCCAAATTCTAATAAAATAAAAAATCCCTGGTGGCTAGTGGGGATTCCTGCTCCATGATCGCGAGCCCTGCCCGTGATCGTGGAGCAGGAATCCAGTGAAAACAGGCACAGGGGGAAAGGAAAAACGTTTTCCTTTCCCCCTGTTTCTGTTTTACCCCCCAAACTCCCAAAAAGGGAAGGATTTACCAGAAGGAAGTCCTCTTCCCTCGAAGCGCTGGAAGCAAATGGCTTCCAGCACGTCCCAGCAATACTTGATGACGTCGGCGCGCTGTGAGCGCGCTGATGTCATCAGATTGCCGGGGGGGTGGGTGGGGGGTCATGGGGGGCTCCCCACGGTTCCCGGGTGCAGGACGAGGTGATCTCGTCCAAGGCACCCGGGAACTGGTGTCTTGGACGAGATCACCTAGTCCAAGGCACCCTACAGGTTAAGTAACATATGAATGACTAGTAATTCATTAGCGATAATGCAGAAAATGAGGAAAAACAATTGATGCATAGAATACTAATCCAAGTTCTCCTGCTTAACAATGAATTTAAATCTCTAGCTATGCAAATATTCTATAGGTTCAGGAAAGCAGTCAGCACAACAGAACTTCTGGAGATGTTTCCATGAAGAATGATATGGCAGCATGATGACACAAAATTAGGGTTCAAGAGAAGTATCTAAGTGGGATCTGCTCTCAGCTAGGAGCAGGGGGAATCTGAAGCTTGTTGCTAACATAACCACACTTAAATCCTGTTTTTTCTATGGATGAGCTCATTGGCAAATATAATTCCTAGTTCAAAAACCAGACAACAAATTATCCTTTGCTTAATTTACAATTCAAACTTCTGGGTTTTTGGTGTCTACTTTGGTACACCCTTGTGCTCTAGAATTTCTTAAGAGTTACACCTGCAGCCCAGGTACTCCTCACAGCCTCGATAACCATTTACCCAGACTTTTCTTATCATCCCAAACAAAGAGGTCCCTATTTCAGATCCTGACACCTGCAACTTTAGAAAAACATTCAAAAGCAGCCTGCACATTGAAGTTGAAATTAGAGAAAGCTATATGGGTCTTCACTCCGGCCAACCAATTAAATATGAATACACTGTTCAGTTATATAAATTCTATAAGTCTTTTATATCAAATACATAACGATTATAAAGGATAATATTCCACTAGAACATAAACAGTCTTGTATCACACATCCTATAATGCACCACATTAAAAACACAATTCTTTTGTTACCTAGAAAAACAACCACCCTTTCATTTCATATTTCAAGAGGCATAATGACACAGCCATGTTACACTCACTGAAGTGCTCAACATCCCAGACTTTGTAGGCTACTTAAATACAAATCATTTTCCACACAGTGGCTTGTCTGGTGGTTTGAAGCTGCAATATTGCAACTCTTCACACAGGATAAGGCAGTTCAAGGTGTATAGCAGGGAGCTGAGGATAATGTGATGAAACTATCAAGTGTAGTTGATACCTTGCTCATTGGCTGACAAAGAGTTGACCAAAAGCTTGAGTAAGATCCCATTGTACCAGATTCTGGGGCTTTAATGGAATAGGAAAACATTTGTTTTCGGAAGATATACTTTTTGGCATGAGTTGTTCGTCCTAATATGAGCTCATTGGCAGTGATTACAATGAAAAGAAGATAGTGACATGATGATCTAAAAAGTATTTCATTTAGTTTTTCTCTTATTTAAAGGATTGACTACCACGTAGTGAGTGAGGAGGAAGCGTCAACGTGCCATGAATGGCAGAGAGATTTGATTGGACGGGCCACATCAATTAAAATGCTTGTAAGGATATAGATTGACACCGGAGGAGACTGACCATTCTTAATGTGTATTCTGGATGTTTGGACATGTTAGAGAATTCCACATTACTGAATATTTACTTTGTAGCTCAAGGCATTTAAGTTAGGAGTATGTAATGTGTATGTGGCAAGCAGGAAAACGGTCAATTTACAGGATTTATCTCTCTTTATCATAGGCACCTAACCTCCAGAGTGAGCTTAAATTGGCTGAACGCCCATCTTGACAATACCAGAATTTTAATTGTTAGTGGCATGTTCAAAAATTTACTGGCCAGGCTCTATAGGATTTCTGACCAACCTCATCCACAAAATGTCAACATTCTATGATTCAGAAGTGATTCAAATTTTTCTCTATATCCCTTGTTTGCTGGCAGATGAGTTTGGCAGTTAAGATTTAATAGGCGGTCCATCATTCTCCTCGCTACAGCTCTCTTTTCCTCTGTTGTTGCTATCGGCGTATCATCTAGATTGGAAAGCTGTAATCTCAGTGTTCATGCACTATCATTTCTGTTCCTTTATAAAAGGAAAGTAAAAGATGGTTGTGATTTCTTCATATTGGCCCCCTCTAACCTATCTTCATCATTTGGACACTATAGCATGTTTTTTTAAATCTGCCATTCTTTGATTAAACACTCTACAAATGCATGATGGGGATACAGATAAAATACCAAAACTCACCAATAGAGTTTACAAGGCCTAGAGTGTATCTTTCTAGGAAGTAAACCAGTATTGAATGTTCATGGACAGCTAAGACAATAAAAACCTGTTTGATTGTCAACCATGTCTTAATATTATATTAAGGTCTTGTTGCAGAACCTATGTCCTGTACTCAATCTCAGAATCTTCAAGAAATTGGCAGTACTAGATGTAGCAGAAAGGTGGGCGAGAGAGATCTTTGTCACAGTTCTGGGGTCCCCAGAAAATAACCAGGACAATTATAAATATTTGAATGTACAAGCATGAAAAGTAACTCATTCGCCATCTGTCTTCTCAGTTTCTGAGGCACAGCAGTTTGCTTGTAACGTTTCTTTAGTTTGTCTTTGGTGGGAGAGTGACTGCCTCTGACCACCTTTGGTAATTACATAGGCTAAATTCAACTTTTAGAACATCATTATTCTCATAACCATATCAAGATTTTTAACATATTGGCATTAGTTGTTTTGCTATTTACATTTTTCCTAATTTTTCTAAATTGGTCTGATAGTTTTATATTGTGATTTCTTCATTTTAATGTTGTTCGGTTCTGCTTGAAACTATCATGCTTTTTTCTAGAGAAAAACTTGCTGCTTATTCCAGGGATACCAGGGTGCAGTAGAATTTATAACTTCAGTTTCCAGTTTATAGTGTAAAGTACAGTACAGTGAGCAAGTAAAAAGTAACTCAAATCGATACAGAGTAATGGCATTGCAATACAAAACGTAGTAACACATGGATTGTAAGGTGCATAGTTCTCTTAGAGCCAGTGGTGTCCTTACAGACCAAACAGCTTCATATGCCTGTATAATAGCTGGTAAATATATAAACAGAAAGTAAGGTTAAGTAGCCGAATCTATAATAAGCTTCTCACAGTCTACAGCAATACATACAACTGCTAATGGGTCTCCCCAGCACCTTCTCCAGAGATGTGCCTTAACCCTTCCTGTTAAGGCTGTTGAGCAAGTATGACTTCAAAAAGTGAGATATATCTCTCAGCCTGGAGGTGGGAGGTAGGATGAAACAGATCAGCATACACATCCAATTGTTCATTAGAGTATATGAAATCAGTGAGCCACTGCACAAACTTGGGATCTCTCTCTCTACCCCACCTGCTAGCCACAAATTGCCTCACCAGCTAAAAAGATAGTGCTACAAACTTCCTATGCAGTAATGCCAGATCTTTAACATCTCCTGTTGTACCACTGTTTCTATCACTTGGGATATGGCTCTGCTAACTTCCTCTCAGAAGGTATAAACATTGGGACAGCCCCAGTCCAGATGGAGGAACCCAGTCCCAGGGGATCTGCATCTAGCGCAGTGGTCATCATTGTGCAGTCTAAATGTATGTTGTTGTGCAGTGGTATCGTAGCAATGGTACAGGAATTTGTATACTATAATCTTGAAGCAGCTGCTGGGTGAAGTCATTGACATCTGGGCACAAGAACATCACCACTTTTCCCCCCAGACCTCATGCCCAATTCATTTTTCCAACCTAGCCTTGTACTTTGAGGCCACTCTGGGACCTCATGCTTGGCTGCTCTATAAAGTGTTGTGATTAGGTGTTTGGTGGAGGTGAGATCTAGGAGACTGATTCACAAATCTAAGCTCACACTTTTGTATAAGTTTAGTTAGGTTATATAATTCACAATCTCTGATAGAATAAGAAGTTCATGACTATGGAGGCTCCGCAGGTCCAGGTGGAGAACTCCACACATAAAAAGATATATTTTTATGTGAAAAGTTTTCTGCTGCAACTGCAGAGTCCCCCTGTCATGAATGTACTATTAATTTGGAGTTTGTGGATTCCAAAACAAATGTAAACTTGCACAGAAGTTCATGTTTTCCTTTGTGAATCAGGCCCCTAGTAGTGTGCAGGGGTGGCTCCTCCATTAAGACAGAGGAGCGTCGCCCCACCCGCCACTAGCGACAGCTGCAAAACCTTTAATTATCCTTTTATTTTAAAGGGACAGGGCCACGGGGATGATGAGCAGTGAGGGGGGAGTGCACTGCACTCAGTCAATTGAGATCACCCCAGGCGATCTTCCTTACCTGAAGGCAGGATATCACAAGGTGCTCCTGTATGGCCGGTAGCAGGGGGATGGAAGGTTAAGGGAAGACAGGGAATATAATAGAGCTGCTTGCCCACCCAGGCCAAGCTAGGTTTTAGGTGAAGAAAAGAAGACTGTTGTGAGGGATACTTAAGAAAAGATGCAACAATTTCGGAAGAAGTACTATCTTAATCAGTCCTACATGCCCTGCAAGCAGTGGTAGCGAGATCCATCAAGTGATCCGATCACAAACAGTGTTTAGCATAGTTCTGTAATTGGCTATTAATACTACTTTGCTTTCTCAATTGATCCAGGTGCCTAGATACTTAAACTCACTCACACCCTATCATAGTGGAAAATCCTGTTTGAATTGCAATGTATTGTTGGCCTGTGGAAAGAGCTGGGTTTTCACCCAATTAATGTGAGTTCCAGAGATCTCCTCAAATTTATTGAATTCTCACAGTATGGTATTGATGCAAACGCTATACTTGAGGGTGAAATCTTTGGCGTACAGCGAGATAAGAATTTGATGGTTATTGTAGCACAATGCATTGTCAGAGTAGGGCTGCCCAAATCTGCTTTCATGGGGTTCCATAGCCAAATCAAAAAGGAAGGGAGAAAGTGAACATCCCTGTCTAGTACCTCTTGACATGCCAAAAAAACACATGCCACTCGCACACACTTTGGCCATGGACTGAATGTAGAACAGTTTTATCCGGGAAATGAAGGCCAAAGGAAGACCCATTCTGTGTAGGGTGGAAAACAGATATTTTCAGTCTCGGGAATCAAAAGCCATAGTGGAATGTAGGAAGACTGCAACTGCATTGATGTGAGGATTGAGATCTTGCAGGATGCTAAAAAAGTACACAAGTTGTATGAAGTAGAGCAGCTGAGCAATGAAGCCTGATTCATCGGGTCGCACCAGCTATGACAACAGTAAAGCTAGGCAATTGGCAATCAGTTTAGCTGGAATCTTGGCATTGCAGTTTATCTAAGAAAGAGGTCACTACAAGTCAAATAGATGGCGCGGAAAGCCTTCTCCAGCATTATCAACATAATTATAACTGCCTCTCTTATGGACTGTAGAAGGCTAGAAGTCTACCAAGCCAACTCATAGACTGTGAGTAGGTGAAGAGTTAGCAGTTGGGCATATCGCTTGTAGAGTTTAGATTGGAAGCGATGAGACTCCGGCACTTTACATATAGGTAGAAACTAATGGTGGACAAGACTGGATCAAGAATAAAGGGTTGATCTAGGATGCGTTTATGGGTGTCACTCAACTCCCAAATGCTACATCAGCGAGGTGTTCTACAACGTTATCAGGGAGGGTGGTGGAGGTATATAGTGACTTGAGGGAGATCCCAACTACAGAGAGGATCTGAATGGGGTCTATCCTTTTAAATTTACTACCTCAAGCACAGCATTACCAGATTTAGGGCCTCATTCTGACCCTGGCGGTCCTAAACCGCCAGGGCCGCGGGCAAGGGAAGCACCGCCAACAGGCTAGCGGTGCTTCAGTGCCCATTCTGACCGCGGTGGCAAAGCCGCGGTCAGAAAAGGGGATCCAGCGGTTTCCCGCCGGAATACCCCTGGCAGGGCTGAACCTCCATGGCAGCGCTGCAAGCAGCGCCGCCATGGGGATTCCGACCCCCTTCCCACCACCCTGTTTCTGGCGGTTTTTACCGCCAGGAACAGGATGGCGGGAACGGGTGTCGTGGGGCCCCTGGGGGCCCCTGCACTGCCCATGCCACTGGCCTAACAGGGCCCCAGCTTGATTTTCACTGTCTGCTTAGCAGACAGTGAAAATCGCGACGGGTGCAACTGCACCCGTCGCACCCCTGCAACACCGCCGGCTCCATTCGGAGCCGGCTTCTATGTTGCTGGGGCTTTCCTGCTGGGCCGGTGGGCGCTCCTTTGGCGGGCGCCCGCCGGCCCAGCGAGAAAGCCAGAATGGCCGCGGAGCGGCCAAATGGCGGTGACCGCAAGGCGGGCGGCTACCGCCGCCCTCCGCGGTCAAAATGACCGCCTTAGTGTGTCGAGTCATATCCACCAACAATTTCTCTGGCTTTTTCTCCCTCTCAATAAGCTATAGCTCTCTCATACTTGCTCTTGTAGTTACATTCTCTCAAGGCCACTTCCTCATTCTTCATTAGTTTAGTTCTACTCCGTTCAAGAATCGCACCATCATGAATCCGAGCCAGCATGAATTTGAAGTCTTGAGTTCTGTCTTCAACCTTTCTAGGTGGTTGCAGATTATGCACCATACAGCAATACAGAGGTCCTGCATGATAACCTGGAATGCCTCCTGGACAGTACCCACATAGTAGACTGTGGCCTCTTTATGTTTACAAACCACTTCTATTCCAGCCTAAAGCTCATCCTTATACACAGGGTCTAGCAGTGGTTTTTTTAGGGGAAAGACACAAGAGTTGTCCAACACAGCACTGGTGAGTAATCTAAGCGGGTGTGTTTCAAGGGCTTAACTTTTTGTACTCAATTACCGACATCCCAAGTCACCAGCTAATAGTCCAGTCTTGACTAGCCACTGTGTACATCCAAGTTGAATGTGCCATTCCTAGCTTCAGGATACTCTGCCCTCTATTTATCTCATATATCTACAATGCAAGGATCTCCGATAGTTGCCATAAGATGAGCAGAGGCCGGATCACGGTAGCTGGGAGGCACGTGGGACTTGTTAAGGTGCTCCTGAAGTGCACAATTTGTTTCCTCCCCACATAAGAAAGTGTAAAAGTATTGTTGCCCAAAGGAAGTCAAAGAAGGTTTCTCTAGATATGACAGGGCCTGACTCAACATGTGGGGATTGTTACAACCTCATACATACCACATTGAATAGGTCAATGATGTGATCATCCCCTGCTTAGATAGCTTTCCAATAGAGCAAGTTAGAGGATAGAAAATAGCACAGGTAGAAAGTTTGGCATGTGAGTAGTGCCACTCTCTAATACATAGCCAGCCTACAATGCCCCAAAAAAAACCAACATGGTTTGAAATTTTAACCATTTAAACCTTAGCTCCCCACTCCCAAACTGGTGGTCCAGTCCACCAGGACATTATTAATTCCACCCGTTAACAATCAAACAACACAAAATCTAAGAACCAAGCATTTTCTCCCATTATAACAACTTCTGCCACATTTGCTTGGGATTAACCCTTTGGGGATGTGCCAGAGTATTGGGCAAAAACCCCTGACTACTGCCAAGGGTGTCAGAGGATGCTCTGGTATAGATAGTAGTCCACAGGCCATCAATGTCCGGACATGAGGTCCAGAGTCCATTGACAGATTTTGTGTGGACACTTCATGGTGCAGCTCTGCCATTGCATGACTGTTTAAAGGCAGTAGTAGAAAACCAGCAGCACACAGTGGGCTGTGACATAGGAGGCCACCTGTGTCTACATTAGGGTGACAGGCTGATGATGTGCCCAGTAATGGTTCAATTCAGCAATGGCTTGGGCATCAGCCCTTGCTGCCTTTCGGGGGAGTGACCCCATGGTTTGGACATACTAGAGGGGATGAGGAGTTCAAGGCCACTGATGGTAGCTTCCTTCCCGAGGCACCATCCAGAAGTCTCCTCAGGAACTCATTGGCCTGCAATGGAGTTTGAAATATGCTCTTTGTCCCTTGGAAAAAAGATTTGTAGTCTGGCTGTCTATAACAGAATACAAGTGTGCTACAGCTTTTGCTTAACAGGTTAACATTTATGCTGTGCTTTCTGTAGTGTGATGGTAAAGTCTAGAAATGTGGAGAGGAAAATCCCTTCAAAGTACAAGGTGCTCTTCTCCCCCTAGGCAGAATCAAAGCATAATCTCTAAAATTTAAAAGGCAGGCAGTAATAGGTCTGGCAGGTGTTCCGGGAAGGGGCCCGCTTCCAAGCGATCTGTGCCTCTTCTCCACATTCAGCATGTGGGAATATGAATCCCTCTCTCAGAAAATTACCAGCAAGCATTCAAAATATGCCTCTAATGTACCTGTTTGAATTGATGCAGGCACCCCCACTATGTGAATATTGTTGCATAGTCTGAATGCAAATCTTTTTTTTTTTTTTTTGCAACAATGACTTCCAACACTTTTTGTACCTTTAGGGGCAACTCGACTTCGTACTCTAGTTCATCTTTCACATTGGAGATTCATTTTTCAGGCTCTTGTCTCCTGCTTTCATATTTCTCCAGCCTACATGAAATCAGGTCCATACTGGCACAGGAGTGTCTATTTCCATCTCTAAGGACACCTGGCTGCCCTATATGACCTGAAGAATGGTTTACATACCAGTATCTCCTTATGCTCCCCTTTGCAAAGCATCTATCTCCGTAGGTGTGGAAGGTTCAGGACTGGAGTGTGGCCTGCATGGATGGATTTCATCATCTCACCAGTACGCCCTTGACAACACCTCATGTTCAGTTCTAGGCTGCCAGTGCATCCAGTGCCAGGCCCCCGCAGCAAGTAAGTTAGAGGCTGAGTGTATTACCCCACAGGCTGCACCCTCACCATGTTTGATCTTCTAGAGTTTGGAAGTGGCAGTGTCAGGAAATGGGGTATGAGTCCATCAGGGCTTGGTTTCCAGGCAACACTGTAAACAGGTTCCTGCAGCAGCTCCAGTGCTCTAGGTCTTGCCTCACCTCCTCTGCAGGCCAAGCAGGGTGGTTAGTTTGAGGGGGCACAAGCAGACATTCCTACAGCAAAGTCATTGCAGCAATGGCATGCAGCAGGCACATGGGTCCACCAAGCACCACCCCACTCCACAGTGCACTCTTCCAGTAGCTCCAACTCCTCAGGTGAGATTTTCTTTGCAACGTGGTAGGAGACCAGGCCAGAATATTTTTTAAACTGTATTCCAAGGCTGCACTATACCCCAGCTGCCTCCCTACAGAGTCCTCCAGCAGCCCGCATCTCTGGCAACACACCTGGGCCCATATTTATACTCGGTTTGCGCAGAATTAGCTTAATTTTTTAAGTTTATTCAGCGGAGACTTAACTCCATATTTATACTTTGGGGCTAGAAACGTCTAGCACCAAAGTTATGGAGTTTATGTTGTTTTCTGGAGGGGACACCCTACCTTTCGTCAATGAGATGCAAGGTAGGTGTGCCTGTCCAGAAAAGGATGATATGGCCTTTGCACTATATTTGTCTCCCATGCTAAAATCCAGCACAGGGGGATATGGGCCTTAAATATTGGCGCTAAGCTTGCATTATTTAACGCCTGGGTCTGGGCAGACGTAAGGGGACCTGTAGGTAGATTTCCATGGTTTGATAAAGCACATCCAAATTTACACAATGGTAAGAGTGGCTGGAGTCCTGCCACTGGCCACTTTTTCAGATGGTGCTGAATCCTTGGTGGAGTTGGCAGGAGTCAGGTGCATTCTCGTCTATGGGACTGCCGACATCTAAATCAGGTGGGCGGATCACACGGCTAGTGGACAGGTTTTGCATCAAAAAAGTGGTGGCGTACTTGATACTACCAAGATGTAAATCAGGCCCTTTGTCTCTGCCCCATTTTAAGATATCCTAATCCCCTTTTTCCCATTCATTCTTAAAACTGATACTTCGGATATTGTGATACCGCGCTTAACGGTGGTGTCTCTGTGTACAACTGCAGTCGGACCACGAATCTGATTATCGGAGCGCCGTCCTCTGTGTTTTTGCCCAGTTCTTGCGACGCGTGCCAGGAAACATTTTTCATGCTCCCGGTCATGTCGTCCTTACCTGTCTTCATAATATTTTTTATTTTCTGTTGGTGGTGGAATCCTTTCCTTTTTCTTTTTCTTCTTTTCTTCTGTTTTACAGTGCTCTTGTTTTTTCTTCTTTCTGGTCTCCATGTTTTCTTCTTGCAGGTTTCCATGTTGTCTTCTTCTGTTCCTTTTTCCCAGCATGCCCTTTTTCTCTTATATTGATACTTTTTTCCCATTCTCTTCTATGGGCCTTTTCCCAGTCCAAGATGGTGTTGTTTCCTTTTCCTGTGTTGTCATTTCCAGCTTTCCATTATATCAGTCACTCAGTCCTGATCTGCCTTGCGTTGCAAACACTTCCTCTTGGTGGTGATCTTCGCTCCTGTTCGTCGTTATTTTCCAGTTCCTGTTCCTCTGATTGTGAATTTTTTCTCTTTTTTCCAGTTTTCATTACTTTTTCCTCTTTTTCAGGATTTCCTGTTTTTGAGGTTTTTCCAATTTTTTTGAGTTTTTATCCTCTGGGACTCCTTCTGGAGGGTATGATCTGCTTTAGCGTTTTCCTGTCAAGCAGCATTGTGGCTACTAGAAAGGGCTGCCCCTATCGTGGTCTATCCAGAACCAGCAGAAGACCGGGTGCTCTTTCAAACCCATCAGTCAAAGGTGAGAAGCATTGTGCAGACCGTGACAGATATGGTGATTGGTGCTGTGCTAGTTCAAAGACAGGAGGTTGAAGTTTGAGAACGTCAAACCTTTTAATCTCATTGCTTAGCTACTTGTAATTGTAACTATTTTGTGTTAGAAAGGAAATATTCACTATGATGGAGGACTTAACAGAATGTCACCACTTATTGTTAGATGATAAATATTGTGAAAAAATACATAGCAAACACAGAAACATACTGGTACTTCAAAATATGACTTGCCATATTTTGGAAATGTCCTCTTTCTACAGGGTCATCCTCATTTTGTTTTGGCTTTTCTCTGAAGCCAAGATTTGCTGGCTATAGAACTCTGTCCATTTTACCTCTGCTAACCAGTGATCAACTTATTGTGCTCCTCCTTTCAACATGGTAAAATTGGTATACTCCAGAATACCATGATTACCTTAACTATAAGTCTTCATTGTCTGGTCCCATCATGTAATGGGTATGTAAGTTAAATGCCACATGTGGACTGCAACACCCATTGTGCCATAAACTATAGTGACAATGTAAACATGACTCTTGGCCTGTCACCTGAAGCCTGACTAAGCAGGTTTTAACTGCAAATGTGACCTTTCAAAAAGGCACTCTTAAATAAGCATATGCCATCTTTTTCAATAGTTATGTCACCCCTAAAAAGGCTTTATTGCCCATAAAGGCAGTGTGCATGGAATTTAAAAGTAGGACATGCAAATATTGTTAACTATGTTATTACAGTGAAATGTCTTAAAACCTATTATCACTGTAGCAGGTTTCATAGGAAAACACAACTGTTATAAAAATACATTTGCCTTGTCTGATAGTCCTTGGAGCTAAAACTGCATGTGTCCTCTTTCTTTGACCAGTACTTAAAAAGCTGTGCACGTGCTCCCTGGAGCAAAACAATAGGCTGAACTGAATGAGCAAAGATGACCCCTCTGAATCTGACAAGATATGTAAGGAAATTTGGAGAATTATTTTTGACATTAAAGTATCATATCTTGCTTTAATGTCACATTCTGCTTGACAGTCTACTGGGATTTTTCATTTGACACTTGGCGCATACTTCAAAGTCACATGCAAATGTTAGCTGACACTTTGGCAGGGCCCATGTATTGCCTTCCCTCTCAGTCTGGCCTCAACCACAGTGGGTCTCTTTTGAGATTACAGTTTTACTGCCTATTTGGTAGGGCTGCTAGATATACATAGCAGACCTACATTAAACTGGATGTCGGTGTTATTTGTGGGAGAACATTTGGATTACCCTATTATAGGCCGACCTCCACACACACAGGAATCTTGAAAATGCCCAAAAGAGGTAGGGTTAGCCTCACAAATCTTCACCTCATTGGTTAGAGGGGTAACAATGGGTCCTTCCAACATGCAAGCTTATGCCAGGCATAAATCTGGCACTTCCAGCCACCCACTTCAGAACACTTCTGGACCTGTGCACCTCAGAAGAGGGTTGAACCCACTGTCTGAGTCCTGAGAAGAGCATTGAAGACTGGACATGCTACCAACTTCTACTCAGGACAAAGAAGTGTGCTTCAAGGTTCACAAGGTTGACTTCCCACTAGGACTACTTGGAGAAATCAAGCTACAAGAGGCCTTCTGCCAACTGGGTGTGGACAGGACCCTGATGTGGGCCTGTGGGGCTTTATAAGTGCACTCTTGTGGTGGATTGAGACTTAAAGGATTAATGTCAGAAGGGAAAATCTTTGACCAGGATGAACCTGGTCCGTATATCTGACCCACGCTGCATCGGGATCAGTATCAAATTGGACCTAGGTCTAGTTCTAAAACAACCATTGACCCTCAAGGAACTTTGGGCTTCCTAGTACTGTAGTTATCTAATTCATTTTGATATTTTTATTGTTTGAAAGTTTGACTTCATTACTGTTTTATGACTGCATAAATACTTTACTAGTTACCTATAAGTTAAGCCAGTCATCTCTGTTCCATAGCTACCAGGGGGTGAGCTTAGATTAATTTACAATTTTGATGGTTCACCCTGACAAGGTCTATGGTTTTTACTTACGATAATAACCACAACTAATAACTTAACTGTTTACACCATATTAGTAGATAGAGTCACTAGTCTTATTTTTTCTCACAGTTTCACCTATGCATCACTACATTTCTGGTCACATAAATCATTTGCTAGTGCCTCATCATCCATATTAATTATTCAGGAGGGAATGAATCTCTTATTTTACCAACTCACTGTTTTAAGAGAGGTATGGAATTATTTCTTGAGCAGGTAATAGAAGTGTTAGGAATCCCACATCCCGTGTTACCTCACCAAGTATCTCTTGAGTTCCCATATTCCTATGGTCATGTCCTTGTAATATTAAAGTACTCTTTTGTACGCTTATAGCATTGCAAAAGTGGATCTTGTTCAAATATGCATGTACCACGTGTTGTTTCATACCATACTAGTTCCACTTATGAACTCTTTAACAGCACGAGGGACAGGAAATGTACATTTTAGCATACATGAGGTATTGCTGGCACCACACCCAATTAGACAGTGGCACCTGCAGACCATTTTCTTCAACTCCATGTGCACTGCAGTTTCATGTGTTTAAACGACCTCCTATCAACATGTGCTAGGGGACACCTTTGCTCTCACAACTTCATAAAAACCCTCTTCACCGGCACGTGGGTGATTAGCCTTGTAGTATTTGGACACTCACCTGAGTCTTCAGTGAATTTGGCTCCAGTTCCTGATCATGTCTCTGAATGTCCTTGATTCTAGTGATTCCTGCAAGAAAAGAAAGAGAAAGTGAGAAATGTGTACAGTCACGTGTCAGCTCACAAAGAGACAACACTTGCGTTAGACTTTCTAAAAGGTATGGAACCTATTTGACTTAAAAGACGACATTTGAAATTTAAAGACAGTCACAAACTTGAACCTTCAATTGGAATATCTTGCGCTGTCTAGAAAAAAATATTCTCAGTGCGAAAAACTGTGTTTATTGTTTAACAAAGGGCTAGCCCCATTTTGCAAATGAGGTAATGGGGGCTTTGTGATTATTGTACAGAACTTATTGTCCTTAAACAATTTAAAGAACAGAAAGAGTTCATAAAAGTTATTTGGTTTTGGTAAGATTCTTAGGCCTTTAGAATTTGATACTTAGGTGGTCATTCTGACCCTGGCGGTCTTTGACCGCCAGGGCGGAGGACCGCGGGAGCACCGCCGACAGGCCGGCGGTGCTCCAATGGGGATTCCGACCGCGGCGGTAAAGCCGCGGTCGGACCGGCACCACTGGCGGGGTCCCGCCAGTGTACCGCGGCCCCATTGAATCCTCCGCGGCGGCGCAGCTTGCTGCACCGCCGCGGGGATTCCGACCCCCCCTACCGCCATCCAGATCCCGGCGGTCGGACCGCCGAGATCCGGATGGCGGTAGGGGGGGTCGCGGGGCCCCTGGGGGCCCCTGCAGTGCCCATGCCACTGGCATGGGCATTGCAGGGGCCCCCGTAAGAGGGCCCCTAAATGTATTTCACTGTCTGCTGCGCAGACAGTGAAATACGCGACGGGTGCAACTGCACCCGTCGCACAGCTTCCACTCCGCCGGCTCGATTCCGAGCCGGCTTCATCGTGGAAGCCTCTTTCCCGCTGGGCTGGCTGGCGGTCTGAAGGCGACCGCCCGCCAGCCCAGCGGGAAAGTCAGAATTACCGCCGCGGTCTTTCGACCGCGGAACGGTAACCTGACGGCGGGACTTTGGCGGTCGGCCTCCGCCGCCCGCCAAGGTCAGAATGAGGGCCTTAGTGAGCAACATGTGGATAACTTGAACAAGTATGTTAAAAAGAAATACAAAACTATGACACATCTTTAGCTATCTCCTACAGGCCAACTGGGAATCCAAAAATATTCACATCAATCTCACATTAGCGGGTGAGAAATCGAGGCACTGCTTATCTTTTTTGACACACACTCGCCTGTGCATGTTATTTTAACGCAATCTAGGTACTTTTCAATGCTAACAGTGTTTTAGCTGTTTAAAAAAGAATTTAAGACTCTTTTTACTTTGGAATTAATAACTTGACTTGTGTATGTATGAGTGGCTGTGTGGGTCTAAGTGGGTGTGTGAGTGGTTTTGTGGGTCTGTGAATGGGTATGTGAGTGGCTGTATGGCGTGTTTGAGTAGGTGTGCTCTAGGCCCTAGTCACCTGAACCTCAAGGTGGTTCCAATAGGGCGAGATCAGCCCCCAGCTCCTTCTGAAGTCAACCATGGGTAGCAGCAACAGTGGATGACTGCCCTAATGTAAGACCCCAAAGGGAAGCAGGGGCTCGGAGAGCGAGATAGAGAAAGAGAGAGAGAGAGAGAGAGAGAATAAAAAATAAGACACTTCTAGGTTAAGGGCCTCCATTGCCCGCCAAGCTCGGACTGAGGGCCTGAGTCTGGTAGTGGTTTTGTGAGTTTGTGAGGGGGTGTGTGAGTATGTGATTGGTTGTATGAGTGAGTATATGAGTGGCTGTGTAGGTCTGTGAGTAAGTGCACAAGAGGATTTGTGGGTCTGTAAGAGAGTATGTGTGGGGCTGTCTGAGTGGGTGTGTGAGTGGTTGTGTGGATGTGTAAGTGGGTGTGAGTGTGTGAGTAAGTAAATGAGTGGCTGTCTCGATCTCTGACTGGGTGTGGAAGTGGTTTAGTGGGTCTGTGAGTTGGTGTGTGAGTGTGTGAATTGGTGTGTGAGTGAGTATCTGAGTGGGTCTGTGAGTGGGTGTATTTTTTTAAGGTTTGGATCTGTGGAACCATAGCAGATTCACATGGAGGGGCCACACTGGGCACCACAGAGGGTCAATGGATCCTTGGGCAACTCCAAACAAATGGTTTGGGGCAATTTCTTGCCCACGAAGGGTCCCTCACAAACCGCTCTATTAGTCACAGAGGGTCAGGTCACCTCTACTCTGACCCCTTCCATCACTTTATAGTTTTATTTTACCCCTAGGAACCGAGTCTCAGTACACAAAACAGTGGTCACAACTTTCCTGTCAGGTTGCAGCCAGCCAATCATGACATTGCTGTTGGCACATGGATCCACCACAGTAAATCTACAGAGAATCCAGGGAGGATCCAGGTCTCAAGAATAAATATAAAACTATTTATTTAATACCTCCAAAACTACTGAACAGATTTACACCAAATTTTGTAGACCAAGTCTAGCTCACTGACAAATTTGATGTAGTTCAATCTAGTGATTTTGGCTGTAGTCATGTCTAAAATCCCTACAAGGATTGCAATGAAAAGTATTGGGGCACCTCCTTTTCCTCAGCCTCAGCTTGACAAATCATCGTGAAACTCCACCATGCACAGTATTCTCATTAACAATTTAATTGCAAATGTTGCAGAGATAATATCAATGATGCCATAGAAGATGTTATGAATGATGTAACATTTGGGGAAATTAGGAGTGCATGGCGAGGGCACCAGTTATAGTTAACTTACGGCCCAAGTTATAGTTAGTAGAAATAACTAATTATAACCTCTGAATTTCTATGGTTTTGTGTATGTAAAATCTGAACTTAACTATAGCGTCCCTCTATCTTTTGCTGTTTTTGGAAATTTCTAAGATTTTTTTTATTTCTATCTCCAAACTATATCATCCCTGTAACCATTGTTTATTCAGTTAATTTCTAAGGTTTTTGTAATATTGAGTGACAATAAATTACATTATGGTTATCCAGGACACAGCTACAATCAAGCCCTACTGCCTCATCCCCCCATGCGTGGCTTTAGGCAGCACGCAATGAGGTTGGCACCGGGGCCAGGTCTGCACCCAGTTTCTGTAGCCAACCCTTCCTTAGGCATCCAACCCAGCACTACTCACTGCATTTGGCCATGCATGGTGGGGGTTTGCCAGGCCCTGCGGCAAACCACTCTAGTCCACCCAACAGCAGGCCACACACAGCCTTTGGATGCACATGGTGAAGGTTGGCCACAGGGCCTTGCCTGTGGCCAGGTCCTGCAGCCAACAACTTGGTAGCGCACCCAATCTCATCCACGCACAGCATTTGGACATGCATGGCGGGGGTTGCTTTTCATTGATAAGTTCAATAAGTTGGAGGATTTGTCCTTTAAAGAGCAGAGCTTCAACTTGGGCACCTGTTATGTTTATACTTGTAGGTGCTTCCTGCAGAGGTTTAATTCATAAACAAATGAGCATCGGTGCCAGAATGGATCCTCACCTGAATATTTATTGAAGAAGAGTCCACAGTATTGGGCAAAATGTCTACCCAACTGGAGTACATACTACTGGCTAACTAGTAAATGTGTAGTGCACATTCTTTGTTATCACTGTATCAGGGCCCATGAGGTAATGCCTCCAATGACCATCTCTGGTGTAATTTTGCCAATGTGATTTCCCTCTAGTGTGTTTCTGCTAAGCAAAATGCACATATGCACTTTTGTAGACCATGGGGGCAGCCTCAATTCCTCTGCAGCCTTAATGCTCCCCCATGCATGGAACAGCAAGAAATGCTGCTCCTTTCATGTGGAGCTATTGTTTCATCTGTTTTTCTGCCTGCTTGACATCCAGCAGGACAACAGATGAAAAGTCTAATCCCAGTGAGCACTGCTCTTGCCCACTTGAGCAGGCTTATAGTTTGCTCTTGTTTGGTGGGAGCTGTCATAGCTCCTGCCAAGCAACAGTAAAGTACTATGACCCGAGGGTGGGCAGCTCTGGGGGTTGGGGGTCCCCAGGGCCATTATGACTTTTCTTGAGCCTTTTTAAAAAATATATATGTCCTTGAAAGCTTAAGAATTTGACAAAGTTTTAAGAAACAGAGGGGATTTACTAGGAGCTGGCTGACAGGCTTTTTTCCATTTTCCAAAGCGTAAAATAAACCCAAGAAGTGTATATGAATATGGAACATTACACTGCTGGTGGAAGATCATTGGAATATAGATAAGCAGGTAT
The DNA here is from genome assembly GCF_031143425.1 of Pleurodeles waltl. Taxonomy (NCBI): domain Eukaryota; kingdom Metazoa; phylum Chordata; class Amphibia; order Caudata; family Salamandridae; genus Pleurodeles; species Pleurodeles waltl. Next base: position 1,300,282,480 of record NC_090445.1, read on the forward strand.
TTTTGATAGCAGCCACTGTACCCTTCATCATACTGATAAGCTGTTATGCCCAGTATGATACTAGTATCACATGATGCACACATAATAGAACTATTGAGGAACATAAGGGCCCATATTTATACTTTTTGACGCTAAACTGCGCTAACGCAGTTTAGCGTCAAAAAGTTTTGCGCCGGCTAACGCGATTCTGAAGCGCCATGCGGGCGCCGTATTTATTGAATGGCGTTAGCCGGCGCAAGCAGACCGGCGCTGCCTGGTGTGCGCGAGAAAAACCACGTACACCAGGCAGCGCCGGCGTAGGGGGAAAATGGCGCATGGGCGTCTTAAAATGGGGCAAGTCAGGTTACGTCGAAAAAATCATCGTAACCCGACTTGCGCCATTTATTTTCGACGCCCATCCCCCATCAACATGACTCCTATCATTGTAAAGATAGGAGTCATGCCCCCTTGCCCAATGGCCATGCCCAGGGGACTTCTGTCCCCTGGGCATGGTCATTGGGCATAGTGGCATGTAGGGGGGCACAAATCAGGCCCCCCTATGCCACAAAAAAAAAAAAAAAAAATACTTACCTGAACTTACCTTAATGTCCATGGGATGGGTCCCTCCATCCTTGGGTGTCCTCCTGGGGTGGGCAAGGGTGGCAGGGGGGGTCCCTGGGGGCAGGGGAGGGCACTCTGGGCTCATTTTGAGCCCACTTGTCCCTTAACGCCATCCCTGACCCAGGCGTTAAAAAGCGGCGCAAAAGCGCCGTTTTTGGCCACGCCCACTCCCGGGCGTCATTTTTGCCCGGGAGTATAAATACCACGTAAAGGCCTGGGAGTCATTTTTTAAGACGGGAACGCCTCCCTTGCATATCATTAACGCAAGGAAGGGGTTCACGCTAAAAAATGACGCACACTCCGGGCACTTTGGCGCCCGAAGCGTCTAACGCCAGAGTATAAATATGGCGTTAGTTGGCGTTAGTTTAGCGTCGAATTTGCGTCGAAAAAAACGACGCAAATTCGGCGCAACCAGAGTATAAATACGGCCCAAGGTTTCATGTTTTTAATTCCTAAGTGAGAGATTTTATTAGCAAGATGGTTCTGAGGAAGGTGGCAACATTATTATATTGCCACCAAAACGCATTGACGACAAATCATTTGGACTAAGTCTGATGGACAGTGGAGCACTTGAGATTATAGGATTTACATATTGTGCATCCTGCATGATCTAAACAGATTAGCAAGAACAAAAATACATATTTGTGGGTGTGTACATTTCTATGCTTTTTTAAGGTTTTAATATATTTTCCATACTTTATTTTAGTTGGGTTTTAAAGTGCTTTGTATTCTGATGCGCATTGCAATAAGTGAATAGACATTGAGAAAATGTGTTTTATTTGTTTTTAATGAAGTAGATGCATTATATTATTACACTTTTGTGACACTAGCAGATATTCATACCTTGACATTTTTGTGGTACTGTGTTGTGTTTACCCCTCACCAAGAGAAGGTGTTAAGGTTGTTGTGAGAAAGGTGAGTGATTGATTGTGGTTGTTATTTAAGTGTGAGATACTTTACTTCCAAGGGTAATTCCCTTTGTTATAGTACTTTCTTGAGCATGAGCTAGCCCCAGGGACATGGTGGTGGTCCCTGGTGCCATATATGTCCTGGAAAGGGGGGCCTCATGCACCCCCCCAAATTTAACTTGTATATTTGGCCTCTGGGAGGTGGTGGTCTCTGGGCCTGGAGGTTCCGCACGCCCCCCCTTTTATTTAATAATTTAGATGTGGGGAGGTGGTGGTCCCTGGGGCACAGTAAAGCCAGAGGAGGGTGGTCTAAACAGTCCCCCTCCTGTTTTTGAGCAATGCCCCAGGAAGTTGGTGGTCCCTGGGGCTCAATGAGCCACAGGAGGGTAAGTCTGTGCTCCCCCTCCAAAATAACAATCAAGTCTGAAGAAGGTGGTGGTCCCCGGACCTCATAATAGCCCTAGGAGGGGGCCCCATGTGCCTCCTCAATTATTTTTTATGATTGCATGCCCCCAGGACCTAGCCCACCTTGGGCTAAATTTTTAACAAGCCGGGAGAACATGCTTGTTTTGTTTTTGTGCCCTGGCATGGCCCCAGGGGGACCCCAGCACAAAGGCTAAGTGGTGCATGGTATTCTTACCTTGCCCAACTTTTCTCTTATTTATGTTTTTTGTTTGGAACTCAGCTGAGTCCTACCTCAAAGGCAGAAATGGGTAGGGGAGAAAACAGGGCTGGTTGCAGAGGCCCCCTAGCTTTTTGCCCCCATAATTAACTTTTTGATGGTGTTTTCCTGACTCTGATGGTGACCTGGGTACTGCTAGCCAGCACCAGAGCCTGTGCTCTGTGTAAAATGAGTATGCAAATTAGGCTAATTGTAATTGGCTATGTCAACCTACCTATAAGTCCCTAACATATGGTAGGACATGTAGGTTTAGGGACGCTAGTATAGGTGATGTACCCATTGGTGCACTGCTGATGTGCCCATGGCATTTAAGGGCAGGCCTGTCTTGCTGGCTGCTTTTAAATTAAAGCTATAAGCAAGTTCGACTTTGGAATTAAAAGTACTTCCAAAGCCTTAAACTACCTTATTCTTACATATGTCACCGCTAAGGTTTGCCCTAAGTACTCCTAGGGTTGGGTGCCATGTAACTATAAGCAGAAACTTTATAAAATGTGTTTTATAAGCTCTGATGAGGTCAAATATACACGTTTGTTTTCCCTCACTATAGTGAATGGCCTCCATAGGCTAAAATAAGGAAACTTTATTTTAATTAACAAAGTCCCCATAAGAGACAGATACCTTGAGTTTGGTGTCAAAGTAATTGTTATAATAAATCTCACATTGTTGAATTTAATATAACTAGTTCAGGTAAAGAGTTTTAAAACTCTACCTGAAAGTTGCCAACTTTAGCTCCGTAGTGCCCTTCTCTGATTGGCCAGCCTCTGGCAGCCCGGCTAGGCTGCCTTGATGAGGTGTGAAGTGGCCTGGGCTCAACCACAAAGGATGTGCCTGTGGGCGGAGATCTGCTTCAGCAAATGGTGACACGGATGGTGGGAGAGCAGCCAAACTGGTCTTCAAAGTCAGGGAAGGACATTTGGAGCTCTCCCCCCTGCTTTTCACCCTAGGAGCAACAATATGGGAGAGCTGCACTCACTCCTCAGATCCCTGCTGGAAGAAGATACTGGAGAAGAAGGACTGACCTGCTGGATCTCAGGCCTGCACCAGGACACTACACTCACAAGGACTACACCAGCTGCACATTTTGGGCTTCAACAAGAAAAGGACTTTGCCTTGCTTCTGCAGCCCCAGAAGTGGATTCCCTGTAAGCTACAGGTACAACGGAGATGTCCAGAGTCCTATGCTTCAAGTCCTGCAAGAAGAGCCCAGCTGACCAGCGTCCAGTGGCCATTTGAGAATGCTGACCAGGTGCATTCTGGTGAATTGTAGTCCCAACTTGCAAGGAGCAACTCAGAGCTTCTGGAACCTTGGATCAAGTTGTGGACACTTCAAGGACCCAAAAAGGACATCTGGAAGAAGATCAAGAAGTTTGGAGATGTTTGGAGCAACTCCATAATTTGAAGAGGTGCATTGTGGGAGTTTAGTCCAGACCCCAAGCGGCAAACTAGAACCTCTGAACCTTTGGCTGGTGCTGTTGACCACTTTCCTGAATCAAAAAACACTTCTGAAAGTAAGTGTAAGTTTTACCTCGTGGGTGGCCTGAACTCTGGACTTTGTCCCTGTCCAGTGTGACCTTTTTGAACCCGTTGATCGCTAGTTGCTTCTCTGCTCTAAAAAACATTAGCTCTTTAAACATTCATATCTCCATTTCCCCTTATCTGATTTTAATCACTTTGGTGCCATTCTAAAGATAAAAATATAATCTATATTTCTAAATTGGTGTTGGAATTTTATTGCGTTTTATGTTACTATTTTGTGTTTTTAAATGCTTTACACACTTGTCTCCTAAGTTAAGCCTTGTCGCTCGTTGCCAAGCTACCAAGGGTTGAGCTGGGTGTAATTTATTGAGACTTAACTGGACATAAGTGGGGGTTAGAGGCTCATTGCTAGGTGTAGATACTTAGCTGCTCTTACCAGTAATCCACTTTCTAACATTTTTGGTGCATGGTGGTGGGATCCAGTACTTGTGTTTAATATCACACTGCAGTTTAAAGTGAAAAATGTCTAAATTGACCTGGAGTAAAAGTATTTTTTATTTTTCAAATTTGGTCTTATTTTTTTAATTACTTCCTTTTTGATTATTCTAGTTTTTTTGATCAATTGGTTGTTTTTAAGTAACACAAACCTTAAGGGAGACCATGGAACTTGATCTGGCTAGCCTACCCATACTCACTGCAGCTAGGGTGTTGACTATGGTGATCAAGTCCCTTGAAGCCTGGGTAGTGCAGATGGAGACAGAGAAAGCTTCAGAGATAGGAAGGGAGAGGGAAGATGTCCTCCCCAACCTCCAGGAGGTGGAGGATGATCACCTGTCAGTGACATAATAGTTAGGGCCCCATCCAGAGCTGCTAATGGAAGGGAGGGTTTGTGGCATCAGCCCATGAAGAAGCAGACCTGGACCTCAGGGAAGGGGAATGTGAGGCCGAGGTAGCCCTCATAGCTTTGGAGGCAGAGGAGTTGGCTGTAGAGAAGAAGAAGTGGGCATGGATTGAACAGAAAGATGGTGGCAGGGAGAGACAAGTTGAGGTGTCCATGGGTGGTGGGTTTAGCCCCAGGTTACCCAAGTCAGATGTTCCTGCTCATGTAGAGGGAGATGACATAGACAAGTGGTTGGAGGCCTTTGAGAGGGCTTTCCAAATGAGAAGGGTTAAGCCTCACTATTGGGGCTCACTCCTATGGGAGTTGGTCTCAATATCTGGGAGGGATAGGCTCCTGATCCTGGGGGGGGGGGAAGCAGATTCCAATCCCAGCATTAAGAGGTGCTTAACCCAAACGTTTGGTCTGATCCCAGAACAGTACAGAATGAAGTTCAGGGACACCCAGAAGGCCAATACCTATTCTTGGGCTGACTTTGTAGACACCTCACTTAAGGCACTAGAAGGCTGGACACATGGTAACAAAGTAAATACTTATGAGGGGTTATACAATGTGATCATGAGAGAGCACATCTTGACCAATTGTATCCAAGAGAGGTTACGTCGGCATCTAGTGGACTTTAAGCTAACCAATCCCAGAGAGCTGGGGGAGGCAGCTTATGAGTGGTTGAGAACCAGGGGGGAGACTCCAAGAAGATGAGGTCAGGTCACCAAAAACCTAAGGAGGGAGGGGGTAAGCCCACCACAGAGATTCCCTTTGTACCCCAGAACCCCAAGAAGAAATTCCACACCCACTCTGACAAGCAGAGGCAGGGAGACCCAGAGTTAAAGAAGCTCTTGTACAATAAGGCCTGCTTTGACTGTCAGCAGGCAGGTTACTTCAGAGGGGATGTAGCCTGGTCCCAAGAGGGTGGTTATCACTGGGGTGGCCAGTGTAGCCATAGAGGAGGACTCCACAGATGATGAGGTCCTCATAGCATTCAGCTGGAAGGCAGGACTAGGTGGTAAGCTGGTGATCCGTGATGGTGGGAGTAGGCACTTTCACCCCATTCAGTTAAAGGTGATCCCTACCACTGGCCAGAGAGACGCCTCTGCCAGTCACACTATAGTGAGTGACAAGTTGGTGACCCCAGACATGTATGTCCTAAGGGAGACCAGGAAAGTCAAGATAACCACAGGTAGGTCACTACCAAACCTGGAGCAGTTCCTACGGTTGGGAGACAGAGGACCCCAGAAAAGGTAAAAGAGAGTTCCAGTGAGCCCAAGGCCATCCACCCCTTTAGGGAGGTAGCCCAGAATTGGCACTGGTGAGGCCTCACTTGACCCTAAGGAAGTCATGAGTAGTCAGGCAGCTGTCTAGCTGCAGGGCATTGCCCCTGCATATACAGAAGGGAGAATGGAAGGAGGTTATCTGCCAAAGGATGTGGTAGCCCCCACTCTAAACAGCAAGAGGAGTGCCAGGACCCCACAGCTGCCCCTAAAACAGCTCACTCACTTGTTAGTGGAGAGCATAGGGTGTGGTTCTGGGTTCTAACAGCCTTCAGTAGCTTCTGCTGGGTGCACTCCACTTAGCCTGGGAAGCAGATCCCACGGCCAAAAGCAAAGTAGGCTCCCTGAGCCTACTGGTCATAGTGGTATTGCTCGAGTGTTGGGTGACCTCTTTGGGTAAGCTAGGTGTCGCCATAGCAAAGTTAGGGATAAGGGAGGTGGGTACCTCACTACCCAAGTTGGCAGAGAGAAAGGAGGAAGACCTTCCTAGAGGGAAGTTTCAGTTTAAGATACGGAGCGGAATCAATGCATGGCCTCACATGCGAGTAGGAATCAACGCATCACTTTCTTTTTCAACCCACTCTCGCCCGTGCGGCTTTATTTTTGATGCATACCAGGTACTTTATGTTAAAACAACGCATCCATTGATTTCTATGGAGTAAGACTCATTTAATTTAAAAATGAATATCTTTGACTGTGTATTTGGGATTTTTGACATTTTGGTCTTGTTTGATTTAGATAAATATTGGCTACTTTTCTACACTGATATGGATTCCTTTTGTGCTGTTTTCACTGTGTAACTGTGTGTATAGTTACAAATACTTTATACATTGCCTCTGAGATAAGCCTGACAGTTTGCCAAGCTACCAAGGGGGTTAGCAGGAGTTATCCTAGGTGTGTATCTCCCTTACCCTCACTAGAGTGAGGGTCCCTGCTTTGACAGAGTGCAAACTGTGCCAATGAGAGACCTAATTTTCTAACAACTATACACCATTATACTTTATGCTACTCCACTGCACAACACTCCACTCTATGCTCCTCAGCTCTATGATATTACACTGTGCACAACTCCACTCTGTGTCAGTCCTCTCTATGGTATTACAATGTATGCATCTCCACTCTGCACCTTGCCAGTTGACTGTATGCCACTCCGCTATATGCTACTCCATTAATTGTTATTCCAGTCCACCATTCCAATGTATGCCACTCCACTCTCCTATTTCACTGTATGCCACTCCACTGTATGCTACTCCACTCTATGCCACTCCAGTATTTGCCACTCCACTCTACCCCACCCCATTCTATGCTATTCCATTGAACAGCACTCCACTGTATGCAACTCCACTGTATGCTATTACACTCCATTCCATTGTACACCACACCAGCCTACTCTACTTCATTGTACACCCTTGCACTGTTCAATTCTGTATGGGACACCATTCCACTTTATAATAGTTTCTTTGACTCTACACTAAATCACTTCACTGTATACCACCCCATTTATGCCAATCCACTGTATCCAGCTCCACTGTACAAAACTCTACTGTACACCACTTCACTCTATGTTATTCCACTCTATGCCACTCTTCTCTTCTAGACTCAACCATACAGTATTCCACTGTATGTTACTCCGCTTTACAGTAATCGACATTACTCTAGTACAGTGTAGGCCACTCCACTCAAAGTCACTCTATTCTATGACACTCTCCTTCACACTAAATAACTCCAATCTATAAAGGTTTATCACACTTCATGGCACACTATGACATTCAAATCCACTCTGTCCTTGTACATTCCACTGTCCAACTCTATACTCCATTCTATGCCAGTACACTCCAATGTGCAACACTCTATTCCACTATACAACACTTTTCTTTACGACACTTCACTTCACTTGAATGTGTGAGACCCCACTCTAATTTATAACAGTTTACTACCTATGCAATACCAGCACACTCCACTCCATGCCACTCCACTCAATGACAAACTGATACATTTTATTGTACTTTACTCCACACTACGTTATCCCACTCCACATGATTCTACTCTACTGTATGAAACTTTACCTCACTCTACACTACTATACAACAATCTATTCTATGCAGCTCCACTGTTTCACACACTACTGTACTCTATGTAACTCCACTATACAACACTACACTGTATGCCACTCTACTTTACTTTACTCCTGTATATACCCCTTCACTGTACTGTACAAAACTCAACTATACTGTATGTTACTGTATAGCACTCTACTCCACTCTGCTCTATGATACTTTAATCCACTATCCAACACTGTACGCAACTCTTTGCATTTCACAGCACCCAACTTTAGTCCACTTTACCCTGACATAGTACTCCACTACTCCACTGTACACCACTCCACTCAACACCCATCAATGTCTTTGTACTCTATAACAATGTATGCCAATCCACTGTATTATACTCTACAACAGTGTACTGTGCTGTACACCATTCCATCATACAAAAGCAAGATTGTATACTACTCTACTCTAGTCTTTATCACTTCCCAATATTGTACTACACCTCAGTACACTCTACAACACAGTCTAAACTTTACATTATGCAACTCCACTCTACTTCACTCCTAACCACTATAGTCTATGACACACCTCTCTACTTTATGACACTTTACTCCACTGTACACTACCACACTCCAGTGTATTTCACTCCATTATACTCCTCTCTGCTACACTTTATCCCACTCTAAGGGGGTTATTACAACTTTGGAGGAGGTGTTAATCCGTCCCAAAAGTGACGGTAAAGTGACGGATATACCACCAGCCATATTACGAGTTCCATAGGATATAATGGACTTGTAATACGGCTGGTGGTATATCTGTCACTTTACCGTCACTTTTGGGGCGGATTAACACCTCCTCCAAAGTTGTAATAACCCCCTAAGTCACTGTGGTATACTCTGTTCTATGCCACTCCCTCCACTGTCCAACACTCTAGTCAACTGCATGCAACTATCCTCTTTAACACTGTGCTACACTCCATGCCACTCCATGCCACTCTACTCCACGATATGCCCATCCATTTGATATCACTGTACTACACTGTACAACACTCAACAACACACCACTCAACTTCTCTCTGCGATAAACCACTTCACAATATAATATAGTACTCCACTCTGCTACACTCTCCTCCACTGTACTCAATACAGTCTACTTGATGATACTCCACTCTATGAATGAATGAAGAAATGGATTTCTGAAGCAAGCGGTTAGTCAACAGAGTGCCCTGGACCAGTGCGGAATATTAGAGTACAGAGTATGTAGAATGACTAGAGTGTGAAAAACCAAGTCTTGAATTTGTTTCTGAAAAACCTCTTTCAGTTTGATGCAGGTCGGTAGGAAGCTTTTTCCAGGCTTGTGGGCCCAGAACGGAGTAGGATGTGACTCTTGCTTTTGCCAGGTGTACCCTAGGAGCTTTGGTCAGATGGCTGTAGGAAGAGCACAAGATTCTTGAGGGAAAGTAATAATGTATCTTGGAAGAAAAGTGCTCAAGCTCATTGCTTTGTGCATAAAAACCAGAGTCTTGAGCATGATCCTTTTTAATAACAGGGAACCAGTGCAGGTTCGTCAGGTGTGGTGAAACCGAAGCTCATTTAGGTAAATTGAGTACAAGGTGGGTCGTTGCATTCTGGACCGTTTACAGTTTCCTCATCAAACAATGTGGAAGGCAAGCATAAAGGACATTATCATAATCCAACCTGGACATGGTCAAGGCCAAGATCACTGTTATCCTTACTAGTCAGGAGAGGAACCACATAAGTGTTTTTGCTGTGCGCATAAGCCAAAATATGTGGTGACTATCGTGTTCATTTGATAGTGTAGTGATAGCTGATTATCACACTTGACTCTCAGGTTTTTTACTGTGTCGGGTTGTATGTTGGATGGGGAGATACCACTAGGCTAGTATGCTTGAGGTAAAGAGTGAACTTATAGCCAAAGCTGTGGACCTGTCTTATCAGTGTTGCATTTGAGGTGGCTGATACTCATCCATTAAGAAATCTGTTGATAGACATGGTTTCATGGCGTCCTGGGCAATTGGTTCACCATACTTATAAGGAAACAGAAGCTGCTTGTTGATGGCATACAAGATTATCTTGGCTCCAAAGCACTTAACTAGTCCTGCTAATAGGGTCATATAAATGTTAAACATAGTAGGGCTAAGAGCCAAGCCCCGGGACACTACCCTCGGGACACAGCTCATACTGGCAGACAAAGTTCCCAACCAAACCTCTTAGCATCCGTTTTTGAGGAGCTGTGCTCCTGATGCCTATATCATAAAGGCGGGAAAGCAACCTGCAGTAAAAGACTGTGTTAAATGTAGCCAACAGGTCTAGCAGTACCATGATTGCCATTTTCCCTACGTCTAACGTGCTTTTAATAATTTCAGAGACTTTCAGAAATGTGGTTTCTGTATTGAAGTTTGGCCTGAACCCAGACTGGCCGGGGGGATATTCATGTTGGATTCAATGTCGTTGGATATTTATTGGTTGACAAACTTCTTTGCAAGTTTTGAAGGAGCTGGCAGCAAGGAAATGGTCATGTAAGTGCCTGGCATATTGGGGTCTGCAATGGCTTTTTTTCAGAAGGGGCAGAATTTTGGCCTGTTTCCAATTAGAAGAAACTATCCCAGATGACAGTGACTTGTTCACAAAGTAGTTCCAGGATGGATTAATACCATCCACTCCCCAAGCTAGAAGAAAAGGGGGATGGGGATAAGAAAGGGAACCACACTATAGATTTCAAATGGCATCTCGGGAATCATCCATCAAAATCAGGTCAAAAGAGAAGCATGAACAGGAAATCATATCTATGGGCAGAGAAGCTCTGTCTGAGTGTCCTATTTTGGTCATGCTCCTTTGACTTTCCTCAATTTTCTTCTAAAAATAATGTCCAGTTGTTCACACCCCTTGGCTTAGGGGACCTAGCTGCGGTCGCAAGCCACTGGATCTAAGAATTTGTTTTACTATATTAAAGATTAATTGTGGTTTATTTTCTAACTTTTCAATCCCCCCTCATAGAATTTCCTTTTACTGGTGTTTATCAAATAGAAGTAATTCTTAAGTACTGTTTTGTATTTCACTTTATCCTCCAAGCTAAAGTTTTAACGTCAAACTTCTCCCCTGCTCTATGACACCCTACTTCACCTTAAAACTCTCGACTCTACTTTATGGCAGTCTATGACACAGCTTTCTACTGTACAACTCGCTGCTCTAGTGCACAATGCTTAACTCCATTATAAGAGCCACCATACCACCACGCTATATAACTCTTCACCACACTATACAATACGCTACTACACTCAAATCTACTCCACTCAGTTCCAATCTATAATACTCCAGTCTATGAAAATAGACTTTATAACACACTTTTCCACTGTACAACACTCCACATAACAACTTGCTGCTCGTGACACTAGACTCTATGCTTTGAAACACATTTTTATTAAACTTTTCAAAAAAACATTGAAATTCAAATTAAAAAACAAAGGTTGAAGCTATGTTATAGTTATGAAACCTTATTTTCCCTATACATATCAAGTTTGAACTGCACAAACTTTAAAAATTCTATAATCATCTAAAGTTTCATTTACAACTTACCAACCACCTTCTAAATTTTATAAGTAGCGGACCTCCTTAAACACTCTTTTCAGTTTACTAACCAGACAGCACTAACTATATTTCGCCACTAACCATGCACTGTATCCTCACAAATAATGATACTCTATTGCACAACACTCAACAACACTGAACTATACAATACTCTACTCAACTGAACTACAGTCCATGGGCCAGATGTACAATTGTAATTCTATTTGTAATTGTATTTATATTGTGCTTACTACTGCTGATGAGGAATGAAAGTGGTTTTTGGTGAGTAGCACTCTACTCCGAAACACAAAAGGGTTAGTAGTAGATTAGTGTAGGGGAATATGAGTACAGCATTAGTATTAGTACATAGCAATATGATTTAATTTGAGCTGTGGATGTAAGTCTGTTAGTTGGCTTGAATAGAATAATGGAGGTATAGAGGAGAAACAAATGCAGAAGTGTTAATTGGGAGATCATAGTAGCAAGATGAGGTTTAAGATGAGTAAAGGAGAGATGTGGAGGGAAGAGTCTGTAAAAGGGACTGGGATCTCATAGTAGTAAAATGGGGGTTGGAATGTGTTAAAGGCAAGATAAATAAAGGAGAATTCATTAGGGTTGTTTGGGACATCATGACAGTAAACTGAGGTTTGTGGTGCGCCAGGAGGGGCAGATGAGGGAAGAATCTAGAAAAGGGTTATTTTGAAGAACATAGTAGTAAAATGGGTTTGGGATGAGTCAGAGAGTAGAGATAGAGGATAGATTGATAGAAGTACAAGGTGATGGTGCGAAAGAGTAAAGCTTTTGAGAGAGTAATGTTATATATATTTTTTTTTTCCTTTTGTCCAGTAGGACTAAATTAATACATATATAGATAAATGATTGCATAGTAAGGGAATCTATGTGTAAGAAACATAATATATTCAGATTACATTTTTATTGTATAAACACAGTCTTTTAAGAGTTGCAATATTTGAAGTTAGTTTATTTGTGTACTTTTGTAACATTATTTTATCTTTCCTCAATGTTTCAGCATTGAAATGCTTGTAGATAAATAGTTAAGATAATATTTACCTATTGTGATAAATATAATAAAAACAGAATCTTAAGCATCCAATGAAATAACTTATATAGAAACTGCAATGACCTAGGAACATGTTAAGCGTCAAATAATACACACATACACACACACACAGATGTATATATATATATATATACTATATATATATATACACATACATAAACATATACATATATACACATACATATATCTACACATATGCATACATACATATATACATTTAACAGTAGGTAAAACATACATTTGTTAAAACAGGCCTAAAAAGAATGTATATTTTAAAATCTAATAGTTATTATACCTAATTGTACAAAGAAATACACATATCTAAATACGTACATAAAATGAAATTATACATTTTTACATATACAGGGATAGGTAGTCCATTGTTGTGTAAGTATGGTGATTATGAAGGAAAGAGCCAACTCTTGAGTACCCTTCTGAGGATAAGATAGTTATCCCTGGATTGTATATTCTGGGTTAATGAATTCCATAGTTTGCCCACTTACACAGAGAATGATGTACCACCTATTGTCATTTCTTTGTATGATAGTATTTTGAGGTGGGGTATCATCTTGAGTTGAGGTTTCTTTTTTAATGTATTTGTGATTTTATTCCTGATAAAAAGTGGTCCTGTACCATGTATTGCTTTGTGATTGATAGTGGATGTTATGTAAACCAGTATCCAATGTAGGGCCTTCCAGGCGGGGGAAATGTGGGCTTGTGGCTTTACACGTAAGAGTAGTCTGGCATGGAAGGTTCTGAATGCATTGTAGTTTTTCATAGTATATAGAGACAATCCATTGTAGAGGTCATTGGCGTAATCCAGTTTAGATAGTACAGGAGAAATAGTAGACTGCACCTGGTGTGGAAATCCGAGATGAAGGAAGATGCTTTGCAAAGTTTTCATGGTGATGAAGCTTGATATTGCTAATTTGTCCACTTGAACATTCATTGTTAACTTGGAGTCCATGGTAATTCTATGATTTCTAACTTCATTATATACCCCAAGGGGTGGTCCCAGATCATCAGGCCAGGGGAAGAGTGGGTCTTAATTTTTCCAATCACCACATGTGAATATTTCTGTTTGAAAGCTTTCAGTTTGAGATTGCTACATGTTATCCACTGATCAATGGCTCTTAGACAACCATAGATTTCTGTGTTTCCAATGTCTTTGTGCATTCCAGTTTAAGGTAGTATTTGTGTGTCATCTGAATAGTTGTAGCATATAAGTTGAAATGAATTGATCATTGAAGGTAATAACATCATGTAGATACTGAAAAACATGCATGACATGATGGAGCCTTGAGGGACCCCTGCTTTTGTGAAGAAGGGTTTGGACGAAAAAGGGGGAGTGGATGACATTTGTTCTGTTTTGAAAACAGGATGTGATCCAATCAAGCAAAGTCCTCTCGGTGCTGGCTTTGTAGAGTCTTAGTATTAGGGTGTCATTGTCAACTGTGCCAAAGGCAGCTCAGAGGTCCAAGAGAAGTAGTGCAGCACCTCCATTGTAGTATATTTTGTTTTTAAGATCATCCCAGATTGCGATGGAACAGATTCAGTGCTTCTTCCTGGGTGGAATTCAGTTTGTTAGTCTGAAAGTATAGAGTTATCTTCAATGCATTGTGACATCTGGGTGAAAGCTGCTCTTTTATCAGTTTGCCCAGGAAAGTTCCCTTTGTAATTGGTCTGTAGTTGTTAGGTTGATGCGGGTCCAGGTTTGTTTTCTTTAATAATGGCCGTATGTATGCCTTTTTAAGGTCCTCAGGAAAGATTCCTGTAGTTAAGGTGTTATTGATGATTCTTCTTACTGGAGTGGCAGTGGCGGTGGATAAAAGAAAGTTCTTGAAGACGTATGGTGGGCAAGGGTCAGAATTGCAGTTGGAAGGTCTGCTTGCTTTAACCAGATCCATACATTCACTTTGTGATATTTGTGTGAAGGAGTGCAGAGGATGGGTTGGCTTAATGTTGGAGGGGATTTTTGGTAACAGGTTGCTGCTGGTGATTTTCCTTTATTTTAAATAGGAGTCAAACGTGTCTGACTTCATTGTCAAATGATTTGCCAGTTTGTCTGTGAATTCTTTAGTAATGGGATGAGTTCCTTCAATGCACTTAGGTTTTTGAAGATATAACATTTTGAATTCTCTCTGAGAAGTACATTTTTTTTAGATTTTTTTGATTCATGATTTATATATTTTGTTAAGTTTGCATAGGTGAAGTTTGTCTTGAATGTTGTTTGTTTTAAAGGTATGTTGCAGCCTTCTGATGTGTTGTTTTATCTTTTATAGTTCTGTGTTTCTCCAAGGTGCTTCTTTTCTTTTGTCCTGTTTTGTTTTTCCGAGTGGAATGGAGCTATAAAAACCTGCCTGTAGAAAATTGTAAAGTTTTTTAATGGAATGTATTGCGTCTAGATCTTTTTTGGTTGTTAGTTGTGCTTCTAAGTATTCAAAATTGAGTTTGTACCATGGTCTTGGGTGTGTTGATTTGTGGTGTTTTATGTTGCCAAGAATACAGTGGTTGGAGTACAGTATTATAAGGCTTGAAACTGTGTCTAGAAATGTGTCTGCGAATGTTGAATTGCTAGGTGGTGGTCTGTAAAGGAGTTAGAAGTTCCAGGAGGAAGGTGGTGCAGGGTTGCATCTGGTGATGAAGGCCTCACAACCTTTTATGGCGATGTCAGCTGTTTTGCTGAGATTTATTGCTTGTTTAAATATAACAGCTAGTTTACCTTCTCTTTTGCCTATACGGTTTGGTGTGATGGTTTGATAGCCTGAAGCAATGGATTAATTCAAGACTGGGGCCATGTCCTCTCCCAACCATGATTTAGTTATCAAGAGTAAGTCTGGTTGTGTGTCAGTGAGTAGGTCGTAGATGTGGTGCTTGTTTTTAGCGAGTGCTCGAGCATTTATGAGTAGACAGTTTAAAGGTTGCGTTTTGGTGGTGATATAATTTTGTTTTGTAAACCAGTTGTTACCACGACAAGTAAGATTCATTTTGGTGTGTACAAAAGGCAAAATGTGAGTCGGTAACTTGTTACTGACTCACATTTTGCTTTTGTGATTTGATATTAGGAAGAGGCGTATTTAGGGTGTCCCTCCTAATACCGAATCGTACTGGCCTGTATGAATATTTGCAACCGGGAATGCGGTCACAAAACATTCATACTTTACTGACTCCTTAATAGAGGCGCTAACCCATTTGCAAATGGGAAGAGGTCACCAAGGGGCCCCCTCCCCTTTGTGAATAAAGACGCCAACATTTTTTCAGAGCAGTTAGTGGTCCAAAAGACCACTGCCCACTCTAATAAAATGAAAAGAAAACTTTTCAGTTTTATTTTTGAAATGCTCTCCATTTTCTTTTAGGAAAAATGTGCTGCATTTAATTAAAAAAATGATTTATTTAAAAAGCAGTCACAAACATATTAGTCTGCTGACCTCAGCAGCCCACAATCCCTGTGAGTGCTGGCCATTCCCAATGAGTCGCAAATTGGGACCTGCCTCACAAATATTAAAGAGGCAGGTCTTCTGTGACCCATTTGGAAATTGCAAACAGTGTCTCAGGCATTTGTTGTACATCGGTGTGTGTGACTTGCAATTGCAAGTCTAAAAAAAAACATGCAAATTGAGAGCTGCAAACACTGAGGGTTAAACATCTGGTCCAATCCCACTACTCTCTACAATACTCTGCTACACTCTTTGTCACTCTATGACACTATTCTCGATGACATTCCACTTCACAACACCCCATTTCATGACACTCCAGGGAATTAAATTCCACTGTACATCACTCAGATCTACTGTTCGACATACCACTACACTGTACAACACGCCACTCCACTCTACAATACTCCACTCCATGATAAGGCACATCAGGCCAATACATTATATAACACTTTACCACACTGTACCATACGTCACTCCAATCTTTTCCACTCTACAATACTCCTCTTTACAACACTAGACTCGAATAGCAGTCTCCTACACTGTACAGTCACACAATCCACTTTAAGACACTTCAGTCAGTCATGTCCTCTCCCAACCAAGATTTAGTTATCAAGAGTAAGTCTGGTTGTGTGTCAGTGAGTAGGTCGTAGATGTGGTGCTTGTTTTTAGCGAGTGCTCAAGCATTTATGAGTAGAGAGTTTAAAGATTGCGTTTTGGTGGTGATATAATTTTGTTTTGTAAACCAGTTGTTACCACGACAAGTAAGATTCATTTTGGTGTGTACAAAAGGCAAAATGTGAGTCGGTAACTTGTTACTGACTCATATTTTGCTTTTGTGATTTGGTATTAGGAAGAGGCGTATTTAGGGTGTCCCTCCTAATACCGAATCGTACTGACCTGTATGAATCTTTTGCAACCGGGAATGCGGTCACAAAACATTCATACTTTACTGACTCCTTAATAGAGGCGCTAACCCATTTGCAAATGGGAAGAGGTCACCAAGGGGCCCCCTCCCCTTTGTGAATAAAGACGCCAAAAACTTTTCAGAGCAGTTAGTGGTCCAACAGACCACTGCCCACTCTAATAAAATGAAAAGAAAACTTTTCAGTTTTATTTTTGAAATGCTCTCCATTTTCTTTTAGGAAAAATGTGCTGCATTTAATTAAAAAAATTATTTATTTAAAAAGCAGTCACAAACATATTAGTCTGCTGACCTCAGCAGCCCACAATTCCTGTGAGTGCTGGCCATTCCCAATGAGTCGCAAATTGGGACCTGCCTCACAAATATTAAAGAGGCAGGTCTTCTGTGACCCATTTGGAAATTGCAAACAGTGTCTCAGGCATTTGTTGTACATCGGTGTGTGTGACTTGCAATTGCAAGTCTAAAAAAAAACATGCAAATTGAGAGCTGCAAACACTGAGGGTTAAACATCTGGTCCAATGCCACTACTCTCTACAATACTCTGCTACACTCTTTGTCACTCTATGACACTATTCTCGATGACATTCCACTTTAAAAACACCCCATTTCATGACACTCCAGGGAATTAAATTCCACTGTACATCACTCAGATCTACTGTTCGACATACCACTACACTGTACAACACGCCACTCCACTCTACAATACTCCACTCCATGATAAGGCACATCAGGCCAATGCATTATATAACACTTTACTACACTGCACCATACGTCACTCCACTCTTTTCCACTCTACAATACTCCACTTTACAACACTAGACTCGAATGGCAGTCTCCTACACTGTACAGTCACACAATCCACTTTAAGACACTTCAGTCAGTGACAGTCCACATTGCAAGTTGAAATACATTTTCATTAAAAAATAAAAACTATTAACATGCAATGAAAAAACAAAGTGACAGATAATTTGTGGTTAGAAATACATTATTTTCATTCTTTACAAATCAGAATACATATATTTTAAAAATGTAAAAAACTATTCCACAAACGTAAAATGCATTTTCATCTCACAATAAAATATTACAAACAAAAAATACAAAATGAATAAATTACTCCTCATCTTACTTCCCTAGAAACTCAACTTCCCACTATTAAAAATACTAACCATAACATATATTACAAAACATAAAACAGAATTTAAATACAATAAAAAAGTGTACTAAATGCACAAAAAATAGTCATATATCCTTCATATGAAAATGACAATATTTTTAAAAACACTTACAAAAGTGTTATTCTTAACTGTGATATTCTTTACAGTATATATATTTTTGTCATCCCAATATTTTTGACATGGTTCTTGATTCACATGATATTTTGGAGGAACTAAAAAAACATGTATTTTTATATTTGTATTGTGGCCAAACCATATTGCAGAGAGAAGTACAAAAAATTAAATATAGATTCCAAGATTAAATACAATCAATCTTGTTGCACATCTGATAGGAAAATCCTTATGTCTTTATAAGACTAAACTTTTTCCAGCAAAGACTCTTTGGGCCAGCTGTACAATGCATTTTACCAAACTCAAATGGCCTAATGGGCCGTTTGCGACCAGTATAATGCATTTTGGCATGTTCCAATCCTATTTTGCAAGTCGGTAAAATGTTACAGACTCGCAAAATAGGGTTTGCAAGTCTCTATTAGGAAGGGGCGTGTAAAGGGCGCCCCTTCCTAATAGTGAGTCTCAGGGGCATGTGTGAATGTTTGTGGCCAGAATGCGGTTGCAAAATGTTCATTCTTTACTGACTCAGTGAAGGAGGTGGTAACCCATTCACAAATGCAAGGCACCCCTTCCCCTTTGTAAATATGGGGCAGCAACATTTTTTAAGAGCAAGCAGAGGTTCCACGGACCACAGCCCACTCCTAAAAAATGGAAAGAAAGCTTTTCATTTTTATTTTTGAAATCCATCCCGTTTTCTTTAAGGAAAACAGGCTATATTTTAAAAAACTGCTTAATTTAAAAAGTAGTCACAGGCGTGTTGGCCTGCTGACCCAAACAGACCACCATCCCTGTGAGTGCAGGATATTCTCAGTGGATCTTTAATTACAACCCACCTCATTAAAATTGAGGAGGCAGGACCATTGGCAACCCATTTGGGAATTGCTAACAATGTGGAACACACTGTGGTAAATCACAGTTTGCAACTTCCTGGCAGCGAATCGCAAACATTCACTATTAGGAAATTGCAACCACTTTTTTAGTACATCTGGTCGCCTGTGAGCAAAGCAACATCTTGTTTCTAACCGAGTTCGAGTGTTCACAATTCCAATTCAGCGTTTCATGCTTCTGGGCCAATGTTTTGTGTGCCATTGAAGTTGGAAATATACCACCTCTTATTTACAATTCTTAGTAAGGGGGAAACTGTGGCATTCAACTATATATGAAAATCTGTAATGGCACAGATGATCAGAGTTTGTCGCTGCATAAGATGACTCAGCAAATCAATTGCTTCAATTTGTGCTACATGGTGAAACAAATAGGTCTTCATCATGTAGTTGTAAACCAGCAAGCAGTATACAATGTATGTTACCTTTCAACTATAACTATCTCGGAAAAGTGAAAATCTATTTTTTCAAGTAGCTGCTTTCAGGAGAGAGCACTGTCTTCTTGTGGGTAGAGGAAAGATTATAAAAGGTGAAGAGATGATTGTTTTCTGACTTCTGCGGTGTTTTCTATCTTTCTGTTTCGGCATAACAATTAAACAAAAAACGTTTGGACCAAATTTGCAAACAGTACAATTTATCCTTTTTATTCTACTGCTTTGATTTTAAAGGGTTTTCCAAACTTGAGCTGTAACCCTCACTTTATGACAAACATTTCTTACATATTCTAACTAAAATCCCTGTTCTCCGGAAATGCTGAGATACATAAAAACTTCAGTCTTCAATCACGATTCAAGTCATAATGCATTAGGGCCTTACTCTATTATTATATGTATTTATTTTGAGTAAACCAAGAGTGCTTTACTGAAAAAAATGAAAATCGAAGATTTGCAAATGGCTTCTTAAACGTTGAATCACAAAATTGGACATCTAAAGGAACAAAACTTTAAGCCAAGTTTGGGAACGGAAACGTGCCTTCATAGGTCAGGTCAACCACTCAATTCAACCCGAGGAAATTTAATCAGAATCTGTGTGGAACTGAATGCTGCCCTAACCTACAGAAATTGAGTTATAATACTTTAAATCGTATTCTGAGCTTTCAACTTTTATGAGTTCTAAAGCATTTTCTTTATTTTTCTTCTAGTTTTTACTTAAACCACACGCAACATTTTGGCATTTCATTCTTAAACGTGTTAAAGCCTCGTTTGGTACCCTACATAATTTAATCAGATAGATAGCACTAATGAGCATGACTTGGAAAAGACTGCTCCAACCAAACACATGCAGACATAGGCTAGAAATAGTATTCAGTGCAGTAACTGAATCCTATGAGACGTTATTTTACTGAAATTACAAGTGTTGTATAAAAAAGTTACAGACAACTAGCTTGTTACTGGGAAAATTATTAATGTTTGATCTTAAAATAGAGACACGGAAAATGAGGAAGTCGAGATGAATTTGCAACAGAGGAAGGAAAGGTGGAAACATGAATCATGAAAAGGAGAATGGGAATAAACAGTTGTCTGAATCTTGAACAGAATAGGAGTGAGGCAGATTGGTGTAAAGTAATTAATAAATCATTTAAAAAAAGTGTAGAACAGTGGTGGCTGCTATTGAATGTGGGTGGCTGGATGGTGGGGGATAAAAAAAGTAAAACAAAAAAGAACACCTGTTCCGTTGGGAGACGGGTTCTGTCTCTCCTCAGTCCACCTCCTGACTCTCGGAAGCACACAGGGACCCAGACTCCCCTAAGCCAGTCACAATGCTGCTGTCACCAGCATGACAGCAGCATTGTGATTGGTCTGAGTGGCCAAGTTCCGCGCTCAGACAGGGAGTGGGAGTCTGTGCACTTTATCCACCCGGCTGTGCAATACAGCTGGGTGAAGAAATTCTAAGGGGCATATTGATACTCTGTGTGTGCCGGATTTGCATCACTTTTTTACGCAAATCCGGTGCAACCTTAACTCCATATTTTTATTTTTACGCTAGACCCGTTGAGCATCAAAATATTGGAGTTAACGTTATTTTTTTACTGTGGGAACCTACCTTGTGTCAATGAGATGCAAATAGGAGTTCCCAGGCAAAAATGGCTCTAAGGCATTTGCACCTTATTTATCCTCCCATGAAAAATGATGCACGGGTGGAGGAAGGCCTTAAATAATGGCGCTAAACCTGTTTAGCCCCATTATTTAATGCCTGGGTCAGGGCAGGCGTTAGGGGCCCTCTGGGCTCCTTTCCATGGTTGGAGACCATGGAAGCAGTCCACAGGTGCCCTTCCTTGCCCACAGGGACACCCCCTGCTACCCCAACCCACCCCTGGAGGGCACCCGAGAAGGGGGGGATTCATTAAAGGTAAGTATTACAATTTTTTTTTCTAAGTGCCATAGGGAGGCCTAACTTGGGTCCCCCTGTATGGAACTGTGCTCAATGGCCATGCCCAGGTGACAGAAGTCCCCTGGGCATGGCCATTGGGCAGGGGGCATGACTTCTGTCTTTTCTAAGATAGGAGTCATGTCCATGGGGTTTATGCGTCAAAAAATGACCGTAGTCAGGTTAGAGTCAATAGTTTTGGCGCTAGCCTGACTAGCGCCATTCTTTGATGCACAACCCCAAGTCTTCCCTACGCCTCCCCTGCCCGGTTAGCGTAATTTATTTTGACACTGACTGGGCCTTAGTGCCAGCTAGCATCATTCCTCAAATATGACGCCCGCTGGAATCTAGGAATGGCAGTAAACTTTTTGATGCAATCCTGCGCTAGCGCAGGTTCGCGTCAAAAAGTATAAATCTGGGCCTAAGTGCGCACCTCAGTTTGGTCGGTCCAACAAGGCTGGCCAAACTGTCATACGCACTTATGGTGCACATACCCCTCCTCCCTATGACAAAGCCTAGAACCGCCGACCCTAAGGAGGTTTCAGATGAAAAATAAAATGATAATAACACCATGTTATTATCATTTTATTTTTCCTTTTTTGCACTGCTTACTCGCAGTGGGGCAACACTCCTCTGCCTTAGCTGAGGAGTCGTCACTGTTGTAGTATGGTGCACAGGAGAGCAGATACATATTAAATTCAAACGGACAAGAGGATGAATTGAGATACTTTAAATGACGAGAGAAGATAGATTTGTTGTTAGTGACAGTAAGAGTAATTAGGAGCCCAGGGTCTGTTAGAAATAGTAGATAAAAAAATCAAAGCTCTCTTTGTGAATGTCACAAAGTTTGTAGCTTTTTAAAAGGAACATTAGGAGTACATTTCTATTAAATGTATCTTGCGAGAGAAAAGTCAGCAGAAACCCTATTCCATTAAGATAATTCTCTTGCATGTTAAAGTAGATTTGGAGGGCTTGATGTAAGCAGTGTTAAGTATATATTTCTTCAGTGATGTAGAAAAATAAAGACCAGGACAACACTCATAACAGTAGATTTGCCAGAGGAAACATATCTAAAAGCAAGGAATTAACTTTAGTTGCGTCTTAATTTTGGTGATGTTTTGACAATATCCACAGGGGGTTCAAGCTCCATTGGAAACACAGAATCCGCTGGAACACCACCGATCCAGTGCATTTCACATAGACATTTCACCTACTGAATGGTGAAATAAGGAAGATGAAGAATAACACACTCAAGACACCCAGTAGTTTTTTCCCCAGACAGTTACTGATGGACTTGTTAATGGTAACTTGTGGGGAGGAACAGAGTTACCAATACGAACTATAAGCATTTTGTTGTGAGGGCACTAGTAGAAATTCTCTAGCAAACCGTATTTATAGAAACCGTCTCATACAAGTTGTTGTGATGTTTGGAAATTAGGTGTAATTTGCAAACTGAACAAACTGTAGTTTGTCAGCATTGACTTATGTCAAAAGCAAAGTACTGAAGGTTTTAACACACTTTCTTTCTTAATTGATTTGTAGCTTTGTAATTTAGCCTTTGCACTTGGGCTGATTTTTTATATTAATTTCAAATTTACAAATTGCCTTATACTTGTTATATTTTTACTGTGGAGCAGTGTTTTAATCCTGAGCAAGTTCAGTGTCAGTATTTCATCTTCACAATTCATGTTGTTTGATTTTTTACCCTGCCGTTACATTTTTCATTAAGTGATTGGAAATTCTTAAAGCTGTTCTCAGGTAGTCTGTCCACTAGTTTCTATTACTTTGCTCCTTTTTGTAATACTATTAGCAATGCGCATGGATTAGACATTAGGCCTGATTACAACCTTGGCGGAGGGGATTACTTCACCACAAACATGACAAATATCCTGTCCGACATATTACAAGTTCAATAGGACATAATGTAGCTTTTAATATGGCTGACGGCATTTCTGTTATTTAAAAAAAAAATTGCACAACACAGTTCAACAACGAAAGTAGTTGTGCTGCGTTGCATCCATAAAAAACACACACACACACACACACCCTTGAATCATAGAGTAAGGTTGTGTGCTTGCTGCCTAGAATATTTGTTCACCTGGAAGGGTACCATTCCAGTACAAAGAACTATGAAATGCTCAAGGTGGGATTGTTGAAACTCAGCAGCATTACAAATGAATTTCAGATGAATTCCACTTGCTTTTCAACTAAGAAAGCAAGTACTATGAAAAGGGAAAACAGTCATTAATGTTTTCAAACAAGTTGTTGTTTTCTGATGAGAGTTCAGATTTTACTAATTTAAATACAATCAGCGTTCATTCACTATGTTTGACTAAATCTATTTGCCACCTTTTTACAGGTTAAGCTAGCGGTTGGGATTGAGCATATTTATGTGAAAAGAAAGAAGCGCATGTTAAAGCAATGTTTAGGGGTCAGATGTAGGACATGTTTTGAATGACATACCATGATAATTGATTGCGGAGTAAGAAGGACTACATGAATACAAAACAACTTTAAGGAGGTTAGGTAACAACTATAATATCAATATAAGTGCACTGTTCCACAAGAGAGAGAGAAACAAGAGAACCAATTGAGTTCTGCGGTGGCGAGTCTATACTAAGGGGGTCATTCTGACCCCGGCCGGCGGCGGAAGCCGCCGGCCTGGCTGGGACCACCAGAATACCGCTGCGCGGTCAAAAGACAGACGCGGGTATTCTGGGTTTCCCGCTGGGCTGGCGGGCGACCGCCAGAAGGCCGCCCGCCAGCCCAGCGGGAAACACCCTTCCATGAGGATGCCGGCTCCGAATGGAGCCGGTGGAGTGGAAGGGGTGCGACGGGTGCAGTTGCACCCGTCGCGATTTTCAGTGTCTGCATGGCAGACACTGAAAATCATGGTGGGGCCCTGTTACGGGGGCCCCTGCAGTGCCCATGCCATTGGCATGGGCACCGCAGGGGCCCCCAGGGGCCCCACAACACCCCTTACCGCCATCCTGTTCCTGGCGGCCACGACCGCCAGGAACAGGATGGCGGTAATGGGGGTCGGAATCCCCATGGCGGCGCAGCAAGCTGCGCGGCCATGGAGGATTCCCCAGGGCAGCGGAAAACCGGCGGTACACCGCCGGTTTTCCGTTTCTGACCGCGGCTGTACCGCCGCGGTCAGAATGCCCATGGGAACACTATAATTGTTTTTCTGTGTTGATCACTGGCACTAATTGTTTTGTGTCTTTTTGATTCTATGCAGGGCGACTGTACTGACCAACTGACTTAGACATACTCTGTCTTCTATTCTGTAAGTGACTTTGCGTGCACTTGATTAATTGTTGACACATAGGAGAAGTAGTTTAATAACAAAGTTTTTTTCGTGGGTCCTGAAGAAGCGTCATAGGATCACTTTGTGACCGACCATAGACGCGAAACATGTTGACCATGTAGGATTAGGTAAACTACCTTCCCTAATTATGGAGTGTAACGGTACATTATTTCCAGCAACACTCCTATATTCTCGTTTTTAATCTTAGCCTGGACCTAATTTCTATCACATTAAAATAATGGCTCAGGTTCAGAGCTAATTTTAAGAGTTTTGTCTCTTCTTCACACTCTCCGTTTCTTAGACAGTCTCGTTCCCAGACCCTTGTTGTTAGCAATTTAACAATGGTTGAGTGCCACCCAGAATGCTGGGTGGCCCGCCAGGCATTGCAGCACCAGTCTGGCGAGGAGTAAGCCTGATGATGATACCTGTCACCCAAGTGGGTGCTTGAGGGCCCTCCTAAAACACTTAGGGGGTGATTCTAACTTCGGCGGGCGGCCTCCCCCACCAAAATACCGCTCCGCGGTCGAAAGACCGCTGAGGGTATTTTGGGATTTGCCCTGGGCTGGCGGGCGGCCGCCAAAAGGCCGCCCGCCAGCCCAGGGCAAATCAACCTTCCCACTAAGATGCCGGCTCAGAATTGAGCCGGCGGAGTGGGAAGGTGCGACGGGTGCAGTTGCACCTGTCGCGTATTTCAGTGTCTGCTAGGCAGACACTGAAATACTTTGTGGGGCCCTCTTACGGGGGCCCCTGCCGTGCCCATGCCATTGGCATGGGCACGGCAGGGGCCCCCAGGGGCCCCGCGGCACCCCCTACCGCCATCCTGTTCCTGGCGGGCGAACCGCCAGGAACAGGATGGCGGTAGGGGGTGTCAGAATCCCCCATGGCGGCGCAGCAAGCTGCGCCGCCATGGGGGATTCTAAGGGCAGCGGTAAACCGGCGGGAGACCGCCGGTTTACCCTTTCTGACCGCGGCCAAACCGCAGCGGTCAGAATGCCCTGCGGGGCACCGCCGGTCTGTCGGCGGTGCTCCCGCCGACCCTGGCCCCGGCGGTCTGAGACCGCCGGGGTTAGAATGAGGGCCTTAGTATAGACTCGCCACCGCAGAACTCAATTGGTTCTCTTGTTTCTCTCTCTCTTGTGGAACAGTGCACTTATATTGATATTATAGGTTCATTTTGGGAGACTGTGCACTGGACCAGCAATCTCCCAGTCCCCATCTTTGTTTATAGGTAACAACTGTGTCAAAAGCTGTATGAGGTTGTGGAAACATATAGGTTCCTATCAGGAGACAACTTTGTGAAGAACCAATTGAGAAACACATGACTTCTTAAAGAGTGTCAACTTCCACTTGTAAATAATGATTTGTCCACAAAGAATTGTTAGGAGATCAAAACACAAACAGAATAACAGGTCAGGAATGTTAAATATTTGGTGTGAGAAAGTAGCCTGTTTCTAGCATAGTTACCCCCATTTTTGGCCTGTTTGTCAGTGTTTGTCAGTGTGTTTCTAGTGTGTCACTGGGATCCTGTTAGTCAGGACCTCAGTGCTCATAGTTTGTGGCCTATATGTCAGTATGTTTTACTGTTTTTTCAGTATGCTTGACTGTGACGCTGTAGTCCTGCTAATCAAAACTCCAGTGCTTATGCTCTCTCTGGTTCCACATTTGTCCTTACATATTGTTAACCCAGTATTTCACTCCAAATTGGCATACTGGACTCCCCTTATAAGTCCCTAGTATATGGTATCTGGGTACCCAGGGCACTGGGGTTCCAGGAGATCCTTATGGGTTGCAGCATTTCTTTTGCCACCCATAAGGAGCTCATACAAACATTTCTTCAGGACTGCCATTGCAGCTTGAGTGAAATAGTGTAAACACAATTTCACAGCCATTTTCACTGCACCAGGTCACTCATAAGTCACCTATATGTCTAACTTCCAGGCCCTGAAGGCTGGGTGAATAGTACCTGTGAGTGAGGGCACCCTTGCACTAGCATTCAGGCCCATTTTCCTGGACTTCATGAGTGCAGGGACGCCACTATAAGTGTGCACTACTATAGGTCAAAACATATATGTAGCTTCACAATGGTAACCCTGAATATGGCCATGTGAGATGTCTAACAACCGGGAATTGCACCCCAATACTGAGCACAATCCCATGCACTCTGGGGGCTCCACCATGGCCCCCCAGTACTGCCATAGCAGACTTCTGAGGTTTCCACTAATGCCCCAGCTGCTGCCACCTCACAGACAGGTTTATGCCCTCCTGGGGGTTGAGCAGCTCAATCCCAGGAAGGAAGAACTATGCATTTCCTTTAGGAGAGGTGTGTCACACCCTCTCCCTTTGGAAATAGGTGTTAGAGGCATGTGAGGGGTATCCTCCCAGAGTCTCTGGAAATGCTTTGAAGGGCACAAATAGTGCTCTCCTTGCATAGTCCTGTCTATACCGGTTCATGGACCCCCAGTCCCTGCTATGGCAAGAAACTGTACAAAGGAAAGGGGAGTGACCACTTCCCTGTCCATCACCACCCAAGGGGTGGTGTCCAGAGCCCCTCCAGAGCACCCCTGGGTTCTGCCATCTTGTTTTCAGGATGGTCAGGGAACTCTGGGAGCATCTGAGGGGCCAGTGTAAGCAGGTGACGTCTGAAACCCCTCCTGATAGGTGTTTCCCTGGTTAGGTGACCAATCCCCCTCTCAGGGCTATTTAGGGTCTCTCCTCTGGGTGTTTCCTCAGATTCGGATTGCAAGACTCCAGCAGGACTCCTCTGCATCCTTTGCTTCACCTTCTCCCATCGGATCAACCGCCGAATTGCTCCAGGAACTCTACAACCTGCAACAAATTATCCAAGATGGCTATTGCAACTCTGTAACTCCAGCACCTGCCAGCAACTGCAACAGTTTCCAGGTTGTGCATGCTCCGAGGACTGCCTGCCTTCCTCCTGCACCAAAAGAGCTGAAGGAATCTCCAGTGTAGTGACAGGGCTACTTCCATGCTTCAGCAGGCATCTCTCTGCAGCAATGACTGGTACTCTGGGTCCCCCCTCCTGACAATGAGCGTGGACCTGGAACACAGCTGGTACACCAAAGCGACCCTGGCTGTCCAAAAGTCCAACTGTCCAAATTTGGTGGAGGCAAGAGCTTGACTCCCCATGCCATGCAGTACCCCTGTGCACCGCATGTTTTGCAGCTCCTAGGGCTTCTGTGTTGTTCTCCAAGGAATCCTCTGTGCACAGCTTAGCCCGGGTCACTAGCCACTCTATCCTGTGATGCTCAGCTACCTGAGTTGTACTCCGGTTGCGTGGGATCACTGTGTGTAGTACTGTGATGACCAGTATTTGCAACTCATTTTTCCCCGTGTTCTGGGACTCCTTTGGGTGCTGTGTGGTCCTCTGAGGGCTCACCAACATGCTGAGAATCCCCTCTGTCTCCTCAGTCAGAGTTGAGACCCCCCTGTCCATCCTGGGCAGCACGTTTTCCCGCCAAACACGTGTCTTGCGTGAGCGAATACTTGTTGGTGGAATACAATGACGAAAACCAGCCTGCATTCATCTACTCGATGTAGGACAACTCCTGCACCAATAAGGAACCCACAGATATCTTCTTTGGTGCATCTCTGACTTTTTCTTGCAATCAGAGGTTTTACTTTTGCACCTTCATCACCTGTTCTCCCTGGACTCTTCAGCAGCTCTTGGACTTGGTCTCCTCTCTCCACAGGTCTTCAGGTCCAGCAATCCATCATTGGTGTCTTGCAGTCTTGCTTGGTTTTTGCAATATTCTCTATCACGACTTGTAGTGTGTTCTGAGGAAACTTGCTGTACTTTACTCCTGCTTTCCTGGGCCCTGGGGTGGGGTACTTTACTTACCTTTTGTGTTTTCCTACACTCCCAGTGCCCCTCTACACACCACACTTGCCTAGGGGAGAATTCGACATTCACATTCCACTATTTTAGTATATGGTCTGTTTTGCCCCTAGGCTACTGTAATCTATTGTATTTTCTACTTTTTACACTATTCTATGACTGTTTACTTGCCTGATTTTCGTTACTAGTGTATATATTGTGTGTAATACTTACCGCCAGAAGGAGTATTGCCTCTAACATATTTTTGGCCTTGTGTCACTAAAATAAAGTACCTTTATTTTTGGTAACACTGAGTATTGTCTTTTATTGTGTATAAGCACTCTATAACTATAGTGGTACTGCGGGAGCTTTGCATGTCTCCTAGTACCGAAGCTGCTCTGCTACAGCTACCTCTAGACAGCCTATGCAGCTAAAACACTGCCTACATTTTACTAATAAGGGATAACTGGACCTGGTATAAGGTGTAAATACCTTAGGTACCCAATAGAAACCAGGCCAGCCTCCTACAGTCCATAGGTTGGAGTGACATGGAGAGACTTTTTGATCATCGCCCCTTCTCAATTTGATAGAAGCCCACCCTTACAGGACAGGGACCTTAAATTAAAGTGGTTGGTTGGTGGGGGAGTTCCCTTTATGGAAGAGGTGGTCTCACACACTTAATTGTGTAATGCTTCATCATTGACCACCTCTCCCCACCCTGGTAGGACAGTGCCACTAGGTCAGACTCAACTTCACAGTAAACCTACACTGCAGGGAGCTCTTTTTCATGTTTAAGTGTGAGACCACCTCTTCCATAAAGGGGAATCCCCAACTAACCAGCTGTCACTAAAAGGATCCTGACTGATATGACGAGAGAAAGGATGCCATTTACTTTGGAAAATCAGGAATGGATGAAGAATACAATATAGGTGGAGAAAGAACTGAAGCGGGATCTTGAAGAATAAACATCTATGTTTAGGGAAGAAATAAGAGTAAAATCATCCCTTCAGTAAGGAAGGAATTGTCAAGGTTTTTATGTGGCATGTGGGCAATGGAGTGTAATTTGAGCTCAGTAATATTAACTGATTTAAAATGTGATTGAACTCAGATGAGGTTATGCAGAAAATGTGAAGATGATGTTTTTGGGGATAGCAGATTATCACAACCTGTAACCTGCATACATTGTAAATATTGTAATTCTTCAATGTTAATGTCAAGTTTTTGGGACACATATTTCCTTGTTGTGTGGTTTGTGAAATTTCTGAAAGCAGAAATATGTTGTATTTAGTAGTCAGGGAAACTGCATAAGGGCTCTACGACCTCATAAGTGGGAAGACAGTCACACAGAATGTGCTCAGTGTTCTAAGTTTGACAATTACTAAATGGTTCCTCTTATCACTGGTTGCAACTATCAAGTTCGGCATTTGTGATACCTTTACTGAACATCAACTCTTTCTTCATTTAAATATGGTTTGACCGAATTAATCTTTTCACAGCTAATATACCAGCAGCCTTGCACTAATTTACTGCCCTTGGCCATTATTTTATTGTTTTGATAGTGTTGCAGTCAGAACAGGTATATAGGGTAAACAAATATCTCTGAAGCCACACTGATGTTCGGGTTTAATGACCATGTCTTCTGTATGAAGCTGAACATTAACTGGCTGTTCTTAGGGATGAAACAGAAAACCCTTCATATTGGCCTACGTCCACAGATCAGTCAAGTATTGACTAGAATGGTTTAGAGCTAAAGCACACTTTGATTTAATCTTCTGTTTTAAAAGAATCTTCCAAGTGCATGATCAGGGGGATAGCTTGGTCAGTTAGATTAGGGTGGGTGTGAGCTTCCCATTTCTTACCAGTCATGGGTGTGATGTCATTTTAAAGCACATTGTATGAGAAGCAGGATTAAGGGGGGCTTAAGAGGCAGCGGACATAGAGAGGAGGGTGGACTTTAAAGGGACTTAAAATACAATATTCTTCAAACTAATTAACAATTTTTAAGGCCTCCAAAACAAATACAAGAAAGAGTGCATGTGTGTATTTTTGTCAGTGTGAGCATGTAAGATTCTCAAATGAAATCTGACAAACACTTCACCATACCCAACTGAAACCATGTGTTCCCTATAATTTACTACTTAAAATATTTTTAGGGGTTGTAACACCCTAAACACCCCTTGAGGCAATGCCCCTGAGCACGAGCCAATCCCATTGAGAATCATTGACCTATTGGATAAGCGATAGATTCTAAGAGATGCTATTTCCTCCCAAAACATCTTGGTTTCTGCCATATAATAGTTCTGTTAATATGATCAAAGGTTGCTGTCAAGCCATAAAGCAGGTATATAGCAACCCCATGATGCATTTGTTAGCCTCTGAGCCTACCATTTGCACATGAAACATCATTGCAAGCAATTTGTAAAACTCTATCAATTAAAACAGGCTATACAATGAAGGTTGAAACTGATCTTCTTTCCCTTGAATCCAAATAATTATAGAGCCTTTCAAGAAGGACAACATTTTCAATTTGTTACCACTCATTGGAAAAACAGGTAACGATTTGAAATTATTATTTAGAACCCTTCTTTTAACTATCAGTTAGGAGATTGTCCAAACCCAGACCACTAATGGTATTTAGAGATAGCAGTTATTTATTTGTGAAGCACACGCAATAAGATGAATTGTCTATATGCACCATGAGCTATGCATATAAAACATATCTAGCTGCATTAAACACAGAACCCTACATTTAAAATATGCCTTAAAGTATCTAAAACATATATAATACAAATACACCTTTTAGACCTTTCCCCCCAAAAAATCTATATGGTATGTTTTTTTCCTTGACATCCAGGGCAGTGTATTTCAGTGTACAAACTGAATGCAGACACCCTGCAGGCTCCCTTCCAATGAAGTTTTATCCTTGGAATATTTCAATGTCTTAATAAACTTAACTGTAACATGTGAAAGATGCATACTTAGGAATTGTGTCTGTCAAGTAGATCAGAGCTGTTTCCTTCAACTTGAAAGCAAGAAAAAATGTGTGCCACTTTTAAGATCATACAGATCTGTAATGGTACCTAAGCGCAGTCTACTGAAATAGGGTAATTGTTCCATGTTTTGAGAACAAGACTTGGAGCTGTTTATTAGGGAGTTTGGAATTCCACCATGTGGGATTCATTGGTATAATCTACCTTTAAATTAATCAGTAGGATAACCATGCTATTTGATGCTTGTTTTCAATATAGGATATGTCAATTTCCATTGTCATGGGCAGAGGAAAGCGAGCAAACTACAAATTGTTGTGGGCCAAATTTATTTTCATGTGTTCCTTATTTTGAAATTGTTGATGATGCTTGAACTTAACATGAGTTTCTCAGAGGACTGTCTGAAGCTTATGCTGGTGTTACCTGGGGTTGTGTTAAATTCTCTAGGAACCGTGTTAATGAAGCCAAATTGTGTTTATGAAGTTGGTATAAATCACCCCCTCCAAAAATATTAGTCCAATTACTGACCCTAGTAAGAAGAATGTATTTATGGATGACTTGGCTAATGCAGTAATGTTCAATTTTTTATAAACATAAATATATTTATTGAACTATTTAGTTGAGTTCTTAGATGGACACCGACGCCTCTAGGTTGAATGTGCACAGGTTGCTGACAGGTGCAAAATGAAACACAATATTTTTTTCCTCATCTTCTTCAAAGTTTACACAGTGCTAGGCAGTATCCTTTGCCCTTTTACATAACTAAGCACATTTAGTTGTGAGATTTTATTGCAGCAAATATATCAATAGCAAAATTACGCTAGGGCTGTTATTGTCAAGTCCAATATACTACCAGTGTTGTTGTGACTGTTATGATGACTCGTCCAAATACAACAGAAGCACTTTAGGGCAAAAAATATATTTATATCAACATAACTCATTTTGCCTTAAACTGTGGGCTGCAAAACAACTGCGTGGCCACCATAGCCGCAGGCTGACTGACATATTTATATTAAGCCACAAAGTCATGGGGATTGTCCACATAAAGGCCCCCATTATGAGTGTGGTGGTCACTAGACCCCCAGACTCACACATCAGCCCCCGCTTGATGGATCACCTGGAGCCTGCCATGTACAAGAATAATCTCTGGATCACTTTTTTTGGAATCTTTCGTGAAGATTTGCTGAATGGTGGCAATCATATACAATAAAAAATAAACATTTTTCATTGGAAACTTAGTCCTAACTGTAACTACGTACTGGTGATGTCAGTAGTTAATACATATATTTATATACACATATGTATATATATATATATATATATATATATATATATATATATATATATATAAATATGGTGTCTTATAGAAGGCATCAGATGAAACGTGTTGACCCTCTGTTTTGTTTGGGAGCAGCACATCATTGGTAATAAAATATATGATTATTCACAAATATGAACATCGGCTATCCATCCTGATGTATGAAAGATGCTGTGGATCTTAGCTGTGGTGAAACTGCATGACTAGTGGAACTTCATCATTTTGAAAGATATATATATGTGTGTGTGTATGCGTGTGTGTGTGTGTATACACATATATATCCAAGTCATTAACATGTGCGGTCATAAGTAGTGCATTTTGGGGGGCAAGTAATAGTTGAGGTAACTAAAACTACAGAACTTCAGAGGTTTTGTACATATGAAATGTGAGCCTAACTATACCATCCCTGCAGCCTTTGTTTTTTTAAGTGAGTTTGTTAGGTTTTTAAAATATATTTTCTACCTATAATATCCCTGTTTATTAGAGATTATGGCCCTCATTACAACCCTGGCGGTCGGTGTTAAAGCGGCAGTAATACTGCAAACAGTCCGGCAGAAAAAAAATGGGATTACGACTGTGGAGGAAACCGGCAACAGACAGCCACTGTAACACTCCGACCGCCACAGCGGTAGAAACAAACAGTGCGGCGGTCACCGCCAACAGACAGACGGGAGACAAAGTACTGCCCACCCTATTACAAAAGGCCTATCCGCCACCTTTTCCGGGGCGGAACCAATGCTATCAAAAGCACAGCGGAAACAGTACCCAGAAGGGAAAACACTCACCTCTCGACACCCAACGAGGAAAAGGATGCCATGGAGCCCGAACTACATGTACTGCCCATGTTGGTTTACCTCCTCTTCTACCAGGAATACGAACGGCTGCGGCGGCGGCGACCACAGTGAGTACTGCACCTACAACACAGGGGACTAATCATTGTCCGTGGACCACTGGGCCCAAACTGCATGGGCGAGGCCCACACATGATACCTGACTGGAAATGGAGAGAACACTGCTCGGGCATCAGATCGAAAATATACAGGCATCTCAGGGGGAGGGGGAGGGGGGCTCCTTAGCCTGATGAATGTACAACGTCACTGCTGCACGAGGGGGCTCCATGCCCATTGATGTATCCTGGGGAGTACAAAGCCACAGTCTCTCAAGTCTCTCCAGTGGGTGGTTTGCCCACTGCGTTATCCTGGGGAGTGCAAAGCCACAGTCTCTCAAGACTCTCCAGTTGGTGGTTTGCCCACTGCATTATCCTGGGGAGTGCAAAGCCAAGTGGAGAACAGTCTCCCCTGGTTCTGGAGGGGGCCTTGAGCCCAGAGTGCTTCATCCTGCCAAGGACTGAGGTAGTGGATGCCATTCTAAACTGGTTCTAGAGGGGGCCTGGTGTCCACAGTGCTTCATCCTGCCAACGACTGAGGTAGTGGATGTATCTCTCCACTGGTTCTGGAGGGGGCCTTGCGCCCAGAGTGCTTCATCCTGCCAAGGACTGAGGTAGTGGATGTATCTTTCCACTGGTTCTGGAGGGGGCCTTGTACCCAGAGTGCTTCATCTCGCCAAGGACTGAGGTAGTGGATGCCTTTCTCCACCGGTTCTGGAGGGGGCTTTGTGCCCAGAGTGCTTCATCCTGCCAAGGACTGAGGTAGTGGATGTGAATCTCCACTGGTTCTGGAGGGGGCCTTGTGCCCAGAGTGCTTCATCCTGCCAAGGACTGAGGTAATGGATGTATCTCTCCACTGGTTCTGGAGGGGGCATGGTGCCCAGAGTGCTCTACGTGCAGCGTAGCCGGTAGAATTCCCTCACTTGGGTGTGAGTGCCATGAGATTGGCAAGGTTAAGGTAGCATGATACGCCATGGAGGTAGCAACATACCCCACAATGCTGCGGCTGCACCTTCCACCTGCAGGTGTAAACAGTGATGGAAGAAATGCCTCATGGAAGCTGCCCAGGGTCCAGGAACTCTCCTCCAGCCTCAGACGACTGACCGCTGGGGATGGTAGCCACGTCAGCGGTGGTTCCTGTGTCCGAGGATGCCGCAGGGCCAGTGGCAGTGCTTGCGGCGGTGTTTGTTGCAGCGGTGCTTTCGGCGGTGCTGGCGATGGTGCTGACGGTGGTGCATGGGTCACCACCTGCAGAGGGACACAGCAGGACATTTTCTGCAGCCTCTGACGGCTGCCCACTGGGGAAGAGGCTGGGGACTGTTGCTGAGGCTGTAGTCATGCCAGGGGCGGTGCAAGTGGCTGTAATTGTGGCGGTGTCTTTCACGGCGGTGCCTGCGGCAGTGCTTTTGGCGGTGCTGGCGGCAGTGCATGAGTCAGCACCTGCACAGGGACACAGCAGGACGTTTCCTGCAGCCTCGGACGGCTGCTGTAGGAGGCTGGACTGGCTTGTAGTGAGTACCAAGGGGTAGTTGCACCTTGCACCAGGCCCAGTTATCCCTTATTAGTGTATAGGGTGTCTAGCAGCTTAGGCTGATAGATAATGGTAGCTTAGCAGAGCAGCTTAGGCTGAACTAGGAGACGTGTGAAGCTACTACAGTACCACTTAGTGTCATATGCACAATATCATAAGAAAACACAATACACAGTTATACTAAAAATAAAGGTACTTTATTTTTATGACAATATGCCAAAGTATCTTAGAGTGTACCCTCAGTGAGAGGATAGGAAATATACATAAGATATATATACACAATAGCAAAAATATGCAGTATAGTCTTAGAAAACAGTGCAAACAATGTATAGTTACAATAGGATGCAATGGGGAAACATAGGGATAGGGGCAACACAAACCATATACTCCAGAAGTGGAATGCGAACCACGAATGGACCCCAAACCTATGTGACCTTGTAGAGGGTCGCTGGGACTATTAGAAAATAGTGAGAGTTAGCAAAATAACCCTCCCCAAGACCCTGAAAAGTGAGTGCAAAGTGCACCAAAGTTCCCCTAAGGACAAAATAGTCGTGTTAGAGGGAAAATGCAAGGAAAACACAAATCAGCAATGCAACAACGATGGATTCCTGACTGAGGGTACCTGTGGAACAAGGGGACCAAGTCCAAAAGTCACAAGCAACTCGGAGATGGGCAGATGCCCAAGAAATGCCAGCGGTTGGTGCAAAGAAGCTCTTACTAGGCTGAAGAACTGTGAATACTGCAAGAACGACAAGGGCTAGAGACTTCCCCTTTGGAGGATAGATCCCCCACGCCTTGGAGAGTCGTGCAGAAGTGTTTTCCCGCCGGATGGACGCCAACAAGCCTTGCTACATGCAAATCGTGCTTTTGGCGTTTTTGGATGCTGCTGGGGCCCAGGAGGGACCAGGAGGTCGCAAATTGGACCTGCAGAGAGAGGGGACGTCGAGCAAGACAAAGAGCCCTCGCTGAAGCAGGTAGCATCCGGAGACGTGCCAGAAACAGGCACTACGAGGATGCGTGAAACGGTGCTCGCCGAAGTTGCACAAAGGAGTCCCACGTCGCCGGAGACCAACTTAGAAAGTCGTGCAATGCAGGTTAGAGTGACGTGGACCCAGGCTTGGCTGTGCACGAAGGATTTCCGCCGGAAGTGCACAGGGGCCGGAGTAGCTTGCAAAGTCGCGGTTCCCAGCAATGCAGCCCAGCGAGGTGAGGCAAGGACTTACCTCCACCAAACTTGGGCTGAAGAGTCACTGGACTGTCGGGGTCACTTGGACGGTGTTGCTGGATTCGAGGGACCTCGCTCGTCGTGCTGAGAGGAGACCCAAGGGACCGGTAATGCAGCTTTTTGGTGCCTGCGGTTGCAGGGGGAAGATTCCGTCGACCCACGGGAG
Source organism: Pleurodeles waltl (assembly GCF_031143425.1). Lineage (NCBI taxonomy): Eukaryota > Metazoa > Chordata > Amphibia > Caudata > Salamandridae > Pleurodeles > Pleurodeles waltl. Next base: position 1,300,319,177 of record NC_090445.1, read on the forward strand.
ATTTCTTCGGAGCTTCTGGTGCAGAGAGGAGGCAGACTACCCCCACAGCATGCACAAGCAGGAAAACAGTCGAGAAGGCGGCAGGATCAGCGTTACAGAGTTGCAGTAGTCGTCTTTGCTACTATGTTGCAGGTTTGCAGGCTTCCAGCGCGGTCAGCGGTCGATTCCTTATCAGAAGGTGAAGAGAGAGATGCAGAGGAACTCGGCTGAGCTCATGCATTCGTTATCTAAAGTTTCCCCAGAGACAGAGACCCTAAATAGCCAGAAAAGAGGGTTTGGCTACCTAGGAGAGAGGATAGGCTACTAACACCTGAAGGAGCCTATCAGCAGGAGTCTCTGACGTCACCTGGTGGCACTGGCCACTCAGAGCAGTCCAGTGTGCCAGCAGCACCTCTGTTTCCAAGATGGCAGAGGTCTGGAGCACACTGGAGGAGCTCTGGACACCTTCCAGGGGAGGTGCAGGTCAGGGGAGTGGTCACTCCCCTTTCCTTTGTCCAGTTTCGCGCCAGAGCAGGGGCTAAGGGGTCCCTGAACCGGTGTAGACTGGCTTATGCAGAATTGGGCACCTCTGTGCCCAACAAAGCATTTCCAGAGGCTGGGGGAGGCTACTCCTCCCCTGCCTTCACACCATTTTCCAAAGGGAGAGGGTGTCACACCCTCTCTCAGAGGAAGTTCTTTGTTCTGCCATCCTGGGCCAGGCCTGGCTGGACCCCAGGAGGGCAGATGCCTGTCTGAGGGGTTGGCAGCAGCAGCAGCTGCAGTGAAACCCCAGGAAGGGCAGTTTGGCAGTACCAGGGTCTGTGCTACAGACCACTGGGATCATGGGATTGTGCCAACTATGCTAGGATGGCATAGAGGGGGCAATTCCATGATCATAGACATGTTACATGGCCATATTCGGAGTTACCATTGTGAAGCTACATATAGGTAGTGACCTATATGTAGTGCACGCGTGTAATGGTGTCCCCGCACTCACAAAGTTCAGTGAATTGGCTCTGAACAATGTGGGGGCACCTTGGCTAGTGCCAGGGTGCCCACACACTAAGTAACTTTGCACCTAACCTTTACCAGGTAAAGGTTAGACATATAGGTGACTTATAAGTTACTTAAGTGCAGTGTAAAATGGCTGTGAAATAACGTGGACGTTATTTCACTCAGGCTGCAGTGGCAGGCCTGTGTAAGAATTGTCAGAGCTCCCTATGGGTGGCAAAAGAAATGCTGCAGCCCATAGGGATCTCCTGGAACCCCAATACCCTGGGTACCTCAGTACCATATACTAGGGAATTATAAGGGTGTTCCAGTAAGCCAATGTAAATTGGTAAAAATGGTCACTAGCCTGTTAGTGACAATTTGAAAGTAATGAGAGAGCATAACCACTGAGGTTCTGGTTAGCAGAGCCTCAGTGAGACAGTTAGGCACCACACAGGGAACACATACATGCACACCTATGAGCACTGGGGTCCTGTGTGACAGGGTCCCAGTGGCACATACATATAGGCCACAACCTTATGAGCACTGGGGTCCTGACTAGCAGGATCCCAGTGACACATAACAAACATACTGAAAACATAGTGTTTCACTATGAGCACTGAGGCCTGGCTATCAGGATCCCAGTGAGACAGTGAAAACAGTGACAAACACCCTGACATACACTCACAAACAGGCCAAAAGTGGGGGTAACAAGGCTAGAAAGAGGCTACCTTCTCACACAACCCCCCCCAAACGAAGGACAATAAGGCTAACCTTGGCCAGTTGAGACTTTATTGTCTAAGTGGTGATAAGTAGAGAGTAGCTCTGCAATAGACTGGTTACTCCCTTTATCATCCACTATATGGTTACTTCCCTGTGGGGATGTAAACCACCCTGTTTGAAGTTTTTTAGCTAAGCAACAATGTGAAGATGTATTTTCAGAGTTTCTATCAGTAAGTTTTAGTTTAGAGCAGTGGGAATTGTCCACTGAACCTATTTGTAGTGATGGAAATGCCAGACAGGGATGCTGTCTCAGAAAAGCCATAGCTGGGCAAAAACTTTGTCCATCTGGCTGGAAGAGAGAACAGGGATGCTGTTTCTCTTGAGTTGGAGCAGGGCAGGGATGCTGTCCTATGAGCTCCACACTAGGGCAGGGATGCTGTCCTAAGTGTTGTGAGGTAGTGCAGGGTTTCTGCACTAAAGTTTCTCTGGGAGGGTTGGAGGGATGCTCCATGTTAACTAAAATGGTGCTGTTTTTCTCACCAATGTTAGTTATCCCACAGAGAGGTACTTCCACCTCAGGGAGTCCAGCTTTGCCAGCTGATGATTCCCTTGGAACAGGTGCCACCCCAGGAGAGGTTTCTCCCACCACAGGAATAGTATCCTGAATGGTAGGGTGGTTAGGGGATACTGTGATACCCTTTTTACCTGTTGATGGAGAGGGATCCTGAGTTTTCAGGCCTTCTCTCCTTTGCTTTTTCATTTCACTTGAAATGAGAGGGAACAATTCCTCAGGGATGCCCAGCATGGCTGCATGGGCATAAAACTCTACATCAGCCCAACCTGAGGCCTCTAGGTCATTACCTAAGAGACAGTCTACAGGTAAGCTAGGTGATACCACCACCTGCTTAGGGCCAGTAACTCCACCCCAACTAAACTGAATTATAGCTAAGGGAAGAAACTTAGTGGAGTTATGGACATCAATAATCTTATACTGTTGTCCAATGATGTGTTGTTCAGGAGGCACAAGGTTTTCAGTCACCAAAGTGAAACTGGCACCTGTGTCCCTGTAGGCCAAGGCCTCAACACCATTTATTGAAACTGTCTGCCTGTACTTATCCATTGTAAGGGGACAAGCAGCCAGTGTGGCAAGGCCAATGCCACTAGGTGTGACAGAAACTGTCTTGGGACTGATGACATCAGTTTCCACTATGGACCCATAAGTGAACCCAACTACACCCTTTGCTTGACTGTTGCCAGCAGTCCCACCACTAGTACCACTACTGCTAGGGGCACTAGAGCTTGATGTATTAGTGGTGGTAGGCTCAGGGGGTTTACCTGGACAGGACTTATCCCCTGGCCTATGGCCTCTATTTTTACACACAAAGCACCAAGGCTTTTTAATGTGTGCAGGTTGGGAAGAAGAGGAAGAATTTGTTTTATCCCCACCCTCTGAAGAGTGTTTAAGATTTGAAGTGGGATCTTTGGTTTTACCCTTATCCCCATGCTTATCTTGAGATTTTTCACCATCTTTCTTCTTATTGCCATCTTTGTCACCCCCTGTATGAACTTTTCTGTTCACCCTTGTTCTGACCCATTTGTCTGCCTTCTTTCCCAATTCTTGGGGAGAGGTCAGATCAGAGTCTACCAGGTACTGGTGCAACAAATCAGACACACAATTATTAAGTATATGCTCTCTCAGGATTGTGTTATACAGGCTTTCATAATCAGTAACTTTACTGCCATGTAACCACCCCTCCAAGGCCTTCACTGAATGGTCAATGAAATCAACCCAGTCTTGTGAAGACTCCTTTTTGGTCTCTCTGAACTTTATCCTGTACTGTTCAGTGGTTAAGCCATAACCATCCAGGAGTGCATTCTTAAGAACTTGGAAATTATTGGCATCATTTTCTTTCACTGTAAGGAGCCTATCCCTACCTTTTCCACTAAATGATAGCCATAGGATAGCAGCCCACTGCTTTTGAGGGACATCCTGTACAGCACAGGCCCTCTCAAGTGCAGCAAACCACTTGTTAATGTCATCCCCCTCCTTATAAGGGGGAACTATCTTGTGCAGATTCCTGGAATCATGCTCTTTTGCAGGATGACTATGGGGAATACTGCTGCTGCCACCATGGGTATCTAAACCCAACTTCTGTCTTTCCCTCTCTATTTCTAAAGACTGTCTATCCAAATCCAGCTGTTGCTTCTTGAGCTTCAGTCTGGTTTGTTCCACTCTCAATCTATTGAGCTCCCTTTCTAACAATCTGTCATCAGGGTGGGTGGGAGGGACATTTCTAGATACAGAGGTATGGTGGGAATGAACAGAAGGAGACCTGTCCCTTACAGAGGGCACCCTAACAGCTTGGCTACCAGCATAATGTGAGAGCACACCATCAGTATGGTGTGATTCAACCTCTGTACCAACTATGCTAGACTGTCTAGTAATGGGCAGGCTGAGAAGTTTCTTTCCTGAACCTTTTCCTGGGGGAGTCCCTGGATCAGATTGAGAACCATTAGCTACTTTTTCTACAGATTGGGAACTTATGGCCTTATCCTGTACTCTAAGCATATTAATTAACAGTTCTAAGGAAGGATTCTTCCCTACACTCAAACCTCTCTCTATGCAGAGACTCCTTGCTCCTTTCCAGCTAAGGTGATCATATGCAAGTTTGGACAGTTCAACATTTTTTCCTGTGCCAGACATTTTTTAGAGAGAGTTAAAGTGATAGAAAAAGAGAAAAAAGTTTTCAGAACTTTTTGGAAAGACAGAAAAAACTTTTTAAACTTTTAAGAACTTTTTGAAAGTTTAGAAGTACTTTTCAGCACTTAGAAAAGAGTGAAAAGAGGAAATGCAAAACTTTTTGGCTATGTGTATATACACTGACCTTGTTTTGTATATTTTTCTCTTATGAAAAGTACAATGACAAGAGTGGTAAGTAGTCTCAAGCACTTATCCCACCACTGCACAACCAATGTAGGAGGCTGGACTGGCTTGTAGTGAGTACCAAGGGGTAGTTGCACCTTGCACCAGGCCCAGTTATCCCTTATTAGTGTATAGGGTGTCTAGCAGCTTAGGCTGATAGATAATGGTAGCTTAGCAGAGCAGCTTAGGCTGAACTAGGAGACGTGTGAAGCTACTACAGTACCACTTAGTGTCATATGCACAATATCATAAGAAAACACAATACACAGTTATACTAAAAATAAAGGTACTTTATTTTTATGACAATATGCCAAAGTATCTTAGAGTGTACCCTCAGTGAGAGGATAGGAAATATACATAAGATATATATACACAATAGCAAAAATATGCAGTATAGTCTTAGAAAACAGTGCAAACAATGTATAGTTACAATAGGATGCAATGGGGAAACATAGGGATAGGGGCAACACAAACCATATACTCCAGAAGTGGAATGCGAACCACGAATGGACCCCAAACCTATGTGACCTTGTAGAGGGTCGCTGGGACTATTAGAAAATAGTGAGAGTTAGCAAAATAACCCTCCCCAAGACCCTGAAAAGTGAGTGCAAAGTGCACCAAAGTTCCCCTAAGGACAAAATAGTCGTGTTAGAGGGAAAATGCAAGGAAAACACAAATCAGCAATGCAACAACGATGGATTCCTGACTGAGGGTACCTGTGGAACAAGGGGACCAAGTCCAAAAGTCACAAGCAACTCGGAGATGGGCAGATGCCCAAGAAATGCCAGCGGTTGGTGCAAAGAAGCTCTTACTAGGCTGAAGAACTGTGAATACTGCAAGAACGACAAGGGCTAGAGACTTCCCCTTTGGAGGATAGATCCCCCACGCCTTGGAGAGTCGTGCAGAAGTGTTTTCCCGCCGGATGGACGCCAACAAGCCTTGCTACATGCAAATCGTGCTTTTGGCGTTTTTGGACGCTGCTGGGGCCCAGGAGGGACCAGGAGGTCGCAAATTGGACCTGCAGAGAGAGGGGACGTCGAGCAAGACAAAGAGCCCTCGCTGAAGCAGGTAGCATCCGGAGACGTGCCAGAAACAGGCACTACGAGGATGCGTGAAACGGTGCTCGCCGAAGTTGCACAAAGGAGTCCCACGTCGCCGGAGACCAACTTAGAAAGTCGTGCAATGCAGGTTAGAGTGCCGTGGACCCAGGCTTGGCTGTGCACGAAGGATTTCCGCCGGAAGTGCACAGGGGCCGGAGTAGCTTGCAAAGTCGCGGTTCCCAGCAATGCAGCCCAGCGAGGTGAGGCAAGGACTTACCTCCACCAAACTTGGGCTGAAGAGTCACTGGACTGTCGGGGTCACTTGGACGGTATCGCTGGATTCGAGGGACCTCGCTCGTCGTGCTGAGAGGAGACCCAAGGGACCGGTAATGCAGCTTTTTGGTGCCTGCGGTTGCAGGGGGAAGATTCCGTCGACCCACGGGAGATTTCTTCGGAGCTTCTGGTGCAGAGAGGAGGCAGACTACCCCCACAGCATGCACAAGCAGGAAAACAGTCGAGAAGGCGGCAGGATCAGCGTTACAGAGTTGCAGTAGTCGTCTTTGCTACTATGTTGCAGGTTTGCAGGCTTCCAGCGCGGTCAGCGGTCGATTCCTTATCAGAAGGTGAAGAGAGAGATGCAGAGGAACTCGGCTGAGCTCATGCATTCGTTATCTAAAGTTTCCCCAGAGACAGAGACCCTAAATAGCCAGAAAAGAGGGTTTGGCTACCTAGGAGAGAGGATAGGCTACTAACACCTGAAGGAGCCTATCAGCAGGAGTCTCTGACGTCACCTGGTGGCACTGGCCACTCAGAGCAGTCCAGTGTGCCAGCAGCACCTCTGTTTCCAAGATGGCAGAGGTCTGGAGCACACTGGAGGAGCTCTGGACACCTCCCAGGGGAGGTGCAGGTCAGGGGAGTGGTCACTCCCCTTTCCTTTGTCCAGTTTCGCGCCAGAGCAGGGGCTAAGGGGTCCCTGAACCGGTGTAGACTGGCTTATGCAGAATTGGGCACCTCTGTGCCCAACAAAGCATTTCCAGAGGCTTGGGGAGGCTACTCCTCCCCTGCCTTCACACCATTTTCCAAAGGGAGAGGGTGTCACACCCTCTCTCAGAGGAAGTTCTTTGTTCTGCCATCCTGGGCCAGGCCTGGCTGGACCCCAGGAGGGCAGATGCCTGTCTGAGGGGTTGGCAGCAGCAGCAGCTGCAGTGAAACCCCAGGAAGGGCAGTTTGGCAGTACCAGGGTCTGTGCTACAGACCACTGGGATCATGGGATTGTGCCAACTATGCTAGGATGGCATAGAGGGGGCAATTCCATGATCATAGACATGTTACATGGCCATATTCGGAGTTACCATTGTGAAGCTACATATAGGTAGTGACCTATATGTAGTGCACGCGTGTAATGGTGTCCCCGCACTCACAAAGTTCAGTGAATTGGCTCTGAACAATGTGGGGGCACCTTGGCTAGTGCCAGGGTGCCCACACACTAAGTAACTTTGCACCTAACCTTTACCAGGTAAAGGTTAGACATATAGGTGACTTATAAGTTACTTAAGTGCAGTGTAAAATGGCTGTGAAATAACGTGGACGTTATTTCACTCAGGCTGCAGTGGCAGGCCTGTGTAAGAATTGTCAGAGCTCCCTATGGGTGGCAAAAGAAATGCTGCAGCCCATAGGGATCTCCTGGAACCCCAATACCCTGGGTACCTCAGTACCATATACTAGGGAATTATAAGGGTGTTCCAGTAAGCCAATGTAAATTGGTAAAAATGGTCACTAGCCTATTAGTGACTATTTGAAAGTAATGAGAGAGCATAACCACTGAGGTTCTGGTTAGCAGAGCCTCAGTGAGACAGTTAGGCACCACACAGGGAACACATACATGCACACCTATGAGCACTGGGGTCCTGTGTGACAGGGTCCCAGTGGCACATACATATAGGCCACAACCTTATGAGCACTGGGGTCCTGACTAGCAGGATCCCAGTGACACATAACAAACATACTGAAAACATAGTGTTTTCACTATGAGCACTGAGGCCTGGCTATCAGGATCCCAGTGAGACAGTGAAAACAGTGACAAACACCCTGACATACACTCACAAACAGGCCAAAAGTGGGGGTAACAAGGCTAGAAAGAGGCTACCTTCTCACAGCTGCCCACTGGGGAAGAGGCTGGGGACTGTCGCTGAGTCTGTAGACGTGCCAGGGGCAGTGCAGGTGGTGGTGCAGGTGGCGGTTGTAGTGGCGGGGCAGCTAGCGGTGTTCGCCACCGTACAGGTTTTCATGGTCGTGGACAGAAAGTGTGACACTGGTCCTTCAGTCGGTGCCATCATGCCCTCTCCTGACATGCTCTTCAGCTTTTGGCTCTTCCCCACCTTTGATGGTGCCGCAGTTGTCTTGCCACGATGCCCTTTGGTTTTTGCTGAGCCCTTGGTGGCTGGTACTTTCAGCTTCTCCCTCCGGGATGTAGGCACCTTTTTCACCTTGGCAGGTGGCCGAATGTCCTTGCCCTCGCTACGTGGCACAGTGGCAGCCCTGATGGGTGGCACACTCCATGACCCCGCAGTTGCTGGCACCACTGCGCCTGGGGATTTTGGTGGCTGAGATGCTGGGCTGGGACCTGGAAAGCCTGGCCCTAGGGGAAGGACGGGTGGGGAGGTGTAGGGAAGAGGCCAATGTTAGCCAGGAAGAGTTTCTTAGACACACTGGGATGGGAAGATGGAGGGGGTTTGAGAGTGGAGGTAGTGGTAGTGGTTGTAGGAGGTGTACGCCTGCTGAATTTGGGTGAAGGTGCATGGGTCAGAGGCTGTTGTGTGTGCCTGTGTTTGTGTACTTTGGGAGGAGGGCTCACTGACACACTGGGAGAGGACACTGGGGATGTGTGAATGGTAGTAGGGGTGGTGAGTGCACGTGAGCGGTGTGTGGTGATGGGCGTGCTGGTGATGGAGGCAGTGGCTGAGGATGTAGTGCATGCAGGTGTGAGTGGAGATGAGACAGGGAGGGAGGAAGAGGACGTGGAGGAGGGAGACACAGTGAAGGCAGTGGATGTTGCTGTGTCTGCAAGGGGATGGTGCTTGTGTGAGTGCCTGTGGGATGTGTGGTGCTTATGTTTGCCTGAGCCTACTTGTTGTTGATGGTGTACTTGGGATAGGCTGAGGTACAGGGGATTGGGTCTGGGTGGAGGAAGTTGGAGTGGGGAGGCTGGACACAGGGACAATGGCTGCCATCAGTGCTGAGGCCAGAGCCTGAAATGCTCTCTGTTGGTCTGCCTGCCCAGAATGAATGCCCTCCAGGTGTGCATTTCTTTGTTGCAAATGCCTCTCTACACCCTGGATGGCATTCACAATGGTAGATTGCCCAACAGTGAGGGATCTCAGGAGGTCAATAGCCTCCTCACTGAGGGCAGCAGGGATGACTGGGGCAGGGTCTGAGGTGCCTGGGGCAAAGGAGATGCCCACCCTCCTGGGTGAGCAGGCACGGGACACATGCTGAGGGGCTGCTGGGTGGGCGGTGCTGCGAGGGGGAGTGGCAGCTGTACCTGTTGATGCAGTGGGCACAGAAGTGCCCCCCACCGCAAGGGAGCTCCCATCAGAGGAGGATGCACCTACCTTAGGAGAAAGATTTTCTACAGCGATACAGCACTTGCTGCACCTACTTAGGGTGATTACTTTTTTTGAAAAATTCTCACTATTTATATTTAAATGACTGCATTTACCATGATGCCTTGGGGCTATTTTCCACTTGAATGCAAGGCAGTGTGCTCCCTTTTTCTTTTTGGATGTCTAAATGACGGCTCCCATGAGCCTCTTGCTGACGAGCACTGGCGATGCACATGTGCGCCTACTGAGTGGTACAAAAACCTGTGAAGACGTTCGCTCTCTGCTAATGACGGCCGAAAGCCAGAAACACGTGTCCAGAGATACGGCACTCGCTGCACCTACCTTAGGTGAAAGAATTTCTAAAGGGATACGGCACTTCCTGCACCTACTTAGGGTGATTACTTTTTTTGAAAAATTCTCACGATTTATATTTAAATGACAGAATTTACCATGATGCCTTGGGGCTATTTTCCACTTGAATGCAAGGCAGTGTGCTCCCTTTTTCTTTTTGGATGTCTAAATGATGGCTCCCGTGAGCCTCTTGCTGACGAGCACTGGTGATGCACCTGTGCACCTACTGAGTGGTACAAAAACCTGTGAAGATGTTTGGCGGCATTTCAAGCGACCCCTTCAGTTACATACGTTCTCTGCTGATGACAGCCGAAAGCCAGAAACATGTGTCCAGAGATACGGCACCCGCTGCACCTACCTTAGGTGAAAGACTTTCTACAGCGATACGGCACTTGCTGCACCTACTTAGGGTGATTACTTTTTTTGAAAAATTCTCACTATTTATATTTAAATGACTGCATTTACCATGATGCCTTGGGGCTATTTTCCACTTGAATGCAAGGCAGTGTGCTCCCTTTTTCTTTTTGGATGTCTAAATGACGGCTCCTGTGAGCCTCTTGCTGACGAGCACTGGCGATGCACCTGTGCGCCTACTGAGTGGTACAAAAACCTGTGAAGACGTTTGGCGGCATTTCAAGCGACCCCTTCAGTTACATACGCTCTCTGCTAATGACGGCCAAAAGCCAGAAACACGTGTCCAGAGATACGGCACTCGCTGCACCTACCTTAGGTGAAAGACTTTCTAAAGCGATACTGCACTTGCTGCACCTACTTAGGGTGATTACTTTTTTTGAAAAATTCTCACTATTTATATTTAAATGACAGAATTTATCATGATGCCTTGGGGCTATTTTCCACTTGAATGCAAGGCAGTGTGCTCCCTTTTTCTTTTTAGATAACTAAATGACATCTCCCGTGAGCCTCTTGCTGATGAGCACTGGCGATGCACCTGTGCGCCTACTGAGTGGTACAAAAACCTGTGAAGATGTTTGGCGGCATTTCAAGCGACCCCTTCAATTACAGACACTCTCTGCTGATGACGGCCGAAAGCCAGAAACACGTGTCCAGAGATACGGCACTCGCTGCACCTACCTTAGGTGAAAGAATTTCTACAGCGATACAGCACTTGCTGCACCTACTTAGGGTGATAACTTTTTTTGAAAAATTCTCACTGTTTATATTTAAATGACTGCATTTACCATGATGCATTGGGGCTATTTTCCACTTGAATGCAAGGCAGTGTGCTCCCTTTTTCTTTTTGGATGTCTAAATGAAGGCTCTCGTGAGCCTCCTGCTGAGGAGCACTGGCGATGCACCTGTGCACCTACTGAGTGGTACAAAAACCTGTGAAGACGTCTGGCGGCATTTCAAGCGACCCCTCGCCCTCTGCTGATGACGGCCCGAAGCCAGAAACATGTGTCCAGAGATACGGCACTCGTTGCACCTACCTTAGGTGAAAGACTTTCTACAGCGATACGGCACTTGCTGCACCTGCTTAGGGTGATTACTTTTTTTGAAAAATTCTCACTATTTATATTTAAGTGACTGCATTTACCATGATGCCTTGGGGCTATTTTCCACTTGAATGCAAAGCAGTATGCTCCCTTTTTCTTCTTGGATGTCTAAATGACGGCTCCCGTGAGCCTCTTGCTGACGAGCACTGGCGATGCACCTGTGCGCCTACTGAGTGGTACAAAAACCTGTGAAGACATTTGGCGGCATTTCAAGCGACCCCTTCAGTTACATACGCTCTCTGCTGATGACGGCCGAAAGCCAGAAACACGTGTCCAGAGATACGGCGCTCGCTGCACCTTCCTTAGGTGAAAGACTTTCTACAGCGATAAGGCACTTGCTGCACCTACTTAGGGTGATTACTTTTTTGGAAAAATTCTCACTATTTATATTTAAATGACTGCATTTACCATGATGCCTTGGGGCTATTTTCCACTTGAATGCAAGGCAGTGTGCTCCCTTTTTCTTTTTGGATGTCTAAATGACGGCTCCCGTAAGCCTCTTGCTGACGAGCACTGGCGATGCACCTGTGCACCTACTGAGTGGTACAAAAACCTGTGAAGACGTTTGGCGGCATTTCAAGCGACCCCTTCAGTTACATGCGCTCTCTGCTGATGACAGCCGAAAGCCAGAAACACGTGTCCAGAGATACGGCACTCGCTGCACCTTCTTAGGGTGATTACTTTTTTTGATAAATTCTCACTATTTATATTTAAATGACTGCCTTTACCATGATGCCTTGGGGCTATTTTCCACTTGAATGCAAGGCAGTGTGCTCCCTTTTTCTTTTTAGATGCCTAAATGACGGCTCCTGTGAGCCTCTTGCTGACGAGCACTGGCGATGCACCTGTGCGCCTACTGAGTGGTACAAAAACCTGTGAAGACGTTTGGCGGCATTTCAAGCGACCCCTTCAGTTACATACGCTCTCTGCTAATGACGGCCAAAGGCTAGAAACAAGTGTACAGAGATACCGAACTCGCTACACCTACCTTAGGTGAAAGACTTTCTAAAGCGATACAGCAATTGCTGCACCTACTTAGGGTGATTACTTTTTTTGAAAAATTCTCACTATTTATATTTAAATGACAGAATTTACCATGATGCCTTGGGGCTATTTTCCACTTGAATGCAAGGCAGTGTGCTCCCTTTTTCTTTTTGGATGTCTAAATGACAGCTCCCGTGAGCCTCTTGCAGATGAGCACTGGCGATGCACCTGTGCACCTACTGAGTGGTACAAAAACCTGTGAAGATGTTTGGCGGCATTTCAAGCGACCCCTTCAGTTACATACGCTCTCTGCTGATGACAGCCGAAAGCCAGAAACACGTGTCCAGATACGGCACTCGCTGCAACTACCTTAGGTGAAAGACTTTCTACAGCGATACGGCACTTGCTGCACCTACTTAGGGTGATTACTTTTTTTGAAAAATTCTCACTATTTATATTGTAATGACTGCATTTATCATGATGCCTTGGGGCTATTTTCCACTTGAATGCAAGGCAGTGTGCTCCCTTTTTCTTTTTAGATGTCTAAATTACAGCTCCCGTGAGCCTCTTGCGGATGAGCACTGGCGATGCACCTGTGCACCTAATGAGTGGTACAACAAACCTGTGAAGACGTTTGGCGGCATTTCAAGCGACCCCTTCAGTTACATACGCTCTCTGCTGATGACAACCGAAAGCCAGAAACACGTGTCCAGAGATACGGCACTCGCTGCACCTACCTTAGGTGAAAGACTTTCTACAGCGATACGGCACTTGCTGCACCTATTTAGGGTGATTACTTTTTTTGAAAAATTCTCACTATTTATATTTAAATGACTGCATTTACCATGATGCCTTGGGGCTATTTTCCACTTGAATGCAAGGCCGTGTGCTCCCTTTTTCTTTTTGGATGTCTAAATGATGGCTCCTGTGAGTCTCTTGCTGACGAGCACTGGCGATGCACCTGTGCGCCTACTGAGTGGTACAAAAACCTGTGAAGACGTTTGGCGGCATTTCAAGCGACCCCTTCAGTGACATACGCTCTCTGCTAATGACGGCCAAAAGCCAGAAACACGTGTCCAGAGATACGGCACTCGCTGCACCTACCTTAGGTGAAAGACTTTCTAAAGCGATACAGCACTTGCTGCACCTACATAGGGTGATTACTTTTTTTGAAAAATTCTCACTATTTATATTTAAATGACAGAATTTACCATGATGCCTTGGGGCTATTTTCCACTTGAATGCAAGGCAGTGTGCTCCCTTTTTCTTTTTGGATGTCTAAATGACGGCTCCCGTGAGCCTCTTGCTGACGAGCACTGGCGATGCACCTTTGCACCTACTGAGTGGTAGAAAAACCTGTGAAGACGTTTGGCGGCATTTCAAGCGACCCCTTCAGTTACATACGCTCTCTGCTGATGACAGCCGAAAGCCAGAAATACGTGTCCAGAGATACGGCACTCGCTGCACCTACCTTAGGTGAAAGACTTTCTACAGTGATACAGCATTTGCTGCACCTTCTTAGGGTGATTACTTTTTTTGAAAAATTCTCACTATTTATATTTGAATAAATGACTGCATTTACCATAATGCCTTGGGGCTATTTTCCACTTGAATGCAAGACAGTGTGCTCCCTTTTTCTTTTTGGATGTCTAAATGCCGGCTCCCGTCAGCCTCTTGCTGATGAGCAATGGCGATGCACCTGTGCGCCTACTGAGTGGTACAAAAACCTGTGAAGACGTTTGGCGGCATTTCAAGCGACCCCTTCAGTTACATACGCGCTCTGCTGATGACGGCCGAAAGCCATAAACACGTGTCCAGAGATACGGCACTCGCTGCACCTACCTTAGGTGAAAGACTTTCTACAGTGATACGGCACTTGCTGCACCTACTTAGGGTGATTACTTTTTTTTTTAAATACTCACTATTTATATTTAAATGACTGCATTTACCATGATGCCTTCTGGCTATTTTCCACTTGAATGCAAGGCAGTGTGCTCCCTTTTTCTTTTTGGATGTCTAAATGACGGCTCCCGTGAGCCTCTTGCTGACGAGCACTGGCGATGCACCTGTGCGCCTACTGAGTGGTACAAAAATCTGTGAAGACGTTTGGCGGCATTTCAAGCGACCCCTTCAGTTACATACGCTTTCTGCTGATGACGGCCGAAAGCCAGAAACATGTGTTGAGAGATACGCCACTCGCTGCACCTACCTTAGGTGAAAGACTTGTTACAGCGATACGGCATTTGCTGCACCTACTTAGGGTGATTACTTTTTTGGAAAAATTCTCACTATTTATATTTCAATTACTGCATTTACCATGATGCCTTGGGGCTATTTTCTACTTGAATGCAAGGCAGTGTGCTCCCTTTTTCTTTTTGGCTGCCTCACATGTACACAATGTTCCAAAACTGTGACATGCAAAGAGGGATTAGGAAATGGTAGTTGTCACATCATGTCTCTCACTTGAGTTGTGTGCGAGCATACTGTGTGAATGACAATGAGGGATAATCAGAGGCATGGGCAAATATTATGTAGGGCAATCTCAATATCTTGGGAGGAGCCTTGACCTATACATTTCTGTGTCAGCCATCTCTGGCATGTTAACACCAACCTGGGCTGGACATACAAAAATAATTCACAGCCTTATTCTGTCATACCACACATGTAGTGGCAACACAAAACATTAAGTGGCCCAGAATGACGTGAATTAGACACAATTCAACCCTCCTACACAAATATGCTTGTCAGGAAGTTGATTTGTATGATGTAGCTCCCCATGCACTCCATTGAACCTAACATTCAGTAAATGAACAGGGCCCTGGAAATGGCAATACACTGTTATGAATTACATGTCATGTGTTCATGATTGGGAAAAGTGCATGACAAAACAAATGACACATGCGGAGGATGAATGAAATGCAGTAAACCATAGCAACCACATTTTTTCTCTAATATTACTACTGGCTAAGGTTATGGCATCCAGCCATGGGTAATGATACATTTTACCATTCCAGAAACCGATGCAGAAAAGGCCTCTCACCAGGCGCATGCTCAGATCAGGAACCTGTAGAGAGGACCTTTGGCTTGCTAAAAGTCTGCTTTCCCTGCCAGGATCAGGAGGATGACTGTTGTATTCCCCAACCATGGTCTGCAAAATGAAATGTCCACTAGGATGAGGAGTAGGAACCTCCTCAGGAAGAGGAGGAGAATGAAATGCCAAATCATCTGGACATGCAGAACACTGCTGCCGGTGTACGGTGACATACCCAAATTGTTCAATATTTCTTCAACTGACTATATGTGGAGTACGTCCTGACTGGCAAACATGAATACACGTTCATATACAACATATGTCTCAAAGTGTTTGGCATAGTCCCATTTCCTAAAAAATATACAACCATGAAACCATGAGTATGCCCCAAGAGTTATCAATCTAGTGTGAATACTGTTGTTGTCCTCTAACTACCAGATATAACCTCTGAAAAGTGTGCTGTGTAATGGTTGCATTTCCTGCTAAACTCAGGTTAAAATGAAATCTGTCATTTCTGGCATTGACCTGATGTTCCTAATCAAAAACAGATAGGTAGGTATCACTACATGCTGCATCGGGGCAACACTGTGTGCCAAGGTCAGAGGTGGGGCGTATCAAGATGGCCATCTAGAGCTGTCTCAAAAAGGCTTCCATCCCGAGCCATATAATCCGGAAATATCCTGCAGCCCCTGCCCCCTCGAGCGACAGAAAACACACAGAGGGAAGATAGCCTATATTGAATTTCTCCTGGAGCATAGCTGGGCCCCTGCTCTGCCCCCAATGTATCATTTGAGGCCTTCTGTGAAGTGGCCGCTGGGCCAAGTCAGAGGGGTGGGGTGGGGCTGAGGTGTGGCCTGGACTTCCCCGAGGATCGCTTGTGTGGGCAGAGGGAGAGGAAGCGCCAGCAGTGAAGGACAACCTCCTGAGTGGACGGTGCTGTGGCGGGGGAGTCCTCTGAATCTGGAGCAGTACCTGTGCGGTGAGCTTGGGGGTGGTGGGCCTGCCGTGATCCACGGCCCAGATTCCTCCGAGGATCGCTCGCGCCAGCATAGGGAAAGTAAGCGGTGATGGCCCACTGATTGGACAGTGTTGCAGTGGGGGCATCCTCTGAACCTGGAGCTGAAACAGGGCAGTGGGCCTGGGGGCGCTGGGCCTGCCGCGCCCCGCAGCCCTCGTGTGGCCATAAGGGCTGGAGAGTGGTGACAGACAAGAACTTGAGGCAGACCCCTGTGCGTCTTTTGAAGGATGACAGCCCCGTGTGCGGGCCCAACGTAAGGCCTGCTTATCAGGCCTGGTTCCCTCCTGTGACAGCTCACGCCGGCATCAGAAAAAACAAGTGGTGATAACAGTGAATGCCCTCCTGTGGAGAATCTGAAGCAGCAGGTGTTTACTGGAACCCTCGAGTATCGGTGAGACGGTGAGCCAGGGGGCACTGGGGCTGATGCTGTCCATGGCCCGGGGGTACCAGACGGGAGCAAGTAGTGGGCCCCCATGCACCATTTGAAAGGAAAAGGCCCCAAGAGTGGGTCTGATTTAGAGCTTGCCTACCGGACCGGGACTCCCCTGGCGACGACCCATGCCGGCATAAGAAGAGGAACCGGTGACAAAGGTGGATGGCCCCCCAGGTTCACGGCGTTGTAGAGTGGGCATCCTCCAAACTCTGAGCTGAGGTGCGATGGTGAGCCTGGGTGTGTGGGAGCTGAGGTGAGCCGGTACCCGGGGGTTGCCGCAAGTACCGAAGGAGAGCGCCAGTCGGGGCGTGTGGCAGACCTTCATACGCCACTTGAAAGAAGACTGACCTGCGCGTGGTGCACGGCAGTGCCGGTATCATAAACTTGGGACTAGAGGAGTGGGGGGACCTCCCCGCAGTGGACGGATGTGTGTGGAGGGACGCAGACTCCCAGAGGGACACTGATACATCCTGCTGCTGCTCCCACAGATGGTTCTCTGGAGCCTGTGTATAACAGCAGTCATGAGGGAATCACAAGCGGATTACCTGCCATCAGGAACGGCTCTAAGCGCAGTGCACATTGGCCTGGAAGTACTGGTTGAGGGCTACACAGTGTCACTATGGACAAAGATAAACTATACAAGGAGCCCAATCCAACAAGATTATGCAATACACCACTCTGGGGCATGGATTGAGCGCCGCGGACGGGCAAGATTCTCCAGCCCTCACAGGACACTGCGGATATTCTGGATGCAATCAAAGGACCCGAGAATATCTAGAGAACAAGATGGACACCATTGCAATGAACATAAACCACCTCTGCCTCGACCTCCGTACAGTAGCAGAAAGAGTCACAAACACAGAGGAGGAAATAACGACGCTTCGAGCTACGGTTAAGGAGCTCCAAACAAAGGTCACAGAACTTACTAAAATAGCTTCCAGAACGTGGAATGACTCGAAGACGCAGAGGGCAGATCACGCTGTAATAACCTCTGCCTGGTGGGGTTCCCGGAACGGGTGGAGGGGCCCTCCACAGAACTTTTCCTAGAACATTGGCTAGTTAATGCCCTGCAGCTTGTGCGCCTTTCAATATTCTTCATGGGATTCCAAAACCTGGCGCACCACCGTGAGCAATTATAGAATACCTTTTCAACCACAGTGATAGAGATGTAATCCTTCAACATGTGTGTGATAGGGCCCCCCCTAACTATGAGGGTAGGCCCATCCTTATTTTTCTGGATTACACGAGAAAAGTGCAAGAACTTCGGAGAGACTTCCTTGAGGTTAAAAGAAAGCTATGCGACAATAGCATCAAGTACAGTCTCCTCTTTCCGGCCAAACTGAGAATAAAGTTTGGGAAATCAACACACTTTTCGAGACTCCTCAAAAGGTCATTGATTGGATGGAAACCAGAGGTTCATCACAAGGAGGACATGCTCGTAGACCACAGAGACCTGGGGGGGTCAAGGCCCAACAGCCTCCTCGAACAACTCGAGCTGCCACAGGAGAAAATCGTGTTTTCTCATCGGATGGAGCCTGCACGCTGACAGAAATGGAGGGGGAGGCGAGGGTCCTGGAGGAAGATCTAGAAGCGACCCCTAACCTCTTCCTACCGGCTTCTTAGTCTACAGATACTCACCACTCCAACTGTTTGGACATTTGACACTGTGACATGCTGATGCAGCATCCGGTGCCTCTGTTAAGGGGAGGGCAGTATGTTTTTTCATACTGTGCCCGGCTTGGGTGAGTGACGGGGATCAGTTCAACTCCTTTCCCTCTTCATACAACTCTGGGTTATCTAGGCCCAACTGGACCTTTGTTGGGGCAGTATGGGTCTGATTGATCAAGGTTTGGGACGGGACGGCTCAGGATCTGGGTGCCCCAGAATTGCTTAACCTAAGTTAGGCTCGTAAAGAAGGGTCACTTAAGGTCCTGACCAGATTCTTCAATAGCACATGTTCCAATTCAGTGTATATAAGTTCAGAGTTTTTTCCTTTTGGGGGATTCATGGGGCGGGGTTACAGACCCTCTTGGGGAGTGGGTTCTGGGAGGGTGTTGCGGCCACTGCCTATGATTGGGGGAGATATGGGGAAGACACAAGTTGAGTCATCCCCAGGGCTGTTCGGGGATTCTGTTAGTTGTTTTCATTTGTTCTGCGTTGTATCTGTTGTTACCACCAGACCTGCCATAATGCAAACACATGTCTACCCGGTTAAATGGCCTTTGACGCATACGGCTTGCCACCCTGGACCTTTTTGGGTCCCTCTAGTCACAGTAATAATACACTACAGAAGGGGTCATAGATGGTAGGAATTGGAATGGAATATAAAATTCTGACTTGGAATGTACGGGCCTTAATAACCTTACTAAACAAAATAGGGTATATGCTTTCCTGAAGTGCTATGGGGTCGCCATAGCTCTCTTAGAAGAGACACACCTCTGGGGACAATGTATTAAGTATCTACAGAGAGGATGGAGGGGTCAGATCTTTGCTACCTCCTATTCAGGCTGTGCAAGAGGAGTGCTTATATGGGTGGCCCCGGGGATCGCCTTCAGGGCCTTCAGGTTGCAGATTGATGAAAGAGTAGTTTTGTCTTGCTGGAGGGAACACTCGATGCTCAACAGATTTATATAGTTAATGTATAAGGCCCAAATATAGATGATGGTGAATTCCTGGGTTTTATGATGAAAACAGCTCAGATTACACCCACCACTGACCTGATTGTGGCAGGTGAATTTAACTGTGTGCTAGACGGCAATATGGACAGATTACCCACCAAGCTTCACAATAAGCCTCGTTCAACTGCCTCTCTCCACCAGCTCATACATACACTGGGGCTGGTGGATGTATGGCACAACATCATTTCCACACCCGAAACCTACTTCGACTACTACCATCCAACGACGACCCAACTATATGTTGACTACAGCGTCATCTGCACATTCTATCACACATGGTCAGTACCTGACAAGATATCTCTCGGACCACTCCTCACTCCTTCCTACATACACTTTGCGGAGGCACCCCCCTAAGGTGCCCCTGTGGCGCCTGCGGCCGGTGGCTCTTCCAGAGCTAGAAACATTAATGTAATATTTTAAAGAGAAAAGACACACTACTAAGAGTCGGGCCACTGAGTGAGACGCTGTGAAGGTGGGTCTCTGGGGGGGATGCATGTCTACCTTGGTGGGGGTGAGCTGAGTGCTCAAAAAGGAATTGTCAGATTGGGAGCGAGAGCTGGTGACACCGGGGTCTGGGACTCCTGTAGCTCCGTAACTTAGAGTGCAGTGGGAACACTTGCAGGGGAAGCTGTCTGACTGTTGGCTCCTACTCGAGAAACATAATAGAACAGCAGCCCGTAGACGTTGGTACAGAGAGGGGATAAGGCAGGGAAGATGCTAGCTCATTTAATCGAGGAAGAGAAATCACTCAATCCCATACTATCCATACGGGACCAACAGGGCCGGAAGGTATATACTCAGCAGGCCATAAATGACATTTTTATGGACCACCTCCAGAGGGTGTACACCCAACTTCCCACTAAGATTGACGAGACAGATAGATAAAACTACTTGCAGTCGTTACTCCTTGCATCCCTCTTAGAATTAGATTGTGACAATCTTTGGAGCCCGATTGGTAAAACGGAAATCTTGGAGGCCATAACAGCACTGAAGTTGGCCAGAGAACCTGGCAGTGATGGTATACCGTTGGATTTTTATAAGTCATTCCCAGGGGTGTTGGCGGATAGACTGACAGAGGTGTAAACGAAGCATATAAAACGGGACATCTCCCTCAGTCCATGACCAAAGCTCTTATAGCACTCATACCCAAACCAGGCAAGGTTAGGCTAGATGCAGGTTCCTACTGACCCATATCAATCCTTAATATAGGCAAAAAGATTTTAAGCAGTATCCTCGCGACTGCTCCGTCACCTCCTGTGCCTTGTCCACGAGGACCAGTCGGGGTTCAACCCACATAGAAACACCCTCTGTGATCTACCTCGACTAGCACACGTGATTCTCAATCCCCAACTCCGCCAAGATAAATACATCCTGCCCTTTTTGGACATTGAACAGGCCTTCAATTCCCTTAATTAGGACTTTGTCTGGTCAGTGATGTGAAAAATGCAGGTGAGACCGCAGTTCATCCGATGGATTAAACTATTATACACTCAGCCTAGGGCCAGGGTCTGTACTGGACATTTCGTATCAGATGAAATCTTATTGCAAAGAGGTATAAGGCAGGGATATCCCTTGCCCCCCTTAACCTTTGCGTTAGCGATAGAACCTCTGGCATGCATACTACGTCAGGTCCTACAGGGATGGGTTATCCAGGTGGGGAAGAGTTAACATGTAGGCCCTCATTACAACATTGGCGGTAAAAGCCGCTTACCGCTGTGCAGAAGACCGCCAACACACCGCTGCGGCAGTGGAATTCCGCAACGGTCATTATGACCCACAGCTCGGAATCCGCCAAAATTGAGACACCCACACAAGTCCGCCACACCAAAGGTCAGTGATAAACTGGCGATAACAAAACCTCCACCATCACGCCAACAGAAATACGCCCACACTATCACGACCCACAAATCCACGCGGCGGTCTTTCAACTGCGGTATTCCATTGGCGGTACACACCACCGCGCTCAAAATACACACACATTTACAAAACACATCCACATTGGACAATTCAAAATACACACACCTGATACACATACACACACCACTCCCACACACCCAATACAATATAAAATACACACCCACATCACCCACAAACCCCTACGACCACAATTGCGACAGAAGGCCATAGAGAGACACTACAATCTACAACCAAACATCCACAGGCACACAATACCATCACCCACATAACATCCACACACCTCACACAACACACCACTAAATATCACCCCACATATCACAACACACACCACCCCACACATCACCCACACCACCCCATGGCACGGCAAAGACACCCCAGGTTCTCTGAGGAGGAGCTCAGGGTCATGGTGGAGGAAATCATCCGGGTAGAGCCACAGCTATTCGGATCACAGGTGCAGCACACCTCCATAGCTAGGAAGATGGAGCTATGGCAAAGAATAGTGGACAGGGTCAAAGCAGTGGGACAGCACCCAAGAAATAGGGATGACATCAGGAAGAGGTGGAACGACCTACGGGGGAGGGTGCGTTCCGTGGTTTCAAGACACCACCTTGCGGTTCAGAGGACTGGCGGCGGACCCCCACCTCCTCCCCACAACTAACAACGTGGGAGGAGCAAGTCATGGCTATTCTGCATCCTGAGGGCCTCGAAGGAGTAGCTGGAGGAATGGACTCTGGTAAGTCAAACCTTAACTACTATATCCCCCACCCTACCTGCATGCCATCACATCCCCCCAACCTCGCCCTCACCCCCATCACTCCTACTCCTCACAAATGTCCCAATAGCACAAACCACACATCCAACCACCAAGCCCTGCATGCAACAACAAAGCATGGACACCCATCACCAGTGCATGGCCACTGCACATACCCATACACCCCCCAAAACCATCATCACACAAGGTCCCACACAGGAATGCAATCACTGGTGTACACGGTCACCCACCCATTGCACACCGTGGTACACCCAGATGCAATAATCATGCTTTTACTCCCCTGCAGGACCCCTACCCAACTTCACCGCACAGGAGGGTCCACACATGTCCACACCACCAACAGAAGAGGCCCACAGTGATGACAGCAGCTCTGTCCAACTGGATCTAGAAGACCAGCCCGGCCCATCTGGGACCTCGGGACAGTCGGTTCCCCTTACACTGGCACAGGCCACTACAGAGCTTGCTCCCTCTGGAAACACCAGCACAGCACCCACCCAGCGGGCCCATACCTCTGTCCGCAGGACATGTCAATCAGCAGTGTGTCCACCACTACAGGCAACCCAGGATAACCCACCACCCCAACAACAACAGGGACCTGGGGGCAGTAGCAGTGGGCACACCGTTCAGGGGACAGAGGCCCAGGGAAAGAGGGGAACTGGGAGGGCTGCTGTGTGACAGGGGGAGGACAGGCAGAGGGAACCCACTCTCCACGAGGCCCTCTCCAACATCATGGTAGCCTACCATCATTCCCAGGAGGCGACGGCAACTGTACTGGCCAAGTTTCAGGAGACCCAGCGGCTGCAAGAGGAACAGTATTTGGGCTTCAGGGAGGAAACCAGATCCATCAATTCCACCCTGGGCACCATTGTAGGGGTGCTGAAGGAAGTCCTCAACACCAGGAGGGACACTGTGGCACAACAAGGGGACCCTGACACTAGCCTGGAAGATGGATTGCCCACCACCTCTGCCAGCGCTAGTGGACAGGAGGCACCGCCACAGGACCACAACACCAGCACCCCACCCCCTGCAGAGAAAGAACAACCTCGCAAACGGTCCCTGAGATCCAGGACAAAGACAGAGAACGATGCCAAGACCTCCACCAAGAAATGAGACCACCCCGAATGTCATCCCTTTGTCCCACCTTGTCACCCTGTCCATCCTCAAACTGCCCCAGCTCCACTTCCTATGCCCCTTTGGACAATGCACCTGTGAGACTAATAGACTGGACTCTGCCATGGACATTCCTCCACCATCACCCCTCACCATTTTACAACCCCCTCCAATATTGAGCACTTAAATAAATACCCTTAAAACACAAAACAATCTTTAGTCTGTCTGTGATTTTGAAATAGTGTATTAGCAATTACAGTGACAAAATGCTCTTTCAATTGCAATGTCAATATACCTATGTCACACAGCTCTAGTCCACGAGGAAACAAAGCAGATGTCACACATTGGGACCCACATCTGTGAAATCGTAAGGGAAAGTGACAACTCAGTGACCATACACTGGGTGAAAAGGACAGACAGTAGAGAGGTAGTAGTGTTAAAGTACATGTAGTAGGCAGGTTTGTCTTCTTACCTGTGTCTCGCTGGAAGTATTGCAGGATCACAGAGTTCCTGTTGTCGATGTCCTCTTCTTCTGCTTCCTCGTCTTCGCTGTCCACAGGCTCCACAGCTGCCACAACACCTCCATCTGGACCATCCTCCAGCAAAAAATGCACCTGTCATCGCAAAGCTAAGTTGTGAAGCATACAGCAGGCCACGATGATCTGGCACACCTTCTTTGGTGAGTAGAATAGGGGACCACCTGTCATATGGAGGCACCAAAACCTGACCTTCAGGAGGCCGAAGGTCCGCTCTGTAATCCTCCTAGTTGTAGCGTTCCTCTGTCCTTGCCCTGGGATTCCTCACTGGGGTCAGTAGCCATGACAGGTTGGGGTAGCCAGAGTCACCTGCAAATGGCGAGGGACAACTGTTAGACACACACTAACCTGTAGGGATATCCCCAGACCCAGACAACTATTCCCACTGATTTGGTTCCAGGTGCTCACCTAATAGCCACACACGGTGCCTCTGGAGTTGCCCCATCACATAAGGGATGCTGCTATTCCGCAGGATGTAAGCGTCATGCACTAAGCCAGGGAATTTGGCATTAACATGGGAGATGTACTGGTCTGCCAAACACACCATCTGCACATTCATCGAATGGTAACGCTTCCGGTTTCTGTACACCTGTTCACTCCTGCGGGAGGGGACCAAAGCCACATGTGTCCCATCAATGGCACGTATGATGTTGGAGATATGTCCCAGGGCATGGAAGTCACCTTTCTCTGTAGGCAAATCCTCCACCTGAGGGAACACGATGTAGCTCTGCATGTGTTTCAGCAGGGCCAACAACACTCTGGACAACACGTTGGAAAACATAGGCTGGGACATCCTTGATGCTATGGCCACTGTAGTTTGAAAAGACCCACTTACAAGGAAATGGAGTACTGACAGCACCTGCACTTGAGGGGGGATTCCTGTGGGATGGCGGATAGCTGACATCAGGTCTGGCTCCAACTGGGCACGCTGTTCCAGGATTGTGACATGATCAAGCCTGTAGGTGATGATTACAAGTCTTTCCTCCATTGTCAACAGGTCCACCAGCGGTCTGTACACCGGGGGATGCCGCCATCTCCTCACATATCCCAGCGGACGGTGCCTATGAAGAACAGCGAGCACAGAGTCAACCAACTCAGAGGTACGTAAACACAGCTTACTCAGAAAACCATTCATAACCCGAATGTTGCCGGTATGAGTGTTGAGGCAAGGCCTAGGTATGTGTGACGCAGTTAAAAATAAAGCCATGCGGGCCCCTGAAATGGCGGCTGCCTGACCTGTAAAGTGGGACAATGGGATGTGAGGTAACTGCGCTGGCGTTGTACACTGTCGCGGTAGGCGGTCGAAGACCGCAGCGCAATACTGCATTGGTTAACATTGGACCCTATGGGCCCCAGGAGCCAATGAAGATGTACGCCGGCGGTGATGGTACGCACCGCCGCGAACGTGACCAACATTTTCTATCTGTTCAATCACTCAATAACTGATCTTCGACAGGAGAGGACCTACACTGCAAGTGCTGCTGTGACCTCAGTCTGGAAGAGACAATGGCTAATGCGTCTGGGGAAAGGGCCCCTGCCTTCACCACGGAGGAGTTGGAGAAACTCGTGGATGGGGTCCTCCCCCAGTACACGCTACTCTACGGTCCTCCAGACAAACAGGTAAGTACACTGTGAGCATGCTGTATGGGCAATGCCTGTGTGGAGTGGTGTGGATGAAAGATAGGGGGGGGAGAATGATGCGTGCATGAAACGACGGTGAGTGCATGTGCCACATGCCAAGGATAGGGATGCGGGCCAATGACTGTGACGGTGCAGTTGGTAATAACTTCTCTTTTTCCCCAGTATAATTCCTGTAGGTCAGCGCACACCAGAAGAAGGATATTTGGCGTGCCATCACCAAGGACGTCCGGACCCTGGGGGTCTATCACAGATGGAGCACCCACTGCCGGAAAAGATGGGAGGACATTCACCGCTGGAGCAAGAAGACGGCGGAGGCCCAGCTGGTGATAGCCTCCCAATGTGGGAGGGGTGCCTGTCGCACCATGACCCCCCTGATGTTCAAGATCCTGGCGGTGGCGTACCCGGAGTTGGATGGGCGCTTGAGGGCATCACAGCAGCAACAAGGGGGTGAGTACACTCACATTCTGCTGATTCAGCGCTCAGTGGAGGTGTCTGGGTGGGGGAGGTGGGCTGTGGGTTTCCCTAGGTTAGGGTGAGTGTGCTAGTTAAGTCCCCTTTTTCAGGCAGACCCTGTGGCACCCCACCCCACCTGGGTACAGTGCCAACTACACCTAGTCAGGCACCTGTGACATCCATGTGAGCAGATATCGGCCATAGCCTTGTAGGCCATGTCCCAGGGATTGAATAGTGGACCCTAAGTGCGCTGCGTAGTGCAGGGGGCTTCTGTGTCTGTCGTGTCCACCAACGGTAGCGGTAATGCATGTACTCAACATGTCTTTCCTCTGTCTCCCCCCCCACCATTTTGTGGTCTCCCTGTACATGTGTGCATTAGCATCATCAGGCGGAGGAGCAGTGGCTCTGGAGCAGGAGGGAGCTGCATCCCACATGGCCCTGGAGGGCGACACTACGGAGTCTGATTTCACCAGTGGGACGGAGAGAGAGGGGAGCTCCACGGCGGGGACAGGAGCTGACACCAGTGATACAGACTCGCCCTCTGAGGGTAGCTCCCTTGTGGTGGCGGCCCCATCTGTGCCCCCGCATCAACAGGTACAGCCGCCACCCCCCCTCCAGCACCGCCCTCCCAGCAGCCCCTCAGCGTGTGTACCTTGGCCGCTCACCCAGGAGGGTGGGCATCTCCTTCGCCCCAGGCACCTCAGCCCCTGCCCCAGTCACCCCTGCTGCCCTCAGTGAGGAGGCCATTGACCTCCTCAGGTCCCTCACTGTTGGGCAGTCTACCATTTTGAATTCCATCCAGGGTGTAGAGAGGCAGTTGCAACAAACCAATGCATTCCTGGAGGGCAATCATTCTGGTCAGGCAGCCCAACAGCTAGCTTTTCAGACTCTGGCCTCAGCACTGATGGCAGCCATTGTCCCAGTCTCTAACATCCCCCCTCCAACTTCCTCCACCCAGACCCAATCCCCTGTACCTCAGCCCACCACAAACACACCATCAGACCAGCATGAACACACCTCAACACACAAAGGAAGCTCAGGCAAACATTAGCACCACACATCCCACAGGCACTCACACAAGCATCACACACATGCAGACATAGCAACGTCCACTGCCTCCACAGTGTCCCCTCCTTCTCGTCTCCCTCCTCCCTCCCAGTCTCGTCTCCACTCACACCTGCATGCACTACATCTACAGCCACTACTTCCATCACAGCACACCCACCACCACACCCCGCTCACGTGCAGTCACCACCCCCACTACCATTCACACATCCCCTGTGTCCTCTCCCAGTGTGTCTGTGACGCCACCTCCCAAGGTACACTAACGCAGGCACACACCCACCCAACAGCCATCCACCTCATGACAGCCTCCAGCTCATGCACCTTCACCCAAAGTCACCAAACGTACTCCTCCTACAACCACAACTTCTTCCTCCACTCCCAAACCCCCTCCAGCTACCCTTCCCAGTGTTCCTAAGAAACTTTTCCTGTCCACCCTTAACCTCTTTCCCGCAACTCCCCCACCCCGTCAGTGTCCTAGGGCCCGAATCTCCAGGTCCCAACCTAGCACCTCAGCCACAACATCGGCGGGACCAGTGGTGCCAGTAGTCACCGGATTCTGGAGTGCACCAGGCAGCAGGGCAGCCACTGTGGCAAGGAGCCACAGCACGGACAGTCCCCCACCTGTCAAGCATCAAAAGTTGGCCAGTGCCCGGCGGGAGAGGGAGAAGACAACAGCCACCAAAGCCGCTCCCAGGGGTACAGGTGGGAATGTGGAGTCAGCTGCGACACCTTTCAAGGTGGGGAAGGGGCACAAGAAACCCAGCAAGTCTGGGAAGATCAGAATGGCGGAGAAGACTGCCATCAGCCCCGCTACCCAGGAGGCGACCGCCAGCAGCAGCCCCGCAGGCCCAGACAGGACCACCAGCAGCAGCCCCGCTGCCCCAGACAGGACCGCCAGCATCAGCCCCGCTGCCCAGACAGGACCGCCAGCATCAGCCCCGCTGCCCAGGAGGTGACCGCCAGCAGCAGCCCCACTGCCCAGGAGGTGACCGCCAGCAGCAGCCCCGCTGCCCAAGACAGGACCGCCAGCAGCAGCCCCCCTGCCCAGGAGGTGACCGCCAGCAGCCCCGCTGGCCCAGACAGGACCGCCAGCAGCAGCCCCGCTGCCCAAGACAGGACCGCCAGCAGCAGCCCCGCTGCCCAGGAGGCGACCGCCAGGAGCCCGCTGCCCAAGACAGGACCGCCAGCAGCTGAACCGCTGCCAAGGACACCGCCTCCACAATCAGGACCGACAGCAGCTGAAGCGCTGCCAAGGACACTGCCGCCACAATCACCGCTGCCAAGGACACCGCCTCCACAAGCACCGCTGCCAAGGACACCGCCGCCACAAGCACCGCAGGCCCATGAGCGCCAAAAGCACTGACACTACTGAAGCCGCCACGAGCAGGATGAAGCACTTTGGGCACCAAGACCCCTCCAGAACCAGTGGAGATTTACATCCACTAGCTCAGTCCTTGGCAGGATGAAGCACTCTGGGCACAAAGCCCCCTCCAGAACCAGTGGAGATTTACATCCACTACCTCTTTCCTTGGCAGGATGAAGCACTCTGGGCACCAAGCCCCCTCCAGAACCGGTGGATATTTACATCCACTGCCTCTGTCCTTGGCAGGATGAAGCACTCTGGGCACCAAGCCCCCTCCAGAACCAGTGGAGACTGTTATCCACTTGAGAAACTGTGGCTTTGCACTCCCCAGTATTGAACAGTGGGCAACCCACCCACTGTAGAGACTTGAGATTCTGTGGCTTTGCACTCCCCATGATATAGCAGTGGGCAAACCACCCACTGTAGAGACTTGAGAGACTGTGGCTTTGCACTCCCCAGGATGTAGCAGTGGGCAACTCACCCACTGTAGAGACTTGTGAGACTGTGGCTTTGCACTCCACAGGATTGAACAGTGGGCAAACCACCCACTGTAGAGACTTGAGAGACTGTAGTTTTGCACTCCCCAGGATATAGCAGTGGGCAACCCACCCACTGTAGTGACTTGTGAGACTGTGGCTTTGCACTCCCCAGGATTGAACAGTGGGCAACCCACCCACTGTAGAGACTTGTGAGACTGTGCCTCTGCACTCCGTAGGATTGAACAGTGGGCCCCCTCGTGGATTTGGCGTTGTGTACTCAACCGGCTGAGGTGCCCACCCTTTCCCTTCCCCCTGAGGTGCCTGTTTTATTTCTATCTGATGCCCCTGCAGTGTTCTCTCCATCATGTTCGGGTATCTTGTGTGGGCCTCGCCCATGCATTGTGGGCCCAGTGGTCCACGGACTTTAAGGGTGGAATACCTTGGACTAATATTCTTGGTGTATATATTTGTAAATAGTTTATGTATATTATTTGACTACTGAACTTTAATATATTACAATCGTTTACCTCATTTCCTTTTGTCTTTGCATTCTTCGGGGGGTTGGGGGGTGTAACTGTAATGTATCATGCTGTATTAGTGTGTGTGTTGTCATGGGTGAGGGTGGGGGTGGGGCTGTTGCGTGTGTGTGTGTCACTGTTTTTTCCCTTCCCCCCTCCCCTGTGTCGTAGGTGCAGTACTCACCGTGGTCTTCGCCTGCGGCGTTCGTGCTCCTGGTAGAGGAACAAGAAGATAAAGGCTGGAAAAATGTGGAGCTCTGGTTCCATGGCATCCTGGTTCCTCGTGGGGTGTGCAGAGGTGAGCGTTTTCCCTTCGAAGTCCTGTTTCCGCCGTGTTTTTGTTTCTCGGTGAATCCGCCCCGGAAAAGGTGGTGGTTTGGTAGGTTGTGATACTGTGGGCGGTACATTGTCTCCCGCCTGTCTGTTGGCGGTGACCGCTGCTCTGTTTGTTTGTACCGCTGTGGCGGTTGGAGTGTTAAAGTGGCTGTCTTTGTTGGCGGTTTCCGCCACAGTCGTAATTCAATTTTTTTTTCCGCCTGCCTGTTGGCGGTCTTACCGCAGCTTTAACACCAACCGCCAGGGTTGTAATGACCACCATAGTCTCCCTATACACGGACAATGCACTGATATTGCCGTTGTCCCGATATATCGCTCCACTTGCTGCTTAATGTGATGGACGAGTTTGGGGGGGTGTCGGGTCTGCAGGTCAATGTGGGAAGTCCACCCTGTTACCTCTTGAGACCCTAACAGGAATACGATGAGCTCCACATCACGTAACTCAGGTGGCAACTTGAAAAAGTTAAATATTTGGGCCCGTACATAACATAAGATCAAGATCCTCAGTCAGCTTATGGAACTCCTTTGGGCTGTCCCTACTGGGCAGGGTAGCGCTAGTGAAGATGGTTGTCCTGCCCAGGTGTCTCCATACAATGCATGGCTCTTATTTTGAAATTCCAAGGGTAGCATTTAGCAAACTCGACACAATCTTAATTGGCTTGCTTTGACAGGGAAAGGGAAGACGAGTTGGCCTGACCACCCTGAGGCGTGGATGGGCTTAGGGTGGTTTAGATGTCCCAGATCTGGAACTCTTCTATCATGCAGCCCAGCTCCAACATGCTGTATCTTGGTTAGAAGGAAATGGAACTTGGGGAGAAGACTCCTGGAAGCGTCACATGAAGGTCACCAATTGGGGGAACTTTTACTGTCAGGAGAGGACATACCTAAGCACTTTCCACAGTTAATATGTCTTATGGGTCGAATTTGGGAACGGACGGTGAAAACGTTCCTGGAGGGAACCCCTTTTGCTTCAGATTTGAATCTCTAGACAATCCCCCAGTTCAAGCACATACCACAAGTGATATTGATGGATAAATGGCAAGAGCGGGGCTGCATAATGTTAGCGGAGCTTTACCCAGAGGGACGATGTATACCTTTTCTGGAGGGCACAAACACGGTTCCACCTGGAGAGGCAATTTCTTCAATATGCCAAAATATCTGCCCTGTCACGCCAACTATATTGTACATTCCCTAGTACCAGACCCGACCTCCACACTGACTACTCACCTAGACATGGCAGGGAGAAGATGCTTTATTACCAATATATATATTGGGCTCTACGTGATGACAGACACCAAATGCCACTGAGAATTGAACAAGTTTGGCAACAATGCAGTGCAGAACAAGTCTCTCCCCAAGACTGGAAAATAATTCATGAAGAAGTTCGTGGGGTGGCCACTTCAGCCAGATTTAAACAAATCTAATATAACGTTATACATATGACATATTTTTCCACACAGAGCCTCAGCCGAATATACCCCTCTAGACCCATCTCTTGTCCAAGAAGCAACAGGGCAGGGGTGGACTTTGTCCACATGGTCTGGGACTGTAGAAAAATATCAGAGTTCTGGACACAGATCCTAGAACACTTAAAAGTGGCGACAGGATGGGATATCTCCCTAACCATCACTGATTGTCTATTGTGGCTCCTACCATTCAATCCAAAAGAAAAATCACTAGAATGTACACAATCTTAGGCTTAGTGGTGGCTAAGCGTCGAATTGCCATGCAATGAATTAGCCCTCACTCCCGGCACCAAGTAAATGGAGACAAGACTTATTGGAATGGGCCGGGGCCAAAGAGTCACATGTGAGAAAAACCAGGAGGTATGCAGGGGCGTGGGAGACCCTGAGGGCGTGGGAAGCCATGACCCAAACATTAATGCACCTAGATCCACAGTGGCAGGACCCCCCTAGGGGGGGCCCGGTTAATGTCTTAGACGATCAATGCAACCAAAACCAACGCCCCTATAGCAATGTCTCTTCCAAAATAATAAGTACCATATGTACGAGGACCAAGGGCCAAGGGATAGGTGACAGATATTGCACACAGTACCGGCAGATATGGACAGAGTACAGGGGCATCTTACGACATTCTGAGCCTGACTAGTACTGGTGTTTTTGATTTTAACAGTTCCTATGATAATGATGTAACAATAAGTGAGCTCAAGTAGAGAAAACAATAGACAAAAATGTCTGAAAACGGTGGAGGAGTAACTGAAAATGTTATCAAGACTCCCACTGTTTTTCGCTGCACATCTGTCTACTTCTCCGAATACGTTGTAAATGAATGCTGACTTTATAACAATAAAGAAATATGGGATACAGGAAAAAAAAAAGATTGGTTCATCGTAACACAATAGTTCTTGATCCTTCTCCTTTATGATGTACATATCAGAATAGCAAATAATTCATCTGTGAGGAACTGACCTGAGGCAGCCTTCTGAGAAGCTGTTAATGTTGATGCACTACTGAATAAATCTGATTACTTCTATTTGTGTTGGATTTATTAATTCTGCAAAGATAACCTTGCTGCAGATGTTGCTTTAATATTTGAAGGAAACAGCTTCCTAAGTCATCACCCTTGATCATTTAGGCCCATGAATACAGCCAAGACAATAAGAGTTTGCTATGTCGTTTTAACACTAGTTTGATTGCCTAATTTATGTATACATAAACTCAAAAGCTTGTCATGAGCTGGAACTGACTTTGTTAATTCTGTGCTGCTTTAATCTGTGAGAGCAAGGTGCACAGTAGCAATCAAAGCTATGTTCATTGTTTTCACATGGTGTGTTTTTCGTCTCATTGTCTTTGAGCTTTAGTTGCAGCTATTGCGGTATGCTTAACCTGGATCGCCTGAGGCAGACTGTGAATTCATGAGCATGCTCCGAACTTTATCTGCTACTGAACACACTGATCTAACTGCCTGACAGGGGCTTCAAACTCCACAAGAAGTGACGTTCTGCAGCATCTTTAGTGGGGAGCACATTTCTTCCTTAGGTGCTTTTCATCATTACAACAGTTCCTACTCCACAAATTAAATCCTCTTCCACCTGGAGTATAAATTTATGAGAAGTGTGCTCTTCTGGCTATGAGTGCCCTGCCCTCTGTTTAATTCAATATGCACTATTTTTTTTTTAATACAAGTGACATGGAGTGAAATTAATTATTTTGATGAAAAATAGTTGTACTTGTAGTAAAGGATAAGGAACTTTCCTTTTAGTGAATCTATTGTTTTCCTTTATGTTAGTGTTTGTATTTCTCACAATGCTGAATCTAGACTGAAGTAATACATACTTTACATATGATTATAAAGCTACTTTGTTTTTGAAGGCTATTTTTGTTAATGCATTCCATGTACGATGGTTGCAGTAAGTGTGCTCCAGACCTCTTCCTTCCTGAATGAAATAGTGGAGACTTTTGTGTCTTGGGAAAAAAACACTGTATGCCAAGATCAGTAAATAGTCAGGAAGTACAACAGTTGCTTCCTGTGAGATATGTGTTAAATCACTGTGTGAAATATTCTTAACACTGCTGACAACTCACAACATCTTTTGCACTCACATGTATGATAAATAGTAAGTGCATCACAGAGGACAGTACATTTGTCTCTGCAACACAGTGTCTCAAAAATCTGTATTCATCGTGCATGTATGCCAATCAATGTCACAGCATGTTCCTTACTGCTGGCAATAGGTCTAAGTACATCAGGAAATAGAACACCTTGTATATTTATGTTGGAACATTAACTGGAAAAAACATTACCCAAAACCACCCCTACTCACTGTGCAGCTGACAAAGTATAGAGTCTTTAGCTGTGGCCATCGACTTCTCACAAAGACACCCATATAGAACCCCAGCAGAGTCAAATCATGGCCTAAACAGGACCTGCTGCATTGTGGAGGATACTCCCAGAGTACCCCAACATCACTCCTGGAGTCAGGATAGGATTTGGGGCCATATACCCTCCTCCCCAACAATAGCCATTGAACCCATGGCCTCCCAATCTCCCATGGCCCAATGACAATGAGAAGCAGGAACAGCTGGACGGTGAGTATGTTGAAGACAGGGAGCAAGCCCAACATGTAACATCAATAGCAGCAACCTTGTTGAGTCAGCAAACTAGTCATGTGTATGGGACATGCTCGAGTGACTAACACAATGGCAGAAGAGCGTGATAACAAGAAAGAGTGTACCTATGTATGATTTCACATAGCATCACAACCAGTGTGTGGCCAAATTACCTACCCAGTCACAGTTTGTAAATGTCATCCAGTTTTCATATACTACAATGTTATAGTCACTGAAAATGGTGTGGACTGACCTTGGCTGTACCTTGGGTCTGCTAACCAGGCCTCGGTCCACTACTCGGAACAATAGGTATAAGCTAAATTGGCACAAGCACAATTGCCAACAACAGACTTCTGTAAGTCCCTAGTAGATGATAGGGCAATGTTGAATCGCACTACCTATATGTGCCTAGCAGATAATAGGGCATGGTTAAATCGCACTACCTATAAGTCCCTAGTAAATAATAGGGCAAGGTTGAACTGCACTACTTACAAATCCCTAGTAGATGATTATTCAAGGTTGAGTCTCACTACCTATAAGTCCCTAGTAGATAATAGGGCAGGGGATCTTTGACTGCCCTATGTGTGTCAAATGTGGTGACAGGTGCGGAACCCATATTCTGTGCCAAACTGCCTGTGAGTCCCCTGATGGGAGGCCCCTGGATGGGGGGAACATGAGCAAAATCCACCGTTCAT
Source organism: Pleurodeles waltl (assembly GCF_031143425.1). Lineage (NCBI taxonomy): Eukaryota > Metazoa > Chordata > Amphibia > Caudata > Salamandridae > Pleurodeles > Pleurodeles waltl. The sequence goes on from NC_090445.1 coordinate 1,300,353,398, forward strand.
ATATCCATACACATGTGTATGCTAAGGGTTTGATTTACAAGCCCCTTGTGCCACTGGAGTGTCACTCCTATGTGATGCTCTGGTGGTCCAAAAATACGAGGTGACATCAAGCCATAAAAGGTACCTCAATCCCATGGAAAATAGTGCAGGGCACAATACCATTGGAGCATAATCAAAAGTGAAGCACCTGTGGCACTAGCGGCTTGTAAATGAGAACCTAAGTATCACAACACTTTCATGCACCACACACTGTAACCCATCCTGCCCTTGTGTGACAGCCTGCTGTCTGCACTTTGTGATGCAGCACATATTTTTTGACATGTGCGCAGTCCTACTTGTGGGTGTATGGGCCACATTCCAAAGCTGGTCCATAGCATCGCTAGGGGTAAACTAACCAATGGACTGAGGTGCCAAAACATAATTGGCACATGATGCAACCATCTGAAGGTGTTGTGTCCATGAATCATAGGAAATGTGGCCTATGCATTGTCTGATCTTTGTAAGGCAGGTACTCTCACCCATGTACACTTCCAATACGTACATTGGACACATGGAAAGAGAGGAGCATGTGGAACATTACAATTTACAGTAACAACAATTTACATGACTGTAAAAATGATTTCCACATGATACCATACATCTTTACACACATTACAGTCATTGCATCAGAAAAATCAATGGCTTGTCTAAATGTGTGTGTTTTTAACCCATTGCATCCCTTAAAAATGACACATCCCATGCTACGTGCGGGAATGCCCTTGTGGTACATCATCATGCAACATGAAAAATCCAGGCATTGGCATGTAGCGTAAAAAAAAACAATTTATCTGTCATGCTGCGAACTCCAAACTGCAAAGTTACTTTCACTTTCTCTTACAGTCACAGATTATTTGTCTGTGTTGGAGAGAGGTTATGTGTGGTAGGAGTATTGTTGCAGTGCTGGTAAAGGTGTCTTTTGTGCTGTCTTCTGTCTCTGTAGTGTCCCTGATGTCTGTTTTGCCCCGTCTATTTGTGTATTTTGTTTTTCTTGTGCTTGTCTTGTATTGTCAGGTGTTTGTCTTTGGGGTAGTTTTGTCTGTTGTGGTTGGTTTGGGGTTCTTTTTTCATTGTTAAGGGTACCATGAGTTTGGTTTGGTACATGTTGGGGAAGAGAAGGTCAACTCAGTGACGATGAGCTGTGAGGATTCATCTGGCTCATCACACATTACCTCACTAATACGGTGGCCATGGGGGAAAGAGTCATCCAGGGATACAGGACGAAGGCACGCGAGCTGTGCTGGAGGAAGGTCCTGCTCCACATGACCTGTGTCTTTGAGGTCGTGAGCACAGCTCATCAATTAAAACATTGCTGGACAGACATCATTGTCAAGGAATGGAACCTTCTGGACCACCTTGGATTCGAGATTGGTGGAACTGTGGGTGAGTACACAATCTATGTGGCTAACTCCTGTTTTGCCATTGCAAGCACATGTCAGTTAGACATAACACCTCCTTTACCAATTCATGACAAAGGGCTGTGAGTAGTGTGTCTCCACCAAACAGCATCCATGCCAAGGGAACCAATGCACCATTAAGTAGCCAAATGGTATATTCCTGTCCTTGTCTCCTGTGTGTAGACACTAAGGGGGTAATTCCGACCCTGGCGGTCCATGACCCCCAGGGCCGGGGACCGCGGAAGCACCGCCAACAGGCTGACGGTGCTTCCAGGGCCATTCTGACCGCGGCGGTAAAGCCGCAGTCAGAAAAGGGCAACCTGCGGTTTCCCGCCGGTTTACCCCTGGCCCAAGGAATCTGCCATGGCGGCGCTGCTTGCAGCACCGCCATGGGGATTCCGACCCCCTTCCCGCCATCCTGGTCCTGGCGGTATGGCGGGAACGGGGGTCGTGGGGCCCCTGGGGGCCCCTGCACTGCCCATGCCACAGGCATGGGCAGTGCAGGGGCCCCCTAACAGGGCCCCATAAAGATTTTCAGTGTCTGCTGTGCAGACACTGAAAATCGCGACGGGTGCCACTGCACCCGTCGCACCCCTTCAACTCCGCCGGCTCCATTCGGAGCCGGCTTCATTGTTGAAGGGGCTTTCCCGCTGGGCCGGCGGGCGGCCTTCTGGCGTTTGCCCGCCGGCCCAGCGGAAAAGTCAGAATGACCGCTGCGGTCATTTGACCGCAGTACGGTCTTTTGGCGGTTCCCGCCAGGCGGGCGGCTTCCGCCGCCCGCCGGGGTCGGAATGACCCCCTAAATTCTGATGTGCACCAATGCTGACACACCTGTGTCAGGGTGCAAGGGTACATAGTTACACATAGTTACCAGGGACAAGTGTCCATTTCCACTAAGGGCCTGACTTCTGTTGTATGTTGCATAGTTATGTTGATGTGTTGATAGAAGTGACCCAGGAGTAAAGAGTCATGGCTCAGTGTGTCTTGTAAGTCATGTATGTGGAAAGTACCATTACAAATAGATATGCTTGAAAAAGTTGCAGTAAGAAGTCATCTTCAAAATGTGAACAGTGTAGGTGAGAAATGTATGTATGGTTCCAGCACATATGTGTACATGTCAGCCTGACCTATCAATGTATGTCACTGAGACATGGCTAATGGCCTAATTGGGTATTCACTAACCTAAGTCTTCTATGTCCATTAGCAATTCATGTGTAATGTGCAATAGTATTGCATAGTGTTCATTGTTCAACATTCACAGTGCTATGCTCATGTTATTTCTTGCAGGTGGACCCGAGCCTTATACCATTGGAGAGGTGGCAAGCTTTGTATACCGCAATGCTACCAGTGAGTGTCAATCTGTATTTGTAATGTGGAGCGCAAGTATTGTGTGTGATCTTGTATGTTGTGTGCAATGCCATCTACCAAGTGCCTGTATGCTACAGCAGATATGGACTGTATGGTTGACATTGTGTGTTGTATTTGCATACCAAGAAAACAATTAACTGGTGGCTACATGTGCTGCGAGGTCTTTGTAAATGTTGGACATGTGTATGAGTACAAACACAGGGATGAGAGTAAGGGCAGAAATACAGGGTCCTCCACATGTATGAAGGGTGGCGAGATGTTGTTCATTAAACATGTTACTGGTTTGTGTGCCACATGTAGCACACAGTATCACAGGTCATGGTGGGATTAATGACCATGTGTATAGGTCCCTAAGATTAGCAGGATGGTGGTCAACATACCACACTGGAAAATGCTGTAGATTTTCATGTGGTGTAATACCAATGCACTGTGTCCTATGTTGCAACATTGCCAACCCATGTTATTCTCACAGATCTTGATATTTGTATTTTCCCTGAGGGATGTCTGTACAACATTGGTATATGACATATCATCACTCAAAACATTATCAGATAGTGTTAGTCTCAATAGTGTCAATGTTGTAATGCAAACAGATTCACACAATATACAGTATTAGTGAGTGCTGTTCCAAGATCTCTGTGCAGATAAGGTATAGGGCATGCATGCAGCCACATATGAGATGGCAATGCTGAGTGCTGTCGTGCAACGTGCTGACGAGGTCTTTGGACACATATACAGGCATTGGGTAGCATAGTGGAACACATCAAGTAACTCTAAGACATGGCACAACTCACCAGGTAGTGACCTGAGTGGATACGGGAGTAATGTCATGCTCCTCTGTGTGACATGGATGAGTGTCCCACCCTCCATTTTCACATATGATACCTGTCCCATCCATTTGATATGAAGCAGCGTTTCCAGACATCTGTCCTTGCCATATTAGGTACAAATTGTTTGGAGCTTACATTTAACTTGCAGTCCTTGCTCAGATGAGTTTGGTACATGACAATGGATATAAGGGCAATGGTGCATGAACAAGGACATTGATTAGCAATCCAACATGATGAGTGTGACCTGCCATGGTCAATTAACTGATGTGTGTGATGAGCATAGTCAATGGTGACATGGTCCTTTAAAGATGTTCCAAGATGGTTCAATGGTATTGTGTGACATTAGCTAGCCTTTATAACTTGTTACATGAGCAATATGTAGATGATGGTTGTGTGCAGATGTGTATCAACCTTGCCCTTCAAGATGTCACTGTGATTTGTGCTGGTCAACGTGTGACGACTCCAGATGTTGTTTCCATTGCATACCTGTTGTTCATTTGCCTAAAATACATGTGGCTGACATGTCCCATTCATGTTTGAGCTACCAACATGACCCCATCCCAGAAGCGAGAGCTTAACAATTGGGTGGAATGCTACCACCACATCCATTTTGTGCAGGAGGGCTTCTGGAGGACCCAGCGGCTCTACGAGATGGACCGAGCATCCGGCTCCTGGAAGGCATTTCTTCAGGGGGGAATACGCAGGGAACCATCTGCCTCAACAACCCACACAGATGGCAGGTCTCGGGTGGCAAAAAAGGCAGGGCCTACAAGGGCTGGGCCATCACCTTCATCTACAACTAAGAGTGCACTAACTACTTCCAAGGCTGTTGCTCCCTTTGTTGAGCCACCATGTGTGCAGGAATTTAGTACTGAGCTTGTGGACCAAAAATATGGCATTGCCAGACTAGAACTACTTCCCTTCTCCTTGTACATAGGTTTCTACATAGAAGGGGTATTAAAATAGCTGTGGTTAGATTAGATAGTGCAGTGAAAATTATTGTTAGTACATAGTGGATCTTCGTATGGGGGCTTTTAGGGATTCTCTTATTCTTTGGGCTTTCTAGGGGGGTGAGTGTTGTTTTGGATAATGTGTGCTTTAAATATGTATATATATATATATATATATTCTTTTTTTAAACCCACAAACCCCACAATAAGGGAAACAATCCGTAGCAGGCTTTCTGTTTATTTGATTACAAACAGTCAACACGTTTCAACGCAACGATCTTGTTCACGACTGTTAGTCCTACTTTCATGTCATCAGTTGTTAGACTTGGCATAATTAGCGTGGTCTCCCTTAACTTTTTGCCTCTACTTCCCAGGTTGGTTCTGTGTGCTGGACTCTGTTTTTCTTGTTTTTGTTGCTCTGGACACTTTACCACTGCTGACCAGTGCTAAAGTGTAAGTGTTCCCTATATAAAGTGTATGTGTGCATTGGCTTAGCCACAATTGACATATTTGATTTACTAGTAAGTCCCTAGTAAAGTGCACTAGAGGTGCCCAGGGCCTGTAAATCAAATCCTAATAGTAAACCTGCAGCCTAGTTGTGCCACCCACATTAGTAGCCCTGTAAACATAGCTCAGACCTGCCACTGCAGTGTCTGTGTGCAGTTTTAAACTGCCAATTCGACTTGGCAAGTGTATTCACTTGCCAGGCCTAAACCTTACATTTTTATACATGTTAGGCACCCCTAAGGTGCGCCCTAGGTAGCCCCATGAACAGGGTGAAGTGTATGTTAAAGGTGGGACATGTACATATGTGTTTTACATGTCCTGACAGTGAAATACTGCCAAATTTGGTTTTCAGTGTTACAAGGCATATCTCTCTCATATGTTAACATGGGGACTGCCTTAAAATATTGTTAAAGCGTAGATTCCCTTTGGGATCAAATAGACATGTGGAGTTTGGGGTCTCTATACTCACAATTTAAAAATACATCTTTTAGTGATGTTGGTTTTTAGATTGTGTGTTTGAAAATGACACTTTTAGAATGTAGACATTTTCTTGCTTAAATTATTCTGTGACTGCTGTTTTTTGGATTCCCTTTCTGGGTCAGTTTCACAGTTGGGCTGTTTGCACCTCTTCTCTAGACAGTGACACAAAGGGAGCTGGGGTGTATCCTCCATATTCTGATGGGCCATGTGGTTTGAGGGGAGGGGAGGAGTGATCACTTACACCTGAAAGGGCTGTGCCTGCCCTCACACAATGCAGTCTCCAACCCCCTGGTGTGTGTCTGAAGCCTGACCTGGGCAAGGCAGGATCTTGATAACAACAGAGACTTCTCTTTGAAGTAGGCCTACTACAAGGCAGAAAGGGGTATAAGAAGAGCACCCAAAACCCCTGAAAATCAGATTACCTTCTAAACCAAGAGGACCCTCTGCCAAGGAGAAGAGCTGGAGAAGATGGAGGAGCAGTATTGCCCTTTGCCTGTGACTGTGCTTTGCTGTGATGGCCTGCAGTAGCTGCTTCTGCCTGAGAGAGGACAAAGCCTGACTTTTGTGTGACTTTCCTCTGGTGAAGAATATCCAATGGCTTGAACTGAGCTTGTCTCCTGTTGTTGAAGTCTCAGGGACAACAAAGACTTCTCTCTGCCAGCACTTGGGCTTTCTGCTGAGAGTCCTGCCTGCCAAGTGGTGCCCCAAACTGTCTCTGGGCCCTTGAAAGGTGCATCTGGTGGAAAAGGACAGAAATCTATGCAAAGACCACAGTGTGGGGAAACGTTTGACACACCACTGCCTTGCGACTGATAAACAACAAGCCGCCGACCTTGCAGCTAAAATCAAAGCTCCACCCACATTGCGGCTGGGAGATCGATGCAACACAGCCAGAGAAATGATGCACAACACCCGCAGCGGCTGCTGTTAACTATACAAGCCCCTGCGCAGCTTGGTTTTTTAACACCCTGTGACCGGATTCCAACGCAACATCGCTGGGTGCGAAAATCAATGCAAAGCCTGCCTGGACCCTAGGTGCCTGTCCTGATCGACGAATCGCTCTCTTGTGGAAGAGAAGAAACGATACACGCCGACCCGACCGAAGAAGAAACGAGGCATGTTCTTTCTTGCAGGTGAGAAATTGATGCATCGCTGGCCTTTTCCAACGCACACTCTCCCATGCTGCTTTATTTTGACACTACCCAGGTACTTTTGTACCCTAACAACATTCTCACTGTTTTCTAAAGGATTTAAGACGTTTTTTAAATTCATAATTTGACTTGTGTATGTTGGATTTTTGTCGTTTTGTTCTTGTTTTGTTTATATAAATATTATCTATTTTTCTAAACCTGTGTTGTGTCATTTTGTAGTGTTATCATTGAGTTACTGTGTGTGTTGGTACAAATACTTTACACATTGCCCCTCAAGTTAAGCCTGACTGCTTGTGCCAAGCTACCAAGGAGGTGAGTGGGGGTTAACTGAGGGTGATTCTCCTTTACCCTGACTAGAGTGCGGATCCTTGCTTGGACAGTGGATAACTTGAATGCCAACCAAAGACCCCATTTCTAACATCAATAAATACCTTTTCTTGACCCAAAGCATTCTGGATCTTGTAGTTCAGGTCCACATGTACATGAAAATAATAAAATAACACAAACATTTCTCCAAAACTGAAAATAAGTTTTCCATTTCTGCTACATTCTAAAACTGTGTAAAAAAAAAAAGCATCACATGTACGACAATTCGGGATTTTAACACAATTACATTTGGGTTCATATTTTTAACTCTCAGTGAGATTCATTTATTTGAACTATAAAGTAAAATTATAAGTGGGTTTGAAAACATATTTCCCTAATTTGAATTGCCATTGTCTTCTATTTCAATTTTTTCTTACATTCTTGAATGCAACTACAGTGCTAGGCCATTGTCCCTCAATTTGCACTTCCCAATAAATGTGTACATACAATATTTAGTCAAAGTTCAGATCTCCTGGGTTCTTTGTTTTTAAGTTTCATAATGTACCTCAACTTCTTTCTTCTCAGTGTTAGTATCCTATCTCGTGGCCGTGGTACTGTGTCTATCTCGTAATATCACAAACTTCTCCGTGTGAAATCTTCATGTACCCCGTTCATGTGTCTTACTACAGCATATGTTGTGTCTATATTTTCTATAGCTCTAATGTGTTAAAAGCTTCTCTTTTTTAATTGACAGATAGTACTCCCAACATATCTTAGCCCACAGTGAAATTCAAGAATATACACAACATATGTGATTTCACATGTGATCCTTTGATGAATAAACATTTCCTCACACCTCGCATCTCTCTATGATCTCATATCCTTGCCAATGGTGCAGGCTTGATCCTTTACCCATCTTATCAAGCCAAAATTAATTCTGTTTGTCCTCAAAGTAGCTGTGTACTAACATATTATTTATCGAGAGAGCTTGTTTAAAAGCAATGGAAACTGATTGTCCTATATTCCCACTTGTATCAGGATCCTCCCTCAATAAGTGCCAATACTTCAGAAAAATATCTCTGATTTTACTACTCTCTTTACCACATGACAATATGACTCTTGGTTTAGATGTTTGTAATTTGTCTGCAGTGAATCTACCTTGTTGTTTTTACACTAGCATGTCACTAAGATTCCTTTGCCTAGCCTTCTCCAAACCTCTACATATATCTCCTTGTTTGTAATTTCTTGATCTGAATCTGTTTATCATTATTTCCCCATGTTTCTCAAATTCTATCTCAGTAGAACAATTCGTTTTCAGCCTCAAAAACTCACCATGTGGGATATCTTTCACTACATTATTGGGATGAAAACTTGATCCATGCAAGATAAAATTGGTGGAGGTTTCTTTTCTATATAGGGTTGTCTATAATTGATTATTCTCTGCATATAGATTTATATCTAAGAAATTGACTCTCATCTTATCAATTACATACTTAAATCTCAAATCCACAGAATTAGAGTCCACAATGTTGAAAAAGCTCTCAAAGTCCTTGATAGTACATTTCCAAATGATGCAAAAAGCATCAATGTATCTTGTATATAGTACAACCTTTTCCATATAGTCACCATGAGAATCACTCCAGGCAACCTCTTTATCCCACCACCCCATCGTGAGGTTAGCATAACTAGGAGAAAAGGCCACTCCCATGGCAGTTCCGCATTTTTGATTGTAAACTTGTTTGTCAAAGATGAATATATTATTATTCAGACAAAGACTCATTGAGTGTTGATATTCTCCCACCCTGCTCTCTTAAAAAAAAAAAAACTCAATGGCATGCATGTCCATTTCATATTCTATTGAAGTATATAAGGCTATTACTTCTATAGTGACTAATAAGGGGGTTATTACAACTTTGGAGGAGGTGTTAATCCGTCCCAAAAGTGACGGTAAAGTGACGGATATACCACCAGCCGTATTGCGAGTCCATTATATCCTATGGAACTCGTAATACGGCTGGTGGTATATCCGTCACTTTACCGTCACTTTTGGGACGGATTAACACCTCCTCCAAAGTTGTAATAACCCCCTAAGTCTTCCTGCCAAATGATGCCATCCACAATTCAAAGTAAGTCACTGGTGTCTCTAATATATGAGCTGAAATTCCACACCATGAAAGATAAGTAATATTCAATGTATTTGGTAATGTTCTTCAACACCAAACCACATGATGATATTATCGGTCTGCATGGAGGGTTTTTCAAATTTTTATGAATTTTTTGTAAGAAAGAGTTTGTTGGCAATATTGGATGCTCCCTTTCCAAAAAATTAAATTCATCATCATTAATCAGTAAGTCCCGATGCCATTGTTTAAATTTTGTACCAATATCTTTCTCAATTGACACTGTTGGATTGAATTTTAGCTTAGTATAACTGGCTGTATCATTCAATTCTCACATTGCCTCGACAATGTGTGCTTCGTTATCCCAAATTACTATGTTACCTCCTTGATCTGCAGGTGTAATGATGATGGTCGTATTGTCCTTTAATGTTTGAAGTGCTTGTCTTTCTTCTCGAGACAGATTCTTAGATTTCCCATTATTTTCTGTCTTCCTCATTTTCTTCAGATCTTTTCTCACCAATTCATAGAATTGGTCTGTTTTATTTCTTGGTGGTAACATTGGGCATAATTTAGACTTTGGATTGAAATCACTATATCTATGTCTATCTGTGTCAATATCACAATATTGCAATAGCTGTGTGTTAGTCATATTCACTATTTCCTCATGACCCTACAGTTCCAAAATTATTCTTAGGCCAGGTACTTGGTTAATCCGCATTCGATTTGATTGATAACCCATCATTTTATCTTTTTCTTTTTTGGGATTCTGTGCATGAATTTTCATTAATTTTAATTTTCTCGGGAATTTGTATAAATCTATTTTTGTGTCCACATCATTATAGTATATCTCTGGACTTAAGCAGAGGCCCTTATTTAACACTTTGTGTTCCATAGGTGTAAGAGTGTAATTTGAGATATTTATTATTAAGTCTCTCTTTTTTCAAATTTACTTTTTCCTGGTGCAACAAGGATAAGTTCTTCCTGGACCTTCTTCCAGTTACTCTTTTCTTTTTTCATTTTTTCTTTCCTTGTTTCTTCCTTGCCCACCATTGTTTCCTTTTCCCTCTTGCTTGCTGATCTCAAAAAACAATTGCATCTCCTCTGCCAATTTTGTTTTCCTTGACATTGAAATCTGCATTTGCTCATTTCCTTTTGTTTCTGATCCACTTGTACACTCAAGTGACGATAATGAGCTTTTACTTTGTTGTTCAGTTATTGATCTATTTGTTCTTTCAATGTGTCAGACCTTCTTGAAAAAGTATTCATTTTCCCTTGGACATAATCATTCACATCTCTCAAGAATTCTCTTTGTTTCTACTTTTATGACTTTTTCCTCATGTTAATCCAATTTCATACCCAAATCTCTATGCCATTTCTCCACCTTTTCCTGGTTCGTCAACAAGAATCTTGCACCCGTATATTCAAAGATTTACTCAAAAAGAGCAGTAATGAATCATTATCCCTTGTTTCTTCCTTGCCCACCATTGTTTCCTTTTCCCTCTTGCTTGCTGATCTCAAAAAACAATTGCATCTCCTCTGCCAATTTTGTTTTCCTTGACATTGAAATCTGCATTTGCTCATTTCCTTTTGTTTCTGATCCACTTGTACACTCAAGTGACGATAATGAGCTTTTATTTTGTTGTTCAGTTATTGATCTATTTGTTCTTTCAATGTGTCAGACCTTCTTGAAAAAGTATTCATTTTCCCTTGGACATAATCATTCACATCTCTCAAGAATTCTCTTTGTTTCCACTTTTATTACTTTTTCCTCATGTTAATCCAATTTCATACCAAAATCTCTATGCCATTTCTCCACCTTTTCCTGGTTCGTCAACAAGAATCTTGCACCCGTATAATCAAAGAATTACTCAAAAAGAGCAGTAATGAATCATTATCTAAAACCGCTCAGTAGGCATAATCATTATCAACACCTAACTTCAATATAGTGGATTCAAAATAACGTTGATTATTATATTACAATATCAAATATCCCTAATGTGTATATTGTATAGAGTATCCATATCATCTCCTCAGATATCACCTACCGAAGTGCAGAACTGCGTCCTCGTTTTTTCTGTTCTGTTATGTTATGCAGATTTATAAAGCGCATGGCTACCAGGAGGCCTCCCAGCTCTGATAGTGGAACACTTAGAGTTAGCAGAAAGTTAAGCTTTAAACATCCAGGTTTTAAAAGCCTTCCTGAAGGATAGCTCATGGTTGATAGTGCGAAGGCTAGGTGGCAATAGATCCCATAACTTAGCCCCTTGGTATGCCAGAGAGCTTCCACCCCATTTAGACTTCTTCACCCTAGGGATCTCGACTAGACAAGCCGTAGATGACCTAAGTTGTCCAGTAGGTGTGTAGAAGGAGGCCGATGTTCTGAGGAGAAGTGGGCCTCTCTTGTATAAAGCTCTGTGCATATAGCACAGGGTCTTAAATTCTATCCGGCATGCCACAGAAAGTCAATGAAGAGACGAGATTGCTGCTCCTACGGATTCATACCTAGGAAAGAAGCAAACAAGCTGAAGCATTCTGTACCACCTGCAACTTTTTAATCACAAATTTAGGGGATCCAATGTAAAGATCATTTCCGAAATCCAACCGTGAGCTAATCATGGCCTGTATAATGAGTCTTTTAGCAGTAAGAGGAAGGATTTTAAAAACCTCCCTTAAAAGCCTAAGCAAGCCAAACAAGGTTGCAGATATTTTGTTGACCTGTTGATCCATAGTAAGTTGGGGGTCTTTTAATAAGCATTGTAGGATGGGGAAGATTTCCCAGACCCTCCAGCACCAAAGGATTCAATCTAGGCTGTGACTGATGTCCAAGGGTCATAACTTCAGTCTTATTATCATTAAGTTTCAGCTTACTTTGTGATATCCAAGCTGTCACCGCTTGAAGGCAGGGAGGAAATGTCAATCCGTTGCCATTGGGATTCGTAGAAAATGATACTACCAACTGTGTATCATCCACATACGAGACTAGGGACATCCCGAATGGATTGACGACTTCTGCCAGAGGTAGCATATAGATATTAAACAGTGTGGGGCTAAGAGTGGAGCCCTGTGGCACACCGCAATTATTCACGACAGGGGATAAAAAGTAGGACCTGTCCAATACCTGGTAGGATCTATATTTTATAAAAGAGGTGATCCAGTCAATGGCAGATGATGGTATTCCAATCTCTCCTATACTACCAAGTAGTATATCCGGGTCTACAGTGTCAAATGCCGCACTGAGATCCAAGAGAATGGTCTGTATAATGAGTCTTTTAGCACGAAGAGGAAGGATTTTAAAAACCTTCCTTAAAAGCCTAAGCAAGCCAAACAAGGTTGCAGAGATTTTGTTGACCTGTTGAGCCATAGTAAGTTGGGGGTCTTTTAATAAGCATTTTAGGAGGGGGAAGATTTCCCAGACCCTCCAGCACCAAAGATTCAATCTATGCTGTGACTGATGTCCAAGGATCATAACTTCAGTCTTATTATCATTAAGTTTCAGCTTACTTTGTGACATCCAAGCCGCCACCGCTTGACGGCAGGGAGCAAATGTCGATCCGTTGCCATTGGGAATCATCGAAAATGATACTACCAACTGTGTATCATCCGCATACGAGACTAAGGACATCCCGAATGGATTGACGACTTCTGCCAGAGGTAGCATATAGATATTAAACAGTGTGGGGCTAAGAGCGGAGCCCTGTGGCACACTGCAATTATTCACAACAGGGGATAAAAAGTAGGACCTGTCCAATACCTGGTAGGATCTATATTTTATAAAAGAGGTGATCCAGTAAATGGCAGATGATGGTATTCCAATCTCTCGTATACTACCAAGTAGTATATCTGGGTCTACAGTGTCAAATGTTGCACTGAGATCCAAGAGAATGATCGCTGCAACAGAGCCATGATCCATTCGCTGTCTTGCCTCATGAAACACTGAACCGCTCACACCAGTTCGGCGGTTCCAATATACGCTCCATCTTAAGTTACCCTGTTCAATGTATTTTACGTTCTGTATTTAACTAATAACTCGTATTGCGGGGAAGCTATTATGTTCTATTAAACTACCATTTTCTATACACCATATTACATACCCATCTACTGGCCAAATTGGAAATTTGCAAGTAGCAACTTCCAAATAATCACATAATCATAGTCCCCTATTTAACCACACAATTACATATATAAGGGGTCGTATCATATAACTCAATAAATACCAAGGGGCCCCTCACTCATTTGAAAATAATTATAATAATAGAGACAACCCCCCTTGCCCCAGTCCTTTTTACTATTTAAACCATTCTTCACCATCTCCAGTCTGATAATTTACCATAGTTCTTGCCTCTTTCTAAATGTTTCACAATTACCCCCTCTCTTTCTTGGACACATTTTCTCCAGGATAAACCATTGCATATCTTTTGTTCTTTATCTTATTGCTAATACCATTGAATTGACTGACAAAAACAATTGTGTCTAGTTCTTTATTCCTACGTTCATTTTCAAACATGCTCTCTCTGTTGTAAAAACAAGCTCTCTTAAAGGAGTGGCTAATCGATTCATGTGGATGACCTCAGTTCTTCAATTTCTGTTTCAAAACCATGGAGTGTTTATAAAAATCATCAAGGATAGTGCGATTCCTCCTGAGTCTCAAAAATTGCCCAAACGGAATACACTCCCTTTTAGCTTTTGGACGGCAAACTTGAATAGAGAAGGAGGGTATTTTTATCAATTGGTTTTGTAACTAACTCTACTTCCAAAACACCTCCATTGTCCTTGATCGAGATATCAAGCAAAACAACTGCAGTGTCACTTCACAATTAAATTTATTAATATCCCTCCTCAGTTTCACATATATTCTATTTGTGCTACCTGTAGCATAAGATGCTCAGGAGTCTCAGGAACTGCTTGCTAGTCAACATAGATATCAATCATCTCACTTATGTTTCAGTCAGTGTGTGTGGCTTTCTGTCTTTCACGAACCCACATATATCCCTTTGGTGAGCAGTCAGTGTGTTAGCATCACACTTTGCAGCTTGTTCATGTTGTTCATGCTTCTGACACACATGTACACCAAGGTTGTGCAAAGTGAATTTATTTACAACTGTGATTTTGCGAGTAGTAATTCTGAACATCACATTTGATAACAGCCCCAACAGATGAACTCAGCCACGGGATGTCCATACAGAGTCGAAGGGGGTGAACATGTCCTGGAACATGAGTAGGAGAAGAGTGCTTCAGTGAGGAAGAGGTGGACATTGCCATTCGGAAAAATTACGCAGAATTGCTGTCCACATACATGAGAGGTCAACAGTGGGAGAGTCCAATTGAGGACAGTACCAGATATTATGATACTGGCATGTGTTGGGCCAGAAAACCCTGGTATGCCCCAGTAAAAATCTTCTGAGTTGATCATTTGCCTTTGCAGGGACCAATGCTTATTTAAGGAGACCAATGCTTGTTTGCAGGGACCAATGTTTGCTAGAGTCCAATGCTTGTTTGGGAACATGTGTTGCATAAGCCTCCAGCATCCCTATGACTCAAACTGGGTGTGGCTCCCCATGACTCAGACTGGGTGTGGCTGGATGCAACAGGTATTTAAACCGCACCTGGCCTGAGTGAATTGCTTGTTATAAGGGTCACCTGCTGCACAGAAGGAATCCTTTGCTTTTGATCTTCACCTTCCGTTCTGTACAGCATGTTGGAGGCCACTTCTGGAAGAAGAAGAGACCAAGGGAATTAACCCTTAAAAATCAGTGCATGCAATTTAAGAACATTTAGGGGCATATTTATACTCCGTTTGCGCCGAAATTGCGTTGTTTTTTTTGACGCAATTTCGACGCAAAACTAACTCCATATTTATACTTTGGCGTTAGACGCGTCTAGCGCCAAAGTTCATGGAGTTAGCGTCATTTTTTTGCATGAACACCTTCCTTGCGTTAATGATATGCAAGGTAGGCGTTCTCGTCTAAAAAATAGACTCCGAGGCATGTGCGTCGGATTTATACTCCAGGGCAAAAATTACGCCCGGGAGTGGGCGGGGCAAAAAAACCCGCATTTGCGCCTCTTTTTAGCGCCTGGGTCAGGGCAGGCGTTAAGGGACCTGTGGGCTCAGAATGAGCCCAGAGGTGCCCTCCCCTGCCCCCAGGGACACCCCCTGCCACCCTTGCCCACCCCAGGAGGACACCCAAGGATGGAGGGACCCATCCCAGGGAAGAAAAGGTAAGTTGTGGTAAGTATTTTAAAAATTGTGGCATAGGGGGGCCTGATTTGTGCCCCCCTGCATGCCATTATGCCCAATGACCATGCCCAGGGGACATAAGTCCCCTGGGCATGGCCATTGGGCAAGGGGGCATGACTCCTGTCTTTGCTAAGACAGGAGTCATGTTAATGGCGTCTGGGCGCCCCAAAAAAATGGCGCAAATCGGGTTAAGACGATTTTTTTGCCTCAGTCTGACTTGCCCCATTTTGGGACGCCCAAACGCCATTTTTCCCTACGCCGGCGCTGCCTGGTGTACGTCGTTTTTTTTCACGCACACCTGGCAGCGCCGGTCGGCTAACGCCATTCAATAAATACGGCGCCCGCATGGCGCTTCAGAATGGCGTTAGCCGGCGCTAATTTTTTTGGCGCAAAACTGCGTTAGATCAGTTTTGCGTCAAAAAGTATAAATTTGGCCCTTATTACTAAAACTTGATACTTGCTGATTTGAAACTTGAGAAGTGAATGTTCCATGATGCGATGTGCCTAAAAGGGCACATCTTTGGATTTTAGGGTCATTGGGATGTTTGCCGCTTGTCATGCTATAATGCTTATTGTAGTTGCTTGCATTACACCACAGAAAGGAGTTTCCATTGAACAATACAATGTGAACTGTAAAACTTGATAATAACCATATGTTTTCAGTGTGATTCAAACACTGAATTGTGTTCCTCGCAATTTTAGCTTGCTCTTATTGTTGTTGCCTATGTAAATTTCTATGAGTTGAGTAAGTCAGCATCTTGGGAAATCTCTTCAAGCTGAAACAAGCAAGCTATCCACTGAACATCAAGGAACGTCTAGGTAGGCTTAATTAAGGTAATGATGGACTAGACTGTGAACACAGAGGGAGTAGTTATAGACAGTATAGGAGGTTCAAGGCTCTTATTTAATTACAGTTTCTCCACATTGTTTCCGAAAGTTCCTAGGGATAGGGAGAACCACCAAAAGTGGGAAAGGGGGCCACAACAGATACATCTATCCTTCACATCATAGTTTAACCGTGGAGTCTACATGTGTTATGAGATATTAGTTACTTGACTTGTGTGAAATTTGTCATAGGAAAGACCGGCTTTTCAAAAACCATCACTAGGCGCCCAGATCCGGCGCTGCAACTTCTGTGTCTTTCTCCTTCCCTCACCCATTTCCTTTCCCCCTGGAAATTTCAGTGCCGATCATGGGTATTTAAGTGGGAGGCTCGCAACATTTAGGTGTTATTGGGACCAAGCAGATTGGTCAAAATAGTGTCTCAGTGGGTCGAACTGGATAGTGCTTGACAGTATGATTTTTTTTTTTTATTACGTTTTTTTTTGTCAGGCTCGATCAAGATAATAACAAAAATAATACATTGCCACTTACAATGAGAAGAAATAGCTTTGCAGGATCATTCAATAGTACATTTAACCATAGACAAATTCACTCAAACATATCTAAAAAGCATTTGCCCCAAATCAAAGCAAACTTTTTGCCACTTCCTACTCTGTTAGCATATCTAATTTCCTGATTCCTGACTTGCATCATTTTGCTCCGCCATTCTTGAGAAGTGGGAACCAGCTTAGATTGCCAATTTCTTAACAAAAGAGATCTAGTGACTACAGTGGGGATAAAAACGAGTTTCTCCCACCTGGAGGGGAGTCTTGCCTCAGGATCGAAGCCTAAGCACATCAGCCAAATGCTAGGATAGCTAGGAGTTATGGAGACCTGCGCCATAGTTGTTAAGATCTTAAATATTCCAGCCCAGTATTCCTGTATACATCGACATGTCCCAATCACGTGTGTCCAACCCGCCACCCCTACTTCCTTACAGCGAAAACACAGATCAGGGCAGCAGGACCCCAAGCGGGACAAGGCCTGCGGGGTTCGGTATAATAACCATTTGCTATAAAATATCATCCGATGCCAGTTTGCCCCTCTGAGAACAGAGAAATTCAAGTGATTAATTCTCACCCAACATTCATTCGAAAGCTCTAGGCCCTCCTGGCGAGCCCATTTCCTTTGTGCTTTTATCCCAAGATCGTCCCTATCCCTGTCTGTCAGTAGCCTTCTCCATGACCCCGCGGTCCTTATCCTAAGTGGATCCACCTGTCCTGAGATCAATGTCTGGACGTTAATAATTAAATTGACATCCAAGTCCCTTATACTGTGTAGCAAAGTAGTATAGGATCCCAGCAGAAGAAAGTCAGTTTTGACAGCAGTCAGGATATTTAAGGGGGTTTCCAAGTTGTCATTGGTGCAAAAATCCCCAATTTTACTGAAACCTGTGTGTTCCCATCTCCTTACTACGTCTACATTGAGCTGAGCGCCCGAGTGCAATGTAATCTGTGTGAGAGGGGTGTTGAAATGCAAAAATGGGATAGAGTATTTTCTGAGAAAATCTGATTTTGTCCAATAACCATTTAAGAGTTTTGTAACAAACTTTTTTAGGAGATTTCGCCAAGAGTACTGGATTCTAAAGATTATGCTTGCTGCATATTAATTCACGAAAATCATTGAAGAACCCACAACCTACAGATTTATCCATTTTAAAGCTGGCGAAATAAAGCACAGAAAAAGCAAAAATAATACTCTTTAAAATTAGGCATAGCTAACCCCCCCCTTTTCTTTATCCACATATAATACACTGAATGGGGCTCGAGCCTTCTGATTTTGCCAGATAAATGGACGTAATATGAACTCCAGTTTTTTTGAAGAAGCTTTGCGTTAAAGCGTACAGGATGGCCGAAAACAGAAAATTAAATAATAGTAAAACTGACATTTTGATCAATGCAATTCAACCTAGTATAGATAGGGGGAGAGACTCCCAGCGAGCCAGCAAAGCCTGAGTTTTCACGAGTAATGGAGCAAAATTAAGATCGTACAAGTCTCCTATATAGGCTAAAAGTAAATTCCTAGGTATCTCTTTAGCCTGGAATTCATACAGCATCTTAATTCAGGAAGCAGTTTAATAGGAGAGGTGCCACACAAAATAATATCGGTCTTACTCAGATTGATCTTATAGCCATCAATTTTCTCAAACTCAGTGAATACATTAAAAACTGCTTCCTGAGAGGTACGTTTTCATCTAGAAACATAATAATGTCATCTGCGTAAAGTTTAATCTTCCCCATAGACTTTAAAGGAGGCTGAATCTGATTATGTTGTCTAATTTTAATGGCTAGAGGCTCAATAAAAAGGGCAAAGAGTATAGGAGACAAAGGGCAGCTTTGCCGAGTCCCCCGTTGTACTTGAAGTTGACCAACGCACTTTGAGTTTATAGTAATATTAGTTTCCGAGGATAAGTACTGCCTTTGAATTAGTGCAATAACCTGGGGGGGCAGCTTATAGCTAGATAATATTGCAAAAAGTGTTTCCCATACAACCCAATCAAATGCTTTTTCCGCATCTAATAAAAGAATGACAGCGGGAACTTTATTAGAAGCGAAATAGTCAAGAGCCTCAGCCAAAAAGTGCGTATTAGCGGCAAGTTGCCGACCGGCAATAAAGCCATTTTGATCAGGATGCACCAGTTTATTAACTAGCCCATTAAGCCTATTAGCCAGACGTTTTGTAAGAATTTTATAATCTGTGTTTAACAATGAAATTGGACGATATGCCTTAGGGTCCTCCCTGTCCTTGTTCTTCTTAGAGAAGCTCACCACATTTCCTGAATGCCAGGTCTTGGGAATCTGTTCACCCATCAGTAAGCCATTGATGAAAGCCAAAAAGTCATCAGCAAATGTTTTAATGAAAGCCTTATCAAATTTGGCCGGGAAGCCATCAGGTCCACAAGCCTTCCCCATGAGGAGGTTCTTGACAACCTCAAGGAGTTCTAACTTTGTGAATGGCTGTATCAGTGTGTCACTGTCTTTTTCTGTGAGACTGGGAATATCCAATTTCCCCCAAAATTCTCTAATGGACCTAGGGTCAATGGCAGAAGCATGGCTATAAACTCGTCTGTAATGCTCAGGCATAATTTCTTCCACAACTCTGGGATCAGTATGTCTAGACCCGGTGACAGGACATCTTAAGGCGTGTATGATATTACCAGCAATTCGATCATGAGCTTGCAATGCTAAAAACGTACCTGTAAAGTTACTTTCTTTGTAAACTTTTTGTTTATAAGTCCGATATTCTGTATCAGTCTTCTTAAAGAAATTGTTAGCCAATGCCTTTTTAGCAGATTCAAAAGACTGTCTGTTATTTTCTGAGGGGGTATGTAGATAAGCAGTTAAACACCTTTGGACTGCCTCTTCCAGTGCCCTGATTTGTTGTCTCAGATAAGATTTATCTGCTGTCTCTTTAGCAATTACCAAGCCCCTACAAAAGGCCTTAAATCAATCCCAAATTACAGCTGGAGTTGAAGATCCCCAATTACTTTTGAAAAATTCACTTATTTCACCCTTGGAAATCTGTAGCCATTTCTTATCCATAAGAAGCTGCAAATTGAAAACCCACCTTCTAGTCTGAGTTCTAAGAACCTTGGAGTAAAGAGACACTTCCAGTACCAGGGAGGCATGGTCAGATAAACCAGAGTGCTGCACAGACTGAGTTTTAAAACACAGTGTTTCTGATATAAAACAAATCGATACGAGAGGAGCTTTTGAACCGAATTGAGACACACATGTATTCCCTCGCATTGGGAACACTCTCTCTCCAAGTATCACAGAGCATCAATACCTTAACATAATCTTTAAAAAAAATTGCAACTCTAGGTTTGTGTTGTTTCCTACCCCGAACAGTGGTGTCCAGAACTGGATCGTGAAGGAAATTAAAATCTCCTCCAATAATAATTTTGCTTGTTGTTTGCAAAAGGGATAGAAATAGCCCTTCATAAGGAACTGGGTCATCCAGCAGGGGAGCATAAAAACTGACAAAGACAATTCTCTCTTTGGCAACTAAGCACTGCACCCAACACCATCGCCCTCCGGGATCAGAAAAGAAATCAAGAGGCTGTGCATTAAGACCTCTAGCTAGAAAGATTGCTACGCCTCTATGGGCCGCTGAGGCTGCAGCGACCACCTTAAAATTGGCCATCTTTTTAAACATATGGAAACCCAAGACTTTATTAACCGGAATATGAGTCTCCTGTAAAAGAATAACCAAAGGAGTTAGAGCCGTTACCCTTTCCTCAATGACAGATCTTTTCCTACTGTTATTTAAATATTAACGTTCCAGGAGAGTATTCTTAATGGAAAATACAACCTTGCCATTAATTTAAACCTTGACCTGCTTTGAATAATAATGCCAACACCATGAACTTAAATATTCTATAAAAAACATAGCAGCGCTCTAGAATTGTGAAGACAGATCCTGACATCCTTACCTCCCCTACCTCCCCTCTCGACCCCTTCCAGGAAAGTCTCAGCCCTTAAGAGCCTCATATGTGCATCTTCTTTCATTCATATTTGAATCTAGTTTAGTTTAAGTCCCCCCTCCCCCTACAGCCCCCTGCTCCCCTATCTTGGTCTTTCAGAATTCTGAGTTTTAGCAGCTTCCACTGTATGGATCAAATTAGAATGTCCCTGGAAAAAACCTTTTAGTTTAGATTGTTGCACGAGTCCAGCCGGGGCCCCAGCTTGTTGAAATGCGGGGATCATCCCTTTCAATTCTCTCCTCCGGTGGGTGGCAACAACTGAAATATCTGAATTTGTTTTGAAGGTGTAGTCGCCAAGGATCTGATGGATTTTACTCTTGATTGCTTATTTGTAAAATACGCTCCTTAATACGGAAGTCGCCAAAGTTGACGAGCACAATTCGAGGATACTTTTCGTTGGATGGCTGTACTGCAGGGACCCGATGGGCCCGCATAATATTGAGATCCAAATGTTTATCCTTTGGGTCTGGGAGAACATGCTATAAAACAAGATCAGAGATTAAATCTGTGACAGTCTGTCCATTTTCACGTCCTTCAGGGATCCCCGTAAATCTCAAATTAGACCTGCGTGAGTGGTTTTCCACATCATCTAACCGAGTCTGTAAATCTACAAGATCAGCTTGACATTTAGCGACTAACGGATCCAAGGAAAATCATGCATCTTCCACATCGGATACTCACTGCTCTACTTCTATTATGCGTGAGTTAAGCTGCTTATTATTGCCAGACATTAAGATTAATTTTGATTCAGTTTTCTGATTGGCCTTTTCTTGCAAAATGTTCATAGTTTTTAGTTCTGATAGGATTTGAAGGAGCAGGTTTTCTGAAAAAGTGCCAGAACCTGTCTTATCTTGATATTCCTGAGATAAATGCCGAGCTTGTAAGTTCTGCTGATCTGCTGATCATGAGTGTCCTGAAGGGGTTCGATTGCCGGTAATCATGAAGGGCCTCATCACAGTATTATTCCCGGCGATATGAGCAAAGCCACAAGGTTCGCTGGAAGAAGAACTGTCCACAGAGATGGCATTATTATTTGACAAGGGGACTACTTCTTTTGAGCCACCCGTCCCTCTGCTGAACAAGGGATACAGCTGCTTGAATGCAGAGCATGTGTCCTGGATTTTGCTGTCGTAAGGCTCGGAATTTGAGCTGAGTGTTGAACAATCCCCAGGTGGGCGAGCTTTATTAACTGATCCTAAATTGGACTCAGGGTCTGGATCTGAGACCGAGATTAAGTCCAGCTCTCTGGCCATCTCCGAAGAAGAATCAGAACCAAAATGCTGATCCACCATGTTGATGACTGCTGGCGGGGATCTGTGAGGCAGGGTAGTACTGTAAGAAGAATCAGTGCTTAACAAAGTAGCAGTAGTGCTAGAAGATAGGTCAAGATTTATATGGTTATCAGAGGGAGTAGGCAGCTTAGTTTTCACATTTCGTGCTATCTTAACCACCTTTGAAGCAGGGCGTCCTTTGCCCTGAAACTGATGCGGGGATCGACGCATTGTATTTTATTTTATTTTTCCCTTCCCCCCTTCCTCTCTCCTCTCCCCTCCTTTCCCTCTCTCTATGTCCTCCTGCCTGAAAAAATCCCCCCGAATTCCCCCCCTCCAGTTGATGTTCGGTGTTTGAGCTTCGGTACCCGGTGGAACAGAGGCAGAAAGGACCTTCGCTTTATGAGGAACCTCGGGTGCATCAGACCAGATTTCATCAGCGCAGAGAAGGGAGGTGAGGCAGAGGTCACTGGGACTCACCTGTGCTCTATTTTTGCCTGTCTTCGCATGATGTGCAGAAATTTCGAAGTATATGGCTGTTTTCTATTCCCCTTCTCTTTTTTAAAATAAAACCCTGGTCGGAGACTAGCCTGGAGGTCCTGATCAAACGGAAGTGAACTGTGTGGAACTTACTCAGCCTGTTTTTTCTTTTTTTTTCTCAATTGCTGCGTGCTTTCTACCATTTATAATACTTTAGCACTCTGGTTGCAAGCTGAAGACATTGCACCGCCATGTCATTTATCAGAGGATACTAACTTGACTACCTAAGA
The DNA here is from genome assembly GCF_031143425.1 of Pleurodeles waltl. Classification (NCBI taxonomy): domain Eukaryota; kingdom Metazoa; phylum Chordata; class Amphibia; order Caudata; family Salamandridae; genus Pleurodeles; species Pleurodeles waltl. The sequence goes on from NC_090445.1 coordinate 1,300,376,187, forward strand.
TATATTGGCCCTCATTACGACCCTGGCAGACAGCGGAGAAGTGGCGGTGATACCGCCAACAGGCCGGCGGAAAAAAAATGCAATTATGACCAGACCGCCAGAAGTATCATGACCCTGCATACCGCCATGGATTTTGTGTGGTTTGGAATTCCTTCCCTGGTACTGATAGGGGTCTCCCCCACCCCTGAATCCTCCCCCCACACCGCTGACACCCTATCAACCTCCAAAGGTGGTAGTACCCCACTCCCCACCCCCCCGACATCTACACACCCCCTTCACGCACACAGACACCACCACCACACATACACACACACATACTAACAAACATTCCAGCAGACACACACAGTCATACACTCACACATACATACAGACATACAAGCACACATTTCCAAACACACAACACCCCCCACATGCATACACACACTCACACAACCCCTCTACACACTCACACTCACACCCCCATGCATGCACACAACATCCCCCCACCCCCTCCCCTAACGGACGATCACCTTACCTCTTCCGGTGATCCTCCGGGAGGGGACGGGATCCATGGGGGCTTCTCCGCCGCCAGCACCCAGTCACCAGAACACTGCCACACTGAATCATGGGACATGATTCGGTGGGCGGTGTTCTGATGACAGGGCGGGTGGGGTGGGGTGGAGCAGCCTCCACTTCCCCGCCGACCACCAGTATGGCTGCTGGCGGCTCTCCGTCCGAAAAAGGACAGAGGGCTGCCAGTAGTCATAATGCACTGCACAGAAAACCGCCTGCACTGGTGGTCTTCAGCGCGGCGGTACCTCGGCTGTCTTTCAAAAAGACTGCAGAGGTCGAAATGAGGGCCATTGTGTTTTTGCGCTACGTCAATTATTTTCTTACCCAGACAGTATGATCTTAAGTACAGACCAAAGGAGAAAGGGGTCATGTGCCACAGAGAAAAGCTACCAGGCAGTTTTCCTTGTGAAAGATGTTCCTTCCACAGCTCTGTCTTCTGATGTATGTAGTGCCTCCCATTACAGAGGTTTTGTAGTTGCTGCAGTAGAGGGACGTACATACATCAGGGGCTGAAGTTTTGGATGGTGTGTCCCTGGCAGCTCTCATATGTGGGAACACATGAGGCAGCACAGCAACAAGGAGGGTACGCAGGGCCTGCAACACTATAGCAACATCATGGTGGTAGGCACTAGGGTGGGTGTTGAACTCCGCTCATGGAGTTTGGAGTTTTTCCACCTCTGTAGCTCCACTGACACACAGTGGACTTTTTTCCTCGTTCGCGCTCACCAACATTAAGTTGGCAATGACGAGCAAGGAAAATCTTACTACAGGCAAACGTCGGAGAAACCTTTCGTTCGCGTTGAGGAAGCTGCGGCTCAAGTAGAAAATCTTCTTAAAAAAAGAAGCAGCCCCCTTTTTGTGCTTCACGTGGTGCCATTCAAGCTGATTTTACAGCTCAGGACAAACACCTGGTGCTAAAAATCAGTGTAAACAGCACAACCTAATGCACTCCACCGCTTGCAGAACTCCACGTAGTGCAGCAGAGTTTTTTGGTTACTCAGCGAAGTTCCGCATAGTGGAACTCCGTGAAATCCACCGAGGCCTAGGAGGCACCAAAGTTGGTAATGTTGGAGTCCTGCTTGTGCTCCATGGACTCCAAGACCTGTTGCATTGCCCCAGGCTTGTTGACAATCTTGCTGGTGCCACTCTGGCAGGGCATTTGCTCATGCCTCTGCCTCATGACACCAGCAATGCCAGACAGGGACTGCTGGAGCCTATGAAGCGGATTGTAGGTGCCTTGTTTGGAAGCTGTGTTGTTCTTATTTGGACTGAGGCTCCTCTGGACCACCTCTAGGGCACCAGCCACAATCTCCATCCCCATCCACACAATATCTGCCAGCTCACACTGGACTCCTACCACAGTCTGTTGAAATTTGACTGGAACTGGAAATGGTGTCTATATGGCACCGAGGATTTCCTGGAGGGTCCTGTCATTGATAGCTTGCAGCTGGTCATCCACAACATCAGAGAAGTCCAGGATAGGAGGCTGGCCAGGAGGTATGTTGTTGTCCTCTCCAATCAAATAGAGGTAAGTCAATGTTGAGCTCTGCTAGATGGTGACATAAGTGATCATCTTTACAATCAGGGTTTCCAAGTGAGCATTGTAGGTGCCTCATTTGGAAGGCCCTAGCACCTCACTGCACAACTGGAGTCTCAGTGACTTTGATGCTCAAGTGGCACAGTGTGCAGGCCACTACTTTGTCAGGCCTCACCACATCAACTTGCATTATTTGTAAATGTGTACCCCTTTCAAACCTTATACTATATAACAGTTGAGGTCAATGAATTCTGGTGTGGGTGTTCCCTCAAAACACCCATGGATTCCCTAAGGAATGTTACACACTCACAGATTTAGATATCTGGACATGCATCAGATTCCTAAACCATATAAGGGGTGGCATTGGACTGGTGCAACAGTTGAATCTGTCATTGTAGCCCTCCTTTTTCCTGTTTCAATGTGTGCTACGTTCTGCAGCACAGATGAAAAGTGGAAGAGGATAAACATGATTGTTCAATTTCAGAAAAGTATCCCTTTCAGCATATTGCAATCCTACCTACAACACAGGCACCCTTACACCATGGTGCAGGTGTTCCTGTGTTGGTTCTAGAAAGCATTGAGTACACCATAATGGAGGAAAGTGCAGGTATGTGTTGCATTTTAGTACGTGTAACACATTTCTGAACTTTCTACATGAAACAATGCAGCATAGAAAGCTGGCTATGTGTGCTGCAGTGCTCAGTTTCCTCATACATGGGGCAATAAGAACCTCAATTCCATGGCCAGTGATCAGTGCGGTTGTAGGAGGCTGGCCTGGTTTGTAGTGGGTACCTTGGGTACTAACACCTTATACCAGGGCCAGTTATCCCTTATTTGTGAAGTAGTAGTGTTCTAGCAGCTTATGCTGATAGATGTAGCTATAGCAGAGCAGCTTAGGCTAAACTAGGAGACATGCAAAGCTCCCGCAATACCACTATAGTTATACAGTACTTATACACAATAAAAAACAATACTCACTGTTACCAAAAATAAAGGTACTTTATTTTAGTGACACAAGGCCAAAATTATGTTAGATGCAATACTCCTTCTGGAGTTAAGTATTATACACAATATATACACTAGACACCAAAATTGGACAAGTAAATAGTCATAGAACAATGCAAACAGTAGGAAATCCTATAGAATGCAATGGGAGAAAATAGGTCTAGGGGCAACAAAAACCATATACTAAAAAAGTGGAATGTGAATCACAAATTCAGCCTAAGACAAGTGTAGTGTGTGCAGAATCGCTGGGAGAGTAAGAATATAGTAAAGGTAAGTAAATTACCCCACCCCAGAGCCCAGAAAAGCAGGAGTAAAGTACTGCAAGTTTCCTTAGGAAACACAACACCTCATTTGTGGGATTTTGCAGCAGCCAACCAAGTCTGCAAAGAACATCTGCTGGATTATTGGATCTGCAAAGGAAGGGGACCAAGTCCAGAAGTCGAAAGAAGTTCCAGGATGGACAGGAGCCCCTGCCAACCCAGAAGAGGGTGCAAAAGAAGAGCCCCTGGTTAATCAAAGACATCAGGAATGCACCCTAGGAAGATGCCAGCGGGTTCCTGTAAGATGCAAAAGATGTCCCACGGCGTGAAGATCGTTGCAGATGAGATTTTGTGTTGGAAGTTGCCAACAAGCCTTAGCTACAACAAAAGTGCATTTTTAATCAACATGGCACTGGATGGACCCAGGAGGGACTTGGGGGCCTCGGAACTGTGTGAGGAGGAAGAGGGGGCTCTCAGCACTTTAGAGAGCCCTCAGGATGCCAGCCAGCACCCCTAGGAGCCACAGGACCTGGGTTCAAAGGAGGTGCAAAATGCATTTGATGTGCATAACAAAAGAATGTCCCACGCCACTGGAGAACAACCCAGTGAGTTGAGCATCACAGGGTGGAGTGCTGGAGAGGCTGTGCATGGAGGAATTTTGCAAAGAGTGCACAGAGGCCTCAGGAGGCGAAGAAGACACAATACACAGGCGTACTGTTATTCTTGGGGAAGGCAAGGTCTTACCTCCTCCAAATTGCATCAGCAGGACCTCAGGACAGTCTATGTTGATGATGTCAACCCTCTGTGTCCTTAGGAGCACACTTGTTGCTGTGAGAGGAGTCCCAGGGTACCAGTCATTGCCTTGGAATGTGCCTGCTTGGAGCAGGGGAGTGACTCCGTCACTCCACGGGAGACTTCTTTGGTCCTTCTGGTGCAGGATGAAGACAGGGAGTCCCCAGAGCATTCACACTGTGGAAACTGTTGCAGTTGCTGACTTGGAGCTGAGGTTGCTCAAGGAAAGTGTCTCTTGTAGACACTTTGTTGCAGTTACAGCATTTCGTGGAGCAGGCTGCGATTGATCCGAGGTCAGAAGAGTGTGAAGTTGTTGCAGAGGATTCCTGAAGGAAACTTGCAAGCAGAATCTCAAGAGAACCCACAGGAGAGACCCTAAATAGCTCTGAGAGGGGGATTAGCTACCTTATCAGGTATGGACCTATCAGGAGGGGTCTCTGATGTCACGTTCTCGCATTGGCCACTCAGAGCCCTCCAGAGTGCCCCCACACCTTGCAACGCAAGATGGTTGAAGTCTGGGACACACTGGAGGAGCTCTGGGCACCACCCGTGAGGTGGTGATGGACAGGGGAGTGGTCACTCCCCTTTCCTTTGTCCAGTTCCGCTCCAGAGCAGGGGCTGGGGGATTCCTGAACCGGTGTAGAATGGCTCATGCAAGGAGGGCACCATCTGTGCCCTTCAAAGCATTTCCAGAGGCTGTGGAAGTCTACCCCTCCCCAGCCTGTAACACCTACTTCCAAAGGGAGAGGGTGTAACACCCTGCTCTCAGAGGAAATGCCTTGTTCTGCCTTCCTGGGACTGGGCTGCCCAGACCCCAAGAGGGCAGAACCCTGTCTGTGAGGTGGCAGCAGCTGTAGCTGCAGTGCAAGCTTCAGAGAGCTGGTTTGGCAGTACTGGGGGGTCCATGGTGGAGCCCCTAGGATGCATGGAATTGGCACCCCAATACCAGATTTGGAATGGGTGGACAATTCCATGATCTTAGACATGTTACATGGCCATATTCAGAGTTACCAATGAGAAGCTACATATAGGTATTGACCTATATGCAGTGCACGCGTGTAATGGCATCCCCGCAGTCACAAAGTCCGAGGAAGTGGCCCTGAACTATGTGGGGGCAGCTTTGCTAGTGCAAGGGTGCCCTCACACTTTGCACTTAACCTTCAGCAAGTGAAGGTTAGACATATAGGTGACTTATGAGTTACATAAAAGCAGTGAAAATGGCTGTGAAATAGTGTGTGCACTATTTCACGCAGGCTGCAATGGCAGTCCTGTGTAAGGGTTTGTCTGAGCTCCCTATGGGTGGCAAAAGAAATGCTGCAACCCATAGGGATCTCCTGGAACCTCAATGCCCCGGGAACTAGGTACCATACACTAGGGACTTATAAGGGGGGTCCAGTGTGCCAAATCAAATTGGTAAATTTAGTCACTGGCATACAGTGCCAAATTTAAAGGCAGAGAGAGCATAAGCACTGAGGTTCTGATTAGCAGAGCCTCAGTGACACAGTTAGGCACTGCACAGGCATACACATTAGGCCATAAACTATGAGCACTAGGGTCCTGGCTAGCAGGATCCTAGTGAGACAGGCAAAACACACTGACATATATGTATTTATCTCTGAGCACTGGGGTCCTTGCTAGCAGGATCCCAGTGACACAGTAAAAACACACAGACACACAATCACAAACAGGCCAAAAGTGGGGGTAACCATGCTAGAAAGAGGCTACTTTCCTACATTGGTGCAGCAAGTACCTTGCTGTGCTGCCCTGTGACACCTGCAAATGGCAGAGATGCACCATCTGTGCAAGATAACGTGCATTTCTGTCCCCTCCAACTGCAGTGATACATAAAATGCTGGTTAGTGCCAATGCAGACACCCATGATCAAGGTGTGAGAATGCCTAAATTGTGTAGATGATATTTTAGGTGCATGAAGGGAGACCTTCCTGCACAGTAAGTACCCAAGGGGTGTTATCTTTCTATGTGTGTTGCAGAATGCATCTCACATAGGAATATTACCACAAGAGGAGTAGTGCATATATTTTTCCCTGTAGTGTCATTCTTATGCCACCCCTGGAGTAACATAGAAATGTAACTAATTCCCTGCCTTGTACTTCTGTGTATGTGTCAGGTTTCTTTGGGCTCCATGGGTGCTGCATGGGCCCACCCCAAGCAACACCGTTGGAATGCTCCTTTCACACATTGTTATACGTGAAAGGTTTCCATATTTTCAAGGCCACAACAAGCCATCCAAGGTGAATATGTGGAGCCTTATAAATATGGACTGGCACACAGCATCACCAAAGTGTCAATGTGAATAATGCTCCAGTGGCACAGTGTTCTGGCAGTGTCCTGTACCTTAGGCCCAAAGTGGCGTACACCTGCAATGATGCTGCACTTCACACAAAGTGGCAAGTGAGGTGCTGGTTTTGGCCTGGCATGTGTTACTTGTGGTAGGTCAGTGCACATTACAGGGCTATTTTCCAAACTCCTTGCGCGGCTGGTGCCTACCTTTTTAAATGTGGCACCAGCAGCACAAGGGACTTGTAGGTCAGACCCTACATCTCTTTGCTGTTTAACCATAAGCATGCCAGCATGCTACACAGCAGCCTGCAGACAGTACATTTTGGTGCAGGGACATGGCTGTGTCACCTTTAGACATTACATAGCTTCTTTCCAAGTCTTTTGCACCACCAGTGCTTTCCTTTTTCAATGTGAAGAAGTGAAGCACCAGCAGTGTAAGAGACTTTTGGGCAGCCCCTATATCTGTTTTCTGTTTAACCATAATCATGCAAGCATCCTACACTCTAGCCTGAAGACAGTACATTTTGGCACAGGGACACTGCTTCTCCCCCTTTTGACCTAAGCTATTTCCCACATCGCCCCCCAGTGTGACTTACCCTTTGGTTGTGTTTGTTTTGACATATGCTGCACTGTCGTGTCCTTGGACTCCTGTGACTGACTCCTAAGGGATAACAGCTGTCACCATCTCCTCCAGGTCATCGAGCTCCTCCTGGGGTGCTGGACTTTCACTTTTGGTCTGCAGTGCTGCTTCGCGGTTGTGGGCCAGTTTCTCCTTTGTTCTGTTCTTGCAATCATGCCAGCACTTCTTACTGTTGACGACTGTCCTTTTGACCTCTGCTACATTGCTGACTTTTTCAGCTATGGACTGCCATATTACCTACTTCTTCCCTCATGGTTATTTGGTGGTGAAAAATAGCTGTTGGTGATGCTGCATCATGTCCCTGATCATTTTGCTGTTCTCCTCCTCACTGAACTTGCACTTCCTCTTCCCCTTTCTTCTGGGTGTCTGCCTGGACAGCCTAGGTGGTACTCTCCTTGTTGGGGTTGCCCTAGGTATGATTTGGACCTGTGTTCTCCATTTCTGGGTCTCCTATTGTGTTTTCTGTTTCCACTATGTTTTTTTTGTATAGATGCATATCTCACAGCAGTTTTTTTTTTTTTTAACACGTGTCTTGTTAAAGTGAGGCTTGGCTGATTAGCATCAAAATACGAGCAGCTTATCATGCTAACATCACTTTTGCAGCACTAACATAATTTTGCTTTACGATGAGCTGTAAAGGTTAGCATAATTTTGTTTCCACGCTAATCAAATCCCCAAATCCTAACGCCATTGTGAACCATTTTATAAATTCAGCACACACATGGAGTTAGGATTTGACATTGTCCAGTCTTAAAAATGTTGATAAGCAACTGTGCTAGTGCAGTTGTGCATTATTTCTTGTAAATGAGGCCCTTTGTTCCCCACCTCCCCAGGCAGAGCAAGAGACAAAATGTCAGTGACAACTTTTTTGTCAGGTTGCGGCCAGAAGCCTTGCTTTTTCTCTGAATCCGCTGAGGATCCTAGGAGGATCCAGGAGGATCTGTGTCCCTATTTATGCAAGTCTGGTTTTCATTCAATAACTAGAAAACTACTGAACAGATTTACACAAAAAGGTAACTTTCTGGACCAAGAGCTAGCTTTTTGTTAAATTTGGTGTAAATCCATCCAGTGGTTCAGCTACTGTTCTTGTTCAAAACCCCTTTGGAAATTAACTTAGAGAAAACACGTTTTAGGACTCACCCTTTTTCTAGTTCCCGGTTTCCAGACAGCAGCTCATGTGAGTGTCGGAAAATTTCGGAAATTTGATGAAGATTTGTCAACCAGCGCCAAAGATATAGACAAGTAAAAAAAAAAACAATATCCTCCTAATAGAACAATAATATCAGCCATAGGCTCTTTGGTGGTGCCAATGTCAAATTACATAGATTATTTTTTCACACCACTAGTGCAAGATTTGAATTCCTACTTATGTGATACTGAAGATCTACTAAAACGTTTGGAAGGTGTTCCTTTGCATAAGATATATAAACTGATAGCAATGGATGTGGTAGCATTATACACAAATTTTGAACATGATATAGGTATCAAGGCATGTGAATATTTTTTACAGCAATGAAACATTCTATCAGCACAATGGTATGTTATTGGAGATGTTAAAAATGTGCTTGACTAACAACTTTTTCTTTTATACAAGCAATTGTATTTACAAGTCAAGGCCACAACCATGGGATTTTCTTTTCCTCCCAACTTTGCCAATTTAATTATGGGTTGCTTTGAAGAGAAAATTACTTGGTCGGAGGAAAATGAAATATACTTACAAAAATAGTCACTTCGCTCCAACTTTGAGCGATAAAACAACAATTCTGCACGTTTGACTTTTACTTTTGAGATCAGTAATACCAGAGTAACATTTATGGACACAGAAATATGGGGATCATTACGACCCTGGCGGTCGGTGATAACATGTCGGTAAGTACTGCTAACAGGCTGGCGGTACTAACCGCCATATTATGACATTGGTGGGTTAGACCACTCAGACTGCCACGGCGGTAACAGCCGTCACTGTTCCGCCTGAGGGATTATGACCCTGCCTTGAACCATGGTTTTCGTGGCTTCCTCACCACCACGAAAACCATGGTGGTAGGCACTATCTGTGACAGGGAATTCCTTCCCTGTCACTGATAGGGGTCTCCCCCATTCCCTTTCCAGTTATCCCCCACCCACCTGCCTCTCAAAAGCCCCCCACCACCCCGTTCATTCACACCCCCCTTGACACACACACACATACACACACCCTTTTCCCACAAACATCCACGCATGCACACATCCACTCACACACACCCACCCACACTTTCAAACATGCACACACACACGCATTCACAAAACACAACAAACATGCACTCACACCTCCATACATGCACACTCGCATCCAACACGCAACACACACCCGAATCCACACACAAACAAACATACACACACCACCACACACACACAACACCCCCATTCCTCCCCTGTCAGAGACCCAAATTACCTGTGTGCATGGGTCCCATACCAAGAGACGTGATGGGGCGCTGATGCCACTAGCAGCGACCGCCAGCAGAACACCTCCAGGCCGTATTATGGGACATAATACGGCTGGCGGCGGTCTACTTGTGTGGCGCTGCTGGTGGCAGCAGCGCCACCTTACCGCCATCCACCTGCATGGCCACAGCTGGATTTTGGCCATCCTTCTGGTGGAAATCCGGCTGTGTTCATAATAGGCAGACGGCTGGTAGCCGTGGCGATGGTCTTTTGGCGGCCGGCGACACTTCATGGAAAAGTGACAAGAACAAACTCGGTGCTACATGCGGATAGCTTCCATTCACCAAGCACAAAACAGAGTATTCCGTATTGTGAGTTCCTTAGGATAAAATAATTTGCTCAGATCCCAGCGAGTATGAGCGGCATCTGGATGCCAGTGCACAAAGATTTGAGTTCAGAAAATAGCCTCAAAAGTGCATCATAAAAGCAAAATCAAGAATGAGGGAAATTTCAAGAACAATATTGATGTATGATAAAAAACAAACAGTTGATTCTCAAAATGTGAGTAGATTTATCACGACCTATTCATCAGAGAAAACAAGCATCCGAAAAGTGCTCACCAAACATTGGACAGTATTCAAAATGAATGCAACCATTGGAAAAATAATGGGTGATCACCCACATGTAACTTTCAGGAGGGCACCGAGTCTGAGCGACAGATTGATGAGGAGTCACTTTAGCAATCAGACCAAGAACTGGTGGAACATACTGGGGTTTTGGAAATGCACAAGTTGCAAAGCTTGCAAGATTGATATAAGCAAACAATGAGTATCTCAGAGAGAATGAGCAAACTCAATTGATGAAACATCATATCACATGAAAAAGCTGCTACAAGGTGTATGTAATGTAATGCCCCAGTAGACTGAAGTATGTTGGAAGTATGGCCTGTGAAATAAGCGAACGTATTTTGGAACACCTTTGTGCCACTATCAACTTGGATAGGAGCTATGAGGTGTCCAAAGATATGGATGTGGCACAGAACATTTGGTGGAAACAACTAAAATACTATGCAATAAATCATGTGCCAAAATTGGAATGGGGAGAAGACAGAGAAAAGATACTCCGGCAGAGAGAGTCCAGCAATATGATGGAAATGCAAACTCTTACCACACTGGGTCTGAATTCTGATGAAGAATTATGGGGCATATTTATACTCCGTTTGCGCCGAATTTGCGTCGTTTTTTTCAACGCAAATTTGGCGCAAAACTAACGCCATATTTATACTTTGGCGTTAGACGCGTCTAGCGCCAAAGTATGAGGAATGAGCGTCATTTTTTTGCGTGAACGCCTTCCTTGCGTTAATGAGATGCAAGGTAGGCGTTCCCGTCTCGAAAAATGACTGCGACGCAAATGCGTCGTATTTATACTCCCGGGCAAAAATCACGCCCGGGAGTGGGCGGGGCAAAAAACCCCGCATTTGCGCCTCTTTTTAACGCCTGGGTCAGGGCAGGCGTTAAGGGACCTGTGGGCTCAAAATGAGCCCACAGCTGCCCTCCCATGCCCCCAGGGACCCCCCCTGCCACCCTTGCCCACCCCAGGAGGACACCCAAGGCTGGAGGGACCCACCCCAGGGACATTCAGGTAAGTTCAGGTAAGTATAATTTTTTTTTTTTTTAATATTTTTTTTGGCATAGGGGGGCCTGATTTGTGCCCCCTACATGCCACAATGCCCAATGCCCAGGGGACATAAGTCCCCTGGGCATGGCCATTGGGCAAGGGGGCATGACTCCTGTCTTTACTAAGACAGGAGTCATGTAAATGGCGTCTGGGCGTCGTTAAAAACCTGACTTGCACCATTTTTAAGACACCCTAGCACCATTTTTCCCAACGCCGGCGCTGCCTGGTGTACGTGTTTTTTTTCCACGCACACCAGGCAGCGCCGGTCTGCTTGCGCCGGCTAACGCCATTCAATAAATACGGCGCCCGCATGGCGCTTCAGAATGGCGTTAGCCGGCGCCAAAATTTTTTACGCTAAACTGCGTTAGCGCAGTTTAGCGTCAAAAAGTATAAATACGGGCCTATATGTACAGTTATCATAAGATACTGTTTTTCCAGGAATTATTAACTTTGGTTTCTTTACATGCATGTTGCATGCAATAGAGGAGATGCAATTTGGATAATAGTACTACAGGGTGGCATTGGACATATTTAGGATATGGAAATGAATAGAAGCAATTGCATCATTTAGGGGGTGATTCTAACTCTGGCGGGTGGCGGAGGCCGCCCGCCAGAGTTCCCCCCTCCAGAACACCGCTCCGCGGTCAGGAGACCGCCGCGGTGATTCTGGGTTTCCCACTGGGCTGGCGGGCGACCGCCAAAAGGCCGCCCGCCAGCCCAGTGGGAAACAACCCTCCATGAGGATGCCGGCTCCGAATGGAGCCGGCGGAGTGGAGGATGTGCGACGGGTGCAGTTGCACCCGTCGCAAATTTCAGTGTCTGCTCAGCAGACACTGAAATTCTTTGTGGGGCCCTCTTACTGGGGCCCCTGCAGTGCCCATGCCATTGGCATGGGCACTGCAGGGGCCCCCAGGGGCACCACGACACCCCATACCGCCATCCTGTTCCTGGCGGGAGAACCGCCAGGAACAGGATGGCGGTATGGGGTGTCAGAATCCCCATGGCGGCGCAGCAAGCTGCGCCGCCATGGAGGATTCCTTTGGGCAGCGGAAAACCGGCGGGAGACCGCCGGTTTTCCATTTCTGACCGCGGCCAAACCGCCGCGGTCAGAATGCCCTGCGGGGCACCGCCAGCCTGTTGGCGGTGCTCCCGCCGACCCTGGCCCTGGCGGTCCTTGACCGCCGGGGTCAGAATGACCCCCTTAGTCTTATTTTAATTCTAGTCATTTTGTTGTGTTGTAGGGTTTTAATGAGGTTTCACTAATCATTCATTGTGAGGGATTCACACATCTGTTTCAGAGAAAATTAGATATTGAAAGACATGTAAGCATCTCAATACCTCAATGCCATGATACTTGTTATCTGGACTTTCCAAAGAGACACCTACGTTTAAACAGCAGGCAACATCATAATTCAATTCCATAGGTACAACTTATATGGCTATGAATGTATGAATGGTGTGCGAAATTGACAGGCCCATTTATTATACAACAGGATTGATTATAGATACTGGATTGCTTTATTGAACAAAATGTCATGGGCAACAGTGCCAGAAATAGTTTGATGCATTATGAAGTGTGCATAAAAAACAGCAAAAAGGGAAGGTTATATCTAAGTACTAGCACCTGGAATTCCCTGATGCACCAGGAAGTGTACATATAACTCAGCAACAAAGGAAGGTTATATTTTGGCAAGTAAAAGGTATTGTGATTGTCCAGTATTTTGAGCCAATCATATAATAATCTTGCACACCGATATAGATATCATGGACAACTCTCAGGTTATGAGTGCCAGAGACTTGTCATTATGTTTATGTACATCCTATACCATAATAAGTTGCTTAGGTGAACAGCTATCATCGATCTAATAATTATGGGGGATTCAATACCTGAATAATTGTGTCAGGGTTAAGCGATTCACTGACTGTAACATTTTAAAAGTACATCCTGCATAATCTTGTTGAGTTACATAGTACCCCAGAATGTTTGGATCATATGACATATAGATGGTACAATTGGAGAATCTAAAAGAATGCATTGGGGTACCTTATTGCACCACAGTCATTGCTAGTAACAGGTTGGGCACCAAAAGATGTGATATCGAAATTACCATTATGTAATAATATTGTTTTCACATGTGGAAATACAATCATGTGTCTATGATTTGATTTCATCTCACAAAAGTAAGCTTTTGAGTGCTGTTTGTGTTGTTTTTGGGGATTTTATTGCACTACTCACATTTATATAAACACTAATAGGGGACTAAGCAATTTATGTTTGTGAAATAGGTCCAGGTGACCGAAACACATCGGGCAGTTTCACTGTCAAATAACTGTGCATTCCAATAAAGTTAAGAAGACTGCAACTACAGGCACATTATAGTTAGGTTCAGATTTTACACACACACACAACCATAGACATTCTGCAGTTATAGTTACCAAAGCTAACCATAACTTATGTCCCGCAATGCATGCCTTATGACCTCATATATTTCATCACTCATGACACGGTCAGTGACATCACTGATGACATCACTGATGACATCTCAAATGACATCAATGATGAAATCATCCAGTGAGTGTAATGTTTTTTAAATGTTTCTCAAATGTATACCAAACTACTGCACAACCTAAATCACTATTTTTTCTAAAGTAACAATGAGTGATATTTTCATATTTTACCAAATCTATGACACAGTTTTCAAACCAGAAATACTATTTTATCAATGAACTACTTCTACACTGACACATGTTCCCTGCTGAAGTATGTGTATTGTAGTGCTTTGCGACAGTCTAAGCTGTTCATTGAGACTCCACAATGATGGCTGAGCATGTTTCTGTTTTACAACATACTGACATGTTTACCTTTAACTATGTGCTTTGTGATGAATGACTGTAGTAGTAGATTACAATAAATTCATCTGTTCACTAAGACCTTTCTCCAGGGTGATGGCTCAGTGCAGTAGACATTTACATGAGACTCAAATTTCTGCTGACACCTTTGTCCAGGATAAAGAATCATATCAGTAGCGGTTTGTCACACAGTGGCCCATTTGCTAATGCCTCTCTACTGGTTGCATGGTATAGTAAATCTGGCATTTCCACTAAAATCTCTTTCCAAGTTCACAAATGGTTTTGATGTAGTTTGTAATACAGTGGCCTATACAGAAAGACATTTTACTTTGATCATTAGTGTTTACTGGGGTGTTGTAGAAAACACAGAACTATTCACTATGAACTGTCTCTTACATGATAAGTGAGTTTATTAGTTGAGAAGCTTACTGTGAGTTTGTGCTGCATGTCTCTCACCTGTGTCTTCTTCTTACTGTTATAAATTGTAATAATATTTTATAAAGTATATAGAAGCTTACTTTGCTGGATGATGTCATCAGTGATGCCATTTGAGATGTCATCAATGATGTCGTCAGTGATGTCGCTGACCAAGTCATGATTCATGTAGAATGTGAAGTTTTAAGCAGCGCATTGCGGGGGCATAAGTTATAGTTAGCTTAGGTAAATTTAACTGCAGAAATTCCATAGATTTGTGTACATGAAATCTTAGCCTAACTATGAAGTCTCAGTACCCTTTAGGTTTTTTCAGTGAATTTGTATGTTTGTTAATGTTATTTCCTAATTATACCGTCCCTGTAACCATTGATTTTTTTAGTGAATTCCTAAGTGTTAGAAATGGCGTCTCTAGTTGGCAGAGGTATACACCCTTATCCAAGTAGAGACCACAATCCTAGTCTGGGTAAGTCACACACAATCCAAATTATCCTGTGTCCACCCTCTTGTAGCTTGGAACTGAGTAGTCCGGCTTAAGTTAGAAGGCAATGTGTAAAGTAATTGAGCAATAAATCATGCAATAACAAAATGAGAACACCACAAAAAATAAAGCACACATAAGTTGAAATACTCCTTTGCAATGATAAGAAGAGTATTAAGTCTTTGAAAAACAAAAAATGTCTCTTGTGTGAACAAAGAACATGGTATGCATCAAAAGTACACCACGAAGAACACAGAGGAGGAAATGAGTGGACAAAGTAAGGTGTGCGTCTGATCTCCAAGCACACACCTACAATGCGTCAATTCTTTTCCATGAGACAAGGGCTTTGCTTTCGATTCTGGCATGCAGGCTTGAATCCTCCTTGCAAAACGTGGTCTTTTGACACCCAGGGACAGTGCTTGGAAATCATGGACATGCTGGATAAAGTCACAGGTGCTGTGTCGATCAATTAGGCGTTGCATTGGACTTTGTGTTGCACGGCAGGCACTGCATTGATTCCTCACGCAGGAAGTCGGACTGCATCATTCTGGCTCGGCAATGCGCTGATCTAGTGGGCTGTGTGTCGAAGTTCTGGTCCAACGCTGGTATTGCATCGATCTCCGCTCAGGGAGCTGGATGCGTTGTTCCGGGTCTGCGATACGGTTATTCTTTCACCAATAGGCATCGATTCCAACAGGCTGTGCGTCGATTTTCACTGCACAAGGAGTTCCTTTTGAAAAGAAGAAGTCTTTTTGGCCCTGAGAATCAGGAACAGGAGGCAAGCTCAATCCAAACCCTTGGAAAGCACTTCTCAGCAGAGCCAGAGGCCAGCAAGAGAGCAGGGCAACAGCAAGGCAGCAGTCCTTCACAGCAAAGTAGTCCAGGTGAGTCCTTTTGGCAGCCACGCAGCTCCTCTCGGCAGGTTGCAGGATCTGGTTCAGAGTGTGTGTCCCAGGAAGTGTCTGAGTTGGTAGAGTCAGGGTCCCAGTTTATATACCCAAAAGTGCCTTTGAAGTGGGAAGACTTCAAAGAGTGTTTTTGAAGTGCACTAGGTCTCCTTTCAGTATAGATCTGTTTGCCAGGGTCCCTGTAGGGAGTGTGGCAGTCCTTTGAGTGAGGTCAGGCCACTAGCCTTTGAAATGTGAGTGTCAAGCCCCTCCACTCATCCAGCCCAGGAAGACCTATTCAGTATGCAGATGTGTGCAAGTGTGACTGAGCATCCTGTGTTTGTGGTTGTCTCGGTGAAATGCACAAGGGAGCTGTCAGCCAGCCCAGACATGGATTAGAGACAGGCTGTAAGGCACAGCTGGATTTTAAGTGCAGAGAAATGCTCACTTTGTAAAAGGGGCATTTCTAAAATAGTAATAAAAAATCCAACCTCACAAGTCGGCAAGATTTTGTATTACCATTCTGGCCATACTAAATATGACCTGTCTACCCCTTTCAGGTCAGAATCTGCCACTCAAACAGTATATGAGAGCAGCCCTAATGTTAGCCTATGAAAGGAGCAGGCCTCACAGCAGCCTTCCCTGTGGGTTACCTAGGGCCTACCTTAGGGGTGACTTATATACAGAAAAAGGGGAGTTTAAGGCTTGGCAAGGACTTTTAAATGTCAAGTCAAAATGGTAGTAAAACTATATACACAGGCCTTGCAGTGGCAGGCCTGAGACCAGGTTAAGGAGCTACTTATGTGGGTGACCCAACCAATACTTCAGGCCCACTAGTAGTATTCAATCTAAAGGCCCTGAGCACAAGTAGTGCACTTTACTAGGGGCTTACAAGTAGATCAAATATGCCAATTAGGTAAGAACCAATGTTACCATGTTTGAAGGGAGAGAGTACATGTACATTAGCACTAGTTAGCAGTCTAAAGTGTGCAGAGTCCTAACACCAGCAAAAAACAGTGTCAAAAAAGTGGAGGGAGGCAGGCAAAAAGGTGGGGGTGACCACCCTATGGTTGTCAGGTTTAGCATGTGTCCCCCCAGCTGAAAGTGGGGGGAGCTCTCATCGCTAAGGCAGAAGTATCTGGAGAGACCATCAGCATTAGCATGGTCAGTCCCCGGACGATGCTCAACCATAAAGTCCATCTCCTGTAGGGAAATGGACAACTTCGAGGGTTTAGGATTTTCACCCCTCATCTCCATGAGTCATCTGAGGAGCCCATGGTCTGTCTGAACCCGGAAGTGAGTCTGAAACAGGTATGGTCTCAGCTTCTTCAGCGCCCAGACCACAGAACATGCTTTTCTTTCAATAGCACTCCACCTCTGTTACTGTGGTAATAGTGTTCTGCTAATAAAGACTACCGGTTGGTCTAGGCCTTCCTCATTCAGCTGTAATAGGACCGCACCTAAGCCATGCTCTAAAACCCCTGTCTGCACAATGAATTTGTTGTAATACTCAAGGGCCTTGAGCATGGGTGCTGTGCACATGGATTCCTTTAGGGAGTCAAAGGCTTTCTGACAAGCCTCTGTCCAATTCAACAACCTAGGTTGCTTTTTGGATGTGAGTTCTGTTAAGGAGCCACTATGGTGCCATAGCCCTTAAAAATTCTGTCGTAATATCCGGTGAGACCTAAGAAGGCTCTCATCTCTGTCTGGGTTCTAGGTGGTTGCCAGGCCTTGATTGTTTCAATTTGGTCTAGAGGGTCCGCACCTTGCCACGACCTACTCGGTGTCCCAAGTACACCACAGAACCCTGCCCAATCTGGCACTTACTGGCCTTGATGGTCAGGCCTGCCTGTTACGGGGCCTGAAGCACCTCCTTGAGGTGGAGCAGGTGTTCCTCCCTGCCGGAACTGTAGACGGCAATATTGTCCTAGTAGACTGCGCAGAACGCATCCTTGCCTGCCAGGACCCCATTAACCAACCTTTGGAAGGTAGCCGGGGCTTTTTTCATCCCGAAGGGCATTACTATGAACTGGTAATGATGCTCAGGAGTAGAAAAAGTAGGTCTCTCTTTTATCCCCTCAGTCAAGGTGATCTACCAGTACTCTGACGTGAGATCAAAGGTACTGAGGAACTTGACAGTACCTAGCCTGTCTATGAGCTTATCAGCATTTGTCTTTCTGACAGAGTTAGACCCCAGTAGTCCACACAGAACCTAGGTTCTGGCTTGGCACTGGGAGCGGCAGCCATGGGAACCAACAACATTATGCTGGACCATGGACTGCTGGACTTCTTAATCACCCAAAGAGCCAACATCTTGGCAACTTCCTCCTTGATGCTGCACCTCACCTTATCTGACACTGTAAATTTTATTCTTTACCGGGAGACTGTCTCTTGTGTCAATATCATGGACACACAAGTGTGTGAGTCCAGGGGTGAGAGAAAAAGGGAAGAGAACTGTTCCAGTAATTGGTAGCAGTCTCCTCTCTGATCTAGGGTTAGGGAGTCAAAGAGATTGACACCCTCCACTGACCAATCACCTTTCTTGGCAGAGAGGAGTTGGGGGGGACTCACTTTCCTCTTCCATACCTTCATCTGTCACCAGATGCATGCTGACTTCAGACCTCTCAAAATGAGGCTTCAGTCTGTTCTGATGGAGCACCCTTAGGGGGTTTCTAGGAGTCTTGAGGTCCACTAAGAAAGTGGCCTCCCCCTTCAGCTCCTTGTTCTTGAATGGGCCAGTCCAGCAGTCCTGGAGATCTGTAGGCTCTACTGGCTCCATTACCCTTACTTTGTCTCCAGGTGAGGTGAGAAGGGTGTCCTTCTGGTCACACCATTTCTTCATCACCTCTTGACTGGCATCAAGGTTGCTCTAGGCCTGTTTCCAGAAGCGTTGCATCTGGTTGCGGAGGAACAGCATGTAACTGACCGCATCATGTGGGTGTTTCCTGGGAGCTTTCTCCCACCCCCTGTCACTATGCGTAGGGGTCCCCTGACAGGGTACCAATAGAGAAGTTCAAAGGAGCTGGACCACCACCCCTTTCTGGGGCACCTCTCTATAAGCAAAGAGAAGGCATGACAAGAGGACATCCCACTTACGTCTCATAGCCTCAGGCAGGCCTGTGATCATGCCTTTTAGGGTCTTGTTGAACCTTTCCACATGCCTATTGAATTGAGGATAGTAAGGGGTGGTGAACCAGTAGGTCACCCCACACGCATCCCAAATGGATTTCATGTAGGAAGACATGAAGTTTGTGCCTCTGTCAGACATTTTTTCCTTTGGGACTCCCACACAGGTAAATATCCCCATCAGAGCTCCTGTCACCACCGGTGCAGTCACTGTCCCTAGAAGGATCGGCTCTGGATAGCGGATGGCATGGTCCACCAAAACCAGGACAAACCTGTTGCCTAGGACAGTTTTAGGGTCCAAGGGACCAATGACGTAAATGCCCACCCTTTCAAAGCACTTTACTAGGGACTTACAAGTAAATCAAATATGCCAATTGGGTTTGATCCAATGTTACCATGTTTGAAGGGAGAGAACATATGCACTTTAACACTGATTAGCAGTGATAAAGGGGGTTATTACAACTTTGGAGGAGGTGTTAATCCGTCCCAAAAGTGACGGTAAAGTGACGGATATACCACCAGCCGTATTACGAGTCCATTATATCCTATGGAACTCGTAATACGGCTGGTGGTATATCCGTAACATTTGGGACAGATTAACACCTCCTCCAAAGTTGTAATAACCCCCAAAGTGCCTTAGTGCTAAAACCAGCAAAAAACGCTGTCAAAAAAGTGGAGGGACGCAGACAAAAATTCGGGGGTGACCACTCTAAGGCTGTCAGGTTTAAGACTAAGGTTTTTGAAAATTTTATTTCCTATTTGTAATCTTGAGAGTGGGTGTGTGAGTGGCTATATGGCTCTGTGAAAGGGCATGTGAGCGACTTTATAGGTCTGTGAGTGGGTGTTTGAGTGGTTTTGTGGGTGTGTGATACGATGGATGGGATTCTGAGTGTGTGTGTGAGCGGCTGTGGTTTCAGTCAGTAAATGTTTGGCTTTTTGAGTCTATTGCTCTGGCCTCTTGACTGTGGAAGCGCATCAGGTGATGCAATAATGTGGTTTCAGAATGGAGGAGCAATTGAACTGTGTGATGGGTGGCTTGCAGCCCCGTCCTAGTGACGGATCACCACTTGTGATTTTAAGAAGAGGATGTGAAGCCCTGCCAAGTCCATGCATCAGAATTTAGACTCATGCATTTTAGTGATGGTGCCTGCATCACTGCACTAAAATGCAGTAGTCACACATTTTTAGCACCCCCGAATGCCCGAGGTATACTACGAGGAGCTGAGGGAATGGGTAGGAGTAAGCATGCTATCAACTTGTTTGTTGTAACCATCTAAAATTACATCATATTGAACTTTGGCCTCACAGTGCCATGTTAATCAAGTCAAACCCAGCATATGCTATCCTTGTGAAGTCTTCTGTTTAGTGGCGCAGTGCATCACTGTACCAAGCACGGTCATGGCGGGTACCGCACCTTGCATCATGTCTGTGCTGATCTAGCCATGTAAGCCGACCAGGCACCACAGAGGTGAAACAGAAATCACCAATACAGTGCTCCACATAGATTCAGTGAGGCGGCGCCTTGCTTGTTGTTATTTTCTGGCAAGGCATGCCTATCCCCCTATGGCCATGCTGGTTGATTGGGCAGTGAAGCAGACTCTCTAGCAGGAGACACCAGCTTAAGGTTTTTTTTGTTGTTGGTGTCTACCGTGGCACTGCTAGAGTGGCACCATTCTCAATGCTCAACAGAGGACGTTGTGCTCTTTAGCCCTGCACGGAAGAAATCATCTAAGCAGGAATCTCATGCAAGTTTTTCCACACAGCCCCTTCACTTAGAAGCATATATCTGGGGTGAAATCTCCTAGCAGTGGGCCGAGTGTGTTGCAAGAACAATAATGAGTAAATGGGGGCTGTCTTACAGGTTTTGAACCTGAAATCCCAAAGATGGGTGAGGAGAGTGAGTGCATCCGAAACCACTGCTTTACCAGTTTCCTTTGAACTCACCAACATCCCTTACCAAAGCAATGAAGGGTTGCATGAACATATACTTCCATATGCCACCTTAACACAGAACAACAGTCATACTGCACCTAGAACCGTGGGCTGGCTTGCAGCTTCGAGGCCATATTAAAGAAGGCGCTTCAATTGGCAACTTCAAGTGCGGGTGACAGAAGATGTGTAAATCTACAGATTTACAAATAATACGTTGCTTACTGCTTTGGGTTTACTGCTTTAAAGAACTGTAAAGGACAGGTGCTATTCTTACTTTATACATGAAAAAAACAGTGACTCGAGATTATTACTATATAGACAGCCGTGGTAAAGCCATAATGTAATGGATATACTGCGTATACTGCCTGTGGCTTGCACCTTTGACACACAATAATTAACAGTCATGTTCTTCTGAATATTTTATCACATGGGCAACACAGAATCCCTAATAGCATATTTAAATATTGTTCAGTGCCTCAGGCATGTAGCTTCTAAGCGCTCTGTTTATTATTATCAACCATTTCCTATCAATCTATGGAGTATGATAGCTGCAGAGTGTACTTGTCACTGCTGAGATGAGTCCTGGAGGCCACCCATAATGCTAAGGCAGTGGCTGACAATCTCCACTGCCACCTATGAACAGGATCTCATCATCTTGTAGTTATACACTTGTTTCACAGTACGATCAGCTTACAAAGGGGTAGTAGTATGCTGACCTTCCATTACAGTTGCTTTGCAGAAGTTTTAAGATTTTTTAGAGCTTCTTGTTGCACAAGAGGATGCAATTTCTGATATATATCTGTTCCCCTTGAGTTAGATGTTTGTTTTTTATTCGCGAGAAAGTGTCACTCACAATGTTACATGTTTCGTTGTTGAATGTCACTCATAAGTACACTAAAAGAATGGAAATATCACACATAAGCCATATGAAAACCTGGCAGCTATGACTGTGACCGCATCATTTGAGTCAGGCTGGTCGGTCACCTCATTGAAGATAGTGGTAATACCTCAATTTTTGCATGTTGTACCAGTAGCGTAACAAAACTTGAGGGGGCTCCCCTGCACACTAAATGGATGGGTCTATTCTCCAGACTCAATCAGGAGCTCCAGGCCAGGGTACTGTGCTGAAGGAGCCCCCTGGAGCTCAGGCCCCCCCACGCACAATGGAGGCTGCAGAGGCCTATGCAACACCTCTGGAGAGTGATAATTGAGGAATGGAAAGCGAGGGCATGGAGCAGCAACTCTATGTAGTGAGGTAAGGCAGCTCTACTAGCGTACAACTGCTACATGGTGCTAATTTACAAAAAAACACAAAACTGGTCATTCTAGAGAGTAGTTTAGCCAGCAGTGTAAAAAATGCTTGCACAGGTTCCATGGGAAGAAAGACTTAGGCCCTGATTTAAAAAAAGTGGTCCGGCACCCAGTGCAGCGCCACTTTTCTTGCTCCCTTTAGCACCCCTTAACGCTACCATGTGTGCGCTGTATCTAAGATACAGTGCACCATGGCTGTAGTTAAGGGAACTAGTGTCCAAATTTTTGAAGCAAGTTCGAAGCTTTGCAGGATTATCATCAAAAGGGTTGACTCTAATCCTGCAAAGCCCATTGAGGCCCATTGAAAACAAAGACATGCCTCCTTTTAATGCCTGCTTTGAGCACACCATGGCACTTGCTAGCATAGCTGTAGCGCTTTGCTGGACTAGCATGAAAAATGTTGATACTAGTCCAGCAAAGCACTGGGAGGCCCACAAAATGAGGCACAGAGTAACTTTAATGCCTACTTGAGCAGGTGTTAAAAATGATGCTAGGATGACACAGTGAAATCTTGTAGATTTTGATGCGCCATTCCTAAGAGCCTCCTTGCGGAGGAACGCCTCTCTTGCATACATTATATCTAACATAATTATAATGTGGTGCAAGGGTTTACAAACTGCACAATGGTACCATTGCACCAGTTTGTAAATACGGTGTGGAGTAGGGCACTGTTCTGCGGCACTGTGGCATCAGAAAAAATATGTTATGGGTGTGTAAGGGGCTTGTAAATGAGACTGTTAGTTTGGTGTGGGGATAAAGGTCTCTCTTTAACCCAAACAACCCCAGAGCACTGATTTCTCAGACAGAAGGCCATACAGACCACACCTTCAGTAGCTTTCACCTTCTCTGGTGTTGTGAGAAAACACTGTGTAAATGTGTTCTGTTTAGGTTTGAGTGAATTACTTACACTGATCCACTGGTACCTTTCCCCCTTAAGTGAAGAAAATGGACAGCATACATTCACTGCCATTGTATTCTTGCAGTAGCCTCCATTTATTAGGCCTGCATTGCTAACATGCTCCTTACACAACTCATTGTCAGGTCTGCTGTCATTGAGTGTCCAGGTTTTAGCAAGACTTAGTAGTCTGGGATTCATAAGGAATAGAGTCAGGACCAGGGATGTCCAGTACAAGTCCGGATCGTTGTTGGATTTTCAGGATTTCCCGGAGTATGGGAAGGCATGCTTACTACGTAGGTCAATGCCTCTTATGTGAATATTGTAAATAGAGGGCAGCAACTAGCCATGCTGGATACCCAGGGGCTGGGCAATATCAGACAAAAATCCTGTCTCAATAAATAACAGGCCCAGTGTCTATTTGTGACACCAGGAAAAGAACCTGTTTGAACAATCTCAAGAGCAGAGAACATGTGTGATATCAGGGGTAAACCAATCCTCAACAACTTCAGAATCAGACTGTGCCACCATCACAAGCTTTGGGGCAGGAAGGACACATGAAGCTACACTCTGACTGGACACTGTCTAGAGCTGAGCAGACCTAGACACTACCAGCAGTTCAACGCATGAGGACTGGGGGTTATCTAGACCTGCGGGCCTGTCTATGATGAAACTCCGCTTGGGCATCAAGAGTCTCTCTGTGTCAATCACCATGTTAATTCAGTTTGGCCACCTATTACAGCCAGTGCATCATCGGTGTGCTCAACACTCACATTTTGGCAGGATTCCTGTGTGCCCCTCATGCATATCAACCGCTCCTCCTGTGTACCCAGCACTTACATTGTCCCACCTTAATGCCCATCACGTATAACCCACATCACTCTTGTGTACCCAACAGTTGTACACGATGTCCCTCTGTACAGCCCATCTCTTACAATGTAAGTGATACTCAAAGTACAGCTCAGGGGCCACGTGCAGCCTTCTTGACCTTTTCAGGCGGCCTGAATCAACAGCAGCACAGGGCTACTGTTCAGTTGAGTCAGGAATAACATTAAAAAGATGTTAAAAATGGACAAACATTTATTTACTGATTAATTGAAGTTATAGAAAGGAAGAAACTAGGGTGTCCTGCACTGCTTATCTTTAGAAAACCATCATTTTTAAACACATCTTGCAGAAAACTAGCAACAATCTGACAAAACCTCATCCAAAAACAACAAGGTATTTCATTAACATGCAGAGCCTTTTCACCTTAGTACATCAGATTACGTCAATGCATTGAGAAGGTTTTTTTTAAGGTGAGAGTTTTCAAACTTGAATTGTGCAGGCACATTCATTAGCTCAGAGTTCTTGGGATATTTTATGACACAGTATCAGTTATGTGCATGATATTTTTTATGCAAAAGAGAGCCCTAAAGTAACTATAACTTGTGCCTTGGCCATGCACAGCTAATTACTCCACATATCGGCCCTCATTATGACATTGGCGGTAAATGCCGCCTACCACCATGCTGAGATCCGCCAACATACTGCCACGGTGGTGAATATCATTCACCATAATATGACTCACACACACCAATCCGACAGAACACAGCCACATACACAAATCTGCCAGACCAAAGGTCAGTGATAAAGTAGTGGTCCCAAAACCCATACCGTTACGCCAACAAAACAGCGCCCACCACATTATGACCCACGAATCACCACGGCGGAAATTCAACTGCGGTAAACCATTGGCGGGACATACTGCCGCACTCAGAATGGATACCCACATACAAAACAACATCACATTGGCCAATACAAAAAACACACACCTGACACCCATACACACACCACACCCACACACCCACACCACTATAAAACACACACCCACATTACCCACAACCCTTTACAAATAAAAATCATAACCACCAGACTGACACAAAGACTACTTACACAACTAGACACACACCACTTACACCCATACATTCCTCACACACCCCACATTACACACCCCACCACATTACTCAACACACTCTCACCAACACACACCACACAACACCCATGGCACCACAAAGGCACCCCGTTTCACTGAGGAGGAGTTAAGGATCATGGTGGAGGAAATTGTCAGGGTAGAGCCACAGCTGTTTGGAGCACAGGTACAGCAGATATTCATTGCAAGGAAGATGGAGCTATGGCGGAGAATCGTGGATGGGGTGAATGCCGTGAGACAGCACCCAAGAACAAGGGAAGACATCAGGAAGAGGTGGAATGACCTATGGGGGAAGGTACCTTCCATTGCAGCAAGGCACCAGCTCACCATACAGGGGACTAGCGGTGGACCCCTGCCTTCTCCCCCACAGCTCACAGCATTGGAAGAACATGTACTGGCAATAGTGCATCTTGAAGGACTCGCTGGAGTAGCCAGAGGACTGGACACTGGTAAGTCAACATTTACTACTTATTACCTCCATACCTGCATGCCATCTCACACCCTTACCCTTACTCCCATCACTCCACTACATCCCACACACTGCACCTACACATATGACTAACCACAATTCCAAGCCCTGTGTGCTATACCAATGCATGGATACCCCTCCCAGCCCTGCATGGACATCCATCGCTAAAGCATGCACAGCATGGGGAAACTAACATTCCCACAATACATCACCATACACAAGCAAAAGGTGGCAGGGCAACAGCAACGATAGAGGGGAAGCCAGGGATGTACAATATGTCACAGACATGAAGCATAATACATCAGTTACATCCCCACATGTACCCCAGCCAATGTCAGTGGAGAGAAGGTGCCACGGCTATCCAATCCCCCAACAGAAGATGTCCCCAGTGATGACAGTAACTCTGGACTTCTGGATCTGGATGACCTACCTGACCCATCAGGGACCACTAGACAGCCTGTTACCCAAGCCCACTCACAGACCACCACAGAGCTTCCCCCGTCAGGATCCAACACCTCAGCACCCACCCAGCGTACACACACCTCTGTCCCCAGGACACATCAATCAGCATTGTGCCCACCTGTCCAGGGACCCCAGGCCACATCTCATACCTAAGGCAAACAGGGAACTGGGGTTAGTGTCAGTGGGCACCCCGTTCAGGGGACAGAGAAACAGGGCAAAAGGGAGACTGGGAGGTCTGATGTGCACCAGAGTAGGACAGGACCAGGGAACCAATCCTCCAGGAGGCACTCTCTGAGATCCTGGGTGCCTACCAACATTCCCAGGACACGATGGGCCAGATCCTTGACAACCTGCAGGAGAACAGGCGGCTGAAGGAGGGACAGTATCGGGGGATCAGGGAGAACTTGCAGGCCATTAACACCACCCTGATCTCCATAGCAGTAGTGCTGGCAGGCATGGCCAACATCATGAGGGAGGCAACAGCACACCAGCGGTCCCCTACCACTAGCCAGTCCACTGACCAGCCCTCCACTTCTGCTGCTGCTATTGGGCAGGAGGCCCCGCCACAGGACCCACAGGCTACCAGCATCCCTCACCCTGCAAAAGGTGAACTACCCCAAAAACATTCCCTGAGAACCAGAGAGAAGCCAAAGACACTTGCCATGACCACCACCAGGAAATGAGACTCCTGATTGTTCCCCTTGTGTCCCACTCAGTCACCTTATCCACCTTGAACTGCCGTTGCTCCCCTTCCTATGGCCACTTGGACACTGGACCTGTGCTACAAACACACTGGAACAATACCCTGGACTTTCCTCCATCATCACCCCATTCCATTGCACTTTTCCCTCAATTTGTCACCACTAAAATAAACACCCTTTAACAAAACTCAAATACTTGCATGTCAGGTGTTGAAAAAGTGTATTTATAGAAACAGTTACATCCATTGCAAACGAACTGTACATTGTGAGAGCATAGAAATAATGACCTGTAGCTGGCTGTAGTCAGCACATCAGTACACAGTTGTCAAACCACCAACATATGTAAAATGATACACCAGAGGTGACAGTAAATAGAGGTAAAAGTTAGTTAATGTCATCATGCCATAGCAACACAGAATACACCAATAGTCAAAGAAATGTGAAGTTGCACAGTCTCACCTGTGTGTCATTGGAAGTACTGATGAATAACTGATGTTCTGCTGTCCTCATCCTCATCTTCAGCCTCTTCATCCTCACTGTCATCAGGGTCTACTGCAACCACAGGGGCATCTGCGGTCTCCTTCTCCTTAAGAAAAGGAACTTGGCCCCTGAGGGCCAGGTTGTGCAACATGCAGCATGCAGCATGCCACGACTATTTGACAGACCTTCTCGGGTGAGTAGCACAGGGATCCACCTGTCAGATAGAGGCACCTGAACCTGGCCTTCAGGAGGCCAAAGGTCCTCTCAATGACCCGTCTGGTTCCCCCATGTGCCTCCCTTACAACATTCTTCAGCCCTTGTCCTGGCATTCTTCACATGGATGAGCAGCCACAAAAGGTTTGGGTAGCCAGAGTCACCTGCAGGCATTGAAGGACAACATTTAGCCACACAATATCCTATGAAGTTAACACCAGAGGCATACACTAACACACTGGGTGGGGACCAAGGCTCACCTATTAGCCACACCCTGTACCTCTGTAGTTAGGCCATCAAATTTGGGATGCTGCTATTCCTCAGGAAAAAGGCATCATGCACTGACCCAGGATACTTAGCATTGAGGTGGGAGATGTACTGGTCCACCAGGCACACCATCTGCACATTCATGGAGTGGAAATTCTTATGATTCTTGTACACCTGTTCATTCTGACGGGGGGACTAACGCAATATGTGTGCCATTAATCACCCCAATAATATTAGGGATATGTCCCATTGCAAAAAAACAGCCTTCACAGTGGCCAAATCTTCCACCTGGGGGAAAGCCATGTAAATGCACGTGTTTTTACCAGAGCAGACAATACTCTTGCCAGCAAGATTGAGAACATTGGCTGTGACATTCCTGCTGCCAAGCCCACTGTCACTTGGAAAGAACCTGTTGCCAGGAAATGGAGCACTGATAGCACTTGCACAAGAGGGGAGATCCCAGTCGTATGACGGATAGATGAGATCAGGTCTGGCTCCAACTGAGCAAACAGCTCTGGCATTGTGGCCCTGTCCAGTCTATAGGTGAGTATAATGTGCCTGTCCTTCAGTGTAGCTAAGTCCACCAGGGGCCTGTACACAGTGGTATGTCGCCACCTCCTATTCATCCGCAGCTGTAGGTATCTAAGGAACAGAAGAGTGAGCAGGCTGTCACAATTTGAACAACAAAACCACAACAGCAGTCCACACAGTGCACTCATGTATTGGGATAGTGTTAATGTCGAAGTATGTGCCAATCTAATCTGTGACGCAGCAATTGTCGATATGCCTGTTCCCCCCCTGAAATGGAGACCGCCTGTCCTGTATGTAGGGATAGGTGGAAGTGAGCTAACTACGCCAACGTTGGGCGTCGTGGCAGAAGGCGGTCTTGCACTGCTGTGCAAATCCTCATTGGATAATATAGGGCTCTATGGAGTACAGTGGCCAACGGGGATCTATGCTGGCGGTGACGGTTTACACTGCTGCGGGCGTGACCGCCATTTTCTATCACAATCCTCACTTGTTTCCTGACCTTCAAAAGGAGAAGACCTACACTGTGTGTGCAGCTGTGATCTGCATCTAGAAACCTACCTTGCCCCGTTTGACCTTCACTTCAGAGGAGTTGGAGCGACTGGTGGATGGGGTCCTACCACAGTACGGACAGCTGTATGGGCTTCCGGACCAACAGGTGAGTACATTTTGGCCAGGATGCATGCAGCAAGGATGCATGGAGATGTGTGTGAAAGCATGGTGTAAGGGTGGGTGAGGTGATAGTCTGTTGGCGGTGTACATGTTGTGCGCTGGCCTATCTGTGTACCAATGATGATGGAAATGAGTGTGGTGGGCCATTGTGTGACAGGCTGTACTGTTTGTTTAATGGTGTTCTCCTTTCTATATTGCCTCTGCAGGTCAGCGCCCATCAAAAGAAGGCATTATGGTGTGCCATTGGCAAGGACATGCGGACTCTGGGTGTCTATGGCAGGTGGAGCACCCACTGTCAGAAACGGTGGGAGGACTTAAGACGCTGGGCAAAGAAGACTGCGGAGGCCCAGCTGGGGATGGCCTATCAACAAGTAAGGGGTGCCCGTTGGACCCTGCCCCCCTGGATGGCCTGCATACTGGTGGTGGCCTACTCTGAGCTGAATGGGTGTTTGAGGGCAGTACAGCAGCCACAAGGGGGTGAGTACAGTGGGTATCAATACATATTTTGGCTGGTGGGGTGGTATCAGGGTGGTGGTTGTGTGTTAGTAGATGCCTCTAAGGCCAGGCCAGACATGTCCAAGTGCGTCATCTGAAGGGTAACTGGTGCATGGCAAATACAGGTGACCCAGATTGTTAGCAGTCCATTTCAGGCAGGGCTTTGTGGCTCCCAGGAGTACTGCAGTTGGCGGGTTTGGTCCTTATCTTGCCTTAGTGACTAGCCATATCCCTGGTAGTGCAACGCATTGTGCTCAAGCCTGTTCCCTGTGTGTGACGATGATGTGTATGCCTACTGCAGTGTTGCTGCAGTCACTTACCCAGTGTATCCTTTGTCTCTCTTCCCCCTTTCTTGTTTTGTCATCCTGTCCTTGTGTGCATTAGCATCATCTGGTAGAGGAGCAGGGGTACTGGTGACAGAGGACCCAGAAGGCAGAATCCACCAACGCTGAGGGACCCGGTGGGACAGAGGGCAAGGGGAGCACCACAGCAGAGAATGGAGGAGACAACACAGACTTAGATACCTCCTCCAATGGGAGCTGCCTGGTGGTGGTGGACACCTCTGGGGCCACCCCAGCTGCAGGTACATCCTCTACCCCCATACCAGCACCGCCCTCCCAGCAGCTCCTCAGCGAGTTTCCAAAGCCATCTCACCCGGGAGGGTGGGCATCTCCTTCACCCCAGGTACCTCAGGCCCTTCCCCAGTGAGCCCTGCTGCCCTGAGTGAGGAGGCTATTGACCTCCTGAGATTCATCTCTGTAGGGCAGTCAACCATTGTGAATGACATCCAGGGGCTGGAATCCCAGATGCAGCAAGGCATTGCATTCCTGAAGGGCATTCAAAGTGGATTGGCGGCCCAACAGAGATCAATTCAGGCTCTGGCCTCCTCTCTGATGGCAGCCATTGTCCCTGTTTCTACCGTCCCCCCTCCAACTACCTTTCCTCAGTCCCATTCTCCTCAACCTCAACCCATCCCAGGCACACATAAAGATGAGCATGCACACAAGACAACACCCAAGAGTGGCACAGGCAAACACAGGCACCACACTTGATCCCACAAGCACACTTTTGCAGACATGACAACATTCACTGCTTTCACTGTCTCCTCCTCCTCCACCACCTCCCTCCCAGTCATGTCAACACTCACACCTGCATGCACTACATCAACATCCACTACTATCCTCACCACACCAAGCAGAACACACACCTCATTGGCGGACACCTCCACAACAGCCATGCACGTGTCCCCTCTGTCATCTCCCACCTTGTCTGTTCCCCCCTCCGAAAGGACACAAGTGCAAGCACTCACACACCCAACAGTCATCCACCTCACAACAGCATACAGCCCATGCCCCTTTACCTAAGTCCAGTAGACACACACCCTAACAACCACTCCCTCAACCTCCACTTCCATTACTCCTCCCTCTTCCCACCCCAACTTCCCCAAAAAGCTTTTCCTTTCCCAAATTGACCTCTTCCCTACCCCTCCCCCCCTGCCCATATGAGCAAAGTACCAATGACAGTGGTAGCACCACCTACTCATGGTGGTAATGATACCACACCTCTATTGAAGAAGGGGAAGGAGCCAGCACCACCAGACAAGAAGGGGAAGGAGCCAGCACCACCAAGCAAGCAGGGGAAGGAGCCTGCACCACCTGGAAAGAAGGGGAAGGAGCCTGCACCACCCAGAAAGAAGGGGAAGTAGCCTGCACCCCCAAGCAGGAAGAGCCCATCCACCCCTGCCAGAAAGATTAAGGGATCCACGGACCATGTACTGGAAGAGACAAAGCCCTCTGCTCCAGCAGAGTATGTCAGACTGACACCTCCACCACCACAAGCTATCACAGGGCCCCCACCACCAGCTGAAGTGCAGCCATCAGAAAGTGCAGAGGCTGCCCAGGAGGCTCTTCCATCCACCACCACAATGCAGCCATCAGACAGTGCAGAGGCTGCCCAGGGGTCTCCTCCATCCACCACAACACTGCAGGCATCAGACAGTGCAGAGGCTGTCCAGGAGGTTCTTCCATCCACCACCACACTGCAGTTATCAGCCAGTACAGAGGCTGCCAAGGAGGCTCCTCCATCCACCACCACACTGCAGCCGTCACCGCCAGTGGATGCCATGTAGGCCACACTCAAGGGGCTGCTGTGTGAGTTTCCCCCTCCAGAACCAGTGGGGTCGTCACCCACTCGAGAGATTGTGGCCTTGCACTCCCCAGGACAAAGCAATGGGCATTGAGCCCCCTCCAGAACCAGTGGGGGTAATCACACACCTGAGAGACTGTGGCCTTGCACTCCCCCGGACAGAGCATTGGGCATGGAGCACCCTCCAGAATCAGTTGGGTAGTCACCCACCTGAGAGACTGTGGCCGTGCACTCCCCAGGATAGAACAATGGGCATGGAGCCCCCTCCAGAACCAGTGGGCTTTTCCCCACATCCGGCTGAGGTACCCCCCACTCCTCTTGAAGTGCCTGCCTATTTGCAAAATGATGCCCCTGCAGTGTACTATCCGGATGAAGTCAGATTTTGAGTTGGGCCTTAGACTGTGCCCTGTGGCCATGTGGGCCCTTAGAACATTGTGCTGTGCAGTGTCCCTTTCTGTACATATGTACATATCTGTTTCATTGACAAATCAAATTATCAATTTTGATGTTGATCTGATTACAATCACTTTAGTCCATTCCTGTTGTCCTATTCTGCCATTTTTCAGGGACAAATAGTTTTTCGTGTACAGCTGGTTGCGTGTATGGTGTGTGTGTCTGGTGTGTGTTGTGTGTGGGTCACTCTCGTTTTCCACCCACCCTCCCATGTGTGCTATGCGGCTGTACTCACCGTCACCGTCTTCGTCGGCATTGGTGATCCAGGTGGAGCATAACGTAGAAGATCATTGGAAAGACTTCCAGTTCGGGTTCCATTGCGGCGTTGTTCTTCCCTGTGTCTCCAATGGTGAGTCCTTTCTCTTCAGTGATGCGTTTTGCCAGGCTTTTGATGGCTTTGGTGCCGCCACAGAAAAGGTGGTGGAGTACTGTGTCTTAATATGGTGGGCGGTACTTTGTCTTCCCCCTGGCTGTTGTTGACTACCGCCGTGGAGAGTGTTGTTTCCACCCTGGCAGTTGGTGTGGTACATTGGCTGTCTTTGGGAGTTATCACCGACATGGTCATAATTTGGCAGTACTTACCACCAGCCTGCTGGTGGCATTGCCGCCACTTTATCACTCACCGCCAGGGTCATAATGATGGCCATTATATAATTGATGAGATTTTGTATGACATCTTTGATATTATCACTACAACATATGCAATAAAATTATTGATAAGGAAAATGTGCATGGCAAGGGCGCGAGTTATAGTTACCTTAGTGCACGAGTTATAGTTACTTGAATGCACTCTAAATTTAACTGCTGAATTTCTATGGTTTTGCATGAGTAGATTTATAAGTTAACTATAACGTCCTGGCAACCTTTGTTTTTTTCAGT
This sequence comes from Pleurodeles waltl, assembly GCF_031143425.1. NCBI lineage: Eukaryota > Metazoa > Chordata > Amphibia > Caudata > Salamandridae > Pleurodeles > Pleurodeles waltl. The sequence goes on from NC_090445.1 coordinate 1,300,409,022, forward strand.
TAATATATATAACTGCACAGAGATCTTGGAACAGCACTGGCTAATGCTGTACATTCTGTGAAGCTGTTTGATCACATCATGGATATCTATATAGTGGCAGTTGCTACTAGGTAGTTATAGTTGGGACCTAGTTTATATAGAAAAAGCATTTTTTGTTTTGTTAATAGCCTTACCACGTTTGATGAATCGTCACAAGATTTTCAAAAAACAACTGACGCTACTTCAGTTGCCGTCTGTAAAGATTCAGGGTGATCTGTCAAGCAGGGGTCGAGTAAAATGTTGATAACGATATCATGAGTGCGGTAATTTGTGTGGTAATTAGCAGTGCATGGCGAGGGTGCGAGTTATAGTTACTTGCGATATCTCTAACTATAGCAGGTGAATTTATGTGGTTTTGTACAATTAAAATGGGAGCCTAACTGTAATATTCCTGTAAACTTAGTTTTTTTTAAAGTGAATTTCTTAGTTTTTTTATCCTATTTCCCAACTGTAACCTTTAGCTTCTTCAGTGAATTTCCATGATTTTTTTTAATGTATAGTAATTGTCATTACAATACATTTATCCAACCACCACCGTGCATGACCTTCAGCCTGTGGCCAGTCCTTGCGGTCAACCCCTATAACCACACAACCATCATCTACATATTGTTCATGTCCACGCTATCAAGGCTAGCTAATGTTGCACACTACCATTGAACAACCTTGGAAAATCTTCAAAGGACCATGTCACCATGATTATGCTCATTATCCACTGCTACATGGAAAATGGATGTGACAGGTACCATATGTGAAAATGGAGGGTGGAGCACTCATCCATGTCACACAGAGGAGCATGACACTACTCCCATATCTGCTCAGGTCACTACCTGGTGAGCTGTGGCATGACTTCATGCATTGTCCCAGAGTTACTTGATGAGCCCCTTTGCCTGTATATGAGTCTAAAAATCTGCTCAGCATGTTGCACATAGCACTCAGCATCACCATCTCATATGTGGGTGCATGCATGCCCCATAACTTATCTGCACAGAGATCATGGAATAGCACTTGCTAATGCTGTACAATTGTGTGGAGCTGTTTGCATTACATCATGGACACCATTGCAACCAACACTATCTGATAATGTTTTTAGTGATGGCATGCTGTATGACAATCTTGCAAGGACATCATTCAGGTCAAATACACATGTCAGGATCTGTGAGAATGGCATGGGCTGGCAATGTTGAAACATAAGACACAGAGCATGAGGCATTACACCACATGGGTGGGAACATCCACAGCATTTTCAAGAGTGGTATGTTGACCACTGTCCTGCTAATCTTAGACACCTATTCACATGGTCATTAATCCCACCATGACCTGAATTACTCTGTGCTACATGTGGCACACAGACCAGTAACATGTTTAGTGAATAACATCGTCTCACCCAGCACACATATGTAGGACCCTGTATTTCTGGCACACGTCCTTACTTTCATCACTGTGTTTCTACTCATACACCATGTTCAACATTTATGAGGCCCTTGCAGCACATGCTGCCACAAGTGAATTGTTTTCTTGGTATGCACATCCTACACACAACATCAGTCATGCAGTCCATATCCATGTATAGCATACAATGTCTGTAGTAGCACACATGCACTTGGTACATGGCATTGCCCACAATATACAAGGTCACACAGGATACTCCACATTACACTTTGACACTCACTGGTAGCATAGCGGTATACAAAGCTTGCCATCTCTCCAATGGTATAAGGTTGGGGTCCACCTGCAAGAAATAACATGAGGCATAGCACTGTGAATGTTGAATAATGAACACTATAGAATACTATTGCACATTACACATGATTTGCTAATTGACATAGAAACCGTAGGTTAGTGAATACCCAATTGAGCCATTAGACATATCTCAGTGACATACATGCGTAGGTCAGGCTGACATGTACACATATGTGCTGTAACCATATATATATGTCTAAGCTACTCTGTTGACATTTTGAAGATGATTTCCTACTGTAACATTTTCCAAGCATAGATAATTGTAATGGCATTCTACTCATACATGGCTTACAGGACACACTGAGCCATGAATCCATTTACTCCTGCATCACTTTTATCAACACATCAACATAACTATGCAACATGCAACAGTAGTCAGGCCCTTAGTGGACATGGACACTTGTCCCTGGTAACTATGTGTAACTATGTACCCTAGCACCATGACACAGGTGTGTCAGCATTGATGCACATCAGAATTTAGTGACTAAAAACAGGGGACAAGTATAGGAATACACCATTTGTCTTCTTAATGGTGCATTGCTGCCCTTGTCATGGATGCTGTTTGGTGAAGACACACTTCTCACAGCCCCGCCCTTTGTCATAACTTGGTAAAGGAAGTCCTGTGGCCAACAGACATGTACTTAGAATGACAAAACAGGAATCAGCCACATAGATTGTGCACTCACCCACAGTTACACCGACCTCGATTCCATGGTGATCCAGAAGTTCCCATTCCCTTGTGATTGTGTCTGCCCATTGATGTTTTAATTGGTGGGTTGTGCTCTTGACCTCATAGACACAGGTCATGTGGAACAGGACCTTCCCCCACCACAGCTTGCGTGCCTCCGTCCTGTATCCCAGGATTACTCTTCCCCCCATGGCCACCTCATTAGTGAGGTACTGTGTGATGAGCCAGATAAATACTCCAAACTCATTGTCACTGAGGTGACCTTCTCTTCCTTTCCCCAACATGTCCTGAGCCAAACTCATGGTGCCCTCAACAAAGAAAAAAGAACCCCAAATTAACCCCAACTACCCCAACAGATGAAACTACCCCAAAGGCAAACACCTGACAATACAATCACAAACAGAACATAATACACAAATATACAGGACAAAACAGACGTCAGGGACAGTAAAGAGACAGAAGACAGCACAAAAGACATCTCTACCAGCACCCTACAACACAGTTCCAACCACAGTCAACCTCTCTCCAACACAGACAAAAAGACTGTGACTGTAAGAGAAAGTGAAAGTAACTTTGCAGCAAGTCAGATCCGTTGTTTTTTTTATGTTACGCACCAATGCATGGAGCCGTTCCGACTTGTCACATGTGATGTGTCATTTCTGACAGATGCAACAGGTTGAAAACACACACATTTGGACAATGCATCATTTTTTTTCTGATGCAATGACTGTAATATGTGTAAAGATGTATGGTGTGGAAATAATTTTTCTAGTCATGTGGATTGTTGTGTTGCCTGTAAATAGGTGTGTTTTACACACTCCTCTCTTTCCATGTGTCCAACGTATGTATTATAAGTGTACATGGGTGAAAGTACATGTCTTACAAGGAAAAGACAATGCATAGGCCACATTTCTTATGGTTCATGGACTTAACACCTTCAGACTGATGTGCTATCAATGTTTTGCCACCTCAGCCCATTACTTAGCTTACCCCAGAGATGCCATTGACTAGCCTTGTGTGGCCTATACACCCACATGTAGGCCTGCGCACACGTTAAACAATATGCGCTGCGTCCAAAAAAGTGCAGACAGCAGGACGTCACGCAAGGGTGGGGTGGGTTACACTGTGTGGTGCACACAAGTGTTGTGATACATAGGGTCTCATTTATAAGCCACTAGCACCACCGGTGCTTCACTTTGGCCAACGCTTCAGTGGCACAGTGCCCTGCACTATATTTCCAAGGAATTGAGGCACTTTTTATGGCTTGATGCTGCCTCATATTTTTGGAGCTGGGCACAGCACCACCAGAGCATCTCAAAAGAGTGAAACTCCAGTGGTGCAAGGGGCTTGTAAATCAGACCCTTAGCACACACATGTGTATGGACAGGTGAATGGTGCAATTTCCTCATTTTCCCCTCATCGAGGGGACACATGGCCAGTTTGGCACAGGATGTGGGTTCTGAACCTGGCACAACATTTGACATACATCAGACAGTCAAATCTTCCCTGCCCTGTTCTCTACTAGGTACTTGTAGGTAGCGCAATTCAACCTTGCCCAATCATCTACAAGGGACTTATAGGTAGTGTGATTCTACCTTATCCTATTATCTACTAGGGGCTTACAGGAGTCTGTCGTTGGCAATTGTCCTTGTGCCAATTTAGGTTATACCAATTGTTCTGAATAGTGGCCAGAAGCATGGTTATCAGACCCAAGGTACAGCCAAGGTCAGTCCACACCATTTTCAATGACTAAAATTGTAGTATATAGAAACTGGATGACTTTCACTAACTGTGACTGTGCAGGTAATTTGGCCACACACTGGTTGTGATGCTATATGTAATCTCACATAGGTACACTCTTTCTGGTTATCACGCTCTACACTCTTTCTGGTTATCACAATCTTCTTACATTGAGTGAGTCACTCATGCATGTCCCATACATATGACTTGTTTGGTGACTCAGCAAGGTTGCTGCTATTGATGTTGCATGTTAGTCATGCTTCCTGTCTTCTACATACTCATCTTCCGGCTGTTCCTGCTTCTCATTGTCATTGGGCCATGGGAGATTGTGGCCTGCACATGTGGTTGCCATTATGCAGCACAGTAGCATTGGTTCAATGGCTATAGTTTGGGAATAGAGTCTGTCGTCCAAATCCCTAGCCTAATTCCAGGAGTGGTACTGGTGTATTCTGGGATTCCCCTCCCCAATGTAGAAGGTCCTGTTTAGGCCATGATATGGACTCTGCTGGGCTTCCATGTGGGTATGCTTGTGAGGAGTAGTCAGCCACAGCTACAGATTCTATACTTTGTCAGCTGCACAGTGAGTAGGGGTGGTTTTGGGTAATGGTTGTTCCAGTTAGTTTTCCAACATATATATTCAAGTTGTTCTATGTCCTGATGTACTCAGACCTATTGCCAACAGTATGGGACATGCTATGACATTGGTTGGCATACATGCAAGATGAATACAGATTTTTGAGACACTGTGCTACACAGAGAGATGTACTGTCCTCCTTGATACACTTACTATTTCTCATAAATGTGAGTACTAAATATGTTGCTGTTGTGAGTTGTCAACAGTGTTAAGAATCTTTCACCCAGTGATTTGACACATATTTAATACTGAGCAACTGTTGTAGTTCCTGACTACTATTTAAAGATCTTTGCGTACAGTGTTGCCCTGATGCAGCAGGTAGTGATACCTACCTGTCTGTTTCCATTAGAAACAACAGTTCAATGTCATGAATTACTGATTTCATTTTAACCTGTTTTTTAGCAGGCAAGGCAAACATTACACAACACACTTTTCAGAGCTCAGTGCATTTAAACTGGTACTTAAAGGATGACAACAGTGTTCATACTAGGTTGACAAATTTTGGGCCCTACTCATGGTTTCCTGGATGTAGATTTTTTAGGAAATGGGACTGTGCCAAACACTCTGAGACATATGTTGTATATGAACTTTTATTCATGTTTGGCAGTGATGCATTATTCCACATGTAGTCAGTTGAAGAAATGCTGAACAATGTGGGCACGGCGCTGTGCACCAGCAGCAGTGTTCTGAATGTCTGGATGATTTAGCATGTCATCCTCCTCCTCTTCCCGTGGAGGCTCCTGTTCTTCATTCCAAGGGACATTTTTTGACACATAAATTGGGCAAAATGGCACATGCCAGGATCATCTTGCAGACCACGGTTGAGGAATACAAAATTCATCCACATGATACAGCCAGGCAGAGAAAACAGACTTTTAGCAAGCCAATGGTCCGGTCCACAATGTTCATGATCCAAACATGTGCCTGTTTATAGACCCTCTTCTGTTTGGTTTCTGGATTAGTTAAAGGGGCCATTACCCATGGCTGGATGCCATAACCTTGGTCAGCTGTAATGTTAGAGAAACAAATGCCACTGCCAGGGTTTACTGCAGTTGCATTTATTCTGCACATGTCATGTGTATTTGTATTGTCATGCACTTCTCCCAATTATGAATACATGACATGTTATTCATGACAGTTTATGGCCATTTCTAGGGCCCTGATCACTGACTGAATGTGTGGTCCAATGCAGTGCACAGGTAGCTACATCATACATATCAACTTCCTGACAGGCATATTTATGCTGCAGGGTTGGATGGTGTTTAATTCATATCACTCTGGTCCACTCAATATTTTGTGTTGCCACTACATGTGTGGTGGGACAGAATGTGGCTGTACATCGTTTTTGAATGTCCAGCTTAGGTTGGTTGTGACATGCCAGAGATGGCTGACACAGACACATGTATAGGTCCGGGCTCCTCCCAAGATGTTGTTATTGCCCTACATAATATTTGTCCATGCCTATGATTGTCCTTAATTGTCGATGAAATTTGAAATGCTGCCATCCACAGAATATGCCCTCACACAACATAACCGAGTGATATGATGTGACAACTGCCATTTCCAAATCCATGTTTGCATGTCACAGTGTTGTAACGTGTACAAGTGAGGCAGATTTGTACTCAATGTGTGCACACATAACATGTATCCTGCAGATTGTGTGTGGTAATCAGGGCAGCTACACAACTTCCTTTACTGTACTACGTCTCGTAGGAGGGGAACTGGTACACATTACTTGGGTTCTCATGCCAATTTGGGGCCAATAGATCTGGACTTACACAGATTTTGCCTCACAAGTACACATTCACACTTGCATCAAGGGTGTAGGTGTACTTCTGAGCTTTCAGAATGGAATTTGTGTGTGCAGGTGCACCTTCCAGCCAAGGCTGCTGCCTCAGAAGCATGGTGAGTGATGTCTGTGTATATAACTACAGTATACTTCACACATGTGAAATGTGAGTTATTTGACAGTGCATTAGATATTTGTAAAGCTGCATGTCACTTTGTCATGTGCGTTGCTTTTTCATCTAGCACCTAGAGACTCATTTGTGAAGCCCATGGCACAGGGTAACACACCAAGCATGTGTAGGAGGCTGGACTGGCTTGTAGTGAGTACCAAGGGGTACTTACACCTTGCACCAGGCCCAGGTATCCCTTATTAGTGTATAGGGTGTCTAGCAGCTTAGGCTGATAGATAATGGTAGCTTAGCAGAGCAGCTTAGACTGAACTAGGAGACGAGTGAAGCTCCTACAGTACCACTAGTGTCACTTGCACAATATCATAAGAAAACACAATACATAGATATACTAAAAATAAAGGTACTTTATTTTTATGACAATATGCCAAAGTATCTCAGTGAGTACCCTCAGTATGAGGATAGCAAATATACACAAGATATATGTACACAATACCAAAAATATGCAGTATAGTATTAGAAAACAGTATAAACAATGTATAGTTACAATAGGATGCAATGGGGACACATAGGGATAGGGGCAACACAAACCATATACTCCAAAAGTGGAATGCGAACCACGAATGGACCCCAAACCTATATGACCTTGTAGAGGGTCGCTGGGACTGTAAGAAAACAGTGAGGGTTAGAAAAATAGCCCACCCCAAGACCCTGAAAAGTGAGTGCAAAGTGCACTAAAGTTCCCCAAAGAGCACAGAAGTCGTGACAGGGGAATTCTGCAGGAAAGACCAAAACCAGCAATGCAACAACAATGGATTTCCAGATGAGGGTACTTGTGGAACAAGGGGACCAAGTCCAAAAGTCACGACCAAGTCGAGAGTGGGCAGATGCCCAGGAAATGCCAGCTGTGGGTGCAAGGAAGCTGCTACTGGACAGTAGAAGCTGAGGATTCTGCAAGAACGACAAGGGCTAGAAACTTTTCCTTTGGAGGATGGATGTCCCACGCCGTGGAGAGTCGTGCAGAAGTGTTTTCCTGAAGAAAGACTGCAAACAAGCCGTGCTAGCTGCAAGTCGTGCAGTTAGGGTTTGTGGATTCTACTGTGGCTCAGGAGGGACCAGGATGTCGCCAATTGTGTCAGGGGACAGAGGGGGCGCCCAGCAAGACAAGGAGCCCTCTCAGAAGCAAGCAGCATCCGCAGAAGTGCCAGAACAGCCACTACAAAGAGGAGTGAAACAGTGCTCACCCGAAGTTGCACAAAGGAGTCCCACGCTGCCGGAGGACAACTCAGGAGGTCGTGCAATGCAGGTTAGAGTGCCGTGGACACAGGCTTGGTTGTGCACAAAGGATTCCCTCGGAAAGTGCACAGGAGCCGGAGTAGCTGCAAAAGACGCAGTTTCCAGCAATGCAGTCTGGTGTGGGGAGGCAAGGACTTACCTCCACCAAACTTGGACTGAAGAGTCACTGGACTGTGGGAGTCACTTGGACACAGTTGCTGGATTCAAGGGACCTCGCTCGTCATGCTGAGAGGAGACCCAGTGGACCGGTGATGCAGTTCTTTGGTGCCTGCGGTTGCAGGGGGACGATTCCGTCGACCCACGGGAGATTTCTTCGGAGCTTCTAGTGCAGAGAGGAGGCAGACTACCCCCACAGCATGCACCACCAGGAAAACAGTCGAGAAGGCAGCATTACAGAGTTGCAGTAGTCGTCTTCGCTACTTTGTTGCAGTTTTGCAGGCTTCCAGCGCGGTCAGCAGTCGATTCCTTGGCGGAAGGTGAAGAGAGAGATGCAGAGGAACTCGGATGAGCTCTTGCATTCGTTATCTAAGGAAATCCCCAAAGCAGAGACCCTAAATAGCCAGATAAGAGGGTTTGGCTACTTACGAGAGAAGATAGGCTAGTAACACCTGAAGGAGCCTATCAGAAGGAGTCTCTGACGTCACCTGCTGGCCCTAGCCACTCAGAGCAGTCCAGTGTGCCAGCAGCACCTCTGTTTCCAAGATGGCAGAGGTCTGGAGCACACTGGAGGAGCTCTGGGCACCTCCCAGGGGAGGTGCAGGTCAGGGGAGTGGTCACTCTCCTTTCCTTTGTCCAGTTTCGCACCAGAGCAGGGCTGAGGGGTCCCTGAACCGGTGTAGACTGGCTTATGCAGAAATGGGCACCATGTGTGCCCATGAAAGATTTCCAGAGTCTGGGGGAGGCTACTCCTCCCCTGCCTTAACACCATTTTCCAAAGGGAGAGGGTGTAACACCCTCTCTCTGAGGAAATCCTTTGTTCTGCCTTCCTAGGCCAAGCCTGGCTGGACCCCAGGAGGGCAGAAACCTGTCTGAGGGGTTGGCAGCAGCTGCAGTGAAACCCCTGAAAAGGCAGTTTGGCAGTACCCGGGTCTGTGCTAGAGACCCATGGGATCATGGGATTGTGCCAACAATGCCAGGATGGCATAGAGGGGGCAATTCCATGATCTTAGACATGTTACATGGCCATATTCGGAGTTACCATTGTGAAGCTACACATAGGTAGTGACCTATATGTACTGCACGCGTGTAATGGTGTCCCCGCACTCACAAAGTCCGGGGAATTGGCCCTGAACAATGTGGGGGCACCTTGGCTAGTGCCAGGGTGCCCACACACTAAGTAACTTAGCACCCAACCTTTACCAGGTAAAGGTTAAACATATAGGTGACTAATAAGTTACTTAAGTGCAGTGTAAAATGGCTGTGAAATAACGTGGACGTTATTTCACTCAGGCTGCCGTGGCAGGCCTGTGTAAGAATTGTCAGAGCTCCCTATGGGTGGCAAAAGAAATGCTGCAGCCCATAGGGATCTCCTGGAACCCCAATACCCTGGGTACCTCAGTACCATATACTAGGGAATTATAAGGGTGTTCCAGTATGCCAATGTAAATTGGTAAAATTGGTCACTAGCCTGTTAGTGACAATTTGAAAGAAATGAGAGAGCATAAGCACTGAGGTTCTGATTAGCAGAGCCTCAGTGAGACAGTTAGCCATAACACAGGTAACACATACAGGGCACACTTATGAGCACTGGGGCCCTGGCTGGCAGGGTCCCAGTGACACATACAACTAAAACAACATATATACAGTGAAATATGGGGGTAACATGCCAGGCAAGATGGTACTTTCCTACAGCATGTTGCTGTGCTGCCATGCACCACCAGGAAAGGCCAGGTATGAACCATAGTTACAAGATATGGCACCGTTCTTACCCCTTCCCATACACGAATATACAAAGTGATGACTGGCAACAAGCCAGCCATCTTTGCACCATAGTGCAAGGGTTCCTGCATTGTCTGGATGATTGTTTTTGTGCAGAATTGGAAACCGCCCTGCACATAAGCCACCACAGGAGGTGTTTACCTCTTTCTATGTGTGGTGCAGAATGTGGTAGACATAGAAGGAGGAGGATACAGGGACTGATGTAGACATTTCTACCTGTTATGCCACTATTATTCCCCCCCATCAGATGACATGAAATTGTGATAGATTTTCAGACTTCTAAATCAATGATTACGTCAGTTAGGTTTGTCTTTCATTTGTGTTGCATGTGTATACCCCAAATAACATCTATAGAACGACCCTTTGGCACAGTGTTGTGCAAGTAAGTTGTCCATATTTACAAGGCCATGATAAACCATGCAAGGTGGCTTTGCATGCCCTTGTAAATATGTCTTGGCACACTGTGTCAGCAAAGCATCATACAAATGTTCTAGTGTTACAAAGTGGCTTAATACCCTGGTAACTGGGGCTCCTAAACCCTGATGTTTGAGACATGACATGGCTGATGTCCCACATGTGCTGCACGTTACCCCCCCTGTGTAGACCTTCCTTGCACACATAGATGTAGAGCAGTTTTCCTGTCTGCTATGCATGACTGTGTGCCCTTACATCATGCAATGCATGCAAAACTATGTTGAGATGTGTTTCATTGTGTGTCAGGGTGAATTGCTTTATATTGTATACAGTAGCAGAGTGCATGTTTTGTGACAGGCCTCATAGTGCAGTTCCTATCCATGCAGGCAGAGAGTGATCTTTGTATTGTGTCCACCATGTCTATTTGTTCTTGTGTCTGTTAGGTACTTGCTATTTGCTTACCTTCAGCAGTCAATTGTCTTACTGTCCATCCTGAAACCTCTGATTGATGATGGAGTTGTGGAAGATGTACTCTTCATGGACACCGCCTAGGTATTTGACCAGTACATTGAGGATTAAGCTGCAATGATCCACGATGACCTGCACATTCATAGAGTGTGTGTGCTGCCAGTTGTGCACGCGTGTTCTGTTGAGGCAGGTGGTACAAGCTGCACAGTTGTGCAGTCCAAGGCCCTGAGGACATAGGAAAAGTCAGTAACTGTGTAGAAGGCCTATTTGATTTCCTCCAGCAACTGCTGGGTATTGGGGAAAAGGATGTGTTGGGGTGTGAGGCGGATGATTGCATCCAGAATAGAGGGCAAGAACACAGACAGGGAGGGCTGTGATACTCCACCCACTTGTGCTGCTATGGTCTGGAAGGATCTAGATGCAAGAAGGTTAAGCACAGCCAAGAGCTTGGTCAGTGGTGAGAAGTTGGTGGACTGCTCAACCATTGGCTGCAGATGTGGCATAATGAGTTGGAACATATGTACAATTTAATCCCAGCGCAGTTGGTTGAAGGTGATGACCTACTCCTCCCTGAGGGCAATCAGGGATGCCAGCTGGTGAAAAATGCACTCCTGCACTGCCTCAGTGGTCTGAGTGGTGGTGACTATGGTATGGTGGTGCTGGATATTGTGGTGGTGATGTTAAGTTTGTGCTGGTCTTCTTAGTGCCTCAACTTGTAATAGGAGTAGGTCCATGTTGTCCTCCAAATTGCCAGGGCGTTTTGTGAGTGTTCTCCTTATGTACCTGTGCCTAGGGGTCATTTTAATGTCTGAAGGGTGAGGCCTAGCAGTACAGAGCCAGTGTGTGCTGTGTCACTGGCCGCTGAAATAAACCTGTGAAACTGCTTTGTGAGTTCTCAAACTCACGTTTTAGTGCAAATATCTCAACTCTGTGACAGACTGTACATACTTTTCACTTTTAGAAACTTTCTCATACCCTTTCACAGCCTTGAGCCAAGCATTATATAGCACATAGCCTTCAACCAGGAACAGACATTCACGTTGCCACAGTGTTAGACCTGACAGCCTTAGGGTGGTCACCGCTAACTTTTAGCCTGCCTCCCTCCACTTTTTGGACACTGTTTTTGCTGGTTTTAGGACTCTGTGCACTTCACCACTGCTAACCAGTGCTAAAGTGCATATGCTCTCTTCCTTTAAACATGATGACATTGGATCATACCTAATTGGATTATTTAATGTACTTATAAGTCCCTAGTAAAGTGCATTATATGTACCCAGCACCCGTAGATTAAATGCTACTAATGGGCCTGCAGCACTGATTGTGCCACCCACTTAAGTAGCCCCTTAACCATGTCTAAGGCCTGTGTGTGCAGTTTCACCGTCAATTCGACTTGGCATTTAAAATTACTTGCAAGCCTAAAACTCCCCTTTTTCTACATTTAAGTCACCCCTAAGGTAGGCTCTAGGTAACCCATAGGGCAGGGTGCTGTGTAGACAAAAGGCGTGACATGTACCTGTGTAGTTTAAATGTCCTGGTAGTGTAAAACTCTTAAATCTTAAATTTGTTTTTGCACTGCTTTTGAGGCCTGCTCCTTTCATAGGCTAACATTAGGGCTACCCTCATATACTGTTTGAGTGGTAGCTGTTGATCTGAAAGGAGTAGGAACGTCAAATTTAATATGGCCAGAATGGTATACAACATCCTGCTGACTGGTGAAGTTGGATTTAATATTACTATTTTAGAAATGCCACTTTTAGAAAGTGAGCATTTCTCTGCACTTTAATCCTTCTGTGCATCACAATCCACGTCTGGCTAGGTTCAGTTGACAACTCCCTTGTGCATTCACTTAGACAAACCCCAAACACAGGATGCTCAGCCTCACTTGCATACATCTGCATTTTGAATGAGTCTTCCTGGGCTGGGAGGGTGGAGGGCCTGACAATTACATGTCAAAGGACAGTAGCTTGCCCTCATTCAAGGGACTGCCACACCCCCTACTGGGACCCTGGCAGACAGGATTGAACTGAAAGATGACCTTGTGCACTTCTAAGCCACTCTTTGAAGTCTCCCGCACTTCAAAGGCATATTTGGGTATTTGAACAGGACCTCTGCCCCTACCAACTCAGATCCTTTTTGACAAGACACTCTTGTCACAGACACATCCTGGAGAAGAGAACCCGAACCTGCATTCTGCCGATAAGAACTGTCTGGCTGCCCAAAGGACTCACCTGACTGCTTTCTGAGAAGGACTGCTGCCTTGCTGTTGCCCTGCTGTCTTGCTGCTCTCTGGCTGTGCCTAGAAGTGCTCTCCAGGGGCTTGGATCGAGCTTTTCTCTTGTTCCCTGAAGTCTCAGGACCAAAAAGACTTCATTCCTGCAAGAAGAATTCCCGGTGTGGCGAAAATCAACGCACCGCCTGCCAGAACCCACGCACAGCCTGCTTTGCGGTGAAAAATTCACTGCACGCCGAACTGGAACAACGCAGCCCAACTTCGCAAGGAGAAGATCAATGCAGTGTCAGCGTAGCAACCGGAAATTCAACGCACGGCCGAGCTGGAATGATGCAGCCCGACTTCCTGAAAGGAATCGACACAGCGCCTGTTGTGCGGTAAAAATTTACATGCAACCCCAACCAGATCGATGCAGCCCCTGTAACTTCATTCTGTCAGCCCTGGATTTCATCGCATCATCCCCAGGGTGTCCGAAAACCCTGCAACCCGAAGAGGATCCAAGACCGAGCGTCGGAAATCGACGCAAAGCCTTCCCTGTGTGAAAAATACACAACGCATCACTGTGTGTGGCCGGATAAATCGACGCACACCTCCCTCATTTCCACGCATCTCCTCCTCTGAGGCTCCTGGTGGAGATTTTGAACGCAAACCAGGTACTTTGTGCCTGCAAGAGACATTTATTGCTTTGAAGAGACTAAAGACAACATATACTTATTGCAACTTAATCGTTTTGACCTGCATTTATCCAGATAAATATTATATATTTTTCTAAACACTGTGTGGTGTATTTTTGTGGTGTTCTGGTGTGTTATTGCATGATTTATTGCACAAATACTTTACACATTGCCTTCTAAGTTTAGCCTGACAGCTCAGTGCCAAGCTACCAGAGGGTGGGCACAGGATAATTTGGATTGTGTGTGACTTACCCTGACTAGAGTGAGGGTCCTTGCTTGGACAGGGGGTAACCTGACTGCCAAACAAAGACCCAATTTCTAACATACAGCATAGATGTTTTGTCTCAGCCATTGACAGAGAAACAGAGACAATTCCTCATTCACTAATAATAAGGACTTACATGTCTAAAAATAACAAATGGAATTGCATATACACTCATATACCCCTGGATTCCCTAAAAAGGACATTGAGGTTTATGCTCAGATGCTTACGTATGGATTTACAGATACATACATGGGCTGATTTAAGAGCTCCTAGCGTGACCAGAGCATCACTTTTCGTGACACTCCGGTGGCGCTAACCACTTCTCATATTCACAAGGAGGTGAAATGCCACTTTTTGTGTTGTCATGCTTCCTTGTACATAGGCCCATCCACACAGTTTTCTACGTCACAGGGGCTGCAATAGGTTTTGCTGTGGGTGTTCCATCACAACAACCATTGCTTTTGATGCTGCCCCAGATTTATGAGGAATTGTAAATCTGTGGCAGCACCAAAGACATACGCCACCCTAGGGGTGGCATTACCATGGCAAAATGTTTTTTGCTTTTTCTGTGTATGCTGCACTCTGCAGCACACATAGAAGGAGCAAAATGCCATGGATGATTGTTTACATGTAGGAAGGTGTCCCTTCCTGCAAATAAACAATCATTCCAAACTGACGCTATGGCACCTCTATGTTTGATACAGTGTGCAGCACACACAGAAGTGCCAAATTGCCATCATAGATTGTTAATGTGCAGGAAGGAACACCTTCCTGCACATAAACAATCTATCCCCGCAACGTAGACACCCTTGCACTATGGTGCAAAGATGCCTGGGTTGGTGCAGGCAGCTTAATTAAGCGCTGGTGTACCATTTTGCCATGAATCTGACCCAAGGTTCTAAAACAGGCAGTGACATACCAGCAGATGTCCTGAAATATCTCTTTTTCCTACTAGAGGTACACAGATATGTTCACTGAGTTACAGAGTCAAATACTGACAAAATGTTTTCATATATCTAAACAAATGCTGCTTTTCGGAAGGGTGAGCCTTAGTAGTGCAGAACCTACATGTGCTCTGTCACTAGCCACTGAAATTCACCTGTAAAACTGCTTTGTGAATTGTACATACGATATGAATCATGCTGCAATGTGCTTAAGGTATTAGGAAACATACTTTTCACTTTTAGATATTTTCTCATGCTCTTTCACAACCTTAAGCCAAACACTATATAGAATATATCCCTCAAACAGGAACAGACAATCATGTTTCCACAGCATGGATGCTTTGTCTCAGCCACTGACAGAGAAAGAGAGACATTCTACATTCACTAACTTAGTGAGAAAGAACTTACATGTGCAGCAACAGCAAAGGCAATTGCACAAACACTCATATACCCATACCCTTGTATTCCCTAACAGGGACATTTAGGTGTATGCTCAGCCACGTACATACAGATTTACAGAAATATGTTGGTTCTTAAACAGGAAGTGACATACTGGCAGATATACTAACATATCTCTTTGTGCTACTAGAGTTAGACAGCTACTGTCACTCAGATACAGAGGCAAGTACTGACAAAATCTTTTCATGATTCCAAACAAATACTGTTTTTGTGAAGGGTGAGGCCTGGTGGTGCAGAGCCTATGTGTCCTCTGTCACTAGCCACTGAAAGTGGCCTATAAAACTGCTTTGTGAAGACTCAAGCTGATCTTTTAGTACAAATGTCTTACCTCTATGACTAGCTGTACATAGGCTATCAAGCATGCTACAATGTCCTTCAGTTATTAGGAAACACCCGTTTTACTTTTAGAATGTTTTTTTATGCCCTTTCACACATTTAAGCCAAGCCTTATATAGAGTATAGCTCTCAACCAGAAACAGACATTCATGTTTCCAAAACATTGATGCTTTGTCTCGGCCACTTTAAGAGAAATAGAGACTCACTGAGATACTCAGAAAGGGTGTACATGTGTTTAAATAAGTGAGGCAGTTGCAGATACACTCACATACCCCTGTAATCTCCAAAAGCGGAATGAGGTGTATGTTCTGACAGTTTTGGCCCTTCCAATGGGGGAATGCCCTCATTCATAAGTTATGCCTGTGGCAGGCATAATGTAGCAAAAAGGATTACAAAGTAGAGCAATGCATGCATTAGACACTTTTTAGATTTGGTGTAGTGATTTTGGCCTTGTTAGACCACATTAGCGTTAAAAACAAAATTACGCTAATGTAGTGCAAAGAGGCACTAGGGGCTCTTATATCTGCCCCCAAAGTGTACCATCAAACAAGAAAAGAGTAAATGTACATAATATCAGAAGTGCAAAATCCTACAAAGAGGCACCATGTTTAACTAGAAGGCATTGCCAATTCAAGCAAACAATAGTTAGAATTTTCTCTAGTAGGATACTCCACAATCTAATAAAAGTATGAGGAAGTATAAAAGAAGGAGAGAAGGTGTGAAACAAAAGGAGAGTTTTGAGAGCATAGCTGAGAAGGCCTTTGCTCTTTATTATGATATTTGGAACAGAATGAAGACACTTGGTAAAATAGTGTTGAATATGAGGAGAAAAAGATAAAAGAAAAGAATTATAAACATAACTAACTTTTCCAAAGTTTCCAGTGGGGAATGAAAACATACTTCTAGTTCTGAGCCATTTTTTACTGAAGTAAGTTACTTGCAGGAGAACAGGCTAGTCCATAAGGTTGATGAATCTGGATGGTGTTACAAAATCAAAGATGGTTGTCCTATTGAGAAAGAGGTAATGGTACCTAGAAAGGTAGAGCAAAACATAGTTGAAGAGGTTCAGGGAATGTATACACAGGCCCTTGTGAACAAGTGAAATTGTAGCAGTATTTGTACTGTTCGGCAGCAATCAATTGACACTTGTGTACTCAGCCAATCACTCATACACACACTTATGCAGTCACTCACTCACCAATGCATCAACTCATGCACTCAGTCACTCAACCATGTGTGCAGTCACGCACTCACTCATTCATGAAGTCATGCACTCACTCACTCATTCACATATGGACCCAAGCACTAAGTCACTCAGACATACAGTCAGTAAACTATCCACTCACTCCCTCAAAACAGTCATCCATGTACCCATTCAACCATTCATAGATACAGTGATACATTCACTTACTTACCTATACATGCACTTATACAGTCATTCACCGATCCATATATGCACTCATGCACTCACTCATCCATACATGCACTCACACAATCAATAAATCACTCATACACCACTCATATACTCAGACACTCACCCATATAGTAGTCATACACTCACCCACACATCATTCATACACTCACACACAAATACACACACAGTTGCACTCACCCACTGTCCTACGCATGCACACATGCACTCACTCATTCACCCAAAGAAGTTTACGTGCACTCACTTACTCACCAATACATGCATTCATCTACTCACTCGCCCATCCAACCACTCATTTGCCCACTCATGCACGCACTCACTCACTCGAATACATTCACTTACTTACCTATACATGCACTTATACAGTCATCCACTTACTCAGACATACACTCATGAATTCACTCACCCATACATGCACTTACACACTCAGTCAATCATTAATTCACACATATGCAGTCATTCACCGATCCATATATGCACTCATGCACTCACTCATCCATACATGCACTCACACAATCATTAAATCACTCATACACCACTCATATACACAGACACTCACACATATAGTAGTCATACACTCACCCACACATCATTCATACACTCACACACAAATACACACACAGTTGCATTCACTCCCTGTCCTACGCATGCAAATATTCACTCACTCATTCACCCAAAGAAGTTTACTTGCACTCACTTACTCACCAATACATGCATTCATCTACTCACTTACTCTTCCATCCAACCACTCATTTTCCCACTCACGCACGCACTCACTCACTCACTCAATAGACCCATTCATGCAGCTACTGTCCCATAAATGCACTCATACACTCACTCACCCACACATGCACTCATGCACTCACTCAATCAACCACACACCACTCATATATTCACTCAGTCACCCATATGGCACTTTGACACTCACTCACTGCTACATGCACTCATTCACTCATTTACTTACCAATACAGTCACTCACTTATCTATACATGCACTCAGACAAAATCAATTACTCATCCATCAATTATGCACTCAGTTTCTCACTGACACACCACTCATGCATTAGTTCAGTTATCAATATGTCTCTTATACCTTCATTCACTCATCCAGACACCCTAGTGTTGTGGGTATACTAGCACATCCAAGAATTCGATTACAGTAAGATGCTGCTGCTAGTAGCATTCAGACTTATTTGGGTATATTCATTACATCTTTGAATATCAAGTATGCAATACCCAATGCTTGTTAAATGTCTCATTTATTCTAAACAATGCTTGTTGATTATGTACATTGTATTTCAACCACTGCAACTGTAACTTCCAAAACATGTGCTCTTCACAATGTGATTTGTTTTGAACATGTGCCACAATCAGGAGGATAATTGCTCATTTTTTAACAAGCAACTGTGAGAAAACAGGGCTGATTGCAGAGGCCCCCTACCTTTTTGCCCCCATTTTTCACTTTTTGCTGGTGCTTTCCTGACTCTGATGGTGCCCTGGGTACTGCTAACCAGTCCCAGGGCCTGTGCTCTGTGTAAAATCAGTATGCAAATTAGGCTAATTATAATTGGCTAAGTCAACCTACCTATAATTCCCAGTATATGGTAGGGCATGTAGGTTTAGGGACCCCAGTATAGGTAGTGCACCCATAGGTGCACTGCTTAGATGCCCAGTGTCATTTCAAAGGCAGGCCTGCCTTGATGACTACTTTTAAATGAAAGTTACATGCAAATTCGACTTTGGAATTAAAAGTAGTTCCAAAGCCTTAAACTACCTTATTCTTACATATAAGTCACCCCTAAAGTGTGCCCTATGTGCCCCTAGGGCTGGGTGTCATGTAACTATAAGCAGGGACCTTATAAACATTGTTTTGTAAGCCCTGGTGAGGTAAAACAGCCAAATTAGTTTTTCCCTCATTGTAGTGAATGGCCTTTATAGGCTAAAATGGGGAGACTTTATTTTAATTGTAAAAGTCACCTTAAGTAACAGATACCCCAAGTGTGGTATCAAATTAATTGTTCCAGTTGTTGGATTTAATATAACTTGTTCAGGTAAGGAGTTTTAAACTTTACCTGAAAAGTTGCCAACTTCAGCCCTGCAGTGTTGTTTCTGCTTTGCTCTGATTGGCCCGCCTCTGGCAGCCTGGCCAGGCTGCCTTAATGAGGTGTGAAATGGCCTGGCTCAACACAAAGGTATGTGCCTGGTGGAGGAGATCTCCCCTCAGCAGATGGGGAAGGAGGAAGGGGGAGGGCTACCAAACTGGTCTTCAAAGGCAGGGAAGGACATTTGGGGCAACCCAGCAACACCCTCACATTTTGCAAACCCAGGCAATTAGGTGCCCCCTTTATTAGGTTAGGAGAGGGCAGGAGGGGGGGGTGTTTAGGATTTGTAGCCACAAAAGTGGGTGGACTCAGCCAGATGTAACCTCCAAAAATCACTTTCAGCCATGATGGATTTTGAAGAATGTTGCTCCCTGGGATTGATTTTTCCACACTTCCCAGGAAGTGGTCATCACAGGGGGAAGGACCCTGCGCCTGATAGGAAAACCAGAACCCTCCTATTTTTCACCCAGGAGCAAGGATAAATATGGCAGTGTTGCACCCACACCTCAGATCCCTACACAGAAGAACGTCAGAAGAAGGTCTGCCCTGCAGGAGCCACGACCTGCACCTGGACACTGCACTCTCAAGGACTGCACCAGCTCCACACTTGGGCTTCACTACAAGAAGGACTTTGCTTGGCTTCAACTGGTTCAAGTAGAGACTCTCTGTTCCCTACAGGTGAAAAATTGCTAACTAGAGTCCCCTGCATCAACTCCTGAAAAAACTGACCAGCTGACCACTATCCAGTGGCCAATTTGGAGTTTGTGCCAGGTGCATTCTGGGAGTTGTATTCCAAACCCTCAAAGAGCAACTCAGAACTTCTGGTCCTTGGAGTGAGCTGTGAACTCTAAAATAACCTTAAAAGACCTTCTGGAAGAAGATCCAGAAGTTTGGTGAAGCATGGAGAACTTTTAGAAAAACGCTGTATGAAGGGATCAATCCACTGTGGCAACTCTAGCCGGCTTGCCTCAACCGTGACCCAGCCTGACTTGCAGGTTCATCCTGCTTAAGAAAATCTACAAAAAAGAGAATAAGTCCAAACTTAGAAATATTCACCCAGGGCTCCCGCGACGTGTATCCGAGAAAGGGCTCCAGGGAGGTCAGGTCGGACCGGCGACTACTATTGTATGAGTAGAAGTAGATGTACCTTCTCCAGCTCAACTCCGCTTTGCCCTCTTAAGGTGTCTTCGATTATATGCTTTTAGGTAATATAGCATGCTTCTTATTACCATATGAATATTTTTCGAAGTACCATTTCAGAGGGTTTTCTCACACAAAGTGCATTGTACTAAATTGGTGATGGTTTTACACTCACCAGAAGAGATTGTAAAGAAATTCCATGCCAGACTTTGCTTACTTGCTGGTGTTCCTTCATAACCAGACTCCTCTTGCTGCTCTACTAGGTCAGATGGTGGTGCTTGTTCTGAACCCACCTGCCCTTCTTCCTCTTCTGATCCTAGAGCACCTCAGGATATTTACTGCCTAAACCTGCCATTTTGTTAAACAAAAAAAGCAAAAGCAATACCAGTACAACACTGCTGAGAAAACACAACTGAATGGTACAGAACCTTCAGGAACAACAGGTGGGTACTTCCTATGGAAGTGTATGAAAAGTGTCTCCTCCAATCATAAAGCTTAGTTTCTAGTTCGCATGATATTTGGGATGACCTTGGTCACTGTGATGACCGAAGTCGGTACAAACATGCAAAAATAGACTTAGAAAGTAAATTAGTATAAAAAAGATAAAAAACACTACCTTTAATACTATGGCCCTCATTACAACATTGGCGGTAAATATCGATTACTGCCGTGCAGAAGACCGCCAACACACCGCCGCGTCTGCGGAATTCCGCCACAGCTATTACGACCCACAGCTCGGAATCCACCAATATCTAGACACCCACACAAGTCCTCCACACCAAAGCTCAGTAATAAACTGGCGATAACACAACCTCCACCATCACGCCAACAGGAATACGCCCACACTATTACGACCCACAAATCCATCCAGCGGTCTTTCAACCGCGGTAAACCATTGGCGGTACACACCGCCGCGCTCAAAATACACACACATTTACAAAACACAACCACATTGGACAATTCCAAATACACACAACTGATACAGATAGAGATACACACACCGCTCCCACACACCCAGTACAATATAAAACACCCGCCCACATCACCCACAAACTCTTACTACCAAAAATGTAGATGAAGGCCAGACAGACAGCACAGCAAAGACAACACCAGCATACAGAGGCACACAACACCATCACACATCCACATCCACGCACAAAACACCACACACCCCTAAACATCACCCCACACATCACAACACACACCACCTCACACATCACCCACCCCACCCCATGGCACCGCAAAGACACCCCAGGTTTTCTGAGGAGGAGCTCAGGATCATGGTGGAGGAAATCATCCGGGTAGAGCTATTCGGATCATAGGTGCAGCACACCACCATAGCTAGGAAGATGGAGCTATGGCACAGAATCGTGGACAGGGTCAACGCAGTGGGACAGCACCCAAGAACACGGGATGACATCAGGAAGAGGTGGAACGACCTACGGGGGAAGGTGCGTTCCATGGTCTCAAGACACCACATCGCGGTTCAGAGGATGGCCAGCGGATCCCCACCTCCTCCCCCACAACTAACAACATGTGAGGAGCGGGTCTTGGCTATACTGCAACCTGATGGCCTCGCAGGAGTAGCAGGAGGAGTGGACTCTGGTAAGTCAAATCTTAACTATGACATCCCCCACCCTACCTGCATGCTACCACATGCGCGCGGCGCGAGCCGAGAGCTCGACTTCTGCCGGGCGTTCGGCTCGGGCCGCACACCGCGTTATTAAGACGCGGCGCACCCCCAGCCTCTCCTGCGCGTTTCGAGGCCCCAGATTTGCTTGGGGCCTCGTTCTTCCTTCTGCCTTTCACTGTCCCAGGGGTCTCTGAACCCTCTTACCTGTTTTTCTTCGTTTCTTTGTCCTTTCTTCTTTTTGCAGTCTGTTGTGTGCCTTTCTTTATGTCTTTTCCTCCTTCCCAGATTCCTGTGCTTTCCCAGCATTCCTTGTTCCCTATTCTCTATGGTTCCTCTACTATTCTGTTCTATATATTGTTTCCCTATCTAAGATGGTGTCCTTTTACTTCCTGTGGGTCACTTCCTGTTTTTTGGTATATAAGGGCTGTGTTTTTCCTCTTTCTTTGCGCTGCAACACTTTCTGCTCAGTTGGTGTCTTCGCTCCTGATTTCCTTGCCTTTTGGTTTTGGACTCAGCATTCTGTGTTTTCTGATTTTTGCTCCTTTTGGATTCCTGTTTGTTTGTTCTTGTTTTTCTCCAGGACTTTTCCTGTTTGGAGGTTTTTCCCCTTTGGAAGGGGTTTTTCCCTCTGGCGCTACTTTCTGAAGGGCACGGTCTGTTCTTGGTGTCTCCATTGCCTACAGCACCGTGGCTACCAGAAAGAGTCGCCCCTTTTTGGGCCAAAGCCGAACATTGAAGATTCACGCCACCAGATCTGCAAATTCCAGGCGCAAGCAGCACGTGAGTCGTGACAGATTGCAGCGCCTAACCATTCCGACGTCCTCAAACGCCATGGATAATACAGTGGCGGCTGCTGCAGATCCGGAGCAATCTCTGTTAACCACGATTCAGCAACAAGCCCAGGAGTTGCAACAACTACGTAATGAAAATGCTGCGTTACGACAGGCTTTGGCCCTCCGCACCAGTGATGTTCCGACAATCTCCGCTTCTACCCCTTGTTTCTCTGGTGAACCAACCAAGCTTCGCGAGTTCTTGGATGCTTTAACGGTGTATTTCGCCTTCCGACCTACTCAATTCTCCCACGACAGGACCAAGGTGGGTTATCTTATCAGTGCCTTATCCGGTCCAGCCTTGGCCTGGGCAACCCCGATGGTGTCCTCCGACGACCCTGTATTGTCAGACTATTCCGCCTTTGTGAGTCGCTTCAAACAAATGTTTAGCCGTCCTGGATTGGAAGCCTCCGCTGAAGAAGCCTTGTGCGACATCCAACAAGGCTCCCAAGACGTCCTGCAATACATAACCCGTTTTCGTCAGCTGGCGGCAGAGACCACTTGGGTGGAACGTACTCTGGTAACATTATTTCGTAGAGGACTCAAAGAAGAAATAAAGGATGAACTAGTGCATTCTACCAGAGCGGAAGATCTTCGTGGCCTGATGGATCAAGCACTGTCCATCGAATATCGTCTTCAGGAACGGAGATCGGAAAAGAAAAGGAGTAGAGGGTTTACCCAGCCAAGTAGCTCACGTGCATACCTGCAGCGTTCCGAGGAACCTCGCACTCCTGCTAGAGACATCGAAGGGGAACCCATGCAGGTGGATACTACCCGAGGTCCGCTCTCTGCTAGTGAACGAGAAGACAGACGCAAGAGAGGGTTGTGCCTGTATTGTGGTTCTGCTGGTCACATACTCCGTACCTGTCCAGTACGTCCGTCCAGACCTTCGGGAAACGCCACCTCCCGTCCTCTGTAAGAAGGGAGGGGACGGGATCTACAGCTATACCTTCCATCAGCTCCTTTAATGACAATACAACTGCCTTGTTCATCTTTCCTGTCCTGTTACAACTTCCTGACGGTCGTCAAGAAAAGACTATGGCATTACTAGACTGTGGTGCTAGTGGTATATACATGGACAAGACATGGGCTGCTGCTAACCTAGTTCCTACTCAA
This sequence comes from Pleurodeles waltl, assembly GCF_031143425.1. Classification (NCBI taxonomy): domain Eukaryota; kingdom Metazoa; phylum Chordata; class Amphibia; order Caudata; family Salamandridae; genus Pleurodeles; species Pleurodeles waltl. Next base: position 1,300,433,056 of record NC_090445.1, read on the forward strand.
GCAAAAGAAGTACCCAAACAGGTACACACTGTGGATGGATCTTTGATATCCTCTGGTCCTGTAGACACCACTACCCTGATGTTAAGTCTACAGGTGGGAAACCATCAAGAACACATCTCCTTCGATCTTATTACGTCCCCTAACCATACCATCATTCTTGGAATTCCGTGGCTCATTAGACATAACCCATATATAAATTGGGTTACCCGGACAGTCTCTTTGTCTTCGCAATTTTGTCACGAGAACTGTTTTACTTCCGACAAGTATTGGTCTCCGAAAAGATCCTTAGCTACTGAAGGTGCCACTGGTATGTCCATTAATACGGTCCAAGGGGTCCCAGACCACTATTTGGAGTTTCAGGATATTTTCCAAAAACCGTCAAAACCTGTGCTACCTCCACATCGAGAATATGATTGTGCAATTCCATTAGAACCCGGCACAATTGTTCCTTTTGGGAGGATGTACTCCCTCACGGAACCCGAAAGGGAAGTTCTAAAGGAGTATCTGGACGAAAATATACAGAGTGGTCTTATTGTTCCATCGTCGTCTCCGGCTGGGGCCCCTCTCTTTTTTGTGCCCAAGAAGACTAAGGATCTTCGTCCGTGCCTGGATTTTCGAGGTCTGAATAAAATCACCATTAAAGATCGTTATCCTTTGCCTCTCATCAGGGACATACTGGAAGCAATCAGAGGGGCCCAACGTTTTACTAAATTGGATTTACGAGGAGCCTACCACCTTTTACGCATAAGAGAAGGCGACGAATGGAAGACAGCATTCAGGACCCCATTTGGCCATTTTGAATATAGGGTTATGCCGTTTGGTCTTACTAACGCCCCGGCAATCTTCCAGAGATTTATGGACTCAGTGTTTTCAGACCTACTTAATCAGACAGTCGTGATCTACCTAGATGACATTCTTATTTATTCTAGAAATCCTGAACTCCATACTTCCCATGTGAAACAAGTTCTTCAAAGACTTCGTGATCATCAACTATTTTGCAAACCAGAGAAATGTGAGTTCGACATAACGGAAGTCAAATATCTGGGCTATCATTTAAGTCCCAACGGCATAGCTATGGATCAAGAAAAGGTACAAGCTATCCTAGAGTGGCCTTCTCCTTCTACCATAAAAGAAACACAATGTTTCCTAGGTTTAGCAAACTTCTATCGACAATTCATTCTAGACTTTGCCAGTCAGACTAGCCACATAACTCACACCTTAAAGAAGGACAATTTAAAGAAGGGGTTTGTCTGGACTGAGACTGCTGAAGCAGCCTTTCAAAGCTTAAAGAGAGCCTTCACCCAAGCCCCCATCTTAAGACATCCAGATACCACCAAGCAATTTATAGTAGTAACTGATGCTTCTGAGAGAGCCATCGGAGCTGTCTTACTCCAACGACAAGAGGATGATGGCCTTGAACATCCTGTTTTCTATTTGTCTCATATCCTTTCCACAGCTGAACAACATTATTCCGTACTTGAAAGGGAATTATTGGCTCTGAAAACAGCCTGCCTTGAGTGGAGGCAGTTTCTGATGGGTTCCAAGGAACCATTTGAGGTGAGGACAGACCACCGTAATTTACAATGTTTAAGAAATTTTGTATGCCAGAATAGTCGTCAGGCCCGCTGGGCCTTTTTCTTCAGTCAGTACGATTTTTATATTACATATATTCCAGGATCTCAAAACATTCTGGCTGATGCTCTGTCTCGCCGATATCCAGAGTGTTCTCCTTCCTCATCCCAGTATCTTCTAGAACCCAGTAAGATCATTGGAGTGGCTCAGTCTTTCCTGGAAGAAGTACAACAAGAATACGCCAACCTATCGGACCATGACATAGAAGAAATAAGACCATTATTGTACAAGAAACAAGGATATTTTTATTACCAAGACCTGATATTCCTCCCTACAAACAAGGTGCAAAAGAAAGCATTACAAATGTGCCATGATTCCCCTGTAGCTGGTCACAGAGGCATCAAAGCCACACAAGAACTACTTTCACGATTTTTTTGGTGGCCTACCTGGAAACTGGATGTGGAAAGATACGTTCAGGCCTGTCCCATATGTGCCCAAGTCAAAATACCTCACACCAGACCGGCAGGATTACTACAACCTTTGCCTGTTCCATCGGCCCCATGGCATACTATCTCTACTGATTTTATGTGTTCGCTCCCACCATCAGCAGGAAACCGGGTTATCATGGTCACAGTGGATTCTTTCACAAAGATGGCTCATTTCACTGGCCTAAAAAAGCTGCCTACTTCCCAAGAACTAGGTCAAATATTCATAGATCATGTCTTCCGTCTCCATGGACTTCCACATACCATAATCTCTGATAGAGGACCTCAGTACATCTCCCGATTTTGGAAGCATTTTTGTAAAACACTGAATATGAATAGAGCCCTGTCTTCAGGGTTCCATCCTCAGACCAACGGACAGACTGAGCGTCTGAACCAAGGACTAGAGCAATATCTTCGATGCTTTTGCAATTCTACCCAAAGTAACTGGAGCACTTACCTCTCTTTAGCTGAATTTTCCTACAATAACTCAGTCCATAGTGCCTCCAAGGTCACTCCCTTTTTCTGTTCCTATGGTTTTCATCCTACCTCTTTCCCTACTTCTCCACAATCCAACTCTCCTCTACCTGCTATTAACTATTTCTCCAAACGCCTTCTCCAACTCCATAAACTAATTCGATCTAATTTGTTACATACCAAGAGGTATATGAAGAAGGCTGCAGACAAGAGACGTACAACCAATCCAAATTATCATCTGCAAGATAAAGTCTGGCTCTCCTCCAAATTCTTGCCCTCACGTCTCTCTCAAAACAAGTTCACACCTCGTTACTATGGGCCTTTCCGTATTCTCCAGTTGGTCAATCCTGTCACTGTCCGTCTTCACTTACCCCATACATGGAAGATCCATCCGGTTTTTCATGTTTCTCAGCTTAAACCTTATGTGCCTGATCCTTACTCACGTCAGTTTCCTTGTCCACCTCCTGTCCTTGTGAATGATGCTCCTGAATATGAAGTGCAGGAAATCTGTGACTCTCGTCTTTTTCATAAACGACTTCAGTATCTGATTCATTGGAAGGGTTATCCTCTCAGTGAATGTTCATGGGAAGATGCCTCTTCCATTCACGCTCCTCTCCTGACTCAACGCTTTCACTGTTTATTCCCTCTTAAACCTGGGCCTTCGTGAGGGGGACCTACTGTCGCGCCGCGCGGTGCGGCGCGAGCCGAGAGCTCGACTTCTGCCGGGCGTTCGGCTCGGGCCGCACACCGCGTTATTAAGACGCGGCGCGCCCCCAGCCTCTCCTGCGCGTTTCGAGGCCCCAGATTTGCTTGGGGCCTCGTTCTTCCTTCTGCCTTTCACCGTCCCAGGGGTCTCTGAACCCTCTTACCTGTTTTTCTTCGTTTCTTTGTCCTTTCTTCTTTTTGCAGTCTGTTGTGTGCCTTTCTTTATGTCTTTCCCTCCTTCCCAGATTCCTGTGCTTTCCCAGCATTCCTTGTTCCCTATTCTCTATGGTTCCTCTACTATTCTGTTCTATATATTGTTTCCCTATCTAAGATGGTGTCCTTTTACTTCCTGTGGGTCACTTCCTGTTTTTTGGTATATAAGGGCTGTGTTTTTCCTCTTTCTTTGCGCTGCAACACTTTCTGCTCAGTTGGTGTCTTCGCTCCTGATTTCCTTGCCTTTTGGTTTTGGACTCAGCATTCTGTGTTTTCTGATTTTTGCTCCTTTTGGATTCCTGTTTGTTTGTTCTTGTTTTTCTCCAGGACTTTTCCTGTTTGGAGGTTTTTCCCCTTTGGAAGGGGTTTTTCCCTCTGGCGCTACTTTCTGAAGGGCACGGTCTGTTCTTGGTGTCTCCATTGCCTACAGCACCGTGGCTACCAGAAAGAGTCGCCCCTTTTTGGGCCAAAGCCGAACATTGAAGATTCACGCCACCAGATCTGCAAATTCCAGGCGCAAGCAGCACGTGAGTCGTGACACATGCCCCCACCCTCACCCCCATCACTCCAACTCCTCACATATGTCCCACTATCACAAACCACCCATCCCAACACCAAGCCCTGCATGCAACAACAAAGCATGGACACCCATCACCAATGCATGGCCACTACACACACCCACACAGACCCCTAAACAATTAGCACACAAGGTCCTACACAGAAATGCAAGAACTGGGGTACAGGGTCACCCACCCATTGCACACCATGGCACACACAGATGCAATAATCATGTCTTTACACCCCTGCAGGACCCTTACCCAATGTCACCGGACAAGAGGTTCCAGACATGTCCACCCACAGAAGAGGCCCACAGTGATGACAGCAGCTCTGTCCAACTGGTTCTAGATGACCAGCCCGGCCCATCTGGGACCTCGGGACAGTCGGTTCCCCTCACACTGGCACACGCCTCCCCCCTCTGGAAACACCAGCAAATCACCCACCCAGTGGGCTCATACCTCTGTCCCCAGGACACGTCAAGCAGCAGTGTGTCCACCACTACAGGGAACCCAGGCTAACCCACCACCCCAAGAACAGCAGGGACCTGGGGGCAGTGGTAGTGGGCACACGGTTCAGGGGACAGAGGCCCAGGAACACAGGGGAACTGGGAGGGCTGCTGTGCGACAGGGGGAGGACAGGCCCAGGAAACCCACTCTCCACGAGGCCCTCTCCAACATCATGAGAGCCTACCACCATTCCCAGGAAACAATGGCAACAGTACTGGCCAAGTTTCAGGAGACCCAGCGGCTGCAGGAGGAACAGTATTTGGGGTTCAGTGAGGAACTCAAATCCATCACTACCACCCTGGGCACCATTGTAGGTGTGCTGAAGGAACTCGTGAACACCAGGAGGGACACTGTGGCACAACAAGGGGCCCCTGACACTAGGACCACGACACCAGCACCCCACACCCTGTAGATGGAGAACCACCCCGCAAGTGGTCACTGAGATCCAGGACAAAGACAGAGAACATTGCCAAGACCCTCGCCAAGAAATGAGACTACCCTGATTGTCATCCTTCTGTCCCACTTTGTCACCCTGTCCATCCTTAAGCTGCCCCAGCTCCACTTCCTATGCCCCTTTGGACAATGCACCTGTGAGACTAATAGACTGGACTCCTCCACCATCACCCCTGACCATTTTACAACCCCCTCCACTATTTAGCACTTAAATAAACACCCTTCAATCACAAAACTATCTGGAGTCAGTCTGTGCTTTCACAAATGTGTATTTGCAATAACTGAGGGAAATAGCAATGTCCATTGTATTGTCATGATACCTATGTCACACAGCTCTAGTCCATGAGGAAACATAGCAGAGGTCACACAGTGGGACCTACATCTGTGAAATTGAAAGGGAAAGTGACACATCAGGGTCCATACACTGGGTAAAAGTGACAGACAGATGAGAGGTGGAATAAGGTTATCAGATGTAGGAGGCAGTGATGTCTCCTTACCTGTGTCTCACTGGAAGTATTGATGAATCACGGTGTTTCTGTTGTCGATATCCTCTTCTTCTGCCTCCTCTTCTTCACTGTCCACAGGCTCCACAGCTGCCACAACACCTCCTTCAGCACCATCTCCTGCAGAAAAGGCACCTGTCGTCGCAAAGCCAAGTTGTGCAGCATACAGCAGGCCACGATGATCTGGCACACCTTCTTTGGTGAGTAGAATAGGGAACCACCTGTCATATGGAGGCACCTGAACCTGGCCTTCAGGAGGCCGAAGGTCCTCTTTATAACCCTCCTAGTTCGCCCATGTGCCTCATTGTACAGTTCCTCTGCCCTTGTCCTGGGATTCCTCACTGGGGTCAGTAGTCATGACAGGTTGGGGTACCCAGAGTCACCTGCAAATGTCAAGGGACAACTGTTAGACACACACTAACCCTTAGGGACAACCCCAGACAAATATTCACACTGTATAGGGTCCATGTCCTCACCTAATAGCCACACACGGTGCCTCTGGAGTTGCCCCATCACATAAGGGATGCTGCTATTCCTCAGAATGTAAGCGTCATGCACTGAGCCAGGAAACTTGGCATTCACATGGGAGATGTACTGGTCGGCCAAACACACCATCTGCACATTCATCGAATGGTAACTCTTCAGGTTTCTGAACACCTGTTCACTCCTGCGGGGGGGGACCAAGGCCACATGTGTCCCACCAATGGCACCTATGATGTTGGGGATATGTCCCAAAGCATAGAAGTCACCTTTCACTGTCAGCAAATCCTCCACCTGAGGGAAAACAATGTAGCTGCACATGAGTTTCAGCAGGGCAGACAACACTCTGGACAACACGTTGGAGAACATAGGCTGGGACATATCTGATGCTATGGCCACTGTCGTTTGAAAAGACCCACTTGCCAGGAAATTGAGTACTGACAGGACCTGCACTAGAGGGGGGATACCTGTGGGATGGCGGATAGCTGACACCAGGTCTGGCTCCAGCTGGGCACACAGTTCATGGATTGTGGCACGGTCAAGTCTGTCGGTGACAATTACATGTCGCTCTTCCATTGTCGACAGGTCTACCAGCGGTCTGTACACCGGGGATGCCGCCATCTCCTCGCCTACCCCAGCAGGCGTGCTCCATGGATGAGAACAGCGAGCAGAGGGTCAGCCAACACTGAGGTACGAAAACACAACTTTATTCCACACATTTGTCAATCCGCTATGTGCCTGTCTTATTGTGTATGCAAGGCCTTGATATGTGTGACACATGTAAAATTAATGCCATGTGGCCCCCTGAAATGGTGTCTGCCTGACCTGTAAAGTGGGACAATGGGATATGAGGTAACTGCGCTGGCGTTGTACACCGTCATGGTAGGCGGTCGAAGACTGCGGCACAATCCTGCATTGGTTAACATTGGACCCTATGGGTCCCAGGAGCCAATGACTGTGTACGCCGGCGGTGACGGTACGCACCGCCGCGGACGTGACCGCCGTTTTCTTTCTGTTCACTCACTTGATACCTGATCTTCAACAGGAGAGGACCTACACTGCAAGTGCTGCTGTGACCTCAGTCTGGAAGCGAAAATGGCTACAGTGTCTGGGGAAAGGGCCCCTCCTTTCACTTCAGAGGAGTTGGACAAACTAGTGGATGGGGTCCTCCAGTACACGCTACTTTACGGTGCTCCAGACAAACAGGTGAGTACACTGTGAGCATGCTCTATGGGCAATGCCTGTTTGGAGTGGTGAGGATGGGAGAATGGGGGGGAGATGAGGCGTTCATGAAACAACAGTAAGTGTATGTGCGTCAGAGCAATGGTGGGAACGTGGGCCAATGACAGTGACGGTCTGGACGGTTATATATTCTCCTTTTCCCCTGTACTATTCCTCTATGTCAGCGCCCACCAGAAGAAGGATATTTGGCGTGCCATCGCCAAGGAAGTCTGGTCCCTGGGGGTCCAACACAGACGGAGCACCCACTGCCGTAAAAGATGGGAGGACATTTGCCGCTGGAGCAAGAAGACGGCGGAGGCCCAGCTGGGGATGGCCTCCCAACGTGGGAGGGGTGCCCGTCGCACCACGACCCTCCTGATGTTCCGGATCCTGGCGGTGGCGTTTCCGGAGTTGGATGGGCGCTTGAGGGCATCACAGCAGCCACAAGGGGGTGAGTACACTCTCATTCAGCTGATTCAGCATGCATGGGAGGTGTCTGGGTGGGGGAGGCAGGCAGTGGGTTACCCTAGGCCAGGGTGAGTTTTGCAGGCAAGGACCCTTTGTGAAGCAGGCTCAGTGCCACCCCATCCCCACCAGTGGCAAGAGCCATCTACCCCTAGTCAGGCTCCTGTGACTTCCATGTGTGCAGCAATCGGGCAGAGGCCTGGTACCCCATGGCCCTGTGATTAATTAGGGAACTCTTAGTGCATGGCGTAGTGCAAAGGGCTGCTGTGTCTGTAGTGTCCGCCAACAATAGCAGTATTGCATGCACTGAACATGTCTTTCTACTTTCTTCCCCTCCCTTTTTGTGGTCTCCCTGTTCTTGTGTCCATTAGCATCATCAGGGGGCAGAGCCGTGCCACCGGAGAAGGAGGGAGCTGCATCCCACATGGCCCTGGAGGGCGAGACTACAGACTCTGAATTCACCAGTGGGACAGAGGGCAAGGGGAGCTCCATGGCGGGGACAGGAGCTGAGACCAGTGACACCGACTGCTCTTCTGATGGGAGCTCCCTTGTGGTGGCGGGCCCCTCTGTGCCCACCGCATCTACAGGTACAGCCGCCACCCCCCCACGAGCACCGCCCTCCCAGCAGCCCCTCAGCATGTATCCCGTGGCCGCTCACCCTGGAGGGTGGGCATCTCCTTCGCCCCAGGCACCTCAGACCCTGCCCCTGTCAGCCATTGACCTCTTCAGATCCCTCACTGTTGGGCAGTCTACCATTCTGATGCCATCCAGGGTGTAGAGAGGCAGTTGCAACAGACCAATGCATACCTGGAGGGCATTCATTCTTGTCAGGCAGCCCAACAGCGAGCTTTTCTGACTCTGGCCTCAGCACTGAATGCAGCCATTTGCCCTGTGTCCAGCCTCCTCCCTCCAACTTCCTCTACCCAGACCCAATCCCCAGTACCTCAACCTATCCCAAGCACACCATCAGACCAGCATGCACACACCTCAACACACAAGGGTAGCTCTGGCAAACATAAGTATCACACATCCCACAGGCACTCACACAAGCATCATACCCATGCAGACATGCCAATATCCACTGCCTCCTGTGTCCCCCTCCTCCATGTCTCCCTCCTCCCTCCCTGTCACGTCTCCACTCACACCTGCATGCACTACATCTTCAGTCACTACGTCCATCACCAGCACGCCCATCACCACACACCGCTCACATGCACTCACCACCCCCACTACCATTCACACGTCCCCTGTGTCCTCTCCCAGATCTGTCTGTGAGCCCTCCTCACAACATACACAAATGCAGTCACACACCCACCCAACAGCCATCCACCTCACGACAGTCTCCAGCCCATGCACCTTCACCCAAAGTCAGCAAACGTTCACCTCCTACAACCACTACCTCTTCCTCCACTCCCAAACCCCCTCCATCTACCCGTCCCAATGTGTCTAAAAAATGTTTCCTGTCAAACCTTGACCTCTTCCCTACAACTCCCCCAACCCTTCCGTCCCCTAGGGCCCGCCTGTCCAGGTCCCAACCCAGCACCTCAGCCACCACATCACCGGGATCAGTGGTGCCAGCAGTAACCGGCTTCTGGAGTGTGCCAAGCAGCAGGGCAGCCAATGTGCTAAGAAGCCAGCACAAGGACATTCCGCCACCTCAAAAAGTAAAGAAGTTGGCCACAGCCCAGAGGGAGAAGGCCAAAAACCTGCCACCAAGGGCTCTCCCAGGACTACAGTTGTGAGTGGCAAGAAAGCTGCGCCACCATCCAAGGTGGGGAAGGGCCAGAGGAAGAAAGGGAAGTCGCCACCAACCTGCACGGTGGACAAGCCCGCCACCGGCACTGCCACATGCACCGCCGCCACGGGCACCGCCGCTCAGGACACCAAAACCAGCTTCACACTCAGAGAGCCAGCCACCAGCACCGCCGCCCAGGCCACCGCCGCGAGCAGCACACTCACTGAGCTAGCCACCTGCACCGCCGCCGAAGACACCGCAGCCGGCAGCACGCTCACTGAGCCACCCACCAGCACCGCTGCCCAATGAGCACCGCAAGCACCGCCGCCTCTGAGGCCGCCGCAAGCACTGCCATCGGCCACACCACATCCTGTGCCAGTGGCACCACCGCAGACATGGCTGCCATCCCCAGTGGTCAGTCGTACGTGGCTGGTGGTCAGTTCCAGGGGCCTGAGCAGCTTCCATGTTGGCCCACCGTCAGTGGAGAATGACATCCACTACCTCTGTCCTTGGCAGGGTGAAGCACTCTGGGCACAAAGCCCCCTCCAGAACCAGTGGAGAATGACATCCACTACCTCTGTCCTTGGCAGGATGAAGCACTCTGGGCACAAAGTCCCCTCCAGAACCAGTGGAGAATGACATCCACTACCTCTGTACTTGGCAGGATGAAGCACTCTGGGCACAAAGCCCCCTCCAGAACCAGTGGAGAATGACATCCACTTGAGAGACTGTGGATTTGCACTCCCCAGGATGAAGCAGTGGGCAAACCACCCACTAGAGAGACTTGAGAGACTGTGGCTTTGCACTCCCCAGGATAAAGCAGTGGGCAAACCGCCCACTTGAGAGACTGTGGCTTTGCACTCCCCAGGATAAAGCAGTGGGCAAACCACCCACTTGAGACACATGAGAGACTGTGGCTTTGCACTCCCCAGGATAAAGCAGTGGGCAAACCACCCACTGGAGAGACTTGTGAGACTGTGGCTTTGCACTCTCCAGGATAATGCAGTGGGCAAACCACCCACTGGAGAGACTTGAGAGACTGTGGCTTTACACTCCCCAGGATAAAGCAGTGGGCAAACCACCCACTGGAGAGACTTGTGAGACTGTGGCTTTGCACTCCCCAGGATAAAGAAGTGGGCAAACCACCCACTGGAGATACTTGAGAGACTGTGGCTTTGCACTCCCCAGGATACCTCAATGGGCATGGAGCCCCCTCGTAGAGCTGGCGTCGTGCACTCATCCGGCTGAGGTGCCCCCCTTCCCTTCCCCCTGAGGTGCCTGTTTTATTTCGATCTGATGCCCCAGCAGTGTTCTCTCCATTTGGATCGGGTATCTTGTGTGGCCCTCGCCCCTGCATTTTGGGCCCAGTGGTCCACAGACTATGTAGGTACAGTACATGGACTTGAAATTTTGGTGTACATATTTGTTAATAGTGTATATATATTTTTTTTTTACTAATGGATTTTTACTCATTACAATCGTTCAAATCATTTCCTTTTGTCATTGCGTTCTTCCAGGGGGGGTTGGGGGTGTAAATGTAATGTTTCAACATGTATTTGTGTGTATGTTGTTGTGTGTGAGAGTGGGGGTGGGAGTGTTTTGTGTTGCGTGTGTGTGTCACTCTCTTTTCCCTCCCCCCTCCCCTGTGTCGTAGGTGTAGTACTCACCGTGGTGGCTGCCGCCGTCAGTCGTGCTCCTGGTAGAGGAGCAGGAAGAGAATGGCAGGTAGAATTTGGAGTTCCAGCTCCATGGCGTCCTGGTTCCTCGTGTGGTGTGTAGAGGTGAGCGTTTTTCCTTCCAGTTCTGTTTCCGCCGTGTTTTTGTTCGCATCGAATTCGCCCCGGAAAAGGTGGAGGATTGGCCTCTCAGAATGGTGTGGGCGGTACATTGTCTTACGCCTGCCTGTTGGTGGTGACGGCCATGCTGTTTGTTTCTAACGCCGTGGCTGTCGGAGTGTTAAAGTGGCTGTCTATGTTGGCGGTTTCCACCACGGTCATAATTCCATTTATTTTACCGCCGGCCTGTTGGCGGTCTTACCGCCGCTTTAACACTGACCGCCAGGGTTGTAATGAGGGCCCATATTAGTACACAGCTGTACTCAAACTTTGTATATAACATGTATAACATGTATTTATAAGTGTTTTACACTTTCCAAAAAACATGCAGTATCCACAAAGTATTCACGAAATCGGAACATACATTTCGCGAGTGTTCACGATCATCACAAATAGGAAAACATGTTAAAAAAACATTCTTGGTCGCTATTCCATCCTTTCTCCTTCTTTCTTACAATTTCTATCAGGTACTCTGTTTGTTTTCCTTCCTTCTTTGTTACTATTTTATATGCCTCTTTAATGATTTTATATTGTATTTCTTAATATTTCTTAATTTCTGTTGACATTTATCTTCACATTCCTTCTGTCTGCTTCTACGTGTCTACTAGTTTTCTCCTTCTTTCTTGCTCCCAGTTTCTGCTCATTTTTTTACCCCTACTTGTAACATTGTTTCATTACTAGTCTCCTGTTTCTACCCTATTTCCATTTTGTATTGCTTGCTTACCCTCTGTGTGTCCATTTCTCCTCTCTCCCTATACTTTGCTACATTCTCCCTGTCCATATTCTGCTTATCACTTCTCTCTGAATCTCTCTGACCTATCTTTATGCATATTTCTAGCCGTGCCCCCACTTTTAGCTTGGTTATTACACCCTACTTCACCATTACTCCTCGTTTCTTCCATTTATTTTGTACATTTCTTCTTGATTCTATGTTCATAGCTAACCATATGTTTCTACCATTCTGCTCATTTTTTACCTCTGTTTGAGCCTTTCTTCACATTTTCGGGTTATTAACTGTCGTCTATCCCAGACACCACAGCACTCTAGAGAATGATCACAAATAAATAAATCCTCCAATGGAGTTAAGTTGTCATAGGTTCTTTTAGTGGTAGACATGGACATCATATCCATAGGATGGTCGTTTTTCCATAATCACAGCCATCACAGTCATTAGAAGAACATTGTTTCATAAACACAGCCAACACATGGTTCATCACAACAAATGACTTCTTCAAGGCTGCAAGATATATATAACAGTTATGGTATTCAATCCTTATCCGAATGCTTTTGAGGATGATAGCATATGGAGTGAATCCTGTAAGTTCAAATAATAAAGTATGCCTCCAACCTTAAGGGAGGACGGGTAGTATGACAAATCATACCAGCATGAGCAAAGGTGTCATAGGTGTCCACTGCATAAGAGGTTCATTAGAGCAAACATATGGTTGGTAGATTTTAGGCCCTGTCACTATAATTAGTGCAATTTGTGTGTTGGATCCACTAAAGATAAGGCGGTGGTAGTGAATCAAATCATTGGAGAAATAGAAAAATCATACCTTTAGAAGTGAACACGTTCTAAGTAATATCAGTGATTATCTGAAAAGGGGATGTATCATAAAGAGTTCAGATTTACTTCCAAGTATGCGAAGTTTAGGACTAAGTGCATATGTCAGCCTAATTGAAGGTAACTCATCAATAGTAGGCGCATTATGTCCAGGGGTATACGGGGTCCCATGTAGTTATTGGGGTGCAGCAAGGAACCAAATTGTCTGAGATGGTAAGTCTCTTGCCTATGGGAAACCAAAAACAAATGTAAAAAAATGCAAAGGAATCAGTGAGTAGGAGAAGCCTGAGGGTTTAAATGGTAGTGGTTGTGAAAACCCATCATTGAACTTGGGCCAAATGGTGGTAAACACAATGGTAACACTGTAAAATAAAGATTAACTTGTGACCAAAACAGTCAAAAGCGCTACTAATCCACAAAACCGAGAACAACATTGTAGCAAATAAAAAGTAAAATAGGTGTGCCTGTAATGGAAGACACACGCATACCGCATTGGGCGTAATAGTAAGTTGTGAAGGAGAGATGTACACATAGAGAAAGCCTCCATATAGCATTAACCTGTGCCATTATGCAAAGGCCAAGCCCAATAAAAAGTAAAATAAGTGTGCCTGTAATGGAAGGCATACGCACTCCCAGGCCCATGTGAAAAAAAAGGGGAGCAGGATCGACTGTGTGCAACTATAAAACCTAAATGCGCGCTGTGGTTCTAAAGCCGGCAGCAATAATGGCCACATGTTCGCAAGGTAGAAAGTGGTCGCTTACCTCGGAAAAAGAAAATCGTAAGTGGTGCGGGAGAAGATGTTTAACATGAAGTCAGCTAAGTCAACGGGATGCTTAAAAGCCCCTTAGACATAGAAAAGGGAAAAATGGGGGGAAAGTCAGAAATGGAAAATAGAGGAAAATATGGCAGCCATCTTGGGGTGTGGCAGGACAAGCATAATGTGGTTAATTGCTGTACTAAGGGGCTTGTGAAAAAGAATAATAATAAGTGACTGGAAATAAAAACCTGATACCAGTGGCAGAGTTGTGACTATGCAGGGTGTGCACATGACATCCTATTTTGTTACACCTGTGAAGTAGTTTTGAGAATCAGCAGAGTATTAATCACCAAGCATATCATTCGGATGTATATGTAAGATACAGACAGTGTAAAATTTCAAATAATGAAAAAAGTGCATGGTAGAGAGTACAGCACAATAGTATTCTGCCTGATGTATAGCAATGTATGCATGGAACAGAGATATACGAAGAGCAACAGGACTTTAAATATCATATAAGTAACATTTGTAATGCACAATACCACAACATGTTATCAGATGACTCAAAAGGTAGTCCCCGCGGGGATGTAGTACCATATAACAATGTGTGGGTAATCAAGAGAGAATAAATGGAGGAGCACCGTTAGATAGTGTTTCAAATGAGACAAATATGGAAATCACGTAGAGGATATACTGGAGAAATACATGCAGTTCTCTGTCAACGTTCAAACCTAGGTCAACTGCACGAAGTCTAATGATCCACTTGGCTTCACATTTCCTGAGCTTGGAGACCAAGTTTCCCCCCTCATATTCCTAGTGATGTGTGTGATGCCATGGAATCTAATCCCCATAACCTCAGAGCCCGCATGTGCTGAGTTGTAATGGGCAGCCATGGAGAAATTAGGGTGATTGTTCCTAATAGTTCTGATGTGTTCCTGGATCCGTTCTTTTAGAAGGCGAATGGTACAACCCACATAAATTTGACCACATTGACAAATGATGCAGTAAACTGTGAATTAGCTGTTGCAGTTGATGAACTGACGTATGTCAAGTACATGTGCAGAGTTGTAAGAAAACGTCACCAGTTTATCCATGGCAAATTAACAGACATTACAACAAGAGCATCTAAAGAAACCACAAGGTTGGGGGGGTAGCTAGGTGATGGATTGGTTTTGTGTGTTAGTCTAGATGGAACTGGGACATAACTTATTTCTAAGTGTCTGTCTGTGGTTGTACGTAGTAATCTGAGGTCTCTCCTTGATGTGCTTGTGTAGACACGTGTTGGCTATGTTTATGAAATTATGTTCATCTTATGACTATGATGGCTGTGATTATAGAACAACGACCATCCTATGGATATGATGTCCGTGTCTGGGATAAACTTTGCTTGGTCCTTCATATGAACATGGCATTACGCTCTGGGGTAGTGGAGCTTATCTCACTGCATTGCACTACAGCTTCCACCAGCATGTACTCTTATTGACTTCACACATACGTTTGGAACGTGCACCCCGTCAAGCCACCACTACTTATTCTTTCGCTGTATTCACTGTCTTCTGTTTGTTTCTCTCAATTCATGTTGTACCTTTTCCTTTTGACATTCACCTCATTTGACCTTTGTTTTTTTAACTCACTAACACAGTGATTTGTGCACTTATGAACCCGCTCAACTGGATGTCTTAATTTACACACACACTTACACACTATTTTACCATCACAAACCCAGAAAAACACTGATTCACATTTTCATATTCTCACTCACATACTAAGACACCCATGCACAGATCTATATATATAGATATATATGTAGATATATATATATATATAGATATATACTGGCAGTCACTGGAATGCAATTATAGTTGGGACGATGTTTCCATTGAAAAAACTTTTTGTTTACTTTACAATTCAATTCAAATAAGCTTTATTTCGGTAACTAGTACCATAAAAGCATAAAACATACACAAAGAAAAACGATCACATTTCATATACATTAAAAACAAAAGTTAGAACAAAGAAAAAAACTGATATATAATTTAATAAATACTACTGGGCCCAGAACTTAAAAATAAAATTGTGTACAGAATACCTTTGCACCATATACATAAAAAGGTATACATACATTTTTTTTAAAGTTATAAATCTGTGCAAAATTAAATAGTTTGTTCAGCGAGCAACACCAAATACAATACTGAGAGGAGAAGTACTTCTCTAGATGATTTACAGAGTTGATTGCAAAGATTCTTAATTTTGGAGTGTGAGAAAGTAGCCTCTTTCTAGCATGGTTACCCCCACTTTTGGCCTGTTTGTGAGTGTGTGTCAGTGTGTTTTTACTGTGTTACTGGGATCCTGTTACCCAGGACCCCAGTGCTCATAGATAAAAACCCATATGTCAGTGTGTTTTGCTTGTCTCAATGGTATCCTGCTAGCCAGGACACTAGTGCTAATGTGTATGTTGTCAGTAGTGCTTGACTGTGTCACTGAGGCTCTGCTAACCAGAACCTCAGTGCTCATGCGCTCTCTGCTTTTAAATTTGTCACTGTAGGCTAGTGACTTCATTTACCAATTTCATTTGGCACACTGGACTCCCCTTATAAGTCCCTAGTATATGGTACCTAGGTACCCAGGGTATTGGGGTTCCAGGAGATCCTTATGGGCTGCAGCATTTATTTTGCCACCCATAAGAAGCTCAGACAAACCCTTCCACAGGCCTGCCATTGCAGCCTGTATGAAATAGTGCACACACTATTTCACAGCCATTTTCACTGCACTTAAGTAAATTATAAGTCACCTATATGTCTAACCTTCACTTGCTGAAGGTTAGGTGCAAAGTTACTGAGTGTGAAGGCACCCTTGCACTAGCAAAGGTGCCCCCACATAGTTCCGGGCCATTTATCGGGACTTTGTGAGGGCGGGGATGTCATTACATGTGTGCCCTACATAAAAGGTCAATACCTATATGTGGCTTCTGTAGGAAGGTAGCCTCTTTCTAGCCTTGTTACCCCCACTTTTGGCCTGTTTGTGAGTATATGTCAGGGTGTTTTTACTGTCTCACTGGGATCCTGCTAGCCAGGGCCCAGTGCTCAGAGTGAAGAACCTATGTTGTCAGTATGTTTGATATGTGTCACTGGGATCCTGCTAGCCAGGACACCAGAGCTCATAGGTTTGTGGCCTAAATGTGTTCCCTGTGTGGTGCCTAACTGTATCACTGAGGCTCTGCTAACCAGAACCTCTGTGTTTATGCTCTCTCTGCTTTTAAAATTGTCACTGCACTGCACTTATTTTACCGAATCTCATTGGTACACTGAAACACCCTTATAATTCCCTAGTATATGGTACCTAGGTACCCAGGGTATTGGGGTTCCAGAAGATCCCTATGGGCTGCAGCATTTCTTGTGCCACCCATAGGGAGCTCAGACAATTCTTACACAGGACTGCCACTGCAGCCTGAGTGAAATAACGTCCAAGTTTTACACTTAAGTAACTTATAAGTCACCTATATGTCTTACCCTCATTTAGTGAAGGTTAGGTGCAAAGGTACTTAGAGGGTCATTCTGAACTCAGCGGTAAAAGGCGCTTACCGCCGGTCAGAAGACCGCCATAACACCGCCGCGGTCGCGGTAAACCCCCACGGTCATTCTGACCCGCAACTGGCAAACCGCCAAAAACCCGACATCCACAAAAGTCCGCCACACCAACGGGCAGCGCAAAACAGGCGATGACCAAACCTCCACCGTCACGCCAACAGAAATACGCTCATGCCATTCCGACCCACAAATCCCCGCAGCGGTCTTTCAACCGCGGTATTCCATTGGCGGTACACACCACCGCGGGCAAAATACACACACCTTTACAAAACACTACCACATTGGACAAATCAAAATACACACACCTGGGACACATACACACACCACTCCCACACACCCAATTAAATATAAAACACACACCCACATCACCCACAAACCCTTACGACCACAATTGCGACTGAAGGACAGAGAGAGACAGCACAGCATAGAGTAGACCATCACACATAGGCAAATCACAACATCACCCACACAATTTCCACGCACAAAACAGCATACACCATCACACTCACCACACTCTACAACACATACACCACCCCTCACCTCATCCACACCACCCCATGGCACCCCAAAGACACCCCAGGTTCTCTGACGCAGAACTCAGGGTCATGGTGGAGGAAATAGTTTGTGTAGAGCCCCAGCTCTTCGGTGCACAGGTGCAGCACACCACCATTGCCAGGAAGATGGAGCTATGGAGCAGAATAGTGGACAGGGTCAACGCTGTGGGACAGCATCCACGCAATCGGGACGACATCAGGAAGCGGTGGAACGACCTATGGGGGAAGGTGCGTTCCATGGTATCAAGGCACAACATCGCGGTACAGCGGCGGACCCCCACCTACTCCCCCAGAATTCACAGCATGGGAGGAGGAAGTCTTGCACATCCTGCATCCTGAGGGCCTCGCAGGAGTAGGCGGAGGAATGGACTCTGGTAAGTCAAATCTCCACTACTTCATTCCCCCCACCCCACCTGCATGCCAAATCATACCCCCACCCTCACCCCCACCCCTATCACACCAACTCCTTGCAAATGGCTCACCATCACAACCCACCCATCCCAAAACCTAGCCCTGCATGCGTCCCCAAAGCATGGACACCCATCACCAAAGCATGCCCACTGCACACACCCATCACCCCCACAAGCACCGTCACAAAAGCCCCCACAAGGGAATGCCAGCACTGGGGTACACGGCCACCCACCCATTACACGAAATGCCACACACAGAAGCAATAAACATACTCTTATACCCCTGCAGGACCCGAACGCCACCACACCGCCACAGAGGGTCCAGAGATGTCCATCCCACCCCCAGAAGAGGCCCCCAGTGATGACAGCAGCTCTGTCTCCCTGGACCCAGATGACCAGCCCGGCCCATCAGGGACCTCAGGACAGTCGGTTCCCCACAGACAGCCACAGGCTGCACCAGACCTAACCCCCTCTGGGAACACCAGCACAGCTCCCACCCAGCGGGCCCATGCCTCTGTCTCCAGGACACGTCAATCAGCGGTGTGTCCACCACTACAGGGCACCCAGGTTGACCCACCACCCCAACAACAACAGGGACCTGGGGGCAGTGGTAGTGGGCACACTGTCCAGGGGACAGAGGCCCAGGGAAACAGGGGAACTGGGAGGGCTGCTGTGCGACAGGGGGGGGACAGGCCCAGGGAACCGACTCTTCAAGAGGCCCTCTCCTCCATCATGGGAGCATACCACCGCTCCCAGGAGACGATCGCTGCGGTACTGGCCAGGTACCAGGAGATCCAGGTACTGCAGGAGGAACAGTACATGGGGTTCAGAGAGGAACTGAGGAACATTAGTTCCGCAATGGGGACCATTGTCGTGGCCCTTAACCAGATAGTCACCACATTGCGGGACCATGTGGCACCACAAAGGGCCCCTGTCACTAGCCTGGACCAGGAACAGCTTACCACCTCCGCCGGCGCTAGTGGACAGGAGGCCCCCACACAACGACAGGCCACCAGAGCCCCACCTCCTGCAGAAGAAGAACCACCCCGCAAGCGGCACCTGAGATCTCACAAGAAGACAGAGTAGGATGTCAAGACCCCCGCCAGCAAAGGATACCCCCTGATGTCATCCCACTGTCCCACATTGTCACCCTGTCCAACCTTGAACTGCCCCTGCTCCATCCTTCCACAGGCATATGGACAATGCACCTGTGAGACTGAAAACTGGACTCTGCCATGGACATTACTCCACCATCACCCATCACCGTTTTACAATCATGTTCCTAAATTTAGCACTTTAATAAAATCACTTATTGCACTTAAAAAATCTGGAGTCTGCTTGTATTTTGAACAAATGTATTAGACATAACGGTGCAATAATGTTCAGTCACATTGTGATGACAACATACCACTGTCACACAGCTGTAGTCCATGGGCAAACAAAGCAGAGGTCACGCAGTGGGGCCCACAGCTCTGAAAACGAAAGGGAAAGTCACAACTCAGTTAACAGGAACTGGGGGGAAACACAGACAGTAGAGAGGCAGGAAACTTTAAGTAACTGTAAAATGGCGTGGTTGATTCGTACCTGTGTGCTACTGAAAATACTGTTGTATCACTGTGTCCCTGTTGTCTGTGTCGTCCCCGTTGTCTTCCTCCTCTTCACTCTCCACAGGCTCCACAGCTGCTACAACACCACCATCTGGACCATCCTCCTGCAGGAAAGGCACCTGGCGTCGCAAAGCCAGGTTGTGAAGCATACAACAGGCCACGATGATATGGCACACCTTCTTTGGTGAGTACATTAGGGATCCACCTGTCAAATGCAGGCACATAAACCTGGCCTTCAGGAGGCCGAAGGTTCTTTCTATAATCCTCCTAGTTCACCCATGGGCCTCATTGTAGCGTTCCTCTGCCCTTGTCCTGGGATTCCTCACTGGGTTAAGTAGCCACAACAGGTTGGGGTAACCAGAGTCACCTATTAGCCACACACGGTGTCTCTGTAGCTGTTCCATCACATAAGGGATGCTGCTATTTCGCATGATGTACGCGTCATGCACTGACCCAGGGAACTTGGCATTTACATGGGAGATGTACTGGTCAGCCAAACAGACCACCTGGACATTCATCGAATGATAACTTTTTCTGTTCGTGTACACCTGCTCACTTTCACTGGGGGGAACCAAAGCCACATGAGTCCCATCAATGGCACCAATGATGTTGGGGATATGTCAAAGGGCATAGAAATCACCCTTCTCTGTAGCCAAATCGCCCACCTCAGGGAAAACAATGTAGCTCCGCATGTATTTCATCAGGGCAGACAACACTCTGGACAAAACCTTAGAAAACATAGGCTGAGACATCCCTGATGATATGGCCACTTTTGTTTTGAATGATCCACTTGCCAAAAAATGGAGTACTGACCGAACCTGCACCAGAGGGGGAATCCCTGTGGGTTGGCGAATGGGGGACATCAGGTCTGGCTCCAGCTGGGCACACAGTTCCTGTACAGTGGCTCTGTCAAGCCTGTATGTCAGTATGACATGTCTTTCTTCCATTGTCGACAGGTCCACCAGCGGTCTGTACACGGGAGGATTCCTCCATCTCCTCGCAAGTCCCAGCGGACGGTGCCTAGGAAGGACAACATGGAGCACAGAGTCAAGCAACCCACAGGTACGTAACCACAGCTTGCACAGTACACGATTCGCCATGCATTGAATGGCTTGTATGATTGGCAATGCAAGGCCTAGGCCTGTGTGACGCTGTAGAAATTAAGCCATGTGGGCCCTTGAAATGGCGGCTGCCTGACCTGTGAAGTGTGACAATGGGATGTGAGGTCAATGCGCTGGCGTGGCACACCTTGGCGGTAGGCGGTCGAAGACCGCGGCGCAAAGCAGCATTGGTTAACATTGAACCCTATGGGTCTCAGGAGCCAATGACGATGTGCGCCGGCGGACGCGGTACGCACCGCCGCGGGCGTGACCGCCATTTTCTATCTGCTTAATCACTCGAGACCTGATCATCCACAGGAGAGGACCTATACTGCAAGTGCTGCTGTGACCTCGGTCTGAAAGAGACAATGGCTGCTGCGACTGGGGAAAGGGCCCCTGCCTTAACATCTGAGGAATTGGAGAAACTTGTTGATGGGGTCCTCCCCCAGTATGCGCTATTCTACGTTCCTCCAGACCAACAGGTAAGTACACAGGGAGCACGTTGTATGGGCTATGCCTGTGTTGAGTGGGGTGGATGTAAGATGGTGGGGAGGGGAGCGAATGAGGAATGCAACGCACGACAGATGAGAGCATGTGCCACATGGCAAGGTTGGGGAGGGGGGGCCACTCACATCGACCATGCAGAAAAGTGATGATATTTATTTTCCCACCCTGTACATGTCACATCGGTCAGCGCCCATCAGAAGATCGACATTTGGCATGCCATCGCCAAGGACGTCCGGGCTCTGGGGGTCCACAACAGACGGGGCACCCACTGCCGCAAGAGGTGGGAGGACATCCGCCGCGGGAGCAGAAAGACCGCTGAGGCTCTGCTGGGGATGGCCTCCCAACCTAGGAGGGGTGCCACACGGCAATTGACCCCCCTGATGTCCCAGATCCTGGCGGTGGCCTACCCCGATTTGGATGGGCGCGTGAGGACATCACAGCAGACACAAGGGGGTGAGTCTCAGCACATTCTGCTATATCAGCGCACAGTGGAGGTGTCTGGGTGGTGGAGGAGGGCTGTGGCTATCTCTAGACCAGGGCGGTTTCTGTAGGCTAGGCCCCTCCATTAGGCATGGCCCTGTGCCCCCGCCCCCCACCTCTGTAGGGTGCTAAGTACAGCTATCCATGGCCCGGGCTCACCTATGTGTGCAGTTGTCCTCCATAGACTTGTAGGCCAAGTCACAATAATTGAGTAGTGTACCCCGAGTGCGCGGCGTAGTGCAGGGGGCTTCTGTGTCTGTCCTCTCCGCCAACGGTGCCACCAATGCATGCACTCAACATGTCTTTCTTTCTTCTCCCCCCCCTTTTTTTTGGTTTTCCTGTTCATGTGTGCATTAACATCATCAGGCGGAGGAGAAGTGGCATCGGTGCACGAGGGAGCTGCATCTCACATGGCCCCGGAGGACCCTGCAACAGACTCCTAGTTCACCAGTGAGACGGAGGGCGAGGGGAGCACCACAACGGGGACCCGTGGAGATGTCAGCGACACCGACACGTCGTCGGAAGGGAGCTCCCTTGTGGTGGCGGCAACATCCGTGCCCACCGCAACAACAGGTACAGCCGCCACCCAGTGCACCAGCTCCGCCCTCCCAGCAGCCCCTCAGCGTTCGCCCGGAGCCCACTAGGCCAGGAAGCCGGGCATCTCCTTCGCCCCAGGCACCTCAGGCCCTGCCCCAGTTACCCCTGCTGCCCTCAGTGCGGAGATCATTGACCTCCTCCAGACGCTCATTGTTGGGCAGTCTGCCCTTTTGAATGCCATCCAGGGGGTGGAAAGGGAGGTGCATCGGAGCAATGCATACCTGGAGGGCATTCATTCGGGTCAGGCTGCTCATCAGCGATCGTTCAACGCTCTGGCCTCAGCACTGACGGCAGCCATTGTCCCTGTCTCCAGACTCCCTCCTCCAACTCCCTCCACCCAGTCCCACTCCCCTGTTCCTCTGCCTATCCCAGACACACCTACAGACCAGCCTGCACACACATCTACACCCAAGGGCAGCTCATCCAGACATAAGCACCACAGATCACACAAGCATTCACAAAAGCAACATCCACATGCAGACATGCCAACAGCCACTGCCTCCTCTGTGTACCCCTCCTCCTCGTCTCCCTCCTCCCTCCCTGTGACGTCTCCACTCACACATGCATGCACAATATCATCAGCCACTACGTCCATCTCCAGCACACCCACCAGAACACTCCGCACACGTGCAGTCACCACCCCCACTGCCATTTACACGTCCCCTGTGTCCTCTCCCAGTGTGTCTGTCACCCCCTCTTCCAAACCACACAAACGCAGGCAGCCACCCACCCAACAGCCATCCACCTCACGACAGCCTC
The DNA here is from genome assembly GCF_031143425.1 of Pleurodeles waltl. Classification (NCBI taxonomy): domain Eukaryota; kingdom Metazoa; phylum Chordata; class Amphibia; order Caudata; family Salamandridae; genus Pleurodeles; species Pleurodeles waltl. The sequence goes on from NC_090445.1 coordinate 1,300,456,184, forward strand.
CGTCACAAGCACCTGCACCCAAAGACAGCACACTTGACTCTCCTACAACCACATCCTCTTCCTCCACTCCCATACCCACTGCACCTACCCTTCCCATTGCTCCTAAAATGTTTTTCCTCTCCAAAATTAACCTCTTTGCATCACCTGGCCCACCCCCTCCATCTCCTAAGAGTCCAAACAGCACCTCAGCCACCACAAGCCCTGCATCTACTAGGACCATAGTTCAGGGGTATTGGAGTCCACCAGCTCCTAGGGCCGGAACATCGGCCAGCAGCAAGGGGACAGCCAGCCAACCCCCTGGGAAAAGAACCAAAAAAGGGAAGGGCCGGCGCGACAGGCCTGAGACGGCTGCCCCCAAGGACACTACCCTTGCACCGTCACCTGGCACATCCACAAAGGGAGGCAAGGGCCCCAGAGATTCGGCGAAGGAGGGCAAGGGCAGCAGGGTGGACATGTCCGGCAGCAGGCGAGCTGCCCAGGAGGGCCCCACCAGCCCCATTTCGGGTGTGACGGAGGACACCCACGGGCCCAGGACTCCAGCTCAGGAGGGCCCCGCTAGTGAAAGGTCGGATGGCGACTGAGCGGGAATTATTGGCCAGATCCGGTTCCCCAGGAACACAAGACAAGCACCGCTGAACAGGACCCGCCGTGACGAGCACCGCTGAACAGGGCCCCGCCGTGACGAGCACCGCTGAACAGGGCCCCGCCATGACAAGCACCGCTAAACATGTCCCTTCCTGTCAAGCACCGCTCCGCTGGGCCCTTCATCTCAAGCACCGCTCCGCTGGGCCCTTCATCTCAAACACCGCTCCGCTGGGCCCTTCATCTCAAGCACCGCTCCGCTGGGCCCTTCCTGTCAAGCACCTCTCCGCTGGGACCTTCCTGTCAAGCACCGCTCCGCTGGGCCCTTCCTGTCAAGCACCGCTCCGCTGGGCCCTTCATCTCAAGCACCGCTACGCTGGGCCCTTCATGTCAAGCACCGCTCCGCTGGGCACCGCCGTCTCTGAACTGCTCCGCTGGGCCCTTCCTGTCAAGCACCGCTCCTATGGGCCCTTCCTGTCAAGCACCGCTCCGCTGGGCCCTTCCTGTCAAGCACCGCTCCGCTGGGCTCTTCCTGTCAAGCACCGCTCCGCTGGGCCCTTCCTGTCAAGCACCGCTCCGCTGGGCCCTTCATCTCAAGCACCGCTGGCCCATTGACAGGGCCGGATCTGTGTCGGGCAGGGCTTCACGTAGCACTCTGGCCAACATGCCTCCTCCATAACCAGTGGAGTCTGTAATCCACCTGATGGACTGTGGCTTTGCACTTCCCAGGATGTGACAGTGGTCAACCCACCCACTGTAGATGCTTGAGAGACTGTGGCTTTGCACTCCCCAGGATGGTACAGTGGGCAATCCACCCACTGTAGAGACTTGAGAGACTGTGGCTTTGCACTACCCAGGATGGTACAGTGGGCATGGAGGCCCCTCGTGGATCTGGCGTCGTGGACTCATGTGGCTGAGGTGCCCCCCCTTCCCTTCCCCCTGAGGTGCCTGTAGTTTTATTATCTGATGCCCCAGCAGTGTTCTCTCCAATGGAATCGGGTCTCGTGTGTGGGCTTTGCCCATGTGTTTATGCACATTGGCCCACGAACAATGGAAGGTAGCCAATATGTGCCGGACTTTTGGGCTATGTATATATTGTTAATGTTGTAATATATTTTATTTAGATATTTCATATTTCACTTGACTTCAAATATGCTATAATATACTTCAATTTTAAGGATCAATTTATTTTGTCTTTGCATTCTTCCGGGGGGTTTGGGGGGTGTCACTCTGACTTGTTGCTCTGCATTGGTGTGTAGGGATTTGGGGGGGTGGGGGGGTGGGTGTGTCGCGTATGTGTGTGCCCGTAACCTTTTCTCCTCCCCCCTCCCCTGTGTCGTAGGTGCAGTACTCACCGTTGTCATCTGCGCCGGCGTTCGTGCTCCTGGTAGAGGAGCAGGTAGACAATAGCTGGTAGGATGTTTAATTCGGGTTCCATGCTGTCCAGATTCCTCGTGGAGTGTATAGAGGTGAGCGTTTTCCTGTTCGTAGTCTGGAAAAGGTGGCGGATTGGTGGGTCATGATAGGGTGGGCGGTACATTGTCTGCCGCCTGTCTGTTGGCGGTGACCGCCGCGCTGTTTGTTTGTCCCGCCGTGGCGGTCGGAGTGTTAAAGTGGCGGGCTGGGTTGGCGGTTCCCGCCAGGGTCAGAATTCCATTTTTTTTACCGCCTGACTGTTGGCGGGTTGGCCGCCGCTTTAACACTGACCGCCAGGGTTGGAATGACCCCCTTAGTGTGTGGGCACCCTGGCACTAGCCAAGATGCCCCCACATTGTTCAGGGCAATTTCCCCGGACTTTGTAAGTGCGGGGACACCATTATACGTGTGCACTACAGATCGGACAACACCTATATGTAGCGTCACAATGGTAACTCCGAACATGGTCATGTAACATGTCTAGGATCATGGAATTGTCACCACAATACCATTCTGGTATTGGGGACAATTCCATGCATCCCTGGTCTCCAGTGCAGTGCCCGGGTACTGCCCAACTAACTTTCTGGGATTTTCACAGCAGCTACCGCTGCTGCCAACCCTCAGACCGGTTTCTGCCCCACTGGGGCCTGGGCAGCCCAGTCCCAGGAAGGCAGAACAAAGGATTTCCTCTGAGAGAGGGTATTACACCCTCTCCCTTTGGAAATAGGTGTGAAGGGCCTGGGAGGAGAAGCCTCTCCTGGCCTCTGGAAATGCTTTGAAGGGCACAGATGGTGCCCTCCTTGCATAAGCCAGTCTACACCGGTTCAGGGATCCCCCCCAGCCCTGCTCTGGCGTGAAACTGGACAAAGGAAAGGGGAGTGACCACTACCCTGACCAGCACCTCCCAGGGGAGGTGCCCAGAGCTCCTCCAGTGTGTCCCAGACCTCTGCCATCTTGGATGCAGAGGTGTGAGGGCACAATGGAGAACTCTGAGTGGCCACTGCCAGCAGGTGGCGTCAGAGACCCCTCCTGATAGGTGCTTACCTTTCTCTGTAGCCAAAATTCTCTGAGGGCTATTTAGGGTCTCTCCTGTGGGTATCTCACCAGATAACGAATGCAAGATCTCACCCGAGTTCCTCTGCACTTCGCTCTTCGACTTCTGCCAAGGATCGCCCGCTGACTGCTCCAGGACACATGCAAAACCGCAACAAAGTAGCAAGAAGACTACCAACAACATTGTAGCTCCTTATCCTGTCGGCTTTCTCGACTGTTTCCTGGTGGTGCATGCTCTGAGTGCTGTCTGCCTTCACCCTGCACTGGAAGCCAAGAAGAAATCTCCAGTGGGTCGATGGAATCTTCCCTCTGCTAACACAGGCACCAAACTTCTGCATCACTGGTCCTCTGGGTCCCCTCTCATCCTGACGAGCCTGGTCCCTGGAACACAGGAGCTGGGTCCTAGTGTCTCCGACAGTCCAGTGGGCCTTCTGTCCAAATTTGGTGGAGGTAAGTCCTTGCCTCCCCACGCCAGACAGTAATCCTGTGTACTGCGTAAACTGCAACTGCTCGGGCTTCTGTGCATTTTTACAAGACTTCCTTTGTGCACATCCTAGCCCAGGTCCCCAGCACTCCGTCCTACATTGACAAACTCGCTGAGTTGGACTCCGACGTCGTGGGACCCTCTTTTGTTGTTCTGAGTCAACCGCCATCCTCAGATCTTCTGAATGCCTGTTCAGGTGCTTCTGTGGGTGCTGCTTGCTTCTGCATGGGCTCTCTGTATTGCTGAGTGCCCCCTCTGTCTCTTCTTCCTAGGGGCGACATCCTGGTCCTTCCTGGGCCCTGGCAGCACCCAAAATCCTCAACTGCATCTCTTCCAGCTAGCAAGGCTTGTTTGGGGTCTTTCTGTGTGGATACAACTCTGCATCCTCCAGCACGCCGTGGGACATCTTCTGACCAAAGCTGAAGTTCCTGGCACCTTCCGTTATTGCAGAATCTTCGGCTTCCTCCACCCGGAGCCAGCCCTTTTGCACCTTCATCCGGGGTTTAGTGGGCTCCTGCACCCTCTGGACACTTGCGTGACTCTTGGACCTGGTCCTCTTCCATTGCAGGTCCTCATGTCCAGGAATCCGTCTTCAGTATTTTGTAGTCAGTTGTTGTCAATGCAGAATCCCCTATCTCGACTTTACTGTCTTTCTGGGGTAGTAGGGTAACTTTACTCCTACTTTTCAGGGTCTTGGGGTGGGGTATCTTGGACACCCTTAGTGTTTTCTTACACTCCCAGCGACCCTCTGCACACTACACTAGGCCTGGGGTCCATTCGTGGTTCGCATTCCACTTTTGGAGTATATGGTTTGTGTTGCCCCTAGGCCTAATTCTCCCTATTGCATTCTATTGTGTTCTACATTGTTTGCACTACTTTTCTAACTGTTTACTTACCTGATTTGGTTTGTGTGTTTATATTTTGTGTATATTACTTACCTCCTAAGGGAGTATATCCTCTGAGATACTTTTGGCATATTGTCACTAAAATAAAGTACCTTTATTTTTAGTAACTCTGAGTATTGTGTTTTCTTACAATATAGTGCCATATGATATAAGTGGTATAGTAGGAGCTTTGCATGTCTCCTAGTTCAGCCTAAGCTGCTCTGCTATAGCTACCTGTTGTAATGTTCTCATTACTTGTATGCTAGGCCTGGAATATGCTAGGCCTGGAACTTCATTGCCTTCTATATTCCAGGACTCAATTCTGGAGCTTTGAGACATGGAGGTTCCAGGATAGAGACGGTTGGGATGTGGCGAAGGTTGTAGAGAGACGGAGCCCGGATCCTGTTTGGTTTGGCCTACTACACATTAAATCTTTACTAAATAATCGCCTCTTCCGTTTCATTCTAACACTGGTGACGAGGGGCCAACCCTGAACCCACGGAATTACCTGTGAAGATTACCGATGACGTTTGTCCACTGATTTTGGGTCCGCGTCTGCTGTCCTGGAAACTGCAGTCATCGTGGAGATCCATTGATCCTCTGGAAACCGCTGACGTTGTGCAGATTCATCGATCTTCTTCGTGCAAGCGCGTGAGTCCTTTTATCTCCTTTACCGATTGTTTCTGTTATTCACCTCACTTTACCTTTAGGTGCGAGACAGACACGTGCTCTTCTTGCGCGTCTCGTGTTTTCCTTTGTGCGCTACGCTATTGTTCCAACACAGAAAATAGACCTCTGCTGATGTAAAGTGCGTTGGAACGTACTTCCTGTTTGTGCAGTTTCCCTCTGAAAATCTAGAGCGCTCACTACGCTATTGTTCCAACATAGAAGAAAGACTTCAGCAAGTTGATTGCTCTCTCTTCGTGATCACCACAATACGAATTGTTTGACTACTACAATTTTTTTTTTTCTCTCTTCGTGATCACCACAATACGTCTCAAGTTTAATTAAGACTAGTCTGCAGTTCTGCTACTGTGGCTTGTAGTTCTTCCATATGTTCACCGTTTGACCCCTATGTGGGAGAAACATTAGTCTGCAACAGATTTTCCTTCTTCTCCTTGCCCGTTCTTCCACGCACCTGCTATAAAATTTTTTTAAAAAAAGAGTATATTATTTCTTTTTGTTGTTGTTCTTTTCAGCAGATTTTTGGACAATCCACTATCCTTTGTTATACCACTATGGCTACACCTACTATGTCACAACCACCTCCTTTCTTATCGGACAAAGGTGACCCCATTCTTCCACGGAAATGATGGAAGAACCTTTTTGATTCTTACTTAATAGCCATAGGTGTGGAGAAATTCTCTCCAGCTAGGAAACAAGCGGTTCTGCTACACAATCTGGGAATTGAAGGCAGAAATATATATGACAGTCTTGAACCCTTGAGCATTGGTGGGGCGGACGGTGAACCCAGGGATGTTTATGAGATGTCTGTCGCAATCCTTGCAGCACATTTTGAATCCAAACTTAATGTGGTGTTGGAGAGACATACAATTTTTGCCAGATCTCAGGGTAGTACGGAGAGCGTAGGGAATTTTGTCGCTGCTTTATGCACATTAGCATGCACTTGTGATTTCGGTGAAATCACAGACTCTCTGATTCGTGACCAACTTGTGCGTTGCACCAATAATAAAAAAGTTCAAGAGAAACTATTGACGATGAACCCTGACTTGAGAGAAGGAAGCGATTGCTATTGTCGAGGGAATGGAGAGCAATAGCAATTGGATCAAAGAAATGAACCATACTGAAGGAGACAGTCTCTCAGTCGTGCAAATATCAAGGAACCAGGAGGAAGTTTTGAGGATTAGCAATGACAACAAAGCTCAAGTGTCTTTACAATAAAAGAAGAGAGACATTAAAGTTTTACGTTGTTATCGCTGTGGCAACATGGGTCATACAGCGAATAGTACTAATTGTTTTGCATGCAATTCTTTGTGTAGGAAATGTGGGAAGAGGGGCCATTATGCTAGGGTTTGCAATAATGACAAAAGTAATGTAGATCTTGTAACTGAAAATGTCAGTAAGATGGTATTATATGTAGGGCAAGAGATTGACCATATCGAGCATAGTACTGGCATGGTAGATGAGGGACCTGTGATCATGCCTGAGTGTACCGTTAAAGTTGATAATAGAACAGTTTCTGTTCTAGCAGATTCTGGTTCTCCCTACACTATGATTGGTGATAAGAACTGGCAGGCTATTTTCGGTGAGTCTCCCGATTCCCTTGTTAAGCCTGACATCAACCTCGTCAGTTATGGGGGTGCCAGAATAGAGGTAATTGGATACAAAGTCATGAAAATCCAATTCCAAGACAAGGTTACCATTGGTAAGGTTTACGTAGCCAAACGTGGTAATAATCTGTTAGGTTGGAGACACCAACGGGAAATGGGTATTAAACTAGATCCCAATTCTGACAATCAAGTTATGGTGGTAAGTGATACGAATGACTCATTGGAGATTTGCAAGGAATTCCCTGGTGTGTTTAGAGATAATTTAGGGTGCCTGACTAATTTTGAACACAAGATTATTCTGAAAAAAAATACCGTACCCGTTGTCCATAAAGTCAGAAGAGTACCTAGGTTGAGGTTGGAGCCTCTGAAGCCAGAACTCAATAGGTTACTTGAGGCCGGGGTTATTGAAGAGATTGAATCTTCGGAGTGGTTGGCCCCAGTAGTTTTGGCACCTAAGGACAATGGGAAGCGGATCCGTATGTGAGTGGATCTCAGAGACCTTAACAAAAACATATGGATAGATCACCAACCTTTACCTAACATAACAGAAGAGTTGTCAAGTTTGGGAGGTTCGAGGGGGTTTAGTCTATTGGATCTATCCTTGGCATATCATCAGATAGTTTTGCACCCTGAGTCCAGGCACCTCACCTCCTTTGTTACACCTTTAGGGGCTTATCAGTTTTTGAGGATGCCTTTTGGCCTAGCCTCTGCGGCCACGTGTTTCCAACGCGTCATGAAAAGAATCTTGGGAGGAATCTCTGACACATTATGTTTCCAGGATGACATTTTGGTTCATGGCAAGACAGTGAATGAACATGACAAAATATTAAGAATAGTTTTGAGCAAGTTAGCAGAGGCCGGGCTTACTGTTAAGAAGGAAAAGTGTAAGTTCAGAGTCACCTCAGTGACGTACCTGGGACATACCATTTCTGGTGAGGGAATCAGACCCAAGTTAGAACTGGTCGATTCTATAATTTGCGCACCTGAACCCAAAGACAAGGATGATGTGAGGTCGTTCCTAGGGTTAGCAGAATACTATCCAAATTCATTCCCAACTTTTCCAGCGTGACACAACCTTTGAGAGCTCTCTTGAAAAAGGGTTGTGAGTGAATCTGGGAGAAGGATTGTGTGACAGCTTTTGTAAAAGACTGTATTGGTAAGATGCCTACCTTAGGGCATTTTGATGTGTGTGCGAAAACTTATTTGTGCACTGATGATAGTGTCAAGAGTTTGGGGGCTGTACTTATCCAAAGAATAGGTCAAGAGGAGAAAGTAATAGCATTTGCTTCCCGTTCCCTGAAAGAGGCCGAACAACACTATTCGGTCATAGAAAGAGAGGCCCTTGCTTGTATGTTGGCAATAAAACACTTTAAATTCTACTTGTGGGGCCTACCTTTCGTAGTAAGGACAGATCACAGACCTCTTGTCCAAATTTTATCTCCCAAGAAAAATGAAGAGCTGACCCCGAGAATTCGAAGGTGGACTGAGGGGTTGTTGGAGTACAATTTTGTTGTAGAATATGTGCCTGGGCCAAAGAATATTGTAGCAGATTTCCTGTCCCGTTCTTCAATTGATTGTGAGGAGGAGGGAGAGGATGAGGTTGCGATCAACTGGCTAAGAGAGATGTCTATCAACGAAGAGGAGTGGAAATTGGCTGTGGAGAGAGATCCGGACAGGCATAAGCTTAGAGAATTTATTGTTAAAGGATGGCCTGAGTTTAGGAATATTCCTGATTCATTGAAGGGCTATTGGAATGTAAGAGATGAACTTTCTTTATATGGAAGTGAATTATACAGTGGAAGCAAATTCGTACCTCCTAAGGAATTGAGGAACAAAAGTTTGAATTTGGCTCATGAAGGGCATTTGGGCAGGAGTTTAACCAAATCTAGACTTAGAGCCATTTATTGGTGGCCAGGGTTGGATAGTGAAGCTGAGGCGGTGGTGAAGGATTGTTTGAGTTGTGCGTGAAGTGACAAAAGCAAGATTGTGGTGAGAGCGTCACTCTCCCCTGTTGAGGTTCCGTAAAAACCCTGGGTGAAACTTGGTTTAGATTTTATGGGTCCTTTCCATCTTTTGCCACCAAATGAATGATATGGTATACTTATGGTGGATTATGCAGCCAAATGGGTGGTGACCAAATGTGTGAACACTCTGGATACCCGTACTGTAATTGAGTTTCTGGAAGAAGAGTTCTCTAGAGAGGGTATACCCAGTCATTTGGTCACAGACAATGGGGTACAATTGACATCACGAGACATGAAACAATTTTTAGATTCCCTAGCTATTGTACACTTGAAGAGAGCTTTGTATCTGCCATAAGCTAATGGTCTGGCTGAGCGGATGAACAGGATGGTGAAAGCTTGTGTGCAAGAAGCTATTGAATCCAGAACTCCTTTAACTAAGCTCCTAAGGGATTTGTGGTGGGCACATCGCAAACACCCCAAATAGCGTTACCAATATTACTCCTTTTGAGTACATGAAGGGAAGGTTGGGTTGCACTAAATTGTTCCCGGCATGGTTCAGTAACACTTTATCACGGGTCAATCTGGATCTGGGTAAATTTGAGAAGGTACCTAGTCTCCGGGAGAAGTACCAACGTAATTACAAGTTGCGTTTTGATGCCAAGCATGGCGTTGCTAGAGTGTGGTGGAAGGTAGGTGACTTGGTGCTGGTAAAGGACCCGTGTTTTAAAACCAAAGGTAGATCATCCTTCAAGGGCCCTTTCCGCATCAGAGAAGTAAGGAAAAACATTGTGATTCTGGACAATGGGGATGCGTGGAGCATGCCCAGAATTGTGAAATGGACAGACTCCCCAAACTTGATAGATCAAAGAAGAAATCATGTCACGGAAACTTCAGAGGAGCAACCACGTGCCAGTGTCTCATCCAGGTCACGTTCTCAACCATTCTGGATGAAAGACTATGTATTGTGACTTGTTGTTTTGCAAATCTCTGTTCGTTGTTTTTACAAATATGTTCCAACTGCATTTTTGCATTAATTTAGATTGTTATGATATTAATGTATGGGAGGGGGATGTGTTGTAATGTTCTCATTACTTGTATGCTAGGCCTGGAACCTCATTGCCTTCTATGTTCCAGGACTCAATTCTGGAGCTTTGAGACGTGGAGGTTCCAGGATAGAGACAGTTGGGATGTGGCGAAGGTTGTAGAGAGACGGAGCACGGATCCTGTTTGGGTTGGCCTACTACACATTAAGGCCTGTATTTATACTTTTTGACGCTAAACTGCGCTAACGCAGTTTAGCGTCAAAAGGTTTAGCGCCGGCTAACGCCATTCTGAAGCGCCATGCGGGCGCCGTATTTATTGAATGGCGTTAGCCGGCGCTAGCAGACCGGCGCTGCCTGGTGTGCGTGGAAAAAAAACACGCACACCAGGCAGCGCCGGCGTTGGGGAAAATGGCGTTAGGGCGTCTTAAAAAAGTCAGGTTGACGCTAAAAAATCGCCTCCACCCGATATGCGCCATTTTTAACGACGCCCAGACGCCATTTACATGACTCCTGTCTTAGTAAAGACAGGAGTCATGCCCCCTTGCCCAATGGCCATGCCCAGGGGACTTATGTCCCCTGGGCATGGTCATTGGGCATTGAGGCATGTAGGGGGGCACAAATCAGGCCCCCCTATGCCAAAAAAATATATAAAAAAAGTAAAAATGTATACTTACCTGAACTTACCTGAATGTCCCTGGGATGGGTCCCTCCATCCTTGGGTGTCCTCCTGGGGTGGGCAAGGGTGGCAGGGGGGGTCCCTGGGGGCATGGGAGGGCAGCTGTGGGCTCATTTTGAGCCCACAGGTCCCTTAACGCCTGCCCTGACCCAGGCGTTAAAAAGAGGCGCAAATGCGGGGTTTTTTGCCTGGCCTACTCCCGGGCGTGATTTTTGCCCGGGAGTATAAATACGACGCATTTGTGTTGCAGTCATTTTTTTGGACGGGAACGCCTACCTTGCATCTCATTAACGCAAGGAAGGCGTTCACGCAAAAAAATGACGCTCTTTCCTCATACTTTGGCGCTAGACGCGTCTAACGCCAAAGTATAAATATGGCGTTAGTTTTGCGCTGAATTTGCATCGAAAAAAACGACGCTAATTCGGCGCAAACAGAGTATAAATATGCCCCTAAATCTTTACTAAATAATCGCCTCTTCCGTTTCATTCTAACACTACCTCTATCAGCCTAAGCTGCTAGAACACCTCTAATCTATCAACAAGGGATAACTGGACCAGGAACAAGGTGTAAGTACCACAAGGTACCCACTATAAGCCAGGCCAGCCTCCTACAGCTTCACAATGGTAACTCCGGATATGGACATGTAAGGTGTCTAAGATCATGGCATTGCCCCCCCCATTCCTAATCTGGAATTGGGGAGCCAACTCAAGGCATCCTGGGAGCTCCACTATGGCCCTCAGTACTGCCAAACCAGCACTGTGAGGCTTGCACTGCAGCTCCAGCAGCTGCCACCTCACAGACAGGGTTCTGCCCCCCTGGGGTCTAAGCAGCTCAGTCCCAGGAAGGCAGAACAAAAGATTTCCTTTGGGAGCCAGGTGTTACACCCTCTCCCTTTGGCAATAGGTGTCACAGGCTGGGGATGGGTAGCCTCCCCCAGCCTCTGGAAATGTTTTGAAAGGCACAGTTGGTGCCCTCCTTGCATAAGCCAGTCCACACCGGTTCAGGGACCCCTTGTCCCGTGCTCTGGTGCGAAACTGGACAAAGGAAAGGGGAGTGACCACTCCCCTGTCCATCACCACCCTAGTGGTGGTGCCCAGAGCTCATCCAGTGTGTTCCATACTTCAGCCATCTTGCTTTGCAAGGTATAGGGCCACTCTGGAGGGCTCTGAATGGCCAGTGTCAGCAGGTGACATCAGAGACCCCTCCTGATGGGTCCTTACCTGATAAGGTAGCCAATCCCCATCTCAGGCTTAATTAGGGTCTCTCATGTGGGTTCTCTTCAGATTCTACTTGTAAGTTTCCAGCAGGAATCCTCTGCAACTACTACTTCATCCTCTGACCTCGGATCAACCGCAGCCTGCTCCAGGAACCGCTGTAATAGCAACAAAGTATCCAGAAAGGATACTTTTCCTCTGCAACTTTAGCTCCAGCCAGCAACTGCAACAGTTTCTATGGTGTGCACGCTCTGAAGACTCCCTGTCTTAACCCTGCACCAGAAGGACCGAAGAAATCTCCCATGGGGTGACGGAGTCACTCCCCTGCTCACGCAGGCACCCTCTAAGTTTACGACTGGTTTTCTTGGACTCCTCTCTGGCGACGAGCATGCTCCTTGGAACACAAAGGGTGGCCCCCATCAACACAGACTGTCCTGATGTCCTGCTGTCTCAATTTGGAGGAGGTAGGACCTTGCCTTTCCCCAGAACGACAGTACCCCTGTGCACCACATCTTCTTCACCTCCTGAGGCCTCTGTGCACTATTTGAAAAAGCCTGTCCCCTGTCCCTAGCACTCTATCCTGTGCCACTCAACTCGCTGAGTTGTTCTCCGGCGGTGTTGGACCTTCCTTTGTAGTGCTGCACCAACTGCATTTTGCACCTCATTTGTCCCCGTGTCCTGGGACTCCCGTGGGTGCTATCTGGTGCTCTGAGGGCTCTCTGAAGTGCCCCCCCTCTTCCTCCTCAAACATAGTTGAGGCCCCAGGTCCCTCCTGGGTCCAGATAGCGCTTAGTTGACGCAAAACATGACTTTGCCGGAACCAAGGCTTGTTGGAGGAATCCAGCACCAAAACTTACCTGCATCCAACTTCATGACGTGGGACATCCTTTGCATTATGCAGGAATCCGCTGGCATCTTCCTAGGGTGCATTTCTATAGTCTTCGTCCAACTGGGGACTCTTCTTTTGCACCCTCTTCTGGGTTGTCAGGGCTCCTGTCCTTCCTGTAACTTCTTTCGACTTCTGAACTTGGTCTCCTTCCTTTGCAGGTCTTCAGGTCCAGGAATCCACTGTTTGTTGTTTGCAGACTTGGTTGGATCTTGCAATAATTCCAATCACGAGGTGTAATGTGTCCTAAGGAAACTTGCAGTACTTTACTCCTGCTTTTCTGGGCTCTGGGGTGGGGTCATTTACTTAACTTTACTGCATTCTTACTCTCCCAGCGATTCTGCATACACTACACTTGTCTAGGGGGGAATTCGTGATTCGCATTCCACTTTCTTAGTATATGGTTTGTGTTGCCCCAGACCTATTTTCTCCCATTTCATTCTATAGTATTTCCTATTGTTTGCACTGTCCTATGTCTAATTACTTACCTTATTTTGGTGTTTAGTGTATATATTGTGTATAATACTTACCTCCAGAAGGAGGATTGCCTCTAACATATTTTTGGTAATGTGTCACCCAATTAAATTACCTTTATTTTTGGTTACACTGAGTATCGTCTTTACTTGCGTATAAGTACTGTGTAACTATAAGTGGTATTGCATGAGCTTTGCATGTCTCCTAGTTCAGCCTAAGCTGCTCTGCTATAGCTAACACTGTCAGCCTAAGCTGCTAGAACAATACTACATTTCACTAATAAGGGATAACTGGACCTGGTATAAGGTGTAAGTACTCAATGTACCCACTACAAACCAGGCCAGCCTCTTACATGAACCACAGATCCAACAGTCACTGCACAGCTTCTTTGGCCCACCATCACAGTGGTATTAGAAATATACACACCAATTAAAAATGTATTTCATGAAATTTGCTGAACCATGTCCGTCTTTGGGAAGGCAACCTGCAATTATGTAAACCATACATACAAGGCAACTCTTCGTGAAGAAGATAAAAATTTTGCCCTATTTGTCCACATAGCTCCAAGAAATTTAGTGACAGCAGTAACTAAAACATTATCCATATTTGATTTAAGGATTTGTAGAGCTATATCACACCTTTGGACACCCAGCAACCTGCAGGCAGGTGCAAGCCACTTCCTGTGAGGGATGACTTAAGCAGGGCAGACGAAAAGATACATGGGGCAAATTTTCAATAGGGGCATTACAAGCTTGGCAGACCGTACTTCCATCAGATGATCAACTGCTAGTGAATACTCTTAATGGTAAGGTTCCTACAGGAAACTGGAAGTACAGCTTCCTGTCCTTAGGGGTCAAGATTATGCCTCAAAATTCCTCACAGCTGTGCGCATCCTTCAGATGAGAAAAAATGTGAGACAGCTTAGAATGAATTGCCACATGCAGTTCTTCAGAATATACCATCTTCCAATACTTATTTTTAAAATCAAGCTTCAAGGGAAAGGCAGCAGTAGTTGGCCAATCCCAGAGCTCACACCATCTAAGCGAATACAGTGACATATCTAAGCCAGGGGACACTAAGAGTGCGATCAGCTTCTACTACAGCTTGGAGGGCTTCAGTATACGAGGCAAGCTCCGGCGTAGTGCAGAGCCGTCTCCCAAACAGAAGAGCACAGAAACGAGCTTTAGGGCCTATTCCCTTGATGCCCAGATCCTTGAAAAGAGGAAACAGCTGGGTACTCAATGGAAGAGAAATAAGTTTCCTTAAAAAGGTATTTCCGACTGCAAAATTTCTTGAGCTTTGACGTAGCCTCATAGCTCTGCACCACATAAAGTAGAACTAACAACCTTAGGCCCATATTTATAATTGTTAGTGCTGCATTTGCATCATTTTTTTATGCAAAAGCGGCACAAACTTGCAAAATACAATTGCATTTTGTTATATTGTAATAATGAATTACAACCCAGTCCTCTGGATGAAATTTAATCACATTTGGCAGGAAGCTAGTGCTTAGTCCAGAAAGAGTACTTTTTGGCATTTCGTTTAGATCAGTTCAGTAGTTTTTAAGAAATTAAAAGTAAAAGAAATATAGAAGTGTGAAGGATTTGCGAACAATAACATGCTTGTGCAGAGATCTGCATAGCTCTGATTGGCTGCCAACACTTCAACCAGGAATTGTTGGCAGTCATCTTGGGACTCAACTTGAGCCGACTCAACTTGAGCCGAGTCCCAGAAAATAAAGATTAAACAAAAGAAAAGGGGCCATGATAGGGTCGCACTGACCCCTCACTTCTAGTGCTGTTTACCCAAGGGACCTCACCATTTGCTGCAAAAATTTACAAAAAAAACAAGCTTGGTCTATTGGCATTTGTTTTACTAAAGCCCCCCCTGTGTTTTAGGTCCCATGGAATGTAAAAATAAGGAAGGGTGTGCACAGGGCTGCCCTCCTGGGCTTGATAATTCCCCAGGGGCCTCCATCTTCCCGGGTAAAAATAGTTTAATTATAACAGCCACCAGCTCCTCTGGGCTGTTTTGATTTTATACAGGGGGCATGCAGCCTCCCACACAGCTGCGGGGACGCCCACCTCCATGCAGCAAACACTGAATTACAATAGGGTCCAGTGTGGCTCCCCCGTATCCCCGAGGACTGCAGTCTCCCTGGGGTAAACATTGAATTACATGCAGGGGGGCTGCATATCCCCCCACAGGCCCAAGGACCACAAACTCCCTGGGGCAAACACTGAATTATGTGCAGGGGGCTGTGCACTCCCACCACAGCCTGGTACCACCACCTCCCGGGGCAAATACTGAATTACATGTGGGAACATTGAAGCCTCCCGCAGCCCCAGGAACTGCCAACTCCCTGGGGCTAAAACAAAAGAATGAAGGGAGTCCATGCGGAACCCCGACCCCGGAGACCAGCACCTCACTTGGGCAAATTCAACATTGGAGGGTGGCTGCTTGCCCCCCCTAGAGAAGCCATAGATGGCCCTGGGGGCCACCACCCCCATGGCCGGCTCCTGCTATGTCCTGGGGTGCCCACACCTAGACATTGCTCTTTGCTCTGTCTTGGAAAGAGCTTTGACAGCTCCTGCCAAGTCAGAGCAAATACTCTGGTTCCAGCAATTAAGGGCTGTCAAACAGTTCTTGCTTGCTGGAAGCTGAAGTTATCGCTGTTTCCCTGCCTGCAGAGATGCTCTTACGCAAAGGGATCTGCATGTTTAGCAGCTCCCTGTCTGTGACAGCAATGCCGGCTCTCCAGGAGGTGGCAAGCCGGCTAAGACTTTAGGGGCATTCAGGCTCTCCGATGGTCCCCAATGGTGATGACTGCATGCCCTGGGGGACACCCTGGTACAATGGCCTGGCCTGGGAGATGGAGAACCAGGGGCTGAGACTGATCCAGGGAGGGCAACCGTGTGGTCCCTCTCCTCAGAAAAAAAAATGTTAAGACTGGGCCCCAGGGAATGCGGTCCCCGGAGCTGTTATTGATCTAGGGCGGGCACTGCGCAGGCCTCCTCCCAAAAAAACAAATGTTAATGCCAGGTGATGGGGTCCCCTGGCCTGAGATAGGCCCTGGGAGGGGAACATGTGGGCTCTCCCCCCCAAAACATATCTTATTAAGCTGGGCCCTAGGGGGTGGGGTCCACAGGGCTGACATTTGCGAGTGGAAGGGGGCAGAACAGCCCCCTCCTCAATTTCATGAATGCTGGTTCCTGGGGGATGTGGTCACCAGACTGAGATTGGCCTGGGGAGGGGGACCACATGGGCCAACCTCCTCCACACTGCCCATTCACCCAAAATTGTAGCACTTACTAGGTAACCAGTAGAAAGGGATCCCTCTTATACCAACTCTGACACCCACATAGACCCTCTCACACCCAGACTGACATCCTCACACCCAGAGATACCCGCTCACATATATTCCCACACCCAGAGAGACAGGTTCTGCAGCCAACTCCCACTGTACATGGCCAAAGGCCATGCGTAGCCTATGGCCATGAGGCCAACCTCTACCACACATGGTAATTAAAATTAACTGAAAACAATAAAGGTTACAGGGACGGAATAGGAAATATAATTAAAAAAAACATTGACGTTCACTGAAAAAAACAAAGGTTACAGGGACGTTACAGTTAGGTTCTGAATTCACTTGTCCAGAACTCTAGAAATTCAGCAGTTATAGTGCGAGTTATTTCAAATAACTATAACTTATCTCTAAAGTGACTATAACTCACACCTTTGCATTGGCGCTAGACAGCAATTTGTGCACCAGCGTAGGGGGGACGACAGAAATGTGCTGTATCTTGTGGAATTGGAACATTTCTCCCCTGTTCTGGTGGTGCAAGGCAGCACAGCAAGGCACTTGCTGTGCGCCCTTCGCCACAGGCCTAAAAAATTAGGCCACCTGACTCATTGTGGATATAAATGTACATACTATTCCTCATGTGCCTTTAACCCAAAAGGGACCTTAGTTCGTAATCCTATTATATCATTGTAGGAGGCTGGCCTGGTTTATAGTGGGTACCTGATGGTACTTACACCTTGTGCCAGGTCCAGTTATCCCTTATTAGTAGATTAGTATCTCTCTTCTTTCTGCAGCACTCAAAGCTTCTTCCAACCGGTGGCAGCTTCTTTGCACCCTCAGCTGGCATTTCCTGGGCTCCTGCCCACTCTCGACACTGTTGCGACTATTGGACTTGGTCCCCTTGTCTTACAGGTACTCAGGTCCGGAAATCCACTGTTGTTGCATTGCTTGTGTTTGCTCTTCCTGCAGAATCCCCCTATCATGACGTCTGTGCTCTCTGGGGGTAGTAGGTGCACTTTACACCTACCTTTCAGGGTCTTGGGTTGGGCTATTTTTCTAACCCTCACTGTTTTCTTACAGTCCCAGCGACCCTCTACAAGCTCACATATGTTTGGGGTCCATTCGTGGTTCGCATTCCACTTTTGGAGTGTATGGTTTGTGTTGCCCCTATACATATGTGCTCCTATGGCAATCTATTGTAATTCTACACTGTTTGCATTACTTTTCTTGCTATTACTTACCTAAGTTTGGTTTGTGCACATATATCTTGTGTATATAACTTATCTTCATACTGAGGGTACTCACTGAGATACTTTTGGCATATTGTCATAAAAATAAAGTACCTTTATTTTTAATACTTCTGTGTATTGTTTTCTTATGATATTGTGCATATGACACCAGTGGTATAGTAGGAGCTTTACATGTCTCCTAGTTCAGCCTAAGCTGCTTTGCCATAACTACCTTCTATCAGCCTAAGCTGCTAGAAACACCTCTTCTACACTAATAAGGGATAACTGGACCTGGCACAAGGTGTAAGTACCTCTGGGACCCACTACAAGCCAGGCCAGCCTCCTACAGCGAATGTCCTCCCATCTTTTCCGGCAGTGGATGCTCCTTCTGTGCACGCCAAATGTCCTTCTTCTGGTGGGCGCTGACCTACAGGAATAGTACAGGGGAAAAGGAGAAGATATTACCGTCTGCACCGTCACAGTCATTGGCCCGCATCCCTACCCTTGCCATGACGCACATGCACTCACTGTTGTTTCACGCACGCTCCATTCTCACCCCCCCATCTTTCATCCACACCACTCCACACAGGCATTGCCCATACAGCATGCTCACAATGTACTTACCTATTTGTCTGGAGGACCGTAGAGTAGCGTGTACTGGGGGAGGACCCCATCCACTAGTTTGTCCAACTCCTCCGTGCTGAAGGCAGGGGCCCTTTCCACAGACACACAAGCCATTCTCTCTTCCAGACTGGGGTCATAGCAGCACTTGCAGTGTAGGTCCTCTCCTGTCAAAGATCAGGTATCAAGTGATTGAACAGAGAGAAAATGGCGGTCACATCCGCGACGGTGCGTACCGTTACCGCCGGCATACATCATCTTTGGCTCCTGGGACCCATAGGGTCCAATGTTAACCAATGTAGGATTGCGCTGCGGTCTTCGACTGCCTCCCGCGATGATGTACAATGCCAGCGCAGTTACCTCATATCCCCTTGTCCCACTTTACAGGTCAGGCAGCCGCCATTTCAGGGGGCCACCTGGCATTATTTTGGACTGCGTCACACATATCTAGGCCTTGCTTAAACACTAATACAGGCATATGTCGATTTGCTAATATTTTCCAATCAAGCTGTGTTTACGTACCTCAGAGTTGGTTGACTCTCTGTTCGCTGTTCTCCTCCATAGGCACCGTCCGCTGGGGCATGTGAGGAGATGGTGGCATCCTCCGGTGTACAGACCGCTGGTGGACCTGTCGACAGTAAAGGAGCCAGTTGGAGCCAGACCTGATGTCAGCCATCTGCCATCCCACAGGAATCCCCCCTCAAGTGCAGGTGCTGTCAGTACTCCATTTCCCGGCAAGTGGGTCCTTTCAAACTACAGTGGCCATAGCATCAGGGATGTCCCAGCCTATGTTTTCCAACGTGTTGTCCAGAGTGTTGTCTGCCTTGCTGAAACACATCGTTTTCCCTCAGGTGGAGGATTTGCCTACAGTGAATGGTGATTCCTATGCCCTGGGACATGTCCCCAATATCATAGGTACCATTGATGGGACACATGTGGCCTTGGTCCCCCCACGCAGGAGTGAACAGGTGTACAGAAACCGGAAGAGTTACCATTCGATGAATGTGCAGATGGTGTGTTTGGCAGACCAGTACATCTCCCATGTGAATGCCAAATTTCCTGTCTCAGTGCATGACGCTTATATTCTACGGAATAGCAGCATCCCTTATGTGATGGGGCAACTCCAGAGGCACCGTGTGTGGCTATTAGGTGAGGACATGGACCCAATAGAGTGAGACTAGGTGTCTGGGTCTGGGGATGACCCTATGAGTTAGTGTGTGTCTAGCACTTGTCCCTCGACATTTGCAGGTGAGTCTGGTTACCCCAACCTGTCATGACTACTGACCCCAGTGAGGAGTCCCAGGACAAGGGCAGAGAAACGCTACAATGAGGCCCATGGGCGAACTAGGAGGATTATAGAGCGGACCTTCGGCCTCCTGAAGGCCAGGTTCCGGTGCCTCCATATGACAGGTGGTTCCCTATGCTACTCACCAAAGAAGGTGTGCCAGATCATCGTGGCCTGCTGTATGCTTCACAACTTGGCTTTGCAACGGCAGGTGCCTTTTCTGCAGGAGGATGGTCCAGATGGAGGTGTTGTGGCAGCCTGTGGACAATTAAGACGAGGAAGCAGAAGAAGAGGACATGGACAAGAGGAACACGGTGATCCTGCAATACTTCCAGTGAGACACAGGTAAGAAGACAACACTGGCTGCTACATCTGATTTAATTCTACTACCTCTCATCTGTCTGTAATTTTCACCCAGTGTATGATCACTGAGTTGTCACTTTCCCTTACGATTTCACAGATGTGGGTGCCACTGTGTGACATCTGCTTTGTTTCTGCATGGACTAGAGCTGTGTGACATAGGTATGTTGACAATACAATGGACATTGCTATTTCCCTCAGTTATTGCAAATACACAATTGTGAAAGCACAGACTGACTCCAGATTGTTTTGTGATTTAATGGTGTTTATTTAAGTGCTAAATATTGGAGGGGGTTGTAAAATGGTCAGGGGTGATGGTGGAGGAATGTCCATGGCAGAGTCCAGTCTATTAGGCTCACAGGTGCATTGTCCAATGGGGCATAGGAAGTGGAGCTGGGGCAGTTTAAGGATGGACAGGGTGACAAAGTGGGATAGAAGGATGACAATCAGGGTGGTCTCATTTCTTGTCGGGGTCTTGGCATTGTTCTCTGTCTTTGTCCTGGATCTCAGGGAACGCTTGCGGGGTAGTTCTCCATCTGCAGGGGGTGGGGTGCTGGTGTGGTGGTCTTGTGGCGGTGCCTCCTGTCCACTAGCGCCGGCGGAGATGGTGGGCAGTTCATCATCCAGGCTAGTATCAGGCGCCCCTTGTTGTACCACAGTGTCCCTCCTGGTGTTCACGAGTTCCTTCAGCACCCATACAATGGTGCCCAGGGTGGAATTGATGGATTTGAGTTCCTCCCTGAAGCCCAAATGCTGTTCTTCCTGCAGCCTCTGGGTCTCCTGAAACTTGGCCAGTACCATTGCCATCGTCTCCTGGGAATGGTGGTAGGCTATCATGATGTTGGAGAGGGCCTCGTGGAGAGTGGGTTCCTTGGGCCTGTCCTCCCACTGTCGCACAGCAGCCCTCCCAGTTCCCCTGTGTTCCTGTGCCTCTGACCCCTGAACCGTGTGCTCACTACCACTGTCCCAAGGTCCCTGGTGTTGTTGGGGTGGTGGGCTAGCCTGGGTTCCCTGTAGTGGTGGACACACTGCTGATTGACGTGTCCTGGGGACAGAGGTATGGGCCCGCTGGGTGGGTGCTGTGCTGGTGTTTCCAGAGGGGGGAAGCTCTGTAGTGGCCTGTGCCAGTGTGAGGGGAACCGACTATCCCAAGGTCCCAGATGGGCCGGCTGGTCATCTTGATCCAGTTGGACAGAGCTGCTGTCATCACTGTGGGCCTCTTCTGTGGGTGGAGTGGACATATCTGGACGCTCCTTTCCGGTGACGTTGGGTAGGGGTCCTGTAGGGGTGTAAAAGCATGATTATTGCATCTGTGTGTGCCATGGTGTGCAATGGATGGGTGATCCTGTATCCCAGTGCTTGCATTCCTGTGTAGGACCTTGTGTGATAATGGTTTAGGGGGGTGTATGGGTATGTGCAGGTGCCATGCTTTGGTGATGGGTGTCCATGCTTTGGTGTTACATGCAGGGCTTGGGTTTGGGATGATGTGTGGTTTGTGATATTGGGACATACGTGAGGAGTTGGAGTGATGGGGATGAGGGCGAGGGTGGGGGTATGTGATAGCATGCAGACCGGTGGGGGATGAATTAGTTAAACGTTTGACTTATCAGAGTCCATTCCTCCTGCTACTCCTGCGAGGCCTTCAGGATGCAGTATAGCCAAGACCTGCTCCTCCCATATTGTTAGTTGTGGGGGAGGAGGTGGGGGTCCGCCACCAGTCCTCTGAACCGCAAGGTGGTGTTTTGAGACCACGGAACGCACCTTCCCCCGTAGGTCGTTCCACCTCTTCCTGATGTCATCCCTAGTTCTTGGGTGCTGTCCCACTGTGTTGACCCTGTCCACGATTCTTCGCCATAGCTCCATCTTCCTAGCTATGGTGGTGTGCTGCACCTGTGATCCGAATAGCTGTGGTTCTACCCGGATGATTTCCTCCACCATGACCCTGAGCTCCTCCTCAGAGAACCTGGGGTGTCTTTGCGGTGCCATGGGGTGGTGTGGGTGATGTGTAGGTGGTGTGTGTTGTGATGTCTGTGTGATATTTAGAGGTGCGCTCAAAATACACACACATTTACAAAACACTACCACATTAGACAATTCCAAATACACACACCTGATACACATACACACACCACTCCCCCACATCCAATACAATATAAAACACACCCCCACATCACCCACAAACCCTTACGTCAACAATTGCGACTGAAGGCCAGAGAGAGACACCACCATCTATAAACTAGCATCCTAGCATCCATAGGCACTCAACACCATCACTCACACAACATCCAAATTTGTCACTTCATACTGGTAACTGAGTATTTCACTACACTTTGGCATGCTGGTCCCACTTTATAAGTCCTTAGTATATGGTACCTTGGTACCCAGGGCATTGGGGTTCCAGAGGATTGCTATGGGCTGCATGCACTATTTCACAGCCATTTTCAAGGCACCAGGTCTCTTATAAGTCGCCTATGTTTCAGGTCTTCCAACCCTGAAGGCTGGATGCAAAGTACCTGTGTGTGAGGGCATCCCTGCACTAGCAATGTGCCCCCACATCGTCTAGGTCCATTTTCCCGGACTTCGTGAGTGTGGGAAGGCCATTTTACGCATTTACTTGACATAGGTGAATACCTATGTCAAGCTTCACAATGGTAACCCCAAGTATGGCCTTGTAAGGTGTCTAGCAACTGGGAATGGTACCCCAATACAGATTTCATTATTGGTTGCACAATCCCATGCACGATGGGGGCTCCACAGTGGACCCGTAGTACTGCCATACAAGCCTTCTGAGGTTTTCCAGGCAGCCCCAGCTGCTGCCACCTCACAGACAGGCTTCTGCCCTTCCGGGGCCTGAACAGCTCAATCCCAGGAAGGCAGAACAAAGCATTTCCTTTGGGAGAGGGGTGTTACACCCTCTCCCTTTGGAAATAGGTGTTACAGGCATGGGAGGGGTATCCTCCCAGAACCTCTGAAAATGCTTTGAAGGGCACAGATGGTGCCCTCCTTGCATAATCCAGTCTACACTGGTTCAGGGACCCCCAGTCCTTCCTCTAGTGTGAAACTGGACAAAGGAAAGGGGAGTAGCCACTCCCCTGTCCATCACTACCCAGGGGTGGTGCCCAGACCTCCTCCAGAGTGTCCCTGGGTTTTGTTATCTTGGATTCCAAGGTGGTGGGGCACTCTGGGAGCATCTGAATGGCCAGTGCCAGTAGGTGACGTCAGAGACCCCTCCTGATAGGTGCTTACCTGGTTAGGTGACCAATCCCCCTCTCATGGCTATTTAGGATCCCTCCTCTGGGTGTTTCTTCAGATTCGGATTCCAAGACTCCAGCAGAAATCCTCTACATTCTTTAGTTCATTTTCTACCGACAGAACAGCCACTGACAGCTCTAGGAACTCTACAAAACTGCAACAAAGAAGCAAAGACGATTTCTGCAACATTGTAAATTCAGCTCCTGCAAGCAAATGCAAGTTTCCAGGTTGTGCATCCTGGTTCCAGGTTGATTGCCTGTCTTCACCCTGCAGCAGAGAAACAAAGGAATCTCCAGTAGACTGACAGAGTCACTTCCCTGTTTCAGCAGGCACCTCTCTGCAATGACGATCGATGGCTTGGGTCCCCTTTGCAGATGAGAGGCATGGATCCAGCAACACGGGTGGTGGACTAAAGTGACCCCGACAGTCCAAAGGTCCAGCTGTCCAACTATGGTGGAGGTAAGAGCTTGCCTCCCCATGCAAGACAGTACCCCCTTGCACCGCATGACTTACAGTTGCCAAGTCTTGTGTGCAACCTTCCACGAAGTTCTTTGTGCACATCTTAGGCCCCTAGCACTTCATTCTGTGACGCACAGCTTCCTGAGTGGTATTTCGACAGTATGGGAATCCTTTGTGTTGTGCTGCATGGGCCTCCATTAGCACCTTCTTTGTCCTCAGGCTGTGGACTTCTGTGCATGCAGCCTGGTCTTCTGAGAGCTCTCTGAGTTGCTGAGAGCCCGCTCTGTCTCCCCCTACTGGGTAGAGGCCACCAGGTCCCTCCTGGTCCGGGGCAGTGCCATTTTCTACTAACCTTGAGGTTTGGGTGTGCCAAGGCTTATTGGCAGAATCCAGCAATGCAAACCAGACTGCATTCAACTATCACGGTTGGGACATCTTCTGCACCAACCAGGTACCCACATCCACGTTCTTTGGTGCAATACTGACTTTGTCTTCTCACCTGTAGTTCTTCTTTTGCACCTTCATCCGGGTTTTCAGTGGCTACTGTTCTCCCTGGACTCTTCAGTGCTTTTTGGCCTCTGTTCCCTTCTTCCACAGGTCTTCAGGTCCAGGAATCCATCATTGGTGTCTTGCAATCTCTTCTGGTTCTTGTGTAATCTTCTATCACAACTTTTTGTGTGTTTTGGGAAACTTACTGTGATTTACTCCTGTTTTCCTGGGCTCTGGGGTGGGGTCTATTACTTACCTTTGGTATTTTCTTACACTCCCAGCACCCCTCTAAACAATACACTTGGCTAGTTGGGACACAGACTTTCGCATTCCACTATTTTAGTATATGGTCTGTGTTCCCCCTAGGGCCATAGCAACCTTTTGTGATTTTCACTCCTTGCACTATTTTCTGACTATTTACTTACCTGTGTTTGGTTACTAATGCATATATTGCCTATATTACTTACCACCTAAGGGAGTATAGTCTCCAAAGTATTTTTAGCATTGTATCACTAAAATAAAGCCCCTTGATTTTTGTAACACAGAATATTGTCTCTCATGTGTGTGAGCACTGTGTGACTACAGTGGTATTGCAAGAGCTTTGCATGTCTCCTAGTTCAGCCTTGGCTGCTCTGCCTACAGCCACCTCTAGACAGCCTGGTTCCTAGACACTGACTATATTTCACTAACAAGGGATAACTGGCCCTGATATAAGGTGTAAGTACATTTGGTACCCACTACAAACCAGGCCGGCCTCATACATTTCATTAGCCAACTCATCCATAAATACATTCTTCTTACTATCGGTCAGTAATTGGATTACTATTTTTGAAGGAAGTGATCTGTACCTACTTCATAAACAGAATTTAGTTACACATAAACACTGTTCGTAGGCAATTTCACACAACCCCAGGTAACTGCAGCATAAGCTACAGACAGTCCTATGATAAACTCATGTTAAGTTCAAGCATCATTAACAATTTCTAAATAAGGAACACAAGACAATAAGGGCTAGATTTACAAAACCCTTGTGTTCCTTAGCGCCACATTTGTGCAAAATGTGATGCTAATGGGCCACTATGATAGCACCATATTTACAAGGTGGCACAAACTATGTTTGAGTCACCTTGTCAACCCTTTGTGCCACATCATGCATAATATTTGCATGATGTATGGATAGGGAGAATTCCCTCTTTAGAGGGTCGCTACAAATGGCACAATTGAATCTACAACATTCGGTTGCGTGATTTCTAGTGTCATTTTTAATGACAGCTTGAAGCGCTAAAATGAGGATCCCATTGATTTCAATGGGCCTCTTATCATTATACTCATTTTTTTGTGCAAATCAAGTATAGCATTACAATAGTGTAAAAAAACATTACACCATTGCTCGTAATATGTGCCATGGTGCACTGTATTGTAAATATGACACTACCATGGTGGTATTAGGGGATGCAAGGGGGTCGCAAGAAAAGTTGCACATCACTAGTTATGCACCCCTTTCTTGTAAATTTGGCTCACAACAATTTGCAGTCTGGTCACTTTCCTCTGCCGACGATAACAGAAATTGGCATACCCTATATTGAAAACAAGCATCAAATAGCATAGTTATGCTATTACTATTGGTTAATTTAAAGGTAGATTACGCCAATGAATCCCCAATGGTGGAATTCGAGAATCCCTAATAAATAGGATTTCAGTCATGCAGATTACAGCTGCAAGACTTGTTCTTAAAATATGAAAAAACAACCTATTTCAGTAGACTGCATTTAGGTACAATTACATATCTATATGATCTTCAAAGCAGCACACATGTTTTGTTGCTTTCAAGTTGAAGGAAACAGCACTGACCTACTTGACAGACACAATTCCTTAGTATGCATCTTTTGCATTTTACAGTCACGTTTCTTAAGTCATTGAAACATTCCAAGGATTCAACTTTTTGGGAAGGGAGATTGAAGATTGTCTGAATTTCAATTTGTACACCTGAAATACACTGTCCTGGATGTCAAGGAAAACATACCATATTGAATTTTTGAGAAAAGATCTAAAAGGTTTATTTCCATTAATTAAATAAATTTCAGATACTTGACAAGATATTTTGAATGCAGGGTTCTACCTTTATGACAGCTAGATACATTTTATATTTATGGATCATGGTGTAGAAGATTGTACTTAATTAATGTGAAACTTCTGAATAGTTGTGATTTTCACTGCATTTAAAAATAAAATACTTTTAGCCTTCGGGGGTCCGTGGGGTACTCCTCGAACAAGGCTAGTTGGATAGGGAAAAGGTACCCTGCACCCTTTTATTTTTTATGTTTTTTTTTTTGACTCGGCTGAAGCTGAGTCTCAAGATGTCTACCAACACTTCCTGGTTGAAGTGTTGGCAGCCAATCGGATCTCTGCACAAGATCATCAGTATTCGCGAAATTATCACGAACCTAGATATACAGATTTGGATTGCCTTCAATTTCTACTAAACTACAGAATGGATTCATGCCAAATGAGAAAAATGATTACCTGCGTACCAAGAGCTACCTTTCTGCTTAACCCCTTCTGTGCCCAGGACGTAATGGTTACGTCCTGAGGCACAGTGCTGCTGTGCCCAGGACGTAACCATTACGTCCTGTGCACAGAGCCCAGAGGGAGCGCTCTCGCTCCCTCTGTGGGGTTCCCCCCCACCCCCCCAAGTCAGGGATAGAAGGGGAAGCCCTTCCCCTCCCACCCCCGACCCCCCCAACCCCCCCTGTGACGTCAGCGCGCGAGCGCGCGCTGATTAGTCACAGGGTCTCCCCCATCGCGCTGGAGATTGAAAAAGAAATGCTTTTGCATTTCTTTTTCAATCCCATGGGGCAGGCCCCGAGAGGCTTCAAAGGGAAGGAAATGTATTTCCTTCCCTTTGAAGTCTCTCACAGGTTTCAAAAGCCGGATTGCTTGCAATCCGGCTTTTGAAACCCCACTAGACACCAGGGATTTTTTTTTTTCCAGTGAAATTGGCAAAAGGGAGCGACCCCTTGGGCAAGGGTCGCTCCCGGGGGGGCATTTTTTTAGGAAGGCCTTTTCTGCCCCCCCTGGGGGCAGATTGGCCTATTATTAGGCCGATCTGCCCCCGGGGGGGGCAGAAACCTCTAGGCACCAGGGACCTTTTTTTTTTTGTGATGATTTCTTTTTTTTTTAGGTAGGGAGCGATCCCTTAGGCAAGGGTCGCTCCCCTACGGGGCAATATATATTTAGGCCATTTCTGCCCCCCTTGGGGGCAGATTGGCCTATTTTGAAGAGGCCAATCTGCCCCCAAGGGGGGCAGAAACCATTAGACACCAGGGAGTTTGTTTTTGCGCGCGAATTTCACGCAACAGGAGCGACCCCTTTGGCAAGGGTCGCTCCCAGGGGGGGCATTTTTTTGGGAAGGCCTTTTCTGCCCCCCCTGGGGACAGATCGGCCTATTATTAGGCCGATCTGCCCCCAGGGGGGGCAGAAACCTCTAGGCACCAGGGATCTTTTTTTTTTTTTTTCTTTTTGTTATGTTTTCTTTTTTTTTTAGGTGGGGAGCGACCCCTTAGGCCAGGGTCGCTCCCCTAGGGGGCAAATTATATTTAGGCCATTTCTGCCCCCCTTTGGGGCAGATTGGCCTATTTTGATGAGGCCAATCTGCCCCCAAGGGGGGCAGAAACCATTAGACACCAGGGAGTTTTTTTTTTGCGTGAATTTCACGCAAGGGGAGCGACCCCTTAGGCAAGGGTCGCTCCCTGGGGGGGGGGATTATTTTAGGCCATTTCTGCCCCCCTGGGGGGGGGTAGATCAGCCTATTTTGATTCGGCTGATCTGCCCCCAAGGGGGGCAGAAACCACTAGGCACCAGGGATTTTTTTGTTTTTCTGTTTTACAGATGGGGAGCGACCCCCTTGGACAAGGGTCGCTCCCCTGGAGGGGCAAAATGTATTTAGGCCATTTCTGCCCGCTTTGGGGGCAGATCGGCCGATTTTAGGTCAATCTGCCCCCAAGGGGGGCAGAAACCACTAGGCACCAGGGATCTTTTTTTTGCGCCGTCACACAAGGGGAGCGACCTTGTAGTCAAGGGTCGCTCCCCGGGGGGGTGGGGGGTGGGGGGGGCCAAATTATTTTAGGCCATCTCTGCCCCCCCTGGGGGCAGATCGCCCTATTGGTATTAGGCCGATCTACCCCCAGGGGGGGCAGAAACCTCTAGGCGCCAGGGCAAATTTTTTTTTTGTGTTTTTTTTTTTTTTGTTTTTTGTTTTTTTAGAGATGGGCAGCGACCCATCAGACAAGGGTCGATCCCCTGGGGGGCAAATTGTATTTAGACCATTTCTGCCCCCCTTGGGGGCAGATTGGTCGATTTTAGGTCAATCTGCCCCAAGGGGGCAGAAACCACTAGGCACCGGGGATTTGTTTTTTGGCGCCAATGTCACGCAAGGGGAGCGACCCCGTAGGCAAGGGTCGCTCCGGGGGGCGGGGGGGGGGTGGGTGTTCAGGGGCAAATTTATTTTAGGCCATTTCTGCCCCCCCTGGGGGCAGATCGGCCTATTATTAGGCCGATCTGCCCCAGGGGGGGGCAGAAACTGTAGGCGCCAGGGCAATTTTATTTTTTTTTTGTTTGTTTTTTTAGAGATGGGGAGCGACCCATCAGACAAGGGTCGCTTCCCTGGGGGGCAAACTGTGTTTAGACCATTTCTGCCCCCCTTGGGGGCAGATTGGTCGATTTTAGGTCAATCTGCCCCAAGGGGGCAGAAACCACTAGGCACCGGGATTTGTTTTTTGGCGCCAATGTCACGAAGGGGGAGCGACCCCGTAGGCAATGGTCGCTCCGGGGGGGGGGGGGTTCAGGGGGCAAATTTATTTTAGGCCATTTCTGCCCCCCCTGGGGCCAGATCGGCCTATTATTAGGCCGATCTGCCCCCAGGGCGGGCAGAAACCTCTTGTTGCCAGAGCAAAACATTTTTTTGTGTTTTTTTTTTGTTTGTTTGTTTTTTTTTAGAGATGGGGAGCGACCCATCAGGCAAGGGTCGCTCCACTGGGGGGCAAATTGTGCTTAGACCATTTCTGCCCCCCTTGGGGGCAGATTGGTCGATTTTAGGTCAATCTGCCCCAAGGGGGCAGAAACCACTAGGCACCGGGGATTTGTTTTTTGGCGCCAATGTCACGCAGGGGGAGCGACCCCGTAGGCAAGGGTCGCTCCGGGGGGGGGGGGAACGGGGGGGGTGTTCGGGGGTCAAATTTATTTTAGGGCATTTCCCCCCCCCCTGGGGCCGGCTGAGCTAGAGGCCAAAATCCACATGTAGGCACTTTGCAAAAAACACCTCTGTTTTCTGTGAAAAAATATGTTGTGTCCACGTTGTGTTTTGGGCCATTTCCTTTCGTGGGCGCTAGGCCTACCCACACAAGTGAGGTACCATTTTTATGGAGAGACTTAGGGGAACGCTGGGTGGAAGGAAATTTGTGGCTCCTCTCAGATTCCAGAACTTTCTGTCACCGAAATGAGAGGAAAAAGTGTTTTTTGGCCAGATTTTGATGTTTGCAAAGGATTCTGGGTAACAGAACCTGGTCAGAGCCCCGCAAATCACCCCATCTTGGATTCCCCTAGGTCTCTAGTTTTCAAAAATGCGCTGGTTTGCTAGGTTTCCCCAGGTGCCGGCTGAGCTAGAGGCCAAAATCCACACGTAGGCACTGTTTTCTATGAAAAAATGTGATGTGTCCACGTTGTGTTTTGGGCCATTTCCTGTAGCGAGCACTAGGCCTACCCACACAAGTGAGGTATCATTTTTATCGGGAGACGTGGGGGAACGCTGGGTGGAAGGAAATTTGTGGCTCTTCTCAGATTCCAGAACTTTCTGCCACAGAAATGTGAGGAACATGTGTTTTTTTAGCCAAATTTTGAGGTTTGCAAAGGATTCTGGGTAACAGAACCTGGTCCGAGCCACACAAATCACCGCATCTTGGATTCCCCTAGGTCTCTAGTTTTCAGAAATGCACAGGTTTGGTAGGTTTCCCTAGGTGGCGGCTGAGCTAGAGGCCAAAATCTACAGGTAGGCACTTTGCTAAAAACAGGTCTATTTTCTGTGATGTGTCCACGTTGCGCTTTGGGGCGTTTCCTGTCGCGGGCGCTAGGCCTACCCACACAAGTGAGGTATCATTTTTATCGGGAGACATGGGGGAACGCTGGGTGGAAGGAAATTTGTGGCTCCTCTCAGATTGTAGAACTTTCTGCCACAGAAATGTGAGGAACATGTGTTTTTTTTAGCCAAATTTTGAGGTTTGCAAAGGATTCTGGGTAACAGAACATGGTCCCAGACACACAAGTCACCCCATCTTGGATTCCCCTAGGTCTCTAGTTTTCAGAAATGCACAGGTTTGGTAGGTTTCCCTAGGTGGCGGCTGAGCTACAGGCCAAAATCCACAGGTAGGAACTTTGCTAAAAACAGGTCTGTTTTCTGTGATGTGTCCACGTTGCGCTTTGGGGCGTTTCCTGTCGCGGGCGCTAGGCCTACCCACACAAGTGAGGTATTATTTTTATCGGGAGACGTGGGGGAATGCTGAGTGGAAGGAAATTTGTGGCTCCTCTCAGATTCCATAACTTTCTGCCACAGAAATGTGAGGAACATGTGTTTTTTTAGCCACATTTTGAGGTTTGCAAAGGATTCTGGGTAACAGAACCTGGACCCAGCCACACAAGTCACCCCATCCTGGATTCCCCTAGGTCTCTAGTTTTCAGAAATGCACAGGTTTGGTAGGTTTCCCTAGGTGGCGGCTGAGCTACAGGCCAAAATCTACAGGTAGGCACTTTGCAAAAAACACCTCTGTTTTCCTTCAAAAATTTGGTTGTGTCCACGTTGCGCTTTGGGGCGTTTCCTGTCGTGGGCGCTAGGCCTACCCACACAAGTGAGGTATCATTTTTATCGGGAGACGTGGGGGAACGCTGGGTGGAAGGAAATTTATGGCTCCTCTCAGATTACAGAACTTTCTGCCACAGAAATGTGAGGAACATGTGTTTTTTTAGCCAAATTTTGAGGTTTGCAAAGGATTCTGGGTAACAGAACCTGGTCCCAGCCACACAAGTCACCCTATCTTGGATTCCCCTAGGTCTCTAGTTTTCAGAAATGCACAGGTTTGGTAGGTTTCCCTAGGTGGCGGCTGAGGTACAGGCCAAAATCCACAGGTAGGCACTTTGCTATAAACAGGTCTGTTTTCTGTGATGTGTCCACGTTGCGCTTTGGGGCGTTTCCTGTCGCGGGCGCTAGGCCTATCCACACAAGTGAGGTATCATTTTTATCGGGAGACGTGGGGGAACGCTGGGTGGAAGGAAATTTGTGGCTCCTCTCATATTCCAGAACTTTCTGCCACAGAAATGTGAGGAACATGTGTTTTTTTAGCCACATTTTGAGGTTTGCAAAGGATTCTGGGTAACAGAACCTGGTCCCAGCCACACAAGTCACCCCATCTTGGATTCCCCTAGGTCTCTAGTTTTCAGAAATGCACAGGTTTGGTAGGTTTCCCTAGGTGGCGGCTGAGCTACAGACCAAAATCTACAGGTAGGCACTTTGCAAAAAACACCTCTGTTTTCCTTCAAAAATTTGGTTGTGTCCACGTTGCGCTTTGGGGCGTTTCCTGTCGTGGGCGCTAGGCCTACCCACACAAGTGAGGTATCATTTTTATCGGGAGACGTGGGGGAACGCTGGGTGGAAGGAAATTTGTGGCTCTTCTCAGATTCCAGAACTTTCTGCCACAGAAATGTGAGGAACATGTGTTTTTTTAGCCAAATTTTGAGGTTTGCAAAGGATTCTGGGTAACAGAACCTGGTCCGAGCCACACAAATCACCACATCTTGGATTCCCCTAGGTCTCTAGTTTTCAGAAATGCACAGGTTTGGTAGGTTTCCCTAGGTGGCGGCTGAGCTAGAGGCCAAAATCTACAGGTAGGCACTTTGCTAAAAACAGGTCTATTTTCTGTGATGTGTCCACGTTGCGCTTTGGGGCGTTTCCTGTCGCGGGCGCTAGGCCTACCCACACAAGTGAGGTATCATTTTTATCGGGAGACATGGGGGAACGCTGGGTGGAAGGAAATTTGTGGCTCCTCTCAGATTCCAGAAATTTCTGCCACAGAAATGTGAGGAACATGTGTTTTTTTAGCCAAATTTTGAGGTTTGCAAAGGATTCTGGGTAACAGAACCTGGTCCCAGCCACACAAGTCACCCTATCTTGGATTCCCCTAGGTCTCTAGTTTTCAGAAATGCAAAGGTTTGGTAGGTTTCCCTAGGTGGCGGCTGAGCTACAGGCCAAAATCCACAGGTAGGCACTTTGCTTAAAACAGGTCTGTTTTCTGTGATGTGTCCACGTTGCGCTTTGGGGCGTTTCCTGTCGCGGGCGCTAGGCCTACCCACACAAGTGAGGTATCATTTTTATCGGGAGACGTGGGGGAACGCTGGGTGGAAGGAAATTTGTGGCTCCTCTCAGATTCCAGAACTTTCTGCCACAGAAATGTGAGGAACATGTGTTTTTTTAGCCACATTTTGAGGTTTGCAAAGGATTCTGGGTAACATAACCTGGTCCCAGCCACACAAGTCACCCCATCTTGGATTCCCCTAGGTCTCTAGTTTTCAGAAATGCACAGGTTTGGTAGGTTTCCCTAGGTGGCGGCTGAGCTACAGGCCAAAATCTACAGGTAGGCACTTTGCAAAAAACACCTCTGTTTTCCTTCAAAAATGTGGTTGTGTCCACGTTGCGCTTTGGGGCGTTTCCTGTCGTGGGCGCTAGGCCTACCCACACAAGTGAGGTATCATTTTTATCAGGAGACATGGGGGAACGCTGGGTGGAAGGACATTTGTGGCTCCTCTCAGATTCCAGAACTTTCTGCCACGGAAATGTGAGGAACATGTGTTTTTTTAGCCAAATTTTGAGGTTTGCAAAGGATTCTGGGTAACAGAACCTGGTCCCAGCCACACAAGTCACCCCATAATGGATTCCCCTAGGTCTCTAGTTTTCAGAAATGCACAGGTTTGGTAGGTTTCCCTAGGTGGCGGCTGAGCTACAGGCCAAAATCCACAGGTAGGCACTTTGCTAAAAACAGGTCTATTTTCTGTGATGTGTCCACGTTGCGCTTTGGGGCGTTTCCTGACGCGGGCGCTAGGCCTACCCACACAAGTGAGGTATCATTTTTATCGGGAGACGTGGGGGAACGCTGGGTGGAAGGAAATTTGTGGCTCCTCTCAGATTCCAGAACTTTCTGCCACAGAAATGTGAGGAACATGTGTTTTTTTAGCCACATTTTGAGGTTTGCAAAGGATTCTGGGTAACAGAACCTGGTCCCAGACACACAAGTCACCCCATCTTGGATTCCCCCAGGTCTCTAGTTTTCAGAAATGCACAGGTTTGGTAGGTTTCCCTAGGTGGCGGCTGAGCTACAGGCCAAAATCTACAGGTAGGCACTTTGCAAAAAACACCTCTGTTTTCCTTCAAAAATTTGGTTGTGTCCACGTTGCGCTTTGGGGCGTTTCCTGTCGTGGGCGCTAGGCCTACCCACACAAGTGAGGTATCATTTTTATCGGGAGACGTGGGGAAACGCTGGGTGGAAGGAAATTTGTGGCTCCTCTCAGATTCCAGAACTTTCTGCCACAGAAATGTGAGGAACATGTGTTTTTTTAGCCAAATTTTTAGGTTTGCAAAGGATTCTGGGTAACAGAACCTGGTCCCAGCCACACAAGTCACCCCATCTTGGATTCCCCTAGGTCTCTAGTTTTCAGAAATGCACAGGTTTGGTAGGTTTCCCTAGGTGGCGGCTGAGCTACAGGCCAAAATCCACAGGTAGGCACTTTGCTAAAAACAGGTCTATTTTCTGTGATGTGTCCACGTTGTGTTTTGGGGCGTATCCTGTCGCGGGCGCTATGCCTACCCACACAAGTGAGGTATCATTTTTATCGGGAGACGTGGGGGAACGCTGGGTGGAAGGAAATTTGTGGCTCCTCTCAGATTCCAGAACTTTCTGCCACAGAAATGAGAGGAACATGTGTTTTTTTAGCCACATTTTGAGGTTTGCAAAGGATTCTGGGTAACAGAACCTGGTCCCAGACACACAAGTCACCCCATCTTGGATTCCCTCAGGTCTCTAGTTTTCAGAAATGCACAGGTTTGGTAGGTTTCCCTAGGTGGCGGCTGAGCTACAGGCCAAAATCTACAGGTAGGCACTTTGCAAAAAACACCTCTGTTTTCCTTCAAAAATTTGGTTGTGCCACGTTGCGCTTTGGGGCGTTTCCTGTCGTGGGCGCTAGGCCTACCCACACAAGTGAGGTATCATTTTTATCGGGAGACGTGGGGGAACGCTGGGTGGAAGGAAATTTGTGGCTCCTCTCAGATTCCAGAACTTTCTGCCACAGAAATGTGAGGAACATGTGTTTTTTTAGCCAAATTTTGAGGTTTGCAAAGGATTCTGGGTAACAGAACCTGGTCCCAGCCACGCAAGTCACCCCATCTTGGATTCCCCTAGGTCTCTAGTTTTCAGAAATGCACAGGTTTCGTATGTTTCCCTAGGTGGCGGCTGAGCTACAGGCCAAAATCCACAGGTAGGCACTTTGCTAAAAACAGGTCTATTTTCTGTGATGTGTCCACGTTGCGCTTTGGGGCGTTTCCTGTCGCGGGCGCTAGGCCTACCCACACAAGTGAGGTATCATTTTTATCGGGAGACGTGGGGGAACGCTGGGTGGAAGGAAATTTGTGGCTCCTC
This sequence comes from Pleurodeles waltl, assembly GCF_031143425.1. Taxonomy (NCBI): domain Eukaryota; kingdom Metazoa; phylum Chordata; class Amphibia; order Caudata; family Salamandridae; genus Pleurodeles; species Pleurodeles waltl. The sequence goes on from NC_090445.1 coordinate 1,300,490,880, forward strand.
TCAGATTCCAGAACTTTCTGCCACAGAAATGAGAGGAACATGTGTTTTTTTAGCCACATTTTGAGGTTTGCAAAGGATTCTGGGTAACAGAACCTGGTCCGAGACACACAAGTCACCCCATCTTGGATTCCCCCAGGTCTCTAGTTTTCAGAAATGCACAGGTTTGGTAGGTTTCCCTAGGTGGCGGCTGAGCTACAGGCCAAAATCTACAGGTAGGCACTTTGCAAAAAACACCTCTGTTTTCCTTCAAAAATTTGGTTGTGTCCACGTTGCGCTTTCGGGCGTTTCCTGTCGTGGGCGCTAGGCCTACCCACACTAGTGAGGTATCATTTTTATCGAGAGACGTGGGGGAACGCTGGGTGGAAGGAAATGTGTGGCTCCTCTCAGATTCCAGAACTTTCTGCCACAGAAATGTGAGGAACATGTGTTTTTTTAGCCAAATTTTGAGGTTTGCAAAGGATTCTGGGTAACAGAACCTGGTCCCAGCCACACAAGTCACCCCATCTTGGATTCCCCTAGGTCTCTAGTTTTCATAAATGCACAGGTTTGGTAGGTTTCCCTAGGTGGCGGCTGAGCTACAGGCCAAAATCTACAGGTAGGCACTTTGCTAAAAACAGGTCTGTTTTCTGCGATGTGTCCACGTTGTGTTTTGGGGCGTATCCTGTCGCGGGCGCTATGCCTACCCACACAAGTGAGGTATCATTTTTATCGGGAGACTTGGGGAAACATAGAATAGCAAAACAAGTGTTATTGCCCCTTGTCTTTCTCTACATTTTTCCCTTCCAAATGTAAGACAGTGTGTAAAAAAGACATCTATTTGAGAAATGCCCTGTAATTCACATGCTAGTATGGGCACCCTGGAATTCAGAGATGTGCAAATAACCACTGCTTCTCAACACCTTATCTTGTGCCCATTTTGGAAATACAAAGGTTTTCTTGATAGCTATTTTTTACTCTTTATATTTCAGCAAATGAATTGCTGTATACCCGGCATAGAATGAAAACCCACTGCAGGGTGCAGGTCATTTATTGGCTCTGGGTACCTAGAGTTCTTGATGAACCTACAAGCCCTATATATCCCCGCAACCAGAAGAGTCCAGCAGACGTAACGGTATATTGCTTTCGAAAATCTGACATTGCAGGAAAAAATTACAGAGTAAAACTTAGAGAAAAATGGATGTTTTTTTCACCTCAATTTCAATATTTTTCTTTTTCAGTTGTTATTTTCTGTAGGAAACCCTTGTAGGATCTACACAAATTACCCCTTGCTGAATTCAGAATTTTGTCTACTTTTCAGAAATGTTGCGGTTTCTGGGATCCAGCATTGGTTTCATGCCCATTTCTGTCACTGACTGGAAGGAGGCTGAAAGCACAAAAAATCGTAAAAATGGGGTATGTCCCAGTAAAATGCCAAAATTGTGTTGAAAAATTGGGTTTTCTGATTCAAGTCTGCCTGTTCCTGAAAGCTAGAAAGCTGGTGATTATATCACCGCAAACCCTTTGTTGATGCCCTTTTCAGGGAAAAAACCACAAGCCTTCTTCTGCAGCCCATTTTTCAATTTTTTAAAAAAAAAACAAAATTTTCACAGTTTTTTGGCTAATTTCTTGGCCTCCTTCTGGGGAACCCACAAAGTCTGGGTACCTCTAGAATCCCTAGGATGTTGGAAAAAAAGGACGCAAATTTGGCGTGGGTAGCTTACGTGAACAAAAAGTTATGAGGGCCTAAGCGCGAACTGCTCCAAATAGCCAAAAAAAGGCTCGGCACAGGAGGGGGAAAAGGCCTGGCAGCGAAGGGGTTAATTTGGTGTAATTCTGTCCTGTGGTAGGGGCTGCAGGAGTGTCTGAAGAGTCTATGGGAATTAACATGGGAAATGCACATTTTTTTACCTCTCCCCTTTTTCGGACTTGATGGCTCACCCCAAAACTTTCCATGAACTGCAAGATTCTAGGGAACATTTTTTTGGGCAAGTTTTGTTAGAATTTGTCAAACTGTGCCAAAGATACAGGCAAGTCAGAAACACTTTTTTAATGGAGACTAGGTCTTAACTATAACTACCTACTGTTGACCGCCAGTAGTTAATATATATTTATGTATATAACTACAGACTGAACTGCTGGACGGAACTACTCCAAATTTGGAAAAAAAGTTAGATTTTGGTGCACAGATTGTGCTTTTTGGGATTTTGTGTAAATCCGTTCAGTGGTTTTAGTGATATTAAAGGAAAAGCAAACTGCATATCTTCAGATGTGGAACCTCTCCGGATCCACCTGTGGTGGATTTGCAGATTCAAACGCCATATTTAGACCATGATTGGCTGGCCTCAACCTGACAGGAAAGTTGTGGCCTCTATTTTATATATCAGGAAATTGTCCCCAGGACTGAAAAGTAGCATGTACAGTAAACTGAGGGGTCAGGTTAGAGCTTCCGGACTCCAATAGTGTATTAAAGATGAGGCAAAAGTAGGTGTAATGGGCAACAAAATGACTTAAAATGTTTTTTTTAAACACATGTGAGATCTGTGGATTCACCTGTGGGACTTAGCACAGACCTCATGTAAATCTGTGGCGGATCCACGGATCTGTCTGTGAATCAAAAAAATATATATAAAATCATACACCCACTCGGACTCCAATACAGCCACTCTCACACCCATTGTAACACCCAGCCAGACACTCTCACGTCCACTCACACACTCAGACAAACACTCTCACAGCCATTCACCCATCCAGAGAGACACTATCACAACCACTCTCACATGCAGACAGGCGCTCCCACTTCCACTGTGACACCCAGACACACACTTGCCCACTTATTTAGACAACCAGTGAGACACTCAAACCCATTCACACATCCAGATAGACACTCTCACAACCACTCATTCACCCAAACACTCTCACACCCACAGACACACCCTGACACACTCTCACACACCCAAATACTCTCACAATCACTCACACACCCAGAAAGACACCCACTAGACACTCTCACACCCACTCTGACACACAGAGGGACACTCTCACATCCACTCACACAGCCAGAGAGACACCTCACACCCCACACCACACATCCTACACCTACCGACAAACCCAGGCAGACCCTCCCATACCGACCCACACCCAGACAGACCCTCTAACACCCACTCACATACCCAGACAGACCCTCTCACACCCTCACACACACACACACAGAGACAGTGTTGCTCCCACTCTCACACGTAGACACTCTCACACCAACTGTGTCTCTACTTACTGTGACACTCAGACAGACACTATTACATGCACTCACACTCCCAGACAGATATTCTCACACCCACTGTATCACCCAGCTAGACAATCTCACACCTACTCTGACACTCAGAGAGACACTCACACCCACTCACACTTCGGGAGAGACACTCTCACACCCATTCACAAACTGAGGCAAATACTCTCACACCAACTGTGACACCCAGAGAGACCCTCTCACATCCAGTCACACACTCCGACACTCTCACCCCTTCTCACACACCTAGACAGAGACTGTTACACCCACTGTCACCCCAGGCAGACACTCTCACACTCACTTACATTAAAACATTACACAACCACTGGCACAAACATTAGAATTGCTGAAGTATATTGTATGAGTACTTTTGGTTTGTGAATCCACAATGGATCCATGGATCCAAATGGAATTTAAACAACCAATTGCAATGCAATCGGTCTTGTGTTTGCTCACTTTAGAGCTATTAGCGCTGCACACTCCTTACCGGACTTTGCTTGCCACATAAACTAATAATGAAAAGTAAAACAGTTTCACATATGTGAGCCGATGGTCTCCGTGAATGTGAAGGTGACACAGAAAAGGAAACAAAAGTTTGCTCGCAGTGCATCTTATCAGAAAATATGCAATTAAACATGTTACGGGCAAAAGTGCAATTATCCATATAATTAGCAAAAGTGCAATTATCAATGTAACCCGGTCGATGTCATGTAAAACGCTGTACTTCTGCCCAGCGAGATCACGCTGCGCAGGCAATGAAAAGATAACGTAGTCCAGAAATTATGAAATTTATTTTCAGGCTCTTGTGTAGATTCATGGATCCGCCGCTCGGTCACACTAGGGGCCATGCTGGTTGTTGCAGCGGATTCACCGACCTACCCATGACCCCTACCAAATTGGGTTTTCTTTAGAGGAGTGGTAGAAAGGGTTAAGTAAACTGACCAATCAGAAGTGGTATAACATAATTAAAATATGGAACAGGAGTTGTAATGTGTTTTGAGATTGACTAATCTTTAAAGCAAGGTTGAAAAGATTGCCACTATTTGTTGACATTTTTCTGCTTGATTTTTTGTATTTTCAATGAGAAGAAATTCTAACTGATACCCAGAGACAAACATAGAGACCGGAAAACACTTTTAACAGGTATGTTAATTAAAGTGTAATTTAAGTAAAGATGGGTTAGAAAAGGCATGAGCATACATAGGATGGTTAAAGGTGAGTAAAATGTTCACAAACAGTAAAAGAGAATATAAATGGAGGGTATGTGATGAAAATAAGGAAACATATGGTGATCAGTACAGAAGAAACAAAGATTTGTTAAGATTAACACCCGTGTATACGCCAATGTATACACTAACACAGCTACTAAAACACTAATGCATAGAGTAACGCACCCAGGTAAACCATCATATAAACACTGACATATCCACGCATACGCACATGTATCCCATGAGTTACCCAAGCACACACTCATACATACACTGAGACACCCAGGCAGACACTGATGCATATGCTGACACACCCAGGCACACATTGATGCTTACACTAACACACTGAGGTACACAGTGATGTTTACACTGACACACCCAGGCATACACTGGTGCATATGCTGACTCACCCGGACATACACTGATACATATGCTGACACAACTAGGCATATAGGGATGCATACGCTGACACACCCAGGCATACACTGATGCATACGCTGACACACCCAGGCATACACTGATGCATATGTTGTCACACACAGGCAGACACTGATGTATATGTTGACACACCCAGGCATACACTGATGCATACGTTGACACACCCAGACAGGCACTGGTGCATATACTAACACACCCAGGCATAAACAAGTGTATCTCCTGACACATCCAGCCACACATTGATGCATACACTAAAATACCTAGGCAGACGCGGATGCATACACTAACACGTGCAGGTACACATCAATGCATACACTGACACACACAGGCATCCAATAATGCATATGCTGACGCACCCAGGGAGACACTGATGTACACTTGCATTCCCAGGTACACACTGATACATATACTGATGCTTACACTGACACACCCAGACAAAAACTGATGCATTAACTGGCACATCAGACCCACACTAATGCATACATTGACATACCTAGCCACACACTGATGCATACAGTGATACACCCAGGTTCATATGTATGCTTAAACAGGCATACCCATGCACACACTTATACAGTATATGCACTGACATACCTAAGCACATACTAAGAAATACACTGACACACACAGAAACACACTGATATAGACACTGACACATCCAGGAATATACTGATTTATACACTGACTTACCCAGGCACTCACTAATGCAAATACTGACACACCCAGGCACACACTAATGCATACACTAAAATACACTAAGTAATTTATAGATCTATAGTGAGAGACATTCACAACCATTTAGACACTTAAAAGGCCATCTATATAGTAACTTGCTTGCAGCACCTCATTTAATATGATATTCTTTAGAGATAAATATATTCAATATTTGCTTCCCATAGATCTACGTCTATTTAAAAAAGAAGAAATACAATGCCTGGCAAAACTCAAAAAAGAAAGAAACATAAATATTGTAACCAAAGGTAGAAAGTTATGCCACTTTAACCCTTTCTGGCCAATCCAAGTAGTGTACACACTAGGTAAACCCAGTCCCTGTCAATATCACCCTTTCTAGCACTCACTCTGGCCTGAAACACAAAGCTATGTCCCACAATCCACTCTCTGAGTATTTCAGAGGGAAGCTAGAGTAGCACACAAGAGATGATTGCAGCTGAATGAGAGAGATTTCAAATGAAAGACAGTTACAACTCTAAAAGTCAACACAGTCTAAAAGTCTAAAAAGTCTAGAACTGATAAATAGAACAGAGAAAAGTGGAAGGAATTTGAAGTATATTTATATGTGGCGGAACGGTTAGATTTGTCCACACAGTAATTTATATGTAGGTATTGCTATGATAAGATAGAAGATAAGAAAATGTCAGTCAGACCAAAACATAACAAGTTAGAATTGGTATCAGTTCCAGAAGAACTTCAACAATTAAAAATGTATGACTCAATTCTCATACAATCTATACACCCTTTTAAAGCAGTAGTTCATGGGGAACCAGAAAGTGGTAAACTACCTCCAACAGACCGACAGAAATGCCTTCAAGGAAGAGTTGTCTACTTACGTTAAGGTTTTACATGAAATCTTGAGTGTAGAAAAATATATTGATAAACCACTGATCAATCTAGCCAATGGTTCATCTACCAAAAATGAAAAAAGCAGGCAAGAGTTAGCAGATGTTAGTAAAGAAAAAAAAACACACATGATACTTGAAAGGAAATAAACAAACATTTTGCAGTTGTTATAAATGTAAGTTGTATGGTTGGTGAAACATTACCATCAAGTGGACAGATTGAAAAAGTGAGTGGATTCAAATCAGAAATAATATATGAGCACTATAATATCCATCCAGTGCATTTCAAAGAAGGTGATGCTACTGAACTCTTTCCGATGAAAACAAGCAAAAGTAGCTCCATTGAGTGTGTGGGGAAACATGTTCAGAGGCTTGTTGTTTTTCACACCGATTTCCCACTGAACTAGGGGGCAGGTTATTATGACCTGCCTATACAAATGCCAGCAGATGAGTAAAGATCAACTATATTATATTCAGAGGACCCTACGTTTTAGCAGTGTTTTCCATACATATTCCATCAATTATTTGATAGTGACTTGTCTGGAAACTAATATGCTGTAAACCACTTTCTGAAGACAAGGGATAATCTACAAAATCTCTTTCCAAGTGAATTTGTTGACAAAGTTCAAGATAATGATGAAACATTGGAAAACAATTGAATTAATTGATGGCATTTCAATGTGGTACCAATGAGTTTTTGTTAGACCTGGCATCCTTGGTATACTCTCCCCAGTCTTGTTTGCCTCTGCTGCCTGTGTTTTGACTGGGTGCGGGACTTTGTTTTTGCTGGTTTTGGTACTCTGGGCATGTTACCACTGCAGACCAGGCTAAATTGCAAGAACACCCTTTGTAAATTGTGTGTGTAATTGGCTTTCCCATTGGTGACATATTTGATTTACTAGTACGTCCCTAGTAAAGTGCACTAGAGGTGTAGAGGGACTGTAAATCAAATGCTACTAGTGGGCCTGCAGCATTGATTGTGCCACCCACATGAGTAGCCATGTAAACATCCCTCAGACCTACCACTGGGGTGTCTGTGCGTGCAGTTTTAAACTGTCAATTCAACCGGGCAAGTGTACCCACTTGCCAGGCAGAAACCTTTACTATTTATACATGTAATGCACACCTAAGGCAAGCACTATGTAGCCCCCTGGGCAGCTTACAGTGTATGTTAAAGGTAGGGCATGCACTAATGTGTTTTACATGTCCTAGCAGTGAAATACTGCCAAATTGGGTTTTCACTGTTGCAAGGCCTATCTCTCTCATAGGTTAACAAGGAGGTTGTTTTTAAATATCTTTTAAGTGCAGTTTCCCTATGGGAGCATAGGGAGATGTGGTGTTTGGGGTCTCTGAACTCACAATTTGAAAATCCATCTTTTGGTAAAGTTGTTTTTTAGATTGTCAGTTTCAAAATGTCACTTTTAGAAAGTAGACATTTTCTTGCTTAAACCATTCTGTGACTCTCCCTGCTTGTCTATTCCCTGTCTGTGTCAGACTGACAGTTGGGCTGCTTCTGAATCTCCCTTAGACATTGACACAAAGGGAGATGGGGTTGTAGTCTGCATACCCTTATGGGTCATCTGGGCTAGAGTGGAAGGAGGAGCTGACACTTACACCTGAATGGGCTGTGCCTGCCCTTACACAATGCAGTCTCCAACCGCCTGGTGTGTGTCTGGGGCCAGGCATGGGCAAGGCAGAATCTTGTGAACAACAGAGACTTTCTTTTGAAGTTTTACAACTTCAAAGGCAGAAAGAAATATAAGTAGTGGACCCAAAACCCCAGATTTTTAGATTATTTCTGAAACCAAGAGGAACCTCTTCCACAGAGAAGAGCTGACCAGCTGGAGGAAGAGTACTGCCCATTTGCCTGTGACAGTGCATTGCTGGGTTGGCCTGAAGTTGCTGCTTCTGAGTGAAAGAGGACAAAGACTGGACTTTGTAGTATGTTCCTGTTTGTGAAGTCTCTCCAAGGGCTTAGATGGAGCTTACCTCCTGTTTTGAAGTCTCAGGGCCATCAAAGGCTTCTTCTGCCAGCACTCGGATTATCTGCTTAGACTCCTACCCTGCCAAGTGGTGCACTATCCAGTCCCTCAGCCCTTGAAAGGTAAAGCTGGTTGAACCAATGTGGTAATCCACGCACAGAAACCGTGCGGGAAAAATTTGGATGCACCACCTGCAATGCAGCTGTGAAAATGAAGCAGCACCTGCATCCCAACTGAGAAATCCACACACCACCTCCATCGTGGCTGAGAAATCGAGGCATCACCTGCATCACGGCTGGAGAAATGACACAACACCTGTTTGTGGCTGCTGAAAACAATATAACCCCCACGCAGCACGGTTTTCCATCACCATGCAGCAGGATTTCGGAGGCATCATCATTGGCCATCAAAATCAACATGAGCCTGCATGGATTTGAGGTGCCCTGCCCCGAAATTGACGCTTCGCTCTCTTTTTTGCAAGAAAAAGGACGCATTGCCTACCCGACCAGAGAAGAATCCATGCACACCTCAATTGCGAATAAGGAATAGATGCCTCGCTGACTTTTCTGAACACACTTGCCTGTGCAGCTTTATTTTTTATGCAAACCAGGTACCATGTGTAACACCAAAGTTTCCATTGGTTTCTATGAAGTAAGATTCTATTAATTTAGAAAAAATCATAACTTTACTTGTGTGAGTTGGATTTTTTTCATTTTTGGTCTTGTTTGATTTGGATAAATATTGGCTATTTTACTAAGCTTATGTAGTGACCATTTTGTAGTGTGTTCACTGTATTACTGTGTGTCTTGGTACAAATACTTTACACATTTCCTTTGAGATAAGCTTGACTGTTTGTGCCAAGGTACCAAGGAGGTGAGCAAGGGTTATCTTAAATGAGTATCTCCCTTGCGCTGACTAGTGTGTGGGTCCCTGCTTGGACAGAGTGCAAACAGACTGCCAGCCAGAGACACCATTTCTAAAATTGGTGATCAGCGGTGTGTAGGAGGCTGGCCTGGCTTGTAGTGGGTACCAAGGGGTACCAGGTCCAGTTATCCCTTATTAGTGTAGAAGAGGTGTTTCTAGCAGCAAGGCTGATAGAAGGTAGCTATAGCAGAGCAGCTTAGGCTGAACTAGGAGACATGCAAAGCTCCTACTATACCACTGGTGTCATATGCACAATATCATAAGAAAACACAATACACAGATATACTAAAAATAAAGGTATTTTATTTTTATGACAATATGCCAAAAGTATCTCAGTGAGTACCCTCAGTATGAGGATGCCAAATATACACAAGATATATGTACACAATACCAAAAATATGCAGTAATAGCAAAAGGAAGTAATGCAAGCAATGTAAAGTTACAGTAGATTGCAATAGGAGCACATAGGTATAGGGGCAACACAATCCATATACTCCAAAAGTGGAATGCGAACCACGAATGGACCACAAACCTATGTGAGCTTGTAGAGGGTCGCTGGGACTGTAAGAAAACAGTGGGGGTTCGAAAAATAGCCCACCCCAAGACCCTGAAAAGTAGGTGCAAAGTGCACCTATATTCCCCAGAGAGCACAGAAGTCGTGATAGGGGAATTCTGCAAGGAAGACCAACACCAGCAATGCAACCAAAGTGGATTTCTGGACAAGAGTACCTGTGGAACAAGGGGACCAAGTCCAAGAGTAGCGACAAAGTCGAGAGTGGGCAGATGCCCAGGAAATGCGAGCTGAGGGTGCAAAGAAGATGCCACCGGATGGTAGAAGCTGTGGATTCTGTAAGAACGAAGAGAGCTGTTCCCACACAGAAAGACCGCAAACAAGCCTTGCTAGCTGCAAGGGTTGCGGTTAGGGTTTTTGGGTGCTGCTGTGGCCCAGGAGGGACAAAGATGTCGCCACTTGGATGAGGAGACAGAGGGGGCTCCCAGCAAGTCAGGGAGCCCTCTCAGAAGCAGGCAGCACCCGCAGAATTACCAGAACAGGCACTTGGGAGAGGAGTGAACCGGAGCTCACCCAAAGACACAAAAGGGAGTCCCACGACGCCGGAGGACAACTCAGAAGGTTGTGCACTGCAGGTTAGATTCTCCGGGACCCGGGCTTGGCTGTGCACAAAGGAAATCCTGGAAGAGTGTACAGGAGCCAGAGCAGCTGCAAATCATGCGGTACCCAGCAATGCAGTCTAGCGTGGGGAGGCAAGGACTTACCTCCACCAAACTTGGACTGAAGAGTCACTGGACTGTGGGAGTCACTTGGACAGAGTTGCTGAGTTCCAGGGACCACGCTCGTCGTGCTGAGAGGGGACCCAGAGGACCGGTGATGCAGTCTTTTGTTGCCTGCGGTTGCAGGGGGAGGATTCCGTCGTCCCACGGGAGATTTCTTCAGAGCTCCTGGTGCAGAGAGGAGGCAGGCTACCCCCAGAGCATGCACCACCAGGAAACAGTTGAGAAGGCGGCAGGATCAGCGCTACAAGGTTGCAGGAGTCGTCTTTGTTACTTTGTTGCGGTTTTGCAGGCGTCCTGAGCAGTCAGCGGTCGATCCTTTGGCAGAAGGTGAAGAGAGAGATGCAGAGGAACTCTGATGAGCACTTGCATTCGTTATCTCAAGAATTCCCCAAAGCAGAGACCCTAAATAGCCAGGAAAGGAGGTTTGGCTACCTAGGAAGGAGGATAGGCTAGTAACACAGGTAAGAGCCTATCAGAAGGAATCTCTGACGTCACCTGCTGGCACTGGCCACTCAGAGCAGTCCAGTGTGCCAGCAGCACCTCTGTGTCCAAGATGGCAAAGGTCTGGAGCGCACTGGAGGAGCTCTGGGCACCTCGCCTGGGAGGTACAGGTCAGGGGAGTGGTCACTCCCCTTTCCTTTGTCCAGTTTCGCGCCAGAACAGGGCTGGGGGATTCCGGAACCGGTGTAGACTGGCTTATGCAGAGATGGGCACCATCTGTGCCCATCAAAGCATTTCCAGAGGCTGGGGGAGGCTACTCCGACCCAGCCCTGACACCTTTTTCCAAAGGGAGAGGGTGTAACACCCTCTCTCTGAGGAAGTCCTTTGTTCTGCCTTCCTGGGCCAGGCCTGGCTGGACCCCAGGAGGGCAGAAACCTGTCTGAGGGGTTGGCAGCAGCAGCAGCTACAGTGAATCCCCGGGAAAGGCAGTTTGGCAGTACCCGGGTCTGTGCTAGAGACTCGGGGGATCATGGAATTGTCTCCCCAATGCCAGAATGGCATTGGGGGTGACAATTCCATGATCTTAGACATGTTACATGGCCATTTTCGGAGTTACCATTGTGACGCTATACATAGATAGTGACCTATGTATAGTGCACGCGTGTAATGGTGTCCCCGCACTCACAAAGTCCGGGGAATTTGCCCTGAACAATGTGGGGGCACCTTGGCTAGTGCCAGGGTGCCCACACACTAAGTAACTTAGCACCCAACCTTCACCAGGTGAAGGTTAGACATATAGGTGACTTATAAGTTACTTAAGTGCAGTGGTAAATGGCTGTGTAATAACGTGGACGTTATTTCACTCAGGCTGCAGTGGCAGGCCTGTGTACGAATTGTCAGAGCTCCCTATGGGTGGCAAAAGAAATGCTGCAGCCCATAGGGATCTCCTGGAACCCCAATACCCTGGGTACCTCAGTACCATAAACTAGGGAATTATAAGGGTGTTCCAGTATGCCAATGTGAATTGGTGAAATTGGTCACTAGCCTGTTAGTGACAATTTAGAAAGCAGAGAGAGCATAACCACTGAGGTTCTGGTTAGCAGAGCCTCAGTGAGACAGTTAGTCATCACACAGGAAACAAATACAGGGCACACTTATGAGCACTGGGGCCCTGGCTGGCAGGGTCCCAGTGACACAGACACTAAAACAACATCTATACATTGAAATATGGGGGTAACATGCCAAGCAAGATGGTACTTTCCTACACAACCCTCCCCAAACGAAGGACAATAAGACTAACCATGACCTGATGAGTTTTCATTGTCTAAATGGAAATATCTGCAGAGTCCATCTGCATTGGAGTGGGTACTACCAGGTCTATGTTCCACTGTATAGTCCATTCCCTGTAGAGATATGGACCACCTAAACAATTTAGGGTTTTCACCTTTCATTTGTTTTAGCCAAAGTAGAGGTTTGTGCTCTGTCTGAACAATGAAGTGAGTGCCAAACAGGTATGGCCTCAACTTCTTCAGTGCCCAGACCACAGCAAAGGCCTCCCTCTCTATGGCAGACCAACGCTTTTCTCTAGGGGTCAACCTCCTGCTGATAAAAGCAAGAGGTTGATCCTGGCCCTCAAAATTGAGTTGTGATAAGACTCTCCCTACCCCTAATTCAGATGCATCAGTTTGAACAATGAATTTCTTGGAGTAACATGGGCTTTTTAGGACAGGTGCAGTGCACATGGCCTGTTTCAGCTCCTCAAAAGCTTTCTGACAGCTAGCTGTCCACAATACCTTTTTAGGCATTTTCTTGGAGGTGAGGTCATTAAGTGGGGCTGCAATGGAGCCATAGTTCTTAATGAACCTCCTGTAATACCCAGTGAGGCCTAAGAAGGCTCTCACCTGGGTCTGAGTTGTAGGGGTAACCCAATCTATGATAGTTTGGATTTTCCCCTGAAGTGGTCCAATCTGTTCTCCACCTACCAGGTGACCCAGATAAACCACTTTCCCCTGCCCTATCTGATACTTTGAAGCCTTGATAGTGAGGCCTGCCTTTTGCAGGGCCTCCAAAACGTTTCACAGGTGGACCAGGTGATCATCCCAGGTGGAGCTAAAGACAGCTATACCGTCTAGATATGCTGCACTAAAAGCCTCCAACCCTTGCCGGACTGTATTCACCAACCTCTGAAAAGTGGCAGGTGCATTTTTCAAACCAAAGGGCATTACTGTGAAGTGGTAGTGCCCTCCAATAGTCGAAAATGCAGTTTTTGCTTTAGCATCCTCTGATAATTTGATCTGCCAATACCATGCAGTCAAATCAAAGGTGCTTAGATACTTGGCAGATGCCAGTGTATCTGTGAGCTCATCTGCCCTGGGTATAGGGTGAGCATTTGTTTTAGTCACCTGGTTGAGACCTATGTAATCTACACAAAACCTCATATCTCTTTTCCCATCTTTTGAGTGAGGCTTTGGTACAAGCACCACAGGAGAGGCCCATGGGCTTTCAGAATGTTCAACCACTCCCAGTTCAAGCATTTTCTGAACCTCTTGTTTTATGCAGTCCCTGACATGGTCAGGCTGCCTATAGATCTTACTTTTGACAGACATGCTGTCTCCAGTATCTATAGTGTGCTCACACCAAGAAGTGGTGCCTGGCACAGTAGAAAAGAGTTCAGAAAACTGACCCAGAAGATTTATGCAGTGGTCTTTCTAGTCAGCAGTAAGACAGTCTGCCAAAACTACACCTTCCACTAGAGCATCTTGTTCTGTGGAAGAGAAGAGATCAGGGAGAGGGTCACTTTCTTCTTCCTGTCCTTCATCTGTTGCCATGAGCAGGGTGAGATCAGCCCTGTCATAGTAGGGTTTTAGGCGATTGACATGGAGCACCCTAAGGGGACTCCTGGCAGTGCCTAAGTCAACCAAGTAGGTGACTTCTCCCTTCTTTTCAACAATGATGTGGGGTCCACTCCATTTGTCTTGGAGTGCTCTTGGGGCCACAGGCTCCAAGACCCACACCTTCTGTCCTGGTTGGTACTGATTCAGGACAGCCTTCTGGTCATGCCATTGCTTTTGTTGCTCTTGGCTGGCCTGAAGGTTTTTACTGGCCTTTTTCATGTACTCAGCCATTCTGGATCTTAGGCCGAGTACATAGTCCACTATGTCTTGCTTAGGAGCTTTTAAAGGTTGTTCCCAACCCTCCTTAACAAGTTTTAGAGGACCTCTTACAGGGTGTCCAAATAGGAGTTCAAAGGGGCTGAAGCCCACTCCTCTCTGGGGTACCTCCCTGTAGGCTAAAAAGAGGCAAGGTAACAGGACATCCCATCTCCTCCTGAGTTTTTCAGGGAGTCCCATTATCATTCCTTTGAGAGTTTTATTAAACCTCTCTACCAGTCCATTTGTTTGTGGATGATAAGGTGTGGTGAATTTGTATGTTACATCACATTCCTTCCACATGGCCTTCAAGTATGCAGACATAAAGTAGCTACCCCTGTCTGATACCACCTCTTTTGGGAAACCCACCCTGGAAAAGATTCCCAGGCTTTTGCCACTGCAGGTGCTGCAGTGGTCCTTAGAGGAATTGCTTCAGGATATCTTGTGGCATGGTCCACTACCACCTAGATAAACCTATTGCCTGAATCAGGATTCCCAGGCTTTTGCCACTGCAGGTGCTGCAGTGGTCCTTAGAGGAATTGCTTCAGGATATCTTGTGGCATGGTCCACTACCACCTAGATAAACCTATTGCCTGAAGCAGTAGGAGGGTCAAGGGGGCCAACTATGTCAACCCCTACCCTTTCAAAGGGAACCCCAAACACAGGCAGTGGAATAAGGGGAGCCTTTGGGGTGCCACCAGTCTTGCCACTGGCTTGGCAGGTCACGCAGGACTTACAAAAATCCTTTGTGTCCTCTGACATCCTAGGCCAGTGAAACAGGGGGACAAGCCTTTCCCATGTTTTAATCTGACCCAAATTTCCAGCCAAGGGAATGTTGTGTGCCAGAGTTAGGAGGAACTCTCTGTATTGCAGGGGAATGACCAATCTCCTGGCTGGTCCAGGTTTTGGGTCCCTTGCCTCTGTATACAAGAGGTTGTCCTCCCAGTAAACTCTATGTGAGTCACTGGCATCCCCATTTTGCTGTTTGACACCTTGCTGTCTTAGACAATTCTAATTTGGGACAGGATTGCTGCTCCCTGGCAGGCCCCCCTCCACCCAAAAGCTCAGCAGTGTCTGCTGCCAGCTCCTCTGGTGAAGGTTCTGCACAGGGGGGAAATTCTTCTTCCTCAGAAGTAGAATCATCTGTAGAAGGAGGGATAGTGGGTAGGGATTTACCCTTACTACCCCTAGCGTTAGGGAGCACTTGGTCCATTGTTCCAGGATCCAGGTCACCCTGTCCTTTTTGCTTTTTGGCCTGAGCCCTTGTCAAAGCAAAAATATGAACAGGGATGCCCAGCATTGCTGCATGAGCCTCAACTCCACTTCTGCCCAAGCTGATGTCTCTAAATCATTCCCTAGTAGACAGTCTACAGGTAAATCTGAGGCAACCACAACTTTCTTTGGACCAGTAACCCCCCCCCCCACCCCAGTTCAGATTCACAACAGCCATGGGGTGGCTAAGAGTGTTGTTATGACCGTCTGTCATTTGGTACTGGTGACCAAGTAGGTGTTGTTCAGCATGTACCAGTTTCTCTATTACCATGGTAACACTGGCACCTGTGTCCCTGTAGGCCTGAACCTCAACACCATTGAATAGGGGAAGTTGCTTGTACTTATCCATATTAAGGGGACAAGCAACCAAGGTGGCCAAATCAATGGCACCTTCAGAGACTAACACAGCCTCTATGGTCTCCCTAACAAGACCAACCCCAACTAAATTACCAAAAGTGAGCCCAGGTACTCCCTTGGATTGGCTATTAGTAGGTTTGCTCCCACCACCACTGCTATTACTAGGGGCACTAGAGGTTGCAGTAGGGGTTGTGGTAGTGGGAGGCTTGGTGCTTTTCTTTGGACAACTGGCATCAGTTGTCCAGTGGCCTTTTACTTTACATAAATAGCACCATGGTTTCTTTACTTGATTAGAAGAGGATTTGGACCCACCACCCCACCAGAGTGTTTTTGTGGGCCTGATAAAGACTCATTTTTAGATTTGTCCACACCCTTGTCTGAAGACTTACCATCCTTCTTCTTGCCATCCTTGACACCCCCTGTATGAACTTTTCTGTTCACTCTTGTTCTGACCCATTTGTCTGCCTTCTTTCCCAATTCTTGGGGAGAGGTCAGATCTGAGTCCACTAGATATTGGTGTAACAAATCAGACATACAGATATTCAGAATATGCTCTCTCAGGATCAGATTATACAGGCTTTCATAGTCAGAAACTTTACTGCCATGAAACCACCCCTCCAAGGCCTTCACTGAATAGTCAACAAAGTCTACCCAGTCTTGTGAGGACTCTTTTCTGGTTTCTCTGAACTTAATCCTGTATTGTTCAGTGGTTAATCCAAATCCATCCATGAGTGCATTCTTCAAAACTGTAAAATTATTGGCATCACTTTCCTTAACAGTAAGGAGCCTATCCCTACCCTTTCCACTGAAAGATAGCCATAGGATAGCAGCCCACTGCCTTTGAGGGACCCCCTGTACAATACAGGCCCTCTCAAGTGCAGCAAACCACTTGTTAATGTCATCCCCCTCCTTGTAAGGGGGAACTATCTTATGCAGATTCCTAGAACCATGCTCTTTCACAGGATTACTATCAGAAATACTGCTGCTGCCACCATGGGGTCCAAACCCCAACCTCTGTCTTTCATTTTCTAAGTCTAGAGATTCTCTGTCTAGAGCCAGCTGTTGCTGTTTAAGCTTCAGCCTGGACTCTTCCACTCTCAATCTATTGAGTTCCCTTCCTAACAGTCTGTCATCAGGGTGGGTGGGTTGGGAATGCTTTGACACAGAGGAATGATGTGAATGAACAGAGGGGGACCTGTCCCTAACAGTTGGCACTCTAGCAACCTGGCCTGCAGGAATAAAATCATCCCTACTGTGATGTGAGCTTACATTACTACCAGCTATGCCAGGTGGTCTGCTAAGGGGCAGGTTAGGAAGGTCACCCTCTAACACTCTTGCTAGGGGCTCCCCTGAGTCAGAGTGTGAGCTATCTCCTAACTTCTCTATTGAAGTGTCAGCTTAGGCCCTATAATTTTCAATAAGCATGTTAGACAATAATTCTCTAGAAGGGTTCTTTCCCAACACTAAACCTCTATCAATGCAGAGACTCCTCAAGCCCTTGCAGTTAAGGTGGTAATAAGCTGAGCTGACCAGATTAAGAAAAGTTCCTACATCAGACATGATAGGAAAAGGTTTAGGGACAGATAAAAGAAAGAAAATGTTTCAGGACTTTTTAAGGAAACAGAAAAAAAACTTTTAAAACTTTTTAGAAACTTTTTGAAAGTTTAAGAGTACTTTTCAGCACTTAGCAGATAGTGTAAGAGAAGAGAAGCAGAACTTTTTGGTTAGTTGTACATACACTGAACTTGTTTTGTATATTATTCTCTTATGAAAAGTACACAATGACAAAGTGGTAAGCAGTTGCAAGTACTTATCCCACTGCTGCACAACCAATGTAGGAGGCTGGCCTGGCTTGTAGTGGGTACCAAGGGGTACTTACACTCTGTACCGGGTCCAGTTATCCCTTATTAGTGTAGAAGAGGTGTTTCTAGCAGCTTAGGCTGATAGAAGGTAGCTATAGCAGATCAGCTTAGGCTGAACTAGGAGACATGCAAAGCTTCTACTATACCCACTGGTGTCATATGCACAATATCATAAGAAAACACAATACACAGATATACTAAAAATAAAGGTGCTTTATTTTTATGACAATATGCCAAAAGTATCTCAGTGAGTACCCTCAGTATGAGGATGCCAAATATACACAAGATATATGTACACAATACCGAAAATATGCAGTAATAGCAAAAGAAAGTAATGCAAGCAATGTAAAGTTACAGTAGATTGCAATAGGAGCACATAGCTATAGGGGCAACACAAACCATATACTCCAAAAGTGGAATGGGAACCACGAATGGACCCCAAACCTATGTGAGCTTGTAGAGGGTAGCTGGGACTGTAAGAAAACAGTGGGGTTCGAAAAATAGCCCACCCCAAGACCCTGAAAAGTAGGTGCAAAGTGCACCTATATTCCCCAGAGAGCACAGAAGTCGTGATAGGGGAATTCTGCAAGGAAGACCAACACCAGCAATGCAACCAAAGTGAATTTCTGGACAAATGTACCTGTGGACCAAAGGGGCCAAGTCCAAGAGTCGCGACAAAGTTGAGAGTGGGCAGATGCCCAGGAAATGCCAGCTGAGGGTGCAAAGAAGCTGCCACCGGATGGTAGAAGCTGTGGATTCTGCAAGAACGAAGAGGGCTAGAAACTTCCCCTTTGGAGGATGGATGTCCCACGTCGTGTAGAAGCTTGCAGAGGTGTTCCCACGCAGAAAGACCGCAAACAAGAGTTGCTAGCTGCAAGGATCGCAGTTAGGGTTTTTGGGTGCTGCTGTGGCCCAGGAGGGACCAAGATGTTGCCACTTGGATGAGGAGACAGAGGGGGTGCCCAGCAAGTCAGGGAGCCCTCACAGAAGCAGGCAGCACCTGCAGAAGTACTGGAACAGGCACTTGGAAGAGGAGTGAAGTGGAGCTCACCCGAGGACACAAAAGGGAGTCCCACGACGCCGGAGGACAACTCAGGAGATTGTGCACTGCAGGTTAGAGTGTCGGGGACCCGGGCTTGGCTGTGCACGAAGGAAATCCTGGAAGAGTGTACAGGAGCCGGAGCAGCTGCAAATCACATGGTACCCAGCAATGCAGTCTAGCATGGGGAGGCAAGGACTTACCTACACCAAACTTGGACTGAAGAGTCACTGGACTGTGGGAGTCACTTGGACGGAGTTGCTGAGTTCCAGGGACCACGCTCGTCATGCTGAGAGGGGACCCAGAGGACCGGTGATGCAGTCTTTTGTTGCCTGCGGTTGCAGGGGGAGGATTCCGTCGTCCCACGGGAGATTTCTTCAGACCTCCTGGTGCAGAGAGGAGGCAGGCTACCCCCAGAGCATGCACCACCAGGAAACAGACAAGAAGGCGGCAGGATCAGCGATACAAGGTTGCAGTAGTCGTCTTTGCTACTTTCCTGCGGTTTTGCAGGCATCCTGAGCAGTCAGCAGTCGATCCTTTGGCAGAAGGTGAAGAGAGAGATGCAGAGGAACTCTGATGAGCACTTGCGTTCGTTATCTCAAGAATTCCCCAAAGCAGAGACCCTAAATAGCCAGGATAGGTGGTTTTGCTACCTTTGAAGGAGGATAGGCTAGTAACACAGGTAAGAGCCTATCAGAAGGATTATCTGACGTCACCTGCTGGCACTGGCCACTCAGAGCAGTCCAGTGTGCCAGCAGCACCTCTGTTTCCAAGATGGCAGAGGTCTGGAGCACACTGGAGGAGCTCTGGGCACCTCGCCTGGGAGGTGCAGGTCAGGGGAGTGGTCACTCCCCTTTCCTTTGTCCAGTTTCGCGCCAGAGCAGGGCTGGGGGATCCCTGAACTGTTGTAGACTGGCTTATGCAGAGATGGGCACCATCTGTGCCCATCAAAGCATTTCCAGAGGCTGGGGGAGGCTACTCCTCCCCAGCCCTGACACCTTTTTCCAAAGGGAGAGGGTGTAACACCCTCTCTCTGAGGAAGTCCTTTGTTCTGCTTTCCTGGGCCAGGCCTGGCTGGACCCCAGGAGGGCATAAACCTGTCTGAGGGTTTGGCAGCAGCAGCAGCTGCAGTGAAACCCCGGGAAAGGCAGTTTGGCAGTACCCAGGTCTGTGCTAGAGACTCAGGGGATCATGGAATTGTCTCCCCAATGCCAGAATGGCATTGGGGTGACAATTCCATGATCTTAGACATGTTACATGGCCATGTTCGGAGTTACCATTGTGACGCTATACATAGGTAGTGACCTATGTATAGTGCACGCGTGTAATGGTGTCCCCGCACTCACAAAGCCCGGGGAATTTTCCCTGAACGATGTGGGGGCACCTTGGCTAGTGCCAAGGTGCCCACACACTAAGGCCCTCATTCCAACCCTGGCGGTCTATGACCGCCAGGCTGGAGATCGCCGGAAGCACCGCCAATAGGCTGGCGGTGCTTCATATGGCATTCCGACCGCGGCTGTAAAGCCGCGGTCGCCCAGCCGGGACCGGCGGTTTCCCGCCGGATTACCCCCGGCTGGGAGAATCCTCCATGGCGGCGCTGCAAGCAGCGCCGCCATGGGGATTCCGACCCCCTTGAATGGGTGTCGTGGGGCCCCTGGGGGCCCCTGCACTGCCACTGGCATGGGCAGTGCAGGGGCCCCCTAACAGGGCCCCAGCATGATTTTCACTGTCTGCATAGCAGACAGTGAAAATTGCGACGGGTGCAACTGCACCCGTCGCACCCCTGCAACACCGCCGGCTCCATTCGGAGCCGGCTTCAATGTTGCAGGGCCTTTCCCGCTGGGCCGGTGGGCGCTCCCTTGGCGGGCGCCCGCCGGCCCAGCGGGAAAGTCTGAATGGCCTCCACGGTCTTTTGACCGCGGAGCGGCCAAGTGGCGGTTCCCGCTTGGCGGGCGGCGCCCGCCGCCCGCCAATGTAGGAATGACCCCCTAAGTAACTTAGCACCCAACCTTCACCAGGTGAAGGTTAGACATATAGGTGACTTATAAGTTACTTAAGTGCAGTGGTAAATGGCTGTGAAATAACATGGACGTTATTTCACTCAGGCTGCAGTGGCAGGCCTGTGTAAGAATTGTCAGAGCTCCCTATGGGTGGCAAAAGAAATGCTGCAGCCCATAGGGATCTCCTGGAACCCCAATATCCTGGGTACCTCAGTACCATATACTAGGGAATTATAAGGGTGTTCCAGTATGCCAATGTGAATTGGTGAAATTGGTCACTAGCCTGTTAGTGACAATTTAGAAAGCAGAGAGAGCATAACCACTGAGGTTCTGGTTAGCAGAGCCTCAGTGATACAGTTAGTCATCACACAGGAAACACATACAGGGCACACTTATGAGCACTGTGGCCCTGGCTGGCAGGGTCCCAGTGACACATACACTAAAACAACATATGTACAGTGAAATATGGGGGTAACATGCCAGGCAAGATGGTACATTCCTACACGGTGGTGATAGAACTGGTATTTGTACTTGACATACAGTGATTAAGTGTGCACTACTGTTTTCAGTGCAGACCATTACATGACCATATACTACTTGTTTTTGCTTTTTTTTTTATTTATTTTTTCTTCTTCATCTTTTTTGTTTTTTCTTGGGAACTTTCTGTTCTGTTTGGAACTTTGCATTTTTGAGTGAACTCATCAACATGTCTCAATCTGGGGATGCACCAGCTGTGACTACAAAAGCTGTGTTTGAGTTGGAGACTTTACCTTAAGCAATTTTGTAACAATCTTACCTGCCCAATTAAGAGCTCTTCCAGGAAAGAGGATATGCAAAAAGGCATTCAGGGCCTGGATGGCAGCCAAGGAGGCCAAGGAGGCTGGGGGGTACACAGAGGAGCAGGATGAGGGTGAGGAGATGCAGAGTGTTCTTAATGTGGTTATGGGTATCCCTGTTCCACTTGGGGGAGGGTCTCCAGGGCAGGCAGTAGTTCTTCATCCAAAGGTCTGACCTCTGAGGAGTTGCAGGACAGGGAAGCAGAGAGGGAGCAACAGTTGAAATTAGAAAACACGTAGGCCCATATTTATACTCAGTTTGCGCTGAATTAGTTTTTTTTTTTTAATGCTAATTCAGTGCAAACCTAACTCCATATTGATACTTTGGCACTAGACACGTCTAGCTCCAAAGTTATGGAGTTAACGTCATTTTCTGTATGTGAACACCTACCTTGCATCAATGGGATGCAAGGTAGGCGTTCCCGTCCAGAAAAGGACGATATGGAGTTTGCGCCATACTTATCCCCTGTGCTAAAACCCAGCACAGGGGGATGAGGGCCTTAAATAATGGTGCTAAGCTTGCTTAGCGCCGTTATTTAATGCCTGGGCATAGGCAGGTGTAAGGACTCCCCCACCCACACCAGGAGGACACCTAAGGTTGGGGGAAGCATCCGAGATAAGTCCTGGTAAGTATTTTATTTTTAAATCTCACCCCACTTGGGGCCCTGACTTGTGGCCACCTTCACGGCACTGGCCCCAATGGCCATGCCCAGGGGACATTTGTCCCCTGGGCATGGCCATTGGGGTGGTGGGCATGGCTCCTGTCGTTACTAAGACAGGAGCCATGTCCATGGGGTTTGTACACCAGAAAATGGATCCACACTGCTCAGAGGCAATTTTTCTGCACGGAACAGTGTAGTGCCATTATTTGGCGCACAAGCCCCAGTTTCCCCTGCGCCTCCCCAGCCCTGTTAGTGTCCTTTCCAAGGACGTGGACAGAGCATTATTGCCGGCTAGCGCCATCCCATAAATATGGTGCCCAGCCAGCATCTTGGAATGGCCTTAGCTGGCGCTATACTATTTCACGCAAAACTGCGCTAACGCAGTTTTGCCTGAAAAGGTATACATCTTCCCCTTAAAATGGAAATGGAGGAGAGAAGGTTGACTATAGAAGACAAAAAGATGCTCTTAGCTCATGAATACAGTTTGAGGGAGCTGGACCAAAGGAGCCAGTCCAGCAGAGATCATGGCAGCAGTACCTCAGTGCAGCCTGAGAGGCGGGTACACATTCTAAAGGACTTAAAAAAGGATTATAGGAGGGAGGGTGACATTTATCTGTGTTGTAAGGGGTGTGAGTGAGCTCTCCACATGAACACAGTCCCTGAAGCACATTGGTGGGTGGGTCTGTGGAAGCACTTTGAGGTAGAGAAGAAGGACACTCTGACATCATTAGGGGATCCTCAGGGAATTACTTACTCTATTATGAAGGATGCCCTACTCACCAGATATGGTCTTACTCCTGAGCAGTATGTGGAAAGGTTTAGGTCCTGTAAGAGGAAGGAATCCCTAACTTGGCTCGAGTGTGTAGACTCTTTTTACAGGTCACTGAATGGTTGGGTGAAAGACAGTAACGTGACAACTTATGAGCGGCTGTACAATTTGATTGCTTGAGAACATTTGTTTGGTCTTTGTTTTTCAGAGCTGTGCCAGCACCTGATTGACAGCAAGCTGATTGTCCCCAGGAAGCTTGCTCAGGAAGCAGACTGCTGGAAGAGCACCAGGGTCCTGAAAAGGTATGGGAATACTCTGTCAAGGGTGGGCAGGGTACCCACAGACAAAGTGGAGGGTAATGGTAAACAGGTGGAGTTCTCTTAAAGGCCCCAACCTAGTTCCCAGGTAAGGATTCCCATCCCCTCACTGAAGACTCCATGGGGCTCTACAGTGGAACATGCAGAGAAGGGTCCCTGCAAGTGCTTTGCATGTGATCATGTAAGTCACATGAGGGGGGACCCTTGCTCAATCACAAGGTTTGGCCAGTGTAGTGTTTGGGGAGGAGTTGGTTCCAGGTGGGTAGGAGCCAGCTAAGATAACCCTTGTCTCACTAGGGGACAGTGAGATGGTCAGAAGACCCTCGTGCCTGAGTACACTAAGAAATGCAGTCAGTGGGTGACCATCAATGGACAGAGGGTAGGATTCTGAGAGACACACGAGCCAGTGCGACTACTGTGAGATGTCACCTGGTATCTGAAGAGCAGGTCGTTCCCCAAGCACTTCACCAAGTAGTTGCAGTGGACAACTCTGAGTGCCTGTGCAAAGTGGTGCAGGTTCCCTTTGAGTGGGGGGGGTCTCAAGTTTCTTGCTGTGAGTCTGACGATGCCTGTTGATTGTCTCCTTGGCAATGACCTGGAGGATTTCCTTGGAAGGAGTTGGAATGCAGGTCTCACTTGGTATTGTTGGGTCTTCCTGGGTGTGTGTGTGTTCACTCAGTCAAAGGCAGCCCATCAGGGTGATCAGGAGGCCCTGGATCCTGAAAGGGTGGCCTAGGTGCCTTCCAGGAAGAAGGGCAAGGGGCATGGGAAACCCACCACAGAAGTTCCCAAGGTCCGAGAGGAGGTTGAACCTGAGGGGGATGCCCCGGAGCCTACAGAGGAACAAGTGGCTGAAGTGGGTGAACTGCTGGAGCTGACTCAGTGTCAGCAGGAATGGGGTCCCACCAGGAAGGCATTCTGTGAGGCACAGAAGACATGGACTACTCTAGAGGGTTTGCGGCAGCAGGCTGCAAACCAGGGATTTGGCAAGGAGTCTGGATCACACTTGATTTATTGGCGATGATGGCCTCCTATATAGTGAGCCTGAGGTTGCTGAGCTTGAGGCAGCCTGTTTGCTGGTGGTACCCCAGCGCTTCAGAGGTTTCCTACTGGGTTTGGCTCATGATGTGCCTTTAGCTGGTCATTTGGGGCAGGACAAGACCTATGAAAGTGTTGTTTCCCATTTTTACTGGCCCCAAAATGCGCAGGCACTCTGATGCACACTGTAGGTCTTGCCAAGCAAGTGGCAAGAGTAGAGGGAAATATAATGCTCCCCTCCAACCTTTTTGTTTAGTCAGTACCTCCTTTGAAAGGGTGGGTATTGACATTGTGGGGCCTCTGGACCCCAAGACAGCCATGGGCAACAGACTTATCCTGGTCTTGGTGGACCATGGCACACAGTACCCAGAATCTATACCTCTTACATCAATCACAGCCCCTGTGGTGGCCTGGGCATTGATGGGGGGGGGGGGGGGTTACCTGCATGGGGTTCCCCAAGAAGGTGCTTTCTGACAGGGGTACCAACTTCATATCTACTTATATGAAATGTCTGTGGAAGGAGTGTGGGATGACATAAAAGTTCACCACTCCTTCCCACCCCCTAGGAAATGGTTTGTTTGAGATATTCAACTGAACCTTGATGGGTATGATTATGGACCTGTCAGAGCCCTAGAGGCGTAAGTGGGACATCATCTTCCCATGCCTTCTGTTTGCTTACAGGGAGGTGGCACGGAAGGGACTTGGTTTTAGCCCCTTTGAGTTGTTGTATGGCCACCCTGTGAGAGGACCTCTGAGTCTGGTAACGGAAAGCTTGGAGAAAGCCTCCAGTAAGCCCCCCCCCACAATGTATTTAGCTATATGCTGGCTTTTAGGAACCAGACAATACGCTTCAGGAAGCTCGCTCAGGAGAACCTGGAAGGAAGCTAGGAAGACATGAAGCGCTGGTATGACCAGAAGACCACTCTGGTTGAGTTTCAACCTGGCCAGAAAGTGTGGCCCCAGTAGAGACTTGTGTTCTCCAAGATCAGTAGACTGGGCCTTTGGAGTTGGTGGAGAGCAAGAGTGAAGTCACCAATCTGGTGAACTTGCGGACTCCAAGGAACCTTTTAAGGGTCCTCCATGCGAACCACCTCAAACCTCACTTAGAAAGGTCTGACTTGACAATGCTCCTAGCAACAGATGTTGGGGTGGAGGAAGAGAGTGAGGCACTTCCTGACCTACTGTCTGTTCAGGAGAAAGATGGGTCTGTGGAGTGTGTGAACCTCTCCCCCTCACTGACCGCAGTACAATAGAGGGATTGTCACCAGGTGTTGGGACAGTTTGCCTACTTATTCTCCTTGACCCCAGGGGTTAGTCATCTGTATACGCATGATGTGGACACTGGGGACAATCCACTTGTAAAACACAAGATTTAGTGGGTAACTGACAAGGTCACGGCAAGCATCAAGGAAGAGGTGTCCAAGATGTTAGCCTTAGGGGTTATTGAGTTTTCCTGTAGTACTTGGGTCAGCTCAGTGCTATTGGTCCTAAAGGCTGCTGACCATGGTGTCACCCCAGTACTTTGGTTCTGTGTGTACTAATTTGGACTCAGCGCTATCACAAAGACTGACGAGCCCCCCATTCTCCGAGCTGATGAACTCATTGATAGGTTGGGAGCTGCCAAGATTCTCATCATGTCTGATCTAATGTCTGGGGACTGGCAGATTGCAATAACTGTCGGGGCAAAGGAAAGTCCTGCATGTTCCACTCCAGAGGCTGATACCTGTTGGAATGAAAATGCCCCTGCAACCTTTCAGAGGTTGGTTAACCAGGTTTCGGCTGAGTTGGAGGGTTTCAGTGCAGTCTACCTGGATGACATTGCAGTGTCCAGCTCCAGCTGAGAGGAATACCTGCAGCACCTCTGTAAAGTGTTGGTGGCTCTGCAGAAGGCAGGCCTCATTATTAAGGCCAGTAAGTGGTAAATAGGGAAAGGCTCTGTGGTGTACTTGGGGCACCAGGTGGGGAGTGGTCAGGTGGCACCCCTACAATCAAAGATTGCCACCGTTCTGTCTTGGGAGCCTTCCAAGACCCAGACAGAGGGAAGAGCCTTTCTTGTTCTCACAGGTCACTACAGGAGATTCATCAAGGGTTATGGCACTATTGTTGCCCCCTTGACTGAGTTAACCTCCAAGAATCAACCCAAAAAGTTCATCTGGTTTGAGGCTTGCCAGATATATTTTGATACCCTTAAGGCAGCCATGTGTGCGGCACCCATGCTGAAGACATCTGACTTCTCCAAAGAGTTTATTGTGTAGACTGATACTTAAGAGCATGGTGTGGGAACAGTACTTGCACAGCTAAATGAAGAGGTCCTAGACCAGCCTGTAGCCTTCATTAGTAGGAGGTTACTTCCCCGGAAACATTGGTGGAGTGCAATTAAGCGAGAAGCTTTTGCTGTGTTTTGTGCACTGAAAAAGCTAAGACCCTACTGTAGGAGGATGGCCAGGTTTGTAGTGGGTACCAAAGGTACTTACACCTTATACAAGGTCCAGTTATCCCTTAATAGTGAATTGTAGTCAGTGTCTAGAACCCAGGCTGTCTAGAGGTAGCTGTAGGCAGAGCAGCCAAGGCTGAAGTAGGAGACATGCAAAGCTCTTGCAATTACACTGTAGTCACAGAGTACTCACACACATGAAAGACAATACTAAGTGTTACAAAAATAAAGGTACTTTATTTAGTGACACAATGCCAAAAATCCCTTAGAGACTATACTTCCTTAAGAGGTAAGTAATATACACAATATTTACACTAGTGACCAAAAACATGTAAGTACACAGTGAAAAAACAGTGCAAATAGTTAAAATCGCAATAGGTTGCAATGGGCCTAGAGGGAACACAAACTATATACTAAAATAGTGAAATGCGAAAGTCGATTTCCCATCTAGGCAAGTGTAGTGTGTAGAGGGGCACTAGGAGGGAATGTAAGAAAACACCAAAGGTAAGTAATAGACCACCCCCCAGAGCCCAGGAAAACAGGAGTTAATCACAGGAAGTTTCCTGAAACACTCAAGAATTTGTGATAGATTATTCAAGAACCAGAAGAGACTGCAAGACACCAACAATGGATTCCTGGACCTGAAGACCTGTGGAAGAAGAGGACAAGTCCAAGAAGCACTGAAGAGTCCAGGGAGACCAGGAGTCCCTGCTAACCCAGATGAAGGTGCAAAAGAAGAACCACCGATGAGAAGACAAAGTCAGTATTGCACCAAAGAAGACAGATGCAGGTTCCTGGTTGGTGCAGAAGATGTTCCACAATGAAAGGATGAATGGAGTCTGGTTTGCGTCGCTTGATTCCACCAACAAGTCTTGGCACACCCAAAGCTCCCTGTTAGTTAAAAATGGTGCTGCCGGGGACCAGGAGGGACATGGTGGCCTTTACCCAGAAGGGGGAGACAGACAGGGCTCCCAGCAACTCAGAGAGCTCTCAGAAGACCAGGCAGCACACACAGGAATCCCACAGCACAGGGCCAAAAAAGGTGCAAATGGAGGCCCATGCAGCATGACACAAAGGAATCCCACGCCGCCCAAGAAACACTCAGGAAGCTGTGCATCACAGGATGGAGTGCTGGGGGCCTAAGCTATGCTGTGCATGAAGAACGTCTTGGAAGGTCACACACAAGCCTTGGCAACTGCAAGTCATGCGGGGCACAGGGATACTGTCTTGTGTGGGGAGGCAAGCTCTTACCTCCACCAAAGTTGTACAGCTGGACATTGGGACTATCAGGGTCACTTTAGTCCACCACCCGTGTTCTGGATCCAGGCTTGTCATCTGGAGGGGGAGCCCACACCACTGGTCATCACTGCAGAGAGGTACCTGCTGAATCAGGGAAGTGATTCCGTCACTCCACTGTAGATTCCTTTGGTTCTTCTGGTGCAGGCTGAAGACAGGCAGTCCCAGGAGGATGCACCACCTAGAAACTATTGCAGTTGCGGGCAGGAGCTGAAGTTACAATGTTGCAGAAGTCATCTTTGCTTCTTTTTTGCATTCTTGTTGAGTTCCTGGAGCGGGCAGCAACTGTTCCGTCAGCAGAAGATGAAGTAAAGGATGCAGAGGATTCCTGCTGGAGTCTTGCAATCTGACTCTGAAGCAGCACCCAGAGGAGAGAACCTAAATAGCTCTGAGATAGGGATTGGTCACCTAACCAGGTAAGCACCTATCAGGAGGGGACTCTGACGTCACCTGCTGGCACTCGCTACTCAGATACTCCCTGAGTGCCCCACCACCTTGGAATCCAAGATGGCAAAACCCAGGGACACTCTGGAAGAGCTCTGGGCATCACCCCTGGGGTGGTGATAGACAGGGGAGTGATCACTCCCCTTTCCTTTGCCAGTTTGCAACAGAGCAGGGACTGGAGGTCTATGAACCGGTTTAGGCTGGATTATGCAAGGACATTTCTACATTTGGACTTAGTCACTTTTTCAGAGATTTTCTTCAGTGGGACCAACCTGCAAGTCAGGCCGGGTTGCGGTTGAGGCAAGCCGGCTAGATGGTCAGTCCCTCAAAAGAGCATTTTCCAAAAAGTTCTCCAATCTTCTCCAAACTTCTCGATCTTCCTACAGAAGGTATTTTAAGGTTCTTTAGGAGTCTAGAGCTCACCTCGAAGTTTGAGAAGCTCAGAGTTGCTCCTTGAGGATGCGGACTACAACTCCCAGAATGCACCTGGCTCAAACTCCAAAACAGCCACTGGACAGTGGTCAGCTGGTCAGTTTCTTCAGGATCTGAGACAGGGGACTCTGGTTTTTAATTCTCCACCTGTAGCAAACAGGGAGTCCCTCCTTGAACCAGTTGAAGCCAGGCAGAGTCTTTCTTGCGGTGAGGTCCAAGTGTGCAGCTAGTGCAGTCCTTCAGTCCTTCAGAGTGCAGTGTCCAGGTGCAGGTCCTTTTTCTACTGATGTTCTGAGATGTGGGTGTAACTCTACCATATTTATCAATGCTCCCAAGTGAAAAACAAGGGGGTCCTGCGTATCCAATTAGAGGCAGACTTCTTCCCCCTTTGATGACTACTTCCTGGGAAGTGTGGCAAAGATCAATCCCAGGGAGCAACATTCCTAAAAAATCCAACATCGCTGAAAGTGATTTTTGGAGGTTACAGCTGGCTGAGCCCACCCATAGTGTGGCTGAAAATCCCAAATACACCCCTCTCCTGCCCTTTCCTAATCTAATCAAGAGGGCACCTGATTGTCTGAGATAGCAGGATGTAAGAGAGGTGCTGGGTTGCTCTAAATGTCCTTCCCCTCCCTTGAAGACAAGTTTGGCAGCCCTCCCCATTTCTTGCTTCCCATTTGTTGAGGTAGATCTCCTCCCCCAGGCACATCCTTTGTGTTCAGCCCAGGCCACTTCACACCTCATCAAGGCACCCTAGCCAGGCTTATAGAAGCTGGCCAGTCAGAGAAGGGCACTACAGAGCTGAAGTTGGCAACTTTCAGGTAGGGTTTTAAAACTCTTTACCTGAGCTAATTATATTAACTCTAACAATTGTAAGTTGTGGGATTTATTATAACAATTAATTTGATACCAAACTCAAGGTATCTGACACTTAAGGAGACTTTGTTAATTAAAATAAAGTCTCCCTATTTTTGCCTATGGAGGCCATTCACTACAGTGAGGGAAAACTAATTTGGCTATTTTACCTCATCAGAGTTTATAAAACTATTTGTATAAAGTCCCTGCTTATAGTTTCATGGCACCCATCCCTGGGGGAACATAGGGCACACCTTAGGGGTGACTTATATGTAAAGATAAGGTAGTTTAAGACTTTGGAAGTACTTTTAATTCCAAAGTTGAATTTACTTATAACTGTAATTTAAAAGCAGCCAGCAAGGCTGACCTGCCTTTAAAATAATTCTGGTCACCACAGCAGTGTACCAATTGGGGCACTACCTATGCTGAAGTCCCTAAACCTACATGCTCTACCATATACTAGGGACTTATAGGTAGGTTAATATTGCCAATTATTATTAGCCTAATTTGCATACTCATTTTATACAGAGCAGGCTCTGGGACTGGTTAGCAGTGCCCAGGGCACCATCAGTGTCAGAAAAACACCAGCAAAAGGTGAAAAATGGGGACAAACATTTAGAGGGCCTCTGCAATCAGCCTAGTTTTCTCACAGCAAAACATTTTCTCGAAGCCCATAGTGGGCTTGCAGAGATTGGAATCCCGGTTTATATTACAGGCCGGGTGTGTGATCCCTTGGGGGATGAACAGTGATGAAGACTTGTGCACACATCTATAACTAATAGTTGGCCTCCAAAAAGCCTATTTTTCCTTCTACAGTCTGATAAATGAGGCCCCACTGCATAATACAATGAGCGGAGTTTAAGATTATAGAGTATCTTCATCTGAATAGGACCAACATTGAAGGGTTGGTATATGTATCCCTATGTCAGTTGACCCACTATAGACTAAATATGAGAAACAGAACTGAGAGTTCGGTCCCTACACACTCATGTAGAAGTAGGGTTGGCAATTAAACATATACAAATTTTAGTTATGCACTCAAGCTTACTACCTGTGTAGCGGGGTATGGATACAAGCCTATTATAGGCTGCATGGAGGATAGGAGTGAAGGTGAACAATGCTGCACGGTTGTACATGTCCCTGTTTTATAGACTGAGAGCCAGAGAAAATTGTGGGCTATTCAGATTCAATTTAATGTAGTGTCTGAATCATGTATCTACAAATTGAATTTATTTCATGAAATGGGGATTTAAGGATTGATATTTATGAATCATTGATTACTATTTATATATTCAATGTATTAAGAGAAATAACATAATATTGAAGGATGCACACAAATCTCCTCTTTATTAGATGTATTGGAAGTCTGTCTTCCGTGGTGATGAAGGGGGACGTATTCTAAAGTGTTTTAGTTTAAGGAGAGCAATGAGGACAAATCAATAATAGTGAGCAAGACCTTGTTAGGTCGAAAAGCATCTTTGTTTTTGCTCTGCTGAGAGAATAAAAGAATAAATTAAAATATTTTTGATTCAACATATCCAGAGTGGCTTGTTTTTTCACCTGAGTTCATGAAAAATTGGGTGGATATATATAAATATATATATATCTATGTGTGTGTGTGTATATATGTATATATATATATATATGTATATGCATATATATATATGTGTGTATATATGTATATATATGTGTGTATAAATATATATATATATATATTTATATATATATATATATAT
Organism: Pleurodeles waltl; assembly: GCF_031143425.1. Lineage (NCBI taxonomy): Eukaryota > Metazoa > Chordata > Amphibia > Caudata > Salamandridae > Pleurodeles > Pleurodeles waltl. The sequence continues at coordinate 1,300,522,503 of NC_090445.1, forward strand.
ATATATATATATATATATATATATATATTCACTATAGCAATGCTCACAGCTGGGCTCCTGGAGGCCCGAGAGAGGTGGTGCGTAGAGAACCGGCAGAGCACTCCGGTTAAAAATAGAAACAATGAAGAAGCTTCCAAGGAAGAACGCACACTCGGGAAATCCCAGAACTCAAAAAGAGTAATTTATTTCACACACTACGCGTTTCGGCTGTCTAGACAGCCGAAACGCGTAGTGTGTGAAATAAATTACTCTTTTTGAGTTCTGAGATTTCCCGAGTGTGCGTTCTTCCTTGGAAGCTTCTTCATTGTTTATATATATATATATATATATATATATATATATATGTATATATATATGTGTGTGTATATACATATATATATAAACACCATATTTTTATTTTTTTATACATAATAAATATATATATATGTTACATCCCATGTCTTACACTAAATAGTTATAGTTAGGACATAGTTTTCATAGGAAAAGCTTTTGTTGTTTGGCCAATAACTTTCGTGCCATCTGATAAATCTTCACAACAGTTTCAAAACTAGTATGACAGTCAGATCAGCAGCTGTGTGGAAAGTTTTGGGGTAAATCATCAAGTGGGGGGAGAAAAAGGGGGAGTCCCCAAAAACCTTTTCTCAATGCAATTTCCCATAGGGACTTTGCATATGAGTAGAGCCTGAACCATGGGATGGAATTACACCAAATTTGGCAGAAAGCTAGATCTTGGTCCAGAGAGAGCCTTTTTGGTATTTAGTCTGAATCAGTTCAGTAGTTTTTTTAGAAAATAAAGGGAAAATAAATATAGATGTCTAGGAACACAGATCCTCCATGAATCCAGCAGTCTCTGTGCTGGCATCTGATTGGCTGCCAACTCTTCAGCCAGAAAGTGTTGGCAGCCATTTTGGGACTCAAACTCAGCTGAGCACCAAAAAACGCCTTAAATATAAAGAAAAAGGGGCATGGTAGAAATACCCTGACACTCAATCCCTTGTGCTGGGGTCCCCTGGGGACCCCTTCATGGGCAAAACATTTTTTTTTTAATTTTATCACAAAATCATGGAGGATCTGTGGGAAAATTGAGAAAAAAACAAGTGGGCCTCTAGCGCTTATTTTTCATTCAGCCCATGGGTGGGCCAGGGGCATGCCACTGTGTACTATTTTGGTGCACTTGAGAGAGCCCCATGGATGATTACCTTCCTGGGCCTTTAATTATAAATAGGAGGGGCCCACATGGACCCCACTCATTAGGCTCAGAAGAGATCCAGGGGACCACCACCTCCCCGGGGCTTCAATATTACATGAGAGGGACCATGCGGCCCCCCTCCACAGGCTTTAAAGAGCCTTGAGGACCACCACTTCCCCGGGGCTTGGGCTTTCATCATAATTAAAGGGGGGCTAGGTGTACCCTGCTCCTTGGCCCTTGAGGGCCCTTTGTACCACTGCATCTCCTGGGCCAGCTTCCGATTGCTAGGAGCAGAATTACTGTTTGCTCTCACTTGGTGAGAGCTGTTACAGCTCCTGCAAAATGAAAGCAAACAGCAATCTTCTGAGGGTGGGCACCTCTTGTTAGCAGGAGCCAACCTGGGGGATGGTGGTCCCCAAGGCCATTAATGGCTCCAGTAGGGGGCTGCAGGACCCCCTCCTTTAATTGGCATGGGCCTGCCGCAAAGAGGTTGTGTTCCCCGGGACAGTAAATTGCCCAGGAGGGAGACATGGCCCTCCTCCCTGTTTAAATGATGTATTTAATTATAACTCAAAGAGGGGGGTCCAATGGGCCACCCTCATCTTTTTTTTAATAAAGTCCAGGGGAGGTGGGGATCACCGGATTTCAAAGAGCATCAGGAGGGAGTCTGCACTGCTCCTTTCCATAATATTAATCAAGCCCTTTTCTTATTACATGACATTCACACATGCCCCAGGGACCTGGCCCATCTTGTGGCTAAATTGTGGAAAAACACACTTTAAAAAAAAACATTTCAGCAGATTCTTGGATCCTTTGAAACAAAATGTACTTTTGCCCTGGTGGGGTCACAGCGGGACCCCAGCACCAAGTCTGGGTGGTTGGGGTATTCCTACTCAGCCCCATTTTCTTTTTTGTTTAATGTGTTTTTGGAACTAGACTAAAGGTGAGTTCAAACATGACAGCCAAAACTTCCTGGTTGAAGTGTTGACAGCCAATCAGATCTTAGCATGAGATCTCCGAGATCCACAGATCCTCCGCATCCTCATACATTTATATTTGCTTTCCTTTAATATCGTTAAAACTACTAAACTACTAAACAGATTTACATCAAATCACAAAGCCATGCTTTCTACACCAAAAGCTAACTTCCTGCCAAATTTCCGTCTAGGTCCGATCTGTAGTCGTGTTGAAAATTCCCATGAGAAAATACATGCAGAGAGAGTGTTTTGGGACCCCATTTTTTCTTGCCCCCCACTTGACAGACCACCCCAAAACTTTCAAGACAGCAGATGAACTGACTTGTATTAGTGTGAACATTTCTGGAAGATTTGTCTGATAGTGCCAAAGTTATTGGCAAACTAAAAAATGTTTTTCCTGTAGGAACAAGTTTCTAACTATATCTACATAAGTACGACAGCACACCTCTTTCCTGATGCGGTTCAGCTCACATAATAGCCCTTATCACATCTGCATAGAATTTCATTTGAAGGTGTCCATGTGCTTTTAAAGACAAAGTAGCCATGTGACTGCTTTGGTCCAAATCCTACAATTACCATATAGCACTTTGAGAAAATGTCACGTATTTCATCAAACAGTGGTGTATTATCAAAATAGTGGCATAAATGGCATTGGATCACTGAAGATACAATTAAAGTCATTTAGTTTTCAGTGCACTCCATAATTTGTTCAATTCAAATTCACTGTGTATTTAAAAGACATGAAACTTAATCATAGTTTTAGCGTATAGGAAGTAAATGACACATTAATCCAAAGCCTACAATGTCAAAGTCAACATTATAAATCTTTTGTTCTTCCATTGTGTTCATTCACAATATGCGTGTGCTGTCCCAATCATATATAAAAAATCGCAAGGGTTCCGGAATCAGCAAGAGGAAGCATAATACTCTTCTTGCAATCCCTTACTCAAGCTCCACACTTAGTAGTCTCCAGAAATTCTTTGCACCTGTGATCAAGGCTATTATGCGAGCCCAAATGCATCAGGAAAAAGGTGTGCTGTCATTCTTATCATACAATAAATGCGTCCTCTTCGCATCTCTTGGAATTAGGCTTCTGTGCTTTCTTTTTCTGCTTGATACTCATATATATGTACATATATATATATAATATTTTATTTATATATATATATATATATATATATATATATATATATAGGAAAACTTTATGAATTATTGCTATACGAACCAAACTTGTACTCAAGCATTGCAAATTCTAAAATTATAGTATACCTTTAATTTATAATAATTTGTGTGCCAATGTTAAATGTCTGTAGCTTTACTTATTCTTTCTATACAAACCAAATTTAAACTATACAAACATTAGAAATGCTAAAGTTATGGGTATACCTTAAATTTGTAATTTAAGCACCACCTTCAAATTTTAGTAACTTGTTCACCATCGTATACAATGTGGTGAACTCGTTAGCAACATTACATTAAGTATAATGTGTGTCTTCTCTATTCACTGCTTATACCCTTTCAAATTACATCACCTAAACCATCTGAAGTTATAGCATTCATTTTAATATTTATGACATCACAAATCACATATTTTAGAGTGGGTTGGCATAAGGGGAACAGAGAAATAGCATGGGGTAGAGTGTAGTACAGTTGAGTACTGTAGAATGGAATAGAGTTGAGTACTGTACAGTGGAATGGTGTATAGTGGAGGGGCATAGAGTGGTGTAGAGTCAAGTGACGTAGAGTGGAATAGCACAGAGTGACATAGAATCGAGTGGTATTGACTAGCGTACTCTGGAGTGTTGTATAGTGCAGTTGTGTGGAGTGGAGTGATGCACAGCAGGGAGGCATAAAGTGGAGTGACTCCCAGTAGAATAGAGTGGAGGGGAGTGGTGTAGTGAAATAGCATATAGTAAAGTAGTATGGAGTGGAGTGGCATAGACTGAAGTAGAACGGAGTGGAGTGGAATAGAGTGGAGTGGCAAAGAGTGGAAAAGTGGTGAGTAGAGTGGTGAAGAGTTGAGTGGCTTAAATTTAAGTGATATAGAGTGGAGTGGTGTACAAGGTAGTGGCATAGAATAGAATAGTGTTGGATGGAATGGCATACAAAGGAGTGGAGTAGTGTGGAATTGCATACAGTAGCTTAAAGTCTAGCTGTGTACAGTGGAATAGGATAGAGAGGAGAGGTACAAAGTGGAGTTAGGTAGAGTGGAGAGGCATTGCACACATCGGTGTACAGTAGAATACCATAAGTTGGAGTAGTGTAAATGTGTAAAGTACGATAGTGTAGAGTGGAGTGGTGTAGAATAAAGTGATATAGAGTGAAGTGGTGTACAGTGGAATAGCACCAGACTGGGGTGGCATAGCGTGGCATGGCAGAGAGTGCAGTTGCATTGAGTGGAGTGGTGTACAGAGAAGTGGCATAGAATGAAGTGGTAAAGAGTGTAATGGCAAAGGCTGAAGTGGCACAGAGTGGAGTGGCATATACAACTACTTAATTTGAGCTGTTGGTTTACAGTGCACGGCCCCAGCTCTTAATTGTCAGCACCAGCACTTATGAAAGTCTTCTACATGGTGGCACTGTCTGCCTAATTTAGGGATAAGCACAACTTCTGTTTCTCAACTGAATATACATTCACATTATTAACACTCACTACTCAAACTATTCTTATAGTCTACGGACCCTAGAATAGTATGAATTGTCACATTTGTAAGAGTGTGATGGTTAGTAGTTATGTTTGTACTGTCATTGCAGCTGCGGCAATGGGCGGTGCAAGCTGTTGTGGCCAAATAACAAGGACCCTGACCTTTACATTTTTACAAATAAAATTGTGGCGTACACTGGAGTGGTGAAAAGTTAAATAGTGGACAGTGGATTGTCATATAGTGGAGAACGGAGGAGTGGCCTAGAGTGGAATACCATACGGTGAACTGGTAAAGAGTGGCAGAGAGTTAAGAGGTGTAGAGTGGAACAGCATACAGTGGAGTGATGTATAGTGTAAGGGTAGAGTTGAGTGGCATAGAGTTGGGTGGTGTACAGTAGAGTGGTGTACACCGAAGAGGTGTAAAGTACAATAGTATAGATTAGAGTGGAGGGGTGTAGAGTGGAGTGGCATAGAGTGAAGTGGCAATCATTGGAACAGAAGAGGCTGGAGTGGCATTGACTGGAGTACAGTACCATAGAGTGGTGTTGCAAACGGTAGAGTGGCATAGAGTGCAGAGGTGCAGAGTGAAATATTGTTGACTGGAGTGGTGTAGAGTGAGATGGTGTACAGTTGAGTGACGTAGAGTTGGAAAGCATACAGTGGAGTGGCCTGAGTGGAGTCGGGTAGAGTAGTGTCATAACGTGGTAAACCATAGGGTGGCATAAACTGGAGTGGTGTAAAGTATGGCATAAGTGGAGTGGCATAGAGTGGTGTTGCATAGAGAGGAGTGGCACAGTGGAATGACGTTGAGTGGTGTGGCATAGTTGGCGTGTTGTGAAGGTAGTGGCATAGAGTAGAGAGGCATAGAGTAGAGTGGCATAAACTGAAGTGTCACAGAGTGGAATAGCTTAGACTGGAGTGGCCTAGAGTGGAATAGCATAGACTGCATTGGAGTAGAGTGGAGTGGTGTACAGTGGAGTGGCAGAGAGTGGTGTTGAGTGGAGTTGAGTCCAGTGGAGTGGCATAGAGTAGAAAGGTGTAGAGTGGAGTGGTGTAGTATGGCATATAGGTGCATGACGTAGAGTGGAATGGTGTATAGAGGAGTGCCATAGAATGGAACAGCAAATATCTGAGGGTCATAGAGTGGCGTAGAGCCAAGTGGCATAGAGTGGAATAGCATAGAGTGCAGAGGCATTGAGTGGAGTGGCAGAGAATGGAATAGTGTAGATTGGAGTGGCATAGAATAGAGTAGTGCAGAGAAGAGTGATGTACACTACAATGGCATAAAGTAGAGTGATGTACAGTAGTATCGCATAGAGTTAAAAAAGTTGAGCCATTTCTTGGCATACAAAAAATACTTGAGTAAATGTACTCAACATTTTTCTTAAATTCCTTAAGAGCAATGAAGTAGAAGTGGACAGAGTATTGTATTCTTTTTTCTAATGCTTTATTTAGATTTTTCTAACCAGTTTAATTTATCATCATAGATTCTCCTAATTATTGGTACTATTTATTGGGCAGAATGTAAAGCATCATACAGTGAAGTGAAATAAGAAAAACCCGACAAATGTTTTCCTCATCAGTTTTGTCTTTGGGTGAAAAGTGTTTGGATCATATAGGTTTCCATCTAATTGATTATTCGATGTGGTAAATGAAGGCCAGATCTGATAAAACACACAACCAACAAATAGTTGCAGAGCTATACAGTAACTGTAGAATTCCCAATTAACCTTTTAACCGTGATACGAATGGATACCTCAGCATATGCTATGTATGAGTTAAGTGACTTGACTTCCAACCCTGACTTTCACTAATTACTCTTGTGAATTTGCAGATGTTCTAAAAGAACCGACATGAAAATAATCACTCATTATCTCCAGTGCAATTTTAGAAAATAAAATAAATCCAGAGTTCATAATAAAAACTGTGGGATTTTTGCCTAATCAGAAAAGGATAATCAACATCTGCAAGAATTTTAAGAGATTTCTTCTGTTGGAATCGTACACACCTTTTCTGCAGCTGTTTTTCCGGTAGGTAAAGCAGAGAGATCTGTATTTTTATTGATTGCAAGATTATTTATAGAGGGATTAAGAGCAACCTCTCCATTTAATGCTGGTAATTTCTTTTGATCATATGTGTATGTCATTTATTTCAATAATCAGAATATATACAGTGAATTTGCATCAATAAATGGAAACAGGGGCACAAGTGGGAGACTGATTTAAAAAAAGCATGGTTTGTTTTAATAAAAGGAGACACTATTTGAACGATGTAGTGTGTTAACTGCATTCCAGTATTTCTTTTTTCCCCACACTTTTTAAAAACTGTTTCAACTCACATAATAAGCAGAAGCAGCTCGGCGGCACGTGGTGGAGGGGTGATTGTGGAAAAGAGAAAAAAAACACTTACCTGATTCCCTGCTGCTGCTGCGCCGTTCTTCAGTCATCACTGCAGGCACAGGCTCCCAGCCTGCCTTGCGGCCAATGCGGACACTGCTCTCATGCTGCTTGCAGTGTCGCGTGGGCTCTCATTATTCTAAATGAGACTACTGGATTTCTAGGTAGCAGGATCGTTCCGGGTGTGGGAGACTGAGTCTGACCCATTTGGAAGGACCTCTGTCAACCTCAATCCGGTTTTGCTCCACCTAACTAGCAGTGCCTCATCTCTCCCAAGAGGGAGGGATGATTGGGCAGCCGAGCGCATGACATCTTTAGAACTTCTCAGGGGACTCGTGGTCACTCAGGTCCCAATCAACTCTCTCATTTACAATATGATCTCATATACAAATGACATAGGCAGTTTAAGTTTTATATATTGTTTTTAATAAAACAACTGCATTTTAGATAATAAGGCGTGAGCCGCAATAACCAGAACCATACAACACAGTAGGATTGAAATAGTCACGATGATAGTGAAACATAAAAACAACGCTATCATGGTGTTAACGTATTCTATTCTCTCTCGGCTATTTATATTTCAAGCACAGCATGTTAAGCTATTAACTTGCCTTTCAGATTCCCTGGGAAGCCATCAACCCTCATACCTGAGCAAAGGCCTGTGATCTGGTGCAGCATCTGCAACGAGGCAGTCAGCGTCTAGTTGTGGTTCCCTGGTCGGAATCTCCCTCTTGCGTGTATTAGGACAAGAAAGTGTTTTTATAACTAACATGTCAGTGTGATCACAAAATGTCCCTGCGCAAGTAATCCAAAGACTAAACTCCTACCACGTCTATCGGCAATGTACCAGACTGTATCCTTGACTTGAAGCACAGAGTGAACAAAAATGAGTTATTGAGAACTCCAGTGCTGAAGTAGGCTAAACAGTGTGATATGAAAAATAAAACAAGACCGTAGAACTGGCTATTTGTAAAATAACAGTACGAAGCTGAATAAAATGCATTTAGGGCAAAGTGCACAGAGGCTCTATGCTGCAAGCAAAGGAATAAAATACATCCAGGGCAAAGTGCACAAAGGCCTAACGCCTGAAGCAAACTTACAAAGTATACATAAAAGTGACCACACTACAGCAGCATGAAAGTAGTGTTCAGATTGGCCAGAGTACCCAGTACCCTGGCTTGGCACTGTGAGGCAGACTGGGAGCCTCTGCCTGCTCCTTCCAACCCAGCAACACAATGCCGGGTTGGGGACAGCCTAGTGCCTATGTGTGTTTGGTTAGCCTGAGACGGACGGCCAGATACACATGCATACCGAGGGAAGTGCTGTGCAGTCCCCCATCCCTATCACGCCCCATGGCCCACCTCTTTAACGTTAAAACAATAATAAACATAGGCCCAGATTTTTTAAGAGGGCCAAGCGCCATTCTAACGACATTTATGGTCATTTTGTTATGCTAATGTGGCATTGGATAGCCAAAAACGCAGTGCCATATTTACAAAGTGTCACAATGTGTGCATTTTGCCACTTTGTAAGTCTTTGTGCTACATTATGCCTGTGCATGGCATAATATATGCAAAGGGTGAATTCACCTTTTGGGGGGGCTTAAAAATGGCGCAAAGAAATCTTAAAGATTTCTTTGCGTCATCTTTTTCGGCACTTTTAACACCTACTCTGAGCAGGCGTTAAAAGGAAGGCACCATTGGTTACAATAGGTCTCTGGGTCCTTTGCCGGATTAACATCAACATTTTTAATGCTAATTATGCAAAGCGCCAAACTAGTGTAAAAAAATTCTGATGCTAGTTCTCTAACTACCGCCATGGTGCACCATATGTTAACACATACTGGCACACACATGGTGGCGTTACCGGGGCGCTAAGGTGTGCAAGAAAAGTCGTGCTGCACTAGGTGCAGCACCATTTTTCATAAATAGGCCCCATAGTTTATTATTGTTTTATTGTTAAAGGTTTGAAGATACTGGCAGGGGGAAAGGCTCCTCTGCCAGAGCGGAGGAGTCGCACCTCATAAGAAGGCAATATAAACCTTCCAACTTTGGTATCTTACAAGAGTGTTATGCAAAAAGAAGGGGAGGAGGGGGAAGCCACAGAAGGCTGTTCATCACATTGAGAATAATTAAAAATGAATCTTTACAGCTTAGGAGATGGGGAGTTTATGACCCATAATTGTCATTCCTTTTCATCTGGCCTACAGCGTTTCTTTGGGATCCGTGAAATGATGTTTCAAAGAGCCATGCTTCCTCTTATACCAACTTTTTTTCACCAGGTCTGGGCCAGGTTGTGACACTCTACAGTCCCCAATTTATGTCTTTCTCTAAGGTTTTCAAAATCATTTGAATTTGAACACTGTATCTGCCAGTACGCAATCAGTTTCATTGTTTAAATGTGTCAAATCTTTGTCCATTATATGCCTAGGGCAGAGGTCTTCAAACGTTTTTAGGCTGAGCCCCAACTTCTAAACACTTTTAGGTGTCAAGTGTCCCCCCACCACATGACAACATTTTCTGGAAGATAGTACTCTGCATCATCGCTGGCTAGCCCCACTCGTAAGTTAGGAGTGTTTAGTAAAGTGAAGGTTTGGCAGCACTTCTGCTTAGGTGGCAGATAATTATTACGCAGTTCAAATGAAAAGCTTCCAAGAAAAGTTTTGCACACATCAATTTATAATGGTGCTTTATTTTTCACCTAAGACACATAATTTGACATAACAATTTCCAAACTAATGTGATGGGTGTGCCTTTTTTTCAGCACAGAGACTATCAATTTGGGGATGGATTTTTGCTACTGCCATCTTGAAGTTGTGCTCCTCTTCTAGTCTTGAGGGGTAATGAGGGCCAGATTTACAACAAACTGGTGCAGCGTGATACTGCGCCAAAATCAGCAGAGCCACACTGTGCCAGTTTTGAAACACAGGGATGCGCTCTATTAACAAGAATATAGCACAACCTTTGTTTCCCCCTGAACTAAATTTAGATGCCTAGTGACAACCAAGGCATCCTTGCACCGTAGTGCAAGGGTGTCTGCGCTGATGGGATTAATTGTTTAATTGTAGGAAGGTGTCCCAATCTACAATGGCGATTTGGCACTTCTATGTGTGCTGTATAATGCAGCACACACACAAGTACTAAACTTCATTTTAGAATGATTGTTTATGTCAGTAGGAACACCTTCCTGCACATAAACAATCACTCATGGCAGTTTTGCTCATTCTTTTTGTGCTGCAGAATGCTGCACACATAGCAAATAAGAGGACAAATGAAACCATACCTCCTCGTTGTACCATGCTAATACCATCCCTTTGGTGGCGTTAGATTTTGTCACTGCCACAGATATACAGATTCTTGTAAATCCGAGACAGTATCATCGGGTATTGCAGTGTAACACCCACAGAAACACCCATTGCAGGCCCTTCTGATGCAGAAAACTGCATCACGGGCATTTTTACAAGTCAGTATTAAGGAACAAAAAGTGGCTTAACACTGCCTGGTAAATATGTGTAATGCACAGAGCCACCCGAGCTTCACAAAAAGTGACGCTCTGGTGGTGCTTGTAAATATGACCATTAGTCTTCAGTACTGTAAGTGCTGAGAACCCAGTCTTACATAAATATGATGTGCTGAAAGGCAAGAATATTTTGATAGCAGTTTCCTTCTTAACTCTAACTCCCCCAAGGAGAGTTTGCTAAATTGCATCTGCAGTGTGCGATCGCACTGCAGATCAATTAGTTCTTCCTGCATGTGAATCTGAAGATGGATACCCGCATCTGCCAGAAATGTTTGAAAGACACAGTCATTGATATGATTGTTTTCCTCAGCAAAATACTTGTGTAAACTGTCCTTGAGAGATGTCAGGTGATTTTTTATTTTCTCAGCAAAATTTGAAACTTCATATTCTGTTTCCTCAAGAGCATTTGCTAAACATTAGAACTGTTCAAACAGGCTAGCTTCAGTTATTATTCTTGAAAACTCCATCTTCTTCTTGGAATCAGATATTTTTTCTGCATAGTAAAAGACGTGTTTTCAGCTTCTTGCAAATATTGACTGAGGGAATTTAATTTTTGAAATATGTCAGCAAGGTATGCTAGAAGCATGAGCTTGCGGGGATTACGTAGTGGTTCTGCTTTGCAGGGGTCCAAATCGAGAAGAAATTGCAGTTTTTCATTCCTTAATTCAAAAACATGATTCAGCACTTTTCCCCCGGGATAACCATCGGACTTCTGTGTGAAACAGCAAGCCATTACGTAAAGCTTCCATTTTTGCACATAAAATTGCAAATAGGTGGGCTCTTGTTGGGTGGCTCTTTAAGAAGTCAACTATTTTAACAGCAGAACTCTATACATCATGAAGTTCTCCATCCATGTTTCACATAGCAAGGGCTTGCCAGTGTATCATACAGTGGGTCCACAGAATATGCAGAGACACTGTCAAACACTTTAGCTTTTAAGTCAGCCCTAGCACCACACATGGAAGGAACACCCCATATGTGCAGATTCGAATAAAATGATCCCATCTTAAGTCATGAAGATCTAGGAAGTCATTGATAATGTCAAACAAGTCAAAATGCTGTTGCTTGCCCCTTGATTGGCTTGCAGAATAAAAATATTTCAAATACTACTGTTTCATACGAGTATTGGATATAAACAATTGAATGTGCTTCCTATGACAAGTCAGTTGCTTCATCCAACAGCAAAGCAAACCATGTTGATTTAAACCAGGCTATGAGTTGTCCATGGATATCTTCCAACTTGTTAGAAACGCGACAGCAAACTGTTGTTCCTGAGACAGGTATAATTTTGAACTTCTCTGCTGTTTTTTCACTAAGCATTGTTGTAGCCACATCAATAATTGCTAAGGGAATCCCTTTTTCTCCATCTTTGAATGGCTTTTTTTGGCAATATGTTGGGGCACTTGGTGTGATGCTTTAATGCATTTGCTGTGGTGGATGCCACATTTTTCACTGTTTCCTTCTGTTGAGTCATCTCTTGCAACTATTTGGCAAAACACTCTCTACTCTTTCCTATTATAGACCCATGCTTTGCTTCCAGGTGATGCCTTAGTTTTGTTGGTTTCAAGCTGTTGTTCACTATGGTCATACCAAAAACCACACAGTCTGGTCTAATTTCTCCAATAACAACAATGCAGGTGAAACCAAAGTACAAATAGGAGGCATCACACTTCCTTGTTTTCAAAGCTTTTCTCTCTCCATCTGTTTTTGTTTCGGCCTTCCACTTGAGAACCCTTCTGCCTTTTGGCAGCAGAAAACGATCCATGCCCGATGCGTGCTTTACTCAAGATACAAAATAGCAAAGCTGCATGTTAATGAACAGCACAACTGCAATTTTACAGCTGCATGAGGTACAATAGGTTTTTAAAATGCAGTTTAAAAAAAGTATTTACAAAAATATATTCTTATATGCAAAATAAAATATGGATGAAAGAATAGTTGCATGGCATGTGGATAAACGGTAATGCTAGCTGATCCAGGCTTTTGGTGGGTGCTCCAAAAACTGTATGTTTATGAAAAGACCACCAATGAGGCTCTGCAAGTTACTTTTTTTAAAGTTTATTGAGGGAAGACATCAGCACTGCCCCTTCAGCCGTCACTCAAAAAAATGGGTACCTTCTTATTGCAATGCCCTAGGCATATTGAATTTCACTTCTGGCGATCCTGCTGTTTGGAATAGCAGTCCTTTGTCTAGTGATCAAGTGACTTTATTCCTTGCAATGAAGAGAAAATCTTTAAAGAAAGTAGCTTGCATGTTCTCGTGTGAGGCACCGTGAACGTTCCCCCCTGAGATCACAATGTTAGTGATAGATAAGGAAGTGAATGGCATGCCTACAATTTAGCCACTGCCTGATCCTAAAGGCCAATGAAAACATGCAGTGATCTATAAGTAATACGTTTGAAATCCTGAGTGCTGATAAGATATGTCACAATTTGTACGTTAAGACTTTGAATTCTGGCAGGACCAGAATAGCATTCCATTCTTTCAAGTTTGATTCTTCAAATACTTCCTAGCAGTCCCTTCACTTCATTATTCCCCACACAAACTCCAGTGAGCACAGAATTTGCTTCACTTAAATATTTCAACAGTAGAGTATTTCCTTCACACTCTTTTGTTTAGAATCACGATTAAAATTAGCATACTTAACTACTGTAATGTGCGCTCTGCAGAAAGGCCAACAGTTGTATAAACATGTATTCGGGAGAACGGGTTATGACCCATTTCTAGCACTGTGAGAAACGTTCACTGTCTTTTAGTGTTAACTCTAGAGGTCTGAGTCTTGCTCCATTACAGACTACTAACCACAACCATAACTTGCACAGACATGTATAGCTGACTCAGTCCACAGTCTGCACTAGACATGATTAAGAAGCACTTGAAAAAATTACAAAAACACAACATCCGGTAGAGAGCAAACAATCTCATGCAATGGCAGGTTTAGCAAAGCATGTGAAATGTGAACAGGAGATTTATTGACACATAACCCGATCCTCTGTTGGTGGTAAAAAGGGTAGGAGGTTTGGTTGGCGCTTTTTTAGGCATCCGTATGTCAGTGGTGGCAAAGAACTTCTTTTATCATTTTTGCACTGCTCACCATGTCTTCCCTTTTGTGACAATGCAGCATTGTGACTCAGTATTCAATGTGTTTGTCCATTCTCACACTCACTAATGCCAACTTTGTTGGTACTGCCACCAAACTTCTGGCTAGGTTCCAATGTATTCCGAACGCAGCTGCCTGGATGATTTTTTGACTATGGAAGCATGGACTAATTTCATACAGACTCAGGAGTTCTACAAAAGTTGCATGGGAACCTGGCCTTTGCTTGTGGGCCTCTGCCATATTACTGATGGAAGGCTAGGGCCAAAAAGCACTTGGTATTTCCGAAGTCTAAATGTGGCTGCATTAAGGCTGCAACTTCAGGGGTGTTGTGTTCTGATGCAGTCTAGAGGAGGTATTTGTGCAGAAATAGGCTACCTTGGTTATCTGCATCCCACCAAAAGGTCCAAGCCTAGGTGAATACCACAATCCCAAATGGCTTTAACAGAAGGAGGTAGACACCCCATCCCTACAGGTCGGTAAGCCATGTTCCATTTGTCATGCTTTTGTGATCAGAAATTCTGTTTTTAATGGGCTCAATTTGAAAAAACTTTAGACCATTTATCAGTGTCCACAGATTATAACATCAGTTAATCCAACATGCATGGGACACCTGCCTAGTGTTGGGCAGTGGGGTGCCTTTGATAACATTTATATAATGTTAAAATAACTGAAGAGGAACATGGTTCTAAAGTCAGTTTTAACAATAACCCTTATGTGCTTCATCTCCTCTTCTAAGTCTCCATAAACAGTGCCTTCAGCACAGCTCATGCTCATAATGTACAGGGAGTTGAAGCCATGACTGCTTCTGATAAACACACTCAGTTCATAGCTTTGTTATTGTATATTGGTTATGATGACACCACAAGCCATGAAGGAAAAGGCAATTAAGCTAGTGGCATTCCAAAAGTAATTAAGGATGTGGCAGGTGTTTTAAGGCTGCTTCTCAATATTTATATAAAACATTGGAATGCCTCACACAAGCTCACCAAAACATGGATATGACACACACAATCAAAATGAAAACTTGGCAGGTAAGGTATTGCTCTTACAAACAGATGTATATAAACCAGTCTCCAAAATCCACACATTTGCAGGTTTTTACTGACACTCATGTGGCCACTGTGAGTCCTGCTCAGATTTGCAATTTAGATAACAGCATGTGCAAGTCTTGGCCACACAAAACAATATATAGGACAAACGAACAACAGCTGGGGGCACAAAAGCAAAAGTCAGCATACCTGGCAAATTTCGTAACATTATTTTGTCTCCTAAACAGCAAACATTCCAATAGCAGTGGGAGAAAAGGAGAAAGACTGAAAACAAGCTGTTAATGCTTATCTGGCAGTTATTGGAACCACTCTAAAGATCCAGCAGGGGAACGCTTGTGGCAGAATGCAACAGGTTGAAACACCTTCTCAGCGAGGCAGTGATAAAAAGAATGGACAACCTTAAACTCCAATCCAAGTAGCCTCGAGGGTGAAGGCAGCAGCCAGGAAGTGATTGATAATACGTCAGTGATGACATCAT
This sequence comes from Pleurodeles waltl, assembly GCF_031143425.1. NCBI lineage: Eukaryota > Metazoa > Chordata > Amphibia > Caudata > Salamandridae > Pleurodeles > Pleurodeles waltl. The sequence goes on from NC_090445.1 coordinate 1,300,537,856, forward strand.
TGCTGACATCATTTCTGATAGTGCCACATGCTGATTGGCTGCTGTGCATTAATACTCCAATCGGAGAGTACCATTTTATGATAGGGGAAGAAACATCTAAGGAAACATACTTACAATGTGGAAAGCTACAATGGAAGCTGAACATGTGAGAGTGTGTGTGACCCCATCTCCCCCCCTCGCCCCCAGGGGTGCACCCAATGCTTTGAAGACCTATGGTACAGTGAGTGTGAAACTTTTTGCTTCTAAGAATGTGCAAGCACACGTTTACCTACTAAAAGAAATTGTGTAATGAGTCACCTCATGTGGGAGTGCATGTATAAATGCCATCATACCCCTGATGGCCCAGAAGAACTGCAAGTGGATGATGCTGGATTGCAGCTTATATTATATCTTTTATAAGGTTTTGCAAGGATGCCCTGTAGAAATTAGTCTGTGGGCAAGACCACCACATATGGCCAATCTACTCCTTCACTGACAATACCTCCAACACATTGGTGGCCCCAAGCATGGCCTAAAGTGAGGTTCCGCCTGGCGAATACCTTAGAGACACTCTTCTTGTGCAAATGGAAGCTGTCACCTCCTTCATCCATATAGTATCGCACACATCCTCATCTATGTCTCTCACAAGCTCTTCCTCCCATTGTACCATTTCAATATGGCATACTTTTTCTGTTTCCTAACTTGAAAGCCAGAAATAAGCAGGGAAATGCCATTATTGTTAGAGGCCTAGTCAAATAGTTGCTCTGCAAAAATCATATAATATCTGCCCTGAGTTCATCTTTCCCTGATGCATACCAAGTGTAAAGCCTGTATTAGTTTAAACTTGTCTCTTTTCTTTATTGAATGTCAGTCTTTACAATCCTCCCTGGAGTTTAGGGTTATATTGGTGTGCACTCTGAATATCGACCCCAGAACATCGATGGGACACAATTTCAAAGACAAAATATTGAACAAAAAAATCATCATATAAGTAAGTTTAAATGTTCTATATCTAACTCCCATACATTACCTATAAGGTGCACATATCTTCAAGTACTTAAATGTGGAGTTAGGAATATTAAATCTATACTTCCCTTTATGCACTTACATTTCAATATTTTGTCCCTTGATATTCTCTTTTCAATATTTTCGTACCACTGGAGGTCAATGTTCAGTAGTAGAACTAGTTCCATTCCCTAAAAAATGTCCTTGTCTATGTGGACCAGGCCACAAATGTTTTAGGAAACGTGAGTTGTGTTTGGGCAGGTGGGCAATCAGGATTCTGAGTTAGTTGAGTTGGGGGATAGGAATGGATTTAATCCTCTCCAAACAGGCCACACCCTTACAGTGGTCTAACAATATATGTATGATATATGGGAGTGTGTCTGTATTATCTATTATGAGAAGAGAGCCAAAGCAAAGGCAATCGGATGGGAGATGGCACTTTTACAACCATCAGCCAAGACTTTGGTGGTCATTCCAACCCTGGCGGTCCATGACCGCCGGGTTGGAGGACCGCGGGAGCACCGCCGACAGGCCGCCGGTGCTCCAATGGGCATTCTGACCGCGGTGGTAAAGCCGCGGTCGGACCGGCAACACTGGCGGGCTCCCGCCAGTGTACCGCCGCCCATTGGAATCCTCAAAGGCGGCGCAGCTAGCTGCGCCGCCGAGGGGATTCCGACCCCCCCTACCGCCATCCAGTTCCCGGCGGTTCTCCCGCCGGGAACCGGATGGCGGTAGGGGGGGTCGCGGGGCCCCTGGGGGCCCCTGCAGTGCCCATGCCACTGGCATGGGCACTGCAGGGGCCCCCGTAAGAGGGCCCCTAAATGTATTTCACTGTCTGCTGCGCAGACAGTGAAATACGCGACGGGTGCAACTGCACCCGTCGCACAGCTTCCACTCCGCCGGCTCGATTCCGAGCCGGCTTCATCGTGGAAGCCTCTTTCCCGCTGGGCTGGCGGGCGGCCTGAAGGCGGCCGCCCGCCAGCCCAGCGTGAAAGTCAGAATTACCGCCGCGGTCTTTCGACCGCGGAACGGTAACCTGACGGCGGGACTTTGGCGGGCGGCCTCCGCCGCCCGCCAAGGTCCGAATGAGGGCCTTTATCTTTTGTGGTTACATCCATCTATGGTCGATCGGCTCTGAGAAGCTCCTATGTAGCTTGAAACATCCTTTTGTATGGCTCTTAAAAACAGTAGCTTTTGCAGTCTTGAAAGATTTACTCTCACATATGAAAAATAAGAGACAAGACAAGATTGTAGCTCTTTCAAAATCTGTTACGGACTCTTTAGGAAAGTACCATCTTGCCTGGCATGTTAACCCCATTTTTACTGTATGTATGTTTGTTTTTGTCTATGTGTCACTGGAATCCTGCCAGGCAGGACCCCAGTGCTCATAATGTATGCCCTGTATGTGTTCCCTGTGTGGTGCCTAACTGTATCACTGAGGCTCTGCCAACCAGAACCTCAGTGTTTATGCTCTCTCTTTGCTTTAAAATTGTCACTGCAGTCTAGTGACTAATTTTACCAATTCTCATTGGCACACTGGAACCCCCCTCTAATTCCATTGTATTTGGTACCCAGGAACCCCGGATATTGGGGTTCCAGGAGATCCCTATGGGCTGCAGCATTTCTTTTGCCACCCCTTGGGAGCTCAGACAATTCTTACACAGGACTGCCACTGCAGCCTGAGTGAAATAACGTCCACGTTATTTCACAGCCATTTTCACTGCACATCAGTAACTTATAAGTCAGCTATATGTCTAACCCTCACTTGGAAAAGGTTAGGTGCCAAGGTACTTAGTGTGTGGGCACCCTGGCACTAGCCAGGGTGCCCCCACATTGTTCAGGGCAAATTCCCCGGACTTTGTGAGTGTGGGGACACCATTACACGCGTGCACTACATATAGGTCAATACCTATATGTAGCTTCACCATGGTAACTCCGAACATGGCCATGTAACATGTCTAGGATCATGGAATTGTCACCCCAATACCATTCTGGTATTGGGGGACAATTGCATGCATCCCCGGGTTTCTAGCACAGAACCCGGATACTGCCAAACTGCCTTTCCGGGGTCTCCACTGCAGCTGCTGCCAACCCCTCAGACAGGTTTCTGCCCCCCTGGGGCCTGGGCAGCCCAGTCCCAGCAAGGCAGAACAAAGGATTTCCTCTGAGACCCTCTCCCTTTGGAAATAGGTGTGAAGGGCTAGGGAGGAGTAGCCTCCCCCAGGCTCTGGAAATGCTTTGATGGGCAAAGATGGTGCCCATCTCTGCATAAGCCAGTCTACACCCATTCAGGGATCCTCCAGCCCTGCTCTGGTGCGAAACTGGACAAAGGAACGGGGAGTGAACACTCCCCTGACCAGAACCTCCAAGAGGAGGTGCCCAGAGCTCCTCCAGTGTGTCCCAGACCTCTGTCAGTTTGGATTCAGAGGTGCTGGGGCCCAATGGACTGCTCTGAATGGCCAGTGCCAGCAGGTGACGGCAGAGACCCCTCCTGATAGGTGCTTACCACTCTCAGTAGCCAAGCCTCCTGTCTCAGTAGCCAAACCTCCTTTTAGGGCTATTTAGTGTCTCTCCTCTGGGCTATTCCTCAGATAACAAATGCAAGAGCTCACCAGAGTTCCTCTGCACTTCCCTCTTCGACTTCTGCCAAGGATCGACCACTGACTGCTCCAGGACACCTGCAAAACCGCAACAAAGTAGCAAGACGACGACCAGCAACATTGTAGCGCCTCATCCTGCCGGCTTTCTTGACTGTTTCCTGGTGGTGCATGCTCTGAGGGCTGTCTGCCTTCACCCTGCACTGGAAGCCAAGAAGAAATCTCCCGTGGGTCGACAGAATCTTCCCCCTGCTAAAGCAGGCACCAAACATCTGAATCACCTGTCCTCTGGGTCCCCTCTCATCCTGACGAGCATGGTCCCTGGAACACAGGAGCTGGGTCCAAGTGTCTCCCAAAGTCCAGTGGCCCTTCTGTCCAAATTTGGTTGAGGTAAGTCCTTGCCTCCTGACGCCAGACAGCAAACCTGTGTATTGCGTGATCTGCATCTGCTCAGGCTTCTGTGCACTTTTCCAAGGATTCCTTTGTGCACAGCTTAGCCTGGGTCCCCAGCACTCCATCCTGCATTGCCCAACTCGCTGAGTTGGACTCCGATGTCGTGGGACCCTTCTTTGTGACTCTGAGTCGACCGCTGTCCTCAGATCTTCTAAGTGCATGTTCCGGTACTCCTGTGGGTGCTGCCTGCTTCTGCAGGGTGTCTTTGAGTTGCTGAGTACCCCCTCTCTTCCCTCCTTTAAAGGGCGACATTCTGTTCCTTCCTGGGCCCCACCAGCACCCAAAATCCTTAACCGCAACTCTTGCAGCTAGCAATGCTTGTTTGCAGTATTTCTGTGTGGAAAAAAAATAATTCAGAAACCCTGATCATGATGTACCCGAAGGTTAGCGAGGAAAGAGCCAAGTTTTTACCATTTTCCTAAATTTCATATAACATGGTTCTTGCCTAATATTCATAGGGAGCGAGTTCCATCCTCTGCAGCAGCCACTATAAAAGCTTTGTCTCCCCATTTAGCTTTATGTGTGCGAGGGACCTGTATCCAATAAGCTTGGGACGACCTCAGGTTTCTTTTAAGTACATGCAGGTGGAGTCTGGAAGTCAAGTACCGTGGTCCTATTCCATGAACTGCCTTAAAAGTGAGAAAAAGCGACTTAAACTGGATACGCTGCACCACTGGTAGCCAATGTAATTTCCTGAGACTCTCTCTAGCTGATATGCATCGCAGGAGATTAAGAACCGCTCTGACAGCGGAATTCTGGACTAATTGGAGTCTTTTAATCAGCGCCTTATCCAAATTAAGGAACAGTGCATTGCAGTAGTCTATCTTGGACATCACTAGTGCCAGGATAGCAGAGACTCTCCATTCGTGTGACAGATAAGGGAAGATTTTTCTGAGCATTTTAATTGACCATAGACTGATGTTTACCGCATGATTAATCTGTTTTTTAAATGACAGATGTTCGTCGAACAAGATGCCCAAATTTCTAGTAACAGTAGTGGGCACAGCACGTTACCACATTCAGGAGACCACCTCAGTGAGTTACATAAATGTTTTCCAAGACTAAAATGTTGGAAAATGGGTTATTGGTAAGGGCAGGTAGGTACCTACACTTAGCAATAGGCCACTAACCTCCACTAAGGTCCAGTTAGGTCTCAGTAAATTAACCCCAGCTCAACCCTTGGTAGCTTGGCAATGAGCATCAAGGCTTAACTTAGGAGACAGAATGTAAAGCATTCAAATATCACAAAACAGTAATTAAATAAAAAACACAGGAAACAGTTTAAAAATCCAAAACCAATTTATAAAAATAGATTATATTTTTATCTTTAAAATGACACCAAAACGAATAACATCGGATAAGGGGAACCGGAGATATAAATTTTTAACGATTTTTTATTTTTATTTTTTTGCACATAGAAACAAAAAGCGCCAATCGGGTCATCTGGTTGCACCTCGACCGGGGCAAAGTCAAAGTTTAAGGCTGACCGCGATGGAGCCCTGCTCGCCTACAGGCCGCGGGAGGCCTCGGTTAAAAGTTTACCTTCACACTTAGGCGGTCGCCATGCGGTCACCGCTATCTGGCCGCACCGCGGTCAAAAGACCGCAGCGGCCTTTCTGGCTTTCCTGCTGGGCCGGCGGGCGCCCGCCAAAGGAGCGCCCGCCGGGCCAGCGGGAAAGGCCCTGCAACACAGAGGCCGGCTCCGAATGGAGCCGGCGGTGTTGCAGGGGTGCGACGGGTGCAGTTGCACCAGTTGCGATTTTCACTGTCTGCTAAGCAGACAGTGAAAATCATGCTGGGGCCCTGTTAGGGGGCCCCTGCACTGCCCCAGGGGACCCACGACACCCGTTCCCGCCATCCTGTTCCTGGCGGTAAAAACCGCCAGAAACAGGGTGGCGGGAATGGGGTCGGAATCTCCATGGCGACGCTGCTTGCACAGGGTCCCGCCGGATCCCCTTTTCTGACCGTGGCTCTACCGCCGCGGTCAGAATGGGCAGGGAAGCACCGCCAGCCTGTTGGCGGTGCTTCCGTGGTCATCCACCCTGGCAGTCGATGACCGCCAGGGTTGGAATGACCCCCTTAGTCTCTTTTTCGAAGATTTTGTTCAGCGGGACGATCCTGCCAGTCCAATCTGACCTCCTGGAGCCCTTCTCCGGATACGCGATGCTGGAATCCTTGGTGGAGATTTTTACCTTCGGACTTAGTCGTTTTTTGCAGGTGAAAATCCTTCGACCGGGGTAAACCTGGATCTTGATCCGACGCTCATGGAGCCCTCCTCGGATACGCTGGCTGGGAGGTCCCGGTCAACTGTTTACCTTCGAACTTAGTCTCTTTTTATGAGATTTTCTTTACCGGGGCGAACCAGCAAATCAGGCCGGGTCGCGGTTGAGGTAAGCCGGCTAGATTTGCCGCGGCGGGTAGGTCCCTCTATAGAGCTTTTTTACAGAAGTTGTCCAAACTTCTCCAAACTTCTGGGGCTTCTCCCAGATGTCCTTTTAAGGTTCTTTTGGGGTCCACAGCTCACCCCAAGGGTCCAGAAGTTCTGAGACGGTCCTTGTGGGGTGCGGACTTCAACTCCCGGAATGCACCTGGCGCAAACTCCTTTTTTGGCCACTGGACAGTGGTCAGCTGGTCGCTTTCTTCAGGAGTTGGTGCAGGGGACTCTGGATAGCAATTTTTGCACCTGTAGGAAACAGGGAGTCCCTCCTTTGAACCTGTTGAAGCCAGGCAAAGTCCTTCTTGTGGTGAAGCCCAAGTGTGCAGCTGGTGCAGTCCTGAGTGCAGGTTCCAGGTGCAGGCCAGGGGTCCAGCAGGGCAGTCCTTCTTCTTCTGTTGTTCTTCCTTGTTGGATGTGGTAGGGAACTGAGGTGTGGGTGCAGGTCTGCCAGTTTTATCCTTGCTCCTGGGTGAAAAGCAGGGGGGTCCTGGTTCTCCAATCAGGTGCAGGGTCATTCCCCCTGTGATGACCACTTCCTGGGAAGTGTGGAAAAAATCAATCCCAGGAGGCAACATCCTCCAAAAATCCATCATGGCTGAATCTGATTTTTGGAGGTTACTACTGGCTGAGCCCACCCACTGGTGTGGCTAAAAATCATAAACACCCCCCTCTCCTGCCCTCTCCTAATCTAATCAAGGGGGCACCTAGTTGCCTGGGGTTGCAGGTTGTGAGGGTGTTCCTGGTTGCTCCAAATGTCCTTTGAAGACCAGTTTGGCACCCCTCCCCCTTCCTGCCTCACCATCTGCTGAGGGGAGATTCCTTCCCACAGGCACATTCCTTTGTATGAAGCCAGGCCACTTCACACCTCAGCTGCTAGAGGCTGGCCAATCAGAGCAAAGCAGCAAAAACAATGCAGGGCTGAAATTGGCAACTTTTCAGGTAAAGTTTAAAACTCTTTACCTGAACAAGTTATATTAAATCCAACAACTGGAAGTTGTGGGATTTATTACAACAGTTAATTTGATACCAAATTCTTGGTATGCATCATTTAAGGAGACTTTAAAAATTAAAATAAAGTCTCCCCATTCTAGCCTATGAAGTCCATTTACTACAATGAGGGAAAAACGAATTTGCGGTTTTTACCTCACCAGGGCTTATAAAACTATTTTTATAAAGTCCCTGCTTTTAGTTACATGGCACCCAGCCCTAGGGGCACATAGGGCACACCTTAGGGATGATTTATATGTACAAATAAGGTAGTTTAAGACTTTGGAGCTACTTTTAATTCCAAAGTCGAATTTGCATATAACTTTAATTTAAAAGCAGCCAGCAAGGCAGGCCTGCCTTTAAAATGACACTGGGCACCTCAGCAGTGCACCTATGGGTGCACTACCTATGTTGTGGTCCCTGAACCTACATGCCCTACCATATACTAGGGACTTATAGGTAGGTTAACTTAGCCAATTATAGTTAGCCTAATTTGCATATCCATTTTACACAGAGCACAGGCCCTGGGACTGGTTAGCAGTACCCAGGGCACCATCAGAGTCAGGAAAACACCAGCAAAAAGTTGAAAATGGGGGCAAAAAGTTAGGGGGCCTCTGCAATCAGCCATGTTTTCACATAAGACTTCAGTTTTGGTGGCATTCATTTTTATCCAATTGGTCTTCATCCATTTACTCACTGCCAACATACAGTTACTGAACCGATCTGCAACCTCCTCCCATGGCTGATTAATAGGAATAATAAGCTGGGAGTCATCAGCATAAGAAGATGGAGTAAAACGAAAAGTACGAAGTAAACTAGCCAATGTCGCTACATACACATTAAACAATGGTGGGCTGTGGGAAGATCCCTGAGGAATCCCACAAGGCAGAAGATAAGGCATAGATTTAAAATCACCACAGCTAACTGTGGTCCATCTGTTTGTAAGAAAGGACTCCAAGAGTTTAAACGCCTGGTCCCTCAATCCCACTTGATGCAAACAGGACATCAATAATATAGGAGAGATAGTGTTGGAGGCTGCAGACAGGTCTAAAAGAACCAAAACGGTCCCCTGGCCTTCATCAACTATCCTCTGAATAGCACCAGAGGAAGAGATCAGGGCTGTTTCAGTACTATGCCCTTTTCTGAAACCGTGTTGGGAGATATCAAGGGCCTCTGCTTTTGCTAGAAACTCAATCAATTTGAAATTCAACATTTTTTCTAAAATCTTTGCCAAAAACGGGAGACGCGCTATTGGCCGCAAGTTACTCATGTCCTGACTATCCGCATCTGTTTTTTTCTTAAGGGGTACTACTATAGTTTCTTTCCAGTTAGAGGGGTACACCCCGGACATTACTACCTCTTGGTAAATGGGAACCAACATCCGTGCCATTAAATCCGGAACAAGTGAAAAATAGAAGGAGGACACGGATCAAGAGGACAACCAGATTTAATTTCAAGAATCTTCTTTTTAATAGTATCCATGGAAGGGGGTTGGAAATGTGACATCAGTGACTGGCCATCTGCTGTAGAACTCTCAGGTATCGTGGGGGGTAATACTTCGGGAATGATCTGGGTATCAAAATTGCTATGTATTTGCAATATCTTGTTTTCAAAGTGAAGAGCAACTTTGTCACAGAAATACTGAGAGTTTTCTAGACCAGCAGGCTTTATAGGCAGAGTTAGAGCCTTAATAGTCTTGAAAAGTTCCCTGCGGGCATTAATTGCCTCCTTTACTTTGGTAGTGTAGAAGTGACTCTTGGACTTGGTCCCTTTCCTTTACAGGTCATCAGGTTTAGGAATCCGGCTTCAGTGCATGGGTAGCAGTTGTGGTTCTTGCAGAATCCCCTATCTCGACTATACTTTCTTTCTGGGGTAGTAGGGCAACTTTACTCCTACTTTTCAGGGTCTTGGGATGGGGTATTTTGGATACCCTTACTGTTGTCTCACAGTCCCAGCGACCCTCTACATCTTCCCATAGGCCTGGGGTCTATTCGCGATTTGCATTCCACTTTTAGAGTATATGGTTTGTGTTGCCCCTAGGCCTATGCTTACCTATTGCATCCTATTGTGATTCTTCATAGTTTGCACTACTTTTCTTACTGTTACTTACCTGTTTTAGGTGTGTGTACATATAATTTCTGTATATTACTTACCTCCTAAGTGAGGGTATCCTCTGAGATACTTTTGCCATATTGTCACTAAAATAAAATACCTTTATTTTTAGTAACTTTAAGTATTGTTTTTTCTTATGATATTGTGCTATATGATATAAGTGGTATAGTAGGAGCTTTGCATGTCTCGTAGTTCAGCCTAAGCTGCTCAGCTATAGCTACCTCTAACAGCCTAAGCTGCTAGGAACATCTCTATTCTACTAATACAGGATAACTGGACCTGGCACAAGGTGTAAGTACCACAAGGTACCCACTATAAGCCAGGCCAGCCTCCTACAAACAAGAGACAAGAGAAGATTGTAGCTCTTTCAAAATCTGTTTAGGACTCCATATAGTAAATTGAGAAGGAAGTTCATGTTGATACTCTTGGTTCTACTAATTCATGACAAGTCCGACATTGCCCCAGTGGAGATTTTTTAAACAAATTAAATATGGAGGTTCATCATGCCGGCACCCATGTTCCCAAATAATGTAAGCCCCCTCTGTGTGTGTAAAACCTTAATTTTAGATACATAGCTTTGCATTCTGGGATGGATTTGCCACTCGTGAAATGCTGACACTCTTTAGGAGCTTGATGAACATCTTGTCGGTAATATTTATGCAATGTGAAGCTTGTTAATTGATTATTCCATTGATAGGTTTCCATTACCAAATCGGATATTAGAGGAGCCAGATGGCATAATTTGCTGTTTTACTTGTAGGGTAAAAGCTTCCTGATAGTTCCCCATTAATTTTTATTTTTAATGCTGTATTTTGCATGATTTTCCATGATGAAGGAAGACGTGACTGGTCTAAAATGAGTTCTAGAAATGCTCTTTTGGATATATCACAAATCTACCTTTTGTAATCCCTACCTGCAAAAAGCAAGAAAAGGACCATTGGAATTTAACTTTTAGCAGCTTTGTCAAAGCGATTCACCACTAGGATTGTGTTGACGAAGGCACAACGTCATCGGGCAAATCTCCCCTGGAAAGGGGAGATCAGCTCTGATATGAACAAGCATAGCATCATAAGCTGCCTCCTTGTGAAAAAATACGTCATTCTTGAAAGGAGCTACTGGTCGAGAGGGTGTCTTTCATTTCTTTCAGGAGGACCGTGTTTTTTGGGATTTAGGTGTTTTTAACCCTGCCCCCTATGAAATTGAACATTTTAGCTAAGTGTTCTGCTAAATTATTCTGAAACGCTTTGTAAAACGAAATTGGGAAATTGTCTGCACTAAGAGTGTGCACGATTTCTGTCATTTGGGTTCACGTAATTACGTGAAGTCTTGACAAAATCACTACAAATTAGCCATAATAAAAAAAAATGCAAATCTGTCATTTTGAGCTACATTTAGGCACAACATGCGTCCTCACCTCAGTTTTTTGCAGTAAAGATGCATTCAACCAAATCATTTTGCTAGTATTCTGGCGTTTGTCTGCATTCACAATAAATTTTTACTGCAAATGGTGCATTGTCAAATGAAATTGCATGAAGTTGCATCATGATAATATAATTCCACATACCAATTTCGCGTTTTGTCCAGGCCTACTGCACCTACATATATATTTTGTGACATCTTTCGAATGGACTTAGCGACCTCCAGTGATGTGATGTGTGGTTTTAGGTTATGGACGGTTTCAGGGCGTATCACTGGAGGGTTGCAGTCCAATAAGTATAGATCCTATAGGTACAGGTCTACTATCTGCCTATTAGCCTATTATGTAATTCTGTGCAAAATTGTGTAAAAGTCTTCAATGATTAAGAGGTACGTGACACCACAGTACCATTAGTGCTCTTCAATTTTCAAGTTACAGGTTAAAAGGTCCTTGAGTTAGTGTGCTAGAACAGAGTCTGCCTTATGCCTGCCTCACCATCTCTCTCATAAAATGTCTTGCCAATATATAGCATTTTTGGTTGTCTCTCTGATTTATCCCCCCCCCGCCCCCGACTCCCCCCGAGTTTTACACGGGACATCAACAGCTCACCAATCAGAACCTCTTTAAACACATACCAGACTGTGGGGAAGACAGATCATTATTTTGGAAGTAGTGTTGGGTGGAGTCAGCCTTCATTGCTCTAAGGGAAATGTCTATAAAGGCTATTTCATTCAAACTCATTGTTCTTATAGATTGTTAATGTGGTCACTGGAAGTCCCAGGAATAGCATCAGTACAGACCTCTATCTCTGTGGCTCTCAATATCAAGTATGCCATCTATTTAAGAGTAAAGTATGTAATCCCTCTTGTGTGCATAGTGTAAGCACCAGGCCTACAAGAGTCGCAAAAGTTTCATGAGCGTTAAAAGTGCTTATGATGTTCTGTAGGTAACCCCTCTTGAGGTCGAGCTGCCTAGCATTTCGTCAAGAACAGCATTGAAGACTGCTCCCATAATCAATAAGCCCTGTTAAAGGCCCCAACCTGGGGAAAAGAGATTGATAAACGACAGTTCTGCCTTCATGTTTGAAGTATTTTATAAAGGATAGCTTGAGAAAGTGTATCAACATATTTCTCAGGGTTGATATCCATCACAAACTTACAGTTTCCTAAAATAAAAATAAGAATAATACACTTGTGGAAAACATATTACCGGTATTATGAGAACACAAAGGTCACCATGGTTACAGCTTGTCAAATATCAAAACAGAGAATTTTTGTGTTTCTCCAATTTCTACCAACGTTTTACCATATATTTCCCACATATTTTCCCTTTCTCACGAATTTGCTGAATGAGGCTCTGATTTTATGTTAGGCAGAGTGTATTTACCCTATGTAATTCCACTCTACCTGTTTATGAGTGTGCCAGAGTTACCAAGCCCGATTGTACTACTGTAGATGGCTAATATGCCCAGTAAATTGCCTAAAGCTCTGGCTGCAGTCCTACTCGAACCTCTTTCCTATATTTTTCTGGTGGGGAATCAAACAATGGTCCTCCCTACCACGAATCAGCTTCCCGTTCTCTCACCTACTACCCACCCCTCCCTCTTTCCAGATCCACCTCACACAGAGACTCAGCATACCTTTACCACCAGCTCACATAAGGTGGTAAATGCATGTATTAAATAGAAAATTCTATATTGTTTTAACACTGGTAAAGAAGTCAAATATTGATAATCCATATGCCATGGGATTAAACTCATAATTGCATGATACTGGCATTGCTTTACCACACAGTAAAGTTAATCCTGCATGCAGAGTTCACTGTGCAGCTCGTAATTGGGGACTAGGGGAAAACGAGGCTGAGAGGAGCTTTGATATTTTCAAGACATAATTCACTATTGACCGAATCTTGCCAATGTCAAAAATCCCTGCAGAAGACGTCACTTTAAAAGCTGCGGTAGGTACATTTTGATCAACAAGGTGCAAATTGTATCAAGTAGCCTGCTTGACATGGAAATTATCTTCCAATGACTGTACCATTCCTAATGTTTACCATCATGAAAATAAACAATTCTGTAAATCAACAAAAGTTTTAACTTCCTGTTGAGAGAACATAATTTGGCTGTGCCATTATGCGCTCCCGAAGTGAAATGAAAATGTAATCAACGACATATATAATGTGTGCTTAACATATTCATGTTAACATGGTTCATAGTTCTGAGATGCACTGATAAGTAGAGAAAGTAGAAAAGATATACGCGTCTTTCATAATGACATTTATCAACCGGAATATTAACGAATGTATTGATTTATATTCAATGTATTGGGATTATGGAGTCAGAGTTAAATGTTATATCATTACAGTTATTCATCATTTATTATACTTATGAAGAGAAATGCACATACAAGTATGTATTTGAAGGGTCCATTGATTTCTATGTTAAACTGACTTGAGGTAACGCCTGAAAATATTTTCTATGTTTGACCTTCAATGCAACATTTTGCTCCCATTGCATTTTCTATATTTGCAGTGGCGTCTGCACAAGTCCAAAGTTAATGAAGGCCTGTTGTTAATTTGAGATAAAGTGGTATGGAAGGGTATTTTGACAAAGACGAGAAGCAAGAACTAGAGGATTTGAAGATTAACTCCCTTCCGAGCTCCTGGACACAGGAGGCATCCAAGGTTTGTGAGATGAAAGTCTAATAGGAGTTGCAAATGCCATACTGTCTAGTGAAGGTAGAAAACTACTGTCTCTGATGACTTGAACACTCAAATCTTCTGCAAGGTCTTCAGTGGTGCTTAGTTAGTTAGGAGACTCAGACCATGTTTACCCTTTAACTAGAGTGGATCCTTAGAGAATTAGGGCCTCATTTACAAGAATCTGATGCATCGCCATCGATGCCTTGATTTCTTGCACTTTCCACACATCCCCTAACGATGCCATGGATGCACTGTATTCACAATACAGAGCTCCATGGAGCACATTTTTAACAGATGCGTCAGAAATTATGTTGTTAAACTGATGCAACTCCAGCAATACAAGAAGCCTCCCACAGGAAAAAGCCCTGCCTAAATGTTATGCTTGGTCTGAGTAGGTAGTAACATTTTGATGCAGTTACGTTCCAAGATGACACAGTCAAATATTATAAATTTAACTTTGTCAGTTTCACATGGCTTTTCCTGTGGGCACCTTGCATATATTATACCTGGCACTGATATAAGGTGACAAGGGCTTTACAAAGTGATACACTGAGCCCAATGCTCCAGTTTGTAAATATGTAGCAGTGTAGTGCACTGCTAGCACCACAACTGCATACAAAACATGAGGCAATGGTGAGGCAAAGAGCTTGTAAATTAGACCTTCAGAGAGTTACTGATCTCTCTACTTTACTTTGGCTGAAGTGGGTTAATGCTATGCACACCTCTCTCTTGCAGAACATCTGCTGAGATTTCTGTTATGCTGATACTTTTGATTACAATTCTATTCCTTACCTTTCCAAATACATTTTTAGGTTTTCCCTTAGCCTAATTAGCATATTTTGAATTAATTTGCTTCAAATGGTTATGCAGGAAGACTGTAATCTGGATTGTTATCGTCAAGTATTGCTTTTTATCTTTTGTATTGCTGTGACAGAAATATTGGTATGCCTTGTGCTTGTATGTTTTAATCAGATAAGACGTTTCAATTCGCCTTTGTTGATTCTCCACTTACACAGTATGGATCTGACACTCAATTACATATCTTTGGCTCTGAATCTGTATTAAAACTTTGAACTAGACTTACGCCTCCGAAACTCATTGTGCTTTACATTGCGTGACCAAATGGGTTACACTGTTTATTGATTCAATAGTGATAATGTGTTCCTCCTTACCTCTCAGAAACTCCTAAAAAGATTAATCAAAACTAGAGAAATCAGATGATGCTCCAAATGCATTTTCACTATCAAACGTGTTAGTTTTACTTTTTCTAATTGCAATTTCCTCATCATAATTACGTATATTGAATGAAATAGAAAGGTGAAAGCAGTGTCATGTCTCCCAGTACAATGGTGGATTGTATACTCCATCACAAACCTAACAGAAATCCCGTCTGACATATTACAGAGCATTATATTCTAGGCAATTGTAATAAAACAGCAGTATCCCATCGACCAAATAAAAAATTAGGCACATAGGGCCACATTAAAACCCTGGAGGTCAGCCGCCAAGGAACTGCCAGCTCTGCCAGGATTGGAGATCCAGCAGTCTGGCAGTGCCAGTGCTGCCCTGAGGATTACGATCCCTCTTCTCCGCTAGCAGTTCCATGGTGGTACCACCACCATGAAAATGCTGGTGGAGAACAGGTGCAGGAGACCCCAGGCCCCAGGTCTGTTCACTGTGTGGTATGGCTGAAGGAGACGTGTTTGCTGGCGGAGAAGATGGGGTCAAGTGTGTGTCCTGCAGAGTGGGTGGGTGTCGTGATGAGCTGTTTGAGGCCGAGATTGGAGAGGTTGTCGATCAAGGTGGTAGAGTTGTTATCATTGGTATTCTCGAGGTGGAAGTTCAAGTCCCCAAGGAGTATGTAATCTGTGTACGCAAGAGCGTGCGTGCTGATGACATCGGTGATGGAGTCGCTGAACTGCTATTGGGGGCCGAGGGGTCTGTAAAACGAGGGTCCCCCTGAGGGTGGTGTTTGGGTCGGTGTGGATCTGAAAGTGCAGGTGTTCGGCGGTGCCAAAGGTTTCTTCGGTGCTGGTCCTGATCCTGAGGGTGTTCTTGTGGACAATGGCGATGCCGCAAGGGGGCAGACACGGAAAAGAGAGAACACAGAGAGCGAAGCAGAGAAAAGGAGGAGATAGGCAGCCTAGTAGGAAAGCAGAGCTCTCCCACTAGACACCAGGGATGAGGAGCAGGCAGAGGCCTGCGGGTGGAGGAGGGCCTCGAACTCCTGACAGGGATCAGGAGTTCAGAGGAACTAGGGCTTTACTTAACAGGTTGATCTACGGGAGGCAGAGCAGTTCACTGACCTGGTGCACTCTCTACAGCATTGCCGCTGGCTCGATTATGAGCCAGAGATAATGCTGTAGGCTGTTTCCCACTTGGCCAGCGGGCAGAAACTCAGGTTTCCACCTGCTGACCTAGCAGATAACTATTAATGGGGCCGGCGGAGAGGTAGCCACTATGGCGGCAATCTCCCCGTCTGAAGTTTGGCAGACAGTGTAAACCGTCCACCGAACTCATAATCAGCCACCATAGTTCATTATGTGATTTGGAAGAACAGCATACTTTTACACTTAGTGGGGCACAGAAAAAGAACACTATGTTTACCTTTCTTTCTATACTAAATAATCTTTTGCAGACTCATTGTGCAATATAGTTACACATGGAATTTTGAGGGCCAGCATCTTACCTCACTGGTAAGACAAGCTCCTGCTGGTATGTATTACACATTTCTATCCATATTTAATGACAATCTAAATTAAAATTCCAGGGCTATCTTGGATGCACTTTCTATCACAGGATGTCCTTATTACCTATTGGACTGGACGAGGTCTGTCATTGAAGAACTATCCCCGATGTCCATTAACTGGTGGTACTGTCATGTTAGCAAAATATAAAACGAATTACGAGAACAGCTTGCAAATGAAATATACTCAAGGTCCACACTACATGGTTGACTTTGCAAATTTAATCTCTACGTTTTTCCCTGAACTAACAGAATCATTTTGCAGATGATGACACTGATAAGACCATTGTTAAAGGACAAGAAAATTGAGGCAGTTGTTTGATCCTCTTTATCTATGAGTTGCTGTTAAGATAATTAGACCCAAGCATAGAACGCCACTCCCTTTGCAAAGCTTTTGGAATTCGGGCTCTTCGTGCTACACAGAGTACCGCAGAGTTCCTGAATTTTGTAATCCACTGTGGAGCGAAGTTCATTCACAGGTGCAAGATTTGGTTTTGGTGCTCTCTCGCGAATGCCACAATCCTCTCAAGCGTGAACGTACCTGGAGTCAATCTTCTACTCAAGATCCATCCTAATCTAGTCAAAAAGCGTTTTTTGAGTGAATTTTCTTCTCCAGTGAACCCTTTAAAAAGTTTTTTTAGTTTAAGAAGCCTTTTTACTTTTTTTTCAAACAGGAAGGAAATGCCCCAGCGACTCCAACTTCCTGTTCCAGTCCAGCAGGCTCCTCCCAGTGCTTTGTCCATCTCTTGGTTACTTTTCACATGGATTTTGAGTTGGAAGGATCACTATCTTTGCCTCCTGGATATAACTTTATGATTTAAGGAATTTGTTTTTTGTGAAATTACACAAGTAAGTTCAAAACTATTAGATAAGGGTGTTTTTTTTGTTTGCTTGGGCATGCAACAGTATTTCTTTGTAATTCATTTTAATTTTAAACTGTTATAGTGGTGGGTGGCACGGCTCAGAACCTTTCCTGCATGTTTGTAACATGTGCATTATTATTTTAGTATGTAGCCTAGATTTGAAAAGGTCAATCTAGCCATTAGGCCCAGTACTAGTAGTCATCAGTGCATAAAATACATTTTCAGTGGTATATGTTTTTCAAACTTCATTTAGGGTGGGGACAGCATTGGATTAAATTAAAAAAAAATGCCTATAGTTTGCATTTCTTTTTTTTGCAAAAAAGTGTATATGTTGTGGGGTAATATTTGATGGCATAGCAGGATGTGTACTATTGTTGTGAAATTTTCATAGGTCAGTTAATTGTAATTTTTTCCATTGCTGAATTAATGCTAATGTTTTCTTAATTGTTACCACCATGCCTCTTTATGGCTAGTGTGTGTTTGTGTGGGGGGGGAGAGGGGGGGATGTGTATGTCATTGTCTACCATTAGTTTTTGCTCTCTATACGGGATACCCAGGGGCCATTTTGTGTAGTCTATGTCCATAGGCTTACATGTGTTCTTTGTTCTCCATGCCTCCTTGTTCATAATTGTTGTTTGACCATGTGGCTGTTGGCCATTTTGTGCATCTAGCTCATGTGCCTTTTCCATAGTCTTGCACGTGTTCTTCGTTCTCCTTCCTCCTTTTTGTTTTTGTTTGAGCATGTGATTGGCGAATATTTTGTGCATCCAGCTAGTGTCCCTTTGCCATTGGCTTGCATGTGTTCTTTGTTTGCCATGCCTCCCAGCTCCTTCTTGATGTTTGACTATGTGGCTGGAAGCCATTTTGTTCATCCAGACTGTGGGGGTCATTCCAACCCTGGCGGTCGGTGTTAAAGCGGCGGCAAAACCGCTAACAGGCTGGCGGTAAAAAAAATGCAATTCCGACCCTGGCAGAAACCGCCAACAGAGACCGCCACTTCAACACACCGCCCGCCACGGCGGGACAAACAAACAGTGCGGCGGTCACCGCCAACAGACAGGCGGGAGACAATGTACCGCCGACCCTACCACAACCCACCAATCCACCACCTTTTCCGGGGTGGTAGCCCCGCCGATAAAAACACGGCGAAAACAGCCATTTCAAACGGAAAACGCTCACCTCCATACACCCCACGAGGAATCTGGACAGCATGGAACCCGAACTCCACATCCTCCCAGCGATTGTCTTCCTGCTCCTCTACCAGGAGCACGAACGCCGGCGCAGAAGACAACGGTGAGTACTGCACCTACGACACAGGGGAGGGGGAAGGCAAAAAATTACGGGGACACACATATGCGACACACCCACCCTCACCCACTACAACACACACATCAATGCATAGCAACACATCACAGTTACCCCCCAAAATCCCCCGGAAGAATGCAAAGACAAAATGAAATAATTATAAACTTTGGAATATATTGTATGACTGAGTATAAAATATATCACACATCTAAAACTTTATATACATAAATTGTCCAGTCCGATATGTGTATCAGGCATTGTTCGTGGGCCACTGGGCCCAAATCACATGGGCAAAGCCCACACAGGATACCTGACTCCAACGGAGAGAACACTGCAGGGGCATCAGATCAGAAAACTACAGGCACCTCAGGGAGAAGGGAAGGGGGGGCACCTCAGCCAGATGAGTCCACGACGCCAGATCCACGAGGGGCCTCCATGGCCACTGTTCCATCCTGGGGAGTGCAAAGCCACAGTCTCTTAAGTCTCTACAGGGGGTGGCTTGCCCACTGTGCCATCCTGGGGAGTGCAAAGCCACAGTCTCTCAAGTCTCTACAGTGGGTGGCTTGCCCACTGTGCCATCCTGGGGAGTGCAAAGCCACGGTCTCTCAAGTCTCTACAGTGGGTGGGTTGGCCACTGTGCCATCCTGGGGAGTGCAAAGCCACAGTCTCTCAAGTCTCTACAGTGGGTGGGTTGCCCACTGTGCCATCTTGGGGAATGCAAAGCCACAGTCTCTCAAGTCTCTACAGTGGGTGGCTTGCCCACTGTGCCATCCTGGGAAGTGCAAAGCCACAGTCTCTCAAGTCTCTACAGTGGGTGGCTTGCCCACTGTGCCATCCTGGGGAGTGCAAAGCCACAGTCCCTCAAGTCAATATCAGTCTCCACTGGTACTGGAGGGGGACTAGTGCCCAGAGTGCTTCGTGCAGCCCTGCCCGACACAGATGCGGGCCTGCCCCTTCCGCCAATGGGCCAGCGGTGCTTGAGATGAAGGGCCCAGTTCAGCGGTGCTTGAGACGGCGGTGCCCAGCGGAGCGGTGCTTGAGATGAAGGGCCCAGCGCAGCGGTGCTTGAGACGGCGGTGCCCAGCGCAGCGGTGCTTGAGACGGCGGTGCCCAGCGGAGCGGTGCTTGAGATGAAGGGCCCAGCGGAGCGGTGCTTGAGACGGCGGTGCCCAGCGGAGCGGTGCTTGAGATGAAGGGCCCAGCGCAGCGGTGCTTGAGACGGCGGTGCCCAGCGAAGCGGTGCTTGAGATGAAGGGCCCAGCGGAGCGGTGCTTGAGACGGCGGTGCCCAGCGGAGCGGTGCTTGAGATTAAGGGCCCAGCGCAGCGGTGCTTGAAATGATGGGCCCAGCGCAGCGGTGCTTGAGATGAAGGGCCCAGAGCAGCGTTGCTTGAGACGGCGGTGCCCAGCGGAGCGGTGCTTGAGATGAAGGGCCCAGCGCAGCGGTGCTTGAGACGGCGGTGCCCAGTGGAGCAGTGCTTGAGATGAAGGGCCCAGCGCAGCCGTGCTTGAGACGGCGGTGCCCAGCGGAGCGGTGCTTGAGATGAAGGGCCCAGTTCAGCGGTGCTTGAGATGAAGGGACCAGTTCAGCGGTGCTTCGGATGAGTGCCCAGTTCAGCGGATCAGCCCATGGCGTGGAGGTCATTCGCCACCTGACCTGTGGCTGGCTGTGCCTTCCTGCCCACCTGGGATGGGCCAGGTGGGGCCCTCCTGGGCTGCAGTACCGGGCCTGTTGGTGTCCTCCTGCCCACCTGGGATGGGGCATGCGGGGCCCTCCTGCACAGCTGGGCTGCTGACGGTCTTGTCGGGCGTCCTGCCCTTCCCAGCCTTCCCTGGTCGCCTGTGGCCCTTCCCCACCTTTGGCGGTGTGCCAGGTGGCACCACACTCCCTGCCGGAGCCATGGTAGGGATTTTGGTCCCAGGTGTTTTAGGCCTCTCGCGCCGGGCACTGATAATCTTGGCATGTTTTTGCAGCGGTGGGCTGCCCGTGCCTTGGCTCCCTACTGGGCTGGCTGCCCTTGAGGGTGGGGGACTCCACAGTCCATGGCAGACTGTCTTCACAGGGCCCGCTGCTGTGGTGGCTGAGGTGCTGACTGGAGTCTTTTTAGATGGACGGGGTGGGGGAGTTGTTTGGAAGAGGTCAAGTTTGGAAAGGAAAATAAGTTTAGGAAGAGAGGGACGGGTAGGTGTAGTAGGTAGGGGAGTGGAGGAAGAGGTTGTGGTTATAGGAGTTTGAAGTCTGGTGTCTTTGGGTGCAGGTGCTTGGGCTGGAGGCTGTCGTGAGGTGGATGGCTGTTGGGTGGGTGGCTGCCTGCGTTTGTGCAGCTTGGAAGAGGGGGTGACAGACACACTGGGAGAGGACACAGGGGATGTGTGAATGGTAGTGGGGGTGGTGACTGCACGTGTGCGGGGGTTCTGGTGGGTGTGCTGGTGATGGACGTAGTGGCTGAAGATGTTGTGCATGCAGGTGTGAGTGGAGACGTGACAGGGAGGGAGGAGGGAGACGAGGAGGAGGGGGACACAGTGGAGGCAGTGAGTGTTGGTATGTCTGCATGTGGATGTTGCATGTGTGAATGCCTGTGTGATGTGTGGTGCTTATGTCTGGATGAGCTTCCCTTGGGTGTTGAGGTGTGTGCAGGCTGGTCTGATGGTGTGTCTGGGATAGGGAGAGGTACAGGGGATTGGGTATGGGTGGAGGAAGTTGGAGGGGGGAGGCTAGAGACAGGGACAATTGCTGCCATCAGTGCTGAGGCCAGAGTGTTGAACGATCGCTGATGGGCAGCCTGACCCGAATGAATGCCCTCCAGGTATGCATTACTCTGGTGCACCTCCCTTTCTACACCCTGGATGGCATTCAAAAGGGTAGACTGCCCAACAATGAGCGTCCTCAGGAGGTCAATGACCTCCTCACTGAGGGCAGCAGGGGTGACAGGGGCAGGGCCTGAGGTGCCTGGGGCGAAGGAGATGCCCACCTTCCTGGGTGAGCGGGCACGGTGCAAACTCTGAGGGGCTGCTGGGAGGGCGGTGCTGGTGCGCTGGGTGGCGGCTGTACCTGTTGTAGCGGGGGGCACGGATGTTGCCGCCACCACAAGGGAGCTCCCTTCAGAGGACGAGTCGCTGTCACTGACATCCGCACGAGTCGCCGCTGTGGAGCTCCCCTCGCCCTCCGTCTCACTGGTGAAATCCGAGTCAGTTGCATGGCCCGCCATGGCCATGTGAGATGCAGCTCCCTCGTGCTCCGATGCCACTTCTCCTCCGCCTGATGATGCTAATGCACAAATGAACAGGAAGACCACAAAAAAGGGGGGTGGGGAAAAATAAAGAAATGTTGAGTGCATGCATTAGCGACACCGTTGGCAGACAGGACAGACACAGAAGCCCCCTGCACTACGCTCCGCACTTGGGGTCGACTACGCAATCCGTGGGACATGGCCTACGAGCCTATGGGCGACCTCTGCTCACATACATGACACAGGGCAATGAATAGCTGTACTTGGCACCCTACAGAGGTGGGGGGCGGGGGCACAGGGCCATGCCTTACGGAGGGGCCGAGCCTACAGATATCGCCCTGGCCTAGGGATACCCACAGTCCTCCTCCCCCACCCAGACACCTCCACTGCGCGCAAATTCACCAGGATTTGAGTGTACTCACCCCCTTGTGTCTGCTGTGATGTCCTCACGTGCCCATCCAAATCGGGGTAGGCCACCGCCAGGATCCAGGACATCAGGGGGGTCAAAGTACGACTGGCACCCCTCCCACGTTGGGAGGCCATCCCCAGCTGAGCCTCCGCCGTCTTCCTGCTCCAGCGTCGGATGTCCTCCCATCTCTTCCTGCAGTGGGTGCCCCGTCTCTGGTGGACCCCTAGGGTCCGGACGTCCTTGGCGATGGCACGCCAAATACTGATTTTCTGGTGGGCGTTGACCTATGTGACATGTACAGGGAGAGAAGAATAATCATCACCTTCTGCATGCTCGATGTGAGTGGACCCCCCATCCCCACCCTTGCCATGTGGCACATGCTCTCATCTGTCGTTTGATGCATGCCTCAATCGCTCCCCTCACCACCATCTTTCATCCACCCGACTCAACACAGGCATTGGCCACAAAGCATGGTCCCAGTGTACTTACCTGTTGGTTTGGAGGACCATAGAGTAGCGCATACTGGGGGAGGACCCCATCCACGAGTTTCTCCAACTCCTGAGCAGTGAAGGCATGGGCCCTTTCCCCAGTCTCATGAGCCATTGTCTCTTCCAGACCGTGGTCACAGCAGCACTTGCAGTGTAGGTCCTCTCCTTTGGAAGATCAGGTATCGAGTGATTAAGCAGATAGAAAATGGCGGTCACGCCCGCGGCGGTGCGTACCGCGCCCACCGGCGCACATCGTCATTGGCTCCTGAGACCCATAGGGTTCAATGTTAACCAATGCAGCTTTGCGCCGCGGTCTTCGACCGCCTACCGCCACGGTGTCCCACGCCAGCGCATTGACCTCACATCCCATTGTCGCACTTCACAGGTCAGGCAGCCGCCATTTCAAGGGCCCACATGCCTTATTTTCTACTGCGTCACACATACCTAGGCCTTGCATCGACACTCATACAAGCCATTCAATGCATTGGGAATCGTGTTATGTGCAAGCTGTGGTTACGTACCTGTGGGTTGATTGACTCTGTGCTCGCTGTCGTCCTTCATAGGCACCGTCTGCTGGGACATGCGAGGAGATGGAGAAATCTTCCCGTGTACAGACCGCTGGTGGACCTGTCGACAATGGAGGAAAGACATGTCATACTGACATACAAGCTTGACCGAGCCACTATACAGGAACTATGTACCCAGTTGGAGGCAGACCTGATGTCACCAATCCGCCAACCTACAGGGATCCCCCCTCTAGTGCAGGTGCTGTCAGTACTCCATTTCCTAGCAAGTGGTTCATTTCAAACAACAGTGGTCATATCATCAGGGATGTCCCAGCCCATGTTTTCCAAGGTGTTGTCCAGAGTGTTGTCTGCCCTGCTCAAACACATGCAGAGCTACATCGTCTTCCCTGAGGTGGGGGATTTGGCTACAGTGAAGGCTGATTTCTATGCCCTTGAACATATACCCAACATCATTGGTGCCATTGATGGGACACATGTTGCTTTGGTCCCCCGCAGCAGGAGTGAACAGGTGTACAGGAACAGGAAGAGTTATCATTCTATGAATGTCCAAATGGTGTGCTTGGCTGACCAGTACATCTCCCATGTTAATGCCAAGTTCCCTGGGTCAGTGCATGACGCGTACATCATGCGGAATAGCAGCATCCCTTACGTGATGGGTCAACTCCAGAGGCACCGTGTGTGGCTATTAGGAGACTCTGGTTACCCCAACCTGTCATGGCTACTGACCCCAGTGAGGAATCCCAGGACCAGGGCAGAGGAACGGTACAATGAGGCCCATGGGAGAACTAGGAGGGTGATTGAGCGGACCTTCGGCCTCCTGAAGGCCAGGTTTAGGTGCCTCCATATGACTGGTGGATCCCTAATGTACTCACCAAAGAAGGTGTGCCAGATCATCGTGGCCTGCTGTATGCTTTACAACCTGGCTTTGCGATGCCAGGTGCCTTTTCTGCAGGAGGATGGTCCAGATGGTGGTGTTGTCGCAGCTGTGGAGCCTGTGGAGAGTGAAGAGGAGGAAGGCGAAGAGGACGACATAGAGAACAGGAACACTGTGATACAGCAGTATTTTCAATGACACACAGGTAAGAATACACACCGGCATATTACATATACTTAACCCCTACTACCTCTCTACTGTCTGTCTTTTTCCCCCAATGTATGGTAACTGAGTTGTGACTTTCCCTTCCGATTTCAGAGATGTGTGCCCCACTGCGTGACATCTGCTTTATTTCCCCATGGACTACAGCTGTGTGACATTGGTATGTTAGCATCACAATGTGAATATGCCATTTGGCACGGTAATGTCTAATACATTTGTACAAAATCACAGCCAGACTCCAGATTGTTTTATGCAATAAGTGTGTTTATTACAGTGCTCTAAATTGGTGGGTGGTTGCAAATCGTTGAGGTGTGATGGTGAAGGATTGTCCATGGCAGAGTCCAGACTATCAGTATCACAGGTGCATTGTCCAGATGCCTGTGGAAAGTGGAGCAGGGGCAGTGTAAGGTTGGACAGGGTGTCAATGTGGGACAGTGGGATGACAATCAGGGAGGTATCCTTTGCTGGCAGGGGTCTTGGCATCTAACTCTGTCTTCTTCCTGGATCTCAGGGCCCGCTTGTGGGGTGGTTCTCCTTCTGCAGGGGGTGGGGTTCTGGTGGCCTGTTGGTCTTGTGTCGGGGCCTCCTGTCCACTAGCGCCGGCGGAGGTGGTAGGCAGTTCTTGGTCCATGCTAGTGTCAGGGGCCCTTTGTGGTGCAACAGTGTCCCGCAATGTGGTGACTACCTGATTCAGAGCCACTACGATGGTGCCCATGGCGGTACTGATGTTTCTTAGTTCTTCCCTGAACCCCATATACTGTTGCTCCTGCAGAAGCTGGATCTCCTGAAACCTGGCCAGGACCGTCGCCATCGTCTCCTGGGAGTGGTGGTATGCTCCCATGATGGAGGAGAGGGCCTCGTGGAGGGTGGCTTCCCTGGGCCTGTCCCCCCGTCGCACAGAAGCCCTCCCAGTTCCCCTGTTTCCCTGTGCCTCTGTCCCCTGGACCGTGTGCCCACTACCACTGCCCCCAAGTCCCTGTTGTTGTTGGGGTGGTGGGTTAACCTGGGTGCCCTGTAGTGGTGGACACACCGCTGATTACCGTGTCCTGGGGACAGAGATATGGGCCCGCTGGGTGGGTGCTGTGCTGGTGTTCCCAGAGGGGGGAAGGTCTGCAGTGGCCTGTGGCTGTCTGAGGGGAACCGACTGTCCAGAGGTCCCCGATGGGCCGGGCTGGTCATCTAGATCCAGGGAGACAGAGGTGCTGTCATCACTGTGGGCCTCTTCTGGGGGTGGAGTGGACATTTGTGGACCGTCCTGCGCGGTGACGTGGCGTTCGGGTCCTGCAGGGGTATAAAAGTATGATTATTGCTTCTGTGTGTGCGATAGCGTGCAATGGGTGGGTGCCCGTGTACCCCTGTGCTTGCATTCCTGTGTGGGGGTTTTTGTGATGGTGGTTTGGGGGGGATGGGTATGTGCAGTGGGCATGCTTAGGTGATGGGTGTCCATGCTTTGTGGTCGCATGCAGGGCTTGGTGTTGGGATGGGTGGGTTGTGAGGTTGAGACATTTGCAAGGAGTAGGTGTGATGGGGTGGGGGTGAGGGTGGGGGTATGAGTTGGCATGCTGGTGGGGTTGGGGGGATGAAGTAGTTAAGATTTGACTTACCAGAGTCCATTCCTCTGCCTACTCCTGCGAGTCCCTCAGGATGCAGGATCGCCAAGACCTGCTCCTCCCATGTTGTAAATTCTGGGGGAGGAGGTGGGGGTCCGCCGCCAGTCCGCTGCACCGCGATGTTGTGACTGGATACCATGGAACGCACCTTCCCCCGTATGTCGTTCCACCGCTTCCTGATGTCGTCCCGATTTCTTGGGTGCTGTCCCACAACGTTGACCCTGTCCACTATTCTGCTCCATAGCTCCATCTTCCTGGCAATGGTGGTGTGCTGCACCTGTGTCCCGAAGAGCTGTGGCTCTACCCGTACAATTTCCTCCACCATGACCCTGAGTTCAACGTCAGAAAACCTGAGGTGTCTTTGCGGTGCCATGGGGTGGTTTAGGTGATATGTGGGGTGGATTGTGTGGTGCTAAGTGTGGTGATGTGTATTGGTGTGTAGTTTGAAGTGCGTGGTAATATTGCTGGGTGACAGTGAATTGCGCGTCTGGGTGCTCGGGTCTCTTATCTCTGTGCGTGTTCATGAATCTCTAGGAGTAGGGGTTTGTGGGTGATGTGGGTGTGTGTTTTATATTGTGTTGGGTGTGTGGGAGTATTGCTTGTATGTGTATCAGGTGTGTGTATTTCGATTTGTCCAATGTGGCTGTGTTTTGGAGATGTGTGTGTATTTTGAGCGCAGCGGTGTGTACCGCCAATGGAATACCGCGGTTGAAAGACCGCCGCCTGGATTCGTGTGTCGTGATAGTGTGGGTGTATTTCTGTTGGCGTGACGGTGGAGGTTTGGTCATCGCCAGTTTCTCGCTGCCCTTTGGTGTGGCGGACTTTTGTGGATGTCTGTATTTTGGCGGTTTGCCTGTTGTGGGTCAGAATGACCGTGGCGGTTTACCGCGGCCGCGGCGGTGTTATGGCGGTCTTCTGCACGGCGGTAAGCGCCTTTTACCGCCGAGGTTGGAATGACCACCTGTGTGTCTTTGCCATAGGTTTGCATCTGTTCTTTGTTTCCCATTCCTCTTTGCTTTTTCTTGCAATTGTTTGACCATATGGCCAGTGGCCATTTTGTGCATTAAGCCAGGGTCTTTTTTTTCCATAGGCTTGCATTTGTTATTTGTTACCCATGCCTCCTTGCTCCTTGTTGTAGTTGTTTGACCATGATGCCTGGCAGTCATTTTATGCATCCAGCCAGTGTGCCTTTGCCATAGGCTTGCATGTGTTCTTTGTTTTCCAGTCCTCCTTGTTGTTGTTTGACCATGTGGCTGGCAGCCATTTTGTGCATCTAGACAGTGTGTGTGTTTGCCATAGGATTGCATGTGATCTTTATTCCTATGCCTACTTGCTCCTGTTTGTTGTTTAAGCGTGTGACTGGTGGCCATTTTGTGCATCCAGCCAGTGTCTCTGTGTCATAGACTTGTATGTAGTCTTTGTTTGCCAGTCCTCATTGCTTCTTCTTTTTGCTGTTTGACCATGTGGCTGACAGCCATTTTGTGCATGTAGCCAGTGTACCTTTGCCATAGACTTGCACACAAACATCGGCAATTATTGATCATTTGCTTATTACAAGATTATATATGTTTTTTTGATTTATTTTTCTATTTTAATTGTAATGTTTACTTTTTTTATTGTTTTTATTTTACTTTTTATTTTAATTTGTTTTTAATTTTATTTCTTAATTTGTAATTACCTATTTTTATTCTTTTAATTTTTTCTAATTTATTTTGTATTGGAATTTTTTTAATTTGTTTTTTAATTTTTTGTTCGTTTTTATTTTTTATTATTTCATTTTATTTTATTCCTCATTTTGTCCTGATCCATCCATCCATCCATCCATCCATCCATCCATCCATCCACCCATCCATTCTTTCCTCCATCCAAATTGGTATTTATTGCATAAGTAAACAGCTGCACTAATATTGCATTTGTCCGTACTGTTTCAACCTGCAATAATGCAGTGTTTCACTAGCCTCATGTTTTTCTTCTTTGATTGCTTTTAGGTGCACAAGAGAAGAGATGTCACATCACCTCCAGTACTGCCAAAGAGAAGGCCTGCACGGTTAGTCCTCAAATATCTTCTGCTTCTGCAGCTTAGTGCCACTGCTTTCCACCAGTGGGGTGCCAACCACAACATTTTTGTAAGAGATGTGGCTGCCACACCTGCCTTGGGGGAGGAACCTGGGAGCAGCACTCCTGCATCAACAGCACAACCCCAACCTAAGCCCAAGACCTTGTCTGACACTGAGGCAGCCACTGCAATCATGGCGACGCGGACAAGCAGTGAAGATGAATTTGATTTCTCTCTTTCACAAAGTAGTACCCAATCAATTCAGGAAATAGAGCAAAGTGGACATCAGCCACAGCCAGTAATTCTAGATCTTCCCAAAGTTGGAGCAGAACAAGAGTCGAGCTTCCTGCGAGCAACAACCTCTACTTTTAGAATCAAGGGCTCCCAGATCACCTGCAAGAAAAATGAAGGGTATTATTGCAACATCTTCTCCAAAGCACAACTTCTGATGACGATGAGAGGGACATGTTGTGGACCCAGGCAGAGTCTGGGAGATGACAGGAGAGGGAAGGCAAAAAAAAGGTCAAGAAAAGCTTAGAATCATGGAAGGGGATGGGATGATAATGAGGAGGATGATGAGGATGAGCCAGCCCTTGTGGAAGCTGGCACAGAGGATTCTGACATTACTATCCAACCTGCTCTGAGGGATGTGGCAGAGGCAGCAAAGCTATCTCCCATATTTCTAAGGCCCCAGCAGAGACCTGCACCAACCCCTATCACATTAGAAGTATGCACTAAAAGGGGCAACTGACACACCCACCTACTTCTGGTTCCTCTTAAGGCATTGCCAGTGGCCCAGTCAGAAAGTCGCTTCCCCAATTTGAGACTTTTTATGATTATCAAACAGGAGGAGAACATTGCAATATGTTCCATTTGCCATGAGACTGTTCGTTGAGCCTATCCTGGTTGACATTATAGTACTGGAGGCCAGATGACTTATATTAAAAAACATCATGCAATCCAGGTGGGAGGAGCACCTTAAAGAATTGCTGAACGTGGTTGCGGTGGTGAAGGTGAGGAGAACCAGGAGACATCAGCTACAACTGGTCAAATCAAAGTGGAAGATGAGGAAGAATAGGGTGACATCCTCATGCAAAACAGCCCTGCCCCTAGTAATGTGACAGAATCACCCACCCCAACAACCTCACAAAGGCACATGAAGACTCAGAGTCAGATGGAAACACCATGGCATGCAGTGACTGTACCATGAGGCACATTGAGTCTACCACAACCTACATCTCAAACGTCACCTGCATCAGTGGCCCCATGAAAGAGTAAGATCAAGGCTACTACTGGGGACATGTTTAGGCAGCAGGGGCCTTATGCCCACAACCACCCAATTGCATGTTTGCACAATGGGAAGCTGGCATTAACGTTAGGGCTGGACCTCCTCCCTTTTCTCTTTTGTGGAAGAAGTGAGATGGTAGGCCAGAGCAAGTCATCTGGCCAAAATGGATGGTTCCAAGTTGCCAGAGTTGCTCTTCCAGCACTGCATCATGATGTGCTGCACTTGGTTGGACAAGCTTCGCAGCAAAGTGTTGTCCACACTATCCACCTGACAACAAACATGTGGATCTCTTTCGTCAAGGTAAAGCAACTGCTATCTTCAGGTCTTGGTCCTGAAGAAATGTTTAAGAGCATTCAGTGTCATGCAACAGTAGCCATGTTCACCATGGAGAAATTATAAACGGCTGCAAATATCTTGGACAAATTTAATAGCAATGTGTATGAATGGCAATGGCAGTCACATAGTTAAGACCATGGCAGTCAGTGGCTATTTCAGGGTCCTGTGTTTGTGGCACTGCATCAACCTGGTTGTTCAAGACTTTCTCAAAAAGAAGACATAGATTCTCCAGTGCTGGAGGTCTTAAGACTGCCTATTTCGACTGATTTCTAAATTCCTCTTGAAATCGGCTGGAATTCCAACACCAGTTGTGCTGGCGGTCAGTAGTGAAGAGGTGGTTCCACCTCTGGCAACCCATACCAAAAGGACACTGCACTCCATATTATGACCTGTAATACTGAGTGGTGTTATCCTTATGGCGGGCGCTGACAGCGGTGGAAGCACCGGGACCCATCCCCTCCGGGACAACCTCCTTGCAGGACTAGGTGAGTGGATCATCCGACAGGGGGGGTGTCTGCATGTCTGCATGTGTGAGTATGCCATTAATGCGAGGGGGTTGTTTGGGGGTGCGTGTCTATGTGAGTGAGTGAGTGATTGTGGACGGGGTGAGGGATGTGTGTGAGTATATGTGGACAGGGTGAGGGGTGTGTGTGAATTTTTGTGGATGGGGTGGGTGCTGAGCACGTGAGTGCATGCCTGCAGGCGTGAGTGATTGAGTGAGTGAGTGCAACTGAGCAGATGGAAGGGGTGAGTGGGTGTATGGGTGTGCATGTGTATGTAAGTGGATGGGGAGGAGGTTGAGTGTGTGTGTGTAAGTGGACGGGGGAAGGGGGACCGTGTTTGTGTCAGTGAGCGGGGAGAGCAGGTGAGAGCATGTATGCAGTGCAGGGGGGGTGTGAATGTATGTATGCACTGGGGGATCGGGTGTGAATGTGTGCATGCGCTGGGGAGGGAGAGTGAATGCGTGCATGAGTGCGGTTTTTGTGTATTCATGTTAGTGTGAATGGGATTGTACGACGTGTGTGTGTGGGTGAGTGGAGGTGTGTTTGTTTATGTGTGGGAGTATGTGGGTGCATGTGTGTGGGTATGTGGACATGAGTTTGAGTGGATGCAACTGCCAGAAAAATGCTGGTGGTCTCCCATGTCATGCTGGAGGTGCTACAGCCTGGAGGTGGTACGGCCAGAGTATCAGCGGTTTGGCTTCGGCCAAAATGCCAAACTCGTAATTTGGCGTTCTTCACCACTGGCCCGTCGGTGGTGAGTCTGCCACCGCTGCTGTGGTGGTCTTGGACCACCAAGGTCATAATGAGGCCCATAGTCAGCAATATGCTGACCACCTGCAAATGAATCTCTACTCATTTCAGCCTTTAAAGTCGGAAGCAGTTGTGGATTATTCAGTATGGTAACAGAGTACCAGTTAAAACCTGGCTACAGGAGGTGCCAACATGTTGAAACTCAGCCTATTATATGTTGCATCTTCTGTTTGAGCAGTACAGACAGATCAATGACTATGTAATTTTAAGACGAGGTGATGAAATTGAAAAAGCTATGACTATGGATGCAGAAAAATGGGTCCTAGTCAAATACCTGACACAGATGCTGCTACATTTTGAGGGTTTCACCTAGGAAGTTAGCAAGGAGGACAGTATGACGGGCCAAGCTATCCTGTTGTTGCATCTGCCACAAGAGCAGCTAAAGAAAGTGTCTGAAAGGTTTGCAGTCCGAGGTGTGAACTACAACTCAGAAGCGCATGCTTTGGTTGAGAGCCTAATCTATCACTTGACTTGTCTTGCAAGGCTACAAAATGATATTATTTCATCCAAACAGTGCATCTGTGCCACCCTACTTGATCCACAATACAGAAAATTCCCCCAACTTTGATTTCTTTTTCTGACAGGGATGTTTCAGAATTCAAGAGGCAGATT
Organism: Pleurodeles waltl; assembly: GCF_031143425.1. NCBI lineage: Eukaryota > Metazoa > Chordata > Amphibia > Caudata > Salamandridae > Pleurodeles > Pleurodeles waltl. The sequence continues at coordinate 1,300,569,421 of NC_090445.1, forward strand.
GTTGAGCAGGCCAGAGAACTGGAAGAAAAACATCTGGAGCTTAGAATCCCACTCTGCAGTTCTGGGGTGTCACCTTCAACTTCCAGAGAGGGCAATGTTGTCTCACAGCAGGCAACACCAGCAACAAGAACACTGGCAACAACAGCATCATAAGAATTGGATGTAAACTCTGTATTGACTTGGCTTCAATTGTCTTCAGTTCAGTTCTGTACAGAGGCAAAGGGAAAAGAGGTTGAGGAAGTGGCAGCACCAATGACACTGCAGAGGATGTTCCAGGATTATCTGGACTACCCAAAAAGGTGTTTGTGGATCAAAATACATTGGAGTATCGGTATAGGAAGAAATGCTAATGGCCATAGCTCAGCAGGCTAGCAATAAAGTGTCTGGCTTGTCCTGTAGCTAGTGTGTCTTTTAAATGTGTGTTCAGTGTAGCTGCCACAGTTGTTACGTTGAGAAGGACTAGTCTCTCGCCTCATAACATGGAGAGATTAATCATGATCAAAAAGAACTAGCATTTTATACCACCTGATTATACTGTTCCTGAAACACCATAGGAAGAGGAAGAGGATGATTGTTCAGAATCAAGTGTGTTTGCTGATCAACTTCTGGGTGAACTGCCTGGCTTTGAGGACAAACTCTACTTCCCCGACTGAGTTCCACCATAGATCTTTTTAATTACTTCTTGTTGATCTTTCTTCTTTCTTTGTAAAAACAAAATTAGCTAGTGGAACATTTTTTGTGTTGGATATTTATGCTGCAGCACCATTTAACATTCACACATGTAGCCATATTGGAGTTGGATGAATGTGTAATGAAAAAGACCCCCACATTCCCTTGAGGACATTCAAGGCAATGTCTGCCGTCCTCACATGTCATTGTCTATTATATTTTAAATATGTACATCACCTAGCTCGGCTGCCCCAGAAGAGCATTGATTAAAAGACTGCCAGTGCCAATGCCAAATTCCAAAGTGTTGCCACCATCAAAGAGGAGATAATATTTTGTATCAACCTCCCTGCTAAGATTGGAAGAGGTAACTGCTAACTATTGCACCAATGAGTGGTAATATATATTGAGAGATTATAAGTGATGATTGATAATGTATTTGATGGCTGATAGTGAGGGAGGGTTAAAAAATATGTAAACTTGATTTCAACGAGTTGCAATGTTTAGGGGCTGATGGGTGATCATTTTTTTCTGAAAGTGATTGGCCTTCCAAACAAGCAAAATTTACCTGCAGGGTCCACTCCTTTTTTCTGGTTTTTCAGAGACTAGACCATGCACTTTAGTTACCAAACACAAATCTACACAAAATACTCTAACAAATTCTGTTTCTCTATTTGTTCTTTAAAAGCAGTGCACTACACAAGTCTACCTCTCTCAGTTTGGGATTGGGACTGAGTTACTCAGAATCAGGAGAAGGAGGAGGATGATGGAAAGACTCAGGGTAGAACAACCTCAACAGCTAGAAGGAAAAAGTTATTCACTTCAAACAAAACACATGATGATAGCGAAGGCTCTGACCCCTAGTACTCACTCAGCTCTGTGGAATGGAGAAATGGTGCTGAGAGTTTATTTTCTGCATTTCTGTCTCAAACGTGAAACTCCTCTTTATGTTCTTGCTCTGCCTCTGTGTCTTCTTGGTGCAGCCTTCTTGATTCCCATGAAGTTTACTTTGCTTTCTTTTGTCCTCCTTTCTTTACTCTATAACAAATTTATTGTTTTTCAATATGCTGGCCTTTTCCTAGTCCTCTCCTGCATAAACAAAACTTAGTGAAATCTCACCACTCCAGCTTACCTACTGGATGGGTTCTCTCAGTCACCCAAGAGTGACAGACATTCCAAGAAGAATGGAAATGCACCACCCAATTTGGCAGTATAGACACACTTTACTTTTAGCAATCATAATTTTTAGAACTGGGTGGGTTAACCTCAATCCTCCATAATTTGCATTTTTCAAACCTAGAACACATAGCATTTTGAGATATAATATCTTCAGTCTCTCTGGGGCAGAAGGACTTTTTGCAATGTATTTAAGTGAACTGTGTCATACCTAACCCTTCATTGTTCCCTTCCACAACAGATGATGGTGTGCTGCTTAGCGCCCCTATGAATATTGTGGTTTCATTTGAGTAGTGTTTGTCTTTGTCACACCTTTTCCCAAACCCCCTTTCGTATCCATTCATCAAGCTCCTTTCCTCTTCCCCCAGGCTGTGTGATTTATTGAGGTGTGACTTAATACAACACCATAAATGGATCACACACTTGCTGGGGAAAGCAACACCAACTCACGGCATGGCCTTCTATTACCTGAGCAATATTCCACAACAGCCACATCAACATAATCATTAGGCCCTTGTGTTTTGTGTTGCTTAAATGCTTAACCTTGTCAACCACTCCTGACTCTGAGCCAACTTCTCCTGAATCAAAGATTTTACTTTTTAAATACTAGCTCTGCATTGCTCAGAAGAAGTTGTTATTGCTAGTTTTTATTAACATATTAGGTCTTCTTTGCTGTGTGTCAATTACTGTCATTGTGATTATCTGGTCTCTGTCTTCCTACAGTTATGACATAACATATAAACCACTAACTCTCTGTTTTCTTTTTATCTAGTTGACAGTGATGGTTAAGCCTTTGATTAATCCTGCAGGTGGAGTAGGAATAGGTGGGAGTGGTGTCTTCTGTCTTCCCTCTTAGTGTGCTAACCTGCTACTACCACTCCCTTGAGTTAAGCTAAGATGCCACCTTGGGAAAACTCTGCAGTAAGAAGAATGAGCTCTCAGCTCTCACTTCATCTATTCAGGTAAGAGAAGAAATATATATTGAAATCACTTGTTTAGTCAGTAATTAACTTATACTGAAGAAGATGTTGTTTGTATCTAGGTTTTTGACGGAGTGCAGTCATCCCCTAGTGGTCAACATAGGGCAGTACAGAAATGGTGTAGGTAAATGACACACACTTTTTTAGCAGATTTATTAAACAGGATACCTCTAAAGACAGCAGTGCAAATTAAAACACCAAAATAAACATTGGAGGCATAAATGAAGAAAAATTAAATATCCCATTTTATTTTTTACAAATAAAAAAAACACCCTTTCCACCCACAACAGGCCCACCCCTCTCCCAAACAAATGGTCCTGTCCCCAAAAGTCCAACGAATGTCCAAAGAGAAAAACCTCATTCCAACTCCCTTCCCACCCTCTCCACCTACAACAAGTCTCTCTCTCTGAGGCAAAACATCAAAAAAGGGCTCTGAAGATGGCATTCTCTATTTGGGGCAGAAGCTGGTCCAGACTCTGCTCCACCCTGCCAAGCTGGCTCTCCATTCTGTCCATCCACTGCAGGATGTGTTCGAGCAATGCCCTGTCAGAGTGGGAGGGGCGATAGCAGTTCTTGTAAGGGCCCCTGACAGCAGGTGGCAATGCCAACAATATAATTGCTGGGAGGCTGGAGGCTAGGACTGGCCTGCTGAACTGGGGCCCAGGTCAGGGGCAGCTATTTCTTCCTCTTCATCCTCCAGGACCACCAGCTGCTGATATTCTGCCTAGATGGGCTCCAGCCTCTGCCGCTGAAGACAGGCTGCTATCTCCTGCCTGGTGGGTGGTGCTGGTGGACCAGCAGAAATAGCTATATCAAGAATAACAAAAAGAAAAAAAGATGGATTGTAAACAATGCTCTGGGTAAACACAGCTTTAAAATTAAATAGTGGGTGGCACTGTAGCAGTACATTGCTGATCCCCTATGAACATTAGAATTTGATGTGATTATAATTAGGAGAAGGACAGGACCACCTTTGTTTGTTTACCCATATATGCCTCACAAGCAGTAACTGTCTGAGAAAAAGAATTAAGGCACGATAATGCCAGATTAAAAATATAGAGGTTTGATTTTTTTTAAAGGCTTTTCCAGTACCTGTACTTTGAGTGGAAAATGAAAATAAATTGCCTCTCATGTATGAGTAAGGCATTATGCACTATGAAGGACAAGTTGTTGTGCCAAATTAATGGAGGCATGCTAGCCAGTGTTTTGGGTATTTTGCTAATGTCTGCAGCTGGGACAAGTGTAGTTCACAGTTATCCATCTTTTATTTTAAATGATCCTTCTCTTCGCCAAATGCCTTATACTTTCAACACTGACTCCAAAAGGCAGATGAATAATAAATAGAGATGCAACATCACACATGTCATGTAGAAGATGTGGACATTATTATCCTGTGTTCAGTAAGGAGATGGTGGGGAAAAAAATGCACTGCACTACAGGGAAAGGAACAGGCTACATAGATTGTATTTAGAATGTTAATCACAGAGCATCCCTTACGCCAAACTTAAAATCAAATCAGGGACTTAGACCCACTTTACTCACTTGCCTCGCCCACCTTCACAAATTATTTCAAACACATGTATTTGCTGGGCATTAAGGAAAGGGAAATTGACTTACTCCTAATAGCGATATTAGGTGGGTGGGTAGAGCTTTTGCTATAGAATAGAGGGGTGTCCCTGATCATTGATTTGTTGGTGCCTAGGTTTTGACTCAATCAGTCAATGTAATAGACAAAAGTTTAAAGGGATAAATTTGAACCTGCGTAAAATGAATTTGTTATGGGAAACCATGAAATATATCTTGGAATCACTTCACAAGGTCATAAAAATGTGGGACATACCAAGAATGTATTTTTTAATTTTTTGTAGGCTGGGACAGAAGAATTAGGAAAGAATAAAGAAGTGAAGTACTAAGAGGTGACTGAGTGGGCGAAGGGAAACACACCTTGTGTGTTTGGTTTGCAATGCATTAAAAACTTTATGAGAACTGCACTAACTGAAGAAGAGACACATTTCACAGCCGACACTGCAGTCAAGAATTGAACCATTCTGCATTCAGTCAAGGGTGGTGAAATGCCATGGGCAGGGAAGTGATTGATGAAAAATGATGTGGGGGGATACATCTGCCTCAATGAAGAAATACACAGGATTAGACCAAAAATCAAAATATCCCCCACTTTTCCCCACAGCTGTGATAACAATTTAACAAAGTAAGTGAAGTAATTGAGCTGAATGCCTCTCTCCAGATGGGTTCACTTGTTTATTCATCCTAGCAAATATTCAATCATCCTTTCATTCTTCCTAAGTATATTCACCTATAGCCAACATGATTTATGCTTTACTTTCGCTCATTTAGTCTTTCACCAAAATTTACAATCTATTATCCATCCATTCAGTATGCATCCTTTCTTTAAATCATCCTTCTTCTCCATCCACCCATTTACCCAGCACTCAATCACACATCTCTTCACCTACTCACGCATCCTTTCCTTTCACTCATTTATCCCTTCCTTTCTTTTAACCTTCTGTTCTTTCCAGTTTCTATCAAGCCATCATTTTTAGTGTACATTATGTGAGCTTTTGCTGAGTTGCAGATAACATAGGCCAGAACTCAACCACCAATGTTGATGGTAAAGCGGGGGGTTCACAATCAGGACAATGCCCTTGTAGCTACTGAGTATAATAGTAATTGTCAGTAAGCAAACAATGTGACTTACCACTGCCCATTCTGACGTTACTTCTCCCCCTCCAACTAAATCTCACCCTGTGAGCCAGTGACACTCAGCGTGGTTAGAAAAAGAATTGTATATTTTGTAGATGCCAGATGAGCCCTAAAATTATAACCGCAATACAACACTGCAGTTTGGTTATCACCACAGGATCTTCTATCAAAAATATCACTTTGGACATTTTGTTGGTTCTCTTTGTTAGAACAAACAGATAGTGAGGCCAACCAAAAATGTTTCGTAATGGAGGGGCAGATCTATAGTCTATGATGATGGTGACCCTCAAATAATAAAGCACATTAAAGGATTGGAATAATAATTGTCAATGAAAGACATACGATGTTGGTTGGCAAATGTAATGAGACCTCATACTTTCCAGCCATGCTGCACCATCATTGGAACTGCTGGTATACTGTATACATTAATTACACAGTACAACATTGGGGGTTGGGGTGTGGTCCATGACCATGGCCACTCTCTTGTTAACTTTTACAGCATGAGCAAGAAAAATACATATTTTTCAACAAACATATATGGTGAATAATATTTATAATACCATCTTACATGGGTCTGCAATCTTCACAGAATACAGAAAAGTAACAAAAATCTGTTCTTAGTAATACAGTACCACAAGATATGTAGGAGAAAGGAAAAGATTACCAACAAAACAGAAGAAATCTAGAGATTAGTTCAAGCTAGAAAAAATCAGAAAGCCCAAAAAAACATGAAAGATGAAAAAAAGTTAATACAGCATAACAGGAATTAAACATAAAAATGTTAGGGGAGTTGGACAGAAATGGAGACAGTATAAAAGACAAGGTATAATTAAAAGTAATATAACATTGGACAGAGGTAAAAGTTAAGGAAATACTAATAATAATGAAATAATAGGACTTACTGGGGTGAGCAGAGTCCTCAGCAGTAACACTGGTGGTCAGTGCCTCCTCCTTCCCAGCTCTTCACAGACCCACCTTGACGTTACCCCACTTCATGCCCTTGGGTGCTGATGTAAGAAATAAAGAGGATAAAAAATAGATTAGTGGTACAGGTAATCTCCACAAAAGTATTTTAAGAGGCAAATACAGTAACATTGTACTTATTTAAATCAGATTGCCTATAGTACTAGTGTCGACTAGTCATTGAATTGGCTATACTAATCCTAAAATCCCTATTTCAAATTTCTTTAACAAAAACTAAATTTGGAACTAATGCATTGGAATGAATGATCTTTGATTCTATTCTCATTTCTTAACCCCCTTGATAGACCAACTCAGTCTCCCTTTTTTGCAATGCATAGATACATACTAGTAATACACATCACTGTAAAACTGCTTGGGACTGTACGTGTTACATAAAGAAAGTCTCAGAGAATCCCAACTCATGGATTTTACTAATTCCCTATGGTGACAGGAGGGCAAAGGAGTCTGCATTGCAATGGATTTTTAAATATTCAGCCAAAGCAAGCACCGATGAGTATGATGAGGTAGAGCTGAGCACCTGTCTAGCTCACACATAATCACATAATAATAATATTGCTAGTGTACACTAAACTTAACTTTCCTCTGAGTGTGAGCCCAATGCTATTCAGAAAAAAAGTTAGTATTGTACATTACAAACACAAAAAAATAATAATATAGTTAACACTCACCAAGCCCTGGAATCTCAATGCCTAACAGGTCGAGCAGGTCCTGCTCCCTGTCGAGGATATTCACCCAGTAATCTGTTGGCTGTTGAGTGGTGCGCTGCACCTGGTTGGTGCACCACACACATTTGCACAGAAGATGCTCATGCAGGAGATAACTGCTCAAAGGCCTGCCACCTGCTACCAGCATGGAGGGGAGATGGAACTGCACAACAAAAACTAGTGCTGCCACTTCTACCTCACAAAAGACGGACTGGGGCTAGACCCCTTGGTGGTGTTGTTGCCCACAAGGTAGGCAGCTGCTGGCTGCTTGGAGCGGCTGGTACAGCTGCTCTCCTGTTTGCCTACACGCTCTGCCATGGCGCTAAGTGGCGAGAAGAAAAGAAATAAGTGACAGAAGGAAGATAGGAAGGAAGGAAGGAATAACTAGGAAAGTAAGGGGTAAATAAACAAAAATACAAAAAGTCATAAAAGGCACAAAAAAATGAAAAATATTAAAAATACACAGACACAAAACACACACTAATACAAAACAATAAAAATGAGGGATACATTAATTAGGAGGGAGGAGGATTAAAATGTTTAGGGAGTGTTAGAATTGGGGTTTCTGGTTGGCTAGGGTATGCACCTTAGCCAGACAGAACCCACCCACACTAGTCAGGGCAAGGTAGTTACACACCCAAGATAACCCCTGCTCACCACCTTGGTAGTTTGGCACAAGCAACCCCAGAGGCAATGTGTAAAGAGTTTGCACAACACACTCAACACATGCAGCACTATTCCCACCACAAAGGAAACGAAGCAAGTTATAAAGAAATAACCTGTTTTGTACACATCATCATTAGACCAAACACAACATGTCAGTAATACCCTGCTACCCAAGCAGTTGTCAGAACACTACACAGTACTGTTACTCTGGGGAAGCAAGAATCAGTTACATAAAACATATAGGTTACAGATTATCCTGCAACATAGTCATGTAAACATAACCAAAATGCACATATCAGGGTGAAACCACATATTACCAGAAAGACATAAGGTCACAGGAAACACGTTACTCAAAATGCACTTTCCCTAGTAAACATACCATAAATGCCCATAACAGGAACATCAGAAAATACATGGCAAGTCAGCAAAACATATCACTATAAAGGTAGGAACAGCATTACCAAGACATTCTTGTGATTGCGCATAGTGTGACATGGTAATAAAAGCTCACAGCATACAGCGAAAACATCAACATGAATTCACACGTCATTGTAAAACATGTTACCAAAATATTAAGCCATTGGCATGAATGCACCTCCCTCTATACTGCCAGGGGTAGTAATTCCAACGCCGGTGCTCTCATGCTCCAGTGGAGGGCAATTCCAACAAGCGGTGATGTGGGGGAACGGGTAACCCCACTCCTCAAATAGGGACCACCTCACATCTCTGACTCTCAGCTGGGCAGGGGCTCTCCTGCCTGCCAGAAAGTGTATGAGTACCTCCATTGGCACTCCACATGTTTCTTAGCAGAAGGGGGCCCAGTGGAACGGGGAACCTCCATCGAGGTTTACCATCACCCGCGATCCTTGCCTCATGACTGGGGGCCAGGTGGAGCGGAGGGCCTGTGATGAGGCTTCCTCCCCACCCGTGATCCCTGAGCCACTTCAGTGGGCCAAATGGCAACAGGAGTCTCCATGAACAACAAAGAGGCCCAATGGCTTCCGATGAGGCTCCTCCCTGCCCTCAATGCACACCTACTGGATGGGGCCTGGCAGAGCAAGGGGCCTCGGATGAGGCTTCCACCCCGCTCGTGATGTGCATGCACCCGATACGGTGCGTGAGTCTTGCTGCAGTCCTCCCAGGTCGCAGTGGTGAAGTCAGGCAAAAGGAATGGCCCGCCGGTGTCCCGGGGGCACACTTCTCTGCATGACTCACCCCAGGGGCACCTCTAGGAGCACGCTCTCTCCAGGCTTCATTCCCTTGTGCCCCAGGGACACCACACACAGTGCGCCTCGAAAGCACTTGGAAAATATGAGCTGCCCAGGTCGTGGCAGTGATTTTCTCCAGCATCAATCCCAGAAAGTGCTCTCAAGGCACTTGGTAAATAAAATAAAGGTGCTCTAATCAAATAAAGAGAAGGGCTCCTCAGGCACTCTGCTCCAGCCTTTAGGTGCAGCGCTATCCTCGCGCTGATGAACAAATGTTTGCAGGAGGCAGGAGCCACAGCAGCCAGCCCCTGGAGACACAAGTGAAACCCAGGGCAGCAGGGCAGAGCAACAGGCCAGCACAAGGGGGATGCAGTCAAGGCAGTTTCTCCTAATGACCAAGAAGGTCACATGTCAGCACAGCAGCAGCAGTCCAAGGAGGTCCCTTGTGAGTCCCTCCAGCAGTATTCTGTGTCCATTTCCTTAAGATGCCTCTTTTGCATTTTACATGGGGAAAATCCCCTGTACTTATACTCAGTTTTGTAAAGCACTCACAAAAGAGGGGGATAAGAGGTTCCAACAAGTTACAACTGGTTCTAGGAGTGCCACTTCTCTCTTTCAGCACAGACTCCAGACATCAGTTGAGGGTAAACGAGTCCTTTGTGTGAGGCCTGGGCACAGCCTTTACAAATTCAGGTGTGCCCCGCCTCCCCTTCTCTCAGCCCTGGACTCCGCCTTCTGGCTCCTGTGGGATGCAGCTCCCTCTGTCACCAGTCCCCCTGCTCCTCTGCCAGAGGATGCTAATGCACACATGGACAGGATGACAGAAGTAAAAAGGGGGGGAGAGAAAGGGAGCACTGGGTCAATTACAGCATTAACACCACAGATGTCATACACATTACTGTCACACACAGGGATCAGGATTGAGCACCATGCATCGCACTGGCATTTCATTGGCTAGGTACCACAGCAAGATGAGAGCTAACCACCGGCAACTGCACCACTCCTGGGACCCACTAAGCCCTGTCTGACATGGAATGTAACCTCGCTAGGTTACCATATTTTGCAATACACTCTGACCTGGCATTAAGGTGCACCCACTAACTGACACCCACCACCAGGATCCCACGCCACCTACCAATTATAGTTGTAACGCTGACGGTACTCACCCCCTTGTGGCTGATGTGATGCCATTAAGTGCCCATCCAGCTCTGGGTAGGCCACTGCCAGTATGCGGGCAATCAGGGGGGTCAGGTTCCAACGGGCACCATGCCCTCGTTGGAGGTCATCCCTAGCTGGGCCTCTGCGGTGTTCCAGGCCCAGCGTCTCAGGTCCCCCCACCTTTTCCTACAGTGTGTGCTCTGCCTGCTGTAGACCCCAAGGGTACACACATCCTTGGCGATGGCACGCCTCAATCCCATCTTCTGATCGGCGCTGACCTGCAGAGGAAACACTGACAGGAGGACACCATTACACATAAATCCAGCCTCTCAGATATATGGCCCACAAATCCCATTTCTATTTCCATTGGCAAACACATCACCCAGCGCCCACCATGTACACTACCACCAGACATACCACCCCCCAAATGACACGATGCTGGCACACATCTCCATGTAAACTTGTCACATGCATTGTGCCCAAGGAGTACTCAACTGTTGGTCTGGAGGCCCATACAGCTGTCCATACTGGAGTAGGACTCCATCCACCAAGCGCTCCAACTCCTCCGAAGTGAAGGCAGGGGCCCTTTCCCTAGTCACACGGGTCATGGCAGGATCCAGAAACAGGTCACAGCAGCACAGGGAGTGTAGGTATTGTCCTATGGAAAGTCAGGAATCAAGTGAGGATTTAGATAGAAAATAGTGGTCACGTCCCTGGCGGTGTACACCGTCAGCGCCGTCGCGGATCCTCATTGGCCACTGTACTCCATGGAGCCCCATATTAGCCAATGAGGAATTGCACGGTGGTGCAAGACCACCTTCCGCCATGACGCCCAATGTCGGCAGAGTTACCTCACTTCAACCTGTCCCTAGATACAGGACAGGCGGTCGCCATTTAATGGTGGTGGACAACATTCAGATAATCCATAACTGCATCATTGCTACAGTTTGCACATACATTGCCATTCCCACTGTCCCATCTCATCAATGCGCAATGTACAATGAGGTGATGGTTCCATTGTTCAAAAGTGTGACAGCCTACTAACTCTGTGTGATGCTATTAATGGTGTTTGACCAATGACTTTGTGTTTCACCACTGTGCATATAAGTTGCTCAATGTTCACCAGTAGCACATTATGGCGGTCATTCTGACCGCGGCGGTCGGCGTTCGCCTCCCTCCAAGCGGTTCCCGCCGAAAGACCGCTCCGCGGTCAAAAGACCGCGGCGGCCATTCCGGCTTTCCCGCTGGGCCGGCGGGCGACCGCCAGAAGACCGCCGGCCAGCCCAGCGAGAAAGCCCCTTCAACAATGAAGCCGGCTCCGAATGGAGCCGGCGGAGTTGTGGGGCCCTGTTAGGGGGCCCCTGCACTGCCCATGCCAGTGGCATGGGCAGTGCAGGGGCCCCCAGGGGCCCCACGGCACCCGTTCCCGCCATCCTGTTTCTGGCGGTGGACACCGCCAGAAACAGGCTGGCGGGAAGGGGGTCGGAATCCCCATGGCGGTGCTGCAAGCAGCGCCGCCATGGCGGATTCCCTGGGCCAGGGGAAAACCGGCGGGAAACCGCCGGTTCCCCTTTTCTGACCGCGGCTTTACCGCCGCGGTCAGAATAGCCCAGGAAGCACCGCCAGCCTGTTGGAGGTGCTTCCGCCGCCCTCCGCCATGGCGGTCATGGACCGCCAGGGTCAGAATGACCCCCTATATGTTTTGTCCAGTTTAGCCGCCTATCGGCTTTGACATGGCATTAGCCATTACATTCTGTATTTAGTTTAGCTGCCTATTGGCTTTGACATGACATTAGCAGCTTAGCTGCCTATTGGCTTTGACATGACATTAGACATTACATTTGATATTTAGGTTAGCTGCCTATTGGCTTTAACGTGGGGTTAGACATTGCAGTTGAGACATTACAGATGTCTCTGTTTTTCCAAGCTGTGTTTTTCCACAAGATGAACCAAGCTGTTTTCTTCATACCAGACCTTAGCTGATAAGAGCACGTAGATTTTGTGTTTACCTCTCAATCCAGTCTGAGAGCGGAATTTCTCAGGAGAACTGCCCACTCTCCAAGGTTGTTTGGATCTCACACTGAGTTTGCTTTTAAGGATGACTCTGGGCTACAGTGAGTTAGATTTGAATCTGCTTGACTTCAGGCTGGAGCTAGACGTCAGTTACCAGTCTCCCGTTTGGGTAGAAAATCTCTTTCTCGCAGTTGACCGGAGTCATCAACTTGCAGACCCCAGAAAGATGAAGCTTTAGGCCCTTCCGCCTTGCCCATACGGTGATGAATTTGACTTTTATGCTTTGCTTTGCAGTTATATTATACTATAATCATATATATTTGCTGTGTACATTGCAACTGAGAAGTACTGTGATATATTTTGCTTTCATTGTTGCGACTACTTTTGAATGTGTGCTTCCACTCTACTGATTTTGTCTCTCAGGAACTTGTGGGTGGGGGAGAATTTATAACAATAAATGACTTCTTTGTAAGCTCTGATAGGAGATAAGTGGGAAAGCAGAACACTCTGGTGTCCTTTAGATACCTACCACTGCAGATGAATAGGAGGAGGAGACAGGCCCTCGTTTACAGACCCCTTGTGGACTTGGCTACACTTGAGGACAGGCACATACTACTCACCTATAGACTGGACAGGGCCACAATCACAGAGTTGTGTGCCCAATTGTAGCCTGATCTGATATCAGCTATCGTCATCCCACTGGGATTCCCCCTATTGTACAGGTTCTATCAGTGCTCCATTTCCTGGCAACTGGTTATTTCCATGTGACAGTGGGCTTGGCAGCAGGAATGTCACAGCAAGTGTTCTCAATTGTGATGGCAAGGATTTTGTTTGCCTTGGTCAAACACATGTGCAGCTACATTGCTTTTCCCCAGGTGGAAGATTTCGCCACTGTGAAGGCAGCATTCTATGCAATGGGACATATACCCAAGATTATTGGGGCAATTGACGGTATACATATTGCGTTTGTCCCCCTTGCCAGAATGAACAGGTGTTCAGGAACCAGAAAAGTTTCCACTCACTCAATGTGCAAATGGTGTGCCTACCGGACCAGTACATTTCCCACGTCACTGTCAAGTAACCTGGGTTGGTGCATGACGCCTTAGTCCTGAGGAATAGCAGCATCCCAAATATGATGGCACAACTACAGAGGCACAGGGTGCGGCTAATAGGTGAGCCTGACACCCCACCCAATGTATGTCAGTGTATACCTTCAGGAGTTATCCCCCATACGACTATATAAGGCTAATGTTTGTCCCTCAATACTTGCAGGTGACCCTGGCTACCCAAACTTATCGTGGCTCCTGACCCCTATGGGGAATGCCAGGACAGGGGCTGAGAATTGTTATAATGATGCACAAGAGCGAATCAGGAGAATTATTGAAAGGGCCTTCGGCCTCCTGAAGGCCAGGTTCCGATGCCTCCATCTGACAGGTGGATCCCTGTGCTACTCACCTGAGACAGTCTGCCAATTAGTAGTAGCATCCTGCATGTTGCCTAACCTGGCCCTCAGACAACATGTGCTTTATCTGCAGGAGGAGGAGACTGGAAATGCCCTGTGGCAGCAGTGGACCCTGAGGACAGTGAGGATGAGGAGGCAGAGGATGAGGTTGTGGACAACAGAACATCAGTTATAAGTCAACACTTCCCATGACACACAGGTGAGACAGTGGAACTGACCATTCCTCTGTACATTGATGTTTTCTGTGTGGCTGTGGCAGGATGGCATTCACCTCTTTTGAATCTCAACCTACTGTCACCTATAGCTTCTCATTTTGCAGATGTTGGTGATATAACAATTGTGTACTGAGTCTACAGACAGCTACAGGTCATTAATTGTATGCTATCACAGTGTTCAGATCATTTGCATAAGATATGACTGTTTTCATAAATGCACATTTTCATCACATAAAACACTCTCACTAAAGTTGTGTTCAAGGGTGTTTATTGTTGTGCAAATAATTGATGGAAAAGTGCAATGGAATGGAGTGATGGTAGAGGAAAGTCCAGGATACTGTTCCAGTCTGTTTGTAGCACAGGTCCAGTGTCCAAGGGGCCATAGGAAGGGGAGCAAAGGCAGTTCAAAGTGGAAAAGGTGACAGGGTGACACAAGGGGGGCATTCAGAAGGGTCTCATTTCCTGGCATTGTTGGTCTTGGTCTTGGAATGCAGCATATACAGAAAGAGCAGAAACAAGGCGAAATGAAAGCATTTCTCCTCGTCGCACCATGTCAACGCCACCACTGGGCTGGTGATAGATTTTAGCACTGCCTCAGGTTTACAAAAGCTCATAAATCTGAGGCAGCATCAAAATGCAAAGGGTATTGCTGTGGCATGCCCACAGCAACACCCATTGCACACCCCTTCCACTCAAAGTGCTGCATGTGAAGGGCTGTATGTACAAGGTGGCACTAAGCCACAAAACGTGTTTCACCACCAGATTCATTTGAACAGCCTAGTGCTGTTCCCACAAATCAGACACCTCAGCCACCGAAGGAGTATTTGGTGAGGCACTTTTTTTAATTAAGGCCAGGTGGAAAAATAAGTACCTGCGAAATATGTCATATGCAAATATGCATAAAGGAGTTCAGTAGAGGCAGCTGGAACAATCAATACAGCATGAGTACCACAAGTATGTGGTGACATTTTGAGAACTATGCAACCTCCATGCCTTCCTCAGGCTCAATTACCCAGTGCCACAGAGCTTTATAATCCAGGGGCATCCATGTCTTTTCGACCTGGTGACACTGTGACTCACCAGGTACTCAACGTTCAAGCAAATAACTATCCTGCTTTTTTTTTCAAAAAACCCTCTTTCTGCTTACGTAAGCAGATCATTGTTTCTTCCGGGAGAAGCAGGGCTGTACAGGACTAGCTTGTCCAAGATCATAAATGCCCACCTAGGAAGTAGTTATTTTTTAACATTTATTTTTCACTTTTTTTTCTCTTTGTTTTGAAGGAGATTTTTTACTTTCTGTTTCATGTATTAGCTGTACCCTTTTAAAAAAAAAGTTTACAATGTTTAAAAGCACAAAAATATACTTGTTCAAAATGTTAAATACAAAGGCTCTTTTCTGAGCTATCCAATACTTTCATTATGTAAGTTCTTTGTAGTATGTTACCTTTTTTTGATTCTTGGTAATACTTGTCAGATACTCAGAAGAGCCACAATGCTCTCTTACATGGCATGGTTGCTTCCTGGAAGCCTCCAGGTGGACAGTCAACTGGGTCCACTATGAGGGGGCAGTGCTTACTGCTTTACACTCACAAGGGTCTGTGAGAGTGTACTTTTATAATGGAATTTACATTTTTGGCTGAACATACCCTGATTTCACCTCCCATCCATACTAATACTGATAATATTACTGAAGAACAGGAGGGGGGCAATGACTCTGCTGGACAGCATGGCAAAAGTCACAATAGTTCATCAGAACCTTCAAGAGCTTGTGGAGGTGACAGCAACTAGCGACCACTTTGAATGTCAAAATCCATGACGGGCATGTGTCCCCACCCTGATAGGTTTTAAAACTTAAAAATTCAAATTATTGGGGACATTAAGCCCCCAATTAAAGTAATTTTCTGGAAAAGATTCACGCTAAGCTATGACAGTCTCCTGTCAGAAAAAAATTGTCAGTTAGAGTTTTTCAGAATGCTACCACAAGGGGAAGATGTCATTTTGCCATCCCTTTCAGTCCTAGTTCCAGATTCAGTAAAAGGTGCCAACACTGCAGATTGGGCTCTGGCACAGCCTTCAGTGCTGTACTGCAACCATGTGGGTTGGGATGGTCACTCTCCCTATCACATTACACATATACTGTCCAACCCACAAATACAAGCCCAATATCCAATAAAAGATTATGCTAAAGCCCCAGTGAGTGAAATTCTCACACAAATTTCGAGTAATTGAACCCAGCATATCAGCTGTGAATAACCCTTTGTTTTCCGTAGCTAAGCCAGACTATTCTTACAGAATAGTCTTAGATTACAGACATTTAAATGGTCACACATTTGCATTTCAGAATTCACATAGCAAAGCCCTTATGAACAACATTGTTTGTAAAAAATACAAAACAACCCTATATGTAGTTTTTCTGCCAAAATCTAGCACCTGAAAGCAGACATTTAAGCTCTTTTTCTGAGCTAGTTTAGTTTAGTTTAGGAAATTTGTAAAGCGCCTGGCTACCAGAAGGCCTCCCAGCGCTGAAAGGTAAATGACAGCTCTGAACAGAAAACCCAAGAAAAGAACTATGATGAACATAAGAAGGTCTTCAGTTTTTTATGAAAAGGTAGTTCTAGATGTTCTTGTTGAAGTTCTAGGGGAAGGGAGTTCTAAAGGTGAGCAGCTTTAACTAAGGAAGAGTTACCTTCCCATGAGGTTCTCTTGAATCGAGAGATATGAGCTAGCAGGGCAGTAGAGGATCTCAAAGTCCTTGTAGGAACGTAAAATGAAGTGTTTTGCCTAAGAAATGTAGGGCCTTTATTATGAAGGGCTTTGTGTGTTATGCATAGGGCCTTAAAGTTAATCCGGTGTCTTATGTGTAGCCAGTAGAGGGAGACTAAAGCAGGTTTAGCCGATAAATGTCTAGGTATGTTCATGAGTAATCTCGTGGCCGCATTTAGCACAACCTGCAGTCTCCTTATCACATAGCCAGGGGAGGTGAGAAAGAGGGAAGTCGTGACAATATCAGGGCCTGGATACGAATTCTCCAGGCAAGAGGAGGCAGGAGATTAAGAATTTTCCTCAAGATTCTAAAGACGCAAAAGCAGGATGAGGCAATCTTTTTAGATTGCCTATCCATCGTAAGGCGACGGTCTAGCCAGAAGCCTAAACTCTTTGTATGATACTTGGGGAGGGCGAAGATTATTAAAATCCTCTGGAGGTAGTTCAGGGAAGTTAGAGGGGGCACAGTTACCCACAATCATTACTTCTGACTTTCTATCATTGAGTTTAAGTTTGGACTCAGACATCCATTTGGCTACATCTGCCAAACAGGGTGAAAGGTTTGTATGAGAGGGACCCTCGGAGTTAGAGAGTGAAACTACTAACTATGTGTCATCAGCATATAAGTCCAAAGAAAGGCCATGGGGTTCCATGACTTTGGCTAAAGAAGAAAGATAGATATTAAAATGTGTGAGGCTCAGCGAGGAGCCCTGAGGGATATTGCATGTAAGGGGGAGTGTTTTAGACAGAAACGAGCGGTCAAGGACTTGAAAGTTTCTACCCTTCAGGAATGAGGAAAAACAGCTCAATACTGTGCCTTCTATTCCTATAGCAGAAAGTCTTTTAAGGAGGATGATGTGGTCTACAGTGTCAAATGCAGCACTGAGATCTAACAGGATGATAGCTGCGTGTCCGCCGCGATCTAACAGTTGGCGGGCGCTTTCTGTGACTGCTAGTAGAGCTGATTCTGTGCTGGGGCCTGAATCCCATTTGATAAGTCCAGAAGTTCATGATCTTCGAGGAAACATGTCAGCTGATTATTGACATGTTTTTCCATAATCTTAGACAGAATCGGAAGAAGAGCAATAGGCCTGTAGTTGCTTAGCAATGTAGGGTCGAGCTTAGGTTTTTTCAGTAGAGGTTTGACCACAGCATGTTTAAGGGATTGGAGTATGAATCCTGAGGTTAAGAAATGGTTAAGAAGGTTAGTCAGAAGAGGAGGTATTATGTTTGAGGCCAGCACTAGAATAGAGGGAGGAGCAGGGTAAAGGGGAGATCCTGATTTTATATTGTGGAGATTGTTGGTAACAAGTGCCTCTGTCAGAGCCTGAAAAACTGCAAGCGAAACCGGTGAGGTCTGGATGCTAATATGCAGGCCACAATCTATTTCTTGGCCAGAAATGAATGGAAAGAAGGAATAGATATCAATGATCTTTTTCTGGAAGCTAGGTTGTCAGTGTTGCTTTTGCCAACCTCCCCAAGGGTACAAGAACAGTCCAGAATTATTCTCAGCCTGTGTGACTTTAATATTACATGATATTGATGCTGAGGTGTTGTCCTATGTAGATGACATTTATCTGACAGTCGATGACCTTAACACACATTTGGCCAGGGTAGATCACATTGTATTGGGATTTGCCGATCAGGCTACAATTAAACTTTATGAAAACTAAAATTTCTTTCCACAGTGTCCTGTCTATAGGATATGAGCTTTCAAATGAGGGGAAAGTCTGGCACCACACTTCTCAGAGACATTTGTATAACTACAACCTCCAAATAATATCAGGAAACTGCAGTCTTTGTTGGGATTCTTTACTTTTCACAGGACATACATTCCAGATCATACACAGGGCATAAAAGCACTTTATGACAAATTTGGCCAGATTTCTCAAGCAAACATTGGACACCACAACATACACAAATTCTCAGATCAGCTTAAAGCAAAACACTTACACACACATGACAACAAAAAACAAATAGTATTCTGGGTCATTCCAGGTGCCATTGAATTCACACTTCACATTTAATAAAGGTGATACATTACTAATTGCATGTAAATCACACATATTCAAATGCAGAAATCCGTTTTGCACCAACAGAAAAAATATTGATTGCAGTTCAGATGGCAGTTATCAAAGAGAGACCACTAGCCTTGGGTAAGTATATTATTGTTAATACCCCAGTCCCAACCCTTTAGGCTGTTCCCAAAACCAGTGTTCCAAATGCAAAAGCATAATATCCACAGTGGATGCAATGGGCTACCTCCTTGACTGCCACTGATATTATGTTTATCATCCAAAACTACAGACTCAAGAATTTCTCCAATGTGAACTTGAGTACCCCATGCCCATTAATGTCATGCCTCTTGACCATTACAGAATCATAATTTATTCTGATGGTTCAGCTCCAACAGCTGTAGCTACCAAACACTTGTGCAGCCATCTGGGGAGTCATGAGGAATGGTGAATTCCACCTTCAACAAACCTCCACACAGTCCCTAGGTGATTGAACAGCACAACTTGCTGAGCTCAAAGCATTGACCTTGGTGCTGGAACATACGGATCCTGACATTTCTACACTTATTGTGTGTGATTGTATTATTGTGTCCAGTCCTTCAGTGAAAATGTACACCACTGGCACCTTAATGGGTTCATAGATTCAAAAGAAAACACCATACAATACAAATTTTGTTGTGGAAGGTCTTAAAAACAAGCTGTCACGGCCTCAAATAATACATGCACTGGGCCATCAATGTGTTGGAATATATGTGATGACATTGTGGCTGCTGTGAATGCTGTGAATGGCTGATAACAAGCCTTTACCTAAAGCATGCCACACAAAATATACCTACCATTTAAGTGCCCAAAACATTGCCTCTGTGACAATACCAGGGGTGGATGATTTATGATCCACAATCAAAATTGTCGGCTAGAACTGATTAAAGCAGCTCTTGAGGGTGTTGCTTCTGCCCATGCCAGTGTGGCATCTACCATCTCCCTTTTACAAAAAAGCTAATGGTGGCATTGTCTCCAAAACCAGAACAACTGTATATCATTAGCTGTGACATCTGTTAACAAATTAAGGATTCCCCCATCAAGTGCCTACTACAGACACCTCTGCCAATATCAAACAAGCCTCTACGTCATTTGTACCTGGACTATTGTGGTCCCCTAAATTTAGATGTTGCACACAAATACATTCTACTTACAGTAGACTCCTGCTCCACATTCCGATGGGTGTGGCTGCAATGAATGGCTGACACTTGAGATGTTATGAAAGATTTCCCAGTCTTTATTGTGACATATGCATTTGCAGTATTCCACTCAGACCAGGGCCCTGCTTTTTTCTCTAGGGCTTAAAGGGAGGCTATGGGAAAAATGGGTATTATGTTGCATTATTCTAGTCCAAACCATCTTGAGGAAATTTGGTTGTGGAAAGAAAAAAAACATGATTTAGAGCAATCCTTCACAGCTAGAGTATTAGGTTCTGGTTGTAATTGGATCCATGACTTCTATGGAGTCCAGGGAGCATTAAATAATCTGCCTAGAAGATCATTGGGAGGCAATATCCCTTATGAAGTCCTGTTTGACATCACTATGTAAGTCTCAGATCTTTATGGTCCTGATGCAGAGGCGACAGAAACACCTTTTGATATAAATTAATATATCACTGTCTTGCAGTACTTACAAGAGTTCTGAGATGAACATTCCTCAGCTCATGCTGCCATTTTGGGAATGAGGGATTAGCCAGCATCCACAGATTGCATTCTGAAAATTGGGGATCTTGTTCGAGAAAAGATACCTGTGAAGAAGGAGCTTGGCCCATCCTACTGGGGTTTCTTGGAATACAAGATACAAGAACTGCTACTCTACCACTGCTGCCTGGCTCCAAAGACAACCACTTTGTCTCCATTGATCACATACAGTTGCTTCATGTGGCTGATCCTGCACAATAGACCACAAGGATTCCTTGATAGTTCCCTTGCCTCTCTCACTACCATAGAGAAGATACCTCTTCAAGCATTAAACAATGCTGAAAATGTTTCCCTGAGGATGGGAGGCCAAAGAATGAACTTTTGTTGATTCCATGTAACTTCTACTTGCACAGGAAATGTTCAAAATATTAATCTGCAATTAAAAATGGCAGCACAAATAAATGGGATTATCCATGACAAACACCTTTTGTATATATCAACATATATCAACAATGTCACCTGCACTGGCTCTAGTTATTTTGCTGACATTGATGATTTTTCTTCAATTTCTGCAGCATCACCTGTTAAATAAGCACATGGTATATGTAAGCTTTTTAACCATTAAAAAGTGAATATTTGATTAATTCATGTAATATCTCTTTATTATATTGGCTTTGTTTTTTTTTTTCTTCTATGGATTGGATTTGTTATCATCTTCTTTCTGCTTATAACTGGTCAATATCTTCCTGAACGCTCTGCGGTTGAACTGGTGGATGAGGTTTTAAAGCCTTATTTGCCTTCTCTTAAAATGTGAAGAGACCTGCCCCTTCTGAACATTTATGCTGTTCCAGTTCCTGATTGAATTCTTTGGGATAAAGTTCCTTTTGATATATTTGGCCCAACTGAAATGATACAGATACCATATGTTTTTATAATTTCATTGAATTACTTTATTACACCTGGGGTTGTTTCTGATGTCTGGGATGTTGAAACTGTTGATTCTATGCTTTCTGTACTTGAATATTATACTGTATTTGAAAGTGAAGATGTGCACATGAAAACTGAAAATGATGGAGAAATGTTCTGTTGCCATTATTATGGACATCATTATTTACATTGGCTAGTACTCCCAGAATAGTTTTCAATTACACACAATGGGAACATTGTCTATTTCCATCAGTGGGGAGTTCTAAAACAAATGTAGAGAAATTCACCTATTTTTCTGGGCACGAGGCTACAAATTCGGAAAAATATTATCTCAAATTGAAAACAGCAAAAGCAAGGAAAACACTGCTAATGGATAGAAAATTAGTTTATTCTGATGTATTTGATTTCCAGTTGGCCATACAAAGCTATGAGTATTGAAAAAAGTCAAAGCTTTAGAGCATGTGTGATTCCCTTATAAAATATTTATTGAACAAGACTGTTCAGCAAACTACTTGCCTTGGGTTAGTAAAAATGTATGTGCCCAGTATTCCCTCCAGTGCTAAATTTTACAATTGACAAAAGATTGAGCATTTTGCAACAGAACAGCTCAATGGTATGCTTCACAATGGGACCTTCATTTAATCGCTTTCAGGTCCAAATGGGTGGATACTGTGGCCAGTGAACACAAATGGTTGTCATTCATATTTTATTAACTCCATGCAGGGTTTTGGAGTGAGCAGACAGGACCTTTATTACATTCAACACTCAGGCATTGTCACTACATACAGCGTGGGTAAATTATGTCAGCAATGGTTGCAATCCTCCACGTTAACAGCTATAAAAGAACACCCCTCTCTCCTTTCCAAAGACATAGACTTACCAGATTTCTAGCTAGGTCCTAGGAAACCACCCTCCAATAGGTTTCTATATGCAATATATAATGACATTTGGAAGCTTTCACACATGGAAGCTTCTACTCGTTTAAGGCAAATAGGTAGGGAATGATAAGTATGGATGCCCTGCCCACTCGTATATACACATTAAACATCATTCTGTCCTCTGCTGTTGACATTACTTAAAACAGCCTGTCATTTTTACAGCAAGGGGAAAGACAGGTTAGGTCCATTATGCAGTTGAGTTGAAATTTACAAGTTTGTATGGTGGGTAACGTGCTTCGGAAGCATGTGAACTCTAAAGAATTATTTGTCCCATTCAACCTTACAAGTAAACCACATCTACTGGTGAAAAAGGAAGCTACTTACAACACCCTTAATGTAGAGAAGCTATAAACCTTACCTTTTACAGTAGCTGAAACACCATCAGCAGTGATTGTGGTTAATTCATGGGGTGAGAGCCCTGCCAGTATCTACATTTCAATTCACTACCTGTTTCAAACTCTTTCCTATTAGCAGATTTGAACATTTAGGAGCTTGCTACAGTCATGAGGTGTGGGAGCTACCCTTTGATTTAAAATGCTTGAGTGGTAAAAAATGGGTTTTTTTTGTGGAAGCGGATGCAAGACTTCTGTAAGCCATTCAATGATTTGCAAACAAGTGGCGTGACACAGTGCTTGTAATGTGTCAGCAGCTAACCTAGTCTTCTTCTTGAAAGGTATTCCTTTCTCTGTGATCTGCCCTGTGTTTCAGTTACTCTTGAATCAAAGTTACTTGTGCTGAGTGATCAGGGCTGTTGTTGGATGAGAGCAGGTGTGATTTATGTTTCTCAAATAGTGACCTGCCTTGGAAATGTACTTTTCTCTCCCTTGCAACAAATAAAAGTAGTTAAATTGTGGCCTCACATTGCTACTTATAATATAAATTTTGAGATGCTGATTAGACTAAAGGCACTATTGTTTCAAAAACCAGTGGCACTCAACTCTGCCCATGAAACGTATGATCTGTAAGTTGCAAGGTCTGCATATGAGTACAGTCCCTTTTAAATATACATATTTCAAGACATTTTGGTGAATTGATGAGCCACATTGTTAATCCATCTAACACTTCTGGAATTGTACACCTTTTTGAGCTTTTAGATCTAGAATTTTAAGTACATTCCAGATTTTATTTGGAATAATACCACCCGCTATTCACTTGTTGTTTTTGAGTATTTTTTGAGTTTTCCTGATTGTCTTGGCATTAATTGAACAAATCTTGCTGTTGCTATTTTTGATTTGCAACGACTGTCCTATCTCCACCAAGAAGAGTGATGGGGTTCTCACCAGCCCAATGGTGTCGTGAATGTATGATGGAGTACTTTGGAGTATCACTGTATGAGGAACTTGATGAGGACTAGGCATTGTCATTTGCAACCAGTATTTTGCTGTGTTCAGCTCATTTTCTGCTGCTTATGGTGCCATTTTGAACATGTAATTGAAGTGTGTCTTGTCCAGCAACAAGTACTTTCTGTGGACACAAATCTGATGATGTTCTCAATGAGGGTTCATTGCTAGAGTTGTCCCATGAGGTTTTGGTTGCTCCATGATGCCTTCTATGAGGCAGCCTTCATGAAGTAAGTCTCTTTGGCTCCCAGTGCCCTGACATCTGGCACAGCACAGAATGCTGTCCACTTGGCTATGACTGTACCTGAAGCTATGGATCATGTGTGCTCCTTTGATCTTGGGAATGAGCCTCTTGTAGTTTTATTGTCTGCTTAAGCACGGTCTATCCTGGATTCCATCTCTACTACTATATTTGATTACCTCATGCGATATTCTAATGAATTTTAATCAGCACTATTTTTTTTCCAAACGATGAACTGTCTTAATTTGTCCTTGTCCCTTTGGATTGTTATGCTTGTTGACTTGGACATTTTTATATTTTTATAATTTGTATTTATCTCATAGATTTCATAGATTATGCTAGTTTGATTTAGATACTAGACTGCACTCCTGTTCCGGCAAGGGGATGGTATTTTAGGACCCCTTTAGCACCTAGATTCGACACCCTTATTTTAGCATTAGGTCCACGCCATGTGCCTTTTATACTCATATACCTTTTCTTCACTTTCATGTTTTTTTAGCAAAGCCTGCTTTTAGCTACTTGTATTTATATTTTATTAAATTGCCTCTTTCTGGAAGACAGAGTTCACGCGGGACGTTTTATCAGCCATTGTACAACGTGCACTCTATCCCTTTTCCAAGGCTGCCAAGTATGGAATGTGGTATGCTAACACTTATTGACAGCCCAGGAGCCAGTTCCTATCCACAAGCCACATCATTACATCACACCTGCTCTCCAAACTCTGTATGGGTTATTATATAAACAACAAACAGGCCTACAAAGGGTAGAGGGCATTCCTCTCATGACCATCCTGAGACGGATACCACACTACACACAGCTTTGCTGCTTCTGGCACTGACTCTAAAGCTTCCTGAGAGGATTGCCATCCAAACAACAGGCAGACCCCTGCTATCCTATTCAGTAGTGGGGTCGGGGCTATTCCCTTTGATCGGGACAGGAAGAAAGGTTATAACCACTATGCTGTCAGATCTAGACATAGGGTTCAGTAATTATCTCTGGAATCCCCACGCTTTCTAGAATCATACAAAATTATAGGGTTGTTTGTCTTTTTTACTTTGATTATAATGATGATCACCATGCTATGTTTCATCTGCCTTATTATAGCAGCCCATGATTATTATACTAGGATAAAATTGTTTCAATAAATGCAATGAAATCCATTTTGCATCTTGTGATCTGCCTGGGCATGTGTGAGTAACTGGGTAACTGAGTGAAAGGGGTATGATCTACTTTCATGACTTCCCTGAGCACTCAGAGTGTTACTTTTAGGTTGCCACAAATCGCCTTTCCCCTGCTAGAGTGAGTGAGGCACTGCAGGTTAACCACAAGTTCAGCCGACAGCTTCCAAGAGGTGAAGAGTTGACTCAGTCTCCTACACTTGGTGGTGCTGCCACCCTAAACAAGCAATCTTATTACCATAATCTGAACCAGCACCATAATAAATTTTGAGACAATGGGCCTGAATTAGAGTTTGGTGGATGGGTAACTCCATCATTTAACAGTTACCGTAGGATATAATGGGATCATATTATGGCAGACGGGATATCTGTCACAATTGTGACAGTGTAACCCCATCCGCCAAACTCTAAACCAGGCCCAAAGATTTGAAAACACACTGCCCTCTCAAGGGAGGCACCTCCCCAAAGTAACATATGTACAAATTAGACTGTGGGTTGAAACTGTTCTCTTCATACTGATGAATGTCCATAGTATAAAGTAAACTGGAGTATCTTCTGTCTGGAGTACTGTGCCTTACTCACCTCTGTTTAAGATACCTCCTAATGGTGACCTCCCTATGTAATATGGTGTGCCCAGCAGCTAATAGCAATGTGCATTAGAGTATAAGGATCACTTGCCTCTGTGCCAAGACTTCTCTCCTGTATCAGAGTTCCCTTTGCTACAGCATGCACAATGACTAATCACTGTAGGAACACCTCAGTGGTGCATGTCAAGTAACCATTACTGCATAGCAAAATAATTGGGCCCTCCATTAACAGCATATACATGTTGTAGAATATTCACAGTCTCAATTGATAATAGAACACAATGTAACAATAATACAACACTACAACAACGATATTAACAATATATATGAACAACTATACTACACAGACAACAAACAACTTTAAAATATATAACATGTTTATAACACACAAAAGCAGCTGCTATACACACACCCCTTTTTGCTTTATTTGCCTGCTGGATTTGATCTTGGTAGTATTTCTTTTCCAGTCTTTTACCAACCTTGGCTTGCTAAAGATTCTTCATTTTCTTGGTATGTGATGACAAGCTAGGTGTCAGTACTGTCAAGTGTCAAGCAATGTGTTATTCTTTTTTCTTGAACAATTCCACACCCTCACCCAGTGGACTTTTTTCACAAATAACTTTTAAATGCCATCAAACCTCACTTCTGACAACTTCACGAAGTAACACATTCCTCTTGAGAGACCTTTACGAATACTCACCACAGATTTTCACTCTACAAATAGCAATATCACCACTCAAACATTTGATAGGGCCAAAGTACATGGACAATCAGATTCATATGAAAAGTACAACGTGTATTATAACATTCTTTGTTTTATAATTTTAGAAACACTGCCTCCTTCACTTATAGATACACACAGTTTGCACAACTCATTTTTAACACAATCTGAAAGCTTTCCTCACATCGTTTTACAGTCATTAATCTGTACCTCTCAAAAGTTATATTAACACATCTACACCGCCCCAAAAGATATCACTCTGTAAACATAATGTAGAATATGTTCATGAAAAATATCACTACACCCCTGAATTTGAACTTCTTTCTTAAAGGTAAATTACCACACAAGTCTCTTTCAATTCCAGAAAACTTAATTTCCGCTGAGCACAACTCAAAGAGACTTCCTTCTCCTCCAAAGCACCAAGGGCAAACTCAGCTATCTCTGGTTCTGTACCCAATCACATTATAGCACTTCTTCATCTATGTAAAAAGAATGGTAACTACAGGTTAAGTCTTGGCCCTTTTTTTTCCTTCTTCCCATTTGCCCTCGCTAGACTCCCGTAGGATCATGAAATACCTCATGGCAGGCCTAGTAATTTTCCACATGAATATTGTGAGAGGCTCGCAGAATTGCAAACATCTCGTGGCAGGTGTTCTCATGTGAGTCTGACAGGATGCTCGCAAGAACAAACAAACCCCATAAAAAATAACCATCTACTCATTACAGTACTTACTTCTTACACACTTTCTCTCAAAAACAAGCACCACAATATGAATTTCTACTAACGGAGTGTATTGAGAACACATCTACTCCTTTTTACAGTTCATGATCCTGCATTTTATTCACAGTAGTTATCTCTTAGACACATCCTCTATAAACTTAGGGCGACAGAATGGCTTTCTGCTTCCCTCTTATAAAGCTTTTTTATTTTATTTCCACTATGCCTTCAGTTTTACACAGTAAACTGCAATGCCGCCAAACTCATTTTTAACATTCCAATGTCCACCCAATCAGAGCTCTCACTCTTGTGTGGCTCACAGGAGCCTCTTGCTCCTGTGAGAGCAGGAAGGCACATGGGAAAACAGGCTTCTCAACCAATCACAAGACTACATTTTTTAAATTTCTCTTTCACAGGAGGCATGCAGGATTCTTGCGAGCCCAACCATCCACATATACAGGTATTTTTGACTCTTCATCCGCAGATCAAGATGTAGCTTGTTGCCGAAATAGATGTAATTCCATTCAACAGTTTTAGCTGTAGCCATGTCTAAAGAATATTATAGAAAAGTGCATGTAGGTCTTACATTTCCTCCCCCCTTTTTTCTTGGTGCCTGCTTGAGAGATCACCTTGAACCTTTCCAGAAAGGAGCTGAGGTGAAAGAACATTTTTTTTCCAAAGGTTCAGTGGAGATTCATCAAAGGGATCCTAACTATAACTACTTAATTATGACTGCCATTATGTGATATACAACATTACACAGTGGTGCCTCTGAGTAGTTATAGTAAGGACTTAGTTGCCATAGGATTTTTTTTTTTTTTGGCTAACTACTTTGGGGACATATAATGAATCTTTACAAAACTTTCCAAAACAAAATGTCCCTCAATCTCGCACCTTCCTTGGAGGTTTTAGGGTAATCTGTCAAGCAGCAGCCAAACAAAGGGAGTGTGGCAAAACTCAATTTTCTGATACAATTTCGATAAGGAATTTTAGACAGCATTGCAGCTAAAATGGCTAAACAGAATTACATCTAATTTGGAAAAATGTTAGTTATTCATCCAGAAAGTATGCTTTTTGGCATTAGGTGTAAATCATTTCAGTAGTGTTTGAGAAATTAACTTTTTAGATATCTGAACTGTTGTTGTTGAGATATGCTCTGATTGGACAATTTAAAGGGGACTACTCAATCCTGATTTGTTGGTCACAACCTGAACAATATGTGACAGCTATTACAGGACTCAGGAACGTAGTCCCTCTATCTTGAAAGTGAATTTAGAAAATATATAAGGGAGCAGAGTGAGCACACCGTAAACCCAAAGGGTATGTGGAGGGTCACTTCGGGGCACTGCCTTGATTGGCTGACCACATCAACAGCATGTTGTGGCAGTGAGTAAACAGCTCTCGGGCATGCTCCCTATTTAAATTCATTGTAGTGAATGACATGTTTTGAAGTTTGTAAAAAGGAGATCATGTGAAGGGTGTTTATAGAATGTAATCACATGTTAAACCATTTGTTGGTGGTATATGCTTATTTTAGGAATTGTGCTGTATTCCAATGAAATTTTACACAGTGAAAAATGATGATCCTCTGTTAGGATTTGATTAACTAAAAAATGCTTTCTCAGGATTTTTCATATATGTTATGAAACATGCTACAGAACCTAAAATGTCAGTATATTTTCTGTAAATTCACTCTATCTTCACTGTCATGTGGGAATAATGTCTGACATGCAGGGTAAAACATGCTTCCAACAGCAGCATCAGCTTCTCTGTTTATTCCCCATTGTTCTACTGCAGCTTCCAACAGTGTTCTAAGAAACAACTAGACCACTAACTTTCTGACTTATAACAAAAGTGTGAAAGACCGGAAGCCATCTTGGTTAAATCAAAGCTGTAAAACTTAGGGTTATGGCCATAGAACGCAAGATTAGAAAACATTTTGTAAGAGTTCTGCAATGAGTTTCAAATGGCACCCAAATGGAGTCCAAATATAGCCTAACAGTAGCAGTGTGCAAAATGTTTGTGCAACAAATAATGAAGTGATCAATTGCTTAAAAAACATAAAAAATAGCAGCCAGTTTAAAAGGTCTTTTTTGCTGTTTGAGAACTCAGAAAATGTGTCCTCATTTAATCTTTTTAGAGCACTACTGTAATTTCACATTTGCTCATTCTCCAAGGAAATGCTTTAGGTTTTCAGCGTTGATTCAATTAAGATGACTTCAGTTGTCCCACACTTTTGTGATAAATACATGGAGAGGAATTGGCTGCAATGTCTTAGCTTACGTATAGATGGACAAGGTGTTTCAGTTCTGTGTTAAAAGTCACCAATGAGGTGGTAGTGAGAAGGCTTGTAGGTAGTCAGTACCAAATTCTGGTTTTGCTACCCAAGAAGGATTGTGCCATGAGACATTACTTTTTATAGTTTGGGGGTTCTAGGAGCAATGCTTCTGAGTTTTATGGTCTAGACCCTCCTGAAAGCTTGATATTTCCGCTAGGTAACAGAGAACAGATGTATGTAGGGCCCTCTGGTACTTTAACTAGTTGTGTATGTAACTCTGGCTTCAGTGGGCAACCAGTGGGGAGAAGCCACTATAGGTGTGATGTTGTCATTCCTTTTGGGCACCTGGAAGAAGCGTGCTGCCAAAATTAAGGTTAGATTTTATTGAGGTGAGATGGGTTTTGGAGAGACTGGTCAGGAGAGATTAGCAATAGTTTGATTCACAAGTGCACCAATGTGTGAGTGAGAGATTTCAGGACCTGCTTTGAAATGCAGCAGTGGATTCCCCAGACAAGATGCAGTTGATAGCACATGTTTCTGGCTCGTTGCTGAATTAAGTTTACAATTTGAGCTCCTTGTCAAGGATGACCACTAGATGTTTGGCAGAGTCAGTGATGGTGGGTTTACTATTGAGGAAGTTGAGTGTGTGGAATTCAGTTTTGAAAGGGGTCAAATGTGGGTGATGAGATATCATCCAGTTTTGAACAGGGCTTAGGAAAATGGTGATGTGAAAGATGTTGTTTTGTGAGCCACATCTTTAGATATAGCTGTGTGTCATTAGCCATCAATTTGCTGCGTATGACCCAAACAAACAATTTCGGTCTTTTAAGAAATGCACTTCAGTTGACTCATGTGCATACACTTGAAAACAGCATGAGGACAAGTTTTGAGAAATGACTCAACTATTGTTGAAATACTCTTGATAGAAAGAAGCAGTTGGTTGCAGTTGGCATAGGAGAAAATGACTTTAAAACCAAATGACTCGACCAACAGGGCCAGGGGACACATGTAAATATTACATAATATAGGACTTCATGCCACCCCTTCCTTAAGTGTTTCAATGGCTGAAGAGAATGTAGCCAGGCAGCCTGCCTTCCCGCTGGAGACACAAAATGACTCAATCCAGCCCAATGCCTGACCTCCAATGTTCAAGTTAGCAAGAAATTAAAGAAGGTTGTAATGAGAGATGGTATTCAATGCTGTTGAAAGGTCAAGTCAGATCAAGGTGGCATTCTTCCGTTTATCAAGTGTTAACTTGATATGAGCCAAAATTTGTAACAGGGCATTTTCCATACTGTGTCGCAGGTGGAATCCAGACTGATTGTGGTATGAAAGGTTGCGCAGCTCCAGAAAAACAGACAGCTGGATATTGACAAGCTTTTGAAGTATTTTGGACGCTGCTGAGTGGAGGGAATTGGGCCAAAATTTGGGCAAGAAGTTATGATCCAGCGGTGTTTTTTTATAAAACTGAAGAACCATAGTCTGCTTCTAAGAGACTACCATGGTTACCATAGATAGTAAGGTGTTAAAAACGTTATTTATGATTGGGTTGATCCCCTTAACCATAGACATCAAAATGGACATTTGACAAGAATCAGTTTAAAAAACTGATTTGCAGTTTAGTATAGCAGCTTTAAAATCCTCAAACGAGATAAGGCTCAGCTGAGAAAGCACACAGAGCTTGCAGGTGATCTTATTCACAAGAGTCTTTCCATCCAGGGAAAAAGATTGTTTGAATTAACTCCTCTGAATTTTAAGAATATTTTCCTAAAAAAAAATATGCAAACCTGTCACAAAGTTTCTGGGAATGATTAGCACACCAATTGAATGCCTTAGGTGTCAAGAAGGAAGAAAAATTAACAATATAAAAAAAATCTTGTGAGCCATTGATATATGAAATGATCTGAACTGAATTAAAAGCAGCATGATAGGTCTTCAAGGCTGCCTTTTTAATGACCTTACTTGCCAGAGAATGATCATTATGCTGCTCTCTTTCCAACTTCTTAAACGCCCTACTTTCTAAAGCAAGGCACAGAGAAACCAAGGCGCAGAGAGGCAGTGGTTGCACTCTTTCCTTGACTGAGGTGAGGCTGAAGTCTCAGCATCTCAATGAAGCTAACCAGTGACTCTGTCAGCATTGTGTTAATCCGTGTCTGATTGGGGAAAAACTGTGTTCAAAAGGAATTCAACAAACTCCTTTGGCCTTATCATAATCCAAGCCTTGGTTTGTCTATTGTCATGTCATATTTGGACTCTCGCTCCTAAGCAAGACTGCTTGTTTAGGGATGACAACACTTTTATTTGTGGGTGACAAGGGGCTAGATGTAGCAACCGTTTTGCATGGTGCAAACTGCGAAATTCGCAGTTTGCGCCATGCAAAACGGGCATCGCGATGCACATTCCCATTTTGCGAGTTGGTACCGACTCGCAAAATGGGAATGCGACTCGCAAATAGAAAGGGGTGTTCCCTTCCTATTTGCGATTCGCACCGCGATGCAGATTTACTTTGCGACCGTGAACGCGGTCTCAAAGCAATTTGCAGTTAGCACCCATGTCAAATGGGTGCTAACTCATTCGCAAAAGGGAACCACTGCCTACTCTGAAAAAATGAAACCAAATG
The DNA here is from genome assembly GCF_031143425.1 of Pleurodeles waltl. Classification (NCBI taxonomy): domain Eukaryota; kingdom Metazoa; phylum Chordata; class Amphibia; order Caudata; family Salamandridae; genus Pleurodeles; species Pleurodeles waltl. The sequence goes on from NC_090445.1 coordinate 1,300,601,379, forward strand.
GTTTCATTTTTTCTTTTGTATTGCAACTCGTTTTCCTTTAAGGAAAACGGGCTGCAATACAAAAAAAAAACTGCTTTATTAAAAAAGCAGTCAAAGACATGGAGGTCTGCTGTCTTCAGCAGGGCACCATCCCTGTGAGTGCAGGGAATCGCAAGGGGGTCGCAAATTGTGACCCACCTCTTTAATATTAATGAGGTTGGTCTTTGCGACCCCCTTGCGATTCGCAGATGGTGTCATGGACACCATTCTGCATATGATTTTGCGAATCGCAAATTGCGAGTCGCTCCAACTCGCAATTTCCGAGTCGCAAAATCATCTCTACCTACATCTGGCCCTAAGTCACATTTTGAATAGGTTTATTGAAAACACTGCAATCTGTGATAAAATGCATGAGCTGTAATGATTAGGATAATGAACTGTAAAAGAAGGAGAATTGTAAAAATGAGAGTTGTGAATATAAAACCTCCAATCATCTTATAATAAACATGAAATGTAAAATTCCTAGCAAAGAAAGCCTGATCTCTACTTTGAGAGCTAGGTATGATAAACCTAATCTGCTAGTACCATCTCTATGAGAAACACCCCCAAAGCTTGTTACCTTGGAATTAGGTCTCTGGGTCAGACTTTGGTGACACAAAGGATGAGTTCTGCAGCATGGTGACATGCAGCATAGATGACATCTGGAAGGAGCCCCTCTAATGACCTTGTCTATCTGATATGTCTTTATACAGATCATGTAGGGTCTCTGATGCAGGTATGTTTCTAGACAACTGATAAGGAGGCAGCTTTGTGGGGGCAATTACATAAACACTCCCCAACAATTGCACATTATGTTCCTGTCACATATAAGTGAGAAAGGGACGTGAAAACTATACCTACGTACATCACTGATCATAACACTGAAAATGATGCCTTCACAGAGTGGCATTGATAATGCAAATCAAAAAATTTCTATAAAGTATAAACAATGGCAGCCTTCTTAGAAGAAATAATAAAATAAATTAAATAATACAGAGCAAGCTAAGCAAGTTAAAAGTCACTAGGTGACAAGGGCACAGGCCTGCAAGTCAAAGGCTAAGCTAAACTCCTGAGTTCCAATAAGAACTAAAGTGGATTCACCACACCCTTCCCATTGCTAAAGCAATGATGCTACCTTGCTAGCAAGGTTGTATGAGTCGAAAAGTAAAATGCTCTGAGCTAAAAGTCTAAAAGCTAATTAAATGCTAATTAACAACTAAGCTAAAAACATAAAAAAAGAGATAAAATGTCAACCATGACAAGCACAGCAGGCCAAATGTGAGCCAAGTGAGTAAGGCAATTTGGGGCTAATATTTAAGATTTTAAATAAGGTCAATGGTCGAATCATTTAACAATAATCATGGTTTTGAAGAATGTCTTCAAAGTCTCCAAAGTCATCAAATGGGAGTGGGTCCATAAAGGACTCCATATCATCAGATTTCAGATCGTTAACAGGTTTGGCAGACAGATTCACAGAGCAGAGCAGATGCCACAGGCGCAGGATCACCCGCATAGACAGTACCATCCTGTTGCATAGGCTCTCATTATTCTAATGATACTACTGGGTTTCGAGTGGCAGAATCGCCTGTGGTGTGGGAGACTGAGTCCGACCCACTGCAAGTGATACCTGTCACTCCAATTTGGGTTTTGCTCCGGCAAACTAGTAGTGCCTCATCTCTACCCAAGGGCAGGGATGATTGGGCAGCCAAGCACATGACATAATTGGTTTCTCAGGAAAGCCGTGGTCACACAGGTCACTTCCATTTCTCTCAGTTACATTAGTCTTATATACATAATAACAAACAGAGGCAGTATATGTTTCAATAAGATTTTAATGAAGGGACTGCATCTTAGATAACAAAGCGTGAGCTGCAATAACCAGGTGACACAACATAATAAGATTACAATTTTGACTAGGAGAGTAAAGCATAGAATTAACGCTACCAAGTTGTCACTAAAGTCAATTGGCTAATTCCTACTTAGGCTATATTAGAGCACAGCGTGTTAAGCTCTAATTCTGCCCTTCAGGTTCCCCTGGGAAGGCATCATCCCCCATACCTGAGCAAAGGCCTAAAGTCTGAGTTAGCTTTGGCAAGGAAGCATTTAGCAATCGGCATACAGTCATGGTTCTCTGGCTGGATTCTCCCTTTAACGTGTAAAGGACAGGGAAATGTTTTATAACAAAACTGCTGATGTTCTGAGAAACTGTCCCTATGTAAGGATGTGTATTTTCTATGAATGTCAGAGACTAAACTTATATCACGTTCACCGGCAACCTATCTTTCTGCAGCCTTGAAAGAAGAACAGAGTGAGCAAGAATGTCTTGTTTGAGAACAGAGTGCTGGCCTAGGCAAAAACAAGCAGATAGAAGAAAATAAAACAAGGCCGTAAAAGTGACTACTGTAAAAATAATAAAGCACGCTGAATAAAACATCTCTAGGTGAAAGTGCACAGCGACAGGCCTAGTATGCTAAAATAATGTGCATGAAGCTTATAACTAAAATGGCTACACAACAATCCATAGTACCAAATGTCATTAGAGCCAAGTTGTTCACAAGTGTTGTTTTATAAGTGGCCTTGCGAATCAACCTCAGTGTCATGGGGCATGACTGTGAATGAACCCTCATCAGGAACATCAGCAGTTCCTTGCCCACAGAAGGCAATAGCTGAACAGCAAGGCACACCAATGATAGACACTTGAAGAGGCACCGGGGCAATGAAAGACAGGTTGCATGCACCATAGGTCTGGGCGGAATGGAAATGACCAATCATGCTCCAATTCTTCCAGGAACAGAGCACCAAAGAACCTCACCCTGCAATCATGACACAGCTGGGCTGGTGGTCGTGCATCACTTTTCCTAGCTGAGAAATCCCAACCACTGCATATTAGGAATAGCAGTATCAATATTCCATCAATCAGGGTCAAAGTCACAGGAAATCCACCAAACACACTTGAAAAGAGTTAGTGGATATCTGAAGGAATGACTCAAAAGACAGTGTGGAGGGTGGAAACAAATCCAGACCTGACAGCCTTAAAGAAGTGTACAATCATTCAGTGCTCGAGGCATTTAAAATTTTATAGACCAGCTCTTCAAAATGCTTGGGAAAGTTGGTATTTAATAAGGATTGTATCTCGACTGATGATCTCGCTATTTGGAGAGCATACGTCTTACTGGCTGATTTCAAAGCTACTTGTTTTTGGAACAGTAGCTCCTTTAGTCTGCTCAGCTTGTCAAAATTTACTTTAGTAGTATCAATGTGAGGCCACGTATCTGCTACTCTTGTCTCTTGTTTGGGGGGAATAAAGCATGTCCACAGCAAGTTACAATTTGAGAAATTGCTTAGGCAATTCCTGCTCTCAATCTGCAGCAATTCTGATCATTCAGGACCACATAACTTCCATTTGAAAGTGAATGAAATGCTGGACAATTCAAAGGGAAGGGAGTACCCTTCAGAAAGCATGCCAAGTTCATGGCCTCCACAGTGCAAAAGCTACGAAGGGACGCCTGTTTGCAAACCATTGAAAGACTAACAGTAGTCTCACATTTATTTCCGCTCAGAAAGACCTGTTTCGCTGTTCAGACATTTGAACTGGAAAGGCAACTAACACTCTTCCTTAATAGACCTATATCCTAGCTGCTCATTTCTGCCCACAGCAAAATATTTCAAACATTTTGTGAAACAAAAGGTGGAAATTGGCAGATTTAAAATGCCATGCACAAGCCATAGTGTTGATGATGTCTCAGATACAGTGAAGGGTAGCTTTTCAAAAGTTCCTATGTTAAGCATGGTGTAGCTTGCTTCCTTTTAGCTATTATCTGTTGCTCCATGGATAAACTAAAAGCAGCAAACAAGTCACTACTCATGATTTATTTGATGTATTTCCATAGGTTGTGGCCAGGTTTAAGAATCTGCAATGTCCAACCCCACAGCATAATGGAACACAACTGACTTTGCCCATGTTGTTAAAGGGACATGTCATGCTGAATGATATCAATCACAGAAGACACAAAATTATTAAGTGTGTATATTCTGTTGGACAGAATATTCATGGCATTGTAGACAACAGCTAAAGCCTTTTCCATATTTTCCTTATCTATCTGCATTAAACATGCAGCTGCTTCCAGATATCATTGTATATGTCATGCAGGAATTATTTAGAGCGTTGTTTTCGTGGACCTAGCAAGAAATCTTCAAGTCTACTTCCTCTGACAGGAGACTAAGATGGTCCTTAACTGTTGGTAAGGTATTAGTGCATAACCATTGTTGGCAGTTTACCCATACTATGGGCCTGATTCAGACCTTGGCGGGCGGCCGAGGCCGCCCGCCAAGGTCCCGCTGACAAATGACCGCACCGCGGTCAAAAGACCGCGGCGGCCATTCATACATTTCCGCTGGGCCGGCGGGCGCTCTCCAAAAGAGCGCCCGCCGGCCCAGCGAAAATGCCCCTGCAACGAGGATGCCGGCTCCGAATGGAGCCGGCGGAGTTGCAGGGGTGCGACGGGTGCAGTGGCACCCGTCGCGTATTTCAGTGTCTGCATAGCAGACACTGAAATACTTTGTGGGGCCCTCTTACGGGGGCCCCTGCAGTGCCCATGCCATTGGCATGGGCACTGCAGGGGCCCCCAGGGGCCCCGCGGCACCCCCTACCGCCATCCTGTTCCTGGCGGGAGACCCGCCAGGAACAGGATGGCGGTAGGGGGTGTCAGAATCCCCATGGCGGCGGAGCGCGCTCCGCCGCCATGGAGGATTCTGCAGGGCAGCGGGAAACCGGCGGGAGACCGCCGGTTTCCCGCATCTGACCACGGCCGAACCGCCGCGGTCAGAATGCCCTGCGGGGCACCGCCGGTCTGTCGGCGGTGCTCCCGCCGACCCTGGCCCCGGCGGTCAGAGACCGCCGGGGTCAGAATGACCCCCTATATACAGTAACTATACCAGAGTGTTGACCCAATAAATGGCGAGGGTCTAGCCGGCTAATCTTGAAAGCCCCTGAGGAATTAATAAAATGTGCGTGACACCCATTTGGGTTCAAATACTACAATAACCACCCACCAGGACTTGAAAGTGTAGATTTAAAGGTACCATTCTGGTCCCAAGCATTTAAGGGGTTATTCTAACTTTGGAGGAGTGTTAATCCATCCCAAAAGTGACGGTAAAGTGCCGGATATACCACCAGCCGTATTACGAGTTCCATAGGATATCATGGACTCGTAATACGGCTGGTGGTAAATCCGTCACTTTTCCGTCACTTTTGGGACGGATTAACACCTCCTCCAAAGTTAGAATAACCCCCTTAATTCTTCCTCAGTAACATTTAGGAATGTTTGCCTGTTGGTGAATTTGGCTGGTGTTGGGATGCTGGGCACGTTCATTTTTTAATTTTTGATAACCCTTGGCAGGACGTTTTCTGATCTGATCAAAATATAATTTGTACAGGAAAAAGGTATGCTCTAAACAACGCCTCCCTACCCTGAATTTTCCAATCTTGTGTTCCCCATATACCTTGCACATCTATAGTGCTTTTCAAGTACTCATAACCTTCAACAGCAAGTCAGGAAAAAAAGGAATCTGAATAGATTTATTTGGTGTTGGTTAGCAAAATTGTTCTTATTTTAGGAGTTGGTAATTTAAGATAATATGGCACTGCGTTTGTAGTGTCATGCCCAGAAAAGTATGCAAATATGTCAACATATGATATGGGCTCCCTCCCACTGTGTTTAATTAAATAATAACCTATGTCTAGTTGCTCCATGCAGAAAGTAATGTCCCCAATGATGATAACAGAACACTTAGGGGGTCATTCTGACCTCGGCGGTAAAAGTCGCATACCGCCGGCCAGAAGGCCGCCATAACACCGCCGCGGCCGCGGTAAACCGCCACGGTCATTCTGACCCGCAACTGGCAAACCGCCAAAAACCCGACATCCACAAAAGTCCGCCACACCAAAGGTCAGCGGGAAACTGGCGATGACCAAACCTCCACCGTCACGCCAACAGAAATACGCCCATACCATTACGACCCACAAATCCCTGCAGCGGTCTTGCAACCGCGGTATTCCATTGGCGGTACACACCGCTGCGGTCAAAATACACACACCTTTACAAAACACTACCACATTGGACAATTCAAAATACACACACCTGAGACACATACACACACCACTCCCACACACCCAATTAAATATAAAACACACACCCACATCACCCACAAACCCCTACGACCACAATTGCGAGTGAAGGACAGAGAGAGAGAGCACAGCATAGAGTACACCATCACACAGAGGCAAATCACAACATCACCCACACAATTTCCACGCACAAAACACCATACAACACCACACACACCACACTCTACAACACATACACCACTCCTCACCTTATCCACACCACCCCATGGCACCCCAAAGACACCCCAGGTTCTCTGACGCAGAACTCAGGGTAATGGTGGAGGAAATAGTTTGTGTAGAGCGCCAGCTCTTCGGTGCACAGGTGCAGCACACCACCATTGCCAGGAAGATGGAGCTATGGCAAAGAATAGTGGACAGGGTCAACGCTGTGGGACAGCATCCACGCAATCGGGACGACATCAGGAAGCAGTGGAACGACCTACGGGGGAAGGTGCGTTCCACATTATCAAGGCACAACATTGCGGTGCAGAAGACTGGCGGCGGACCCCCACCCACTCCCCCAGAATTCCCAGCATGGGAGGAGGAAGTCTTGCACATCCTGCATCCTGAGGGCCTCGCAGGAGTAGGCGGAGGAATGGACTCTGGTAAGTCAAATCTTCACTACTCCATTTCCCCCACCCCGCCTGCATGCCAAATCATACCCCCACCCTCACCCCCACCCCCATCACACCAGTGATGTGGGAGACTGAGTCCGACCCACTGCATGGGCACTGCAGGGGCCCGCAGGGGCCCCGCGGCACCCCCTACCGCCATCCTGTTCCTGGCGGGAGACCCGCCAGGAACAGGATGGCGGTAGGGGGTGTCAGAATCCCCATGGCGGCGGAGCGCGCTCCGCCGCCATGGAGGATTCTGCAGGGCAGCGGGAAACCGGCGGGAGACCGCCGGTTTCCCGCATCTGACCACGGCCGAACCGCCGCGGTCAGAATGCCCTGCGGGGCACCGCCGGTCTGTCGGCGGTGCTCCCGCCGACCCTGGCCCCGGCGGTCAGAGATCGCCGGGGTCAGAATGACCCCCTATATACTGTAACTATACCAGAGTGTTGACCCAATAAATGGCGAGGGTCTAGCCGGCTAATCTTGAAAGCCCCTGAGGAATTAATAAAATGTGCGTGACACCCACTTGGGTTCAAATACTACAATAACCACCCACCAGGACTTGAAAGTGTAGATTTAAAGGTACCATTCTGGTCCCAAGCATTTAGGGGGTTATTCTAACTTTGGAGGAGTGTTAATCCATCCCAAAAGTGATGGTAAAGTGCCGGATATACCACCAGCCGTATTACGAGTTCCATAGGATATCATGGACTCGTAATACGGCTGGTGGTAAATCCGTCACTTTTCCGTCACTTTTGGGACGGATTAACACCTCCTCCAAAGTTAGAATAACCCCCTTAATTCTTCCTCAGTAACATTTAGGAATGTTTGCCTGTTGGTGAATTTGGCTGGTGTTGGGATGCTGGGCACGTTCATTTTTTAATTTTTGATAACCCTTGGCAGGACGTTTTCTGATCTGATCAAAATATAATTTGTACACGAAAAAGGTATGCTCTAAACAACGCCTCCCTACCCTGAATTTTCCAATCTTGTGTTCCCCATATACCTTGCACATCTATAGTGCTTTTCAAGTACTCATAACCTTCAACAGCAAGTCAGGAAAAAAAGGAATCTGAATAGATTTATTTGGTGTTGGTTAGCAAAATTGTTCTTATTTTAGGAGTTGGTAATTTAAGATAATATGGCACTGCGTTTGTAGTGTCATGCCCAGAAAAGTATGCAAATATGTCAACATATGATATGGGCTCCCTCCCACTGTGTTTAATTAAATAATAACCTATGTCTAGTTGCTCCATGCAGAAAGTAATGTCCCCAATGATGATAACAGAACACTTAGGGGGTCATTCTGACCTCGGCGGTAAAAGTCGCATACCGCCGGCCAGAAGGCCGCCATAACACCGCCGCGGCCGCGGTAAACCGCCACGGTCATTCTGACCCGCAACTGGCAAACCGCCAAAAACCCGACATCCACAAAAGTCCGCCACACCAAAGGTCAGCGGGAAACTGGCGATGACCAAACCTCCACCGTCACGCCAACAGAAATACGCCCATACCATTCCGACCTACAAATCCCTGCAGCGGTCTTGCAACCGCGGTATTCCATTGGCGGTACACACCGCTGCGGTCAAAATACACACACCTTTACAAAACACTACCACATTGGACAATTCAAAATACACACACCTGAGACACATACACACACCACTCCCACACACCCAATTAAATATAAAACACACACCCACATCACCCACAAACCCCTACGACCACAATTGCGAGTGAAGGACAGAGAGAGAGAGCACAGCATAGAGTACACCATCACACAGAGGCAAATCACAACATCACCCACACAATTTCCACGCACAAAACACCATACAACACCACACACACCACACTCTACAACACATACACCACCCCTCACCTTATCCACACCACCCCATGGCACCCCAAAGACACCCCAGGTTCTCTGACGCAGAACTCAGGGTAATGGTGGAGGAAATAGTTTGTGTAGAGCGCCAGCTCTTCGGTGCACAGGTGCAGCACACCACCATTGCCAGGAAGATGGAGCTATGGCAAAGAATAGTGGACAGGGTCAACGCTGTGGGACAGCATCCACGCAATCGGGACGACATCAGGAAGCAGTGGAACGACCTACGGGGGAAGGTGCGTTCCACATTATCAAGGCACAACATTGCGGTGCAGAAGACTGGCGGCGGACCCCCACCTACTTCCCCAGAATTCCCAGCATGGGAGGAGGAAGTCTTGCACATCCTGCATCCTGAGGGCCTCGCAGGAGTAGGCGGAGGAATGGACTCTGGTAAGTCAAATCTTCACTACTCCATTTCCCCCACCCCGCCTGCATGCCAAATCATACCCCCACCCTCACCCCCACCCCCATCACACCAACTCCTTGCAAATGGCTCACCATCACATCCCACCCATTCCAAAACCTAGCCCTGCGTGCGTCCCCAAAGCCTGGACACCCATCCCCAAAGCATGCCCACTGCACATACCCATCACCCCCACAAGCCACCGTCACAAAAGCCCCCACAAGGGAATGCCAGCACTGGGGGACACGGCCACCCACCCATTACACGAAATGCCACACACAGAAGCAATAACCATACTCTTATACCCCTGCAGGACCCGAACGCCACCACACCGCCACAGAGGGTCCAGAGATGTCCATCCCACCCCCAGAAGAGGCCCCCAGTGATGACAGCAGCTCTGTCTCCCTGGACCCTGATGACCAGCCCGGCCCATCGGGGACCTCGGGACAGTCGGTTCCCCACAGACAGCCACAGGCTACACCAGACCTAACCCCCTCTGGGAACACCAGCACAGCTCCCACCCAGCGGGCCCATGCCTCTGTCCCCAGGACACGTCAATCAGCGGTGTGTCCACCACTACAGGGCACCCAGGTTGACCCACCACCCCAACAACAACAGGGACCTGGGGGCAGTGGTAGTGGGCACACCGTCCAGGGGACAGAGGCCCAGGGAAACAGGGCAACTGGGAGGGCTGCTGTGCGACAGGGTGGGGACAGGCCTAGGGAACAGACTCTCCAAGAGGCCCTCTCCTTCATCATGGGAGCATACCACCACTCCCAGGAGACGATGGCTACGGTACTGGCCAGGTTCCAGGACATCCAGGTCATGCAGGAGCAACAGTACATGGGGTTCAGAGAGGAACTGAGGAACATTAGTTCCGCAATGGGGACCATCGTCGTGGCCCTAACCCAGATAGTCACCACATTGCGGGACCATGTGGCACCACAAAGGGCCCCTGTCACTAGCCTGGACCAGGAACTGCCTACCACCTCCGCCGGCGCTAGTGGACAGGAGGCCCTCACACAACGACAGGCCACCAGAACCCCACCTCCTGCAGAAGAAGAACCACCCCGCAAGCGGAACCTGAGATCTCACAAGAAGACAGAGTAGGGTTGCAAGACCCCCGCCAGCAAACGATACCCCCTGATGTCATCCCACTGTCCCACATTGTCACCCTGTCCAACCTTGAACTGCCCCTGCTCCATCCTTCCACAGGCATATGGACAATGCACCTGTGCGACTGAGAACTGAACTCTGCCATGGACATTACTCCACCATCACCCATCCCCGTTTTACAATCATGTTCCTTAAATTTAGCACTTGAATTAAATCACTTCTTGCACTAAAAAAATCTGGAGTCTGCTTGTATTTTGAACAAATGTATTAGACATAACGGTGCCAAAATGTTCAGTTACATTGTGATGACAACATACCACTGTCACACAGCTGTAGTCCATGGGCAAACAAAGCAGAGGTCACGCAGTGGGGCCCACAGCTCTGAAAACGGAAGGTAAAGTCACAACTCAGTTAACAGGAACTGGGGGGGAACTCAGACAGTAGAGAGGCAGGAGACTTTAAGTACATGTAAAATGGCGGGGTTGATTCGTACCTGTGTGCTACTGAAAATACTGTTGTATCACTGTGTCCCTGTTGTCTGTGTCATCCCCGTCGTCCTCCTCCTCTTCACTCTCCACAGGCTCCACAGCTGCTACAACACCACCATCTGGACCATCCTCCTGCAGGAAAGGCACCTGGCGTCGCAAAGCCAGGTTGTGAAGCATACAGCAGGCCACGATGATATGGCACACCTTCTTTGGTGAGTACATTAGGGATCCCCCTGTCATATGCAGGCACCTAAACCTGGCCTTCAGGAGGCCGAAGGTTCTTTCTATAATCCTCCTAGTTCACCCATGGGCCTCATTGTAGCGTTCCTCTGCCCTTGTCCTGGGATTCCTCACTGGGGTAAGTAGCCACGACAGGTTGGGGTAACCAGAGTCACCTATTAGCCACACACAGTGTCTCTGTAGCTGTTCCATCACATAAGGGATGCTGCTATTTCGCATGATGTACGCGTCATGCACTGACCCAGGGAACTTGGCATTTACATGGGAGATGTACTGTCAGCCAAACAGACCACCTGGACATTCATAGAATGATAACTTTTTCTGTTCCTGTACACCTGCTCACTTCCACTGGGGGGAACCAAGGCCACATGGGTCCCATCAATGGCACCAATGATGTTGGGGATATGTCCAAGGGCATAGAAATCACCCTTCACTGTAGCTAAATTGGCCACCTCAGGGAAAACAATGTAGCTCTGCATGTATTTCATCAGGGCAGACAACACTCTGGACAAAACCTTAGAAAACATAGGCTGAGACATCCCTGATGATATGGCCACTGTTGTTTGGAATGATCCATTTGCCAAAAAATGGACCGCTGGGCCCTTCCTGTCAAGCACTGCTCCGCTGGGCCCTTCCTGTCAAGCACCGCTCCGCTGGGCCCTTCATCTCAAGCACCGCTCCGCTGGGCCCTTCCTGTCAAGCAGCGCTCCGCTGGGCCCTTCATCTCAAGCACCGCTCCGCTGGGCCCTTCATCTCAAGCACCACTCTGCTGGGCCCTTCCTGTCAAGCACCGCTCCGCTGGGCCCTTCCTGTCAAGCACCGATCTGCTGGGCCCTTCATCTCAAGCACCTCTACGCTGGGCCCTTCATCTCAAGCACCGCTCCGCTGGGCCCTTCATCTCAAGCACCGCTACGCTGGGCCCTTCCTGTCAAGCACTGCTCCGCTGGGCCCTTCCTGTCAAGCACCGCTCCGCTGGGCCCTTCATCTCAAGCACCGCTCCGCTGGGCCCCGCTGTCTCTGCACCGCTCAGCTGGGCCCTTCCTGTCAAGCACCGCTCCGCTGGGCCCTTCATCTCAAGCACCGCTGGCCCATTGGCAGGGCCGGATCTGTGTAGGGCAGGGCTTCACGAAGCACTCTGGGCACCATGCCTCCTCCATAACCAGTGGAGTCTGTAATCCACCAGATGGACTGTGGCTTTGCACTCCCCAGGATGGTACAGTGGGCAATCCACCCACTGAAAAGACTTGTGAGACTGTGGCTTTGCACTCCCCAGGATGTTACAGTGGGCAATCCACCCACTGTAGAGGCTTGAGAGACTGTGGCTTTGCACTCCCCAGGATGGTACAGTGGGCAATCCACCCACTGTAGAGACTTGAGAGACTGTGGCTTTGCACTCCCCAGGATGGTACAGTGAGCATGGAGGCCCCTCGTGGATCTGGCGTCATGGACTCATGTGGCTGAGGTGCCCCCCCTTCCCTTCCCCCTGAGGTGCCTGTGGTTTTATTATCTGATGCCCCAGCAGTGTTCTCTCCAATGGAATCGGGTCTCGTGTGTGGGCTTTGCCCATGTGTTAAAACACATTGGCCCATGAACAATGGCATGTAGCCAATATGTGCCGGACTTTTGGACTATGTATACATTGTTCATGTTGTGATTTCTTTATTTTAAAAATCCCATATTTCACTTAAGTTCAAATATGCCTTAATATACTTCTATTTTAATGATCATTTTATTTTGTCTTTAAATTATTCCGGGGGGTTTGGGGGGTGTAAATCTGACGTGTTGCTCTGCATTGGTGTGTGGGGATTTGGGGGGGGGGGGGTGTCGCGTATCTGTGTCCCCGTAATCTTTTCTCCTCCCCCCTCCCCTGTGTCGTAGGTGCAGTACTCACCCTTGTCTCCTGCGGCGGCGTTCGTGCTCCTGGTAGAGGAGCAGGTAGACAATCGCTGGTAGGATGTTTAATTCGGGTTCCATGCTGTCCAGATTCCTCGTGGAGTGTATAGAGGTGAGCATTTTCCCGTTCGTGGTCTGTTTCCGCCATGTTTTTATCGGCGGGGCTCTCGCCCCGGAAAAGGTGGCGGATTGGTGGGTCATGATAGGGTGGGCGGTACATTGTCTGCCGCCTGTCTGTTGGCTTTGACCGCCGCGCTGTTTGTTTGCCCCGCCATGGCGGTCGGAGTGTTAAAGTGGCGGCCTGTGTTGGCGGTTCCCGCCAGGGTCAGAATTCCATTTTTTTTACCGCCTGCCTGTTGGCAGGTTGGCCGCCGCTTTAACACCGACCGCTAGGGTTGGAATGACTCCCTTAATCCGTTGTTTTCATATACACATCATCACTTTCAAATACAGTGTAATCCTGCAGCTCAGCAAGCATAAAATCAACTGTTTTAATATCTCAGTTTTCTGAAAAACTAGGTGTAATTACATCGGTCATTGACATTTTGATACATAAGGAATTTGGATAACTTCAGAAGCTCCATATATATCAAATTGAACTTTATCCCAAACAATCCCATCCAGAATTGATACTGCTGGAATGTTCACAATGCACAAGTCTCTTAGGTCCTTATGTGAGGAAAGATGTGGTGTTAGAACTTCATCCACTGGCTTGACAGAAGAGCACTCAGGAAGATAATGACCATTTATCAAGAGAAAGAAAACAGTCACAAAACCAATCCATATCAGAAAGGCAAACAAGTCAGTAGTGTCCACAGATAATTCCATGGGTAAAACAAATACTTATTTTTGAGCAATATGTCAGAAATGGGGTCTTTGGTTGGCAGTCAGGTTACCCCCTGTCCAAGCAAGGACCCTCACTCTAGTCAGGGTAAAGGAGAAACACTCCTGGTTAACCCCTACTCACCCCCTTGGTAGCTTGGCATGAGCAGGCATGCTTAACTCAGAAGCAATGTGTAAATTGTTCCAACACAGACACAGTAATACAGTGAAAGCACTACAAACTGGGCACCACACCAGTTTACAAAAATAAGTGATATTCATCTAAATCAAACAAGACCAAAATGACAAAAATCCAACATACAACAGTTAAAATATGAATTTTCAAAAGAATAAGGCCCTCATTTTAACCCTGGCGGGCAGCAATCACCACCCATCAAGTCGAAACCGCCGGGCGGCCGCCAATGCGGCCACACTCCCACGGGGCCTATTTGAAGATCCCCGCTGGGCGGAAACCTGGTTTCCGGCCGCCGGCCCAGCGGGGATCTTAGCCGCAACACGGGAGCCGGCTCCAAATGGAGCCGGCGGTGTTGCGGCTGTGCGACGGGTGCAGTTGCACCCGTCACGCTTGTCACTGTCTGCTATGCAGACAGTGAAAAGCTGCATGGGGCCGTGGCAGGGGGCCCGTGACTCCCCTTCCCGCCAGCCTTTTCATGGCCGTTCAAACCACCATGAAAAGGCTGGCGGGAGGGGGACTCGTAGTCCCCTGGGCAGCGCTGCAAGCACCGCTGCCCTGGGGGATTTAAACCGCCGGGAGTAAAGTGGCGGGAAACTGCTGGTCTCGGCGGTGCGACCACGGCACTTCCGCAACGGTCGTAATTCCCCAGGAAGAATCGCCAGCCTGATGGCGGTGCTTCCGTCAAAACAGCCCTGGAGGTCAAAGACCGCCACGGTGCGAATGATCCCCTAAGAGTCTTACTCCACAGCAAACAATGGAAACGATGAGTTTGCACAAAGTACCTAGTTAGCTTAAAAAATAAAGCCGCATGGACGAGCGTGCATCAGAAAAAGAAGTGATGCATTGATTCCTTCCTTGCAAGGAAGGCTGTGCATCATTTCTTCTAAGGTTGGGTTGGCGATTTGTCGATTTTCTCCCTCAGATGAGAGCGATGCGTCGATTTCCAAACATGGCACCTCAGATCTGCGAAGAGTCAGAATGATGTTGACGCCCAGGGACGCTGTGTGGAAAATCCAGTTTCACGGTGTTACAAAACAGCGCTGCATGGGGTTTGCATCATTATCAGCAGCCGCAAGACAGTGTTGCGCATCGTTTCTCCAGGTGCGATGCCTTGATCTCCCAGCCGTGATGCAGGTCGAGCATTAATTTTTGCCACTAAGCTGGCAGTGCGTCGTTTAGCAGCGGCGTTGCAGATTGTGTGTTGAAAATTTCCCTGCATGGCTTTCTGTGCATGGATTTTCAGCACCTGTTCTTACAACTTTACCTTTCAAGGGCCCAGGGACTAGATAGTGTACACCACTTGGCAGGGGAGTAGCATCAGCAGAGAGTCCAGGTTTTAGCAACAGAAGTCTTTGATGACCGTGAGACTTCAAGCCCTTGGAGATTCTTCACAAGCAGGAATATCCCACAAAGTCCAGTCTTTCTACCCTATCACAGGGAGAGGAAGCAACTGCAAGATAGTCCAACGAAGCACAGTCACAGGTAGGGGCAGCACTGCTCCTCAGTACTTCAGCTCTTCTCCTTGGCAGAGGTTCCTCTTGAATCCAGAAGTGATCTAATTTTCAGGGGGTTGGGTCCAATACTTATACCCCCTTTCTGCCTTTGAAGCAGGCATACTTCAAAAGAAAGTTTCTGTTGTTCCCAAGATCCTGCCTTGCTCGGGCCAGGCCCCAGACACAAATCAGGGGGTTGGAGAGTGCATTGTGAGAGGGCAGGCACAGCCCATTCAAGTGTAAGTGACTGCTCCTCCTTCTACTCCAGCACAAATGGCTCATCAGGATATGCAGGCTGCACCCCAACTCCCTTTGTATCACTGTCTAAAGAGTATTCACAAACAGACCAACTGTCAAACTGACACATACAGGGAATCCAAAAACAGGCAGAATCACAGAATGGTTTAATCAGGAAAATGCACACTTTCTAAAAGTGGCATTTTCAAACTGGCAATTTAAAAATCAACTTTACCAAAATATATATTTTTAAATTGTGAGTTCAGAGACACCAAACTCCCGATTTATATCTGTTCCCAAAGGGAATCTGCACTTACAAGTTATTAAAGGCAGCCCCCATGTTAACCTATGAGAGGGTTAGGCCTTGCAACAGTGAAGACTGAATTTAGCAATATTTCATTGTTAGGACAGAAACACACATCAGTACATGTCCCACCTTTAACATACACTGCACCCTGCCCTTGGGGCTACCTAGGGCCTACCTTAGGGGTGCCTTCCATGTATGAAAAGGGGAGGCTTGGGCATGGATGTGGGTACAATTGCCAAGTGGAATTGGCAGTTTAAAACTGCACACACAGACACTGCAGTGGCAGGTCTGAGCCATGTTTATAGGGCTACTCATGTGGGTGGCACAACCAGTGCTGCAAGCCCACTAGCAGCATTTGATTTACAGGCCCTGGGCACCTCTAGTGCACTTTACTAGGGACTTACTAGTAAATTAAATATGTCAATCATGAATAATCCAATTACACATACATTTTACATAGGAGCACTTGCAACTTAGCTGTTTTTAGCGGTGGTAAAGAGCACAGAGTATCAAAAACAGCAAAAACAGAGTCCAGCACACATCAACAACCTGGGAAGCAGAGGTATAAAAGTTAGGGGAGAGCATGCCAAGGATGCCAAGTCTGGTGCCATATATACAGTATACATGTCCTTGAGACAGTTCCACTTGCAGATGAAGTTGAAGAAAAGTCATCAAGGTTGATGAAATAACAAGAAGCAGTCTCTGTGAACACAGGAGCCAGTGCATTACTGGTGGATGGATTCACTTCGCATGTAGATAATGTCATTAGTTTATGTTGCATTGGAGTAATAGACAGCCACATCTTGGACAGTTTATGTTGGTGAAATGATAACAGGAATCAGCAGAAACTCATCCTCTGCCCTCCCCATGCTCGATAAGGCATTTGTAACACTATTGTTCATGCCGGTATATTCAGAGGTGTCATTGTTTCATCTTTGAAGATGTATATCCTGTTGGGTACTTAGAGGGGACCGGGGACTACACAAGGGATCTCAGGGTCTACTGGGCAGGATCGGCCACAAAATGCAATTTGATGTTATCAATAGAGACAATCTGTTACTTTTGGAACCTGGCAGCAGTTGTAAAATGACAGTTCTGGTAACTTGAAACCCCAAGACTGGAACTGGTGCTCTATAAAATGGGCAGATTTTATTCTGCTCAGCAATATTTTCACAAACCAGAACCTCAACTTTAGGAATCTAGCCTTTAGACATTGTTGGCAAATCCCTTATTCCTAAGGTGGTGGCACAGTGAATGAATTATCATCAAAAATTGTTGAAGCTCCTGTAAGACAGTGGGATGTTCATTTATGTTAAAAGGTGTGTCTGCAACCACCATACAAGGGCCATTTAGATCTGGGACATTCATAGGTATTCCAAAGGGGACCTCGTAAAGAGAGTGCCCTCCTTAGCACCGTCTTGGCAGATTATTCAGTGCTCTCTGGACCGTATATAAACTGTTGAAGCCAACTGCAGCCTGAACCTAATACTCTAGTGTAGGAGGCTGGCCTGGATTGTAGTGGGTACCTAAGGTACTTACACCTTATACCAGGTCCAGTTATCCCTTATTAGTGAAATATAGGCAGTGTCTAGCAGCTTAGGCTGTCTAGGGGTAGCTGTAGCAGAGCAGCCACAGCTGAACTAGGAGACATGCAAAGCTCTTGCAATACCACTATAGTCACACAGTACTTTTACAGAATAAAAAAACAATACTCAGGGTTACCAAAAATAAAGGTACTTTATTTTAGTGGCCCATGCCAAAAATATCTTAGAGGCAATACTCCTACTGTAGGTAAGTATTAAACACAATATATATATACTAGTAACCAAACTGATTTTAGAATAGTGCAAATATTGAAAAACACAATAGATTGCAAAGGGCCTAGGGGTAACACAAACCATATACTAAAATAGTGGAATGTGAAAGTCGGATTTCCTCCTAGGCAAGTGTAGTGTGTAGAGGGGTGCTGGGATTATAAGAAAACACCAAAGGTAATTAAAGTACCCCACCCCAGAGCCCAGGAAAACAGGATTAAAGTACAGCAAGTTTCCTCAGAACACACTAGAAGTTGTGGTAAAGGATTATGCAAGAACCAAGCAAGACTGCAAGAAGCCTACAATGGATTCCTGGACCTGAAGATCTGTGGAGAAAGGAGACCAAGTCCAGAAGTCGATGAAGAGTCCAGGAAGAACAGGAGCCACTGCCCATTTGGAAGAAGGTGCAAAAGTGGATTCTCCGGCTGGAAGAAAAATACAGAAATGCACCAATGAGGATGGCTGTGGGTTCCTGCTTGGCGCAGGATATATCCCACTTTGAGTCATTGGATGCAGGCTGTTTGCTTTACTGGATTCCAATAACAAGCCTTGGTTCATGCAAGAATGCAGTTTGCCCCAAAGAGGAGCTGCCCGGACCCAGGAGGGACCTGGGACTCAACTCAGACTGAGGAGACAGAGGGGGCGCTCAGCACTTCAGAGAGACCTCAGAAGACCAGGCAGCACCCATGGGTGTCCCAGGACACGGGAGAAAGGAGTTGCAAAGTGTGGTCATTGCAGGACTACACAGAGGGATACCACGCCGCTGGAGAACAACTCAGGGAGCTGCGCATTGCAGGACAGAGTGCTGGGGACCTGGGCTACGCGGTGCACAAAGAACTTTTAAAAGAAGCATACAGAAGTCTAAAGAGTTGCAGAGGACGCAATGCACAGGGGTACTGTCTGGCATGGGAAGGCAAGTCCTTACCTCTGTAGGAAAGTACCATCTTTCTTGGCATGTTACCCCCATTTTTACCTCTATGTCAGTATGTTTTTGCCTGCCTCACTGGGATCCTGCTGGTCAGGAACCCAGTGCTCATAGTTTATGGACTAAATGTGTGTGTGTTTGTATAGTGCTTAGCTGTGTCACTGAGGCACTGCTAACCAAGACCTCAGTGCTTATCCTCTCTCTGCTTTCAAATTTGTCACTATAGGCTAGGTGCTTTATTTACCAATTTCAATTGGCACACTGGACCCCTTTATAAGTACCTAGGAACCCAGGGAATTGGGATTCCAGGTGATCCTTAGGGGCTGCAGAATTTATTTTGCCACCCGTAAGGAGCTCAGACAAATTCTTCCACAGGCCTGCTATTGCAGCCTGCGTGAAAAAGTGCACACACTATTTCACAGCCATTTTCACTGCACTTAAGTAACATATACGTCACCTATATGTCTAACCTTCATCTACTGAAGGTTAGGTGCAAAGTTACTAAGTGTGAGGGCACCCTTACACTAACAAAAGTGCCCCCGCATAGATCAGGGCCAATTCCCAGGACTTTGTGAGTGCGGGTACCTCATTACACACGTGCGCTACATATAGGTCAATACCTATATGTAGCTTCACAATGGTAACTTCGAATATGGCCATGTAAGATGTCTAAGATCATGGAATTGTCCCCTCATTACAAATCTGGTATTGGGGAGCCAATTCCATGTATCCTGGGGGTTACACCATGGACCCCCAGTACTGAAAAAACAGCTCTCCGAGGCTTGCAATGCAGCTACAGCTGCTGCCACCTCAAAGACAGGGTTCTGTCCTCATGGGGTCTGAGCAGCTCAGTCCCAGGAAGGCAGAGCAAAGCATTTCCTTTGGGAGCAGGGTGTCACACCCTCTCCCTTTGGAAATAGGTGTTACAGGCTGGGGGAGTGCTAGCCTCCCCCAGATTCTGGAAATGCTTTGAAGGGCACAGATGATGTCCTCCTTGCATAAGCCAATCTACACTGGTTCAGGGACCCCCATTCCCTGCTCTGGCGCAAAACTGGACAAAGGAAAGGGGTGTGACCACTCCAGTGTCCCTCACTACCCCAGGGGTGATGCCCAGAGCTCCTCCAGTGTGTCCCAGACATCAGCCATCTTGTTTTCCAAGGTGTGGGGACACTCTGGAGGACTCTGAGTGGCCAGTGCCAGCAGGTGATGTCAGAGATGTTAGGCTTTCGGTGTTGCTGAGTCCCGCCTCTGTCTCCTCCTCCAAGGGGCGACCTCCTGGTCCTTCCTGGGCCATAGCAGCACGCAAAATCCTCAACCGCGACTCTTGCAGCTAGCAAGGCTTGTTTGCAGTTTTTCTGCATGGAAACAACTCTGCATCCTCCAGCACGCCGTGGGACATCTTCAGCCCTTTTGCACCTTCATCCAGGGTTTAGTCGGCCCCTGCCCCCCCCCCCCCGGACACTTGCGTGACTCTTGGACTTCGTTCCCTTCCTTTACAGGCCCTCAGGTCCAGGAATCCGTCTTCAGTGTTTGGCAGTCAGTTGTTGTCCTTGCAGAATCCCCTATCTCGACTTTACTGTCTTTCTGGGGTAGTAGGCTAACTTTACTCCTAATCAGGGTCTTTGGGGTGGGGTATCTTGGACACCCTTAGTGTTTTCTTACACTCCCAGTTAACCTCTACACACTACACTAGGCCTGGGGTCCATTCGTGGTTCGCATTCCACTTTTGGAGTATATGGTTTGTGTTGCCCCTAGGCCTATTTCTCGCTATTGCATTCTATTGTGTTCTACAGTGTTTGCACTATTTTTGTAACTGTTACTTACCCGATTTTGGTTTGTGTGCGTATAATTTTTGTATATTACTTACATCGCAAGGGAGTACATCCTCTGAGACATTTTTGGCACATTGCCACTAAAATAAAGTACCTTTATTTTTAGTAACTCTGAGTATTGTGTTTCTTATGATATAGTACCTATATGATATAAGTGGAATAGTGGGAGCTTTGCATGTCTCCTAGTTCAGCCTAAGCTGCTATGCTATAGCTACCTCTGTCAGCCTATGTTGCTGGACCCCTACTAATCTACTAATAAGGGATAACCGGACCTGGCACAAGGTGTAAGTACCATCAGGTACCCACTATAAGCCAGGCCATCCTCTTACATTGGTGGTGCAGCAGTGGGATAAGTACTTGTAACTGCTTTACCACTTTGTCATTGGTGCTTTTCATAAGAAAACCATATTCTAAATACTTAGAAATATACACAGGTAACCTTAACAGTCTTACTTTCTTTCTAAAAACTTTCTAAAAAATTTCAGAAAAGTTTGAAAAAGTTTATCTCTTTTCTTTAAAAGTTTTCCAAACTTTTTCTCTCTCCCCTAAACTCTTTCCTTCAACTATGTCTGTAGAAGAGGCCACTCCCAAAGTTGTGCAGACAACTTATAACAATTTAAACTTTAAGCGTTTGAGGGGTCTCTGTAAAGAAAGGAGTTTAGGGATTGGTAAGAACCCTACTAACGATCTCCTTCTTAGCCTTCTCCTTGAAAGTGACCAGAACCAGACTGGTCAAACCCAGGATCAGAAGGTAGAGGAGGAGGGTACCCAGGCAGAATCAGGGGAGGGCCCTGAGGACTCTGGGAAGGGTACTTCCAAGGGCCTTTCAACTAACAGGCCATCTAGTGAAGCTGGTAGTGGGAGGGTGTCACACACTAGTAGGGTACTTTGTTGCGTAGGCTCTCATTATTCTAATGAAACTACTGGATTTTGAGCAGCAAGATCGTCCACAGTGTGGGAGACTGAGTCCGACCCACGGTGGGTGACATCTGTCGCTCCAAATCTGGGTTTTGCTCTGGCTAACTAGCAGTGCTGCCTCTCTACCAGAAGATAGGGATGATTGGGCAGCCGAGCGCATGACATATTAGGCTTCTCCGGGAAGTCGTGGTCACTCCGGTCACATCCGGTTCTCTCATTCACAATACAGTCTCATATATAAATGACAGACAGAAGCAGTATATGTTTCAATGATAGGTTTAATAAAACAACTGCATGTTAGATAGCAAAGCCTGGGCTGCAATAACCAGGACGACACAACATGACAGTATTGAAATGGTGATGAGAAGAGTGAAGCATACGAATAACGCTATCATTTTGTCACTAGGATTGATGGACTATTTCCTATCTAAGTCATAATCTGAACACAGCATGTTAAGCTTTAATTCTGCCTTTCGGGTTCCCCCGGGAGGACATCAACCATCATACCTGAGCAAAGGCCTGTAGTCTGCATTAGCATCTGTAGCAAAGCATTCAGCAATCAGCATACAGTTGTGGTTCCCTGGCTGGAACCTCCCTCTTAACATGTAATGGGACTAGGAAGTGTTTTTATAATAACAGCTGTTGTTCTAAGAAAATGTCCATACGAAAGGATGTGTATTTTCTACGAATGTTGGAGACTAAACTTCTACCACGTTCACCAGGAATGTACCAAACTGTAGCCTTGAATGAAGCACAAAGTGATCAAGAATGTCTTGTTTGAGAACACAGTGCTGAATTAAGCAAAAACAGTTAGATACATGAAAATAAAACAAGACCGTAAAACTGGTTATTGTAAAAATAACAATGTGAAGCCGAATAAAATATATCTAGGTTAAAGTGCACGGCGGCCTAATGTGTCAAACTAACGTGCATGGAGCTATTTCTAAAATGGCTACACAACAACCTCCCCTTGTCGGTTGAAAGTGGTTCAAAGCCAAAATTAAAATCTCATAGCTAAAAGATCAACCTAAGATATAAATAAAAACGACGTCAATCTGGACAAGTTAAAAGTACACACAAGCATACTACATGGCAATTTAAAACATGAGCATGTGACTTTAAAATCAAATCAAAAGGACATGTCAATTTAGAAAAGTTCCAAACTAGGTACGAGTCACGGAGAACAAGATATCTTCCACTTCGGCAGATGTCAAAGCTGGAAAGTCCTCGCCAAAAAGGATCAAGGAACAAGTGTGTTTCATAGCCCCAGTGTCAACCAAGGTGGCATCCCGTGGAGTGCCCGTTAATGAGTTGTCGACAACTTCCTCCAGGAAAGGTAACTCATAATTAGCTTCACGCAGCAAACGCAACCTTAACGCGCATGTCTGGTAATGAACGCTCCGCGAGAACATCAACAGGTCAGCATCTACTGCAGTCAAGCGCTGCTGTGAAAGACAGATTTCCACTGCATGTTCGAAAGACCACCAGAGGCACAGGAACACAGGCTGCACACAATACAAAACCGGCATGAATGACAAAGACCAGTTACATTCCAATTGCTCCGGGAGTGCTGCTCCAAAGTACTGCATGATTCGCTCACGACACAGCTGCCCTGATGGGAGCGCCGTAATATCTCCTCTTTGTGGCGGGACAGCCATTGCGTATAAACAACAGCAACAGCAGGATGCCAGCTAATAAAGCCAAAGTTATAGGAAATCCTCCCAAAATACCACCTTAAATTGAGTGGATAGCTGAAGGTATCAAACCAAATATGTAGGAGAAGGTGTGAACGAAACCAGAACCAACAGCTTTGAAAAAATGTGCAATTCCAGTTTTACTGGACGCATTAAATATCAGCTACCTCCCTAAATTTAGTGGGGGGAAACAGTACGTTCCCGCAGCATGTAACGACCTCAGAGACCGAAACAACGTAAACTATTCACTATTGAGGAGGACGTAGCTGATGTTTGAAAGCACCTGGAACATTGGTCTAATCAAGGGGACTGGAACTCCCTTCAAATAACAAGCCAAGTTCGCAGCAGTGGAGTTACACGCCCCATGCAAAGACAGCTGTTTACAAACCATCGCATGGCTGACTGAAGTCTTGCATTCACTACTGCTAAGAAAGACTTCTTTCATGCCATTGAAGCATTTGTATGAGGAGGGAAGCTCCCACACCTTATGAATGTAACTATCTCCCATGTTTTCATATCTGCCTACTGGAATGTGTTTTAAAAAGGAGGTTAATTGAAGTGTAGAAATAGGCAGATTAATAACCCCATGTATTAACCACTCAGCAGATGGTATTTGGGCCACAGTAAAAGGCAACTTTTCTAATTTCTCTATGTTAAGCATTACATAAGCCGCTTCCTTCTTAGCCATTAGTTGTTGTTGTTGCGTTAAATTAAAGGAAGAAAGTATCTCCCTTGCACTGACGTGCTGCCATGGAACGCGACCCGCTTTCAATGTTTGAAGCGGCCAACCCAACTGCATAATGGACCTGATCTGATTCTGTCCATGGTATAAAGAAGACAAATCTGGTTGTATAATGTCTATAGCAGAAGAGACAATGTTGTTTATGGTGTATATCCAGTCGGACAAGGTGTTAATCCTTTTATCCACAACGGCTAATGTCTTTTTTAGATTTTCCTGATCTATTTGCCTTAACCGGGCAGCAGCATCTTGTTGGGAAAGTTTCCAAATTTCATTGAATACTGCATGTAAGAAGCGCTTCCTACGTGGCGTGGTGTTCTAGGGCCTGACAAGAAATCTTGTAAGTCAGTGGAGTTAGACAGGAGACTGAGGTGTTCCCTAACTGCTACTAGTGATGAAGATTTAACCACTGCTGGCATAATTTTCCCACACTATGGGGGTCATTCTGACCCTGGCGGTAAAAACCGCCAGGGCCAACGACCGCGGGAGCACCGCCAACAGGCTGGCGGTGCTCCCATGGGCATTCTGACCGTGGCGGTACAGCCGCGGTCAGAAACGGAAAACCGGCGGTGTACCGCCGGTTTTCCGCTGCCCTGGGGAATCCTCAATGGCGGCGCAGCTTGCTGCGCCGCCATGGGGATTCCGACCCCCATTACCGCCATCCTGTTCCTGGCGGTTGTCACTACCAGGGACAGTGGCGGTAAGGGGTGTCGTGGGGCCCCTGGGGACCCCTGCAGTGCCCATGCCACTGGCATGGGCACTGCAGGGGCCCCCTAACAGGGCCCCACTAAGATTTTCAGTGTCTGCCATGCAGACACTGAAAATCACGATGGGTGCAACTGCACCCGTCGCACCCTTCCCACTCCGCCGGCTCCATTTGGAGCTGGCTTCCTCGTGGGAAGGGGTTTCCCGCTGGGCGGGCGGGCGGCCTTCTGGCGGTCGCACACCCGCCCAGTGGGAAACTCAGAATAACCGCGGCGGTCTTTTGACCACGCAGCGGTATTCTGGAGGTTCTAGCCAGGCCGGCGGCTTCCGCCGCCGGCCGGGGTCAGAATGACCCCCTATATGTTGTAAATATACCCGCATGCTCTGTTGATATATAGCAAGGGTCTGGCCTACCCGTCTTGAAACCCCCGAGAAGTTAAGAAAACATTGGTGACACCCATTGGTATCTATTGGCCACAATAACCACCCGCCAGGACGTGTCAGTGAAGCATTAAATGTACCATTCTGGACTCACTCATCAAGCTCATTTTCAGTTGCATTTGTATATTTTTGCCATTTATAAAACTTTGCGGGAGCAGGTATACTGGGCATGTTTAATTCCCTAATTTTAGCTAAGCCTAAACAACTCGTCTGTTGTACCGCTTCGTTTAAAAAGATCATTTGTACAGGAATTCATTCATCATAGAATCAACTGTTTTCACATCCCAATCATCCGAAACAATGCCTGGTATTATTATATCATTCATTAATAATTTGAACACGCACAGTATTTGAATAACTTCTGTGGGACCATATATATCAAACATTACTTTGTCCCAAACAATCCCATCAGGAATTGGCCCTGTGGAAATGTTTACTAAGGATAAGTCTCTTCGGACTTTATGTGGTGAAAAATGTGGTTTCAAAACCTCCTCCAACAGTGCAACTGTCGATCTTTCAGGTACAAAATGACCATGTATTAACAAGAAAAAGGTAATGACAAAACCAATCCAAAGTAGAAAGGCTAGGACAGTCAAAGAGAGCCATAGATAGTTCCATGGAAAAATAGAATATGTTTCTTTAAGTCAATTAGTTAGCTTACATGTACTTGACAAAACAGCTGTCGAAGAGGCGAATGAGTCTGAGAAATCATCGTTGAAGTTGGCAAAATAACCAGAGGCAGTTCATGCAAATGGCGGAGCCGTTGTCAGTGGTTGAGTTGGTGTTTCCTGTGGTGGCACACTATAGACAGCACCATCCGTTTGGCTTCAAGTCGAGTTGTTTCTAAATTCGTTGACGTTAGTGGAACTAATGCAAGATCATCTTCCACCCTCCCCATGCTCGGAGAGGTGTCGGTGTTGGTGTAGACAACTTGTAGAGGAACGTCCTTGCCAGTAGTGAGAGGGATTCTGGAACTACTGGATGTTCCTCTTGGTCGGCTGTGTAGGATCGGCCACATGGTGTAGTTTGACATTGTCAATAGAGACTAAACTATTTTTTTTGGCACCTGCCAACGGTGGTAGAATCACAGTTGGGGGACTGGTGCTCAATAAGAAGGGCCAAATTCCTTTTTCACTGCAACTTTTTCACGTACAAGATCCCCAACTCTGGGAATCCAGCCGGTAGATGTTACAGGCGCATCCTTAATTCCTGTGGAGGCAGCGCTTTTGGAAGAATTATCATCACAGAACTGATGCAATTCCTGTAAGACAGTGACACGTTCATTTATGTCAAAAGGTGTTTCTGCTGCCTCCACGCCAGGACCCTCAAGATCCGGAACATACATTTGAGTTCCGAACAGGCACTCATATGAAGTACGAGCTCCCAGGGACCTTCTAGGCATATTATTTAGTGCTCTCTGGACTCCATACAGGTGGTTAAGCCAACTACAACCCGTACCTAAGACTCTGGCTGTTAAGGATTGCTTTAAGTCATGGTTTAATCTCTCCACGACACTATTTCCCTCTGGATGAACTGGAGACGAGTACTGGAGTTGTGCCCTCAGCGAAGCCATGGAGTCCCTGAATGCCCTTGAGGCGAAAGCAGGGCCCTGGTCCGAATGGAAAGCCGCAACTACATATGTACCGATAAAGACTTGCAAATCTTTAATAACAGTCCGAGCGCCAGCCGAGCGTTTTGGCCCCACCCATACAAATCTGGAGCATGAATCAACAGCGACTAAAATATATTTGTATGCACTATCAGGCGATAAGGGACCACAGTAGTCAAAGTACACACATTGTAATGGTTTGTTTGAAATCAAGAGTGGTGTCTGGTAGTGGAAACTTTGATGTGTTGACAGATGTCACAACAAAGGACATACTGCTTATTCTCCTTATAGAGACCTGGCCACCAATAACGGGCCTGTAAAATCAAAATTGTAGCTGCCACACCAGCATGGGCAGATGCCACCCCTTCATGAGCTGCTTTAGTCAATTGTGATCATATGTCGTTGTTGGGGATGTCTCATACACCTACGCCTGGTAGCTTAACTTCAGCGTTCAGCATTCTTCCCATACAATAGTGATATTTGTTAGTAAATCCTTTAGGATATGGCGCACCATCAGCCGTAGCTGTCACGGCAGCCCAGATGTCTGCGTCTGGTTTGGAACTCCAGCGATTCACTGCAGCTACAGTGGCTATTGCCACTGCTGACTTTGCGGTTTCATCAGCCAGTGTATTTCCAGCAACATGTATTCCAACGCGCTGGTGTCCAAGTGTGTGTACAACATGGACCTTCGGTAGCGTCTCTTTCAGGTCCGCTACTTTTCCCCACAGTAGTCTGTGTTTAATGGTGTTGCCTTTGGAATCTCTGAACCCATTGTGGTGCCAATAATGCAGGTATTCATTAAAGGATTGGACACAATAATATGAATCACAAACAATCAGCATAGGCTGTGCAGGATCCGTGTGTTCCAATGCCATCAGCAAAGCTTTGAGCTCAGCCAATTGTGCTGTACAACCCCCTAGGGTCTGTGTAAAGGTATGTAGAGGACAAAATTGGTCACCCTCCATGTAGCCACTTAAGACTGCGCAAGCAGCAGAATATTGATGTTTAGTTCCAATTGCAGGTTGTGCAGAGCCATCCGTGTACATGACTCTATGAAACTGATCAATAGGCAAAGTATTTGCTGGAACTGGATATTCTATTTCAAATTGTAAAAATTCCTGAGTTTGTAACTTTGTGTCAAAAATGTAATCTACATCAGTGGTTGTCAGAGATGTAGCCCATTGTATCCAACGTGGATGTAATGCTTTGGCGTTTGGAAAGCTAGCTTCTGTAACAGCCTCTAGGGCTGGGATTGGAGAAACAACAATAATGTGTTTCCCTTGGGCAAGAGGTCTTTTTTTAATTACAGACATCTGCACAGCAGTGAGAATTTTCTCAGTGGGAGCAAAGCGTTGTTTTGCCGCTGAGTACAAGTGTGATTTGCATGCAATCGGGACTGTCTCACCTTCATTAAACGTCACATAGGTGAAACCGATTACCCCGGCTATTACTCTGATGACCAAATGTGTTTTGTTGTCCCTCGTATGTAGGTGTTGTGCTGCAAGCATATCTGTCTGCAACTCTCAAAGTATACGTGTATGTTCAATTGTCCAGTATTTACTTGAAAAATCGGGACGTATTAAGTCATATAAAGGTTTTATGCGTGTAGCATAATCTGGAATGTAAATTCTGCCAAAATTTAGGAAACCCAATAGTGATTGGAGTTTTTTAATCATATTCGGTGGTTGTAACTGTGCACATTTCTCTAATAATTGTGGCGCTAGTCTCTTCCCTTCACTTGACAGCTCATATCCTAAGAACAGGAAGCTGAGGAAGGCTATTTTGGTTTTTCTGAAGTCTACCACAATGCGGGCTACTCGTTTTAAATGTTGTAGTAATTCATCATCCTTGAGAATGATATAATCTACGTAGGACAATGCATCAGGGTCAATCTCGTGCAAAATAGCAGTGACCGACTCGCAAATTGTGAATGCGACTCACAAATAGGAAGGGGTGTTCCCTTCCTATTTGCGACTCGCATCGCAATGCAGAATTGCTTTGTGACCGCGAATGCGGTCGGAAAGCAATTCGCAGTTACCACCAGTGTCACACTGGTGGAAACTCATTCGCAAAAGGGAAGGGGTCCCCATGGGACCCCTTCACCTTTGTGATTGTTGGCAAAAAGGTTTTTTCAGAGCAGGCAGTGACAAAACCATTTGCATTCGTTTTTTCAGTGTAGGCAGTGGTCCAATGGACCACTGCCTACACTGAAAAAACGAATACAAATGGTTCTGTCATTTTTTTTATTTTGCAACTTGTTTTCCTTTAAGGAAAACGGGCTGCAAAATAAATTTTAAAAACTGCTTTATTGAAAAAGCAGTCACAGACACAGAGGTCTGCTGACTTCAGCAGGCCACCATCCCTATGAGTGCAGTGACTCGCTATGGGGTCGCAAAATGCGACCCACCTCATTAATATTAATGAGGTAGGTCTTTGCGACCCCATAGCGAGTCGCAGACGGTGTCTGAGACACCGTTCTGCATCCGAATTTGCGATTCGGAAATTGCGAGTTGCACCGACTCGCAATTTCCAAATTGCAATTTCGGACCTTGCTATATCTGGCCCTTAGTGTGCTGAAACTTGTTAAGTCTCAACTCTCAGGCACTATATTCTGGCAGAAAAACCCATTGGAAAAGTCTAGTGTTGTTTTGTATTTTTTACGCACTATATTGTTCATTAGTGCTGTGCTATGCGAGTTTTCGATAGCATAGGTGCGTGTATGACTATTTAAATGTCTGTAGTCTAAGACTATTCTATATGAATGGTCTGGTTTAGCTACGGGTAATAATGGGATATTCATTGGCGAGACACAGGGTTCAGTCACACCCTGGCACTCTAATTGCGTGAGTATTTCTCTCACTGGTGCTTTTGCTTCATGTTTTATAGGATACTGCAGTTGTGGTTGAGGTTCACTTCTAATTGGAATTACATGGTAAGGGGATTCTTTATCCCATCCCTCGTGATTTCTCTATAATGCAGGTGCTTGTGCCAAAGCCCATTCAATGGAATAGGATTCAGTGAGTTCCTCTGGACCAATGGGCGAGAAAGAAGGCTTAATGACTTCTTCTCCATATGGGCAGGTACGGACAAAGTCAGGTGGCCAATCTTGTTCGGCCAACAAGGCATCATATACTTTTACTATGCGATCCCAAAAGATTGCATCTATTGTGCATTCAATTTCTACTTCTAACTGTAACGTTACTTTGTACACCCTATCAGGCGTGGAGACACGCATGTCCGCGATTTCTACTTGTGAAAAGTCATCAGTTGCTTACACCTCCAGATGCTCTAGAAGATTCCAGCAAACTATTGTGACCTCTGCTGCGCTGTCTAGCAAGGCAAAAGCCCAATTCATGTTCTTCAAGAGGACCCTCTCCCTGTGTGGCATGTTGGATTGCGACTGCTGCCACTTATTTCTTTTTAAATTGTTGTTTTTGTTAGGCAGGTTTCTCTTCCTTTTTAACAGAAACATCCAAATACACTGAGATTCTCCCCTCTCTTTCTTAGGATTTTGTTGCTTTTTATTCCAGTGTTTCTTATTACCCTCAGGTGCCTGTTTGGAAGTATCTTTTTTTGATTTACCCTGAAATGTTGTTTTTTGTGGTCTGGCCCCTAAGCTATCTCGACCAATACTTGAATAGGTTTCTGCTATTATTTTAGGCAGCTCTCGTTCCTGATCCTGCTGTGGAACGTCACGGAGCTGCATGGGCACTGCTAGTGGGACTCCTTCCCCTTTAAGGTTACTTAAAATGATTGAGGATACCGTGGCAAAATTGCCCATCAATTGCATCCCCAAATACAGTGCTGGGGCAGCCCCATATTCATCTTGAATTTGCTTAAAAACTTCTGGTAAGTTGGCAAGTGTCGGTGTACCGTGTACGGTTGTATAGAACGCGCCAAATACCGTGCCGCAACTATTACAGTTTTCTACTGTAGGGACCATACCCATAAGGCAAGCACATTGTTAATATTCTATGTTTATCCTGAGGTCCCGTATGGGGAATTACTGCCTCCAGTGTATTAATTTTCTGTGCTATCCAAAACGGAGTTTTCTCTCGTTTGGCGAGTACTTTACCCATGATAGAATGTACAGTTGCAGGATTTATACCTGGCGTTGCTGTATGTGAAAGTGCTGGAGTAGCACATGCTGGGTTTGTGTTTAGTGTTTGCATCACAAATTGTACTAGTCATCTATATATCGCTATTAACTCAACATATAAGTGTAGGAAATTACCATCTTGCCTGGCATGTTATCCCCAATTTTACTGTATGTATGCTTGTTTTGCCTATGTGTCACTGGGATCCTGCTAGCCAGGACCCCAGTGCTCATAAAGTATGCCCTGTGTGTGTTCCCTGTGTGGTGCCTAACTGTATCACTGAGGCTCTGCTAACCAGAACCTCAGTGTTTATGCTATTTCTGCTTTTAAAATTGTCACTGCAGGCTAGTGACTATTTTTACCAATTCTAATTGGCACACTGGAACACCCTTATAATTCCCTTTTATATGATACCTAGGTACCCAAGGTATTGGGGTTCCAGGAGATCCCTATGGGCTGCAGCATTTCTTTTGCCAACCATAGGGAGCTCAGACAATACTCACACAGGACTGCCACTGCAGCCTGAGTGAAATAACATCATCGTTATTTCACAGCCATTTTTCACTGCACTTAAGTAACTTATAAGTCATATATATGTCTAACCCTCACTTGGTGAAGGTTAGGTGCAAAGTTACTTAGTGTGTGGGCACCCTGGTAATAGCCAAGGTGCCCCCACATTGTTCAGGGCAAATTCCCCAGACTTTGTGAGTGCGGGGACACCATTACACACGTGCACTACATATAGGTCACTACCTATGTATGGCGTCACAATGGTAACTCCGAACATGGGCATGTAACATGTCTAGGATCATGGAATTGTCTCCCCAATACCATTCTGGTATTGGGGGGACAATTCCATGCATCCCGGGTCTCAAGCATAGAGCCCGGGTATTGCCAAACTAACTTTCCGGGGTCTGCACTGCAGCTACCGATGCTGCCAACCCCTCAGACAGGTTGATGCCCCCCTGGGGCCTGGGCAGCCTGGTCCCAGGAAGGCAGAACAAAGGATTTCCTCTGAGAGAGGGTGTTACACCCTCTCCCTTTGGAAATAGGTGTAAAGGGCCTGGAAGGAGTAGCCTCTCCTGACCTCCGGAAATGCTTTGAAGGGCACAGATGGTGCCCTCCTTGCATAAGCCAGTCTACACCAGTTCAGGGATCCTCGCAGCCCTGCTCTGGCACAAACTGGACAAAGGAAATGTGAGTGACCACTCCCCTGACCAGCACCTCCCAGGGGAGGTGCCCAGAGCTCCCCCAGTGTGTCCCAGACCTCTGCCATCTTGGATGCAGAGGTGTGAGGGCACAATGGACAGCTCTGAGTGGCCAGTGCCAGCAGGTGATGCCAGAGACCCCTCTTGATAGGTGTTTACCTTTCTCGGTAGCCAATCCTCCTCTGTGGGCTATTTAGGGTCTCTCCTGTGGGTATCTCACCAGACAATGAATGCAAGAGCTCGCTAGAGTTCCTCTGCACTTCCCTCTTCGACTTCTGCCGAGGCTCGACCGCTGACTGCTCCAGGACGCCTGCATAACCCCACCAAAGTAGTAAGAATCCTACCAGCAACATTGTAGCGCCTCATTCTGCTGGCTTTCTTGACTGTTTCCTGGTGGTGCATGCTCTGAGGGCTGTCTGCTTTCACCCTGCACTGAAAGCCAAGAAGAACTGTCCAGTGGGTCGACGGAATCTTCCCCCTGCTAACGCAGGCACCAAATGTCTACATCACCGGTCCTCTGGGTCCCCTCTCATCCTGACGAGCGTGGTCCTTGGAACACAGGAGCTGGGTCCAAGTGTCTTCGACAGTCCAGTGGCCCTTCTGTCCAAATTTGGTGGAGGTAAGTCCTTGCCTCCCCACGCCAGACACTAATCCTGTGTACTGCGTGAACTGCAGCTGCTCGGGCTTCTGTGCACTTTTGCAAGACTTCCTTCATGCACAGCCTAGCCCAGTTCCCTAGCACTCCGTCCTGAATAGCCCAACTCGCTGAGTTGGACTCCGACATCATGGGACCCTCTTTTGTGGCTCTGAGTCGACCGTTGTCCTCAGATCTTCTAAGTGCCTGTTCAGGTGCTTCTGTGGGTGCTGCCTGCTTTGGCATGGGCTCTCTGTGTTGCTGAGTGCCCCCTCTGTCTCCTCCTCCAAGGGGCGACCTCCTGGCCCTTCCTGGGGCCTAGCAGCACCCACAATCCTCAACCGCAACTCTTACAGATAGCAACGCTTGTTTGTGGTCTTTCTGCGTGGAAACAACTCTGCATCCTCCAGCACGCCGTAGGACATCTTCTGACCATAGGAGAAGTTCTTGGCACCTTCCGTTGTTGCAGAATCTTCAATTCTTCTACCCAGAGGCAGCCCTTTTGCACCTTCATCCGGGGTTTAGTGGGCTCCTGTCCCCCCTGGAGACTTGCATGACTCTTGGACTGGGTCCCCTTCCTTTAAAGGTCCTCAGGTCCAGGAATCTGTCTTCAGTGTTTTGCAGTCAGTTGTTGTCCTTGCAGAATCCCCTATCTCAACTTTACTGTTTTTCTGGGGTAGTAGGGTAACTTTACTCCTACTTTTCAGGGTCTTGGGTTGGGGTATCTTGGACACCCTTAGGCCCATATTTATAATTTTTTAGCGCTGCATTTGTGCCGCTTTTTGATGCAAAAACGGCGCAAACTTACAAAATACAATTGTATTTTGCAAGTTTGCACCGTTTTTGCGTTAAAAAATGACGCAAATGCGGCGCTAAAAAAGTAGAAATATGTGCCTTAGTGTTTTCTTACACTCCCAGCAACCCTCCACACACTACACTAGGCCTGGGGTCCATTTATGGTTCGCTTTCCACTTTTGGAGTATATGGTTTGTGTTGCCCCTAGGCCTAGTTCTCCCTATTGCATTCTATTGTGTTCTACATTGTTTGCACTACTTTTCTTACTGTTACTTACCTGATTTTGGTTTGTGTGTATATATTTGGGGTATATTACTTACCTCCTAAGGGAGTATATCCTCTGAGATACTTTTGGCATATTGTCACTAAAACAAAGTACCTTTATTTTTGGTAATTCTGAGTATTGTGTTTTCTTATGATATAGTACTATATGATATAAGTGGTATAGTAGGAGCTTTGCATGTCTCCTAGTTCAGCCTAAGCTGCTCTGCTATAGCTACCTCTATCCGCCTAAGCTGCTAGAACACCTCTAATCTACTAATAAGGGATAACCAGACCTGGCACAAGGTGTAAGTACCACAAGGTACCCACTATAAGCAAGGCCAGCCTCTTACATTGGTGTTGCAGCGATGGGATAAGCACTTGTAACTGCTTTACCACTTTGTCATTGGTGCTTTTCATGAGAAAAACATATACCAAATATTTTAATGTATACACATTGAACCAAACATTTTAACTGTTCTGCTCTAAAACTTTCTACAAAGTTTCTGAAAAGTTATGACAACTTTTAAAAGTTTTCAAAAAGTTTGAAAAAGTTTTTTCTCTGTACTTTCAAAAGTTCTAAAACTTTTTCTCTCTCTGTCCTAAACCTTTTATATCATGTCTGCAGTAGAGCTCAATCCCAAAATTGTTCAAGCACCCTATGAGAGTTTAAACTTTAAAAGTTTGAGGGGTCCCTGCATAGAAAGAGGTTTAAGCATTGGCAAGAATCCTACCAAAGACTTTCTCTTTCACCTTCTCCTAGCAAGTGACCAGAACCAGTCTGGCCCATCTCAGGAACAGGAGGTAGGAGGGGAAGGTGCCCAGTCAGACTCAGAGGAGTTCCTTGAAGAGACTGGGGAGGGTTCTTCCAAAGACCTGCCACCTAGCCGGCCACCTAGTGACACTGGTAGTGGGAGGGGGTCACACATTAGTAGGGCGCCTTTCACTCCTAAAGGCCAGGTTACTAATGTCCAACCAGTTAGGGACAGGTCTTTCACTGCCAATTCACAAATTTCCTCTGAATCTCACCATTCCCAAGCCTCCCACCCTGAGGAAAACTTAATGGAAAGGGAACTCAGAAAGCTGAGGTTGGAAGAGGCCAGACTGAAGCTTAAACAGCAGCAGCTGGCCTTAGACAGGACATCTCTGGATGTATAGAGGGAAAGGCAGAGAATGGGGTTAGTTCCCCATGGTGGCAGCAGCAGTGTTTTTGATAGTAATCCTATTAGAGAGCAAGATTCCAGAAACCTGCATAAGATAGTCCCCCCTTACAAGGAGGGGGATGACATTAACAAGTGGTTTGCTGCACTTGAGAGGGCCTGTATGGTACAGTTGGTCCCTCAAAGGCAGTGGACTGTTATCTTGTGGCTATCTTTCACTGGTAAGGGTAGGGATAGGCTCCTTACTGTCAGAGAAAGTGATGCTAACAACTACAAAGTTTTGAAGGATGCACTCTTGGATGGATTTGGCTTAACCACTTAACAATACAGGATTAAGTTCAGAGACACAAGAAAAGAGTCCTCTCAAGAGTGGACAGACTTTGTAGACTGTTCAGCGAAGGCCTTGGAGGGTTGGTTGCATGGCAGTAAGGTGACTGACTAAGAAAGCCTGTATAATCTAATTATGAGAGGGCATATTCTTAACAATTGTGTGTCTGATCTGTTGAACCAGTACTTGGTAGACTCAGATCTGAATTGGGAAAGAAAGCAGACAAATGGGTCAGAACAAGAGTGAACAGAAAAGTTCATACAGGGGGTGACAATGATGGCAAGAAGAAGGATGGTAAGTCTTCTGACAAACGTGGGGACAAATCTAAAAATGAGTCTTCATCAGGCCCACAAAAACACTCTGGTGGGGGTGGTGGGTCCAAATCCTCTTCTAATCAAATTAAAAAAACATGGTGTTATTTATGTAAAGTAAAAGGCCATTGGACAACTGATCCCAGTTGTCCAAAGAGAAGCACCAAGCCTCCCACTACCACAACCCCTACTGCTACACCTAGTGCCCCTAGTAATAGCAGTGGTGGTGGGAGCAAACCTACTAATAGCCAATCCAAGGGAGTAGCTGGGCTCACTTTTGGTAATTTAGTTGGGGTTGGTCTTGTTAGGGAGACCACAGAGGCTATATTAGTCTCTGAGGGTGCCATTGATTTGGCCACCTTGGTTGCTTGTCCCCTTAATATGGATAAGTACAAGCAACTTCCCCTAAGAAATGGTGTTGAGGTTCAAGCCTACAGGGACACAGATGCCAGTGTTACCATGGTAATAGAGAAACTGGTCCACCCTGAACAATACCTACTTGGTCACCAGTACCAAGTGACTGATGCTCATAACAACTTTCTTAGCCACCCCATGGCTGTTGTGAATCTCAACTGCGTCGGGGGGGTTACTGGTCCAAAGAAAGTTGTGGTTGCCTCAGATTTACCTGTAGACTGTCTACTAGGGAATGATTTAGAGACATCAGCTTGGGCAGATGTGGAGTTGGTGGCTCATGCAGCAATGCTGGACATTCCTGGGCATATTTTTGCTTTAACCAGGGCTCAGGCCAAAAAGCAAAAAGGACAGGGTGACTTGGATCCTGGAACAATGGACAAGTGCTGACTAAAGCTAGGGTGAGTAAAGGTAAATCCCTACCTACTATCCCTTCCTCTACAGTGGATTAAACTTTTGAGGAAGAAGAATTTCCCCCCTGTGCAGAACCTTCACCAGAGGAGCTGGAAGCAGACACTGCTGAGCTTTTGGGTGGAGGGGGGCCTGCCAGGGAGGAGCGGAGTGTGGTGTAGTGTGGTTAGTTTTACGTATCCTTTGCGCATTAGCTTCAGGCTTTAGGCCTTTGTGCACTTTGCCCTGAATGTATTTTATTCATTTGCTGACAGCTTAGAGCCTCTGTGCACTTTGTTCTAAATGCTTTTTATTAGGCTTCGTACTGTTATTTTTCAAATAGCCAGTTCTACGGTGTTGTTTTTTATTCATATCACACTGTTTTGCCTACTTCAGCACTGGAGTTCACCATAACATATTCACTCTGTGCTTCAGTCAAGGATACAGTCTGGTACATTGCCGATAGACGTGGTAGGAGTTTAGATTTGGCATTCCTGCGTAGGGACATTTTGTGATCACGATGACATGTTAGTTATAAAATCACTTCCTTGTCCCAATACATGCAAGAGGGAGATTCCGACCAGAGACCCACAACTAGACGCTGACTGCCTCGTTGCAGATGCTGAACCAGATCACAGGCCTTTGCTCAGGTATGAGGGCTGATGTCTCCCCAGTGATTCAGAAAGGCAAGCTAGAAGCTTAACATGCTGTGCTCTAAATAGAACAAGCAGAGGGAGAGTAGAAACTGTTAGGCACTATGATAGCTTTGTTCTTATGTTTTACTCTCCTGGTGACTATTTCAATCCTACTATGTTGTATTGTTCTGGTTATTGCGGCTCACGCCTTATTATCTAAAATACAGTCGTTTTATTAAAACATTATATAAAACTTATACTGTCTTTGTCATTTGTATATGAGACCATATTGTAAATGAGAGAGTTGGTTTGGATCTGAGTGACCACGACTTCCCTGAGAAGTTTCAAAGATGTCATGCGCTTGGCTGCCTAATCATTTCTTCCCCATGGGAGAAATGAGGCACTGCTAGTTAGCCGGAGCAGAAACCGGATTTAGGGTGACAGAGTTCTTTACAAGTGGGTCAGACTCAGTCCCCCACACCGTTATCGATCCTGCTGCCTAGAAATCCAGTAGTCTCATTTAGGATAATGAGAGCCAACGCGACATGGCGCCGCCAACGATTGGTCTGGCTCTAATGTTTGGGTCCGACTGACTCTCTCGGTCTCATATATATTTTGACTCCTCGGTTCCGTACGCGGAGACGTCCGTGGGGCTGAGGGTTTCCGCCACGACGGGATAGGTACGTCCTATTGCTTAGTGGTTGGTTGTTCAAGCTTGAACTTTGAAAGGAAAAACCCCGATAGTGGTGTGCCTTCTCTGACCTAGAGCTATTTTTTACAAATGGCGAATCCTAATGTAGTGAATATAGCAATCAATATGCGTCACCCGCTCACAGGACATCTGATAGCACATGGACTGACAGTCCAGGGGGGTCCAGTCACTTTTGTGGTGGACGCCCATGAAACCTATAGGACAGAACTTTTTTATTCTTGGGTCGTATTTCCAGCGGTTGATGGGGGTACAAATACTTGTCACAAATACACTGTTGTGAATGTCCCTGGACAATACAGGGCTTACGCTTACTTAGAGATACCTCTATCTTATCAAGAACACCATAATTGGCTTGATGGCGCCCTCCCACATACAGTAGCACAAGTGAGGTTAGGTCCGTTGAGTAATGATGGTCCGACCTGGCCTTTATTGGCTACTTACACACCATATCCTGCGGTAGCAAATTTGACAGTGGCTGATGTGCGTCGTTTATATATAGGCTTAGCAACAACATACAGAAGACTGGTTCAGTTTGTAATGCAGACGTTAAATACTAATGCAGCGCGCGCTGCTCCGGCGCACCCACATGCAGTGGTTCCGGGAATCAATCCGGCCACTGTACACTCAGTTATGGGTAAGGTACCGGCTAAACGTGAGGAGACTCCATTTTGGCTGGCGCAAAAAATGAATACGCTGGAAGCAGTATTTCCCAATATGGGACCTCAGGATAAACATAGAATTTTGACGATGTGTTTGCCGTATGGGATGGTTCCTCCGGTGGACCTTTGTAATACCTGGGGCACGGTGTTTGCCGCGCTCTATACTACAGCACACGGTACACCGACTTTAGCTAATTTACCGGAAGTGCTTAAACAAATTCAAGATGAATATGGGGCTGCCCCTGCCTTAGATTTGGGCATGCAGTTAATGGGCAATTTTGCCGCGGTTTCTTCTATTATTTTGAGTAATCTCAAGGGAGAGGCAGTAGCACTAGCAGTGCAAATGCGTCTTCGGGATGTTCCGCAGATTGATCAAGAGCGGGAACTTCCGAGAATAATAGCTGAGACATATTCAAGTATTGGTTGCGATAGCCTAGGGGCTAGACTGCAGAAACCCCAATTGCAGGGTAAAAATAATAAAGATAATGCTAAGCAACAGCAACCTGAGGGTACAAAAAAGCGCTGGGAAAAGAAACAGCAAACACCTAAAAAAGATGGGGGACAGTCTCCGCAACCGGAGACCCCGCAGAATAGGTATAATCTCAGGAATAGGGATAATTTGAAGACGCCTGATAGATATCAATATACTGATACACGCCAATCTTGTTCCTTTCAGGACTCCTCAGAGAAGAGAAGTGAGAGAGGTGGGCGGTCAGAGCGGAGGACGGAGTACGTGAAACCGAGACAGGATTCACAACGCTCAGCGGAGGTTTCTGTTAAACAAGAAGAGAAACCGCTGCAACAAAAACAGCAATTTAAAAAGAAGAAAGTGGCAGCAGTCTCAGTTAGACATGCCGCTCAAGAAGAGAGTTCTCTTGACGAACAAGACATGGGCGTTAGCACTGTTAGACAGCGCGGCAGAGGTCACAATAGTTCGCCGGAATCTTCTAGAGCATCTGGAGGTGAAAGCAACTGATGACTTCATACAAGTCGAAACGGCGGACATGCGAGTCTCTGATCCTGATAGAGTATATCATGTGACTCTACGATTAGAAGGGGACATTGACCGCATTGTACATGCCATCTTTTGGGACCATGTGGTAAAATCATATGATGTTCTGTTGGCCGAACAGGATTGGCCACCTGACTTTGTTCGCGACTGTCCGGTTGGGGAGGATGTTATAGTACCTTCCTTCTCACCACTTGTTCCGAGAGAGCTAGCGGAGTCCTATGGGAAAACATGGGCTCTAGCACAGGCTCCCGC
The DNA here is from genome assembly GCF_031143425.1 of Pleurodeles waltl. NCBI lineage: Eukaryota > Metazoa > Chordata > Amphibia > Caudata > Salamandridae > Pleurodeles > Pleurodeles waltl. Next base: position 1,300,640,799 of record NC_090445.1, read on the forward strand.
CCTATATAGAAATAACGTGGGGTGGGATAGACAATCACCTTATCATGTAATTCCAATAAAGGGCACACCTCAGCCACGGCCACAGTATCCTATTAAATTTGAGGCAAGGGCATTGGTTAGGAAAATTCTTACACAATTGGAGTACCAGGGTGTAATTGAGCCCTGTGTCTCGCCGATGAATAATCCCTTATTTCCGGTTGCTAAACCGGACCAATTATATAGGTTAGTGGTGGATTACAGACATTTGAATAGTCACACACGCACATATGCAATACAGAATTCACATAGCGCAGCGCTTATGGACAATATAGTGCGTAAGAAATACTAAACAATGTTGGATATCTCGAATGGATTTTTCTGCCAAAATATAGCGCCCGAAAGTCGGGAATATACCAGTTTCAGTGCGTTTGGCTCTCAGAAATTGTTTTGTCGTTTGCCTCAGGGGTATAAGAATAGCCCAGGACTGTTTTCCGCTCGTGTGACTGAAATGCTGCACGAGTTGGACCCTGAAGCGTTATCATATGTTGATGACATATATTTGACAGACGATGAGATTATGCAACATCTAAGGTGCGTATCGCGCATTGTTGTGGGGTTTGCAGATATTGGCTATAAGTTTAATTTTAAGAAATCAAAGATTGCCTTCCTCAGCGTCATTTTCCTGGGATATGAGTTGTCGAGTGAGGGCAAGAGCCTAGCGCCACATTTTTGGGAGAAATGTGCTTTATTGCAGCCTCCTAATACGGTTCGGAAGTTCCAGTCATTGTTGGGGTTTCTGAATTTTGGCAGAACTTACATTCCTGATTATGCTACGCGTATAAAACCCTTATACGACTTGATTCGCCCGAATTTTTCGAGTAGATTTTGGACGATTGAGCATACACACATACTGCGAGAGTTACAGACTGATCTCTTAGCAGTTAAACACTTACACACACGGGACAATAAGAAACATTTAGTCATCAGGGTGATACTTGGGGCTGTTGGGTTTATGTATGTCACCTTTAATGAGGGTGAGACAGTCCCGATTGCATACAAGTCCCACTTGTATTCTGCTGCAGAACAACGTTTTGCACAGACTGAGAAAATACTCACTGCAGTACCGATGGCTGTGATTAAAGAAAGACCGCTTGCCCAGGGCCAACGCATCATTGTCGTTTCCCCGATTCTGGCCTTAGAGGCTGTTACAAAAGCGAGTGTTCCTAATTCGAAAGCTTTACACCCGCAATGGATACAATGGGCTACGTCTTTGACAGCCACTGATGTACATTACATATTTGACCCTAAACTGCAGACTCAAGAATTTCTTTAATATGAAATAGAGTACCCAGTTCCTGCTGGAACATTGCCTATTGACCAATATCAGGTGGTCATGTATACCGATGGCTCTGCGCAACCAGCGGTTGGGACTAAACAACAGTATTCTGCTGCATGTGCGGTGGTGAGCGGCACTATGGAGGGGGAAGTGTTCTGCCCCCGACATACTTATACTAAAACCTTGGGAGATTGCACGGCGCAGCTGGCTGAGCTCAAAGCTCTATTGTTAGCGTTGGAGCACGCGGATCCGGCGATTTTGACCTTGCTGGTCTGTGACTCCTGCTACTGTGTTCAGTCTTTCAATGAATATCTGCACTATTGGAAGTTGAATGGGTTCAGAGATTCTAAAGGCAACACCATTAAACATAAATTGTTGTTGGGTAAGGTTGCGGATCTGAAAGAAACGCTTCCTAAGGTCCATGTTGTGCATACACTTGGACACCAGCGCGTTGGAATACACGTTGCTGGGAATACTTTGGCTGATGAAGCCACAAAGTCGTCAGTGGCTGTCGCCACTGTGGCCTCAGTGACTCGTTCGAGTTCCAAACCAGACACAGAGATTTCGGCTGCCATAAAAGCTACGGCTGATGGCACGCCATTTCCTAAAGGATTTCCTTCTAAATATGGTTACTGCTTGAGTAGTGCGCTAAATGCTGTTGTTAATATTCCAGGCATTGGTGTACGTGAACTACCCAATAGAATTGAGAGACCTCGATTAATTTCTGCAGCACATGAGGCGGTGGCATCTGCACATGCTGTTGTGGCTGCCACAATTTCACTCTTACAGGCTCATTACTGGTGGCCTGGTCTCTAGAAAGAGACAAAGCAGTATGTCCTTTGTTGTGACGTCTGTCAACAAATTAAAGCTTCGTCGGCTAGACGCCCGCAGCAGACGCCCCTTCTGATTTCAAACAAACCGTTACAGTGTGTGTACTTGGATCATTGTGGTCCGCTGACACCAGATAGTGCATACAAATATATATTGGTTGCTGTAGATTCGTGCTGCAGATTTGTGTGGGTATTGCCACATTGCTCGGCTGACGCTCGGACTGTTATTAAAGATTTGCGCATCTTTGTCGATACATTTGCAGTTGCGGCTTTTCATTCGGACCAGGGCCCTGCTTTTGCCTCTAAGGCATTCAGGGACACCATGGCTTCGTTGGGGGTCCAACTCCAATTCTCGTCTCCATTTCATCCCGAGGGAAATTCTGTTGTGGAGCGTTTAAATCGTGATTTAAAGCAATCCTTAACGGCCAGGGTTATAGGTACGGGTCGTAGTTGGCTAGCCCACCTATATGGAGTACAGAGAGCACTTAATAACTTGCCTAGACGGTCACTGGGGGGTCGTACTTCATATGAGTGCCTGTTTGGAACACAAATGTATGTTCCTGATCTAGATTGTCCTGGTGTGGAGGCGGCAGTTACGCCCTTTGACATAAATGATCGTGTCACTGTTTTGCAGGAGTTACAACAATTCCGTGAAGATAACTCTTCTGCAAGTGCTGCCTCCTCAGGAATTAAGGATGAGCCAATAACACCTACTGGTTGGATACCCAGGATTGGGGATCTAGTGCATGAAAAGGTCGCAGTAAAGAAAGAATTTGGTCCTTCTTAACGAGCACCTGTCCCTGTGTTAGGGGTGAGCGGCACGAGAACTGTGATTTTACCGCCGCTGCAAGAGGCCAAAGGAAATCGCTTTGTTTCCATTGATAATGTCAAGTTACAACATGTGGCCGATTCTGCACAGCAGACCAAGAGGGACACCCAGTAGTTCCGGCATCCCTCTCACTACTGGGGAAGAAGTCCTGCTGCAGGTGATTTACACCGACGCTGTTTCCTCTCCGAGCTTGGGGAGGGTGGAAGATGATCTTTCGATTGTTCCACAGACAACTATTAAGATGGAATCTTTTGATCAAGTTGCTGTACGTTCTACTGATGTTTCTGAACATGTGGTTTATAGCGTGCCTAGGAGAGAGCCTCCATCTGCTTCTTTGTTCACAATTGCACCTTTTGCAAGAACTGCCTCTGGCTGCTTCAACGACGCTGATGAAGCAGTGTCCAGCTCCTCGTCCTCGACGTCTTCTGTCCGAGGTCCACGTAAGCTGCTGAGTTGGCTTAAATGCACATATTTTGTTTTTCCTTGGAACTATTTGTGGCTTTTTATGGCTGTAATGACTCTTTTTTTATGGTTGGGATTTGTGGTTACTTTTTTTCTAGTAATACATGGTCATTTTCTTCCTGATCGATCTGACATTGAGCACGTGGAGACTGTGTTGAGACCACATTTTTCGTCTCATATGGTTCGAAGAGACTTGTCCAATGTGAACATTTCTGCAATACCGATTCCGGTACAGATTTGCAATATTATACTGTCTATGATGATGAAGATGCTTACCAATTTAGAGATAATCATGGTGACATGTTTTGCTACAACTATTATGGACACCACTTTATTCATAAAGCTAGTAGCCCTAAGTCCATATTTAATTATGTGCAATGGGAACATTGCTCGACTCCTCCACAAGGGAGTTCGAAAACGTATTATGATAAATTTGCATATTTTTCTGGGCATGATCAGCGGAATGCTAAGTCTTACTATTTTAAAGTTGCACCGTATTCTAATAAGCAAATTTTATTGACCGATACTAAATTACTATATTCAAATTTGTTTGTATCTAAACTTTCGGTCGAGGGATATGAATACTGGTTAAAGACTGTTGACTTGAAAAGTGTTTGGGGTACGAAAAATTGGCAGATGCAAGGCAGGGATACATTATTTAGAGCATGTATTATCCCTGTGCAGATGATTTTCCTCAATGACACAGTACAACAGACTAGCTGTTTGGGCTTGGCGACAATTAGAGAGTTGAATTTGACTAGTATACCTGTCCCTTCCAAATTAAACAACTGGCAGCACTATGTGAATGCTACTTTTAGTGAATTTACACGTTGGGTCCAGAATGGTACGCTTAACACTTCATCGTTACATCCGGGCGGGTGGTTATTATGGCCTGTAGACGCTAATAAGTGTCATCAACGTTTTGTCACCTCTTCAGGGGGGTTCAGGACTAGTAGGGCAGACCCTCGTTACATTTCACCAGAACATGCTGATATTATAACTACGTACAGCGTGGGGAAGCTTTGTCAACAATGGTTGAAGTCATCCACGCTGGATGCAGTTCAGTCACATCTCAAGTTACTGTCTAATGGTACTGATTTACAAGATTTTTTGTCAGGTCCCAAGGTACCACAGAAGAAAAGGTTTTTATACGAAGTTTATAATGAGATTTGGAAACTTTCACAACAGGAGGCTGCAGCCCGGTTGAGGCAGATTGATCAAGAAAATCTGCTGCAGACTTTGGGGGTCATTCTGACCCTGGCGGCCGGTGACCGTCAGGGTCACCGACCACGGGAGCACCGCCAACAGGCTGGCGGTGCTCCCGAGGGCATTCTGACCGCGGCGGTTCAGCCGCGGTCAGAAAGGGTAAACCGGCGGTCTCCCGCCGGTTTACCACTGCCCTACAGAATCCTCCATGGCTGCGGAGCGCGCTCCGCAGCCATGGGGATTCTGACACCCCCTACCGCCATCCTGTTCCTGGCGGGTCTCCCGCCAGGAACAGGATGGCGGTAGGGGGTGCCGCGGGGCCCCTGGGGGCCCCTGCAGTGCCCATGCCCATGGCATGGGCACTGCAGGGGCCCCCGTAAGAGGGCCCCGCAAAGTATTTCAGTGTCTGCTAAGCAGACACTGAAATACGCGACGGGTGCAACTGCACCCGTCGCACCCCTGCAACTACGCCGGCTCAATTCTGAGCCGGCGTCCTCGTTGCAGGGGCATTTCCTCTGGGCCGGCGGGCGCTCTTTTGGAGAGCGCCCGCCGGCCCAGAGGAAATGTCTGAATGGCCGCTGCGGTCTTTTGACAGCGGTGCGGTCATTCAGCGGCGGTACCTTGGCGGACGGCCTCCGCCGTCCGCCAAGGTCAAAATGACCCCCTTTGTCTGTTGTTGATAATGGCATGCATACCCTTTCTGACCGTGTTTACACAATTGACAGCATTGTTTCCTCTGATATTGACATTATTAAATCGAACATGTCTTCTTTATATCATGGGCAGAGTCAGACGCGGTCCATCATGCAGCTGGGTTGGACTCTTCAAACCTTGAAGGCGGGTCGCGTTCCATGGCAGCACATTCGTGCCAGAGAGATCTTTATCTCCTTCAATTTGACTCGTCAACAACAGTTGATGGCTAAAAAGGAAGCGACATATGTTATGTTGAATATTGAGAATTTGGAGAAACTGCCTTTCACGCTGGCTGAGATTCCGTAAGCTGAGTGGTTGATTCATGGGGTTATTAATTTGCCTATCTCCACTCTGCAATTTACTTCTTGTTTGAAGCACATTCCGGTGGGTAGATATGAACTATTGGGAGACAGTTACATACACGAGGTGTGGGAGCTTCCCTTTCAATACAGATGTGTTAATGGTTTGAGGGAGGTTTTTCTTAGCAGTAGCGAATGCGAAGCTTCTGTCAGCCATTCCATGGTTTGTAAACAGCTGTCCTTGCACGGAGCGTGTAACGCTTCGATTGCTAACTTAGCTTGTTATTTGAAGGGTGTTCCAGTCCCGGTTATTAAAAACACTATCCAGGTGTTTTCTAACGGCAGTTACATTGTTCTTAACAGCAAACTCTGTTGTGGCATGCGTGCCGGAATAGTTTACGTTGTCGTTGTCAACAAGGCCGTTACGTGCTGCGGGAATGTTTGTTTCCCCCCACTCAAATTAGGGAGGTAGTGGACATCTGGCCTCATATTGCTACTTCCAAGGTTGATTTCGACAAGTTGAGTCGGCTGAAAGCTTTATTGTTTCAAAAGCATGTGGCCCTTACATTGCTAGCGAGACCTACGCACTTCAGGTGGCAAGGTCATCGGCGGAGATACAGTCCCTTTTGAATACTAACTTTCCAAGTCACTTCGGTGAACTTGTGGGACGTATATCTAATGCATCCAGCACTGCTGGTATTGCTCATTTTTTCAAAGCCGTTGGTGTTGGTTTCGCTCACACCTTCTCTTCCCTATTCGGTTTGATACCTTCGGCTATACACTCTATTTTTGGAAGCATTTTTGGGGGTTTCCCGAATACTTTGGCTTTATTGGCTGGAGTCTTGCTATTGTTGCTATTTTTTTGCAATGGCTGTCCCGCCACGACGAGATCCTATATTGCTGCTCCCGTCAGCGCAGCTGTGTCGTGAACGCATGATGCAGCATTTTGGAGCTACACTCCTGGGACATTTGGAGTGTGACTGGTCTCTGTCATTCAGACCGGTTTTGGATTGTGTGCAACCCGTGTTTCGGTGCCTTTGGTGCTCGTTTGAACATGCACTGGCTTTCATAGGCCCTGCACGGGGTGCCGCCCTGAATGGTTTTGGGGCTTTGGAACACACCTGCTCCATGGTACTTTGTGGCGTGGATCTTCCGATATTAACATATATCGAAGTGGAGGAGCTCCTACGTTCTATTGCTTCTGCCTGACAATTGGATTTTTTTCTCCGGCAAAATTGACACTATATTGAATTTGGCTTTATCGTCACATGTTTCCTAAATTTATGACTTTGTTGTCTTCTTACCTTGTCGAAATATATTGTTTATATTTGGGGCATGCTTTTATATTGTTGGAACCACTTGCTACCCACAAGGGGAGGGTGTAGTGTGGTTAGTTTTACGTATCCTTTGCGCATTAGCTTCATGCTTTAGGCCTTTGTGCACTTTGCCCTGAATGTATTTTATTCATTTGCTGACAGCTTAGAGCCTCTGTGCACTTTGTTCTAAATGCTTTTTATTAGGCTTCGTACTGTTATTTTTCAAATAGCCAGTTCTACGGTGTTGTTTTTTATTCATATCACACTGTTTTGCCTACTTCAGCACTGGAGTTCTCCATAACATATTCACTCTGTGCTTCAGTCAAGGATACAGTCTGGTACATTGCTGATAGACGTGGTAGGAGTTTAGATTTGGCATTCCTGCGTAGGGACATTTTGTGATCACGATGACATGTTAGTTATAAAATCACTTCCTTGTCCCAATACATGCAAGAGGGAGATTCCGACCAGAGACCCACAACTAGACGCTGACTGCCTCGTTGCACATGCTGAACCAGATCACAGGCCTTTGCTCAGGTATGAGGGCTGATGTCTCCCCAGTGATTCAGAAAGGCAATCTAGAAGCTTAACATGCTGTGCTCTAAATAGAACAAGCAGAGGGAGAGTAGAAACTGTTAGGCACTATGATAGCTTTGTTCTTATGTTTTACTCTCCTGGTGACTATTTCAATCCTACTATGTTGTATTGTTCTGGTTATTGCGGCTCACGCCTTATTATCTAAAATACAGTCGTTTTATTAAAACATTATATAAAACTTATACTGTCTTTGTCATTTGTATATGAGACCATATTGTAAATGAGAGAGTTGGTTTGGATCTGAGTGACCACGACTTCCCTGAGAAGTTTCAAAGATGTCATGCGCTCGGCTGCCTAATCAATTCTTCCCCATGGGAGAAATGAGGCACTGCTAGTTAGCCGGAGCAGAAACCGGATTTAGGGTGACAGAGTTCTTTACAAGTGGGTCAGACTCAGTCCCCCACACCGTTATCGATCCTGCTGCCTAGAAATCCAGTAGTCTCATTTACGATAATGAGAGCCCACGCAACAGTGGCACAGCAGACCTGTCCCATACTAGAGGGTCTAAGACAGCAAGCTGTCAAACAGCAAAATGGGGATGTCAGTGACTCACACAGAGTTTACTGGGAGGACAACCTATTGTATACAGAGGCAAGGGACCCAAAACCTGGAGCAGCCAGAAGATTGGTCATTCCCCTGCAATACAGAGAGTTCCTCCTAACTCTAGCCCATGACATTCCCTTGGCTGGACATCTTGGGCAGATTAAAACATGGGAAAGGCTTGTCCCCCTGTTTCATTGGCCTAGGATGTCAGAGGACACAAACGATTTTTGTAAGTCCTGTGTCACCTGTCAAGCCAGTGGCAAGACTGGTGGCACCCCAAAGGCTCCCCTTATTCCACTGCCTGTGGTTGGGGTCCCCTTTGAAAGGGTAGGGGTTGACATAGTTGGCCCCCTTGACCCTCCTACTGCTTCAGGCAATAGGTTTATCTTGGTGGTAGTGGGCCATGCCACAAGATATCCTGAAGCAATTCCTCTCAGGACCACTACAGCTCCTGCAGTGTCAAAGGCCCTCCTGGGAATCTTTTCCAGGGTGGGATTCCCAAAAGAGGTGGTATCAGACAGGGGAAGCAACTTTATGTCTGTATACTTGAAGGCCATGTGGAAGGAATGTGGTGTAACATACAAATTCACCACGCCTTATCATCCACAAACAAATGGACCGGTTGAGAGGTTTAACAAAACTCTCAAAGGAATGATAATGGGACTCCCTGAAAAACTCAGGAGAAGATGGGATGTCCTGTTACCTTGCCTCCTTTTTGCTTACAGGGAGGTACCCCCAAAAAGGAGTGGGCTTCAGCCCCTTTGAACTCCTATTTGGACACCCTGTAAGAGGTCCTCTAACACTTGTAAAGGAGGGTTGGGAACAAACTTTAAAAGCTCCTAAGCAAGACATAGTGGACTATGTACTTGGCCTAAGATCCAGAATGGCTGAGTATATGAAAAAGGCCAGCAAAAACCTTCAGGCCAGCCAAGAGCTCCAAAAGCAATGGCATGACCAGAAGGCTGTTCTGATTCAGTACCAACCAGGGCAGAAAGTGTGGGTCTTGGGGCCTGTGGCCCCAAGAGCACTCCAAGACAAATGGAGTGGACCCCACATTATTCTTGAAAAGAAGGGAGAAGTCACCTACTTGGTTGACTTAGGCACTGCCAGGAGTCCCCTTAGGGTGCTCCATGTCAATCACCTGAAGCCCTACTATGACAGGGCTGATCTCACCCTGCTCATGGCAACAGATGAAGGACAGGAAGAAGAGAGTGACCCTCTCCCTGATCTCTTCTCTTCCACAGAACAAGATGCTCTAGTGGAAGGTGTAGTTTTAGCAGATTGTCTTACTGCTGAGCAGAAAGACCACTGCATAAATCTCCTGGGTCAGTTTTCTGAACTCTTTTCTACTGTGCCAGGCACCACTTCTTGGTGTGAGCACACTATAGATACTGGAGACAGCTTGCCTGTCAAAAGTAAGATCTATAGGCAGCCTGACCATGTCAGGGACTGCATAAAACAAGAAGTTCAGAAAATGCTTGAACTGGGAGTGGTTGAGCACTCTGAAAATCCATGGGCCTCTCCTGTGGTACTTGTACCAAAACCTCATTCCAAAGAAGGGAAAAGGGAAATTAGATCTTGTGTGGATTACAGAGGTCTCAACCAGGTAACTAAAACTGATGCTCACCCTATACCCAGGGCAGATGAGCTAATAAATACACTGGCATCTGCCAAGTATCTAAGCACCTTTGATTTGATTGCAGGGTAATGGCAGATCAAGTTAGCAGAGGATGCTAAAGCAAAAACTGCATTTTCAACTATTGGAGGGCACTACCAATTCACAGTAATGCCCCTTGGTTTGAAAAATGCACCTGCCACTGTTCAGAGGTTGGTGAATACAGTCCTGCACGGGTTGGAGGCTTTTAGTGCAGCATATCTAGATGATATAGCTGTCTTTAGCTCCACCTGGGATGTTCACCTGGTCCACCTATGGAAAGTTTTGGAGGCCCTGCAAAAGGCAGGCCTCACTATCAAGGCTTCAAAGTGCCAGATAGGGCAGGGGAAAGTGGTTTATCTGGGACACCTTGTAGGTGGAGAACAGATTGCACCACTTCAGGAGAAAATCCAAACTATTATAGATTGGGTTCCCCCTACAATTCAGACCCAGGTGAGAGCCTTTTTAGGCCTCACTGGGTACTACAGGAGGTTCATAAAGAACTATGGCTCCATAGCAGCCCCTCTTAATGACCTCACTTCAAAGAAAATGCCTAAAAAGGTATTGTGGACAGCTAACTGTCAGAAAGCTTTTGATGAGCTGAAACAGGCCATGTGCTCTGCACCTGTCCTAAAAAGCCCATGTTACTCCAAGAAATTCATTGTTCAAACTGATGCATCTGAATTAGGGGTAGGGGCAGTCTTATCACAACTCAATTCTGAGGGCCAGGATCAACCTGTTGCTTTTATCAGCAGGAGGTTGACCCCTAGAGAAAAGCGTTGGTCTGCCATAGAGAGGGAGGCCTTTGCTGTGGTCTGGGCTCTGAAGAAGTTGAGGCCATACCTGTTTGGCACTCACTTCATTGTTGAGACAGACCACAAACCTCTACTTTGGCTAAAACAAATGAAAGGTGAAAACCCTAAATTGTTGAGGTGGTCCATATCTCTACAGGGAATGGACTATACAGTGGAACATAGACCTGGGAGTACCCACTCCAATGCAGATGGACTCTCCAGATATTTCCACTTAGACAATGAAGGCTCATCAGGTCATGGCTAGTCTTATCGTCCTTCGTTTGAGGGGGTTGTGTAGGAAAGTACCATCTTGCCTGGAATGTTACCCCCATATTTCACTGTATATATGTTGTTTCAGTTGTATGTGTCACTGGGACCCTGCCAGCCAGGGCCCCAGTGCTCATAAGTGTGCCCTGTATGTGTTCCCTGTGTGATGAATAACTGTCTCACTGAGGCTCTGCTAACCAGAACCTCAGTGGTTATGCTCTCTCTTTGCTTTCCAAATTGTCACTAACAGGCTAGTGACCAATTTCACCAATTCACATTGGCATACTGGAACACCCTTATAATTCTCTAGTATATGGTACTGAGGTACCCAGGGTATTGGGGTTCCAGGAGATCCCTATGGGCTGCAGCATTTCTTTTGCCACCCATAGGGAGCTCTGACAATTCTTACACAGGCCTGCCACTGCAGCCTGAGTGAAATAACGTCCAAGTTATTTCACAGCCATTTACCACTGCACTTAAGTAACTTATAAGTCACCTACATGTCTAACCTTTACCTGGTAAAGGTTGGGTGCTAAGTTACTTAGTGTGAGGGCTCCCTGGCACTAGCCAAGGTGCCCCCACATCGTTCAGGGCAAATTCCCCGGACTTTGTGAGTGCGGGGACACCGTTACACGCGTGCACTATACATAGGACGCTACCTATGTATAGCGTCACAATGGTAACTCCAAACATGGCCATGTAACATGTCTAAGATCATGGAATTGTCACCCCAATGCCATTCTGGCATTGGGGAGACAATTCCATGATCCCCGAGTCTCTAGCACAGACCCGGGTATTGCCAAACTGCCTTTCCCGGGGTTTCACTGCGCTGCTGCTGCTGCCAACCCCTCAGACAGGTTTTTGCCCTCCTGGGGCCCAGCCAGGCTTGGCCCAGGAAGGCAGAACAAAGGACTTCCTCAGAGAGAGGGTGTTACACCCTCTCCCTTTGGAAAAAGGTGTCAGGGCTGGGAGGAGTGGCCTCCCCCAGCCTCTGGAAATGCTTTGATGGGCACAGATGGTGCCCATCTCTGCATAAGCCAGTCTACACCGGTTCAGGGATCCCCCAGCCCTGCTCTGGCGCGAAACTGGACAAAGAAAAGGGGAGCTACCACTCCCCTGACCTGCACCTCCCCTGGGAGGTGCCCAGAGCTCCTCCAGTGTGTTCCAGACCTCTGCCATCTTGGAAACAGAGGTGCTGCTGGCACACTGGACTGCTCTGAGTGGCCAGTGCCAGCAGGTGACGTCCTTCTGATAGGCTCTTACCTGTGTTACTAGCCTATCCTCCTTCCTAGGTAGCCAAACCTCCTTTTCTGGCTATTTAGGGTCTCTGCTTTGGGGAATACTTTAGATAACGAATGCAAGAGCTCTCCATCTCTCTGCATCTCTTTCTTCACCTTCTGCCAAGGAATCGACCGCTGACTGCTCCGGATGCCTGCAAAACTGAAACAAAGTAGCAACGACGACTACTGCAACCTTGTATCGCTGATCCAGCCGCCTTCTCAACTGTTTTCCTGGTGGTGCATGCTGTGGGGGTAGTCTGCCTCCTCTCTGCACTAGAAGCTCCGAAGAAATCTCCTGTGGGTCGACGGAATCTTCCCCCTGCAACCGCAGGCAACAAAAAACTGCATCACCGGTCCTCTGGGTCCCCACTCAGCATTATGAGCGTGGTCCCTGAAACTCAGCAACTCTGTCCAAGTGAATCCCACAGTCCAGTGACTCTTCAGTCCAAGTTTGTTGGAGGTAAGTCCTTGCCTCACCAAGCTAAACTGCATTGCTGGGTACCGCGTGATTTGCAGCTGCTCCGGCTCCTGGGCACTCTTCCAGGATTTCCTTTGTGCACAGCCAAGCCTGGGTCCCTGACACTCTAACCTGCAGTGCACAACCTCCTGAGTTGTCCTCCGGCGTCGTGGGATCTTCTTTTGTGACTTCGGGTGAGCTCTGGTTCACTCCTCTTCGTAGTGCCTGTTCTGGCACTTCTGCGGGTGCTGCCTGCTTCTGTGAGGGCTCCCTGTCTTGCTGGGCGCCCCCTCTGTCTCCTCACGCAATTGGTGACATCCTGGTCCCTCCTGGGCCACAGCAGCATCCAAAAACTCTAACCGCGACCCTTGCAGCTAGAAAGGCTTGTTTGCGTGGGAACACCTCTGCAAGCTTCTTCTCGACGTGACACATCCATCCCCCAAAGGTGAAGTTCCTAGTCCTCTTCGTTCTTGCAGAATCCACAGCTTCTACCATCCAGTTGCAGCTTCTTTGCACCCTCAGCTGGCATTTCCTGGGCATCTGCCCGATCTCGACTTTGTCGCGACACTTGGACTTGGTCCCCTTGTTCCACAGGTACTCTCGTCCGGAAATCCTCCTTTGTTGCATTGCTGGTGTTGGTCTTCCTTGCAGAATTACCCTATCACGACTTCTGTGCTCTCTGGGGAACTTAGGTCCACTTTACACCTACTTTTCAGGGTCTTGGGGTGGGCTATTTTTCTAACCCTCACTGTTTTCTTACAGTCCCAGTGACCCTCTACAAGCTCACATAGGTTTGGGGTCCATTCGTAGTTCGCATTCCACTTTTGGAGTATATGGTTTGTGTTGCCCCTATACCTATGTGCTCTCATTGCAATCTATTGTGACTGTACATTGCTTGCATTGCTTTCTATTGCTATTACTGCATATTTTTGGTATTGTGTACATATATCTTGTGTATATTTGCTATCCTCATACTGAGGGTACTCACTGAGATACTTTTGGCATATTGTCATAAAAATAAAGTACCTTTATTTTTAGTATATCTGTGTATTGTGTTTTCTTATGATATTGTGCATATAACACCAGTGGTATAGTGGGAGCTTTGCATGTCGCCTAGTTCAGCCTAAGCTGCTGTGCTAAGCTACCCTTTTCTATCAGCCTATGCTGCTAGAACACCTCTTCTACACTAATAAGGGATAACTGGACCCGGTGCAGAGTGTAAGTACCCCTTGGTACCCACTACAAACCAGGCCAGCCTCCTACACACACTAGAGGGTTTAAGACAGCAAGCTGTCAAACAGCATAATGGGGATATCACTGATAGCCCTAAAGACTATTGGGAAGATAACCTCCTCTTCACTGAGTCAAGGGACCCTAAACCTGGAGCTGCCAGGAGAATGGTCATCCCTTTGCAGTATACGTAGTTTCTTCCGACTTTGGCTCATGATATTCCTTTGGCTGGGCATTTGGACCAGAGTAAAACTTGGGACCGACTTGTTCCATTGTTTCACTGGCCAGAGGACACTAAGGAGTTATATCGCTCCTGTGTTACCTGCCAAGCAAGTGGAAAGACTTGGGGCACACCTAAGGCCCCCTTAATTCCACTTCCAGTGGTTGGGGTGCCCTTTGAGAGGGTAGGGGTTGATATAGTTGCCCTCCCTTGACCCTCCAACAGCTCCAGGCAATAGATTAATCCTGGTGGTAGTGGACCATGCCACTAGGTATCCTGAAGGTATACCCTTAAAGACCACCACAGTGCCTGCAGTGGCAAAAGCCCTCCTGGGAATATTTTCCAGAGTGGGTTTACCTAAGGAAGTGGTGTCAGACAGAGGTAGTAACTTCATGTCTGCATTCCTCAAAGCTATGTGGAAGGAGTATGGTGTAACTTACAAGTTCACTACTCCTTAACATCCACTGACAAATGGTCTGGTTGAGAGGTTTAATACAACTCTCAAAGGCATGATCATGGGACTCCCTGAAAAACTCAGGAGGAGATGGGAAGTCCTGTTGCCATGCCTCCCTTTTGCTTATAGGGAGGTACCCCAAAAAGGAGTGGGCTTTAGCCCCTTTGAACTCCTCTTTGGACACCCTGTATGAGATCCCCTTGCTCTTGTAAAGGAGGGTTGGGAACAACCTTTAAAAGCACCCAAGCAAGACATTGTGGATTATGTACTTGGCCTATGATCCAGAATGGCAGAGTACATGAAAAGGCCAGTAAATACCTTCAGGCCAGCCAAGATTTCCAAAAGCAATGGCATGACCAGAAGTCTGTCCTGACCCAGTACCACCCAGGACACAAGGTGTGGGTATTGAAGCATGTGGGCCCAAGAGCACTCCAGGACAAACGGAGTGGACCCCATCTCATTGTGGAGAAAAAAGGTGAGGTCACCTATTTGGTTGACCTGGGCACAGCCAGAAGTCCCCATAGGGTGCTTCACATAAATTGCCTGAAACCTTATTATCACGGGGCTGACTTAAGCCTGATCATGGCAACTGATGAGGGACAGGAAGAAGAGAGTGACCCTCTCCCTGACCTCTTCTCCAGCACTGAAGCTGATGGCTTGGTGGTGGGAGTTGTGCTTACAGATTGCCTCACTGCTGAGCAGAAGAACAACTGCATAAATCTCTTTTATCAGTTCTCTGACCTCTTCTCACTGATCCCAGGTACAACTACCTGGTGTGAGCACATAATAGACACTGGAGACAGTCTACCTGTCAAAAGAGGATTTATAGACAGCCTGACCATGTCAGACATTGCATTAAAAAAGAGGTACAGAAAATGTTATATCTAGGAGTGATTGAACCTTCTGAAAGTCCCTGGGCTATCCCAGTGGTGCTTGTCCCCAAACCTCACAGTAAAGATGGTAAAAAGGAAATGAGGTTTTGTGTGGACTATAAAGGTCTTTATCAAGTAACCAAAACTGATGCTCACCCTATACCCAGGGCAGATGAGCTAATAGATACACCGGCTTCTGCAAAGTATCTAAGCACTTTTGACTTAACTGCAGGGTATTGGCAGATTAAGTTGTCAGAAGATGCTAAACCTAAAACAGCATTTTTAACCATTGGAGGGTACTATCCGTTCACTGTTATGCCCTTTGGATTAAAAAATGCACCTGCCCCTTTTCAGAGGTTGGTTAATACAGTCCTCCAAGGATTGGAAGCCTTTAGTGCAGCATATCTAGATGATAAGGCTGTCTGTAGCTCCACCTGGGATGATCACTTGGTCCACCTGGTGAAAGTTTTGGAGGCTCTGCAAAAGGCAGGTCTCATTATCAAGGCTTCAAAGTGCCAGATAGGGCAGGTGAAAGTGGCTTATCTGGGCCACCTGGTATGTGGGGAGCAGATTGCACCATTGCAGGTGAAGATCCAAACCATTATGGAATGGACTCCCCCTACAATTCAGACCCAGGTGAGAGCCTTCTCAGGCCTCACAGGGTACTATAGGAGGTTCATTAAGAACTATGGCACCGTAGCTGCCCCTCTTAACCCATTAAGTGCGGGCGTCGGCCACTGGCGGACACCCCCACTACCTCTCTGGTGCGGGTCACGACCTGTGGCCGACACCAGGGAGGGGGTTCAAAAATCCTCGGGTGCAAGCCCTGGGAGACACGGAAGCTCTTCCGTGTCTCCCCCCGCCCCCCACCTGCCCCCTTGTGACTTCAGCGTGCCGCGAGGTGCCCTGACGTCACAGTGTTGTTTTCCCCATCGGAGCAGGAAGCGGCCGCAGCGCCGCTTCCTGCTCCGATGGGGAAAACGGCCCCAAACGGCCTTCCCGAAGTTCGGGAAGGCCTTGTATGAAAGGGGAGACTCTCCCCTTTCATACAAGGCCTTCCTGAACGCGTTTCCTGGCCCTCGATTGCAGCACAGCTGAGATTGAGAGCCAGGAAACGCCACTAGACACCAGGGATTTCACTTGGGGGGGTCGGCCCCCCTCAGAAAACGGGCCGCCCCCCCCCCGGGCCATATCGCGCCACCACTAGGGGCTAATTTAAAAAACAAAGTTGTAGGGTTTCCCTGGGGGATAGATATATCAATCCATGTAGGTAGATATATCTATCTATATGGATATATCTATAGATAGATATATATATATATATATATATATATATATATATGTATGCATATACATATATATGTATATATATATATATATATATATATATATATATATACATATAGATAGATCTATCTAAAGATATATCCATGTAGATAGATATATGTATATAGATCACTTTTGTCAGTGCATGTATATATATATATATATATATAAATATAAATTTGCCACCAGTTGTCTTGCAGTTACAGCTTGTGCCTCAAAGCAGTGCCCATACTTCAACTGACGCATTTCAACTGTAGCTATTAGGCAGCAATAAAAAAGTCAAGTAAGTCTTGTGATTATGTTTCTGCTACAAAAGGATCAGACTTTTGTCTAGTGGCAGTTTTAGTGCCATAAAGAAGGGCAGAAGGTTTATATGACTATTGCAAAGAGCAAATCTGTATTTTATGTAAATAGCTGAGTACATTAGTAAAGTCAGCCACTACCTGCACTATAATACAAATGAAACGTATGTGCGGGGTGGCTATGGAGAGATAAAGAGCACGTTTGCTGGGTGGTAATGAGGGAATCCGAGGAGGAGGACATGGGAGTGGGAGCACCAATAATGATTGTTGGACTGGGCGCAGGAGGTGCTAAAGACTGTGACGAATTGTATGTGACAAGGTGTTTGAGTGTCTTGAAAGAACGTGCTGATTGAGGGAAGAAGTGCAGGTAAGGTGGCCTCTACTGTTGCACGTATCACACACACACACCAGCAATTTTGTGACTCTCTATGTAGGCTAGTGTTTTAGAGCAACAGTTTAACCAATAGCAGAGATGGCATCTTGATGGATGACTGCTGCTGATGTCACTCGGGTTATAGAGGACAGCTCTGACATAGGATCAGAGACTGAGACAGCAGATACTGAGACAGCACCTGAGGGATAGGACAATGGCGCAGACTCTGGGAGAGATTTTTCAGTTGGAGGAGTCCCATTGGGTAACTCCTTCCAGTAAATTGTGAGGGAGGTGATGGGGGCAGTCCTGTTGTCCCTTCGCAAGTACAGTCTGTGCAACAGGGCAATAGTGGGTTAGCCCAACCAGAGAGCAGGTGAATGCGGGGGCAAGCACAGAGAGGGTGCTTTCTTGGGAGCTCCCTAATTTAGTTCAGCCCCAAATTCCACTGCCCAAATTGTATTGTTGAGACATCAAAATTATCTATCACAAAACAAACTGGTTTTGTAAGGCAGGCACCTGTGTTTTTGGTCCTGGGTTCGGCGGCTATATAGGGAAACAAACTAAACCCAAACATTTCTGGAAACTAGACATCCGGAGAAGTCCACAGAGGGGTGACTTGTGTGGATTCCCCAAAGTTTTCTTACCCAGAATACCCTGCAAAGCTGAAATGTTGAATAAAAAGGCTATTTTTCTTACATTTCTGTCACACAAAGTACAGGAATATGCTGTGATCCACAAAGTTCCTACTACCCGGTGATTGTTCACCTGCCCTGATAAAAACACTACCCCACTTGAGTGGCTATACCTAGTTCCTGTGTAAGGAATGGATCACCCCAGGGTCAACAGTTGCCTCATGTAAGTCCCAAACATTGACCGATGTGTGATCTATTCCTGTTGCGGGCACTAGGCCCACCCACACAAGTGAGGTACCATTTTTATCGGGAGACTTCGGGGAATGCTGGGTGGAAGGACATTTGTGGCTCCTCTCAGATTCCAGAACTTTCTATCACCGAAATGTGAGGAAAAAGTGTTTTTTTTCCAAATATTGAGGTTAGCAAAGGATTCTGGGTAACAGAACCTGATTAGAGCCCCACAAGTCACCCCATCTTGGATTCCCCTAGGTGTCTAGTTTTCAAAACTGTGCAGGTTTGCTAGGTTTCCATAGGTGCCAGCTGAGCTAGAGGCCAAAATCCACAGCTAGGCACTTTGCAAAAAACAGCTTTGGGGGTCATTACAACATTGGTGGTAAAAGGCGCTTACCGCCGTGCAGAAGACCGCCAATACACCGCCGCGGCTGCGGAATTCCGCCACAGCGATTATGACCCACATCTCGGAACCCGCCGAAATTCAGACACCCACACGACACCGCCACACCAAAGGTCAGTGATAAACCGGCGAAAACAAAACCTCCACCTCCACGCCCACAGAAACACGCCCATGCTATTACGACCCACGAATCCATGCGGCAGTCTTTCAAACGCAGTATTCCATTGGCGGTACACACCGCCGTGCTCAAAATACACACACATCTCCTAAACACCGCCACATTGGACAATTCCAAATACACACACCTGAGACACATACAAACACCACTTCCACACACCCAACACAATATAAAACACACACCCACATCACCCACAAACCCATACGACCACAATTTGGAGACGAAGGCCAGAGAGACTGCACAGCCAAGACAACACCACCATACAGAGGCACACAACACCATCACCCAACCCACATCCACGCACAAAACACCACACACCACTACACATCACCACACACATCAACACTCACACGCCCCACACATCACACACACCACCCCATGTCACGCCAAAGACACCCCCGCTTCTCCGAGGAGGAGCTCCGGGTCATGGTGGAGGAAATCATCCGGGTAGAGCCACAGCTATTTGGCTCACAGGTACAGCACACATCAATAGCCAGGAAGATGGAGCTATGGCGAAGAATAGTCGACAGGGTCAATGCAGTGGGACAGCACCCAAGAAATAGGGAGGACATCAGAAAGAGGTGGAACGACCTACAGGGGAAGGTGCGTTCAACGGTCTCCAGGCACAACATCGTGGTTCAGCGGACTGGCGGCGGACCCCCACCTCCTCCCCCACAACTAACAACATGGGAGGAGCAAGTCTTGACCATGATGCATCCTGAGGGCCTCGCAGGAGTCGGTGGAGGATGGGACAATGGTAAGTCAAATCTTAACTATCATATCCCCCACCCTACCTGCATGCTATTACCCACCCCACCCTTACACCCTCCCCTATCACCCCAAATCCTCACTAATGTACTAATAACACAAACCACACATCCCAACACCAAGCCCTGCATGACAGAACTAAGCATGGACACTCAGCACTAAAGCATGCCCACTGCACACACCCATACAACCCCCTAAACCACCATCACACAAGCTCCCACACAGGAATGCTTGAACTGGGATACACGCTCACCCACCCATTGCACACCATTACACACACACATGCAATAATCATGCTCTTATGCCCCTGCAGGAACCTGAAGGACCGTCACCACACCAGAGGGTCCAGGCAACACCACTCCACACCCAGAAGAGGCCCACAGTGACAATAGCAGCTCTGCCCTACTGGATCCTGATGACCAGCCCGGACCATCGTGGCCTCGTGACAGTCGGTTCCCCTTGCACAGGCCCAGCCCAACACCGACCTTCCACCCTCTGGTAACACCAGCACAGCACCCACCCAGCGGGCCCAAACCTCCCTACCCAGGACAGGTCAATCAGCGGTGTGTCCACCACTACAGGGAACCCAGGAGAACCCACCTCCCCAACAACAACAGGGACCTGGGGGCAGTGGTAGTGGGCACACGGTCCAGGGGACGGAGGCACAGGAACACAGGGGAATTGGGAGGGCTGCTGTGCGACAGGGGGCAGACAGGCCAAGGGAACCCACTCTCCACAAGGCCCTATCCTCCATCATGGGAGCATACCACCACTCCCAGGAGACGATGGCGACGGTCCTGGACAAGTTGCAGGAGACCCTGCGCCTGCAGGAGGAACAGTATTCGGGGTTGAGGGAGGAGCTCAGGACCATCAGCTCTGCCTTGGGCACCATCGTAGGGGTGCTGAAGGACATACAGCAGACCTTGAGGGACACCGTGGCACTCCAAGGGGCCCCCGACACTAGCCAGGACGATGAACTGCCCACCACCTCAGCCGGCGCTAGTGGACAGGACGCCCCGCCACAGGACAACCACACCAGCACCCCACCCACTGCAGACGGACAACCACCACGCAAGCGGTCCCTGAGATCCAGGAACAGGACAGAGCAAGATGGCAAGACCCCCGCCAGGAAATGAGACCACCCTGTTTGTCCTCCCACTGTCCCACCTTGTTACCCTGTCCATACTTAAACTGCCCCAGCTCCACTTCCTATGCCCAGATGGGCAGTGCACCTGTGAGACTAATAGACTGGACTCTGCCATGGACATTCCTCCACCATCACCCCTCACCATTTTACCACCCCCTCCAATAATTAGCACTTCAATAAACACCCTTGAAACACAAAACAATCTGGAGTCAGTCTGTGATTTAGTAAATATGTATTATCAATGACAGTGTCATAATGCATTTCCTATTGTAAAGCTAACATACCTATGTCACACATCACAAGTCCTTGAAGGATGCAAGCAGATGACACGTTGGTAACCACACCTGTGAAACAGTAATCGAGAGGTACAACTCAGTTACAAAATAGTGGTTGAAATTGACAGATAGGATAGAGGTAGACCTGTGAAAGTTAATGTAATGTTAAACATGAAAATGTTCTCACCTGTGTGACACTGGAAATATTGCTGTATGACTGACTCCCTGTTGTCGTTGTCTTCTTCCTAAGCTTCCTCCTTATCACTGTCCACAGGCTCCACAGCTGCTACAACACCGTCATCTGGATCATCCTCCTGCAGAAAAGGCACCTGGCGTTGCAAAGCCAAATTATGAAGCATGGAGCAGGCGATGATGATCTGGCACACCTTCTTCGGTGAGTAGAATAGGGATCCACCTGTCATATGGAGGCACCTGAACCTGGCCTTCAGGAGGCCAAAAGGTGCGTTCGATCACCCTCCTAGTCCGCCCATGGGCCTCATTGTACCGTTCCTCTGCCCTGGTCCTGGGATTCCTCGCTGGGGTCAAAAGGTTGGGGTAACCAGAGTCCCCCAATAGCCATACACGGTGCCTCTGGAGTTGACCCATCATATCAGGGATACTGCTATTCCGCAGGATGTAGGCGTCATGCACAGAGCAAGGGAACATAGCATTTACCTGCGAGATGTACTGGTCTGCCAAATAGACCATCTGAACATTCATCGAATGATAACTCTTCCTGTTCCTGTACACCTGTTCACTTCTGTTGGTGGGGACCAGAGCTACATGGGTCCCATCAATTGCACCTATGACGTTGGGGATATGTCCAAGGGCATAGAAGTCCCCTTTAACTGTAGCCAAATCTGACACCTCAGGGAAAATGATGTTTCTCCTTACGTGTTTCAGCATGCAGACAACACTCTGGACAGCACGTTGGAAAACATAGGCTGGGACATCCCTGATGCCATGGCCACTGTTGTCTGAAAAGACCCACTTGCTAGAAAATGGAGCACTGACAGCACCTGCACGTCAGGGGGGATTCCAGTCGGATGGCGGATGGGTGACATCAGGTCTGGCTCCAACTGGGTACATAGTTCCTGGATTGTGGCACGGTCAAACTGGTAGGTGACGATGACATGTCGCTCTTCCATTGTCAACAGGTCCACCAGCGGTCGGTACACCGGAGGATTCCGCCATCTTCTCACATGTCCCAGCTGACGGTGCCTACGAAGGACAACAGCGACGAATCAGTCATTATTCCTCCGGGTATGTACCCACAGTTACACACAAGACTACACCACTCACAAATCCCTTCCTGTATGTGTGTTGAGTGTAGGCCTAGCTATGTGTGACGCAGAGGGAAATCAAGCCATGTGGGCCCCTGAAATGGCGGCTGCCTGACCTCTAAACTGGGACAATGGGATTGTGGGGTAACAGCGCTGGCGTTGCACACCGTTGCGGTAAGCGGTCGTAGACCGCGGCGCAATGCTGCATTGGTTAACATTGGACCCTATGGGTCCCAGGAGCCAATGAACAGGTGCGCCGGCGGTGATGATGCGCATCACTGCGGACGTCACTGCCGCGGACGTGACCGCCATTTTCTATCTGTTCAATCACTAGATACCTGACCTTCGACAGGAGAGGACCTACACTGCAAGTGCTGCTGTGACCTCGGTCTGGAAGCGACGATGGCTGCTGCGTCTGGGGAAAGGGCCCCTGCCTTCACTGCACAGGAGTTGGAGAAACTGGTAGACGGGGTCCTCCCCCAGTACACGCTACTCTTCGGTCCTCCAGACCAACAGGTAAGTACACAGGGAGCACGTTGTATGGGCTAGGCCTGGGTGAAGAGGGCTGGTTGGATGAGGGAAGGGGGCATAGTTCATAGAACATTAATGCATGGGAATGAATGGGCCACATGGCCAGAGTAGGGAGGGGGCCACTCACATCGACGGTGCAGTTGGTAATGACTGTTCCTCTTTCCTTGTGCATGTCATGTAGGTCAGCTCCCACCAGAAGAGGGACATTTGGCGTGCCATCGCCAAGGAGGTCCGGACCCTGGGGGCCCACCAGAGATGGGGCACCCACTGCCGGAAAAGATGGGAGGACATTCGCTGCTGCAGCAAGAAGACGGCAGAGGCTCAGCTGGGGATGGCCTCCCAACGTGGGAGGGGTTCCCGTCGCACCATGACCCCCCTGATGTTACGGATCCTGGCGGTGGCCTACCCGGAGTTGGATGGGCGCTTGTGGGCATCACAGCAGACACAAGGGGGTGAGTACTCTCTCATTCTGTGGACTTTGCGCGCAGTGGAGGGGTCTGGGTGGGGGAGGAGGGCTGTGGGTTTCCCTAGGCCAGGGCGAGTTCTGTAGGCTAGGCCCCTCCGTAATGCAGGCCATGTGGCACTATACCCCACCTCAGCAGAGTGCCAAGTACAGGTATAGTTGCCCCTGTGGCATCCATGTGTGCAGATGTCCACCATAGACATGTAGGCCATATCCCAGAGATTGCATATGCAGAGGGCAGGAGCACGGCGTAATGCAGGGGGCTGCTGTGTCTGTCTTGTCCGCCAACGGTAGCGGTATGCCATGCACTAAAACTCTCTTTCTTCTGTCTCCCCCCCTTTTTCTGCTCTCCCTGTCCTTTTGCACATCAGCATCATCAGGTGGAGGTACAGTGGCACCGGAGCACGAGGGAGCTGCATCCCACATGGCCATGGAGGGCCACACCACGGACTCAGAATGCACCAGTGGGACGGAGGGCGAGGGGAGCTTCACGTCGGCCACCGGATCACCAAGCAGCGACACGGACTCGTTCGCCGGTGGGGGCTCCCTTGTGGTGGCGGCACCATCTGTGCGCCCCACTTCTACAGGTACAGCCGCCACCTATCCTACCAGCACCGCCCTCCCAGCAGCCCCTCAGCGTTCGCCCCGTGCCCGCTCACCCAGGAGGGTGGGCATCACCTTCGCCCCAGGCACCTCAGACCCTGCCCCTGTCACCCCAGCTGCCCTCAGTGAGGAGGCCATTGACCTCCTCGGGTCACTCACTGTTGGGCAGTCTACCATTGTGAATGCCATCCAGGGTGTAGAACGAGAGTTGCAACACGGTAATGCATTCCTGGAGGGCATTCATTCTGGTCAGGCTGTCCTTCAGCAAACCCTGCAATCTCTGGCTTCAGCACTGATGGCAGCCATTGTCCCTGTGTCCAGCCTCCCCCCTCCAACCTCCTCCACCCAGACCTAATCTCCTTTACACCAGCCCATCCCAAGCACACCTACAGACCAGCAAGCACACAAGTCAGCACACACAAGTAGCTCAAGCAAACATAAGCACCACACAACCCACAGGCACTCACGTAAGCCTCACCCACGTACAGACACAGCAACATCCACTGCCTCCACTGTGTCCCCCTCCTCCTCTTCTCCCTCCTCCCTCCCAGTCTTGTCTACACACACACCTGCATGCACCACATCTACAGGCACCATGAATCGCACAAGGAGACCCAGCACCACGAGCCGCTCACCTGCACTCACCACCTCCACTGCCCTTTACACGTCCCCTGTGTCCTCTCCCAGTGTGTCTGTGATGCCCCCACCCAAAGTACACAAACGCGGGCACCCACACACCCAACATCCATCCACCTCACGACAGCTTCCAGTACCTGCACCTGCACCCAAAACACCTAAAGTGACACCTCCGACAACCACCTCCTCTTCCTCCACTCCCAGACCCCCTCCAACTACCCATCCCAGTGTACGTCAGAAACTGTCCCTCTGTAAAGTTGACCTTTTTGCTCCCACCCCCCCTCCAATTCATCAGTCCCGTTGTAGCGCCTCAGCCAACAATCCTCCAATTTGTTGGACGACAGGACCGTGTGAAGACTCCTGGTGGGAACACAACTCACATGGGTTCCAAGCGGATTGGAGAGTCATCTGTGACTCCACCAAAGGTGGAGAAGGGCCAGAGGAAGTCTGCCCAGCCTGTTGTGAGTGTCACGGCGGAGAAGGGCGCCATCATTTCCGGCGGTCGAGACCCAACCGCCAGCACCGTCGTCACTGGTCAGGAGGCCACCGGCAGAGTCATTGCCCAGGAGGGCCCAAGTATCGTCACTGGTCAGGAGACCACCGCCGGAGTCACAGCTCAGGAGGAACCAAGTATCGTCACTGGTCAGGAAACAACCGCCAGAGTCACAGCCCAGGAGGGCCCAAGTATCGTCACTGGTCAGGAGACCACCGCCGGAGTCACAGCCCAGGAGGGCCCAAGTATCGTCACTGGTCAGGAGACCACCGCCACCGCCGGAGTCAGTGCCCATGAGGGCCACGGCTGCCACAGCCCAGGTGGGCTATGATGGAACGTCATGCCACACACCAATGCCCAGTGTAGGGAACGTCATGCCACACACCAATGCCCAGTGTAGGGAACGTCATGCCACACACCAATGTCCGTACCAGAACCGCCATGGCAAAGCACCACTTAACAGGGCAAAGACCGCCATGGCAAAGGACCGCTGAACAGGGCAAAGACCGCCATGGTGAAGACCGCTGAACAGGGCAAAGACCGTCATGGCAAAGCACCGCTGAACAGGGCAAAGACCGCCATGGTGAAGACCGCTGAACAGGGCAAAGACCGCCATGGCAAAGCACCGCTGAACAGGGCAAAGACCGCCATGGCAAAGCACCGCTGAACAGGGCAAAGACCGCCATGGTGAAGACCGCTGAACAGGGCATGCACCGGGTAGGAATGAATAGACCGCCACATCAGGCATCCTTATCCCATGTACAGCTGGGACAGTGACAGGACAGGAACTTTCACGGGAGGACTCATCCAGTCTGGGCACCAGTCCCCCCCAGAACCAGTGGAGAATGTTATCGACTTGAGAGACTGTGGCTTTGCACTCCCCAGGATGGCTCCGTGGGCAATCCACCCACTGTAGAGACTTGAGAGACTGTGGCTTTGCACTCCCCATGATGGCACAGTGGGCAACCCACCCACTGTAGAGACTTGAGAGACTGTGGCTTTGCACTTACCAGTATGGCACAGTGGGCAACCCACCCACTGTAGAGACTTGTGAGACTGTGGCTTTGCACTCCCCAGGATACATCAATGGGCATGGAGCCCCGTCGTGGGTCTGGCTTTGCAGTAATCCGGCTGAGGTGCCCCCCCTTCCCTTCCCCCTGAGGTGCCTGTAGTATTTCTATCTGATGCCCCGGCAGCGTTCTCTCCGATTGTGGTCAGGTATCTTTTGTGGGCCTCGCCCATGCATTTATGGACTGTTGGTGCACTGACATTGTTATGTACATATCTGCACTACCTCTCGTAATGTATATATTTCTGACTGAATATCGTGTATATCTGTATATTTTTGTAAGACATGTATATTGCTACATTACAATGTTTGAACGGATTTCGTTTTGTCTTTTCATTGTTCCGGGGGGATTGTGGGTTGTTACTGTGATTTTTGTGATGCATTGGTGTGTATGTTGTATTATGCGAGGT
This sequence comes from Pleurodeles waltl, assembly GCF_031143425.1. Lineage (NCBI taxonomy): Eukaryota > Metazoa > Chordata > Amphibia > Caudata > Salamandridae > Pleurodeles > Pleurodeles waltl. The sequence goes on from NC_090445.1 coordinate 1,300,667,240, forward strand.
TGGGGGTGGGGGTGTTTGGTGGGTGTCCCCCTAACTTTTGCCTCCCCCATGTCGTACGTGCAGTACTCACCGTTGTCTTCGGTGCCTGCATAGATGATGGTCGTAGAGGAGCAGAAAGACAAGGGCAGGGAGTATTTGGAGTTCCGGGTCCATGGAGTCCTCGTTCCTCGTGGGATGTGTTCAGGTGAGCGTTTTCCCATTGCAGAAATTGTTTCCGCCGTGTTTTTATCCACTGTGAATCCGCCCCGGAAAAGGTGGCGGAATGGCGGGTTGTGATACTATGGGCGGTACATTGTCTTCCGCCTGTCTGTTGGCGGTGACCGCCGCGCTGCTTGTCTGTACCGCCGTGGCGGGCGGTGTGTTAAAGTGGCTGTCTTTGTTGGAGGTTTCCGCCAGGGTCATGATTCAATTTTTTTATCCGCCGCACTGTTTGCTTTATTACCGCAGCTTTAACACCGTCCGCCAGGACTGTAATGACCCCCCTTGTTTTCTTTGTGAAAATGTGATATGTCCTTGTTGAGTTTTGGGGCATTTCCTGTCGCGGGTGCTAGGCCTACCCCCACAACGGAGGTACCATTTTTATCGGAAGACTTGGTGGAACGCTGGGTGAAAGGAAATTTGTGGCTCCTCTCAGATTCCAGAACTTTCTGTCACCGAAATTTGAGGAAAAAGTGTTTTTTTGGCCACATTTTGAGGTTTGCAAAGGATTCTGGGTAACAGAACCTGATCAGAGCCCCACAAGTCACCCCATCTTGGATTCCCCTAGGTGTCTAGTTTCCAAAACTGTGCAGGTTTGCTAGGTTTCCATAGGTGCCAGCTGAGCTAGAGGCCAAAATCCACAGCTAGGCACTTTGCAAAAAACAGCTCTGTTTTCTTTGTGAAAATGTGATGTGTCCACGTTGTGTTTTGGGGCATTTCCTGTCGCGGGCACTATGCCTACCCACACAAGTGAGGTATCATTTTTATCGGGAGGCTTGGGGGAACGCTGGGTGGAAGGAAATTTGTGGTCCTCTCAGATTCCAGAACTTTCTGTCACCGAAATGTGAGAAAAACGTGTTTTTTTGGCCACATTTTGAGGTTTGCAAAGGATTCTGCGTAACAGAACCTGATCAGAGCCCCACAAGTCAGCCCATCCTGGATTCCCCTAGGTGTCTAGATTAAAAAGAATTGCAGGTTTTGTATGTTTCCCTAGGTGCTGGCTGAGCTAGAGGCCAAAATCACCAGCTAGACACTTTGCAAAAAACACATCAGATTTCAATGTAAAAATGTGATGTGTCCATGTTGCCTTTCCTGTCGCGAGCATTAGGCCTACCCACGCAAGTGAGGTACCTTTTTTATCGGGAGACTTCGGGAAACACAGAATAGCACAACAAGTGTTATTGCCCCTTGTCGTTCTCTACATTTTTTCCTTCTAAATGTAAGGCAGTGTTTAAAAAAAGAGGTCTATTTGAGAAATGGCCTGTAATTCACATGCTAGTATGGGCACCCGGGAATTCAGAGATGCGCAAATAACCACTGCTGCTCAATACCTTATCTTATGCCCATTTTGGAAATACAAAGGTTTTCTTCATACCTATTTTCACTCTTTATATTTCAGCAATGAATTGCTGTATACCCAGTATAGAATGAAAACCCATTTCAAGGTGCAGCTCATTTATTGGCTCTGGGTACCTAGGGATCTTGATGAACCTACAAGCCCTATAAATCCCTGAAACCAGAAGAGTCCAGCACATGTAACGGTATATTGCTTTAAAAAATCTGACATTGAAGGAAAAAGTTACAGAGTAAAACTTTGAGAAAAATGGCTGTTTTTTTTTTAGCTCAATTTCAACATTTGTTTTTCAGCTGTTATTTTCTGTAGGAAAACCTTGTAGGATCTACACAAATGACCCCTTGCTAAATTCAGAATTTTGGCTACTTTTCAGAAATACTTAGGCCCATATTTATACTTTTTGACGCACAACTGCGCCAACGCAGTTGTGCGTCAAAAATGTTACCGCCGGCTAACGCCATTCCAAAGCGCCATGCGGGCGCCTTATTTATTGAATGACGTTAGCCGGAGCTGCGGACTGGGGTGCGTCAAAAAAAATTACTCACACCAGGCAGCGCCGGCGTAGGGGAAAATGGAGGTTGGGTGTCAAAAAATGGGGCAAGTCAGGTCTGAGGCAAAATTCAGGCCTCAACCCGATTTGCGCCATTTTTTTTGACGCCCAACCCCCATTGAAATGACTCCTGTCTTAGCAAAGACAGGAGTCATGCCCCTTTTCCCAATGGCCATGCCCAGGGGACTTATGTCCCCTGGGCATGGTCATTGGGCATAGTGGCATGTAGGGGGGCCCAAATCAGGCCCCCCTATGCCACAAAAAAAATACGAAACAAATACTTACCCCGACTTACCTCTACTTCCCTGGGATGGGTCCCTGCATCCTTGGGTGTCCTCCTGGGGTGGGCAAGGGTGGCAGGGGATGTCCCTGGGGGCATGGGAGGGCACCTCTGGGCTCCTTCCGAGCCCACAGGTCCCTTAACGCCTGCCCTGACCCAGGCGTTAAAAAACAGCGCCCATCAGGCTGGGCGCCGTTTTTTAAGGCCTGCCCCCTCCTGTGCGTCAAAATGACGTCACAGTATAAATATGGCACACAGGCCTTAAAGTCATTTTTTGGAAGGGAACGCCTACCTTGCATATAATTAACGCAAGGCTGGTTCCCCCTTCAAAAAATGGCGCACATGGTGGAACTTTGACGCCCGCGGGGTCGGACGTCAAAGTATAAATATGGGGCAGGGTTTGCGCCGATTGTGCGTCAAAAAGTTTGACGCACATTCGGCGCAAACAGAGTATAAATATCCCTCTTAGCTTTCCGGGATCCATTCCTGTCACTAACTGGAAGGAGTATGAAAGCACCAAAAATAGTAAAAATGAAGTATGTCCCAGTAAAATGCCAAAATTGTGTTGAAAAATGTGGTTTTCTGCTTCAACTCTGCCTGTTCCTGAAAGCTGGGAAGATGGTGATTTTAGCACCGCAAACCCTTTGTTGGTGCCATTTTCAGGGAAAAAAACACAAGCCTTCTTCGGCAGCCCTTTTTTCCCATTTTTTTGAAAAAAACAAAATTTTAGGTGTATTTTGACTAATTTCTTGGTCTCCTCAAGGGGAACCCAGAAACTCTGGGTACCATTAGAATCCCTAGGATGTTAGAAAAAAGGACGCAAATTTGGCGTGGATAGCTTATGTGGACAAAAGGTTATGAAGGCATAAGCGTGAACTACCCCAAATAGCCAAAAAAGGGCTCAGCACTGGGGGGGGAGGCCCAGCAGCTAAGAGGTTAATGACCTCACATCCAAAAAGATGCCTAAAAAGGTATTATGGACAGCTAGCTGTCAAAAGGCTTTTGATGAGCTCAAACAGGCCATGTGCTCTGCACCTGTCCTAAAAAGTCCTTGTTACTAAAAAATAATCATAGTCTAGACTGATACTTCTAAATTAGGGGTGGGGGCAGTGCTATCACAGCTTAACACTGAGGGCCAGGATCCATCTGTTTCTTTTATCAGCGGGAGGTTGAACCCTAGAGAAAAGCGTTGGTCTGCCATAATAGAGGGAGGCCTTTGCTGTGGTCTGGGCCTTTAAAAAGTTGAGACCATATCTCTTTGGTACTCACTTTGTTGTTCAGACAGACCACAAACCTCTATTATGGCTTAAACAAATGAAAGGTGAAAACCCTAAATTATTGAGGTGGTCCATCTCCCTGCTGGGAATGGACTATACAGTGGAACATAGACCTGAGAGTACCCACTCCAGTGCAGAGGGACCCTCCAAATATTTCTACTTAAACACCTGGACAAGGTTAGCCTTATTGTCCCTCATTTGGGGGGGGGGGGTTGTGTAGGAAAGTACCATCTTGCCTGTCATGTTATCCCCATTGTTATGTTTATGTAAGTTTGTTTTTGCCTGTCTCACTGGGATCCTGCTAGCCAGGACCCCAGTGCTCTTAGTTTGTGGCCTGAATGTGTGTACCTGTGTGGTGACTAATTGTGTCACTGAGGCTCTGCTAACCAGAACCTCAGTGCTTATGCTCTCTCTGCCTTTAAAATTGTCACTATAGGCTACTGACCATTTTATCAATTCTAGTTGGCACACTGGAACACCCTTATATTTCCCTGGGATATAGTACCTGGGTACCCAGGGTATTTGGGTTCCAGCAGATCCCTATGGGCTGCAGCACTTATTTTGCCACCCATAGGGAGCTCAGACAAATCTTACACAGGACTGCTACTGCAACCTGAGTGAAATAACGCACATGTTATTTCACAGCCATTTTCACTGCACTTAAGTAACTTATAAGTCACCTATATGTCTATCCTTCACTTGCTGAAGGTTAGGTGCAAAGTTACTAAGTGTGAGGGCACCCTTGCACTAGCAAAGGTGCCCCCACATAGTTCAGGGCCATTTCTCCGGACTTTGTGAGTGCGGAGACACCATTACACGTGTGCACTATATATAGGTCAATACCTATATGTAGCTTCACAATGGTAACTCCGAATATGGCCATATAAAATATCTAAGATCATGTAACATTGTCGGCAGATCGTGAATTATTAGACTTACGACAAGGTAATCAAGATTTAGGGCCTGATTCTAACTTTGGAGGACGGTGTTAAACCGTCCCAAAAGTGGCGGATATACCACCTACCGTATTACGAGTCCATTATATCCTATGGAACTCGTAATACGGTAGGTGGTATATCCGCCACTTTTGGGATGGTTTAACACCGTCCTCCAAAGTTAGAATCAGGCCCTTAGTATCATATTTAGCCAACTTTAACCGGCTGGTAGCCGAGACATCCTGGCGTGAAGAAAAGCAAGCTGCCTTGTTCGACAAGGGACTCAAAGAGGAGCTAAAAGATATTATAGCTCAAATAGATCCGCAGCCTACAGACTGTCAAGACCTGATAAACCTTGTTTTGAGACTGGGTCATCGCTTAACAGAATGAAGGGGAACACGCAAAATGACTGAAAAATATTCCTGGCATGTTCACGATAATAGACACTCAAGAACTCCGAAAGAAAGGACGCCAGAACCTATGGGAATTGAAACAATCAGGAGACCATTGACCAAAAACTAAAAGGACCTACGTAGAAAGATTGGGCAATGTCTTTATTGTGGGCGCAAGGGTCATTTTGCCAAAGAATGTCCAATCAAACCAAAGAGCAAACTAGGTCCTGTCCAAAAAGTTGCAGCCAATGCACAAGTCGAGTCAGAAAACTAAAACACCCAAGATGTAAAGAAGGGTTGCTCTTGGGTGTCACCGTGGACCCTTCACAATCTAGACATCTCAAGCTGGGCATAAAAGTTCAAGTAAAGAAAAATACCTATTTCAAGAAGGCCCTAGTAGATTCTGGGGCTACCGGGAACTTTGTTGGAGCCCAATTGATTCGTGCATGGGGGATCCCATGTATTGAGAAACAGACACCAGAAATCATCCAGGCAGTAGATAGAAAACTCTTGACTGGAGGTCCGGTAACTCTTCAGACTGTTCCCTTGTCGCTAATCTGTGAGGATAAGAACCCAGGATGTCGCCAATTGCGCCTGGGGACAGAGGGGGCGTCGAGCAAGACAAGGAGCCCTCTCAGCAGCAGGCAGCACCCGCAGAAGTGCCCGAAACAGGCACTACGAAGATGCGTGAAATGGTGCTCACCCGAAGTGGCACAAAGGAGTCCCACGTCGCCGGAGGACAACTTAGGAGGTCGTGCAATGCAGGTTAGAGTGCTGTGGACCCAGGCTGGACTGTGCAGAAAGGATTTCTGCCGGAGTAGCTGCAAAAGTCGCGGTTCCCAGCAATGCAGTCTGGCGTTGGGAGGCAAGGACTTACCTCCACCAAACTTGGACTGAATAGTCACTGGACTGTGGGAGTCACTTGGACAGAGTTGCTGGATTCAAGGGACCTCGCTCGTCATGCTGAGAGGAGACCCAGGGTACCGGTGATGCAGTTCTTTGGTGCCTGCGGTTGCAGGGGGACGATTCTGTCGACCCACTGGAGATTTCTTCGGAGCTTCTAGTGCAGAGAGGAGGCAGACTACCCCCATAACATACACCACCAGGAAAACAGTCGAGAAGGTGGCAGGATCAGCGTTACAGAGTTGCAGTAGTCGTCTTTGCTACTTTGTTGCAGTTTTGCAGGCTTCCTGCGCGGTCAGCAGTCGATTCCTTGGCAGAAGGTGAAGAGAGAGATGCAGAGGAACTCGGATGAGCTCTTGCATTCGTTATCTCAGGAATCCCCAGAGTCAGAGACCCTAAATAGCCAGAAAAGAGGGTTTGGCTACCTAGGAGAGAGGATAGGCTAGCAACACCTGAAGGAGCCTATCAGGAGGAGTCTCTGATGTCACCTGGTGGCACTGGCCACTCAGAGCAGTCCAGTGTGCCAGCAGCACCTCTGTTTCAAAGATGGCAGAGGTCTGGAGCACACTGGAGGAGCTCTGGGCACCTCCCAGGGGAGGTACAGGTCAGGGGAGTGGTCACTCCCCTTTCCTTTGTCCAGTTTCGCGCCAGAGCAGGGCTAAGGGGTCCCTGAACCGGTGTAGACTGGCTTATGCAGAAATGGGAACCATGTGTGCCCATGAAAGCATTTCCAGAGGCTGGGGGAGGCTACTCCTCCCCTGCCTTCACACCATTTTCCAAAGGGAGAGGGTGTAACACCCTCTTTCATAGGAAGTCCTTTGTTCTGCCATCCTGGGCCAGGCCTGGCTGGACCCCAGGAGGGCATAAGCCTGTCTGAGGGGTTGGCAGCAGCAGCAGCTGCAGTGAAACCCCGGGAAAGGCAGTTTGGCAGTACCAGGGTCTGTGCTACAGACCACTGGGATCATGGGATTGTGCCAACTATGCCAGGATGGTATAGAGGGGGCAATTCCATGATCATAGACATGTTACATGGCCATATTCGGAGTTACCATTGTGAAGCTACATATAGGTAGTGACCTATATGTAGTGCACGCGTGTAATGGTGTCCCCGCACTCACAAAGTCCGGGGAATTGGCCCTGAACAATGTGGGGGCACCTTGGCTAGTGCCAGAGTGCCCTCACACTAAGTAACTTTGCACCTAACCTTTACAAGGTAAAGGTTAGACATATAGGTGACTTATAAGTTACTTAAGTGCAGTGTAAAATGGCTGTGAAATAACGTGGACGTTATTTCACTCAGGCTGCAGTGGCAGGCCTGTGTAAGAATTGTCAGAGCTCCCTATGGGTGGCAAAAGAAATGCTGCAGCTCATAGGGATCTCCTGGAACCCCAATACCCTGGGTACCTCAGTACCATATACTAGGGAATTATAAGGGTGTTCCAGTAAGCCAATGTAAATTAGTAAAATTGGTCACTAGCCTGTTAGTGACAATTTGAAAGAAATGAGAGAGCATAACCACTGAGGTTCTGATTAGCAGAGCCTCAGTGAGACAGTTAGGCATCACACATGGAACACATACCTATAGGCCACAAACTTATGAGCACTGGGGTCCTGACTAGCAGGGTCCCAGTGACACATAACAAACATACTGAAAACATAGGGTTTTCACTATGAGAAGTGGGCCCTGGCTGGCAGGATCCCAGTGAGACAGTGAAAACACCCTGGCATACACTCACAAACAGGCCTAAAGTGGGGGTAACAAGGCTAGAAAGAAGCTACTTTCTCACACAACCCCCCCCCCCAAACGAAGGACAATAAGGCTAACCTTGGCCAGTTGAGACTTTATTGTCTAAGTGGTGATAAGTAGAGAGTAGCTCTGCAATAGACTGGTTACTCCCTTTATCATCCACTATATGGTTACTTCCCTGTGGGGATGTAAACCACCCTGTTTGAAGTTTTTTAGCTAAGCAACAATGTGAAGATGTATTTTCAGAGTTTCTATCAGTAAGTTTTAGTTTAGAGCAGTGGGAATTGTCCACTGAACCTATTTGTAGTGATGGAAATGGCAGACAGGGATGCTGTCTCAGAAAAGCCATAGCTGGGCAAAAACTTTGTCCATATGGCTGGAAGAGAGAACAGGGATGCTGTTTCTCTTGGGTTGGAGCAGGGCAGGGATGCTGTCCTATGAGCTCCACACTAGGGCGGGGATGCTGTCCTAAGTGTTGTGAGGCAGTGCAGAGTTTCTGCACTAACGTTTCTCTGGGAGGGTTGGAGGGATGTTCCATATTAACTAAAATGGTGCTCTTTTTCTCACCAATGTTAGTTATCCCACAGAGAGGTACTTCTACCTCAGGGAGTCCAGCTTTGCCAGCTGATGATTCCCTTGGAACAGGTGCCACCCCAGGAGAGGTTTCTCCCACCACAGGAATGGTATCCTGAATGGTAGGTTGGTTAGGGGATACTGTGATACCCTTTTTACCTGTTGATGGAGAGGGATCCTGAGTTTTCAGGCCTTCTCTCCTTTGCTTTTTCATTTCAGTAGAAATGAGAGGGAACAATTCCTCAGGGATGCCCAGCATGGCTGCATGGGCATAAAACTCTACATCAGCCCAACCTGAGGCCTCTAGGTCATTACCTAAGAGACAGTCTACAGGTAAGCTAGGTGATACCACCACCTGCTTAGGGCCAGTAACTCCACCCCAACTGAACTGAATTATAGCTAAGGGAAGAAACTTGGTGGAGTTATGGACATCAATAATTTTATACTGTTGTCCAATGATGTGTTGTTCAGGAGCCACTAGGTTTTCAGTCACCAAAGTGATACTGGCACCTGTGTCCCTGTAGGCCAAGGCCTCAACACCATTTATTGAAACTGTCTGCCTGTACTTATCCATTGTAAGGGGACAAGCAGCCAGTGTGGCAAGGCCAATGCCACTAGGTGTGACAGAAACTGTCTTGGGACTGACTACCCCAGTTTCTATTATGGACCCATAAGTGAACCCAACTACACCCTTAACTTGACTGATGCTAGCAGTCCCACCACTAGTACCACTACTGCTAGGGGCACTAGAGCTTGATGTATTAGTGGTGGTAGGCTCAGGGGGTTTACCTGGACAGGACTTATCCCCTGGCCTATGGCCTCTGTTTTTACACACAAAGCACCAAGGCTTTTTAAATTGTGTAGGTTGAGAAGAAGAGGAAGAATTTGTTTTATCCCCACCCCCTGAAGAGTGTTTAAGATTTGAAGTGAGATCTTTGGTTTTTCCCTTGTCCCCATGCTTATCTTGAGATTTTTCACCATCTTTCTTCTTATTGTTCTCTTTGTCACCCCCTGTATGAACTTTTCTGTTCACCCTTGTTCTGACCCATTTGTCTGCCTTCTTTCCCAATTCTTGGGGAGAGGTCAGATCAGAGTCCACCAAGTACTGGTGCAACAAATCAGACACACACAATTATTAAGAATATGCTCTTTCAGGATCAAGTTATACAGGCTGTCATAATCAGTATCTTTACTGCCATGTAACCACCCCTCCAAGGCCTTCACTGAATGGTCAATGAAATCAACCCAGTCTTGTGAAGACTCCTTTTTGGTCTCTCTGAACTTTATCCTGTATTGTTCAGTGGTTAAGCCATAACCATCCAGGAGTGCATTCTTAAGAATTTTGAAATCATTGGCTTCACTTTCTTTCACAGTAAGGAGCCTATCCCTACCTTTTCCACTAAATGATAGCCATAGGATAGCAGCCCACTGCCTTTGAGGGACATCCTGTACAACACAGGCCCTCTCAAGTGCAGCAAACCACTTGTTAATGTCATCCCCCTCCTTATAAGGGGGAACTATCTTGTGCAGATTCCTAGAACCATGCTCTTTTGCAGGATGACTATTGGGAATACTGCTGCTGCCACCATGGGTTTCTAAACCCAATTTCTGTCTCTCCTTCTCTACTTCTAAGGACTGTCTATCCAAATCCAGCTGTTGCTTCTTGAGCTTCAGTCTGGTTTGTTCCACTCTCAATCTATTGAGCTCCCTTTCTAACAATCTGTCATCAGGGTGGGTGGGAGGGACATGTCTAGAAATAGAAGTATGATGAGAATGGACAGAAGGAGACCTATCCCTCACAGAAGGCACCCTAACAGCTTGGTTCACAGAAACATCACTTCTACTGTGGTGAGAAGGAATACTCTTGCTATGATGTGAGACAACACTATCTGTATGGTGTGACTCAACCCCAGTACCAACTATGCTAGGCTGTCTAGTATTGGGCAGGCTAGGAAGTTTCTTTCCTGAATCTTTTCCTAGGGGAGTCCCTGGATCAGATTGGGAACCATTAGCTACTTTTTCAACAGATGGGGCCCTTTTGGCCTTATCTTGTTCTCTAAGCATGTTAAGCAATAATTCCAAAGAAGGATTCTTCCCTACACTCAAACCTCTCTCTATGCAGAGACTCCTTGCTCCTTTCCAGCTAAGGTGATCATATGCAAGTTTGGACAGATCAACATTTTGGCCTGTGCCAGACATTTTTAGAGAGAGTTAAAGTGATAGAAAAAGAGAACAAAGTTTTCAGAACTTTTAGAAAGACAGAAAAAAAAACTTTTAAAACTTTTAAGAACTTTTAGAAAGTTTAGAGGTACTTTTCAGCACTTTAGAAAAGAGGTGAGAAAAGAAATGCAAAACTTTTTGGTTAGGTGTACATACACTGAACTTGTTTTGTATATTTTTCTCTTATGAAAAGTACAATGACAAAAGTGGTAAGTAATCTCAAAACACTTATCCCACCGCTGCACAACCAATGTAGGAGGCTGGACTGGCTTGTAGTGAGTACCTAGGGGTACTTACACCTTGCACCAGGCCCAGTTATCCCTTATTAGTGTATAGGGTGTCTAGCAGCATAGGCTGATAGATAATGGTAGCTTAGCAGAGCAGCTTAGGCTGAACTAGGAGACGAGTGAAGCTCCTACAGTACCACTAGTGTCATATGCACAATAGCATAAGAAAACACAATACACAGATATACTAAAAATAAAGGTACTTTATTTTTATGACAATATCCCAAAAGTATCTCAGTGAGTACCCTCAGTATGAGGATAGCAAATATACACAAGATATATGTACACAATACCAAAATATGCAGTAATAGTATTAGAAAACAGTGTAAACAATGTATAGTTACAATAGGATGCAATGGGGGCACATAGGGATAGGGGCAACACAAACCATATACTCCAAAAGTGGACTGCGAGCCACGAATGGACCCCAAACCTATGTGACCTTGTAGAGGGTCGCTGGGACTATTAGAAAATAGTAAGGGTTAGAAAAATAGCCCACCCCAAGACCCTGAAAAGTGAGTGCAAAGTGCACTAAAGTTCCCCAAAGGACATAGAAGTCGTGATAGGGGAATTCTGCAGGAAAGACACAAACCAGCAATGCAACAACGATGGATTTCCAGTCGAGGGTACCGGTGGAACAAGGGGACCAAGTCCAAAAGTCACAAGCAAGTCGGAGATGGGCAGATGCCCAGGAAATGCCAGCTGTGGGTGCAAAGAAGCTGCTACTGGACAGTAGAAGCTGAAGGTTCTGTAGGAACGACAGGGGCTAGAGACTTCCCCTTTGGAGGATGTATCCCACACGCCGATGAGAGTCGTGCAGAAGTATTTTCCCGCCGAAAGACCACCAACAAGCCTTACTAGCTGCAAATCGTGCGGTTAGTGTTTTTGGATGCTGCTGTGGCCCAGGAGGGACCAGGATGTCGCCAATTGCGTCTAGGGACAGAGGGGGCATCGAGCAAGACAAGGAGCCCTCTCAACAGCAGGCAGCACCCACAGAAGTGCCCGAAACTGGCACTACAAAGATGTGTGAAACAGTGCTCACCCGAAGTTGCACAAAGGAGTCCCACGTCGCCGGAGGACAACTTAGGAGGTCGTGCAATGTAGGTTAGAGTGCCGTGGACCCAGGCTGGACTGTGCACAAAGGATTTCCGCCGGAAGTGCACGGAGGCTGGAGTAGCTGCAAAAGTCGCGGTTCCCAGCAATGCAGTCTGGCGTGGGGAGGCAAGGACTTACCTCCACCAAACTTGGACTGAAGAGTCACTGGACTGTGGGAGTCACTGGGACAGAGTTGCTGGATTCAAGGGACCTCGCTCGTCGTGCTGAGAGGAGACCCAGGGTACCGGTGATGCAATTCTTTGGTGCCTGCGGTTGCAGGGGGACGATTCCGTCGACCCACTGGAGATTTCTTCGGAGCTTCTAGTGCAGAGAGGAGGCAGACTACCCCCACAGCATACACCACCAGGAAAACAGTTGAGAAGGCGGCAGGATCAGCGTTTCAGAGTTGCAGTAGTCGTCTTTGCTACTTTGTTGCAGTTTTGCAGGCTTCCAGCGCGGTCAGCAGTCGATTCCTTGGCAGAAGGTGAAGAGAGAAATGCAGAGGAACTCGGATGAGCTCTTGCATTCGTTATCTCAGGAATCCCCAGAGTCAGAGACCCTAAATAGCCAGAAAAGAGGGTTTGGCTACCTAGAACAGAGAATAGGCTAGCAACACCTGAAGGAGCCTATCAGGAGGAGTCTCTGACGTCACCTGGTGGCACTGACCACTCAGAGCAGTCCAGTGTACCAGCAGCACCTCTGTTTCCAAGATGGCAGAGGTCTGGAGCACACTGGAGGAGCTCTGGGCACCTCCCAGGGGAGGTACAGGTAAGGGAGTGGTCACTCCCCTTTCCTTTGTCCAGTTTCGCGCCAGAGCACGGCTACGGGGTCCCTGAACCGGTGTAGACTGGCTTATGCAGAAATGGGCACCATGTGTGCCCATGAAAGCATTTCCAGAGGATGGGGGAGGATACTCCTCCCCTGCCTTCACACCATTTTCCAAAGGGAGAGGGTGTAACACCCTCTCTCAGAGGAAGTCCTTTGTTCTGCCATCCTGGGCCAGGCCTGGCTGGACCCCAGGAGGGCAGAAGCCTGTCTGAGGGGTTGGCAGCAGCTGCAGTGAAACCCCGGGAAAGACAGTTTGGCAGTACCAGGGTCTGTGCTACAGACCCGTGGGATCATGGGATTGTGCCAACTATGCCAGGATGGTATAGAGGGGGCAATTCCATGATCATAGACATGTTACATGGCCATATTCGGAGTTACCATTGTGAAGCTACATATAGGTAGTGACCTATATGTAGTGCACGCGTGTAATGGTGTCCCCGCACTCACAAAGTCCGGGGAATTGGCCCTGAACAATGTGGGGGCACCTTGGCTAGTGCCAGGGTGCCCTCACACTAAGTAACTTTGCACCTAACCTTTACCAGGTAAAGGTTAGACATATAGGTGACTCATAAGTTACTTAAGTGCAGTGGTAAATGGCTGTGAAATAACGTGGATGTTATTTCACTCAGGCTGCAGTGGCAGGCCTGTGTAAGAATTGTCAGAGCTCCCTATGGGTGGCAAAAGAAATGCTGCAGCCCATAGGGATCTCCTGGAACCCCATTACCCTGGGTACCTCAGTACCATATGCTAGGGAATTATAACGGTGTTCCAGTAAGCCAATGTAAATTGGTAAAATTGGTCACTAGCCTGTTAGTGACAATTTGAAAGAAATGAGAGAGCATAACCACTGAGGTTCTGATTAGCAGAGCCTCAGTGAGACAGTTAGGCATCACACAGGAAACACATACCTATAGGCCACAAACTTATGAGCACTGGGGTCCTGACTAGCAGGGTCCCAGTGACACATAACAAACATACTGAAAACATAGGGTTTTCACTATGAGCAGTGGGCCCTCGCTGGCAGGATCCCAGTAAGACAGTGAAAACACCCTGACATACACTCACAAACAGGCCTAAAGTGGGGGTAACAAGGCTAGAAAGAGGCTACTTTCTCACAGAGATGGCAGTAAAGAAAGTAAAGGCCGTATCTGATTGGTCCACCCCAAAGACTGTTCGTGATGTACAATGTTTCCTGGGGTTTGCAAATTTTTACCGGAGGTTCATAAATCATTTCTCCCAGACAGTGGCTCCAATCACTAAGCTATTAAAAAAGAAAGAAAAATGTGTATGGTCCCCAGAAGCTGACCAAGCCTTTTCAACTTTGAAGGAAGCTTTCTCCACTGCCCCAGTCTTGACTCATCCTGATGCGGACCGTCCCTTCATATTGGAAGCTGATACTTCAGATGTGGCAATAGGTGCAGTCTTGCCACAAAGAAACAAAGACACTGGCCAACTTCATCCCGTAGCTGTCATTGCTGAAAAAGAGCTTCTGGCGATTCGTGACACATTTAAAGAATGGAAACATCATTTGCTGGGTGCCAAATGCACTGTCACAGTATATACTGATCATCGCAATCTCCAGTTCATGAGTTCATTCAGACTTTTGACTCCTCAGCAATTACACTGGATGCTGTTTTTTGCAGAATTCGATTTTGTGGTAACTTTCCGTCCTGGTAAAGACAATCGCAAAGCAGACGCCTTGTCCCCGCCAAGAGTCTACCACGTTGCCTGCAGTTCAAACCTCTAGAGCTATCATTGCTACAGACAAAGTCCTATGTATCATAAAAACTGAAGATGTCTTTGAAGACATCTGTTATTCTTTCACTGTTGAGAAATGGCAGACATGGGCCGAAGCAGATCCCAAAAGGTCAATCAAGCAAGGATTACCTTTTCATGACGCTTGTTTGTTCGTGCCCACTACGAAACTTCGCAAGATAGTATTTCATTGGTTACATGTTATACCTACAGCAGGTCATCCAGGTACTCTTAAAACTCTTGAATTTATCCAACGCTATTTTTGGCGGCCTACCCTGACAAACGATGATAAAACAATGGTGAACAACTGCGAAGTCTGTGCCCGCATTAAAACAAGTCATTCAAAACCGAAAGGGTTGTTGCATCCACTCCCAACTCCAATCGTCCTTCGGAGCACATTTCTTTAGACTTTTTTACATGTCTACGAGTGGTTCAACAACATTCAGTAATCCTGGTGGTAGTAGATAGTATTATGAAATATGGACATTTCATTGCCTGTAAGAAATTGCCCACCTCCAGTGAACTGGACACTATTTTACTGAATAGAGTGGTTCGTTATCATGGACTGCCGAAAGTGATCCTCTTCAACTGAGTGTCGCAATTTGCCTCAAATTTCTGGAAGATATGGTACAAAACACTTCAAGTGACATCCACACTATCTACTAGCCACCATCCTCAAACCGATGGTCAAACGGAGAGACTAAATCAGACCTTGAAGCAATACCTATGTGCTTACGCAGAAAAGGCACTTCATTCTTGGATTTCAATGCTCTGGTTAGCTTAGTTAGCTTACAATAACTCATTCCACACCTCTACTGGAGTTACACCATTTTTTGGCTTGTTTGGCTAGCATCCTGACACCTTGCCCATCACGATCCCTCAAGAAAGTTCTCTTACACCAGCTGTGTTAGAAACCATTCAACATCTTCATCAAACCCATAAATTGATTCAACAGCATTTAGTAAAGGCCAAACAAAAATACAAAAAGCATTATGACAAGAAACATTGTGAGGGGCCGCAGTATCAACCAGGTGATAAAGTATGGCTTTCTACAAAACATATAGACTTCAGGAAGAAGCACATGTTCAACCCCAAATTCATAGGTCCTTACACTGTTCTTCAGCAAATCAATCCTGTGACCTATAAACTGCAATTTCCAAGATTGTTACGGATTCATCCAGTGTTCCACACTTCCCTCTTGAAAAAGGCAGTCTAGAAGGTCCGCCCTCATCCAGCTCCAGTTCTAGTACAAGGGGAAGTAGAATACGAAGTCAAGAAGGTGTTGGATTCCAAACTGAGAGGGCGTAATCTATGGTATTTAATCTCATGGAAAGGTTATGGCCCTGAAAGTAACTCATGGGTTTCCGCATCTGATAGTCATGCTCCAGTACTTGTGAGGCGTTTTCATTGTCTCAATCCAGACAAACCAGGCCCTAGAGGAAGTGCGCGCTCTACGGGTGACTAGAATGCAAAAATCCAGCACTCTCAAGATAACGTAATTTATGCATTGTACTGATATGCTGTTGTTTAACCTTTTGCACTGCAGAGTTTAATCCTGAAGACTTATGCTCAAGGTGCATATAAATACTGTTAATTTTCAATGTACTGCTGCAGGCTTTCAGAGTGTGTCAGGGTGTGGTCCCCTTTCCAGGGCCTTCTAGAAGCTTCCCCTGAAGCATGCCTGGGTGTGGTTTGTGGGTTGGGCCAAGACTCTATATAAGGGTGCCAGACCAGCTCCACGTGCTCACTATTGAGAGGTCCCAGTGCAGAGTAGCAGCAACTTCCTGAGCTCCTGTTCCGGAGGCCTACTTTTACCTTCCAGGCCTCACCCTTTCACTTTGCTGAGAGATTCTTGATCAGGGCAGTAAGACGGAGGTCGGGCTGGGCCCCCGATCCCGTTTTCGAAGGATTTCGAGTTCTTGGGCCTAATTAGCATGATAAATCTATTTTGCTCTTGTGCGTGTGAAAGTGTGCTTGATGTTTAATGACATTTACATGATGGCATTCGAATCGGTAAGACGCGCAATTCTTTACTCAAGTACAAATCTTCATATTCATTGTGCGCAACCATTTTATGGCATTTACAAGGTTGCATTCGAATCTGCAAGACGCGCGGTTCATTTCCTGTGCTTAATTCATGTTATTCATTTTACGCTACCATTTCTTGGCATTCATATGGTGGTATTCGAATCGGCAAGACGTGCGATTCATTTCTCGTGCCTAAATCATGTTATTCATTGTGCACAATCATTTCATGGCGTTTATAAACCTTTGTGGAAATCTGCAATGTGCACAATTCATGTTCCTGCATTTTAAGAAAACTAAAGTGTTAGAATTCTAGATGTTATTTTGTAGGTGCATAATAAGTCCCTCTAGTACAATTCATATAATGTTATAGAAAACCTTTCAGATTATTTCCTGGTCCTCATGCACAGACTATTCTTGAATTTGAAAGTGTAGTGCTAGAAGGGTCTGATGTTCTAATCCATGTGTAACATTTCAATGAGTGGTTCATTAGAAAATGGTACTAATCTTTCGTGATTCCCTCATAGGTATCCAGACATCTTGAGGCCTAGTTATTTAAGTTCATGCTTAAGCTATCCATGTTTCCAATATGACAATGCTTAGAGTCGTAGCCTAGTATTGATTAATATAGTATAATCTTGATATTGTGTGTTTTAACCTTTTGCTTCCTACAGGTCTCCTTCCCAGCTATTCCTTGCCTAATCCCCCTTTTCCCACTTTGACTATCTTAAACTCTGTGACATTCTAATAAGAGTATTGGAGCTGTCTTGTGGTAGACGTGTTGGGAACGTGCACAGACCCCGAGGATCTGGTGACTCTGCAATGTCATGTATAACAAATATGTATTTTTTTAAACAGATACAGCCATTGCAAATGAACTGTACATAGAATGAGCATAGATTAACAACCTGTAGCTGGCTGTAGTGATCAGACCAGGAGTATTTGTCATATCACCAACATCTGCAAAATAAATAGCCAGAGGGAACAGTAAGTCGGCATTTAATTGGGAATTACCAGCATGCCAATGCCACACAGAATATAACCACATTCGTTGAAATGTAAAGTTATACTGTCTCACGTGATTGGAAGTACTGAGGGATCACAGATGTTCCGTTGTCCTGATCCTTATCCTCTGCCTCCTCATCCTCACTGTCCACAGGGTCAACTGCTGTCACAGGGGCATCTCCAGTCTCGTCCTGCAGAAAAGGTACATGGCGTCTGAGGGCCAGGTTGTGCAACATGCAGCATGCCACTGCTATCTGGCCGACCTTCTTGGGTGAGTAGCACAGGGATCCACCTGTCAGATGGAGGGACCGGAACCTGGCCTTCTGGAGGCCAAAGGTTCTCTCAATTATCCTTCTGGTTTGCCCATGTGCCTCATTTTAATTTTCTTCTGCCCTTGACCTGGCTTTCCTCACAGGGGTCAACAGCCGTGGTAGGTTTGGGTAACCAGAGTTCACCTGCAACTATTGAGGGACAACATTTAGCCCACAGTATCCTATATAGCCCACACCATACACCAACATATACTGGGTGACATCCAGGGCTCACCTATTGACCACACCCTGAGCTTTTGTAGTTGGGCCATCACATTTGGGATGCTGCTATTTCTCAGGACAAATGCATCATGCACCCACCCAGGATACTTAGCATTGACGTCGGAGATGTACTGGTCCGCCAAGCACACCATCTACACATTCATGGAGTGGAAACTCTTACGATTCCTGAACACCTGTTCGTTCTAGCGGGGGTACAAATGCAATATGTTTTCCGTCAATCGCCCCATTTATATTGGGGATATGTCCCATTGCATAAATCTTAACCTTCACAGTGGCCAAATCCTCAACTTGGGGGAATGCAATGTAGCTGCACATGTGTTTTATCGGGGCAGACAATGCTCTTGTCAGCACTATTGAGAACATTGGCTGTGACATTCCTGTTGCCAATCCCACTGTCACTAGGAAAACAACAGTTGCCAGGAAATGGAGAACTGATAGCACTTGCACAAGAGGGGAGATCCCAGTGGGGTGATGCAGATATCAGGTCAGGTTCCAATTGGGCACATAGCTCTGTGATTGTGACTCTGTCCAGTCTATAGGTGAGTATTATGTGCCTGTCCTCCAGTGTAGCCAAGTCCACCAGGGGTCTGTACAAGGGGGTACGTCTCCATCTCCTATTCGTCCACAGGGGTAGGAATCTATGGGACAAAACAGTGAGAAGCCTGTCACAAAATGAACAATTGAGCCACAACAGTAGTTTGTATTCTGTAAACATGTAATGGGTCAGTGTGATTTGTCCAGTATGTGCCTATTTCTCCTGTGACACAGAATTATTCCATAGGGCTGCCCCCCCCTCGAAATAGCGTCCGCCTGTCATGTGTGGAGGGACAGTTGGAAGTGATGTAATTCTGCTGACGTTGTGTGCGATGGCGGGAGGTGGTCGGGAACCGCCCTGCAAATCCTCATTGGTTCATATTGGGCCCTATGGGGGACAGTGGCCAAAGGTGATCTACACTGGTGGTGACGGTATGCACCGCCGCGGACGTGACCACCATTTTCTATCTGATTCCTCACTTGTTACCTGACCTTCCATTTGAGAGTACCTACACTGCACGTGCTGCTGAGACCTGAGTCTGGAACCTACCATGGCCCGTGTGACAGGGAAAGGGCCCCAGCCTTCAATTCGGAGGAGTTGGAGAGACTGGTGGATGGGGTCCTACCCCAATATGGACTGCTGTATTGGCTTCCAGACTAACAGGTGAGTACACTGTGGGCATGATGCATGTGGCATGCATGTATGGAGGTGTGTGTGAATGCATCTTGTAAGGGGGGAGGGATGTCCTCCTGGCTGGGTACACATTGAGTGCTGGGCTATGTGTGTGCCAATAGTGCTGTAAACAGGTATGGTGGCCCATATATGTAACTGGCTGGACTGTTTGACTAATGGTGTTCTCCTGTCTGTATTGCCTCTGCAGGTCAGTGCCTAACAAAAGAAGGATATATGGTGTTCCATCGCCAAGGACTTGCGTACCCTGAGGGGGTCTATGGCAGGTGAAGCATCCATTGTCGCAAACGGTGGGAGGACTTGAGATGCTGGGCATGCAAGACTGCGGAGGCCCAGCTGGGGATGGCCTCCCAACGAGGAAGTGGTGCTCGTCGAACTCTGACTCCCCCAATGGCCCGCATTCTGGCGGTGGCCTATCCAGAGCTAGATGGGTGCTTGAAGGGGTGAGTACAGTGGCTATAATTACAACTTACGCCTTGTGGGGTGGTATCCGGGTGGTGGTTGTGTGTCCTTGGATGCCCCTAGGCCAGGCCAGACATTGCAGCGTAGGTCCTCTGGTGACTAGGGGTCTGAAGGGAAAATAATGCCTACCTAGCTTATTAGCATCTACTACTGGTCAGGGCTGCGTGGGTCCCAGGTGTGCTGCAGTTGGTAGTGTGTGCCCCTCCTCATGCCTTGGTGGCTAGCAATATCACTGGTACTACAATGCATAATGCGTAGGCCTGTTCCCTGTATGTGAGGGTGCTGTGTACGCCAACAGTGGTGTTGGTGCATTCATTGACCCAGTGTATCCTTTGTCTCTCTCCCCCCTTTCTTGTTTTGACATCCTGTCCTTATGTGCATTAGCATCATCTGGCGAAGGAGCAGAGGCACCGGTGACGGAGGGAGCTGCATCCCACTTGACCCTGGAGGCAGAGTCCACCGACACTGAGGGCACCAGTGGGACGGAGGGCGAGGGGAGCACCACGGCGGAGACTGGAGGGGACAATACAGACTCTGATACCTCCTCCGATGGAATCTCCCTGGTGGTGGCGGACACCTCTGTGACCACCCCAGCTACAGCTGCCACCCCCTGTTGTGCCAGCACTGCCCTCCCAGCAGC
Source organism: Pleurodeles waltl (assembly GCF_031143425.1). Classification (NCBI taxonomy): domain Eukaryota; kingdom Metazoa; phylum Chordata; class Amphibia; order Caudata; family Salamandridae; genus Pleurodeles; species Pleurodeles waltl. The sequence continues at coordinate 1,300,687,545 of NC_090445.1, forward strand.
CCCTTAGCGAGTTGCCCATGCCTGCTCACCCAGGAGGGTGGGCATCTCCTTCACCCCAGGCACCTCAGGCCCTGCCCCAGTGAGCCCTGCTGCCCTGAGTGAGGAGGCTACTGACCTACTGAGATCCATCTCTGTAGGGCAGTCAACCATTGTGAATGCCATCCAGGGACTGGCAGCCCAGATGCAACAATCTAATGCATTCCTTGAGAACATTCACACTGGATTGGCGGCCCAACAGAGATTGATCCAGGCTCTGGCCTCCCCCCTGTTGGCAGCCATGTCCCCGTTTTTACCGTCCCCCTCCAACTTTCACTTCCCAGTCCTATTCTTCTCAACCCTACCCATCCCAAGCACACAGCCTGACGAGCATGCACACAGGACAACACCAAAGAGTGTCACAGGCAAACACAAGCACCACACTTCATCCCACAGGCACTCACACAAACACCATTCAGTTGTAGACACAACAACATCCACTATTTCCACTGTCTCCCCCTCTTCCTCCTCTTCCACCTCCCAGCCAGGTACGTCCACACTCACACCTGCATGCACTACATCATCATCCACTACCTGCATCATCACCACACCAAGCAGAACACACACCTCACTGGCAGACACCTCCACTACATCCATGCACACTTTCCCTGTGTCTTCTCCCACCATGTCTGTCCCCCCTCCTAAAGTACACAAACGCAAGCACTCAGACACCCAACAGCCATCCTCCTCACAACAGCATACAACCCATGCACCTGCACCCAAATCCAGCAGACAAGCACCTCAAACAACCCCTTCCTCATCCTCCTCTCCCATTACTTCTCCCTCTTCCCACCCCAATGTCCCTAAAAAGCTTTTCATTTCCAACATTGACCTCTTCCCTACCCCTCCCCCATCCTGCACGTATGACCGGGGTATCAAGAACCCAGGCAAGCACCTCAGCCACAAAGTCCACGGGCCCAATTCCATCCGCACCTACTCGTAGTGAAAAGGATTCCAGGCCACAAATACTGAAGTGGAAGGAGCCTGCACCAGCCATTAAACGGGGGAAGAAGCCTGCACCCACCAGCAGAAAGGGGAAGGAGCCCGCACCAGCCAGAAAGAAGGGGAAGGAGCCTGCACTAGCCAGCAGAAAGGGGAAGGAGCCCGCACCAGCCAGAAAGAAGGGGAAGGAGCCTGCACCAGCCAGCAGAAAGGGGAAGGAGCTTGCACCAGCAAGCAAAAAGGGGAAGGAGCCTGCACCAGCAGCTGTCACAAGGTCCCCCCCAAAACAAATGGTGGTTGTGCAGCCATCAGTGAGTGCAGGGGCTGAGCAGGAGCCTCCCACTTCTACCACCACCACCACAGTGCAGCCATCGCAGGGTGCAGGGGCTGAGCAGGAGCCTCCCACTACCACCACCACAGTGCTACCATCACAGGGTGCAGGGGCTGAGGAGGAGCCTCCCACTACCACCACCACCACCACAGTGCAGCCATCGCATGGTGCAGGGGCTGAGCAGGAATCTCCCAGTACCACCACCATCGCCACCTTGCAGCCATCGCAGGGTGCAGGGGCTGAGCAGGAGCTTCCACTACCACCACCACCACCACAGCATAGCCATCGCAGGGTGCAAGGGCTGAGCAGCAGCCTCCCACTACCACCACCACAGTGCAGCCATCGCAGGGTGAAAGGGCTGAGCAGGAGCCTACCACCACCACCTACACAGTGCAGCCGTCACCGCCGACGGATGCAATGTGATCCAGCCTCCATAGGCTGCTGTGCAACGTGTCCCCTCCAGAACCAGTGGGCAAGTCACCCACTCCAGAGACTGTGGCCTTGCACTCCTTGGGACCAAGGACAGGGCATGTTGCCCCCTCCAGAACCAGTGGGTAAGTCACCCACTCCAGAGACTGCGGCCTTGCACTCCACAGGACCAAGCACAGGGCACGTTGCCACTCCTGAACCAGTGGTCTTGTTTCCTCATCTGGCTGAGTTGCCCCCCCCTCACTGAGGTGTGCCTGCCTATTTCCCAACTGATGTCCCTGCAGTGTTCTCTCCGTGTTGATACAGGTAAAAAGTGGGGCCTTGGACTTTGCCCTGTGGCTATGTGGCCCCTGTGAACTAAGGACTGGCCAGTGTCCCTTTTTTGTACATTTGTACATATCATGGCAAAATTATTCTTAATATTGTTTTGATCTTATTAAATCAATTTCGTAAACTCCTGTTGCCCTTGCATTATTCAGCCGATTTACGGGGATACATTGTTTTCTTGGGCAGCTGGTTGTGTGTATGGTATGTGTGTGTGTCAGGTGTGTGTTGTGTGTGTGTGTGTCACTCTCATTTTCTTCCCCCCTCCCTTGTGTGCTAGGCGGCTGTACTCACCGCCGTCGTATCTGCCGCCATTGGGTTTCATGGTGGAGCATAACGTAGAATATCATCGGAAATACTTGCAGTTCTGGTTCCATGGCGGCGTGGTTCTTCCCTGTGTCTCCAATGATGAATCCTTTCACTTCTGTAAAGTGTTTCCGCCTGGCTTTTGATGGCGTTGGTACCGTCCCGGAAAAGGTGGCGGATTGTGTTGTCATAATATGGGGGGGGGGGGAAATTAGGCTTCCGCTTGGATGTAGGCAGCTACCACTGTGGTGACTGTTGTTTCTGCCCTGGCGGTCGGTGTGTTACATTGGCTGTCTTTCGGAGATCTTTCCACCATTGTCATGATTTGGCAGTAGTTACCGCCAGACTGTTGGCAGTATTAGCGCCACTTTATCACTGACCGCCAGGGTCATAATGAGGGCCTATGTGGCTTATTTACAAGCCCCTGGCACCACATGAGCATCACTTTTAGATATGATCTGGTGACGCCTCTCCATTTTCCATATTTACAAGGCGGTGTTAAGCCATTTTCCACAGCTTAACACTGCCTTGCAAATATAGCCCCCGCAGTGCCGTTTTCTGCAGCAGAGGGGTGTGCAATGGGTGTTGCTATGGTCATTCCACAGCCAGTGCATTTTGATGCCGCCCCAGATTTATGAGGATTTGTAAACCTGAGGCAGCACCAAAAACTCACGCCACGCCAGGCGTGGTGTTAGCATGGCGCTATGAGGAGAAATACTTTTATTTTTTTCTCATTTTTGCTTTTCTTATGTGTGCTGCATTCTGTAGCACTGTCAGGAATAAGGCTGTGCGCGGTCCAGGTCCCGCCGAAACTCCGCTGTGCATATTTGCTGCGCTTCATGCGCACCACTTGTCATCCCCTCTTGTTCTAGAAGTGGTTATCAGCATTGCCTGCCCTGTGATAAACTCATGTAGCTGCAGGGTCAGGACATTGGTGGACAAGATGCACTTACCAGTGCTATTCTATGAATGGACTACAATTCCCAGGTTTCTAGAGGCAGCGGCCATCTTGGGGTGTGGCAGGCCTATAAAGCCCAGCCACACCCAAGCACATTGCTCACTATTTTGAAGACTTCGATGCAGTCAGACCTCATGGGGGTTCCTATGAAGAAGAGCAGATTTCCTGCATGGCAGATTGATAGCAAATCAGAGTATCCTTGTTTCCATGGTGAATTCAGATATGAGTAGGTCATACTCATAGCGGTAATGTCTTGATTTATCCAATCTTGAAGGGAGTTGTTACTTCCAAAAGTAAAGCGTCCCTTAGCACAACGAGCAAAGGGTTTTCAGTTCAAAGAGTAAAGCGCTTCTGGCACGACAATAAAATCGCTTCAGGCCAAACAGGTAAAGCGCCCTTGGCACGACGATCAAAGCGCTTCAGACCACGTGAGTAAAGCGCCCCTTAGCACAACAAGCACAGCGCTTCAGGCCACATGTGTATAGCACCCTTGGCACGATAATCAAAGTGCTATAGTCCACACGAGTAAAGCGCCCTTGGCACGACAATCAAAGGCGCTTTAGGCCACACGAGTTAAGCACCCTTGGCACGACAATCAAAAGCGTTTCAGGCCACACGAGTAAAGCGAACTTTGGCACAATGATCAAAGCGCTTTATGCTACATGAGTAAAGCGCCCCTTAGCACAACGAGCAAAGCGCTTCAGGTCACAAGAGTGAAGCGCCCTTGGCATGACAATCAAAGCATTTCAGGCCACAGGAATACAGCGGTCTTGGCACAAGGATCAAAACGCTTATCGCTTCAGACAAAGCAAGTAAAAGCGCTCTCTGGCATAATGATCAAAGCGCTTCATGAACAACAAACAAGGCGCTTCTGCCCAACCAACAAGGCACTTCAAGTTCAATTAGTAAAACTTTCAGACTTTAGTAGTAAATGTGAAAATGTTTTGGAGATCAGCAAATTATAGTTTCATAGTTTTTTGGGAAGCATAATATGTGAGATACATATTTAAGTCTTTGAGAATTTCTAGGCTTAGATCAAACGTCTAGGTTCAGAGGTTGCAGTTTGTTTTTGTTCCATGATTCAAAGAAGGGGCTACGGCCAATTCACAAAGGGCCTCAATCTGATACCACAGAGACGCCTTTATTCAAGAGTCTATTGGTGAGTTTATACTGTTATGAATAAGTATATGCATATTTGTTCTAACCGTTTCTTTTCAGATCTCTCTCCCTGCAGTTCCCTACCCTAATTCCCTTCCCCCCGCCTGGCTTCTCATAACTCTGTGCTCTGATAGCTTTCTGAGTTGGTGACAACGGGAGGTGGGCCTTTTGTTCAGCAGCGTGCAGATCCCGAGGAAAGGGCACTGTGACAAGCACACAGAGGAAGATCTAAACACCATTAATTATTGTTGATGCACAGGGAAGTGTCCCTTGCTGCACACAAACAAGCATTAAATAATGATGATTTGCTACTTCTATGGGTGCTGTATGGTGCAGCACACATAGGCCTAGCTAATTGCCATTATTGATTGATTCCTACACATAAACAATCATTTCCGGTAACTCAGGCATCCTTGCACTATGGCACCAGGGTGTCTGTGTTAGTGCTAGGCAGCTAATTTTAGAACCAGCACTAGGGAAAACAAAGGGGTGTTCCATTTTTACATAAATACGCCACATTTCTGCATTTTTGAAGTGACACAGCACAGTCCTGCCAGTTTTGGTGCAGCGCTGTACTGTGCCACTCTTGAAAATTAGGCCCTGAATTTCTTGTGCACCTGACTGCCAGTAAAAAAGAGCATAATTTCTCCTAAATGTGTGTGCATTCATGTATATACTTTATATTCTGCATGTTGCAAAACAGAGCTGTGCATTGCAGGAGGCAGTGTTGGGGACCTGGGCTACAGTGTGCATGGAGAACTTTTGGAAGAAGTGCACAGAAGCCTAAGGAGCTGCAAGCTCTTACCTCCACCAAATTTGGACAGCTGGATCTTTGGACAGTCTGGGTCACTTCAGTCCACCACCTGTGTTCCAAGGAGCATGCTTGTCGTCAGGAGAGGAGTCCCAGAGTACCAGTTGTCATTGCAGAAGGGTACCTGCTGAAGCAGAGAAATGACTCTGTCACTCCTCTGTAGATTTCTTTGGATATTCTGGTGCAGAATGAAGACAGGTAGCCCTCAGAGCGTGTACACCTTGGAAACTGTTGCAAATGCTGGCTGGAGCTGAAGTTGCAGGTCACAGGAGTCGTACACCAGTTCCTGGAGCAGTCTGCGGTTGATCCGATGGTCAGAAGCTGAAGCAGAGGATGCAGAGGAGTCCTGGAGGAATCTTGCAAACTGAATCTGAGGAAACAGCCAGAGGAGAGACCTTAATAGCCCTGAAAGGGGAATTGGCTACCAACCTAGGTATGCACCAACCAGGAGGCGTCTCTGACGTCAATTGCTGGCACTGGCCACTCAGAGGTCTCCAGAGGGGCCCCACACATTAGAATCCAAGATGGCTAACACCTGGGACTCCCATGGGGTGGTGATGGACAGGGGAGTGGTCACTCCCCTTTCCTTTGTCCAGTTTCGCATTAGAGCAGGGACTGGAGATCCCTGAACAGGTGTAGACTGGATTATACAAGGAGGGCACAGTTTGCGCCCTGCAAAGCATTTCGGGAGGCTCTGGGAGGATTCCTCTCCCATGCCTGTAACATCTATTTCCAATAGGAGATGTTGTAACACCCCTCTCCTAAAGGAAATACACTGTTCTGCCTTCCTGGGCTTCAGCTGCTCAATCCCCAGAAGGGCAGAAACCTGTCTGTGAGGTGGCAGCAGCTGGTGCTGCAGCAGAAACCTCAGAGAGCTGGTTTGGCAGTACTGGGGGTCCATGGTATTGCCCCCCCATAACAGATTTGGATTGGGGGTTCCATTCCATGATCTTAGATATCTCACATGGCCGTATTCAAAGTTACCATTGTAAAGCTAAATATATGTATTGACATATATTTAGTGCACTCTTATAATGTTGTCCCCGCACTCACGAAGTCTGGGAAATTGGCCCTGGACAACACGGGGGTACATTTGCTAGTGCAAGGGTGCACTCGTGCACAGTAACCTTGTACCTAGCCTTCAGTAAATAGAAGTTAGACATATAGGTGACATAATTTACCTGGTGCAGTGAAAAATGGTTGTGAAATAGTGTGTGCACTATTTCACTCAAGCTGCAGTGGCAGTACTGAATAAAGGTTTGTATGAGCTCCTCATGGGTGACAAACAAAACTCTGCAGCCCTTAAGGATCTCCTGGAACCCCAATGCGCTGGGTACCTAGGTTCCATATACTAGGGACTTATAAGGGGGGGTCCAGTGTGTCAATTAGAAGTGGAATATGATGTCACTAAACTGTAGTGACAAATTTGGTAACTAGAGAGAGCATAAGAACTGGAGTTGTGTTTAGTAGAACTCCAGTGATACAGTTAAGCACTACTGACAACACACATAGGCCACAAACTATGAGATTGGGGTCCTGGCTAGCAGGATCCCAGCGAGACAGTAAAAACACACTGACAAATAGGTTTCAAACTATGAGCACTGGGGTCCTGGCTAGCAGGATCCCAGTGAGACAGTAAAAACACACTGACAAACACTAACAAACAGGCCAACAATGGGGGTAACCATGCTGGAAAGAGGCTACTTTCTCACAGTACCTAAGTACCACATACTAGGGACTTATAATGGGGCACCAGTATGCCAATATTGAGTGGAATACTGTGTTAGCAGTATCAGACAAATACATTTAAATGGGAGAGAGCATAAGCACTGGGGTCCTGGTTGGCAGGATCCCAGTGACACAGTTAAACACACTGACAAACAGGCCAAAACCAGAGGCACTGGGGTCCTGATTAGCAGAATCCAAGTGACACAGTCAAACACACTGACAAACAGGCCAAAAATGGGAGTAACCATGCTGGAAAGAGGCTACTTTCTCACAGGATGCTACCCGTTTCTCTCGTTATCAACAAGTCTGAGTCACTCACAGACAATGAAGGAGATGAAGGAATGTTTTCAATAGGTTTATTGAAAAGACTGCAATCTGCGACAAAATGTGTGAGTTGCAATGATTAGGATAATAAACAGTAAAAGAAGGAGAATTGTGAAAATGAGAGTTGTGAATATAAACCCCCCACCATCGTACAATACACATGAAATGTAAAATTCCCAGCAAAGAAAACCTACACTCTACTCTAATGAGAGCTAGGTATGATAAACCTAATCTGCCAGTACCATGTCCATGAGAAGCACCCCTAACCCTCATTACCTGGGAGGTCTCTTGGTCAGACTCCGTGGTGACACAAAGGCTAAGCCCTGAAGCAAGGTGACATGTAGCATTGATGGCGTCTGGAAAGAGCCCCTCTAATGACCTTGTCTGTGTGAGATGTATTTATGCAGATCAAGTGGTTCTGTGGCACAAGCATGTTCCTAAAAAACTGATAAGGAGGCAGACTCATGGTGGCTATTATAAACAATAACCAACAAGTGCACATTATGTTCCTGTTACACGTAAGTGAGAAAGAGACATGATAACAATGCCTACGTATATCACTGATCATGACGCTGATGATGATGCCTTCACAGAACGGCACTGATGATGCAAATCAAAACATTCTTATAAACTATAAACAATGGCAGCCATCTTAGAAGAAATAATAAAATAAATGAAATAAGATAGAGCAAGCTAAGTAGGCTAAAAGTCACTAGGTGACGGGGTCACAGCTCTGCAAGCCAAAGGCTAAGCTCAACTCCTGTGTCCCAATAAGAACTAAAATAGATTCACCACATCATGACTAGCCTGTTGGAAGTAGGTGGTGAAGGACCACCCAAAGAGAATAAGAAAATTGTCTTACCAAGCAACTACTTGGGTTTCTTCAACCAATTCAGGAAGATTAGAAAATATCAGATTGATGCTATGACCAGCTTGATGGGTAGAGACAGTTACCACTTGCGTCAGATAGAACGAGGTCAACTGGTCTGTCATGTCACAGACATGTTTGTCTGTTGGGACGGAAAAGTCTTCTGCATGGTTAAAGTCATGCACCCCCTCCCCGGTTGCCCTACTGCATTGTTGTCTGGATCCATAATGCTGTTTTTTTGCCATAGGTAAACACAGATCATGTGTGTGCACCATGACTTAGGCCTCTCCCACAAATTGTGATCTTGTTGGACCCGGCAGGTAACCCAAAGTGCTACCCTTATAATGGTGGAAGAATAATTCCTTCACCAAGAGTTAAGCACACGAGCGCAGTGGTGGCAGTGGACTGTGTAGCGATTAGTAGTAGGGAACTTGTTCTTTATACCCTATGTCTCTAGACTGAGACCTACACGATCATTCACCTTTTTAGAAGTTCCACTGCTGTGTGCTTAGCTCACCCTTGGTCTATGTCAAGTAGATGTAAAGTGCTGTACAGTGCAGGAGTAGTGACTGTGCTGGATGTGTGTGTGCCTGAGTACAGTACAGGGATAGAATAGTAATGTGAAATGTGTGGTTAGTGCATGTACTGGATGTATGTATGCCTGGGAGGAATACATTAAATGAGAGATGTAGTATTGTGCAATGCATATGCAATGAAAGCATGTGCTGCGTGTATGTGTGCTTGTGTGAAATAGAATACATGAATAGCCAGATTTATCACAGTGTTGCATCACCCTTGTGCCACGCAAGGGGTTGTAAGGGCTACGAAACACTAAAGTCAGATTTATCAAGTTAATCAAGACCATCTTGAATGCCCCTGAGCAGCTTTATAAATATGAAGAACACAAGGCAGCACAAATCACTGCCTTGTGTTACTCTGCTCCAGGTGTGCATTTTATGGCCTGCTGTGACAGACAACCTTTCAAGGGGAAATAAGCAGAATCATAACATAATACCTCAAAGGCTGAGACCCTAAATAACATTTTGGTGTCTGGAAATGGGCTATAAGAAGGGGAAATTGAGACCCTAGCAGTTAAATGAGCCGTTTAAGGAAGGGAAGCACTGTAAGACTTCTGCCTGTGACCAGGACTGGGGGCCAAGGCCTGCTAGTCTCTCTGCTGGGTGAGGGGACATCACTCAGGGAAACCAAAATCACAGGCCCTGGAATCTGGAGCAACAGTGTCTGCCTGCTTGCTAAGGCCAGGCTACCCTGAGAGGAAGAGGAGAGCATTAGAGGGAGCAAGGTCTCTTGGAAAGCCCTAACAAGAGGATTCTCTGAGCAAGGTGTGAGGAGAGCCGGTTGTACACCAATCGGGTCATTGCCCATAGGCAGCATGGTTCAGCAAATCCCATATACCAGTAGATGGTCTCCATGATCTGAGCAGTGTAGGGAGCACTGAGCAGAAAGCATCAATTCCACACTCCCTCATCAATGTGACCCTGTATGCCAGAAGGGAGCCACTTTTCACCTTATTTGGCCAAGATCATTGAGACTTGTGTCCACCTTTACTGGTGACTCCAGATACCAGGATGCTCTGCTGTAGTGAGGGCAATTACACTGGAAAGGTCTGAACCAAGACTGGACAATTGTGGCAACCCTGTATGCCATGAGGGGCTGCCAGTACCACTGAGACCTAGAGTTTAGGTTATTGTTTGGACGATTAGATTTCAGTTGTGGCTGATGGGTAAAGCCCATACTCTCAGACCTGCTTCTGACAAATTCCCCAAGGACACCACCGGAGACTTAGCCCCCTCGCTAGGCTCCAGCCAGGAACCAGAGGATTGAATAACCCCACCCATGAAAGGAAGTGTGACCTACCTCATGTTTTCTGAGTGGGAGCAGCACTGAACACTGGAACAAACAGGCAGAGCTGCTCAAAGGAGAGAGTCTGTGCCTGCCTGGTGCTGCTGTGAGTCCTGCTAGCAGTCCAACTTTATCAAACAGGATCAGGACTCAGGAGTGGCCACATAGAGGGCATGCAATGCACCGCTTAACTCTTCCATATGTCCAGGGTGGATAAGACTGAGGACTCGCTGCTAATAGTGCTGCATCATCAAAGACAATTTTTGACTAATTACTAAGGAATCAAAGGGGAACTCTTGAGTATAGCCTACTAGTAAGCATTCCCTGGAGGCAACCATCAGGGAATGGGGACTAACCCTGACCAAGTTATATGAAAGAATGTAGGACATGGATTTGCCTGACAACTACTAGGGCCCCAACCTCAAGGGGATTGTGTTAGTGCTCATGAACGTTATCATTTATTTGAATGTGTAGAGTTAGAAATTATATATTATTTCATTGGACATTGATTTATTGTTCGAATTGTGTGCATTTTAAGTTATGAGTTGTATTCACTTACCTGTAGCTTCACTCCTCCTGCCATGGAGCCTATGTCTGTCCATAGCTATTACTGAGTCAAATGCAGAAGGGGTACTTGGCCCAGTTGCTCAGAATCCATAGTAGGTAGGGCCCAGGGACATTAGGAGTAAAAGGCCTCAGTCACCACAATTGAGCCCAGTAGCCCCAGCATGCCTCTTGACTTCTATGGAAGGAATTTTGACACTTTCCATCGGATTATCTATCTGAAGGTTAAAATTCCCTAACAGGATAAAGTTACAATACTGAAGGGTCAGGTGAGCTAAAGCCTCAATCAGAGAGTTTTTAAAGCCCACTGCATAACCCTGTGGGTGATATTCAAGGCACATGCCAAAGACGACTAGACAGATAACAGAAAAACAAAAATCTAGACCCTCTATTACCAGAAACTCTGACATCTGAAAAGTAGTACAGTGAAAAGTCTGCTTGGAAGCAATCATAAACTCCCATCCCTTTCCTCTTATCTTTGTCCAAATGTACCAGGGAATCCCCAATAGGAATAGCAGCTACTATATCAGGAGCCGTGACAGCATTCATCCATGTTTCCATCATAAAGAGGTCTTAAGTCACACAACAAATTATGAATATGCAAAGCATGCTTATAAAGAAAGTGATTTGTTAATCAGTCTAGTTGAGAGCTGCAAAGAGGTAGGCAGTGAGTTAAAGAACATACCTCCCCGACCAACCCCTGCCCATGATATTATCAAGAGGGAAGACCATATGACAATAATCATACTCAAGCTTCTCAGTGCAACGATCAGTTGCCAACTTACCAGGACAAATCTGAGAAGCCCTGAAGGTCAAAAGCTCCTGTGGGGAATATACTTAACAAGGCACCTGAAGCCCTATTGACCTGGTATGGACAGCATGGCTGGTGCTGAGAGCAGAACTAATATGGATGGGCACTGACAGCCCAGCGGTGCACCCACTGCGGTTATCCACTACCTATCTGCACTGCGTTCCTCTTTAAGAAAGGAGAATTCATTAGTCCCTCGAGAAACTGGTGCGCAAACTTTCTAAAATGTCACCACTAGTCCACCTTGAGGAAGAAGAAAAATGGCTGAACTACCACTTCTCTAACCGGTAAGAGAAAAACAGACAATAGAGCCAACATAGGAGGTAAACCCCCCCACAGAACAAAACACCTACTCTCTCCTGCTACTAAAACAGATTCCCCTTATAGCACCGCTTACCAACCGAAAAAGTTAATTGATAAAAACAAATTAGTGGCTCCAAAAAAAAGTTCGAATGCCTAAAGCAGAACATAAAAACAATGGAAAAAAACACATTAGTTAAAATCCGCAAACTCAAAAATGGTTACCTCCTAACACAAAATTAAGATACATTTATTTGAAGTACTGCAATGAATAATGTTAGTGTTCTAGTTGTCAATTAGAACATTGTGGTTACGGATGGTGAGGGGTAGAGGCTTGGACAATGGCGGGCAGGTGGTGAGGGAGCAAAGGCAGAGACAGCAAGTTGAACATGTCAAACAGGTGGGAAGGGCAGTGCAGTACAATGCACTACACAGGGCAATCAGAAGGGGCAGCAGCAGAACAACAGACCATAAAAGGCAGAGGGCAGGGGAACAAGGACAGCAAGCCAACCATGTGGGTCAGGTAAAGAGGCTGTGGCAGCAAAATCGGCAATATAAGGCAGGAATGACGGGCAGTAGCAGCAAAAAGAACCTTGGGGTAGGAACATAGGATCAGGCAGAGGAAGGCAGGAGGAAGGTGGCAGAGGTAACACGCTGATCCTAGAAAGCAGGCTGCAGGTGTAGTGCAATCACATTAGAAAACACAGGACAAGCAGAAGGTCACTGGCAGAAGAATGGAGCATGGAGGGCAAGAAGAGGAGGGCAGGAGCCCACTTACAGATAATCAGGGCCGAGGGGGGGGTAGGGGCAGTAAGTTGGCCAAGCAGGGCAGGTAGGAGGGGCAGTGGCAGCACAATAGACCATTGAGGGCTGAGGGAAGGTGCAGGGTCCTATACATGGACAATAGTGGGCAAGTGGGGGGAAGGAGGGCTGGAGTAGCAAGTTGACAATGCATGGCATGCAGGGGTAGTAGCAGCAAAACAGAACACTCATTGTAGGCAGGAGGGCTAGTGGCAGTATGGTGGGTAAGAAGTAGTGGGCATGGTAAGGGGCATCCAGAAAGGTCCATGGATTGCCGGAGGGAGGGGACAGGAGTTGGACTCAGACAACAAAGGTCACACTGAAGAAGGCAGGGGCAGCAGATCAAGCAGGTGAGGCAGGAAGGGCAGTGCAGCAAACCAGACCAAAGAATGCAGGAGAGAGAGTGCAGAGGCCTGTACATAGACAACAGAGGGTTTGGGAGAAGAGGGGCAGTAGTAGCAAATTGACTACGCAGGGTATGCAGGAAATATAGACAGATATCAGAGGACAGGAGGAAACAGGGTTGGTTTTGGAGCAGCAAGCTAAGCACCAAGACCATACACAAAGGCAAAGGCATAGACCTGGATAACAAAAGGCATAGGAGAGGGCAGGGACAGCAAGCTAACCAAGGAATACAAGCAAAATGGGCAGTAACAGCATATTGGACCATGCAGGGTTAGATGAAGAGTATATGGTCATGGTCTTGAGCATCAGAGGACAGGGAGGAGGTGGCTAACCATGTAGGGGTAAGCAGGAGATCAGTGGCAACACTACAACCACACAGGGCTGGAGTGAGGGTTTAGGAACATGAACTTGGAAACTGGAGGGCAGGGAGAAGGGTGCTAGGGCAACAAGCTGACTTTGTAGGAAAGACCTTCTTCAGTGGGGGCATCACAACAGACTATCGAGGGAGCAGATGGGCTATGCATGCACAAAAAGAATGAAGGATAGGGAGTAATTGGAAGGAGCAGGGACAGGAAGCTGGCAACCTAGGACAGGCTCGCAAGGGCAGTAAGCTGTACACTGAGGGCTCGTTGGATGGGCCAGGCACGCGAGGATGGTGAATGGAGGGCAAGCAGAAGGGGACAGGGGATTCTCATTTCAAGAATATGTGTAAGGTATTTTTACAAGCATACCTTATCAGTGGCTTAAGCAGAGACCTGAAACCATTGACTTAAAGTTCTACGTCTGATTAGGTATTTAACAGGTACATCTCATTAAGGTAAATAGTGACCAAACACTCTTTTGAATGATATTAATGTTTGAAAAATTGATGATTTATTTAATTTCCACAAAGACATTAAGGCCCTCATTATGACATTGGTGGTAAATCCCGCTTACCGCCATGCTGACGGCTGCTAACTTACTGCCGCAGTGGCAGCTATCCGCTTACCATATTATGACACACACACAACAATCTGATAGAATTTAGCCACATACACAAATCAGCCAGACCAAAGGTCCGTGATAAAGTGGTGGTATCAAAACCCACACTGTTACACCAACAGAATAAAGCCCACCGCATTATGACTCACAAATCACCACGGCGGACATTCAACGGCAATAAACCATTAGCGGAATGTACAGCTGCACTCACAATGGACACCCACATACAAAACAACGCCACATTGGACAATTCAAACAACACACACTTGACATCCATACACACACCACACCCACACCACTATAAAACACACACCCACATTACCCACAACTCTTTACGATTACAAGTCATTGGCACAAGACTGATACCAAGACCACCTAGCCAACTAGAGCCACACATTACTGACACCCATACACCACTCACACACTCCAAATCACACACCCCAAGCCTTTACCCAACACACCCTCACCAACACACCTCACATAACACCCATGGCACCACAAAGACACCCCTGTTTCACAGAGGAGGAGTTAAGGGCCATGGTGGAGGAAATTGTCAGGGAGGAGCCACAGTTATTTTGAGCACAGGTGCAGCAAATATCTATAGCTAGGAAGATGGAGATATGGCAGAGAATCCTGAACAGGGTCAACACTGTGGGACGGACAGCACCCCAGAACAAGGGACAACCTCAGGAAGAGGTGGAACGACCCACGGAGAAGGTACGTTCCATAGCAGCAAGACACCAGCTCGCTATACAGAGGCCTGGCAGTGGACCCCCACCTCCTCCCCCACAACTCACAACATGGGAGGAGCAAGTCTTGGCAATACGGCATCCTGAAGGTCTGGCAGGAGTCAGAGGAGGACTGGACTCTGGAAAGTCAACTCTCTACTATTATCACCCCCTACCTGCATACCATCACATGCCCTCACCCGCACTCCCATCGCCCGATTACATCCCACACTCCACCATCACATCTCACTAATCCCAATACCAAGCGCTGCATGGTGTACCAATGCATGGTCACCCCTCACAGCCCTTCATGGACACTCTTCACTAAAGCATGCCAAGCATAGAGAACTAACAATCCCACCATACACCAACATACACAAATAAAAGCTGACAGGGCAACACCAACCATAGAGGGGAAGCCAGGGATGTACAATATGTCATACACATGAAGCATAGTACATCATGTACAACCCTACAGGTATACAAAAAAGGTGTACACTGTTCCAAATGGAAAAATATATTCAGTAGGGGAACATTAAAGTTCAGGAGCAAGAGCCCTCACACATCTGAGAGGATGTCATGCTTCATCATCGGGTAGCTCCTCGTCAGACCGGCGCTGCAATGTCTGACGAGCTCCCCGTAAGGGGGCTCTTTGCCGGAGATCTTTAGGTAGCAGCCGTGGTAGCGGACACTACAAGACCTGGTGTTGCGGTCAGGCGCTAATCATGGCAGGAGAGTGAAAGCTAAAATTGGTTCCCAGTCTTAATAGGAGCGAGTCAATTTAATTAATCAATTAAATAAGACCGGGACCAAGATTAAAAACAGAAGGAAAGTGTAAAATGAGGAATAATGCTCAACCACTTTCTGCATGGTGCTGGTGCTTAAGGAGATTATCGTCGGACTCCTAGGACATGGGCAACATGTTTCGCGTACAGTGGTCTAACAAGATCCTATGACGCTTCTTCAGGACCAATACATAATAAGACTTCTCCTGTCTATATTACCGAAAGTTTGCAAAAATGTCAAACAAATCTTATAGTCACTTACATTGAAGTTCACTATTTGTCAGAAACCTCTAATGGTCGCCCTAGAAAAATACAAACAAATCATTTTGATCAAAACACACGGAACAATAAGGAAGGACACCCGTGACACAACAGTGTGTAGTAACCAGTTGTGTAAAAACATAATAAGACAATATGCTTACCATCCCTTGGTACATGGGGGGCCCCTTGGGAAGTAGCATGCCGAAAGCGGTCACTACTAATAAAGTGGTAAAGCAGACACCATGAATGCAGTGTAATCAATCAGAACCAAAACAGTCACATTCACTACTAGAGGTCGGTTGGTTAAATTGATTATGAACATCAAGCACATTATTAGTCCATGTCACTTGGAAATTCATACACAGACTCGTCACTAGCATTTATGACATTTGTTGAAGGAAAACTGGGAGGAATAAAACAGTTTTACAACAGAAAATATTTCTAAAAAGGCTTGGTGAGTACTGTAGCAGAGTGTAATAGTCTGCGTGGTGATTTACAAAGGCAAAAACACACTGGCAAAGCGTGGTTATCCATAGAATATTAAGGGATTACCCCGACCTAAGTCTGTTAATACTTTGAGAGATGTCATTAGTTGAGCTCAATATACGTCCCCAGAATAAATAAGTAACCGAAAAAAGCGATAAACACACAAACGCGAGGTCACTTACTTTGTGGATGACGGCAGTCTGCAGGGGAACCTACCCTGACGTGCTCTCCGAAAAGACAACTTCCCGACTCGGTGCGAGTCTTTTAAAGAGAAGTTTTCCCGGCAAAAATGGGAGAGGGTGGTCAAAACTGTAGAAGGACTACACTCCGGGAACAGGTCTCAGAAATAAAAGAAGGACTCAAGCAAAATTACGGCGGACATCTTTGTGAACAGAGATATAATAGACTAGAACGAGCATTACTCCAATAGCCTCGTGGGTGGTAGTCAAAACAAACAATGGACTAAAAACATTGTCGGCCATCTTGGAATGGCTGGAACTGGATAGTGAGTTATGTCAGTTAATACAATGAGTGGTTTGGAGTGGGAAGCCGAAAATAACCGCCCTAGTAGACAAAAGAAAGGTATGGGCCACAGAGTAATACATAAAATGGAGCTCCCTAAAACCATAGTCTTTCACAGTCAGTCCAATTAGGATGGAAATAAAAAGTGAAAAACAGAACAAATATAGATTGAAGATACTGAATACTCTGTGGTAAATCCTTAAAAGGGGTTGATTAGGCGGACAATGTAGTCCAGGGAATGGCATAATTCAACCCATCTGTGTCAGTATGAAGCTTGAAAACCCACTGTTGTTCCAGTCTGAACAAGGAGTGTGGAGATTCATTAGTGATTCTAGGAGCGTCAAGTACGACCCAACTTAAATCATCGGGACTGTGGGGTGCATCTAGGAAGTGTGCGCATAATTTTGTTGTAATGCGTCCACACCTGATGTTGCTCCTATGCTCGTTAATTCGTATTTTAACTGGTCTAGAAGTCATGCCCACATAACGTAGCCCGCATGGACACGTAATCATGTAAATGCAGTTTTTAGTGTTGCAATTTGTGTGTTTTGTCAGGTGACATTGGCCTATAGGTGCCAAATCTAAAGTTTTGTTGGGGCTAGTCAATTGACAGACATTACAGTGTCCACAGGGATAATGTCCAGTTACAGGTGGAAGGTTCCAGAGTGTAGTTTGTGTCTGTGTTCGCAATGTGTCTTTTGGACGGGTATGGACTATCAGATCTTTAATATTTTTAGATCGTTTAAATGCAAATAGGGGCCTAGGAATGGTATTGCCCCCACTGTTGAGGATAGGCCACCTTTGATTAATCAGTTTTTTTATCTGGTTAGATAGTGGGGTGAAAGTAGACACACAAGTCAACCGTCTATTCGTGACTCTAGTATTAGTTTGAAGTAGAGAGTCACTGTTATTGTTCCTTGCTCTCTTATGAGCTCGGTTGATGACGTGTTGGGGATAATGTCGTTCAAGGAGTTTTGTTTGAAGATCATCTGCTTGGGTATTGTATTCCTGTATTGAGGAACAGTTTGGTCGTAGTCGCATGAATTGGCCAAATGGTAAGTTGTCACGGAGGGATTTAGGATGATAACTCTCGTACATTAGCAGGCTGTTGCGATCTGTAGGTTTTTGGTAAGTACAGGTTAATAATTTCCCCTGTTCAATTGTAATCAGTAAGTCCAAAAAATGAACCTCCTTATCCGACACCGTAGAAGTGAATTTCAAATATGGGTTTAGTGTGTTTACCCACTCGGTCAGTGAACTAGCTGTAGACCAAAGGGCCTTGCCATACAACCAAGATGTCGTCAATGTACTGACGCCACAATTTGATGTTATCGGTGAAAGGATTAGAAGCTGGTAAAATGAATTATTTTTCAAAGTTATACATATAGAGGCATGCCAAGCTGGGAGCAAAGGTACTTCCCATGCTAGTACCTCTAATCTGATGATAAAATTGATCTTCAAAGCGAAATAAATTTTCTTTCATTGCTAATGTGGCACGTTGCATGAACAATTCTTGCGACTACGACGAAACTGTTCCTCAATACAGGAATACAATACCCAAGCAGATGATCTTCAAACAAAACTCCTTGAACGACATTATCCCCAACACGTCATCAACCGAGCTCGTAAGAGAGCAAGAAACAATAACAGTGACTCTCTACTTCAAACTAATACTAGAGTCACGAATAGACGGTTGACTTGTGTGTCTACTTTCACCCCACTATCTAACCAGATAAAAAAACTGATTAATCAAAGGTGGCCTATCCTCAACAGTGGGGGCAATACCATTCCTAGGCCCCTATTTGCATTTAAACGATCTAAAAATATTAAAGATCTGATAGTCCATACCCGTCCAAAAGACACATGGCGAACACAGACACAAACTACACTCTGGAACCTTCCACCTGTAACTGGACATTATCCCTGTGGACACTGTAATGTCTGTCAATTGACTAGCCCCAACAAAACTTTAGATTTGGCACCTATTGGCCAATGGAACCTGACAAAACACACGAATTGCAGCACTAAAAACTGTATTTACATGATTACATGTCCATGGGGGCTACGTTATGTGGGCATGACTTCTAGACCAGTTAAAATACGAATTAACGAGCATAGGAGCAACATCAGGTGTGGACGCATTACAATAAAATTATGCGCACACTTCCTAGATGCCCCCCACAGTCCCGATGATTTAAGTTGGGTCGTACTTGACGCCCCTAGAATCACTACTGACTCTCCACACTCCTTGTTCAGACTGGAACAATGGTGGGTTTTCAAGCTTCATACTGATACAGATGGGTTGAATGATGCCAAACCCTGGACTACATTGTCCGCCTAATCAACCCCTTTTAAGCATTTACCACTGAGTATTCAGTATCTTCAATCTATATTTGTTCTGTTTTTCACTTTTTATTTCCATCCTAATTGGACTGACTGTGAAAGACTATGGTTTTAGGGAGCCCCATTTTATGTATTACTCTGTGGCCCATACCTTTCTTTTGTCTACTAGGGCGGTTATTTCCGGCTTCCCACTCCAAACCACTCATTGTATTAACTGACATAACTCACTATCCAGTTCCAGCCATTCCAAGATGGCCGACGATGTTTTTAGTCCATTGTTTGTTTTGACTACCACCCACGAGGCTATTGGAGTAATGCTCGTTCTAGTCTATTATATCTCTGTTCACAAAGATGGCCGCCGTAATTTTGCTTGAGTCCTTCTTTTATTTCTGAGACCTGTTCCCGGAGTGTAGTCCTTCTACAGTTTTGACCACCCTCTCCCATTTTTGCGGGGAAAACTTCTCTTTAAAAGACTCGCACCGAGTCGGGAAGTTGTCTTTTCGGGAGAGCACGTCAGGGTAGGTTCCCCTGCAGACTGCCGTCATCCACAAAGTAAGTAACCTCGCGTTTGTGTGTTTATCGCTTTTTCGGTTACTTATTTACGCTGGGGACATATATTGAGCTCAACTAATGACATCTCTCAAAGTATTAACAGATTTAGGTCGGGGTAATCCCTTAATATTCTATTGATAACCACGCTTTGCCAGTGTGTTTTTGCCTTTGTAAATCACCACGCAGACTATTGCACTCTGCTACAGTACTCACCAAGCCTTTTTAGAAATATTTTCTGCTGTAAAACTGTTTTATTCCTCCCAGTTTTCCTTCAACAAATGTCATAAATGCTAGTGACGAGTCTGTGTATGAATTTCCAAGTGACATGGACTAATAATGTGCTTGATGTTCATAATCAATTTAACCAACCGACCTCTAGTTGTGAATGTGACTGTTTTGGTTCTGATTGATTACACTGCATTCATGGTGTCTGCTTTACCACTTTATTAGTAGTGACCGCTTTCGGCATGCTACTTCCCAAGGGGCCCCCCATGTACCAAGGGATGGTAAGCATATTTTCTTATTATGTTTTTACACAACTGGTTACTACACACTGTTGTGTCACGGGTGTCCTTCCTTATTTTTCCGTGTGTTTTGATCAAAATGATTTGTTTGTATTTTTCTAGGGCGACCATTAGAGGTTTCTGACAATTAGTGAACTTCAATGTAAGTGACTATAAGATTTGTTTGACATTTTTGCAAACTTTCGGTAATATAGACAGGAGAAGTCTTATTATGTATTGGTCCTGAAGAAGCGTCATAGGATCTTGTGAGACCACTGTACGCAAAACATGTTGACCATGTCCTAGGAGCCCGACGATAATCTCCTTAAGCTCCAGCACCATGCAGAAAGTGGTTGAGCATTATTCCTAATTTTACACTTTCCTTCTGTTTTTAATCTTGGTCCCGGTCTTATTTAATTGATTAATTAAATTGACTCGCTCCTATTAAGACTGGGAACCAATTTTAGCTTTCACTCTCCTGCCATGATTAGCGCCTGACCGCAACACCAGGTCTTGTAGTGTCCGCTACCACGGCTGCTACCTAAAGATCTCCGGCAAAGAGCCCCCTTACGGGGAGCCCGTCAGACATTGCAGCGCTGGTCTGACGAGGAGCTACCCGATGATGAAGCATGACATCCTCTTGGATGTGTGAGGGCTCTTGCTCCTGAACTTTAATGTTCCCCTAGTGATTATATTTTTTCATTTGGAACAGTGTACACCTTTTTTGTATGTTCAGTTTATTGGGAGACCGTACACTGGACCAACTAATCTCCCAGTCCCTCTTTTTGTTGATACATCCCTACAGGTACCCCAGCCAATGTCACTGGAAAGGAGGTGCCAGCACTATCCAGGCCCCCAACTGAAGAGGCCAACAGTGATGACAGTAACTCTGGTCTTCAGGATCTGGACTATCTACCTTGCCCATCATGGACCACTGGACAGCCGGTTACCCAAGCCTAGTCACAGACCTCTACAGAGCCTCTCCCATCAGGAAACACCACTACAGCACCCACCCAGCATACCCACACCTCTGTCCACAGGACACGTCAATCAGCAGTGTGTACATCTGTACAGGGACCCAATGCCACACCTCATACCCAAGACAATCAGGGACCTGGGGTCTTTGGCAGTGGGCACATAGTTCCGCGGACAGCGGCACAGGCCAACAGGGACACTGGAAGGACTGCTATGCACCAGGGGGAGGACAGGCCCAAGGAACCAAGGCATTCTCCGAGATCTTGGGAACCTACCAACATTCCAAGGACACGATGGGCCAGATCCTTGAATATGTGCAGGAGAACAGGCAGCTGCTGGAGGGACAGTACCAGGGGTTCAGAGAGGACTTGCAGGCCATCAACAACACCCAGATCTCCATAGCAGGGGTGCTGGTAGACATGGCCAACATTATGAGGGAGGCATTCTCACACCAACGGGCCCCAGCCACTAACCAGTCGTCTGAACAGCCTTCCACTTCCGCTGCTTCTAGTGGCCAGATGGCCACGCCACAGGACTCACAGGCCACCAGCACCCCTTCCCCTGCAGAAGGCGAACCACCCAGAGAACATTCCCTGCGATCCAAACAGAAGCCAGAGACACTTGCCAAGACCCTCACCAGGAAATGAGACTCTCCTGATTGTCCCCCTTATGTCCCACACAGGCACCCTGTCCACCTTGAATTTCCATTGCTCCCCTTCCTATGTCCCCCTGGACAATGCACCTGTGCTATAAACTGATTGGAGCAATACCCTGGACTTTCCTCCATCATCACCCCATTCCATTGCACTTCCCCCTATATGTCAGCACTTCAATAAACACCCTTTGTAAGAAATCAATTTTGAGTATGTCATGTATATCAAATATGTATTGTTTGAAACATATACAACCATGGCAAATGAACGGTACATAGAATGATCATAGATTAATGACCTGTAGCTGGCTGTAGTGATCACACCAGGAGTATTTGTCATATCACCAACATCTGCAAAATAAATAGCCAGAGGGAACAGTAAGTCGGCATTTAATTGGGAATTACCAACATGCCAATGCCACATAGAATACAACCAAAGTCATTGAAATGTAAAGTTACACTGTCTTACCGGTGTGCCAGTGGAAGTACTGACGGATCATAGTTGTTCCTTTGTCCTGATCCTTATTCTCTGCCTCCTCACCCTCACTGTCCACAGGGTCAACTGCTGTCACAGGAGCATCTCCAGTCTCCTCCTGCAGAAAAGGTACATGGCGTCTGAGGGCCAGGTTGTGCAACATGCAGCATGCCACTGCTATCTGGCAGACCTTCTTGGGTGAGTAGCACAGGGATCCACCTGTCAGAGGGAGGCACCGGAACCTGGTCTTCAGGAGGCCAAAGGTTCTCTCAATTATCCTTCTGGTTCGCCCATGTGCCTCATTTTAACATTCTTCTGCCCTTGTCCTGGCATTCCTCACAGGGGTCAGCAGCCTTGATAGGTTTGGGTAACCATAGTCACCTGCAATTATTGAGGGATAACATTTAGCCCACACTGTCCTATATGGCCCACACATACCCATACACCAACATATATTAGGTGAGATCCAGGGCCCACCTATTAGCCACAGCCTGTGCCTCTGTAGTAGGGCCATCACATTTGGGATGCTGCTATTCCTCAGGACAAATGCATCATGCACCCACCCAGGATACTTAGCATTGACGTGGGAGATGTACTGGAATGCCAAGCACTCCATCTGCACATTCATGGAGTGGAAACTCTTACGATTCCTGAACACCTGTTCTTTCTGGCGGGGTACAAATACAATATGTGTTCCGTCATTCTCTCCAATTATATTCAGGATATGTCCCATTGCATAAATCTCGGCCTTCACAGTGGCCAAATCCTCAACCTGGGGGAATCTAATATAGCTGCACATGTGTTTTTATCAGGGCAGACAATACTCTTGTCAGCACTATTGAGAACATTGGCTGTGACATTCCTGTTGCCAAGCCCACTGTCACTTGGAATAAAAAACAGTTGCCAGGAAACGGAGTCCTGATAGCACTTGCACAAGAGGGGGGATCCCAGTGGGGTGACGGATAACAGATATCAGGTCAGGTTCCAACTGAGCACACAGCTCTGTGAATGTGGCCCTGTCCAGTCTATAGGTGAGTATTATGTGCCTGTCCTCCAGTGTAGCCAAGTCCACCGGAGGTCTGTACAAGGGGGTAGGTCTCCATCTCCTATTCATCCGCAGGGGTAGGAATCTATGGGACAAAAGAGTGAGAAGCCTGTCACAAAGTGAACAATAGAGCCACAACAGTAGTTTGTATTCTGTAAACATGTAATGGGTCAGTGTGATTTGTCCAGTATGTGCCCATTTCTCCTGTGATACAGCATTATTCCATAGGGCTGCCCCCCCTGAAATGGTGTCCGCCTGTCCTGCGTTGAAGGACAGGTGAAAGTGAGGTAATTCCGCTGACATTGTGCGCCATGGCAGAAGGCGGTCAGGAACCGTTGTGAAAATCCTCATTCGTTCATAATGGGGACTATGGGGTACAGTGAGCAAAGGTAATCTACACCGGCTTGACGGTATGCACCGCCGCGGACGTGACCACCATTTTCTATCTGATTCCTCACTTGTTACCTGACCTTCCATAGGAGAGTACCTACACTGCATGTGCTGCTGTGACCAGTGTCTGGAATCTACCATGGCCTGTGTGAACAGGGAAAGGCGCCCAGCCTTCACTTTGAAGGAGTTGGAGAGACTGGTGGATGCGGTCCTACCCCAATACGGACTGCTGTACTGGCCTCCAGACAAACAGGTGAGTTCTCTGTGGGTACGATGCATGTGGCATGCATGTATGGAGGTGTGTGTGAAGACATCTTATAGGGGGGAGGGATGTCCTTCTGGCTGTGTTCACATTGAGTGCTGGGCTATGTGTGTGCCAATAGTGCTGTAAACGGGTATGGTGGCCCATATGTGTAACTGGCAGGACTGTTTGTATAATGGTGTTCTCCTGTCTGTATTGCCTCTGCAGGTCAATGCCCATCAAAAAAAGGGTATATGGCATGCCATCGCCAAGGACGTGCGTACCCTGGGTGTCTATGGCAGGGGGAGCACCCACTTTCGCAAACGATGGGAGGACCTGAGATGCTGGGTACAGAAGACTGTGGAGGCCCAGCTGGGATTTGCCACCCAACGAGGAAGGGGTGCCCGTCGAACTCTGACCCCCTCTGATGGCCCGCATACTGGCCGTGGCCTATCGAGATCTGGATGGGTGCTTGAAGGCAACACAGCAGCCACAAGGGGTTGAGCACAGTGGCTATCATTACAACTTATGCCTGGTGATGTGGTATCTGGGTGGTGGTTGTGTGTCCTTGGATGCCCCTAGGCCAGGCCAGACATAGCAGCGTAGGTCCTCTAGTGGCTAGGGGTCTGAAGGGAAAATAATGCCTACCTAGCTTGTTAGCATTCACTACTGGCCAGTGCTGCATGGGTCCCAGGTGTGCTGCAGTTGGTGGTGGCTAGCAATATCACTGGTAGTACAATGCATAGTGCGTAGGCCTGTTCCCTGTGTGTGAGAGTGCTGTGTACGCCAACAGTGGTGTTGGTGCAGTCATTGGCCCAGTGTACCTTTTGTCTCTCTCCCCCCTTTCTTGTTTTGTCATCCTGTCCTTATGTGCATTAGCATCATCTAGCAGAGGAGCAGAGGCACTGGTGACGGAAAGAGCTGCATCCCACTTGACCCTGGAACAGAGTCCACCGACGTTGAGGGCACCAGTGGGATGGAGGGTGAGGGAAACACCACAGCGGAGACTGGAGGGGACAATACAGACTCTGATACCTCCTCTGATGGAAGCTCCCTGGTGGTGGCGGACACCTCCGTGACCACTCCAGCTACAGGTACAGCCGCCACCCACGTACCATCACTGCCCTCCCAGCAGCCCCTCAGCGAGTTGCCCGTGCCCCTCACCGAGGAGGGTAGGCATCTCCTTCGCCCAGGCACCTCAGGCCTTGCCCCAGTGAGCCCTGTTGTCCTGAGTGAGGAGGCTATTGACCTCCTGAGATCCATCTCAGTAGGGCAGTCAACCATTGTGAATGCCATCCAGGGGCTGGCAGCCCAGATGAAACAATCTAATGCATTCCTGGAGGGCATTCACACTGGATTGACAGCCCAACAGAGATTGATCCAGTATCTGGCCTCCTTTCTGATGGCAGCCGTGTACACAGGCACTCACACAAACACCATTCAGTTGCAGACAGAACAACATCCACTATTTCCACTGTCTCCCCCTCTTCCTCCTCCTCCACCTCCCAGCCAGGTACGCCCACACTCGCACCTGCATGCACTACATCATCATCCACTACCTGAATCATCACCACACCAAGCAGAACATACACTTCACTGACACACATCTCCACAACATCCATGCACACATTCCCTGTGTCCTATCCCACCGTATCTGTCCCCCCTCCGAAAGTACACAAACGCAAGCACTCAGACACCCAACAGCCATCCACCTCACAACAGCATACAACCCATGCACCTGCACCCAAATCCAGCAGACAAACACCTCAAACAACCACTCCCTCATCGTCCACTCCCATTACTCCTCCCTCTTCCCGCCCCAATGTCCCTAAAAAGCTTTTCCTTCCCACCATTGACATCTTTCCTACTTCACCCACCAGCAGAAAGGGGGAGGAGCCCGCACCAGCCAGTAAGAAGGGGAAGTAGCCTGCACCAGCAAGTAAGAAGGGGAAGGAGCCTGCACCAGCAGCTGTCACAAGGTCCCCCCAAGACCAACTGGGGTTATGCAGCAATCAGTGAGTGCAGGGGCTAAGCAGGAGCCTCCCACTACCACCACCACCACCGCAGTGCAGCCATTGCAGGGTGCAGGGGCTGAGCAGGAGCCTCCCACTACCACCACCACCACCACAGTGCAGCCATCGCAGAGTGCAGGGGCTGAGCAGGAGCCTCCCACTACCACCACCACTGCCACAGTGCAGCCATCACCGCCGACGGACGCAATGTGATCCAGTCTCCATGGGCTGCTGTGCGACCTGTCCCCTCCAGAACCAGTGGGCAAGTCACCCTCTCCAGTGACTGTGGCCTTGCACTCCCCAGGACCAAGCACAGGGCATGTTGCCCCCTCCAGAACCAGTGGCCAAGTCACCCACTCCAGAGACTGTGGCCCTGCACTCCCCAGGACCAAGCACAGGGCATTTTTCCCCCTCCAGAACCAGTGGGTAAGTCACCCACTCCAGAGACTGTGGCCTTGCACTCCCCAGGACCAAGCACAGGCCATTTTGCCCCCTCCAGAACCAGTGGTCTTGTTTCCGCACCTGGCTGAGATGCCCCCCTACCCCCTGAAGTGCCTGCCTTTTTCCCAACTGATGTCCCTGCTGTGTTCTCTCCGTATTGATGCAGGTAACAAGTGGGGCCTTGGACTTTCCCCTGTGGCCATGTGGCCCCCGTGAACTGAGGACTTGGCAGTGTACCTTTTTTTGTACATTTGTACATATCTGTTGCTTTGGCAAAATTATTATTAATATTGTGTTGATCTTATTAAATCACTTTCGTAAATTCCTGTTGTCCTTGCATTATTCAGCCGATTTAGGGGGATAAATTGTTTTCTTGGCCAGCTGGTTGTGTGTATGGTGTGTGTGTGTTTTGGGTGTGTGTTGTGCATGTGTGTGTCACTCTTGTTTTCTCCCCCCTCCTTGTGTGCTAGGCGGCTGTACTCACCGTCGTCGTCTCCGCTGGCATTGGTGTTTGTGGTGGAGCATAACGTAGAATATCATCGGAAATACTTGCAGTTCCGGTTCCATGGTGGCGTGGTTCTTCCCTGTGTCTCCAATGGTGAATCTTTTCACTTCTGTAAAGTGTTTCCGCCAGGCTTTGATGCCGTTGGTACCACCCCAGAAAAGGTGGCAGATTGTTTTATCATAATATGGTGGGCAGAACTTTGACTTCCACCTGGCTGTAGGCGGCTACCACTGTGGTGTCTGTTGTTTCCGCCCTGGCTGTCGGTGTGGTACATTGGCTATCTTTCGGAGATCTTTCCGTCATTGTCATAATTTTGCAGTAGTTACCGCCAGACTGTTGGCAGTATTACCGCCACTTTATTACTGACCGCCAGGGTCGTAATGATGGCCTATGTGGCTAATTTACACGCCCCTAGCACCACATGAGCATCACTTTTAGATATGATCTGGTGACGTCTCTCCATTTTCCGTATTTACAAGGCAGCTTTAAGACATTTTGCACGGCTTAACGCCACCTTGAAAATAGGGTCCCCCTAAACGCCGTTTTCTGCGGCAGAGGGGTGTACAATGAGTGTTGCTATGGGCATTCCACAGCAACAACCAGTGCATTTTGATACTGCCCCAGATTTATGAGGATTTGTAAACCTGAGGCAGCACTAAAAACTAACGCCACCCCAGGCGTGGTGTTAGCATGGCGCTATGAGGAGAAATACTTTTATTTCTTCTCATTTTTACTTTTCGTATGTATGCTACATTCTGCGGCACACAGAGGAAGATCTAAACACCATTAATTAATTATTGTTGATGTGCATGGAAGAGTCCCTTGCTCACAAACAAGCATTAAATAATGATGATTTGCTACTTCTAAGGGTGCTATATTGTGCAGCACTCATAGGCCTAACAACTTTATTGATTGATTCCCACACATAAACAATCATTCCCTGTAACTCAGGCACCCTTGCACTATGGTGCAAGGATTCCTGCATTAGCGCTAGACAGCAAATTTTAGAACCAGCACTAGGGAAAACAAAGGGGTGTGCCGTTTTTCATAAATATGCCACATTTCTACATTTTTTAAGTGACGCAGCACAGCCCTGCCAATTTTGGCGCAGCACTGTACTGTGCCACTATTGAAAATAAGGCCCTGAATTTCTTGTGCACCTGACTACCAGTAAAAAAAGAGCATAATTTCTACAAAATGTGGGTGCATTCATGCATATACTTTATATTATGCATGCTGCAAAAGGCTACATTCATTAGCACTTCAGGGGTGATGAAAAATTGAGTCTACTTGTAGCTCGTTAAAAAACTTCCAGCATGATAAATGTATATCAAAATGTCACATCAGAGATGTTGTTCATGATGTATTTTTAGATATTAGCAGTGAGGTCAGTGATGGGAAAATCTGTGAGTCCAGGTTTTGACTCTTTGTCTGCCAAAGGAAGCAGCACCCCTTCTGGTAGCCAAGATGCTGTTGACAATGTAACATCTCAGCAGAAAGTGCCATTCAGAAAGAGCCTACAACAGGAAACCACTGATGGGAATAAAACCTCCAATGGTGGTCAGAGGCTTCAGAGAGGCTGATGAGGACTAGTACTGATCAAAGAAGACCAGTGCTGCAGCAAGCCTCTGAAGATGCAGATAAAGCTAGTGGAAAAGCCAGAACCAGGCAAATAGAATGGTTCAGAAGGGAAGCAAAAATCACCAGCAGGAGCAAGGAGACACCAATAGGAGCAATTATGCACCAGCAGGAGCGAGGAGACACCAGCAGTAGCAAAGATACACTAGCAGGAGCAAAGGCACACCAGCAGGACTGAGGGACTGCAACTCAAAGGAGAAAGACATTTCTACTTCTTATATACTGAAAAACAGGAAGTGACATAGAGGAAGAAGTGAAGCCACCATAATAGACCGGAAAATTATGACAGGAATAAATTATAGAGCTTTGATGATGAATTTGTTATGCAAAAAGCCTTCCCTTGGAATTCTTGGAAGAAGAAACTACAGAGAGCAAGAATATGGTCTCCAAGGAGAAAAATGTATCCAGCATACCTGACAAGTAAGGCAAAGAACTTTTTATGTGTTACTTTTTTAGTAATTTCAACACCTAAGCATAATGTTACTTTAACTTTCTCTGTTCAGTGAATTTCTAGAGTTTTTATTAGAATGCAAGCTAAGATCTTATTGCCATACCTAACTAAAATGTCACTTCAACTGTTATTTTTTTTTTGTTGATATAGATATCGAGGCATGCTTTTTGAAATTTGTTGTGAATCTGTTCATTATTTTTGAGAAATTAAAGTTCAAAGTTGATGTATATAGAGGCACAATACTACTGCTGCTCCAGCAGTCATAAAATATCTGACTGGTTGTCTCACACCAACAAAAATGTTTGGCAGCTACTTAAGGACTTTGGGACTCAGTCACTATGTCCTGAATTAAAAAATAAAAGGAACATATAGGAGGGCAGGGTAGAGATACATTGGCCCCAAGGTCCCAGAAGAACCCCATCAAGGCCAAAAACAGAATTTTTGTGGCAGTATCACAGTACAGCAGTAGTATTAAGACACTGCAGTAAAATGTTTAAAAAAAGAGCCACCCTCTCAAATTAAATACTCCCCTAGCCTTGGCCGTCACAGTAGATTTTCAATTAACTATTTGGGGAGGAGGCATGCATAGGGCCTCCTTCACTATATGAGAAAAACCCCAGAGGGTCCCCATGTCCCCAGGTGCAGCATGGATATTAGAGGTCCCGAGACTGCAACCCCAGAAACCTGAAGCACACATTACATCAGTTTGGGAAGGGGGTGTCTGTAAGGCCCCTCTCTGGCTCTCTGCAGCCCCAGGGACAGCAGTCTCCCTGGAGAAGCTGCTTTATGTAGCATCCTGGGACTCTATCCCTAGGATCCAAATGAAGAAGAATGGGGGGCATTGTCATGCAACCTCATTAAAGTGGCCCTCCCACTTCCTGTCATTTGTGAAGGGGGGACACACCACAGTTGTACTCCCTGCCGCATAGAGCAGGCAGGAAGTACAAAGGTGCCAGTTCTTGCACTACCATGGATTGCACTAGCCAGGCAGGGACCCTGCTTGACACAGTAGAATGGACTCCTCGTGCTTCCACTACAGCTCTTTTCGTTTTTTAAGGAAAAGATCCTGGTTCCCTGATTCAGATTGGGGCACCAAAGAGAAAAATAAAAAATAAAAAAGCAAGACAGCGCAAGAGTGGGCTCGATACACTGCCATGAGATTTTTGCCCTGGCTGGGACGAGGCAAATCAGATACAAAAATGAAAAATGGTTAAACAGCATGAACTGCCCATTAAACATTATCTACACTCCTGTTGGAGCACCACATAATGAGCATGAGATTTGTTTTTAATATTTAATTTTTTGTGGTGCGCAAAGGAGAGCCTGTGGTATCTCCAACAATTGAAAAATTGTTAATGGGACTGCAAGGATACCAGGAGCCTCCAAGAATCTTAAAATTGTAAGGGCCTGATTACGACCTTGGCAGAGGTGATTAGTCCATCAAAAACGTAAAATATATCCCGCCTGCTGTATTAAAAGTTCCATTATATACTGTGGAACTTGTAATAGGACAGACAGGAAATCCGTCATGTTTGTGACGGAATAATCCCCTCCGCCAAGGTTGTAATTAGGCCCTAATTCTCCCGGATCATTGAATGCATGACTCCAGGAGAGTTTACCTGTGTTCTTAAAACATTTCATGCTGGAGCTGTGTGGTCTTTAGCTGATGTGCAGGGACCTTGTGTGGTTGGATATATGGCTGCATTTTATGACCTGATGAGTGTTAAAAAAGATGCAAACACATGTTTATGGCTGTGTGAAAAAATGCTTTATTTTAAATATTTTTGTGACAATAATTAATATGCATTGCCATCTGTGTATTCATAAGGATTATTGCAGAAAATGGATATGGAGAAATTATTGTGGTCACTTTTGATAAACTCAATAGTTCTGCTTTATAAAGGCTGGTGTGCTGATACCTTGCTAAAGCCAACAGGCCAGTATTTCACATTTTGGTGTTCTGACCCTTTTACAAACTTATTTAAAATGGCATCTCTTTATATTGTTAATTTACATTAAAAAGACCTTAAAAATTCCCTGAAAAAAACAAATGTTGAAGTGACGGTATAGTTAGGTCTAGTAATCACATCTTACTTTACATTGAAAAAAATATATTTACTAACAAAGCAAAGGTTAAAGTGTCCTTATATTTAAGCACCCTTCACCTGCACTACTTATGATCTCATATAGTATATCACTCATGACGTTCTATGACAACTTCGATAACATCACAAACAAAATCTGAAAATACATCATTGATGACAACACTTGTGCATGACAGGATGTAGGAGGTTGGAATGGCTTGTAGTGAGTACCAAGGGGTACTTGCACCTTGCACCAGGCCCAGTTATCCCTTATTAGTGTATAGGGTGTCTAGCAGCATAGGCTGATAGATAATGGTAGCTTAGCAGAGCAGCTTAGGCTGAACTAGGAGACGTGTGAAGCTACTACAGTACCACTCAGTGTCATATGCACAATATCATAAGAAAACACAATACACAGTTATACTAAAAATAAAGGTACTTTATTTTTATGATAATATGCCAAAGTATCTTAGAGTGTACCCTCAGTGAGAGGATAGGAAATATACACAAGATATATATACACAATAGCAAAAATATGCAGTATAGTCTTAGAAAACAGTGCAAACAATGTATAGTTACAATAGGATGCAATGGGGAAACATAGGGATAGGGGCAACACAAACCATATACTCCAAAAGTGGAATGCGAACCACGAATGGACCCCAAACCTATGTGACCTTGTAGAGGGTCGCTGGGACTATTAGAAAATAGTGAGAGTTAGCAAAATAACCCTCCCCAAGACCCTGAAAAGTGAGTGCAAAGTGCACTAAAGTTCCCCTAAGGACAAAGTAGTCGTGTTAGAGGAATAATGCAGGAAAGACACAAACCAGCAATGCAACATCTGTGGATTTCCAATCTAGGGTACCTGTGGAACAAGGGGACCAAGTCCAAAAGTCACAAGCAAGTCGGAGATGGGCAGATGCCCAGGAAATGCCAGCTGCGGGTGCAAAGAAGCTTCGACTGGACAGAAGAAGCTGAGGTTTCTGCAGGAACAAAAAGGGCTAGAGACTTCCCCTTTGGTGAACGGATCCACATTGCCGTGGAGAGTCGTGCAAAAGTGTTTTCCCGCCGAAAGAACGCCAACAAGCCTTGCTAGCTGCAAATCGTGCGTTTGGCGTTTTTGGACGCTGCTGGGGCCCAGGAGGGACCAGGAGGTCGCAAATTGGACCTGAAGAGAGAGGGGACGTCGAGCAAGACAAAGAGCCCTCACTAAAGCAGGTAGCACCCGGAGAAGTGCCAGAAACAGGCACTACAAGGATGCGTGAAACGGTGCTCGCGAAGTTGCACAAAGGAGTCCCACGTCGCCGGAGACCAACTTAGAAAGTCGTGCAATGCAGGTTAGAGTGCCGTGGACCCAGACTTGGCTGTGCACAAAGGATTTCCGCCGGAAGTGCACAGGGGCCGGAGTAGCTGCAAAGTCGCGGTTCCCAGCAATGCAGCCCAGCGAGGTGAGGCAAGGACTTACCTCCACCAAACTTGGGCTGAAGAGTCACTGGACTGTGGGGGTCACTTGGACAGAGTCGCAGGATTCGAGGGACCTCGCTCGTTGTGCTGAGAGGAGACCCAAGGGACCGGTAATGCAGCTTTTTGGTGCCTGCGGTTGCAGGGGGAAGATTTCGTCGACCCACGGGAGATTTCTTCGGAGCTTCTGGTGCAGAGAGGAGGCAGGCTACCCCCACAGCATGCACAAGCAGGAAAACAGTCGAGAAGGCGGCAGGATCAGCGTTACAGAGTTGCAGTAGTCGTCTTTGCTACTATGTTGCAGGTTTGCAGGCTTCCAGCGCGGTAGCAGTCGATTCCTTATCAGAAGGTGAAGAGGGAGATGCAGAGGAACTCGGATGAGCTCTTGCATTCGTTATCTAAAGTTTCCCCAGAGACAGAGACCCTAAATAGCCAGAAAAGAGGGTTTGGCTACCTAGGAGAGAGGATAGGCTACTAACACCTGAAGGAGCCTATCAGCAGGAGTCTCTGACGTCACCTGGTGGCACTGGCCACTCAGAGCAGTCCAGTGTGCCAGCAGCACCTCTGTTTCCAAGATGGCAGAGGTCTGGAGCACACTGGAGGAGCTCTGGACACCTCCCAGGGGAGG
This sequence comes from Pleurodeles waltl, assembly GCF_031143425.1. Classification (NCBI taxonomy): domain Eukaryota; kingdom Metazoa; phylum Chordata; class Amphibia; order Caudata; family Salamandridae; genus Pleurodeles; species Pleurodeles waltl. The sequence goes on from NC_090445.1 coordinate 1,300,720,660, forward strand.
TGCAGGTCAGGGGAGTGGTCACTCCCCTTTCCTTTGTCCAGTTTCGCGCCAGAGCAGGGGCTAAGGGGTCCCTGAACCGGTGTAGACTGGCTTATGCAGAATTGGGCACATCTGTGCCCAACAAAGCATTTCCAGAGGCTGGGGGAGGCTACTCCTCCCCTGCCTTCACACCATTTTCCAAAGGGAGAGGGTGTCACACCCTCTCTCAGAGGAAGTTCTTTGTTCTGCCATCCTGGGCCAGGCCTGGCTGGACCCCAGGAGGGCAGCTGCCTGTCTGAGGGGTTGGCAGCAGCAGCAGCTGCAGTGAAACCCCAGGAAGGGCAGTTTGGCAGTACCAGGGTCTGTGCTACAGACCACTGGGATCATGGGATTGTGCCAAATATGCCAGGATGGCATAGAGGGGGCAATTCCATGATCATAGACATGTTACATGGCCATATTCGGAGTTACCATTGTGAAGCTACATATAGGTAGTGACCTATATGTAGTGCACGCGTGTAATGGTGTCCCCGCACTCACAAAGTTCAGGGAATTGGCTCTGAACAATGTGGGGGCACCTTGGCTAGTGCCAGGGTGCCCTCACACTAAGTAACTTTGCACCTAACCTTTACCAGGTAAAGGTTAGACATATAGGTGACTTATAAGTTACTTTAAGTGCAGTGTAAAATGGCTGTGAAATAACGTGGACGTTATTTCACTCAGGCTGCAGTGGCAGGCCTGTGTAAGATTTGTCAGAGCTCCCTATGGGTGGCAAAAGAAATGCTGCAGCCCATAGGGATCTCCTGGAACCCCAATACCCTGGGTACCTCAGTACCATATACTAGGGAATTATAAGGGTGTTCCAGTAAGCCAATGTAAATTGGTAAACATGGTCACTAGCCTGTTAGTGACAATTTTGAAAGAAATGAGAGAGCATAACCACTGAGGTTCTGATTAGCAGAGCCTCAGTGAGACAGTTAGTCACTACACAGGTAACACATTCAGGCAGACTTATGAGCACTGGGGCCCTGGGTTACCAGGGTCCCAGTGACACATACAACTAAAACAACATATATACAGTGAAAAATGGGGGTAACATGCCAGGCAAGATGGTACTTTCCTACACAGGAGTACCAGTTATATGGCCTGATTTAGTAGTTGGCCGAGGGGAATAGTCCGTTACAAACGTGACAGACATCCAGTCCATGGTATTCCAATCTCATTTTAGTATGCCCCTTGGGACTCCGAAATCACGCCTGGTGTTCCTTCAGTAGCTTTTTCTGAGTTGAGGATGTGACATTTTTTCATTAACTTTAACTGCATTTTAACCTTTGTTATATAAATAGATAGATAGACTTAAAAATTAAGCAGACTAAATAGTTTTATTTTTCAATCAGTTAAAAATGAACAGTTGACTTATTTTTAAAAATTACATTTTCAGCTTTTAATACAAATTAAAATGTAATTTGCATTAATTGAACACAATATCGAATTACTAAATATAATTATTTTTTTTAAATGATAGGTAGGGTGTTCTTTAAGGTAATATGCGCTAACATTTTATTTTTTTAGCTTTAGGGTAAAAATAAGCTGAATAATTTTATTTTATTTTACATTTAAATTTTACAAAAAAGAAAAAAGAGAAATAAATTAATAAACAATAATTTTCTCTAATCTTTCCTATAGGGAGATCCGCACTCATACATGAAAAGTTACAAGTAGTAAGTTTACACTTTTAAATTTGTCTCAAACCCTGACTTCCGGGGGTGCAGACATGTCAATGAAGAATCAAAAGTGGTACATTTACTCCAATGTATAATAATATATTTACACATGTAGATTTAACCATGCATAAATTTACCTTTTTGAACAGGACCTATTGATTTTAGTTTATCATAATCTAGTGTGTGACTATCTGACAAAGCAGGAAGGCCATGGGAAATAGGATGCCCTTTGCAGTTGGATTGGGAGTAGGAACGTAAGAATGCCACAAAATTAGCTTCGTGTAATTACACAAAATTTGGGGGAAATTACTTGAAATGACATATAATTATGCAAAATGTAAAACATGTGTGGCACTCTATTTCAGCGTGCATCCTTGTGTCCATTTTGGATGTGAGGACACATTCTGTGCTAAATAACAGAGCAAAATTCACAAGCGCTACTAACAGCAGCTAGTCACGTTTTTTTGTGTTGTTCTTGTATGCTGGTGCTAAATGTTTGCTGTGAATGACTCATATGTACGCAATGTAGCGTAATAGTGTGACTTTGAGAATTATGTCTAACAAGTGGATGGCAGATGCAGAGTTAGAATCGGGATGGACTATTGTTCTTTATGATGTGTGCAAGTAGGTTATGTAGGAGGAGCATTTTCTTAGTATCTGACAGTGCATTCCTGTGTAATTTTGAGATTAACAAAGTATCTGTGTTGTTGCTTGTTTTCTGTATATGCTTGTGATGGATATGTGTTTCGGTGAATCTGTGCGTAAACCTGTGAGTACTTGCTTCTTTCTGTGTAGTTTTGTGTAAGTGAGCTACCAATATGCACTGTATGGAGCATTGTGGCAACTTAGCAATTGTGAGTATTACAATGGTATTATAGTCATATGAAATATGAGTATATTATTACCTCAATGTCAACGTTGGATAAAAAGTATTTTACAAATTGTTTGGGGACTGTGGAAACCAGGAACATATGTACACGATGCATTATGGTTTTGGGCTGAAAAGAGCCATCACGAACATTTAGGCCCATATCTATGGGCTTTGTGGTGCAGGGCAGCACAGCAATTCACCTCATGGCACTGCCCTGCATCACAGAGAAAGTGCACCAATGTGCCCTATTAATTGAATATATGGCACATTCCTATCCTTTCCCCCTGCACTTGTGCCCTTTTGGCTGCCGGACGCCAACACAGGTACCCTTGCACCATGGTGCAAGAGTGCCTGCACTGCAAGCAATATTGTTTTTGTGCCGGAAGGTAGATCACCATGCACAAAAAACAATGAGAGGCTTTTTCCTCTTTCTATGTGTGCGGCATAATTTATACTTTTATGGGTTCTTGTAAATCTGGAAATGCATCAAAACCTATGCATGAGAATACCCACTCAACACCAATGGAAATGCCTCCCTGGCGCAGAGTACTGTAACTCAGTGATTTGCACTGCGTTACCTAATTCGATATTTATGAAGCCATGCACGGCCACGCAAGTCGCTTCATAAATCTCACTTAAGGGTTGTGTCACTCTTGCATCAGATTTCAAGATGCAAAAGCAATGCAAACCAAGCCATTAGTATGGCCCTTGATGCATAGAATCTATTATTCATCTTTTTCAGTAATGTTACTGTCTCTACTGTGGCCTCCTATAGCACTGAGACTTTTGTAAAAGGTTGTGTGCATGGTTAAGGAGCTGCAGGGGTATTTGTCTGTGGAGGGCAATATTACGTGTTTGCAAGGGGTCTAGTTTTTTGGGGGGCATATTTATGAGAGGCTTGCGCAATGGCGATGCAAGCAGTACTCCATACCCAAATGCCTCATTTTTGGAGGCTTGCGTAGGGCAAAACCTGCGCCTAATCTAGCAGCACCATGCGCAAATGAAAATATACAAGGTAAGTGTTCCCCTGAAAAATCAAATGCAAGCCTAATGAAGTGATATTCGTGGTTCTGGCAATGTGTGAGGCATCATTTGGATGTGACATGCAAAACCAGAAATGCACCAAAAAATCTGCACATTGGCAACCGAGGCTTAGAAAATGACACAGTGGCTGTTGTATAAAATCCTGAACATCAAAAACACTTTGGCAAGCTCAACTACACCATGGAGTTTGAGATCCTGTATCTAGGAGTCAGAAAGAACCACCATCACCATGTAGCCAGTGAAGGAGACGGGAGAGTGTGTTCCGGCTGCACAATCATGTTGTCAGACCTGTTGAGCGAAAAGAGGCCATGGCTCTAAATATTTAATCAACCAATGCAGCAATGTGTTGCAGTGTCCTGCATCTAAGGGACAGGGAAAGCCTGTCATATATCCACATCCAAATAGTACATTTCTGTCCTCAAGCACATGAGCAGATCAGTGCTGTACAGCTAGCAGTCTTGCTGTGCTCTGGGGCATCAAAGTGTGTTTCATATGGTAATCAGTGAGTGTTGCAACACAAATCATCCAGTATGTCCAGACCTGAGACAAACCACTCATTGCAGCATTGCAACCCTTTGCAGGAGTAAATGTTGTTGCACATTCCATCACAGATCATGAGTGACAGTTGTCATGGAGAAGGGCCAAGTATGATGTGTACAAGTAAAACTTTACTTGTAAAGAAGGCATGCCTGCATGAATGGGATGAATGGGATTCTCAAAAACACTACATGTATGAGTCAATTCTTGGACAGATTGCCATATATACCACTTCAGGCCACAGTTGTCAAAGTACATATGTTACATGCATTACACAGCAATGTGATGAGTCCTGTAACAGCACAATATGAACAGATGACATTGCAATGTGACGAATGACACAGCGAAGTAAGAAAGTGGAGATGTTTTTTGCAAACATCACAACACCTGAAGAATACAGAGTTGGCAAAAGTGTGAAGTGTCCACATCAAAAATCACATAAAAATGTATGTGTACATACACCAACTCTTTGAACATGGTGTGATGGAGGAATTTGGATATGAACTTACATTTACATGGTAAGAGTAGTTTACCCCTGCCCTGAGTGTGCAAGTGTATAGTTGGGGGGATCACAAATCCTGTATCATCCCAAAGAGGAAATGGCATTTGAGTCTGTGTCATTATTGGTTTGTGCCATTACATAGGTCTGTTTCATGAATTGCAGTGTTCCTGGACCAGGAGGGCTACACAAAGACCTGCCCTCAGAGTAGATGTACTTCTAGTGCCTTTGGCAGGAGTAAGACAGAGCTAAAGTTGGCTTGCAGCATGCCATGTTTTGAACAGTTGTAGTGAACATGACCATGTGACTCTGACTCTCTGCAGTAGAGTCTACTGGCTCACTCACCTATTGAAAAGGTCTGTTGCTGTGTGTAATACTCACCTCTGCCCAGCATCATGTAGATCAAAATATGTGTGCATGATAAAACCATATGCAGAATGCATGTGCCTATGCAAGACACACATAACACATATGTTCCAATATGGAACAGTGTGCACATAGTGGGAGTGTGTGTGCTGGTAGAGTGTGTTCACCTTCAGATACTCTAGCATGGTGCAAAGCGAGTATAGAACCAAAGACTGTGTGATGACTGAGTGTGTGCACTGCACATCATGATGCTTATTTTCTGCGGATACTTGTGGGTCACAGTATTGCTCCCCTAATGTCCTGTGACTGTAAACAGAGTGGCATATAATGAGCATGGTCACACAGTCTCCCTACTGCATGGCTATGTGTGAAAGCAGAAGGGAAGTAATGTGCTTTATCTAATGGAAATACAAATCGTTCCTGCCTTTTTCCCTGTGTAGGTGCTGTTTTGATTGCCTAGGGCCAACATACTTGCACCATGAAACAAGGATGCTTGTATGGCATGCATAAATGTATTTGTGCATGAATAGGTGTGCCTTTCTGCTAAACAAAATATTATGGGGGTCATTCTGACCCCGGCGGTCTGGGACCGCCGGGGCCAGGGTCGGCGGGAGCACCGCCGACAGGCCGGCGGTGCCCCGCAGGGCATTCTGACCGCGGCGGTTCGGCCACGGTCAGATGCTGAAAACCGGCGGTCTCCCGCCGGTTTTCCGCTGCCCGTGTGAATCCCCCATGGCGGCGGAGCGCGCTCCGCCGCCATGGGGATTCTGACACCCCCTACCGCCATCCTGTTCCTGGCGGGTCTCCCGCCAGGAACAGGATGGCGGTAGGGGGTGCCGCGGGGCCCCTGGGGGCCCCTGCAGTGCCCATGCCAATGGCATGGGCACTGCAGGAGCCCCCGTAAGAGGGCCCCAAAAAGAATTTCAGTGTCTGCCTAGCAGACACTGAAATTCGCGACGGGTGCTACTGCACCCGTCGCACTCCAGCAACTCCGCCGGCTCCATTCGGAGCCGGCTTCATCGTTGCTGGGTCTTTCCCGCTGTGCTGGCGGGCGGCCTTTTGGCGGTCGCCTGCCAGCACAGCGGGAAAGCCAGAATGGCCGCCGCGGTCTTGTGACCGCGGTGCGGTCATTTGACGGTAACCGCCCGCCGCGGTTAGAATCACCACCTATGTGTGTCACATTCCACCATCTATGTGTGCTGCAGGTCACAGCACACATTAAAAAATGAAGTAACAAGGGGATTTAAAGATTTAACTCCTTAATATACCACTCCTGGGAAGGTAATGCTTAGTGGCACATTTCTATGTTTACCTGGTTTGTTAAGTCTGGGAATGTGTCTAAAACCATGGGTTGTGAATGGGTACCCCATGCAACAGTCATGGAGCCTCTCTCTGGTGCAGAGTACGGTAATACAGTGGTTTACAATGCATTTTGTCACTCAAGATTAATTACACTTCTCAGAGCTACATGAGGTGGCCTTGGGTGGCTCACAAAATATCCAGATACATTTGTGTTGCCCATTGGTGGGGTGTGCAAGCGGCACACATATTGGGTCATATATATATAGCCCAGATAGAAAATGTGTCTTTGCCACCACATTACATGGAGGACCTTGCCTAACTTTGTGTGCTAAAACATGGCTGCTTGACAATCACATGTGCAGTATTGGAATTACACCATATGGATTACGTAAATCTAGTTAAACTGCAAGATGGGTGGCACATACACTGTAGTATGGGTCAGCTAGCCTCTCTCTGTGCTTTCCTAAGTATGTTTTGTATCCAGGAAACATCATATTGAAAGATTCTTGACATGCTGAATGAATAGAGAGATTGAGAAGATTAGGGAGTATAATAGAGTGGGCCATAGGCCTCAGGCGTAATCTAAATATTCACATATGACTGTGTACCCTGGTAACAATTATAACAGCTGATGTGTGATCATACAGCTTGTGATCCTGACTTGCTGTGCCTGCCATATTGCCTGCTGTTCCCCTGGCAGGGAGAAGAGGAATGCACAGGCATTCCTTGAACCCAGACCAACTCCACTGCCCATGTGCCAGGCCACCTGTCATGAAGTGACGCTAGTGCAGTAAAGTGCAAGGAAGCCCATAGGTTACTCTTGTAGATTTAATTGTGCCATTTTTGCAAGCCTCCTAATGCTGGAATGCCCCCTTGCATACATTATGCCTGGAGCAGGCATAATGCGGCGCAAGGGGTCGCAGAGTGGCAGAAATGCATGCATTGTAGCAATTTGTGGCGCAGCAATTTTTGCCTTGTTGAGCCCCATTACCCTTAAAAAAAGTAAAGCCAATATTGCACAAGGTGGCTCAAGGGCCTTGTAAATATGGGCCTAGGTTTACTAATCCATTTTCACAAAGTCCTTCTTCTCCACAGGTTCCTAAGTACACCCAAGACTACTACAAACCATAAATGGAAATACTTTTAAAAATGAGTCTCATTACATAACAAAAAATACTTTGTTCCACTCCCAATAAAGTGTTGCTCAAAATGTCACACATAAGAAATCAAATTCAACCATAAGCCTACTATGACCACTGAAATGTGACACATAAGCAAACCTAAAATGTGGCATCTGTAAATCCAATACCAAGAGAAGTTTGCCCAAGGTGTGTTATCCTGCATTATACATTCCTCTCCAGTCCAGTGTGTCCACGTTATGCGATAGATGTATGTGTATGTGAGTTTGCTGCATGAGGTGCTGTGTTGTGGTATAATGGCAATGGAAATGGTGTGTATGTGATGTGTTGTGCCGTGTGTGATGCAGAGGCACACATATGTGAAGGGTAGAGTATATGTGTGTGAGACACTTACCTCTTTTCCACGGCCACTGGCATTGTCTCCAGCGATTTCCTCCCTCTGTCAGCAAACTGTGCCAGTATACCACCTGTTCATCTGTGAAATCTAAATATGCCCAGTGGGAACTCGCTTGTGTGACGGCTAGGAAAAGCACTCAGTTGTGGCGGTGTTTGGCTCAGCTGCAATACATCTAAATCAGGTGGGCAGAAGACTGTTGACCCGGAGGATAGCCAAAACACTAGCAACCAGGAAGAAAGGACATAGTACTTGGGCGCTCACAGTGAATCCACATATTAATACATAAACAAAGCAGGTAAGGCACGGTGCTCCCGGCAAGAGGATCTTCCCTTGTCCTCTAAAGTTTCCGAAGAAACTGAACAAAGATAAGTCGAAAGTCAGGGCACTCATGAATTACAGTCCATATTGTAATGGTAAAGAATTTTTGTACAAATGGAAATCATGAAAACAGAATCTTCAATTTAATCTCACAAAATAAATTATAACACAGTGATAGGAAACAATCCTTAATGTATTCTCAAGAAATAACAGGTATCTTGTGGTAATTGGGATACAGAAATGGCAGGGATTATTTGCTTCCCGGGAACTACGAAACGCCGTGCGATTACCTGAACACGGCTTTCCCCCCTTTTTCACTATTCTTCGTCATAATAGGATAATTTTGGCGATATAGGTTTCTCAACCACCTGCCATTTCTGTATCCCAATTACCACAAGATACCTGTTATTTCTTGAGAATACTTTTTGATAGATGGCCTTACTGTAGCTCAGCCCTGATGAAGTCTTTGAGATCTATCTCTCACAAGACGAAACACGTGTTGGCGTTTGTTGCTACATGACTACGTATCGGCTGTCGTAGTCACAGATATATCAACATTAAGGATTGTTTCCTATCACTGTGTTATAACTGTTGACCCGGAGGTCTTCTCAGGTTTGCTGCCAACGTGTCTTGGTGGTGCAACCTCCACGGTCTAAATCAGGCCCTTACTTCACTAACTCTCTGACAGGCTACTGATTTCACTCACTTCCTTAGATAGTGCCTTTTACTTACTCTAAGTCACTCTTGTTTGCTTTTTGTCTTATCACTAACACTATAATTGATTCACTCTTACCCATGGTCTTTTAGTCGTTAACTCACCCAGGCCCTCATTGCCAGAGGGAAGCTAGTGCGATTTCATGCGCACATTTTAATTTGGTCCTGAACAGGGTTTACAGCTCTGATGCAAACTGTGTGAAATATGGGTTTGCACCCCTAGTTTGTATCAAAGAAAACTTTGAGCAAATTTGGGGTTAGAATGCAAAATAATGCCTTGCACACCTGAGAGTGGGTGAAATTGTGCAATTTGCACTTGTTCCTTATTCTCTTAACTAGGTGCAAATTGTACACTGGCTACTTACCACACCCCATACAAATGGTAATTATGGGTTCAAATATGTATCTGCATTATCACAAAAGTGTTATAAGGCCCTCATTCATCTTCACTTTCCAACTTAGGGCCACAAGTACAAAAGGTTTTAGTGGATGCAAATGGTGAGGCGGGCTATTTGAAACCACTAAAAAGCATTTTTACATCTATTAACCTTATTTTGTGAGTCGGTAACCTATTATCGGCTCGCAAAATAGGGTGTGTGATTCCCTATTAGGATAGGACGAGGCACACATGTGAAGCTTTTTTCCAGTTGCAAATGAGCCCATTCTCAGAATTGGCCCGCTTGAGACTGTGAAAATGCAATTTGGGATGTATTAAGCCCAAATTGTGATTCGATAACTTGTTACCAAATCACAATTGCCTTTGTGATTCAGTATTAGTAAGGGGTGTGTTGAGGGCATCACTTCCTAATACCGAATCGGAAAGGTATGTATGAATGTTTTGCAAGTGAAATGCAGTCACAAAACATTTGCAATTTACCACTATAGGACGCTGGCCTGGCTTGTAGTGGGTACTAAGGGGAACTTACGCTCTGTACCAGGTCCAGTTATCCCTTATTAGTGTAGAAGAGGTGTTTCTAGCAGCTTAGGTTGATAGAAGGTAGCTATAGCAGAGCAGCTTAGGCTGAACTAGGAGACTTCAAAGCTCCTACTATACCACTGGTGTCATATGCACAATATCATAAGAAAACACAATACACAGATATACTAAAAATAAAGGTACTTTATTTTTATGACAATATGCCAAAAGTATCTGTAGGAAAGTACCATCTTGCCTGGCATGTTACCCCCATTTTTCACTGTATATATGTTGTTTTAGTTGTATGTTTCACTGGGACCCTGGTAACCCAGGGCCCCAGTGCTCATAAGTGTGCCTGAATGTGTTACCTGTGTAGTGACTAACTGTCTCACTGAGGCTCTGCTAATCAGAACCTCAGTGGTTATGCTCTCTCATTTCTTTCCAAATTGTCACTAACAGGCTAGTGACCATTTTTACCAATTTACATTGGCTTACTGGAACACCCTTATAATTCCCTAGTATATGGTACTGAGGTACCCAGGGTATTGGGGTTCCAGGAGATCCCTATGGGCTGCAGCATTTCTTTTGCCACCCATAGGGAGCTCTGACAATTCTTACACAGGCCTGCCACTGCAGCCTGAGTGAAATAACGTCCACGTTATTTCACAGCCATTTTACACTGCACTTAAGTAACTTATAAGTCACCTATATGTCTAACCTTTACCTGGTAAAGGTTAGGTGCAAAGTTACTTAGTGTGAGGGCACCCTGGCACTAGCCAAGGTGCCCCCACATTGTTCAGAGCCAATTCCCTGAACTTTGTGAGTGCGGGGACACCATTACACGCGTGCACTACATATAGGTCACTACCTATATGTAGCTTCACAATGGTAACTCCGAATATGGCCATGTAACATGTCTAAGATCATGGAATTGCCCCCTCTATGCCATCCTGGCATTGTTGGCACAATTCCATGATCCCAGTGGTCTGTAGCACAGACCCTGGTACTGCCAAACTGCCCTTCCTGGGGTTTCACTGCAGCTGCTGCTGCTGTGAAACCCCAGGAAGGGCATCTGCCCTCCTGGGGTCCAGCCAGGCCTGGCCCAGGATGGCAGAAAAAAGAACTTCCTCTGAGAGAGGGTGTGACACCCTCTCCCTTTGGAAAATGGTGTGAAGGCAGGGGAGGAGTAGCCTCCCCCAGCCTCTGGAAATGCTTTGTTGGGCACAGATGTGCCCAATTCTGCATAAGCCAGTCTACACCGGTTCAGGGGACCCCTTAGCCCTGCTCTGGCGCGAAACTGGACAAAGGAAAGGGGAGTGACCACTCCCCTGACCTGCACCTCCCCTGGGAGGTGTCCAGAGCTCCTCCAGTGTGCTCCAGACCTCTGCCATCTTGGAAACAGAGGTGCTGCTGGCACACTGGACTGCTCTGAGTGGCCAGTGCCACCAGGTGACGTCAGAGACTCCTTCTGATAGGCTCCTTCAGGTGTTAGTAGCCTATCCTCTCTCCTAGGTAGCCAAACCCTCTTTTCTGGCTATTTAGGGTCTCTGTCTCTGGGGAAACTTTAGATAACGAATGCAAGAGCTCATCCGAGTTCCTCTGCATCTCTCTCTTCACCTTCTGCCAAGGAATCGACTGCTGACCGCGCTGGAAGCCTGCAAACCTGCAACATAGTAGCAAAGACGACTACTGCAACTCTGTAACGCTGATCCTGACGCCTTCTCGACTGTTTTCCTGCTTGTGCATGCTGTGGGGGTAGTCTGCCTCCTCTCTGCACCAGAAGCTCCGAAGAAATCTCCCGTGGGTCGACGGAATCTTCCCCCTGCAACCGCAGGCACCAAAAAGCTGCATTACCGGTCCCTTGGGTCTCCTCTCAGCACGACGAGCGAGGTCCCTCGAATCCAGCAACTCTGTCCCAGTGACCCCCACAGTCCAGTGACTCTTCAGTCCAAGTTTGGTGGAGGTAAGTCCTTGCCTCACCTCGCTGGGCTGCATTGCTGGGAACAGCGACTTTTGCAGCTACTCCGGCCCCTGTGCACTTCCGGCGGAAATCCTTTGTGCACAGCCAAGCCTGTGTCCACAGTACTCTGACCTGCATTGCACGACATTCTAAGTTGGTCTCCGGCGACGTGGAACTCCTTTGTGCAACTTCGGCAAGCACCATTTCACGCATCCTCGTAGTGCCTGTTTCTGGCACTTCTCCAGGTGCTACCGGCTTCAGAGAGGACTCCTTGTCTTGCTCGACGTCCCTTCTCTCTGCTGGTCCAATTTGCGACCTTCTGGTCCCTCCTGGGCCTCAGCAGCGTCCAAAAACACTAACTGCACGATTTGCAGCTAGCAAGGCTTTTTGGCGTTTTTTCGGCGGGAAAACACTTTTGCACGAATCTCCACGGCGAGAGGGATCCGTCCACCAAAGGGGAGGTCTCTAGCCCTTTTCGTTCCTGCAGAAACCTCAGCTTCTTCTGTCCAGTAGAAGCTTCTTTGCACCCGCAGCTGGTATTTCCTGGGCATTTGCCCATCTCCGACTTGCTTGTGACTTTTGGACTTGGTCCCCTTGTTCCACAGGTACCCTAGATTGGAAATCCACAGTTGTTGCATTGTTGGTTTGTGTCTTTCCTGCATTATTCCTCTAACACGACTTCTTTGTCCTTAGTAGAACTTTAGTGCACTTTGCACTCACTTTTCAGGGTCTTGGGGAGGGTTATTTTTCTAACTCTCACTATTTTCTAATAGTCCCAGCGACCCTCTACAAGGTCACATAGGTTTGGGGTCCATTCGTGGTTCGCATTCCACTTTTGGAGTATATGGTTTGTGTTGCCCCTATCCCTATGTTTCCCCATTGCATCCTATTGTAACTATACATTGTTTGCACTGTTTTCTAAGACTATACTGCATATTTTTGCTATTGTGTATATATATCTTGTGTATATTTCCTATCCTCTCACTGAGGGTACACTCTAAGATACTTTGGCATATTGTCATAAAAATAAAGTACCTTTATTTTTAGTATAACTGTGTATTGTGTTTTCTTATGATATTGTGCATATGACACTAAGTGGTACTGTAGTAGCTTCACACGTCTCCTAGTTCAGCCTAAGCTGCTCTGCTAAGCTACCATTATCTATCAGCCTAAGCTTCTAGACACCCTATACACTAATAAGGGATAACTGGGCCTGGTGCAAGGTGCAAGTACCCCTTGGTACTCACTACAAGCCAGTCCAGCCTCCTACATTGGTTGTGCAGCGGTGGGATAAGTGCTTTGAGACTACTTACCACTCTTGTCATTGTACTTTTCATAAGAGAAAAATATACAAAACAAGGTCAGTGTATATACACATAGCCAAAAAGTTTAGCATTTCCTCTTTTCACTCTTTTCTAAGTGCTGAAAAGTACTTCTAACTTTCTAAAAAGTTCTAAAAAGTTTAAAAAGTTTTTTTCTCTGTCTTTCTAAAAGGTCTGACAAACTTTTTATCTTTAACTATCACTTTAACTCTCTCTAAAAATGTCTGGCACAGGCCAAAATGTTGATCTTTCCAAACTTGCATATGATCACCTTAGCTGGAAAGGAGCAAGGAGTCTCTGCATAGAGAGAGGTTTGAGTGTAGGGAAGAATCCTTCCTTAGAACTGTTAATTAACATGCTTAGAGTACAGGATAAGGCCATAAGTGCCCAATCTGTTGAAAAAGTAGCTAATGGTTCTCAATCTGATCCAGGGACTCCCCCAGGAAACGATTCAGGAAAGAAACTTCCTAGCCTGCCCATTACTAGACAGTCTAGCATAGTTGGTAATGATGATGAGCCACACCATATAAATAGTGTTGTCTCACATCATAGCAAAAGCATTTATTCTCACCATACTGGTAGTGATGTTTCTGTTAACCAAGCTGTTAGGGTGGCTTCTGTAAGGGACAGGTCTCCTTCTGTCCATTCTCACCATACTTCTGTTTCAAGGCATGTCCCTCCCACCCACCCTGATGACAGATTGTTAGAAAGGGAGCTCAATAGATTGAGAGTGGAACAAACCAGACTGAAGCTCAAGAAGCAACAGCTGGATTTGGATAGACAGACTTTAGAAGTAGAGAAGGAGAGACAGAAACTGGGTTTAGAAACCCATGGTGGCAGCAGCAGTATTCCCCATAGTCATCCTGCAAAAGAGCATGATTCCAGGAATCTGCACAAGATAGTTCCCCCTTACAAGAAGGGGGATGACATTAACAAGCGGTTTGCTGCACTTGAGAGGGCCTGTGTTGTACAGGATGTCCCTCAAAGGCAGTGGGCTGCTATCCTATGGCTATCATTTAGTGGAAAAGGTAGGGATAGGCTCCTTACTGTGAAAGAAAATGATGCTAATAATTTCCAAGTTCTTAAGAATGCACTCCTGGATGGTTATGGCTTAACCACTGAACAATACAGGATAAAGTTCAGAGAGACCAAAAAGGAGTCTTCACAAGACTGGGTTGATTTCATTGACCATTCAGTGAAGGCCTTGGAGGGGTGGTTACATGGCAGTAAAGTTACTGATTATGACAGCCTGTATAACTTGATCCTGAGAGAGCATATTCTTAATAATTGTGTGTCTGATCTGTTGCACCAGTACTTGGTGGACTCTGATCTGACCTCTCCCCAAGAATTGGGAAAGAAGGCAGACAAATGGGTCAGAACAAGGGTGAACAGAAAAGTTCATACAGGGGGTGACAAAGATTGCAACAAAAAGAAGGATGGTAAGTCTTCTGACAAGGGTGGGGACAAATCTAAAAATGAGTCTTCATCAGGCCCACAAAAACACTCTGGTGGGGGTGGTGGGCCCAAATCCTCTTTTAATCAGAACAAGGAAAAGAAACCATGGTGCTATTTATGTAAAATAAAAGGCCATTGGACAACAGATCCCAGTTGTCCAAAGAAAAGCACCAATGCTCCTACCACTACAACCCCTACTGTTACACCTAGTGTCCCTACTAATAGCAGTGGTGGTGGGAGCAAACCTACTAATAGCCAATCCAAGGGAGTAGCTGGGCTCACTATTGGTAACTTAGTTGGGGTTGGCCTTGTTAGGGAGGCCACAGAGGCTGTGTTAGTCTCTGAGGGGGCTATTGATTTAGCCATCTTAGTTGCTTGTCCCCTTAATATGGATAAGTACAAGCAGCTACCCCTAATAAATGGTGTTGAGGTTCAGGCCTACAGGGACACTGGTGCCAGTGTGACTATGGTCATAGAGAAACTGGTCCACCCTGAACAACACCTACTTGGTCACCAGTACCAAGTAACCAATGCTCACAACAACACACTTAGCCACCCCATGGCTGTTGTTAATCTCAACTGGGGGGGGGGTTACTGGTCCAAAGAAAGTTGTGGTAGCTTCAGATTTACCTGTAGACTGTCTATTAGGGAATGATTTGGAGACATCAGCTTGGTCAGATGTGGAGTTGGAGGCCCATGCAGCAATGCTGGGCATCCCAGGGCATATTTTTGCTTTGACAAGGGCTCAGGCCAAAAAGCAAAAAGGACAGGGAAGCTTGGATCCTGGAAGAATGGACCAAGTGCTCCCTAAAGCTAGGGCTAGTAGAAGCAAACCACTTCCTACTATCCCTCCCTCTACAGTGGATTCAACTTCTGAGGAAGAAGAATTCCCTCCCTGTGCAGAACCTACACCAGAGGAGCTGGAAGCAGACACTGCTGAGCTTTTGGGTGAAGGGGGGCCTGCCAGAGAGGAGCTGAGTGTGGCACAGCAAACCTGTCCCACATTAGAGGGTCTCAGACAGCAAGCTGTCAAACAGGCTAATGGGGATGTCAGTGACTCTCACAGAGTTTACTGGGAGGACAACCTCTTGTACACTGAGCATAGGGATCCTAAACCTGGAGCTGCCAGGAGATTAGTGATTCCTCAGGAGTACAGAAAGTTCCTCCTAACACTGGCACATGACATTCCCTTAGCTGGGCATCTAGGACAAATGAAAACTTGGGACAGGCTTGTTCCCCTGTTTCATTGGCCTAGAATGTCTGAGGACACAAAGGAATTTTGTAAGTCCTGTGAAACCTGTCAAGCCAGTGGCAAAACAGGTGGCACCCCAAAGGCACCCCTTATTCCACTGCCTGTGGTTGGGGTTCCCTTTGAAAGGGTAGGGGTTGACATAGTTGGCCCCCTTGACCCTCCTACTGCTTCAGGCAATAGGTTTATCTTGGTGGTAGTGGACCATGCCACAAGATATCCTGAAGCTATTCCTTTAAGGACCACTACAGCACCTGCAGTGGCAAAGGCCCTCCTAGGAATATTTTCCAGGGTGGGCTTCCCAAAGGAAGTGGTATCAGACAGGGGAAGCAATTTCATGTCTGCATACTTAAAGGCCATGTGGAAGTAGTGTGGTGTAACGTACAAGTTCACAACACCCTATCATCCACAAACAAATGGACTGGTGGAGAGATTTAATAAAACTCTCAAAGGCATGATTATTGGTCTCCCTGAAAAACTCCGCAGGAGATGGGATATCCTTCTACCATGCCTCCTTTTTGCCTACAGGGAGGTACCCCAGAAAGGAGTGGGCTTCAGCCCCTTTGAACTTCTTTTTGGACACCCTGTTAGGGGTCCACTCACACTTGTAAAGGAGGGTTGGGAACAACCTTTAAAAGCTCCTAAGCAGGATATTGTGGATTATGTACTTGGCCTCAGATCAAGGATGGCTGAGTACATGAAAAAGGCCAGTAAAAACCTTCAGGCCAGCCAAGAGCTCCAGAAGCAATGGCATGATCAGAAGGCTGTTTTGGTTCAGTACCAACCAGGGCAGAAAGTGTGGGGCTTGGAGCCTGTGGCCCCAAGAGCACTCCAAGATAAATGGAGTGGACCCCACACAATTGTTGAAAAGAAGGGAGAAGTCACCTATTTAGTTGACTTAGGCACTGCCAGGAGTCCCCTTAGGGTGCTCCATGTCAACCGCCTGAAACCCTACTATGACAGGGCTGATCTCACCCTGCTCATGGCAACAGATGAGGGACAGGAAGAGGACAGTGATCCTCTACCTGATCTCTTCTCTTCCACAGAACAAGATGCTCTTGTGGAAGGTGTAGTTTTGGCTGATTGTCTTACTGCTGAGCAGAAAGACAATTGCATAAACCTCCTAGATCAATTCTCTGAACTCTTCTCTACTGTGCCAGGTACCACTTCTTGGTGTGAGCACACTATAGATACTGGAGACAGTTTACCTGTCAAAAGTAAGATCTATAGGCAGCCTGACCATGTCAGGGACTCATAAAGCAAGAGGTCCAGAAAATGTTAGAACTAGGAGTAGTTGAGCACTCTGACAGTCCATGGGCTTCTCCTGTGGTACTGGTACCAAAACCCCATTCCAAAGATGGAAAGAAGGAAATGCGGTTTTGTGTAGACTATAGAGGTCACAACTTGGTAACCAAAACTGATGCTCACCCTATACCCAGGGCAGATGAGCTCATAGATACACTGGCATCTGCCAAGTATCTAAGCACTTTTGACTTGACTGCAGGGTATTGGCAGATCAAATTATCAGAAGATGCTAAACCTAAGACTGCATTTTCAACCATTGGAGGACATTACCAGTTTACTGTAATGCCTTTTGGTTTGAAAAATGCACCTGCCACTTTTCAGAGGTTGGTGAACACAGTCCTGCAAGGGCTGGAAGCTTTCAGTGCAGCATATTTGGACGATATAGCTGTCTTTAGCTCCAGCTGGGATGATCACCTGGTCCACCTATGGAAAGTTTTGGAGGCCCTGCAAAAGGCAGGCCTCACTATCAAGGCTTCAAAGTGCCAGATAGGGCAGGGTAAGGTGGTTTATCTGGGACACCTTGTTGGTGGGGAACAGATTGCACCACTTCAGGGGAAAATCCAAACAATTATTGATTGGGTTCCCCCTACCACTCAGACTCAGGTGAGAGCCTTCCTAGGCCTCACTGGGTATTACAGGAGGTTCATTAAGAACTATGGCTCCATTGCAGCCCCTCTTAATGACCTCACTTCCAAAAAGATG
The DNA here is from genome assembly GCF_031143425.1 of Pleurodeles waltl. Taxonomy (NCBI): domain Eukaryota; kingdom Metazoa; phylum Chordata; class Amphibia; order Caudata; family Salamandridae; genus Pleurodeles; species Pleurodeles waltl. The sequence continues at coordinate 1,300,738,459 of NC_090445.1, forward strand.
CCTAAAAAGGTACTATGGACAGCAAACTGTCAGAAAGCTTTTGAGGAGCTGAAGCAGGCCATGTGCTCTGCACCTGTCCTGAAAAGCCCTTGTTACTCAAAAAAATTCTATGTCCAAACTGATGCATCTGAATTAGGAGTAGGGGCAGTCCTATCACAACTTAATTCTGAGGGCCAGGATCAACCTGTTGCTTTTATTAGTAGGAGGTTGACCCCTAGAGAAAAGCGTTGGTCTGCCATTGAGAGGGAGGCCTTTGCTGTGGTCTGGGCTCTGAAGAAGTTGAGGCCATACCTGTTTGGCACTCACTTCATTGTTCAGACAGACCACAAACCTCTACTTTGGCTAAAACAAATGAAAGGTGAAAATCCTAAATTGTTGAGGTGGTCCATATCCCTACAGGGAATGGACTATACAGTGGAACATAGACCTGGGAGTAGCCACTCCAATGCAGATGGACTCTCCAGATATTTCCACTTAGACAATGAAGACTCATCAGGTCATGGCTAGTCTTATTGTCCTTCGTTTGGGGGGGGGGGTTGTGTAGGAAAGTACCATCTTGCCTGGCATGTTACCCCCATTTTTCACTGTATATATGTTGTTTTAGTTGTATGTGTCACTGGGACCCTGGTAACCCAGGGCCCCAGTGCTCATAAGTGTGCCTGAATGTGTTACCTGTGTAGTGACTAACTGTCTCACTGAGGCTCTGCTAATCAGAACCTCAGTGGTTATGCTCTCCGAAACGGTGCTCGCCGCAGTTGCACAAAGGAGTCCCACGTCGCCGGAAACCAACTTAGAAAGTCGTGCAATGCAGGTCAGAGTGCCGTGGACCCAGGCTTGGCTGTGCACAAAGGATTTCCGCCGGAAGTGCACAGGGGCCGGAGTAGCTGCAAAAGTCGCGGTTCCCAGCAATGCAGCCCAGCGAGGTGAGGCAAGGACTTACCTCCACAAAACTTGGACTGAAGAGTCACTGGACTGTGGGGGTCACTTGGACAGAGTTGCTGGATTCGAGGGACCTCGCTCGTTGTGCTGAGAGGAGACCCAAGGGACCGGTAATGCAGCTTTTTGGTGCCTGCGGTTGCAGGGAGAAGATTCCGTCGTCCCACTGGAGATTTCTTCAGAGCTCCTGCTGCAGAGAGGAGGCAGGCTACCCCCAGAGCATGCACCACCAGGAAACAGTCGAGATTGTGGCAGGATCAGCGATACAAGGTTGCAGTAGTCATCTTTGCTACTTTGTTGCGGTTTTGCAGGCGTCCTGAGCAGTCAGCGGTCGATCCTTTGGCAGAAGGTGAAGAGATAGATGCAGAGGAACTCAGATGAGCACTTGCATTCATTATCTACAGAATTCCCCAAAGCAGAGACCTTAAATAGCCAGAAAAGGAGGTTTGGCTACCTAGGAAGGAGGATAGGCTAGTAACACAGGTAAGAGCCTATCAGAAGGAGTCCATGACGTCACCTGCTGGCCCTGGACACTCAGAGCAGTCCAGTGTGCCAGCAGCACCTCTGTTTCCAAGATGGCAGAGGTCTGGAGCACACTGGAAGAGCACTGGGCACCTCCCCTGGGAGGTGCAGGTTAGGGGAGTGGTCACTCCCCTTTCCTTTGTCCAGTTTTGTGCCAGAGCAGGGCTGGGAGATCCCTGAACCGGTGTAGACTGGCTTATGCAGAGATGGGCACCATCTGTGCCCATCAAAGCATTTCCAGAGGCTGGGGGAGGCTACTCCTCCCCAGCCCTGACATCATTTTCCAAAGGGAGAGGGTGTAACACCCTCTCTCTGAGGAAGTCCTTTGTTCTGCTTTCCTGGGCCAGGCCTGGCTGGACCCCAGGAGGGCAGAAACCTGTCTGAGGGGTTGGCAGCAGCAGCAGCTGCAGTGAAACCCCGGGAAAGGCAGTTTGGCAGTACCCAGGTCTGTGCTAGAGACTCGGGGGATCATGGAATTGTCTCCCCAATGCCAGAATGGCATTGGGGTGACAATTCCATGATCTTAGACATGTTACATGGCCATGTTCGGAGTTACCATTGTGACGCTATACATAGGTAGTGACCTATGTATAGTGCACACGTGTAATGGTGTCCCCACAATCACAAAGTCCGGGGAATTTGCCCTGAACGATGTGGGGGCACCTTGGCTAGTGCCAGGGTGCCCACACACTAAGTAACTTAGCACCCAACCTTCACCAGGTGAAGATTAGACATATAGGTGACTTATAAGTTACTTAAGTGCAGTGGTAAATGGCTGTGAAATAACGTGGACGTTATTTCACTCAGGCTGCAGTGGCAGGCCTGTGTAAGAATTGTCAGAACTCCCTATGGGTGCAAAATAAATGCTGCAGCCCATAGGGATCTCCTGGAACCCCAATACCCTGGGTACCCCAGTACCATATACTAGGGGATTATAAGGGTGTTCCATTATGCCAATGTGAATTGGTGAAATTGGTCACTAGCCTGTTAGTGACAATTTAGATAGCAGAGAGAGCATAACCACTGAGGTTCTGGTTAGCAGAGCCTCAGTGAGACAGTTAGTCATCACACAGGGAACACATACAGGGCACACTTATGAGCACTGGGGCCCTGGCTGGCAGGGTACCAGTGACACATACACTAAAACAACATATATACAGTGAAATATGGGGGTAACATGCCAGGCAAGATGGTACTTTCCTACACAACCCCCCCCCCAAACGAAGGACAACAAGACTAGCCATGACCTGATGAGTCTTCATTGTCTAAGTGGAAATATCTGGAGAGTCCATCTGCATTGGAGTGGGTACTCCCAGGTCTATGTTCCACTGTATAGTCCATTCCCTGTAGAGATATGGACCACCTCAACAATTTAGGGTTTTCACCTTTCATCTGTTTTAGCCATGAGAGGTTTGGGGTCTGTTTGAACAATGAAGTGAGTCCCAAACAAGTAGGGTTTCAACTTTTCAACTTCTTCAAGGCCCAGACTACAGCAAAGGCCTCCCTCTCTATGGCAGGCCAATGCTTTTCTCTAGGGGTCAACCTCCTACTGATAAAAGCAACAGGTTGATCCTGGTCCTCTGAGTTAAGTTGTGATAACACTGCCCCAATCCCCAGTTCATACGCATCTGTCTCGTCAAATAGTTTTTTGGAGTAATTTGGGCTTTTTAGGACAGGTGCAGTACCCATATCCTGCTTAAGCTCCTCAAAAGTTTTTGACAGCTGGCTGTCCACAATACCTTTTTAGGCATATTCTTGGAAGTGAGGTCATCCAATGAGACCTAAAAAGGCTCTGACCTGGGTCTGTGTAGTAGGAGGAGCCCAGTCCATAATGATCAGAATCTTGCCCTGTAGTGGTTCAATCGGTTCTCCACCCACCAGGTGGCCCAGTTAAACCACCTTCCCCTGCCCTGTCTGGCACTTTGAAGCCTTGATAGTTAGGCCTGCCTTTTGCAGGGCGTCCAAACTTTCAAGAAGTGGACCAGCTGGTCATCCCAGGTGGAGCTAAATACAGCAATGTCATCAAAGTATGCTGCACTAAAAGCTTCCAAACCTTGGAGGGCTGTATTCACCAGCCTCTGGAAAGTGGCAGGTGCATTTTTCAACCCAAAGGGCATAACTGTGAATTGGTAATGCCCTCCTATGGTAGAAAATTCAGTTTTTGCATCCTCTGATAACATTGATCTGCCAATACCCTGCAGTCAGATCAAAGGTGGTTAGATACTTGGCAGAAGCCAGTGCATCTATGAGCTGATCTGCCCTGGGTCTAGGGTGAGCATCAGTTTTGGTTGCAGTATTAAGTCCTCTATAGGCCACACAAAACTGCATCTCTCTCTTTCCTTCTTTGCGGTTTGGGGACAAGCACCACTGGGCCGGCCTAGGGGCTATCAGAGGGCTCAATAACTCCCAGGTCTAACATTTTCTGCACCACAGATTTAATGTAATCTCTGACATGGTCAGGCTGCCTATACATCTTACTTTTGACAGGAAAACTGTCTCCAGTATCAATTGGATGTTCCCTCCAGGTAATTGTGCCAGGTAGGAGGGAAAAGAGGTCAGAAAATTGTCCTAGGAGGTTTTTGAGGCCTCCCTCTACTCTGCAGTGAGGCAGTCTGCAAGCACCACTCCCTCCACTAAGCCATCAGCTTCAGTGTTGGAGAAGAGGTCAGGGAGAGAGTGACTCTCTTCTTCCTGCCCCTCTTCTGTGGCCATGAGTAAGGTTAAATCAGCCCTATCATAGTAAGGTTTAAGGTGATTGACATGAAGCACCCTAAAGGGGCTTCTGGCAGTGCCGAGGTCCACCAGGTAGGTGACCTCACCTTTCTTCTCCACAGTGAGATGGGGTCCACTCCATTTGACCTGGAGTGCTCTTGGGGCCACAGGCTCCAATACCCACAACTTCTGTCCTGGGTCCTACTCTGTCAGGACAGCCTTCTGGTCATGCCATTGCTTTTGGAGCTCTTGGCTGGCCTGAAGGGTTTTAGCGGCATTTTTCATGTACTTAGCCATTCTGAATCTTAGGCCAAGTACACAGTCCACTATGTCTTGTTTTGGGAGCTTTAAAGGTTGCTCCCAACCCTCCTTAACAAGAGCAAGGGGACCCCCAACAGCGTGACCAAAGAGGAGCTCAATGGGGCTGTAGCCGACTCCTTTCTGGGGTACCTCCCTGTAGGCGAAAAAGAGGCATGACAAGAGGACATCCCATCTCCTTCTGAGTTTTTCTGAGAGTCCCATGATCATGCCTTTGAGAGTTTTATTAAACCTCTCAACCCATCCATTTGTTTGTGGATGATAAGGGGTGGTGAATTTGTATGTTACACCACACTCCTTCCACATTGCTTTGAGGTATGCAGACATGAAGTTACTACCTCTGTCCGATACAACTTCCTTAGGTAAACTCACCCTGGAAAATATTCCCAGGAGGGCCTTTGCCACTGCAGGTGCTGTAGTGGCCCTTAAGGGTATAGCTTCTGGATACCGTGTGGCATGGTCCAAACATACTGACAACAGGCAGAAAATGGGGGTAACCATGCCAAGAAAGAGTGTACTTTCCTACATGCAGCTATTATTTAGCCAACCTTTTTGGCACACACTTCACCCCTTCCCTACTTGAGATACAATACTATGCCCCCATTCAGAGACAATGCCAGTTCAGTCTGCTTCATCACACCTACAAGGCACTATACTAACCAGTCCCCACCTAGCTCCTCCACTATCTATGCTCCCAAAATAAATTCATGGACCTCAGCTGTGCATCACTTGTATTAACTCCCACCCCAAACTCCATATGAGCAAGAAAGGGTCTACAGTGGTATCTTATGTGGCAGCCATCAACTGTAACAACCTCATCCAGCACATCAGGACAGGGAGTGCAAAATGGTTTAATTCAAATGACTGTAGACTTGTCTATTAAGGTGATCCTACTTAATGAGCCGGCACAAACTCAGCACCTGAATACAATCTTGGATGAGAAGTTAGCACTTTAGCAAAGCATAGTACTTAACATTCCATTACAATACACTTTTGTCTGGGCAGGCAAAATAAAAGCACACTTGTTACACGGTGCTAGGGAGACACCATTGACACCGACAAATCTGCAGTTTCCAATAACCATGCATGATGTGCTCCTCCAGTTCGCAGTTTGCTTTGTATGGTGAGATTTGTAGTCCAAGTCTATCATGCTGTAGACCAGATCACGAGTTTAATGATTAATCAGACAACCTGTACTGTACCAACACAACACGCATAGATGAGTGAAAATTGGTAGGGCTGGTGATAAACATATGTGACAGGGGAACTATTTCAGAGTTATGTGAAGTACTTAACATTCCATTCCAATATACTGTTGTCTGGGTAGGCAAAATTAAAGCACACTTGCTACACGGTGCTAGGTAGACACCATTGACACTGATAAATCTGCAGTTTCCAATAACCATGGATGATGTGTTCCTCCATTTGCAGTTTGCTTTGTATGGTGAGATTTGTAGTCCAAATCTATCATGTTGTAAATTTGACCACAGGTTTAATGAGTAATCAGACAACCTGTATTGTACCAACACAACATGCATAGATGAGTGAAAGTCGACAGAGCTGGTGACAGGGGAACTATTTCAGAGTCATGTGAAGCGTGAATTTACATGAGAGACATTCCTACCCTTTCACATGCACACAGCGCAGCGCAGTAAAGTGACGTGCCATGCTGCATTGTGTTACAAATCACTCTAATTGAACATGTTCTCTTGTTTCCTCTTGCCCTGTAGCTGGTCCTGGTCCTTAACCACGGCACTGTCCTGCCACCAACTCTGTTTCGATGAGTGACACCACTTGCTCCTCAAATGGGCCAGGCTCCTCCTGGAGTTCAGGTCCTACTCTGATCCCCTTGGCTGCCTTGAGGTTCTTGGCTAGTTTCTCTTTAGTCATGTTCTTATAGTCATGCCACTTTTTTCAACTCCAGCACTGTACTCATTATTTGCCCTACACCGTTGATTTTGACCAGCATGGATTTCCAATTGGCTTCCTTCTTCCCTAATAGAAATTTATAAGTGACAAGGAGAAGGTGTTAATTTTTTGTCACCTCAACTATTATTATTTGGTTCTCCTCTTTACTGAAATGGGTCTTTCTCCTTCTTTGGCCTGCTGTCAGGTCATCTTGGCTGGGGTAGGGATTGTTGCCCTCCTGACTGGTGGATGGTACTCCATTTTTTGTTATTTTTTGTTCTGCTGTTCTGTCTGCTGTTCAATTTTTTCAAATGTGTTGTTTTATTTGATGTATCCTTCAATGTAATTAACTCCTAAGTAATGCAATGCTGATTTGCAGCACTTACAAGTGCTTTACGACATGGAAACCAGCTTTGCGTCACGTAAGGGGCCATTTGCCTTATGACACATTTTGTCTTGTTTTTTTAGACGCATCCAAATTTTTGACGCACCTTCAATCCTTATGACATGGTGTGCCAGACATTAAATCTGGCACATCCATGTCACAAGGAAATGGCTCTCCATAGCACAAGTGTTTTTGATATGATGCTGCTGCTATGCAGTGTTGCATAACTTCTCATAAATATGGATCTTAGGCCCTGATTTATATTTTTGGTGCAAAACGGCACTAACGCCGTTTTGCACCAAAACGTTTAGCACCGGCTTGCACCATTTCTGTGCACCTGCCGAGCACCATATTTATGGAATGGTGCAAGCCGGTGCAAAGGGTAGGTTAGCGTAAAAAAAAATGACGTTAGTCGGGTAGGGCTGGCGGTATGGAAGTAGTGGGTTTTGCACAAAAAAATTACGTTAGGCAGGTTAGAGTAAAACAAAAATGACTCTAACCTGCCTAGTGTCATTTTCTGATGCAAAACCATCCATACTACATGACTTCTGTCATCAAAAAGACAGGAGTCATGCCCACCTCCCCAATGGCCAGCACAGGGGACCAGGGTCCCCTGGGCATGACCATTGCACCCAGTGCCATGTGGGGGGGCATTTCAGGGACCCCAAAGGCACTTTAAAAAAACATGTATACTTACCTGTACTTACCTAGAATGGGGTCCCCCATCCTCCACTGTTCCTCTGGTGTGGGTGTGGGTGTCCCTGGGACCTGGGGAGGGCACCTGTGGGCTTATTCCATGGTGTTCCACCATGGAAATAGGCCCACAGGTCCCCTTACACCTGCCCTTACCCAGGCAAGCTTTGCACCATTTTTTGACCCCTCCTCCATCCCGTGCGTGATTTTACCACAGGGGGATAAATATGGTGCTAAGGCCATAGAGTCATTTTTTGCACAAGAACGCCTACTTTGCATCTCGTTGATGCAAAGTAGGTTTCCACGTCCAAAAAATTACTTGAACTCCATAAATTTGGCGCTTTAACTCCAAAATTTGGCACTCGATGAGTCTAGTGCAAAAGTTTAAATATGGAGTTAGTTTTGCACTGAATTTGCCTTTAAAAAAAGTCTCAAATTCTGTGCAAAACAAGTATAAATATGCCCCTGAGTTCTTTGCATTTTGCGGCCATGGTAGCCTTGCTTTGCCACTCCACATCCAGTGGCAGAGCCCCTTCAAAATCTCCTTATAATGCCCTCATTACCATTCTATTACACTCTCTGATCAGGGCCCGCCTACATTGCTGGCTTTGTCGTCCCGAGTAAGGTCTGTGAGCTGTCCTCCTGTTGCATGGCTGCTTTCATGTCGGGATCTAGTCCACATGAAACACAATTAAAAAAGAAAAATTGAAAAATTAGAAAATGCTTCACAAAACTGAACTAACAATGCAGAGAAGGACAACAAAATGGCTATACTAATGAGTAACAGCATAATGAAATCAATGGCTAGATAATCAGTTATGTTCCTTACAGTACGATCGTTGTTCGCTAAAAAATTGAAATACAGCAACCAATATATCATGATCTGTTTATTTAGAGAGCTACACATTCGCCCAGAAAGCAAAGATCGGAAATTCATATCCTCCAGGATGAGGTGCCACATGTTTAAATGCAGTCCTCTTATGTTTTCATGTACGTTTGTACACTTTCATGAATTCTGGATAAGACAATTGTAGGAAAGTACCATCTTTCTTGGCATGTTACCCCCAATTTCTACCTGTATGTCAGTATGTTTTGCCTGTCTCACAGGGATCCTGCTGGCCAGGACCCCAGTGTTCATAGTGTGTGGCCTAATGTGTGTGTTATCAGTAGTGCTTAACTGTGTCACTGAAGTTCTGCTAACCAGAACTTCAGTGCTTATGCTCGCTCTGCTTTCAAATTAGTCACTATAGATTAGTGACTTCATTTACCAATTCCAGTTGACACACTGGACCCCCTTATGGTCCCTAGTATTGGTACCGAGGAACCCAGGGCATTGGGGTTCCAGGAGATGCTTATGGGCTGCAGCATTTCGTTTGCCACCCATAAGGAGCTCAGACAAACTCATTCACAGGACTGCCACTGCAGCCTGTGTGAAATAGTGCACACATTATTTCACAGAAATTTTCACTGCACTTAAGTAACTTATAAGTCACCTATATGTCTAACCTTCATTTACTAAAGGCTAGGTGCAAAATTACTAAGTGTGAGGGCACCCTTGCACTGGCAAAGGTGCCCCCACACTGTCCAGTGCCAATTCCCCGGACTTCGTGAGTGCGGGGATACCATTACACATGTGCACTACATGTAGCTTCACAATGGTAACTCTGAATATGACCATGTAAGGCGTCTAAGATCATGGAATTGCCCCCCATTCCAAATATGGTATTGGGGGGCAATTCCATCCATCCTGGGGGCTCCACCATGGACACCAAGTACTGCCAAACCAGCTCTCTGAGGCTTGAACTGCAGCTACAGCTGCTGCCACCTCACTGACAGGGATCTGCCCTCCTGGGGTCTGAGCAGTTCAGTCCCAGGAAGGCAGAACAAAGCATTCCGTTTGGGAGGAGGGTGTTACACCCTCTCCCTTTGGAAATAGGTGTTACAGGCTTGGAAGGGGCAGCCTCCCAGAGCCTCTAGAAATGCTTTGAAGGGCAAAGATGGTGCCCTCCTTGCATAAGCCATGCTACACTGCTTCAAGGACACTCAGTCCCTGCTCTGGCACAAAACTGCACAAAGGAAAGTGACCACTCCCCTGTCCATCAACACCCCAGGGGTGGTGCCCAGAGCTCCCCCAGAGTATTCCTGGCTTTTGTCTTCTTGGAATCCAAGGTGTGGGGACCCTCTGGGAGCATCAGAGTGGCCAGTTCCAGCAGGTGACATCAGAGATCCCTCCTGATGGGTACATGCATGGGTAGGTAGTCTATTCCCCTCTCAGGGCTATTTAGGGTCTCTCCTCTGGGTGTTTCCTCAGTTTCGGCTTGCAAGACTCCACCAGGACTCCTCTGCATCCTCTGCTTCTGCTTCTGACCAGTGGATCAACCGCAGACTGCTCCAGGAACTCCTGTAACTGCAACAATGTATCCAGGAAGGCTACTGTGACCTGCAACTTCAACTCCAGCCAGCAACGGCAACAGGTTCCAGGTTGTGCACATTCTGAGGAGTGTCTGTCTTCAACCTGCACCAGATGAACTAAAGGAACCTCCCATGGAGTGACGGAATCACTTCCCTGCTTCAGCAGGCACCTCTCTGCGATGACGACTGGTACTCTGGGACTTCTCTCCTGTTGATGAGTGTGATCTCTGGAACACAGACTGTAGACTGAAGTGATCCTGACTGTCGAAAGTTCCAGCTGTCCAAATTTGGTGGAGGTAAGTGCTTGCCTCCCCGTGCCAGACAGTACCCCTATGCATCGCATCCTCTGCAGCTCCTTCGACTTCTGTGCACTTCTTCCAAAAGTTCTTCATGCACAGCATAGCTCAGATCCGCAGAACTCTATCCTGCAATGCTCAACTCCCTGTTTTTCTCAGGCGGCGTGGAATCCCTCTGTGTAGTGCTGCGATAACCATACATTGCAACTCCTTTGTCCTCGAGTCCTGGGACTCCTGTTGGTGCTGTCCTGTCTTCTGAGGTCTCTCTGAAGTGATGAGAGCCTCCTCTGTCTCCTCAGTCCAAGTTAAGACCCCTCCATGATGAAAAATGCATTCTTGCATGAACCAAGGCTTATTGGCTTAATCCAGAGACGCAAACAGCCTGCATCCAGTGACTCAATCTGGGATATCTCTTGCACAAAGCAGGAACCCGCAGCTATCTTTTTTGGTGCATTTCTGTATTTTAATTCCAAACAGAGAATTCACTTTTGCACCTTCATCCCGGTTGGCAGGGGCTCCTGTTCTTCCTGGACTCTACATCGACTTCTGGACTTGAGGCCAGATATAGGAAGGTTTCCTTTTGCGAGTTGCAAATTGCGAGTCCCAGTGACTCGCAATTTGCAACTCGCAAAAGGAAATGCAGAAAGGTGTCTCAGACTCACCCCATAAATATTTATGAGGTGGGTCGCAGTTTGCGACCCCATAGCGAGTCTAGGCACTCACGGGGATGGTGGCCTGCTGGAGACAGCAGACCACCATGTCCGTGACTGCTTTTAAATAAAGCATTTTTTTTTTCTCTTTGCAGCCCGTTTTCCTTAAAGGAAAACGAGCTGCAAATAGAAAAAATACCGAAACCTTTTTGTTTCGATTTTTTTCAGGGTAGGCAGTGGTCCATAGGACCACTGCCTGCTCTGAAAAAATATTTTTGTGAGCATTCACAAAGGGGAAGGGGTCCCATGGGGACCTCTTCCCTTTTGCGAATGAGTTACCATCCACTTCAAGTGGATGGTAACTGCGAGTTGATTTGCAACCGCGTTCGCGGTCACAAATCGACTCTACATCGACTTCTGGACTTGAGGCCAGATGTAGGAAGGTTTCCTTTTGCGAGTTGCAAATTGCGAGTCCCAGTGACTCACAATTTGCAACTCGCAAAAGGAAATGCAGAAAGGTGTCTCAGACCCACCTCATAAATATTTATGAGGTGGGTCGCAGTTTGCGACCCCATAGCGAGTCTAGGCACTCACGGGGATGGTGGCCTGCTGGAGACAGCAGACCACCATGTCCGTGACTGCTTTTAAATAAAGCATTTTTTTTTTTCTCTTTGCAGCACGTTTTCCTTAAAGGAAAACGAGCTGCAAATAGAAAAAATACCGAAACCTTTTTCTTTCTTTTCTTTTCAGAGTAGGCAGTGGTCCATAAGACCACTGCCTGCTCTGAAAAAATATTTTTGTGAGCATTCACAAAGGGGAAGGGGTCCCATGGGGACCTCTTCCCTTCTGCGAATGAGTTACCATCCACTTCAAGTGGATGGTAACTGCGAGTTGATTTGCGACCGCGTTCGCGGTCACAAATCAACTCTACATCGTGATGCGGTCGCAAATAGGAAGTGAACACCCCTTCCTATTTGCGAGTCGAAATCACATTTGCGAGTCGGTACCGACTCGCAAAATGTGATTCTGCATCGCGTAAGGGCTTTTGCGCTTCGCAAACGGCATTTTTTGCCGTTTGCGAGGCGCAAAAGCCTTCCTACATCTGGCCCCAAGTCTCTTCTCTCCACAGGTCTCAAGGTCCAGGAATCCATCATTGGTTTCTTGCAGTCTTCTAGTGTATTTTGAGGAAACTTGCTGTACATTACTCCTGTTTTCCTGGGCTCTGGGTGGGGTACTTTACCTACCTTTGGTGTTTTATTACACTCCCAACACCTGGGAGTCTGTTATTTAATCATCTGACCATCTTACAACGATATACAATCTGTTAGCTAACCAAATGGAGTGTATGCTTCAATACAATGAGTCCGGTGATGGCGATAGGCTTTTAACAGCCCATGCTGCGTTATTTAATTCTTTAAAATATCTCTCTACGAAAGAGATTACTAGCAACCCCATGAAAAAGTGCTGTGCACGCTGGTTCAACAACTCATGCAGGGAAGCACAGCTCAACATATTGAAAGTTTTAAAAGAAGGCTGTGCGGAGCCCATTAGAAAAGCTAGGAAGGATTACAAGAAGGAATGCTCTAAGGCACGTAGAAGCTGGGAAGAGGCTAGATGGGCTGCTATCCTGGAGACTGCCAAATCCAACGATACTTCCAGGTTCTGGAAACTAATAGCTGATGACTGTACAGATTCTGCCTCTGTGTCCGGCACTTCAATTCTCTCTGCAGCATGGGTTGACCACTTTAGTTTACTATACGATGGCCCATCTGAAATATCTCCCAGGACCCTCGATGTTCCCATAATACAAGGGGCCACCCCGATTACATTCACTCTAGCTGAAACAAGAGACGCAATAGACTCATTGAAATGAGGAAAGGCCCCTGGTCCAGAAAAGATTCCGGGTGATTTATACAAGTCAAGACCTGATATATGGGCACCTTATCTTAACTTAATCTGCAATGCAATTGCAGCAGGAGCCCCTGCCCCATCCTCCTGGAAAGGGGCTGAGAAAGTTCCCATTTTCAAAAAAGGTAGCCCCAATAACCGTGCTAATTATCGACCTATATGTCTTCTTGACAATTCCCAAAAAATGAATGCAAAACATCTTCTGTCTCATCTCGATGAATGGATCTTGGAGACTGAAGCTCTGTCTAATTTACAAGCAGGGTTTAGACCAGCTGTGAGCACCATAGACCAAGCACTGAGATTCCTGGCAATCAAATGGAAGAACGTGGACCTGCGGGGGTGAGGGGAATCTGTATGTGGTCTTTAAAGACCTCAGAGCCGCATTTGACTTGATTCCCAGGAATTTGTTATGGTCAACACTCTCCGATATGGGGGTTCGATCTGACCTCCTGAAACTCATCACCCGATTGCATGATAATACCTATGCCCAAATTAGATGTGGTAAAGAGGGTGAGCTGACAGATCCTGTAGCCATCAAAAGAGGAGTCAGACAGGGCTGTGTCTTAGCTCCCACTCTTTTCTTACTCTACATAAATAACTGTATCCATTACTTAGAGAACTGCATAAACGACTTGCCCAAATCAGCTGGAAAAAAAATCCTGTGTCTGCTATATGCGGACAACACAATTCGGTTAGCTAAATCTCCAATGGGAATTCAAAATCTGGTCAACCAATTTTGTGCCTTTTGCAGAGATTATGGGCTGGACGTCAATGCTAAGAAAACGAAACTCTTGATATATAGTACCTCAAGGAAACGTCCCTGTGCTAGAATAGAAATGAACTCAATCCCGCTGGAGAAAGTGGATGAATTTGATTACCTAGGTATTAGACTCTCGAACACAGGCAATTGGGAGGCAGCTATTGACACTCGCCCACAGTAGGAGATTTTACCAAGACATATTTTTTTCTGCTTTCTATCTTTTAGATGTGGCCTGTATTTTGATATTGATGTGTATTTCCTTAAATCTTGTATGGTACTTCTAGGAATCTTACTAGGAACTTGTGGCACCTCCTACGAGTAGCAGAGTCCTCACAAGTCTATGGAGACGAACTTTCACTCGTAATTTGCCACACTACTCGATAAAACATTTTATACACAACAATGAATTTTATCAGCTCACAAAATGGCTAAGATACTGAGTAAAAGTTCCATGGAAGGCAACAGCTGTATATATTTGCATGATAGACATTAGTTTTTATCAAAGTCCTTTTATCTTACGTATGTTTAATTTTATTGTATTTTAAGTATGATCATAGCCTCCGTTCTGAGGATTTTATTGTAACATTTTTACCTGACTGTTGGCCACCAGCTCCTATTAATACTATGTAAGACTGCTATTTTGAACTTTAACGGCATAAACCCACTATGTAAGATTGTTACTTCTTTGAATTTTAATGGTCTAAATTTCTAGACCGAATGAATTTAAATGAATAAATACACTCCCAACACCCCTCTAAAGATTACACTTGCCTAGGGTGGAATCTGACTTTCACATTCCACTGTTTTAGTGTATGGTTTGTCGTGCCCCCAGGCCCATTGCAATCTATTGTGTTTTAAACAGTTTGTACTATTCTATGACTGTTTACTTACCTGATTTTAGTTACTAGTGTATATATTGTGTATAATACTTACCTCCAGAAGGAGTATTGTCTTTGAGATACTTTTTTCCTTGTGTCACTAAAATAATGTACTTTTATTTTTGGTAACACTGAGTATTGTATTTTATTGTGTGGAAGTACTGTGTGACTATAGTGGTATTGTTCAGTCTTGGCTGTTCTGCTACAGCTACCCATAGCCAGCCTAAGCTGCTAGACACTGCCTACATTTCACTAAGGTATATCACTGGACCTCGTATAAGGTGAAAGTACCTCTAGTACCTACTACAAGCCAGGCTAGCTTCTCACAGGTACCAGAAGGGGCATGCTCCTGTGAAAGCCATTCTACTCTCCAAGTTTGGCCTCACCCCAGAGAAATACGGCATAAGGTTCAGGGATAGCCAGAAGTTTCCAAACCAGGGTGGAGTTCTTGGTTAATACGAGTAAGGCACTGAGTGGTTGGGTGAGGGGCAGTAAGGAAGTGATTTCAAAGGGCTGTATGACCTATTTCTGAGAGGGCACATGCTCAGAACTTGCTTTACAGAATTGAGCCAACATCTGCTTAAATTTAAGCTCACGGAACCCAGGGAGCTTGCAAAGTAGTCAGATCTCTGGGTCTGCACCACAGTGTTGAAAAAGGGATCTGAGTGGGATTCCCAAAAGAGTGGTCAGGTTCCCCATCTGAAGAAAGAGGCAAACGTAATATAAAAGTAATGAGTTCTCTAAAGACCCCCAAAAAGGTTCACATGGGCACCAACCTTACCAGATAAAGAATGGATTTACTGATAAGAAGATAGGAAGGTTTGTCCCCAAGTGTTATGAGTTGTATAGGTATGGGGTACTTGAAGGGAGATGGCAAGTGCCCCAAGTGGTTACAACCTGGCACAGGGTTGACCAATGCAGCTCTTGGGAAGGGGATTGTCCAGCTAGCACAGGGGTACAGCAGAGGTTATTCTAGAGTCACTGTGTGACAAACAAATGGTGATGAAAGTCCACATGCCTTCAAATACTTCTAAGTACAGATAGCGGGTAACTTCAATGGGCAGCAAGTGGAGGTTTTGAGGGGAAACAGGGCCATTCTGACTACTGTCAGTGGTCATCTAGTATCCTCATCTGGTAATATCCAATAAATTCCAACAGGTTGTGGTAGCAGACAACTATAAGAGTGACTCTGGTTCCCTTTCAATGGAGGAAGTCTCTGACTCATTAAAAGTACCTATGAGTCCTGCCATGACTGTAGATTGTCTGCTAGGGAATGACATGGAGCACACCATCTGGAAGGAGGTGGAGTTCCAATCCCAACTGGAGTGAGTGTTTATGACCACAAGGACTAGGGCAGCCCACAAGGGTTGTCAAGGAGCCCTGGAGCCAGAACAAATAGCCCATGTAGCGGCCAATAAGAAGAAGCAGGGGAATGCAAAAACAGCCATTGAGACTCTCATGGTCCAGAAAGGATGTTGCTTGTTCAGCTAGGTATCTAGCCTTCTAAATCATGTAATACAATACTGTGTCATGTACGAACAATGTTTTGTTGTATTTTGAAGCAGTAGGCGGTTAGCTATGTAAATATTTGTCTGCCCAAGATGCATTTATTATTCATTCCAATCATTTAATAGGTAGTATTCCATTCCAGAGGGATCGTACAGCCAAGAGGTGTTTCACCCCATGCAATTCCTGTTTGTACGAGGCTGGCCTGGCTTATAGTGGGTACCTGATGGTACTTACAACTTGTGCCAGGTCCAGTTGTCCCTTATTAGTAGATTAATAGTGTTCTAGCAGGCTATTAGAGGTAGCTATAGCAGAGCAGCTTAGGCTGAACTAGGAGACATGCAAAGCTCCTACTATACCATTTATATCATATAGGTACTATATCATAAGAAAGACAATATTCAGCGTTACTAAAAATAAAGGTACTTTATTTGAGTGTCAATGTGCCAAAAAATATCTCAGAGGGTATACTCCCTTAGGAGGTAAGTAAAATACACAAAATATACACACAAACCAAAATCAGGTAAGTAACACAGTCAGAAAGTAGTACAAACACTGTAGAATACAATAGGATGCAATAGGCCTGGGGCAACACAAACCATATACTAAGAAAGTGGAATGCGAACCACAAATGGACCCCTAGGCTAGAGTAGTGTGTAGAGGGTCGCTGGGAGTGTAAGAAAACACTAAGGGTGTCCAAGATACCCCACCCCAAGACTCTAGAAAGTAGGAGTAAAGTACTACTATTTCCCCAGAAACACAATAAAGTTGTGATAGAGGATTGTGCAAAGACCACAACAGAATGCAAAGCACTGAAGACTGATTCCTTGACCTGAGGACCTGCAAAGGAAGGGGACCAAGTCCTAGAGTGAAAGCGTCCGGCGGGGGCAGGAGCCCACAAAACCCAGGATGAAGGTGCAAAATGGCTGTCTCTGGATGGAAGAAGCTGAAGATTCTGCAACAACGAAAGGTGCTAGGAACTTCTCCTTCGTGCAGATGATGTCCATGGAGTGCTGGAGGATGCAGAGTTGTTTTCTTGGCAAAATACTGCAAATAAGTCTTGCTAGCTGCAAGAGTCGCGGTTGAAGAAAAAGGGTGCTGCCTGGGCCCACGAAGGACCAGGATGCCGCCACTTGGGAGAGGAGATACAGGGGGCCCTCAGCAATGTAGGGAGCCCATGCTTAAGAAGGTAGCACCCGCAGAAGTACTTGAACATGGGTTCAAGAAGTCAGAAAACAGCAGTCATCTCAACACTGCAAAAGGGAGTCACACAAAACCGGTGATCAACTCAGAAAGCTGAGCATCACAGGACAGAGTGCTGGGGACCTATGATTGGCTGTGCATGAAGGATTTCATGGACATGTGCACGGAAGCCCTTGTAGCTCAGTTCATGTAGTGCACAGGATTACTGTCTGGAGAGGGGAGGAAGGACTTACCTCCTTCAAATTTGGACAGTTCAACCCCCTGTGTTCCAGGGGCTACGCTCGTTAGGATGAGAGGGGTCCCAGAGTACCGGTGATGCAGGAGTTTGGTGCCTGCTGGAGCAGGGGGAAGATTCCGTCAACTCACAGGAGATTTCTTTGTGGCTTCCAGTGCAGGATGAAGGCAGGCAGCCCCCAGAGCATGCACCACCAGGAAACAGTCGAGAAAGCTGGCAGGATTAGGCGCTACAATGTCACTGGTAGTCTTCTTGCTATTTTGTTGCAGTTTTGCAGGCGTCCTTGAGCAGTCAGCGGTCGATCCTTGGCAGAAGTTGAAGAGAGAGGTGCAGAGGAACTCTGGTGAATTCTTGCAAGTCGTTATCTGAGGAAAAGCCCACTGGAGATACCCTAAATAGCCCTCAGAGGACATTTGGCCACCTAGTCAGGTAAGCACCTATCAGGAGGGATCTCTGATGTCACCTGCTGGCACTGGCCACTCAGAGGCCTCCAGAGTGCCCGCACACCTTTGGATCCAATATGGCAGAGGTCTGGGACACAATGTGTCACTCCCCTTTCCTTTGTCCTGTTTCATGCCAGAGCAGGGACTGGGGGTTCCCTGAACCGGTGTATACTGGCTTATGCAAGGAGGGCACCATCTGTGCCCTTCAAAGCATTTCCAAAGGCTGGGCGAGGCTACCCCTCCTCAGCCTTTAACACCTATTTCCAAAGGGAGAGGGCGTAACACTCTTTCTCAGAGAAAATTCTTTGTTCTGCTTTCCTGGGACTGGGCTGCCCAGACCCAGGAGAGCAGAACCCTGTCTGTGGGGTGGCAGCAGCAGTAGCTGCAGAGAAAAACCCAGAGAGCTGGTTTGGCAGTACCCGGGGTCCATAATGGTGCCCCGGGGATGCATGGGATTGGCACCACAATACCACATTTGGCATGGGGGACAATTCCATGATCATAGACATGTTACATGGCCATATTCGGAGTTACCATTGTGAACCTACATATAGGTATTGATCTATATGTAGTGCACGCATGTAATGGTGTCCCCGCACTCACAAAGTCCAGGGAAATGGCCCTGAACTATGTGGGGGCACCTTTGCTAGTGCAAGGGTGCCCTCACACTTAGTAACTTTGCACCTAACCTTCAACAAGTGAAGGTTAGATATATAGGTGACTTATAAGTTACTTAAGTGCAGTAAAAATGGCTATGAAATAACGTGTGCGTTATTTCACTCAGGCTGCAGTGGTAGTCCTGTGTAAAGGTTTTTCTGAGCTCCCTATGGGTGGCAAAAAAAATGCTCCAGCCCATAGGGATCTCCTGGAACCCCAATACCCTGGGAACCTAGGTACCACATACTAGGAAATTATAAGGCTGTTCCAGTGTGCCAATTGAAATTGGTTACAGTGGTCACTAGCCGATAGTGACATATTTAAAGACAGAGAGAGTATAAGCACTGAGGTTCTGGTTAGCAGAGACTCAGTGACACAGTTAGTCACTACACAGGTATACATACTCACGCCACAAACTATGAGCACTGGGGTCCTGGCTAGCAGGATCCCAGTGAGACAGGCAAAAACAAACTTACATACATGTAAAAATGGGAGTAACATGCCAGGGAAGATAGTTCTTTCATACACTGTTAGTCTGGGGCTTTCTCAAGGCTCCAAAGTTAAGATACAACAGTACTTTTAAAGAACAATTTGGCATTTGTATGTGACTTCCTTTCATATGATCCATGTGTAAGAAAAGAGGAATGTGTCACTATAACGGGAACTCGCATTGCCCAAAGAAAAAGTGATTAGGTATAGTTTATAACCCATTGTACCAAATTATTGAAATGATTATTACTCATTGTGTCTCGTCATCATAGTAAAAAAAGAAAACTCAGAAGAAAGGGGGTGTTCAAACAAACAAAGAAAAGCAAATCTAGGAAACTGAAAGGAACAAAGGAACATGCAACCATAATGTTCTTTGTTTTGCATGTAAGTAAATAAGTGTTCAAAAGAATGAGAAGTGAGGTAAGTTCCGTCACATTTAATGAAGATACCTTGTATATGCTTTCAATACCTTTCATATATGTGCTTTATAACTTCCAAATTGGTATACATAACTAGACTCAATCATCCACCTCAAAAAGAAGGAAACAAGGAAAAAGAGGAAGGGGAATTCATGTTATAGAAAATTGCTCCAAAGAGTAATTTGCTGAAGCAATCCTAATTGTTCTGTGAGCCCATTCGTTACATAGGTAGAGCAAACATGTAGCCCAAATGATAACATGTGAATGTCTGAAATCAAGGATGTTGTATCTGAAGCTGACACACTGGCGCCTACAGGGGAAGACACTGCAGACGTGGAGGACTTGCCTGAGCTGGCTGGGTGGCATGGAGAGGAAGGGGCAACCTTCTGCTTGGCTCAAAAGGAGTGTTGCACTAAGAGGGCTTGAGGTCGCAAGCTGAGGCCTAGGCAGCTGGTGACTCTTCTGGAAGTCAATAGATCGAGTGAGTGTACGTCATCCGGTAAAGTGAGCCTAAGGTTCCTGAGTATGAGGTATCTCATATGTTGGTGGTTCCCCAGTGCTACAGAGCCTTTCTACTGGGAATAGCTCATGACATACCCCTGGAAGGAGATCTGGGGCAGGACTTGACCTTTTCCAGGCTTGTCATTCACTTTTATTTGTTGTGGATAAAGACAGCATCAGATGCATTCTGCTGGTAATGTCCCACCTGCTAGGCCAGTGGGAAATCAGAAGAAAAAAACGAAATGCTCCCCTGGTTCCTTTTACCTGTCATTTGCACCCCTTTGAATGGGTGGGCATCAACACTTACGGGCCTCCGGATCTTAAGACTGCCTTATCCACCAGGTTTATCCTGGTTGTGGAGGACTAAGTCACATCTGAGAGGACTGTGATTGCACCTGAAGTAGTTAGGGCCTTAATGGGAGTGTTTTACCAGGGTGGGTTTTCCCAAAGAAGTTGTATCGAACAGAGGTAGACACTTCATGTCTGCTTAAATGAAGCCCATGTGGAATGAGCCTGGACTAACTCAGTTTTCCACATCACTACCAGCCTCAGACCAATGGGATTTTTTGGGAAATGGCCCTTTCTAAAGGGTCATCTACAGACATGTTGCCTTCCACCTCCCCTTCTTTTGATGAACTTGTTTTTGTTGGCTTTAGGACTCTGGGCACTTTTACCACTTCTAAAGAGGGCTTAAGGACATATATTCACTGCTTAAAACATTGTAACATTGGCTTATTCACAATTGGTATGTTTAATTTACTTCCAAGCCCCTAGTAAAGTGTACTACCTGTGCCAAGGACCTATAAACTAAATGATACCAGTAGGCCTGCAGCACTGGGTATGCCACCTACTTCAGTAGCCCTTCAAACATGGCAGATCCTGCATGTGCAGTTTTAAACTGTCATGTCGACCTGGCAAGTTAACCCTCTTACCATGCCTGAATCTTTCTTTTTCATACATATACTTCACCCTTAAGTTAGACCCTAGACAGCCCAAGGTCAGGGTGCAGTGTATTTAAAAAGTAGGACCTGTACTTTAACATTTTCCATGTCCTGGTTGTGAAAAAACCCTCAAATTTGTTTTTCACTACTGCAGGCCTATCTCTTCTATAGGGTAACATTGGGAATCTTGGACTGAAAGATATTTACATGGCTACCTTATTGCATTTTACAAGTGTAATTTTGTATTGGAAACAGATGGGAACCCTAGGTTTGGGGGTCTCTGGAATCACAACCTAAAAATCACAACTTATTTTGAAGTCAGATTTTAAATTGTAATTCTGAACAGGCCACTTTTAGAAAGTTGACATTTTCTTGCTATAACCATTTGGTGCCTTTGGCCTGTCTCCAAAACACGTCTGGGAATGGGGGGACAGCTGGATTTTGTTCATTCCCTCTAGAGAGCCACACACAAAGAGAGCTTAGGCATCCTGATGGGGCATCCTAGGTAGGATGAGAGGAAGGAGCTGACACTTACACCTGAATAATTAGTGTTCTATACCCACAGGAAGGGCTGAATACCCCCCTGAATGAGTATGTAGCCAGGACAGGAAGGGCGGGGACTTTGTGCACTTCAAAGGCACAACTGGGAATAAATACTGGACCACAGTCACCACCAACTCAGTACACCTCTGGACCTGTGGATATTCTGCCAGGAAGAAGAAATGTTGTGCTGCTACAAGGACTGCTACACTGCAGGACTGCTGATCTGGATGAACTGCTTCCTTGCTGTGTTGATCAGCTGCCTGCTGCCTTCCTTGATTGGGTGAGAAGGACTGTCCCCACATCTCTTGAATCCTGAACCAGAGTGACTTCAAGGGTTTGCTGACTTGCCTCCTGTTCTTCTGAAGTCTCCGGGACAGAAAAGGCTTTCAGCTCTTCACCTACAGCACTTGGACTTTGCTTGCTGCAAGTCTTGCCCTGCCAAGTGGTGCCAATCAAGTCATGGATACTTGGAAGCTCCAGCCCAAAATCCATGCATCAGGGACGGTGTGCTTCTCGGAACTGGTGCATCTCTATCGACATTGACTCTTCTCTGCTACTGCAAGGAACATGGACAATGCATTGCCATTGATGATGGCACATTGTTCGTACTGTGAGGATCTGGAACACCTCATTACCAACTGGTAAATGCATCACCTCCATACCTGATGCCTCTCTGACTTTGTGTTGTTCAGAGCCAACATATTTCCTACATCTTTGGGATCGATGCGAGTGCATCTTGCAGAGAAGGAAAAGACTAACTGAGTATCATCCACAGAGGATACCAAGAATGGTCCATACAGTTCAATAATTCTTGCCAGGGGAGACATATAGATGTTAAAAAGGGTAGGGCTCAAAGAGGAGGCCTTCAGCACCCCACAACTAAGGGGCAAAGAGTTGGAAAAAAAGGATCAGTCTAAGGCCCTCATTCTGACCCTGGCGGTTTGAAACCGCCAGGGGAGAGGGCCGCGGAAGCACCGCCAACAGGCTGGCGGTGCTTCATGGGCAATTCTGACCGCGGCGGTAAAGCCGCGGTCAGAAAAGGGCAACCAGCGGTTTCCCGCCGGTTTACCCCTGGCCCAGGGAATCCTCCATGGCGGCGCTGCTTGCAGCGCCGCCATGGGGATTCCGACCCCCTTCCCGCCAGCCTGTTCCTGGCGGTTTACACCGCCAGGAAGAGGCTGGTGGGAACGGGTGTCGTGGGGCCCCTGGGACCCTGCACTGCCCATGCCACTGGCATGGGCAGTGCAGGGGCCCCCTAACAGGGCCCCATAATGATTTTCAGTGTCTGCTTTGCAGACACTGAAAATCGCGACGGGTGCAACTGCACCTGTCGCACCCCTGCAAATCCACCGGCTCCATTCGGAGCCGGCTTCCTCTTTGCAGGGGCTTTCCCGCTGGGCCGGTGGGTGATCTTCTTGAGATCGCCCGCCGGCCCAGCGGGAAAGTTAGAATCACCGCGGCGGTCATTTGACCGCGGTGCGGTGTTTGGGCGGTTTCCGCACGGCGGGCAGTGCCCGCCGCCCGCCGGGGTCGGAATGACCCCCTAAGACTTGAAAGGTCCTGTCCTTCAAGAAGGTGGAAAGCCACTCAAAAGAGATCCCTACAAATCACATCTGAGATATTCTGTGTAATAGTATATTGTGATCCACAGTGTAAAATGCAACACTCAGGTCTAAAAGAATAACTGCTGCATTGCCGCCTGAGTCCAGGCGTTGACGAATGTCTTCTGTAACAGCCAAAAAGGCAGATTCTGTGCCATAATAAGGTCTAAAGCCCATCTGGGTATGGTGTAGAAGATTGTAATCCTTAAGAAAGCCTGCAACTTCTTCATTGACATGTTTTTCGATGATTTTTGATTCTATCGGAAAAAAGAGCATTTGGTCTATAATTGCTCAGTAAAGTCGGATCAAGTCTAGGCTTTTTTAGTAGAGATTTAATGACAAAAAAAATTCAACTTTGTGGAAGCTGACCAGAAATCAGAAAGTTATGAAGAACCTTGGTTAGGACAGGCACTGTGACGTCTGAGCCTAGGACTAATATAGACGTTGGGGCAGGATCAAGAGGAGAGGCTGACTTTATAGTACCTAGAAGATTGACTACTAGGCCCTCCGTTAGGGGCTGAAAGACTAAGAAGGTGACTCTAGGAGGGTCTTGGAGTGTCGTCTTGGCCTCTTGGGAAAAGTTGTGGGAAAAGGATAATTGGATATCAAGAATTTTCTCTTGAAAATAACCTGCTAGATTATCACTATGCTCCAAAGAGGCATGAGTTGAAATGCATGGAGAGGGGTCTGGGGTCAATTCTTTAAAAATTGAAAAGATCTCTTTGGGGAATTAGAAGATTGTTCTACTCTATAGGCATATAACGTTCCCCGTGCAGCTTTAATTTCCGCATGATAGGATCTAATCTCTATCCTATATTCGCGCTTGGAATCGTCGTCATCGGTTTTCCTCCATGTCCTTTCTAGCTGCTTACATTCCTTTTTTAACTGCCGTTGCTTAGGAGAGAACCAAGAGGGCTTCTTGGTGCGAACAATATTAGAGAGCGTCTTAGCCGGTAATATGATATCAAGGGAGTTAAAGAACCATTTATTGAATATCTCTGCTGACCAGGACTCATTAATGGAGAAGGATGGATGATGAAATTCTAGCATTTCTATCCAGTCTTTACGACTTAACTTGGACCAATAGCGCTGAGTTGTGGTGCTAGATAGAGGCTGTGTGGGCGCAGAAGTAGGGGGAAGTAAAAGCGAAATTAAGAAATGATCGGCCCATACCAGAGAAGGTGGGAACAGGGCTGATAAATTTAACAGGTTACCAAACACCAAATCAATGGTGTGTCCTTTAATATGCGTGGGGCCAAGGATCAGCTGTACCAAATCTAAGGCTGCTAGATCCATAAGCAAAGTTTTTGCCGAACTATTGTATTCATCATCTTCATGAATATTAAAATCACTCAAAATAGTAAAGTTAGAGTTCCTACAGGCAAAATCTGCTATCACTTCTGATAGGGCCTGAAGGAATTTTCTTTCAGGACCTGGGGGATGATAAATCAGTATTATGGAGAGGGTAAAAGTAACATTGATTGCTATAGAGAAAAATAGACTTTCACAGTCAGGAATAGACAAGGTTTTAGGCACTACAAAAATTCATATCTGGAGTTCTTCTAACTGGATTTTTGTCATTTTGTTCATTTGTTCATTAAATTAAGAACTATTATTCTATCCTAATGTGGTATCTTTTTATGTTGTGTTCAATGTTTTAATGTTTCAAGAGTTGTACAAATACTTTTCACTGTACCTCTTGAGTTAAGCCTGGCTGCTCTCTGCCAAGCTAAAACGGAGTAAGCACAAGTTAATTTACGTTATGTATCTGACTTGCCCTGACTAGGATTGTGGTTCCTGCTTAAAAGGGGTGCATACCTCTGCCAGCTAGAAACCCAATTTCTAACAGGCACATTGAAAGGTTCAACAAGAACCTTGAAGGCATGATTTTGAGCCTACCAGAAGTGGCACATACTCTTGCCAGGCCTGCTTTTTGCCTACAGGGAGGTACCAAAGAAAGGAGTTGGGTTCAGCCCCTCTGAGCTCCTGTATGGCCACCCTGTTGGGAGACTTCTCCATCTTGTGCAAGAGGGCTAGGAGCAGGCTCTTAAGAAGTCTCCCCAGGAAGTAGTTAGCTACAAGGAAAAGAAAATACCAGTTAAATATCAAATATAACTAATAATAGTGGAGCACTCAAAGTTCTTTTTTCATTAATAACTTGCTAATTGAGACGTCAAAAGAGATAAGTACATGAAGTAAGGAAGAGGGAAAGTCACACATGAACATGCTAACTAAGGAACCATATGGGTGTCCACATTCATTTGAACATTATCATCTTTGACAATGTTAATTTATTTCCATATATTAAAAGAGCACTGTACAACTCAGCAAAAACATGATTCATAGAAACACATACAAAAACCAGCAACAGACCAGATCAATTATAGAAATAAACTAAACAAATATTCTTCTAACATTTCGGTGTCAATAAAGCTCAACTATCCAATCTTTATGGCACATTGGCCAATGGTGATAAAATGAAGTTCATATGATACTGATCCAAATGTTTAGTCCTTGCTGGTCCTCAAGTGATGGAGATAAATTTTATCCTGTGTGGTAAATGACCAGTCCTCATAAATCCTCAACCAATAAAGGTGAGTTTCAGCCAATAAGATGTTGCAGCCAACACGTGTTTTGTCCCACTCAGGGACTTTATCAAGGCTGATAGGACATTAACACCAGAAAAGGAAAAACAAATGTATTTGTCATCTAGTATCTATCCACTCGTAGATATTTGTAACATCCAATTCTCAATTGATAATTACCAAATATCAAAGTCACCTTATAATCAAGTGCTATCGTCTTTATTTAAGACCACAGTGCCAAGTATACATAAAGGGAAAAGATTAAAGTGAAAGTATATTTCGACACCCATAGATTCAAAAAGGCACTTATGAAGCCTAAGAAAAAGGACCACAATGATTCATTATGTGAAACATGTTCCAGTACTAGTCTCAAAAAGTATGAAGATGAAGTAAGAAAGTGGCCACAGATTTGCATAGCAATACAGTTTCTTAGTCTTCCTTATATTCTGTTCAAGAAAAAAACACACACTCCAAGTCTCAAATTCAAAAGAGTCCAATTCTGTAAAAGAATGTTCAAAAGAATGTATTTGTATATAATATATCATGTATTTTATCTACTGTCTACAACTCAATTTATAGGTCCATACATATCACATAAACCTAATTATTAGTTTATTTGTTTGTTTTATAATATCCTGGTTTGAGTCTTTATCATCTCTTAGTTCTCCGTAGTGTGAGCTTCAGAAAACAGATGCAGCACTTCTGGAAGAATGACTCTGAGAACTTGGAAGCCGGTCAGGAGATATTGAAGGTATGACCAGAAGGTTACTCTGGTTGAGTTTCTGCCTGGCCAAAAAGTGTGAGTTATAGAGCCAGTGGAATCTACGGCACTACAAGAACACTGGTATGGGCCTTATGAGGTGAAGGAGAGAACGGGGAGGTTTACCTATCTATTGGACCTTAAGAACCCTAGGAGCCCCTTAAAGGTACTGCATGTTAATCACCTAAAATGCACTATGAAAGTTCTGAAGTCTTTATGCTCCTGGTGACATGTGATGGAGCAGAAGAGGTGAGTGAACATCTCCCTGACCTCTTTCTCCTAAGGAGCATGATGGGTCATTGGAAGGTGTCAACCTCTTCCCTTCCCTGACCTAAAATAGCAGACAGTCTGTTGCCAGTTGCTCGGGCTGTTTGCCTCTCTGTTGTCCCTAACCTTGCCTGTGTTCACTTATTTGTGCACCCATGATATTGATACAGGAAGCAGTGTGCCTGTCAAGAACAAGGTCAACAGACTATCTAATAAGGTGAGGGCTAGAATCAAGGAGGAAGTGTAAAAGATGCATGAGTTCAATCCCTGGGTATTGGCAGATTGCCCTACCTGTGGGGGCTAAGAGTCTGTATTTTCCACCCCAGTGGGCTACTTCCAATTCAGGGTGATGCCCTTTGGTCCAAAGAATGCCCCTGCCACCTTTCATAGATTAGTTGAGAATGTTCTGGCTGGGATGGAGACCTTCAGTGCTGCCTACCTAGGATGACATAGATGTCTTCAGCTCCAATTGGGAGGATCACCTGTTCTACCTCCAGGAGGTGCTTCAGGCTCTGAACCTAGCAGGATTGACTATCAAGGCCTTCAAGTGCCACACATGATAGAGGTCTGTGGTACATCTGGGACACCGGATCGATGGGGAAGGGTGCAGCACCTCCAAGGTCAAGATTGAGACTATCCTGACTTGGGAACTCTTCCAACAACTCAGACTGAAGTGAGGGCCTTCCCGTGCCTTTCTGGATATTAAAGAAGGTTTGTCAAGGAATATGGCACAATTGTTGCCTGCTTGACTGAGCTGACTTCCAAGAAGCAGCCCACAAATGTGATCTGGATGGAGGCCTGTCAGAAAGCTTTTGATACCCTCAAGAAGGCCGTGTTTATAGTAACACAGAAAGATGATGGGTGGAATGCTATACATTGTCCAACATGACCCCCAGCCACAGGTCTGGGTTAAATATATCATTTATTTGCTCAATGTGCCACTCTATTTTGGACCCAGCCATATGCAAATAATTCTTGACCCTGCTCCCCATGGGAACAGTCCAGCCCGAACTGCCAGACAAGTCCTCCCTGGACTGGAACAAAGCATCCTGAGACTGGTTTTGGAGTATCACCGCTCATCAGCCAGGCTAGCTTGCATCCAGTGGCACAGTGAACATGGGACACATGTCTGGGCATAAGCTTCCCACTTAGGAAAACTATTGCAACACATGTTTACAGCACCTGTACTCAAGCCCCCTGACTTTTTCAAAGAGTTCATAGTGAAGACATATCCTTCAGTGCGTGCCATAGGGGGTCTGCTATCACAGCTAAATGAGGAGGGCCTTCATCAGTAGGAGGGTACTCCCCAGGGAACAGAGGTGGAGTGCTATTGCAAGAGAAGCTTTTCTGTGGTGTGGGCACTGAAGATGTTGAGACCATACTTGTTTGTGACTCACTTGAACAGACCACAAGCCCCTCAGATGGCTAATGCAGATAAAGAATAAGAATCCCAAACTATTGAGGTAGTCCATCTTCCTAGAGGAAATGGACTTTACAATGGAACACCATATTGGCCCTGACCCCTCCAGTGCTGATAGTCCATCTACGTTTTTCTGCCTTAGTGATGAGAACCCCCACGAGGATGGTTAGTAGTTCTCCCCACTTTCAGATATGGGGCACATGATAGACCTGACAGCCTTTAGTGTAGTCTTTCCCTAAAACCATTTCTGTATTACCTCCAGTTTGCTAACATTTCTTTTGTTGGCATTAGCACTCTCTGCACTTTACCACTGCTAACCAGTGCTGAAGTGCTTGTACTCACTCCTTTAAACATGGTAAAATTGGCTTACATGCAACTGGAACATTTAATTTACTTATAAGTCCCTAGTAAAGCGGTACTACAAAAACCCAAGGCCTGTAAATGAAATACTAGTGTGTCTGCAGCACATATTGTGCCACCTACTCAAGAATCCCTTTAAATCCTCTCCAGAGACTGCCACTGTAGCCTGTGTGCAATATTAAACTGCTGATTCGACCTGGCAAAATAACCCTTTTTCTATCCCTAAATTTCCCTTTTAAAATGCTTATGTCACCCCTAACGGAGGACCTAAACATTCCAATGGGAAAGGTACATTGTGTTTCAATGGTTATGTTTCGAGTTGTACATTTCCTGGTAGTGAAAACTGTGAGGTTCATTTTTCACTACTGTAAGGCCTATCTGTCCCATAGTATAACATTGGATTATCTTATTATGTTCATTAGTGCTAACTTTTGATTGGGAACTATTAGAAATGTCATGTTTGGTCTCAAAAGAATTGTAAATTACAATCTTTTTTAATGGTAAAGCCAAATTGTAAGTCACATTCCAAATTGCCACTTTTAGAAAGTTGACACTTTCTTGTCTTAAACCTTTGGTATCTGCACCCTATGTCATGGGTCATGTCTTTGGATAGTTGGCAGGTAACCTTTTTGTTTTCCTTTCAGCCAGTTATACAAAGGGAGACAAGGTGTTGGCAGGATGGGCAGTCCTTCCAGGATGGGTGGGGTGGTGCTGTTCCCTGTCTCAGTTATATTTCAAAGGAGTGCCTTCAGCTTACTCACAAAGGAACTTGACACCAGCCTGATGTAACCCTGAACCACTTGGAGTCTTGGCAGGAGAAGGAAGGACATTTTCAGAACCAGATGGGAGTGATAGCTTTGAAGTTTTTCCAATTCATATGCTGGCACTAGGAATAAATACTGGACCCTCTGACCAACTCTTCATCTCACTCTTTGACCTGCGGAGGACACTCAGAAGGACTGCTTTGTGTTCCAGAGGGCTGCCCTGCTGCTTGAGACCTGTTGTTTACCTCAGAGAACTATTCTACTGCTTGAGCCCTGGCATGCCACTTGATCCCAGAAGTGCTAGAATTAATCCAAGAGCTAGTTGACTGGCCTCCCATTCTGAGGTACATATTGTGTTACAGCCAGGATTGTGTTTGTGAAGGGGAAGGACACTTGACTGCACAAAATGATGAACTGATGTTTTTTTCCTCTTTACATGTGTGCAGCAGAATGTAAAGGAAATGAAGAGGAGAAATAAAGATACTGACCCTTATTACACCTGCCCTTGGAAGACATACCATGTTGACACAATCCCATGGTTACCAGTCTTAGTAAATATGGGAATGTGCCAGAAACCATTCGATGACACTCAACCTATTGAATGCCTTCCTACGGCAGAGTAACACAAGACAGTGACTAGCCCTGCCTTTCTTTACACCATATTTATTATGCCACACATAGCCCTGCAAGGTTGCTCTGTGCGGCATGGTAAATCTCACTTGCAGTACATATGTGTAATGTGGCAATGCATTGCATACATTTTGGATGGGGTTTCAAACATTTTGCATGTAAGAGCCTTGTTTTTCTGATCAAATATGTGTCTGGTCAAATATCAGTTTTTTAGTCGCACCTGTAAATAAAAATAGATGTATGGATACATTTTATGGAATGTCTCCACTGTAAACACATGTGATATTCACTCAACATATGTTCTTCATTTGCTATACCAATGTTAGCTACTAAATAACCAAAAACAGATATGTGGCTTAGTAATATGGTTACACTTCTTAGCCCCATTTTTATTAGACTATGGCACTATAAATTAAGAGATACACCTATCTAGTTCTCACAATTATTAATCTTATTGCAATTAAATACAATGCAACTCATACATTGCCAGGGACACAGTCCTGATATAGGGCTTTCCGGATGACATCTTTTGTTATACTGAAAGAAATGTTCTAACACTGTAAATGATCACGTAAAGTTGCACTATTTCTGAATCTTTTCCAGTGCAATTTATTTTTACCCATCATTAATTAAGCCGGTTTCAATTGCCAAAGTGCTGATGGGCCACAGTAACAGTGACAGTCACCCCCACCTCCATACTGAGGATAGGGTGCATATCATTCTTTTTTTCTACACACGTCTTCCATTCTAGTCACAGCAGAGATGGGATGGGAAAATAAAAATAGGCCCTCATGCTTAGGGAGAAAACATCCTATGCATCAATCCATTTATTTTTGTATTAAGAATATTAAGCCCCACTTTTGGACTTAATTGTCCCAAAACAATAAAACGTTTGCTGTAAAACTATAATGCTGTGAGGAGAGCTACTATTCAGGGGCTGTGTGCCAGATAAGAGGCGTTGCTTAAATAAGATGGACCAGGGCACAATTTGCGAAGATCTAAATGACCCCCTAAACTGTCTGCTCTTGATTTCTTTCCGTAACTTCTTCCGTATACATTCTCTTGTGCCCTTAATAGGTTCTATACTTGGAGGGGAAGAGACCCTGCAGCAATTATCAGCTGTATCAGGTCCATGCTGCTTTCATGTATTGGCATCTGGTTGTGGGATGTGGCTTCCTATTTCAATCTTCTTTCCTTCTTTCTCGATGTCACTAAATTTCTGCTTTGTAATTGCCAGGTCATCCTCTCTAAATACAGGAGATGGATCACCATTTTAGGCTGCCTGTCTCCTTATTCCTGGTAAATTTGCCATTAGTGTAATAGATGAATGGTGACAAGTATGTTGAATAGAACATGGTGTACACACTGCTACACTGCTGATCTCAACAAATGGCCAGTATTTCACAAGCTTAGCAGGTGCTATGTCCTGGAAATTCTGACAACTGCTTTACATCTGCTAAATTCTAAATAAAGCCTAACTTTAGTTTATAGTTACTACTGGTGGTTCAATTTGAGATCAAGACTACAGATTCAGGCCCATATTTATACTTTTTGACGCAAAACTGCGCTAACGCAGTTTTGCGTAAAAAAAAATTGGCGCCGGCTATCGCCATTCTGAAGCACCATGCGGGCGCCGTATTTATTGAATGACGTTAGCCGGCGTTAGGCACCGTCTGGTGTGCGTTAAAAAAAACGACGTACACCAGGCAGCGCCGGCGTAGGGGAAAATGGAGCTTGGGCGTCAAGAAATGGGGCAAGTCTGGTTGAGGCAATTTTTTTGCCTCAACCCGATTTGTGCCATTTTTTTCACTCCCAACCCCCATTGAAATGACTCCTGTCTTAGAAAAGACAGGAGTCATGCCCCCTTGCCCAATGGCCATGCCCAGGGGACTTCTGTCCCCTGGGCATGGTCATTGGTCATAGTGGCATGTAGGGGGGCACAAATCAGGCCCCCCTATGCCACAAAAAAAAAAAAAAACACTTACCTGAACTTACCTTAATGTCCCTGGGATGGGTCCCTCCAGCCGTGGGTGTCCTCCTGGGGTGGGCAAGGGTGACAGGGGGTGTCCCTGGGGGCATGGGAGGGCACCTCTGGGCTCCTTCAGAGCCCACAGGTCCCTTAACGCCTGCCTTTTGCAGGCGCAAAAAAACGGCGCAAAAGCGTCCGTACGTCATTTTTTTTGACCCGCCCAGTCCCGGCCGTGAATTTTGCCCGGGAGTATAAATCCGACGCACATGCCTCGGAGTCGATTTTTTAGACGTGAACGCCTACCTTGCATCTCATTAACGCAAAGTAGGTGTCCACGCTAAAAAATTACGCAAACTCCATGGACTTTGGCGCTAGACGCGTCTAACGCCAAAGTATAAATATGGAGTTAGTTTTGCGTCGAAATTGCGTAAAAAAAAACGACGCAATTCTGGCGCAAACGGAGTATAAATATGCCCCTCAGTGAATTCCCAGGAGGGAAGAACTATGGACTTGGTTTTGCATTCAAAGGAGTAAAGAAAATGGAGAGAACTTGTAATTGAGAAAGTGGGAGTAAACATATCAATGTAAAGCTGGAAAGCAAGTGAAGTGAGGGGTTTAAAATTTCAGAGTAAAAAATGTGTGATATTTTAAAGAAGAAATGCAAAATTGAGATTTGATTCAGTAATGATCAACCTTATGGGGGGTATAAAACTATTTTGACATCTACAAAATGTAGAATTTAGAGATAGAGAAGCAACATTACCAACCCACAGGAGAAGATAGAGGTGATACTGATCCAGCTTGTGAGATGAGACAGAGGACAGCAACAACTACAGCATTCACCACCACCACAACGTGGCCCACAAAGGCAACGCAGAAGGCAGTAGAGGCTCTTCAGAATCAGAACAACCCTCCTTGGAATCAGGGACCAGGACATCATTAGGACCTACAGACTGAACCGACAAGCCATAATACACCTGCTGTACCACATTGAGCCACAAATCACAGCTAGCCTGCAGACCCCACACAACATACCACTTGTGACAAAGCTGATAGCTGTCTTGCAAATCCTGGCAAGTAGCTCATTCCAAACAAAGGGTGCCCTGGTTGCTGGAGTCTCACATACGTCATTCTCTTCATTCCTTGCAAAGGTGTTAGACGCTATAATCTCCCTGACACCCCACCACATCAGCTTCTCCAACACTCAGCAAAAGTAGCAGGAGACCAAACAGTGGTTCTATCAAATCCATGGCTTCACGAATGTGCTCTGTGCTATTCACTGCACCCATGTTTGGCTGGTACCACCTGCAGCAACAAAGCACTTATACCGGAATCACAAGCACACGCATTCCATAGAGGACCACCGGTGACTATTCATAAACATTTTGCCCAAGTATCCTGAGAGTGTGCCTGACGCCTTCATATTCCAGCACAGCAGGATCATTGAACAATTCCAGGATGCACAATATGGAAATGGCCTATTTGTGGGTAAGTCAGCAAACTTAGCAATATACACACAAAACACCAAGCCTGTAGGCCACACAAGACATATACCATTACATTAACACATGGCCAGGGCAATACAGATGTGCAGGAAGCACCCCATATGAACCATGCTGGAGTACAGCACAATCAGTGCACACCACAAACATATACACCCACATGTACGTAACACACACACTACTTGACAGACACACTAAGTGAAGGACAGGTACAGACATGTACCCTTTGCTAACTGAAGAACTACACAGACCACTACAAGTGCCCACAGGGTGCCTACTACATACAGTTCACTAACAGTACCCCAAACAAAGAATAGCACAGCCATGTCAATGGCATACACCATGCCCATGTCATTTAAGCTCCGTATAGGCACAGATCCCTCAAGTCATGCCGTTCAAATCAGTGCCAGACCAAACATCAAGTACCAGGCGACTGCTACCTATACCAACTACATCTCATCAACACATAGCTGACTTACCTGTAGTGTGCAGGGACATCTGCCAGACACATTGGCTCCCACTCATAGGAATACAAGATTAATGCCAATCACATACTGTAGGAGGCTGGCCTGATTTTTTGTGGGTACCTTGAGTACTTACACCTTACACCAGGTCCAGTTATCTCTTATTATTGAAATATACTAGTGTTCTAGCAGCTTAGGCAGATAGAGGTAGCTATAGTAGAGCGGCTTAGACTGAACTAGGAGACATGCAAAGCTCCTGTGATACAACTTATAGTCACACAGTACTTATACACAAGTAAAGACAATACTCAGTGTTATCAAAAATAAAGGTAGTTGTTTTGTGTGACACAGTACCAAAAATATCTTAGAGGCAATACTCCTTCCGGAGGTAAGTATTTTACACAATATATACACTAGACACCAAAATAAGGTAAGTAACTAGATATAGGATAGTGCAAATAATAGGAAATGCTATGGAATGCAAAGGGAGAAAATAGGTCTAGGGGCAACACAAACCATATACTAAGAATTTGGAATGTGAATCACGAATTCCCCTCCTACACAAGTGTAGTGTGTGCAGAATCACTTGGAGAGTAAGAATACAGTAAAGGTAAGTAAATTAACCCACAGCAGAGCCCAGAAAAGCAGGATTAAAGTACTGCAAGGTTCCATAGGACACACTACACCTCGTGATTGGAATTATTGCAAGAACCAACCAAGTCTGCAAACAACAAACAGTGGATTCCTAGACCTGAGGATCTGCAAAAGAAGGAGACCAAGTCCAGAAATCGAAAGAAGTTCCAGGAAGGACAGGTGCCCCTGCCTACCCAGAAAAGGGTGCAAAAGAAAAGTCCATGGTTGGACGAAGACTGCAGAAATGCACCCTAGGAAGATGCCAGCGGGCTCATGCATGATGAAAAGGATGTCCCATGTTGTGAAGTTGGATGCAGTAGAAAGTTGGTGCTGGATTCCCCCAACAAGCCTTGGTTCCGGCAAAATTGTGTTTTGTATCAAGATAGCACCCATAGGAGTCCCAGGACACAGGGACAAAGGAGGTGCAAAATGCTGTTGGTGCAGCACTACACAGGAAGGTCCCATGCTGCCAGAGAACAACTCAGCGAGTTGAGCGTCGCAGGATAGAGTGCTGGGGACCTGGGCCAGGCTGTGCATGAGGGAATTTTGCAAATAGTGCACAGAGGACTTAGAAGGTGAAGAATATGCGATGCACAGGGGTACTGTCGTTCTGGGGGAAGGCAAGGTCTTACCGCCTTCAAATTGTGACAGCAGGACCTCAGGACAGTCTGTGTCGATGGGGTCCAGCCTCTGTGTTCTAAGGAGCACGCTCGTCACTGTGAGAGGAGTCCAAGTGAACCGGTCGTCAACTTAGAAGGTGTCTGCGTGAGCAGGGGAGTGACTCCGTCACCCCACGGGAGATTTCTTTGGTCCTTCTGTTGCAGGGTGAAGGCAGGGAGTACTCAGAGTTAGAACACCGTGGAAACTGTTGCAGTTGCTGGATGGAGCTGAAGTTGCAGAAGAAAAGTATCCCTTGTGGATACTTTGTTGCTGTAACAGCCGTTCCTGGAGCAGGCTGCGGTTGATCCAAGGTCAGAGGATAAAGTAGTAGTTGCAGAGGATTCCTGCTGGAAACTTGCATTTAGAATCTGGGAATCCATAGTGGAGTCCCCAGGATGCATGGAATTGGCTACCCAATACCACATTTGGAATGGGGCGACAATTCCATGATCTTAGACAACTTACATGGCCATATTCGGAGTTACCATTGTGAAGCTACATGCAGGTATTGACCTATATGTAGTGCATGTGTGTAATGGCATCACCGCACTCAAAACGTCCCGGGAAATGGCCCTGAACTATGTGAGGGCACCTTTGCTAGTGGGTTAGTGTTTTGTTTTCCGCTCAACCTCCAATAAGTTAATGTAATTAACATATCATTAAGGCATGTTTTTCAGTCAATTTTTTGCAGGTAAATACTTTAAACGTTAGCACTCTCTCCTTAGTGTTGCGTGGGCAATTTGCTTGGTTTTTCGCTTAACCACTGATAATTTAATTTATGTACCATTAAGTCTCTGAGTCGGAGAGACTACGGGTCACTAGTCCGTTGTTTGTTTCTTATTCTTATTCGTCCTAGTCCGTTATTTATGTTTATGAGCTAATTTAGAGTTCTTCCGTCTCAACGTTACAGCAGCGTACTCGAAGTGTAGTTGGGACTCGATATCTTTCAACATGCAGGATATGCCATGAGCAGGTAAATTTGTGATTTCGTTTTCTGTAGCGGTTTACTATTGACATTTTTACTGATTTAAGTCCTTTTTAGGTGGCTTACCGTAGTTAGTGAGCATGTTATTTGTGTTTTCAGCTTGCCAGTTACTTTGAATTTTGTGATTACCGGCATGAAGTGTGCAGTTGGAGAAATATATATATCATAGTTATTTTACCAGACTTGAGGATCATCACTTGATAGCTTGTTAGGTACTTGTTAACTTAAGTTTTTTGGACACAGGGACTTTTTATCAAATTCTTGCCTTATTGACTCACTGGGTTATTTCTATTGGGACATTAGTGGTTATAATTAGTTGTGATTACTTCAATCGATGGGTAGTTTTATGAATTTTCATTTCTTTTTTGGGTGTTTTCCACAGTTTGGCATCCAGGTCATTTCTCACTCGCGGCCTTTTTCCCTTTTTTTCCTTTTTGGCTCTTCACTCACGGTGTATGGTGGTATGGGTTATTTACATGAATCAAATCCGTTTATTTATTTTAAGTGTTCTGTTTGATGAAATTTCAGCCCTGAAGAAGTCGTTTGGGGTAATTCCCCTGAGACGAAACATGTGTTGGCTGTTTGTTCATGAATTATTTCAACTGAGTACCGGAGAATTTGTTTATTCGATTACCTGAATTTGATGCATCCTACTGAGGAAGTTTTATTACTGTTTGGAACGCAGAACATTTATAAACAAATCACAAGGACTGGATAATACCTCAGGTACTGTACATGTATTTGTATTTCTTGTGGACTTTCGGCAACGTTGCTTATGGGATGTAATGCTTTTTGGCAGATACTTTTCGTTCATATTTCTTAATTAGTTGAGTAACTTTTGAACGAGTGCCTCACACATGCTTTGTGCCCTCACACTTAGTAACTTTGCACCTAACCTTCAGCAAGTGAAGGTTAGACATATAGGTGAATTAGAAGTTACTTAAGTGCAGTGAAAATGGCTGTGAAATAACGTGTGCGTTATTTCATGCAGGCTGCAGTGGCAGTCCTGTGAAAGGGTTTGTCTGAGCTCCTTATGGGTGGCAAAAAAAATGCTGCAGCCCATAAGTATCTCCTGGAACCCTAATGCCCTGGGTACCTATGTACCATATACAAGGGAGTTTTAAGGGGGGTCCAGTGTGCCAACTGAAATTGGTAAATGAAGTCACTAGCCTATAGTTACAAATGTAAAAGCGTAGAAAGCATAAGCACTGAGATTCTGATTAGCAGAGCCTCAGTGACACAGTCAAACACTATACAGACACACACATTAGGCCACTAACTATGAGCACTGGGGTCCTGACCAGCAGGATCCCAGTGAGACAGGCAAAAACATACTGCCACACAGGTAAAAATGGTGGTAACTTTCCAAGAAAGATGGTACTTTCCTACACATACCATATGCCAGCTATGTGATAAGTGGTACAATACCTACTGTAGTGCCATCTCACATGCACCACTTACTGACCCACAACACCATTATGTCTGTACCAGATACAATGAATGGTCCACCATGGGGCAGAGTCACTGTCAGACAGTGCAGATCATGAATGCCATAGTGGGACCCTGCAGGAGAATGCAGGACCTCACTGACCTCACATGCACTGTGCAAAGGGACACATTTGCTAAGTAGCTTTGCTCCATCCCATAGCCTGCACTGTGCATGGTTTGACAGTATAAATGCTGATTAATGTGTTTGAAGATAGGAGAGACACTGGTAGTTATGTTGATCATCCTGTAACAATGGGATACACACCCTTGGACACCTCATGGCTGTCACAAACATTAGCTGCCACTCTGGATCACCAAGGGACCTATGAAAAAGCCTACAGTGCCATGGTCATGGCCCGCACTGTATGTACAACTTTGCAGATGACCATTTCTTAATGACTTGAAGACACATTGTAAATCGGCTACCCTCCCATGCAGTATGTAGCGTGGAAGGGGCGTGCAATGAGTGTTGCTGCAGGTCTGTCACCACAAGTTATATAACATGATGATGCTGACTCAGATGTAGGTGTCACCTAAAACCTGAGACAGTGCCAAAAGAAAACACCACCCCATGGGTGCTGTTTGCAGGTTGCAATTAGGAAGTAGACTGTTCTTTGAACTCAGATGATTATGCCAGGAATGCATGCTGCATATTGCTGCACACACAGAAAGAGCCAACTGTCCATCATATGTATAGGGTGATGTCCCTTCCTGCACAGATACATCCACCTCCACAGGGCAACTAGCCAAGTACCCTGGTGCAAGGTAGGTAGTGTAGGTGCATGGCTGTATATGAGCAACTGGTGCAGGGGACCACAAAGGGTTGCATAGTAACATGTCACACATGGGGCATTCTTGCATAGTCTAAATGTTGCAGGACAGTGCAGCCAGTTTCAGAGACATTTTGGGCACTGTCACTTACCCATTTCAAAGGCCCTAAGTGTAGCACCTCATCTGCAATGACACATGTCTAAATTGATGGGATGTTCAGGTTCTGTAGTACGATCGTGTTGCCACCACATCTGACCCCACTGTTTGTGAGAATGTGTCATGTCCTCTCTAGTAATAGCACACTGATACAAAGGTGCACTACACTACACAACGCATGGTACATACATACTGACCATCAGTTAGGAATCCAAATCATATGTTTCCAACAACCCAGTGCTGTGGAGATCTTGCACAAAGCCAGGAACTCACACCATACCACAAACACATATGAATCACAACCAACTCAAAATATCAACTGCCATGACACATGACAAACCTGTTGCAAGCCTTAACAACAACTTACTCCTTTAATCTTTTGCAGCGGATCAGGGTTATGGCATACAACCATGGATAATGATCCCATTTCCCAACCCAAACACAGCAGCAGAGCATGCATATAATGAGGAACATCGGAGAACACGGACTATTGTGGAAAGGACATGTGTCATACTGAAGTCAAGATTCAGGTGCCTGGACATCACAGGAGGCAGCCTCCTATATGCCCCACACATCGTCTGCAAGATCATAATGACATGTGCTATCCTGGACAACATATGTGTGCGGATGAACGTCCCCTTTTATGAGCAGGTTGATGACCTGCCTAATAGAGGAGGAGGATGCTGGTGAAGAAAATGGGGGGAAACAGCACAGCACAGCTGCTGGGATACGACGCAGACTGCACATAGTTGAGAACTTGTTCACTTAATAATTACTGAACTCACCCTGTACATTTTGTCAATAAACACCTCACTTATTCACACAATCCAGCTCTGGTCTATTCAATCCCCACAACATATACCTCAGGAGTGTGGGTCTAAGTTCAGGGAGCAAAATACAAACACTAATCGGAAAAGTACTGTAGCTACATTACATGTAATATGTAAGATTGTACTGCTACCATCACACACATCACAAATAGCCTCATCACATGAATGTGACAACTGAAGGACACAATCTATGGACCACAACATATGAATTACATCCACGTTGGCAACTTGTACAACAATAGCTCATCACACACAACTACAACATGTCCAAATAGAAGTTAAACAAGGGTCCCACACATGAGGCAGTGGATGTCAAAATGTGGTAAGACAGTAATGTTTGAACAGACCGCTGTCACATCTCAGTGTGAGAGTTGCAATGGCTACATGGAGCATGTGTGATAAGGGGGGGACATCATTGGTAACAATGCTCATCATGATTAGCCCAGGTATGATAAGCAATGGAAAAATTTGGGCCTGTGCAGTACATCCATGGTAATCAGTCCTGCCATGGGGGCCAATCCTAACACAGGGTACACATGAGCTCACACTTTGCATGGACACGTCTCTGGAATGCACATCAGAGTGGATGAGAGCAGATGCAGCAAGGGCTGCAGGTCCACCACACAAAAACAACAACCATTGCTAAATGTAATGAATTTAATTAAACATTTGTGGACAAACATAATATGGGTGGAATGTAGGCAGATTGTGTCAATCACAGTATGTACCAAATATGTACACATGCCAGACTTCTGTGTGGTGCACACACAAGTCATCATAAACTCAAGATCTACATATGGAGACAGTTGTCGGGTTAGATTACCTAGATAGCATTCATTAGCCATCATCAACAATGCCCAAGCTGTGTATGTCATCTTAAATGTTATGCTCCATAAGACAACTACACACATCACAGAAGTAAACACAATTCCCAATAACATACCAGAACTGTTGCATAGTACTGGCTGCCATACATATATGGATACACTGTTGTTACACATACATACTTATGCACGACGTGTACATATTTGCATGCTGTTGACTCTGTAACATACACATCTGTGTAACAGACCAATCACACCCAAATCACATTCTTGCATAGACAACCACATGTGGCCATACACAATATGCCACACTGAAGCACAGCCCATTCCATTTGTATGTTAAAACAGGGTGCATCCATAGACAATGGAACTAAATCACTCAATAAGGAATAGAGTAAAAACAAAATTGACTCAAATGCATCAAAAACATTCTTAAACGCAAAGTATATGACCCATGGGCCCTTAGTGTGAATTCCAAATTCGAACTCCTCTCAATGCTGATTTTCTGCTAATTTGACGCATTAAGGTAATGTGCCAAAAAAAAACACACTTAGGTCATGGTTCTAAAATTTTCATACAAATATCACAAGCGTCAAATAAATACATGCATAACAGAAAACATGACGCACGGAGACAGGAAGTGATGTAGTAGGAAATCCTGTTTTCTGGCATGGTACAGTGGGTGTACTTTCAATTTCTCTGTACAGTCTGCGCCTCTTTTGACAGTGTGGTTGTGTCCTGGAGTTGGTGGTGTGTTATTGCTCAGTATTGTATCTTGTGGTGTCCCTGCTGTTGTGTTTTTCATATTTTTGACTGTACTTTGTCCCATTGTCACTAAATTTGTGTGTTTATTGTGTCCATCATCGTACTTGTACTGTGGGGTGTCTGTCCGGAATAGTTGATAAGTTGGATTAGTTGGGATTCATTTTTGGGCCATAAGTTTCCTTTATAGTATTTGTTTTAATTTTTATATTTTTTGTCAACCTGTACCTGGTAGATATGTCTGGTAGGGAGAGTTTGACACGGATGGGAGAGGAGGAACTGGGAGGCTTTGTGTGGCTGGTAGCCACTACCTGCCATTAATGTTGGAGAAGTGGGGCTGTATAATCCAAGGTTACTGGTCGGAGGCGAGGCGGCTGCAGTGGGGCAAGGTGCTCCACCACCTGAAGAGGGTGTTTTGCAGCACACACTAGGAACACCAGCTGAAGCATCGCTGGCCAGATCTGGTGGCCAGGGAAAATGATATGCTTGACGTTCTTGGTGTGGGGATCGGTGGCCCTGTTGGTGAGTCTACCATTGGTATACTATTTATTGTTCACTGCTCTTGAATGACAGTAGCAGATGTGTTGGAGTGCTGCATGCAATGATTGTGAACAGGTTGCATTCAACCAGAATGAAGTGAAACTGCGCCAGTCTAGACATGGAGTTCACATATCCTACCATTTTACCAATGCAGGTCAGATGTTTGGTGAGTCATGCACAACCATCACTAAGTCTCACATTTCAGGGGTCATGGCAACACCTGTGCCCCGACATGGTGTGATGTATGATACGCCAACACACCGCCAGCATACCATATTGAACTGGAATGTGTCAACAAAGTAGGGCAATCCATGTATAGCGCTACATTGTCATCTTTTCACACACATGATCCCTGCCATTAAGTTTGCAAAGGGTGTTTACCTGCCTTTGTGGGCACTGGCAATGGGGCATTTGACACCATCAGACAACTTTGCCACATCAGTCATGGACTACTCAAAGCATGATCACTGCAGACTAATAATTGAGCCGAATTTACATCACAAAGTGCCTCTGGGTGCCTTGCAGGACAAGCCAGAATATGTGAGTCAATTGTCTTGCAGAGCACCAGAGTAGTGTCATGTATTTGTCACCCAACTCCGCCTCATATCATGGAGTTCCATATTCTATAGATTGCCACATATGGTTGTTGCAGGGTGTAACACTACATGAGTCTCAGGCCCAGTCTAAGTGTGCAGATGTTTGGCTCTCACTCACCTGAGTGTCAGAGTCATTGTGAGTTTGCAGTGGTGTGTCTTTTGTACTGTTTTACACCAGGATAACTAGCTCACTCCTCTAAAATAGTACACACTGTAATATGTTGTCCATTAGTAGTGACTGTGATATGACACTAAGCATAGTTTTCCATCCATATTTTACGGGTGGACCTGCCCCCTGCACCATCGGTGAAGTGGCATGATTTGAGGACCCAGATGTATCCATTAAGTGTGACTATGTCTGTCCTGTGTAGTAATTGAAGGTTTGGTGTGAGTTAGTCATGAATGTTGTACACAATGCTTGAAGTGATGAGCTGTCAAATGATAAGAAATCAAAGTAGGCTGGATGGTGACATTGTGTCCCACTTAAGGGTTCCCCATGCACGAGCATAGAGTCATAGCTTGTGAGGCATGTGGTGCTCATGGGCAGCATTTTGTAAACAAGGTGATGACAAGCCACATGTAGGCCCATATGTGACTATGAAGTGCACCGCTGTGAGAACATTGGCACTGGGACACACCGTCATGCTCACAACACAGTGATGCACCATTTTGAACACAAGTTGGTGCATCCTTGTTATGTAATATATATATAGGACTGGGTGGGCAATTATCCCCCAGCTTGGTGCTCCATATTTTGTACTCCATTTACGTGACACCTATGTGGAATATAATAGGCGTGCATGCAGCTCAAGGCAAGATGTGTGCTGGCATGGATATAGGTGGGTAAGGAATAATATTGGCAGATCAGGTATTGATGGGTGTCTACACCTGGACACATGAATGTAGATGTGATAGACCAATGAATACTATCGTCCTAGTTGGCAGCCCTCCTAACATGTGGTCCACTCCCTGACTTCATTTATGAGCGAGCATGCCTTGGTGGATGACCTGGACAGTTGAGATGATGGATTGCATGGCCATCCCCCCTGAGTCACAGGGGGAGAGGAACAAACAAATTTGTGGGTAGATGTGATGCTCACAGTGTAGGTGACAGTCATATGGATCTGGCTTGCATGTGTACCTATCAACATTGACTGCTTATGGTTACCAACTGCATCCCATACTCCCAATAACATATTCAAATTACTGTTGAAGTATGGTTGAAAATTGATACAGATGATGAGGAATATTGGCCCTGATCTATGTGAAGTTGACACTGCCTTTGCATTTGCACTCATGGCACACAATCAATGCATACATAATTTAGTTTGGTTCCAAATCTTATTGTTCATCGCTTGGTGTCAATGAAATGATGCTAAGGCAGCATTGTCTTTGTATTTATCTGGGCCATTGTTTTATCCGGAATGTGATTTGGAGTGCATGTGCAATTAGATGTAGAGTGTAAGCTAATGCTCTGTAGATACTCCACACAATGCTGACACTGATGATTGCTTGTCTCAATTTAACAGCTGCCAACATGAACAATGATGAACTGCAGGCATTTCAGAAGAGGGCAGTCTGCTATAGGCACATCCTGGCAGTGGAATCTGGGTTCCGGATGATGGCACGATGCTATTGCATGGAGCAATTCACCAGGGAATGGAGACCATTCACCCTAGGGGACCCACACTGCCCACACCGAGAGGACTAAGCTCCACAGCTGTGCAGGGGGGCAGAGCTGCCACCATCACTACAGCCCAAGCTGCTTCACTATCAACATCTGTGCCGCAGCCCACCCCACCTGCTGCCAAGGACATGAATGTTATGAAGGAGCTACAGAAGGATGTAAAACTGCTCCTTAAAAAGTTGGACCGTCTGGAGAAGAAGGTAGAGAAAAACACTAACAGACTGAAATTCATAAAAAAAACCTCAAGAGGGCCAATCTGTAATTGGACTATTGACTGTCACCCCCAGTTCTGTCCCCTTCCTCCTCATTTGTTTTAATGTTTTATAGTGGGTGTTTTGGGAGTTAGTGTCAGGTTAGATTAGGTTAGTAGTTTAGTTAGGATAAGTAGGTTTGGGGAGTGGGTTTTCTACTTTCTACATGTTACTTTGTGGGTGGGGGTAATGTTGGTGCATTTATGTGTTGTATTAAAAAAAAGTTACAAAATCTAAATATATAG
The DNA here is from genome assembly GCF_031143425.1 of Pleurodeles waltl. Lineage (NCBI taxonomy): Eukaryota > Metazoa > Chordata > Amphibia > Caudata > Salamandridae > Pleurodeles > Pleurodeles waltl. The sequence continues at coordinate 1,300,782,524 of NC_090445.1, forward strand.
TATTAAAAAAAGTATACATATATATATGTATATTTGTTTAGATATAGGTAGAACATGCGTAGTTTAGTATATGTTGTCCTGCATCTGACTCATAATATAAGGGTGTGGGGAGCCAATGATTAGAGTGTATTGTTCAATGTTTTAGGTAAGTGTAGCATAGGGTAGTTAGGCTCAGGTGTTGGTTATGTAGGTTATGTATAGTTAGGATAGGTTAGGTTAGATTCGGATAGGTGTTCTTCATTCTTTTTAGTTTCGTTTACTTCTAATTTAAAATATTTGGGTACTCCCTTACTTCTTGTGTCATATGCTTGGGTCTCAGGGTCTTCCCATGAGTGTACAGTGAAAATTGGGTGTTGGCCTAGAGATTCCATCCTGCTTCCAAATCCCTCTCTTGACATGTTCGTCACCTTCTCACAACTGAGCTGCCACATTGGCAGCTACAACACATCTATTTATCTATGCATATGCCATCCAGTATAACCACCACTCGAGGTGACTATGTTAACTTTGTATTGGACAGGTAGGTGTGGTTATTCAGCTGTCATTGTTTGGGTCCTGTGTAGGAATGTTGGGCACTGTGGGGCATCTGACAACAGCCTACATTTCATATCTATCCTGCTAAACTGACCAGTGCCAATTACAGATGAGGTTAAGTACCTCTGTTTCACACCAACATGTTCTACTGGTACTCCCAGCTGACGATATTGCCTGAGAACTGTATCACAGCCATTCCTGCCATATGTAGTGGGTGAAGCATACATGTGTTCAACATTTTTTGACATACGCAGTGAATTGCTTGTAGGGGATGAGACCAGCACCAACGTTCATCATGTATAAGTACCTTATGCATAAATATGTGACCCGATATTCCTGCACTCTTGTACTGACACTCTTTGACTAAAGACATGTTACACACATCACAATTCCTAAGCATAGTAGATGTGTCACAATACACAAAGACTTGCTGGTTGAGCAGATTATCTTTATTTACAAGCGTCAGAGTGCAATTGTTACAATGTCCAGATCTGTGACCCCATCAATGAAATCCATCCAAATGTGACACAACACAAGTCCAGGGTTGGGGACATGTAATGGGACATGCTTGGGTAAAGTGGGATCCTGCTAGCCAGTACCCCAGTGCTCATAGTTTGTGGCCTGAATGTGTGTACCTGTGTAGTTGCTAAGGGCCAGATGTACCAAAGGATTTTACCCATTCTATGTCTATGGGAAAATGCTTTAGTACATATGGCCTTAACTGTGTCACTGAGGCTCTGCTAACCAGAACCTCAGTGCTTATGCTCTCTCTGCCTACAAAATTGTCACTATAGGCTAGTGACCATTTTTACCAATTCTAATTGGCACACTGGAACACCCTTATAATTCCCTAGTATATGGTACCTAGGTACCCAGGGTATTGGGGTTCCAGGAGATCCCTATGGGCTGCAGCATTTCCTTTGCCACCCATAGGGAGCTCAGACAAATCTTACACTGGACTACCACTGCAGCCTGAGTGAAATAACGCACATGTTATTCACAGCCATTTTACACTGCACTTAAGTAACTTAAAAGTCACCTATATATCTAACCCTCATTTGCTGAAGGTTAGGTGCAAAGTTACTAAGTGTAAGTGCACCCTTGCACTAGCAAAGGTGTCCCCACATAGTTCAAGGCAGTTTCCCCAGACTTTGTGAGTGCGGGGACACCATTACACACGTGCACTACATATAGGTCAATACCTATATGTAGGTTCACAATAGTAACTCCGAATATGGCCATGTAACATGTCTAAGAGCATGGAATTGTCTCCCCATGCCAAATCTGGTATTGGGTGCCAATCCAATGTATCCCTGGGGCTGCACGATGGACCCCGTTTACTGCCAAACCAGCTCTCTGGGGTTTTCTCTGCAGCTACCGCTGCTGCCACCCCACAGACAGGGTTCCGCCCTCCTGGGGTCTGGGCATCCAAGTCTCAGGAAGGCAGAACAAAGAATTTCCTCTGAGAGTGGGTGTTACACCCTCTCCCTTTGGAAATAGGTGTTAAGGGCTGGGGAGGAGTAGCCTCCTTCCAAAAGCCAGTCTACACCGGATTAGGGAAACCCCAGTCCCTGCTCTGGGGCGAAACTAGACAAAGGAAAGGGGTGGTGCCCAGAGCTCCTCCAGTGTGTCCCAGACCTCTGCCATCTTGAATCCACAGGTGTGAGGGCACTCTGGAGGCCTCTGAGTGGCCAGTGCCAGCCGGTGATGTCAGAGACCCCTCCTGATAGGTGCTTACCTGACTAGGTGGCCAATCCTCCTCTGAGGGCTATTTAGGGTCTCGCCTTTGGAGGAGATAAGTCCTTGCCTCCCCTGTGTACTGCGTGAACTGCAGCTGTTATGGCTTCTGTGCCCTTTTGCAAGGAATCCTTCATGCACAGCCTAGCCCAGGTCCCCAGCACCCCGTCCGGCATTGCTCAACTCACTAAGTTGACCACAGGCTTCGTGGGACCCTCCTTTGTAGTGTTGAGATGGCTGCCATGCTCAGCTTTCTTGAACCCGTGTTCAAGTACTTCTGCGGGTACTGCCTTCTTGTGCATTTGCTCTCTACATTGCTGAGAGCCCCCTCTGTCCCCTCTTGCAAGTGGGGACCTCCTGGTCCATCCTGGGCCCGGGCAGCACCCTTTATCTTCAACTGCAACCTTTGCAGCTAGCAAGGCTTGTTTCCAGTCTTTCTCCAAAGAAACAATGCTGCACCCTCCAGCACTCTGTGGGACATCTTCTGCATGAAGGAGAAGTTCCTGGCACCTTTCAATTTTGCAGAATCTTCAGCTTCTTCCAACTGGAGGCAGCCATTTTACAACTTCATCTGGGGTTAGGTGGGCCCCTGTCCCCCTGGACACTTGCGTGACTCTTGGACTTGGTCCCCTTCCTTTACAGGTCTTTTGGTCCAGGAATCCGTCTTCAGTGCTTTGCAGTCTGTTGTGGTCTTTGCAAAATCTCCTATCACGACTTTAGTGTGTTTCTGGGGAAGTAGTATCACTATACTCCTACTTTTCAGGGTCTTGGGGTGGGCACCCTTAGTGTTTTCTTACACTCCCACCGACCCTCTACACACTACACTAGGCCAAGTGTCCCTAAGTGGTTCGCATTCCACTCTCTTAGTACATGGTTTGTGTTGCCCATAGGCTTATTGCATCCTATTGTATTCTACAGTGTTTGCGCTACTTTTCTAACTGTTTACTTACCTGATTTTGGTTTGTGTTTCTTATGATACAGTACCTATAAGTGGTATGGTAGGAGCTTTGAATGTCTCCTAGTTCAGCCTAAGCTGCTCTGCTATAGCTACCTCTATCAGCCTAAGCTGCTAGAACACTACTCATCTACTAATAAGGGATAACTGGGTACCAATGGTTCTTACACCTTATGCCAGGTCCAGTTATCCCTTATTAGCAGATTAGTAGTGTTCTAGCAGCTTAGGCTAATAGAGGTAGCTATAGCAGATCAGCTTAGGCTGAACTAGGAGACATTCAAAGCTCCTACTATATCACTGATATCATATAGGTACTATATCATAAGAAAAACAATACTCATAGTTACTAAAAATAAAGGTACTTTATTTTAGTGACAATGTGCCAAAAATATCTCAGAGGATATACTCCCTTAGGAGGTAAGTAAAATACACAAAATATACACAGAAAACCAAATCAGGAAAGTAACACAGTCAGAAAGTAGTGTAAACCCTGTAGAACACAAAAGGATGCAATAGGCCTAAGGGCAACACAAACCATATACTAAACAACGTGGAATGCGAACCACAAATGGACCCCTAGGCTAGAGTAGTGTGTAGAGGGTCACTGGGAATGTAAGAAAACACTAAGGGTGTCCAAGATACCCCACCCCAAGACACTGGAAAGTAGGAGTAAAGTACTACTATTTCCCCAGAAACACACTAAAGTTGTGATAGAGGATTTTGCAAAGACCATAACAGACTGCAAAGCACTGAAGATGGATTCCTGGACCTAAGGACCTGCAAAGGAAGGGGACCAAGTCCAAGAGTCACGAAAGTGTCCGGGGGGGCAGGAGCCCACTAAACCATGGTTGAAGGTGCAAAATGGCTGTCTCTGGATGGAAGAAGCTGAAAATTCTGCAACAAAGAAAGGTTCTAGGAACTTCTGCTTCATGCAGAAGATGTCCCACGGAGTGCTGAAGGATGCAGAGTTGCTTCCTAGGCAAAATACCACAAACAAGCCTTGCTAGCTGCAAGAGTTCGGTTGAAGAAAAAGGGTGCTGACTAGGCCCAGGAAGGATCTGGATGTCACCATTTGGGAGAGGAGACAGAGGGGGCCCTCAGCAACATAGAGAGCCCACGCACAAGAAGGTAGCACCCACAGAAGTCCTTGAACACAGGTTCAAGAAGTCTGAACATGGCATTCATCTCAATACTGCAAAAGAGGGTATCACGACACCAGAGATCAACTCAAGGAGCTGAGCATTGCAGGACAGAGTGCTGGGGACATAGGCTTGTCTGTGCATGAAGGATTTAATAGAGATGTGCACAGAAGCCCTGGTAGCTGCAGTTCTCGCGATGCACAAGATTACTGTCCTCCAAATTTGGACAGTTTGACCACTGGACAGTTCGGGTAACTTGGGTCTACACACTGTTGCTGCCACCCCACAGACAGGGTTCTGCCCTCCTGGTGTCTCGGCAGCCAAGTCCCAGGAAGGCAGAACAAAAAATTTCCTCTGAGAGAAGGTGTAACACCCTCTCCCTTAGGAAATAGGTATTAAAGGCTGGGGAGGGGTAGCCTCCCCCAGCCTCTGGAAATGCACAGATGGTGCCCTCCTTGCAAAGCCAGTCTATACCCGTTCAGGGACCCCTATCCCTGCTCTGGCAGAAAACTGGGCAAAAGAAAGGGGAGTGACCACTCCCTTGCCCATCACCACCCCAAGGGTGGTGCCCAGAACTCTTCCAGTGTGTGCCAGAATTCAGCCATCTTGTTTTCCAAGGTGTGGGGATACTCTGGAGGCCTCTGACTGGCCAGTGCCAGCAGGTAACGTCAGAGACCCCTCCTGATAGGTCCATACCTGATAAGGCAGCCAATCCCCCTCTCAGGGCTATTTAGGGTCTCTCCTGTGGTGTCTCTTCAGATTTTACTTGCAAGTTTCCAGGAGGAAGCCTCTGCAACTACTACTTCATCCTCTGACCTCGGATAAACCACAGACTGCTCCAGGAACCGCTGTAACAGTAACAAAATATCCAGAAGGGGCATGTATCCTCTGCAACTTCAGCTCCAGCCAGCAACTGCAACAGTTTCCATGGTGTGCACGCTCTGGGGACTCCCTGTCTTCACACTGCACCAGCAGGACCATAAAAATCTCCCATGGACTGATGGAGTCACTCTCCCGTTGAAGCAGGTACCTTCCAAGTCGTTCTCTTGGACTCATCTCCTGGAGACGAGCATGCTCCTTGGAACACAGAGGGTGGACCCCTTCGACACAGACTGTCCTGAGGTCCTGCTGTCCCAATTTGGAGAAGGTAAGACCTAGCCTTCCCCAAGAATGACAGTACCCCTGTGCACCATGTCTTCTTCACCTTCTGCAGCCTCTGTGCACTCTTTCCAAAATTCCTTCATGCACAGCTTGGCCCAGGTCCCAAAAACTCTACCCTGTGACGCTCAACTCACTGAGTTTTTCTCCGGTGGCGTGGGACCTTCCTTTGAAGTGCTGCACCAACTGCATTTTGCACCTCCTTTGTCCCTGTGTCCTGGGATTCCCGGGGGTGCTATCTGGTGTTCTGAGGGCTGTCTGAAGAGCTGAGAGCCCCCTCTTCCTCCTCACACAGAGTTGAGGCCCCCTCGTCCCTCCTGAGTCCAGATAGTGCCATTTTGATGCAAAACACAACTTTGCCAGAACCAAGGCTTGTTGGAGAAATCCAGCACCAAAACTCACCTGCATCCAACTTTTCTTTGTGGGACATCCAGTGCATCATGCAGAAACATGGTGACATCTTCCTTGGGTGCATTTCTGTAGTCTTCGTCCAACTGGGGTCTCTTCTTTTGCACTCTCTTCTGGGTTGGCAGGGGCTCCTGTCCTTCCTGGAACTCCTTTTGACTTCTGGACTTGGTCTCCTTCCTTTGCAAGTCTTCAGGTCCAGGAATACACCATTTGTTGTTTGCTGTCTTGCTTGGTAATTGCAATAACTCTAATCACAAATTGTAGTGTGTCCTATGGAAACTTGCAGTACTTACTCCTGCTTTTCTGGGCTCTGGGGTGGGGTAATTTTCTTACCCTTACTCTATTCTTACTCTCCCAGCGATTCTCTACACACTTCACTTGTCTAGGAGGGAATTCGTGGTTCGAATTCCACTTTTTTAGTATATGGTTTTTGTTGCCCCAGACCTATTTTCTCCCTTTCCATTCTATAGCATTTCCTATTGTTTGCACTATCCTATGTCTAATTACTTACCTTATTTTGGTGTCTAGTGTATATATTGTGTATAATACTTACCTCCAGAAGGAGTATTGCCTCTAAGATATTTTTGGCCTTGTGTCACCCAAATAAACTACCATATTTTTGATAAAAATGTGTATTGTCTTTACTTGTGTGTAAGTACAGTGTAATTATAAGAGGTATTGCAGCAGCTTTGCCTGTCTCCTAGTTCAGGCTAAGCTGCTCTGCTATTTCTCCCTTTACCAGCCTAAGCTGCTAGAACACCACTCCAATTCACTAATAAGGGATGACTGGACCTGGTGGTGCAGCAGTGTGATAAGCACGTGGAGTTGCTTTACCACTTTGTTACTAGTGCTTTTCACAAGAAGAGCTTGTTCCAATACTTAGAGCTATTTAGAATATATGCCGAGAAGTAATTTCTAACTTTCTAAAAAGTTATTTCAACTTTGCAAAAGCTTTACAAAGTTTTTTCAAAAGTTTTCTTCTTTTCTCTTAAAAGTTAGCTCTATTTATCTACTAACGTTTTACTCACTTTCCTAATCTTTTTCTCTTTCAATATGTCTTCTGTAGAAGCTACCCCTAGAGTTGTAAAAACTACCTATGAGAATTTAAACTTTTAAAGTTTGAGGGGTCTCTGTATTGAAAGAAGTTTAGGGATTGGGATAAACCCAATAAGAAGTTCCTCTTAAATCATCTCCTACAAGATGACCAGGGACTCAGCGCTTGGCAAGATCAGACAGAGGGGGGAGTAGAGGAAGATTCCAACCAGGCAGGCTCAGAGGAGCACACTGATAATCCTGGGGAGGATCCTTCCACTAATCTTTCTGTTAACGGGTCCCCTAGTACAACTAGGAGTAGGAAGGGTTCACACACTAGTAGGGCTACCTTCAAACCTAGAGTGACTACAGCTAGGGAAAGATCAGCCTCTGCACATTCCTATGTTACTTCTGTCTCAGAAGTATCCCACAATTCTAACCCTGAAGACCAGTTCCTAGATACGGAACTTAGAAAGCTGAGGTTAGAGGAGGCCAGACTGAGGCTACAGCAGCAGCAGTTGGCCTAAGACAGGGAATCCCTGGCTGTGGGAAAAGGAAAGGCAGGGTTTGGGGTTAGTTCCTCATGGTGGCAGTGTAGTGTAGCCATTTTTAATATAGCTTCATGCACGTTAGTTTAACATACTAGGCCACTGTGCACTTTGCCCTAAATACATTTTATTTAGCCTCATACTGTTATTTTATAATAACCAGTTTTACGGTCTTGTTTTAATTTCCTCTCATCACACTGTTTAGTTTAGTTCAGCACTGTTTTCTCAAATAATGAATTCTTGATCGCCCTGTGCTTCAGTTAGGGCTACAGTCTGGTACATTGCCGGTAAGCGTGGTAGAAGTTTAGTCTCCAGTATTCGTAGAAAATACACATCCTTATGTAGGGAAATTTTCTTAGAACATCTGCGTGTTAGTTATAAAAACACTTCCTAGTCCTAGTACACGTCAGAGAGAGATTCCGGCCAGGAACCTACAACTAGATGCTGACTGCCCTGTTGCAGATGCTGATGCAGATTACAGGCCTTTGCTCAGGTATGAGAGTTGATGTCCTAACGGGAACCTGAAAGGCAGGCTTAGAGCTTCACATGCTGTGCTCGAAATATAACTTAGAGAGAACATAACCTAGCGGCACTATGATAGCTTTATTCTTGTGCTTCACTCTCATCGTTACTATTTTAATCCTACTGTGTTGTGTAGTTCTGGTTGTTGCAGCTCACGCTTTGTTATCTAAAATGCAGTTGTTTTATTAAACTAATCTTGAAAACTTAAACTGCCTTTGTCATTTCTATGTGAGACCATACTGTGAATGAGAGAACTGGTTGGGACCTGAGTGACCACGACTTCCCTGGGAAGTGCTAAGATGTCATGCGCTCGGCTGCCCAATTGTCTCTTCCCTTTGGGAGAGATGAGGCAGTGCTAGTTAGCTGGAGCAAAACCCGGATTTAGAGTGACAAGGGTCCTCCACCGTGGGTCAGACTTAGTCCCCCACACTGTGAACGATCTTGCCGCTCAAAATCCAGTAGTCTCATTAGGATAATGAGAGCCTACGCGACAGTAGCAGCAGTTCCAGGAATTCTAATGTTAGGGAACCCTCATTTGATTCCAGAAATCTGATTAAAGTTGTCCCTCCTTACAAGGATGGGGATAACATATACAAGTGTTTTGCTGCACTTGAGAGAGCCTGTAAAGTACAGAGGGTCCCTCAAGTTCAGTGGGCTGCTATTCTGTGGCTATCTTTCCCTGGCAAGGGGAGAGACAGACTCCTTATTGTCAGGGAAGATGATGCAGAAAACTACCACATTCTTAAAAGTGCACTCTTAGATGGTCTGGGCTTAACCACTGAGGATAAACAGGATAAAGTTCAGAGAGACCAGAAAGGAGTCATCACAGGATTGAACAGATTTTGTAGACTGTTCAGTGAAGGCCCTAGAAGGTTGTTTAAATGGCAGTAAGGTGACTGACTATGAGAACGCCTATATAATTTAATTCTGAGAGAGCATATGTTGAATAATTGTGTGTCTGACTTGTTGCATCATCATCTTGTGGACTCAGATTTGACCTCTCCCCAAGAATTGGGAAAGAAGGCATACAAATGGGTCAGAACAAGGGTGAACAGAAGAGTACATAGAGGGAGTGACAAGGACAGCAAGAAGAAGGATGGTAAGTCACATGACAAGGGTGGGGACAAAGATAACAAATCTTCTGAGTCTTCATCAAGCCCACAAAAATCCTCTGGGGGTGGTGGGTCCAAATCCTCTTCACACATTCATAAAAAGCCATGGTGTTATCTCTGTAAAACCAAAGGTCATTGGGAAAGTGACCCCACTTGTCCAAAAAGAAACACCAAACCTCTCACCACCTCAACACCTACTGCTTCCACTAGTGCTCCTAGTAATAGCAGTGGTGGTGGGAAGAGCACTACTAATAGCCAGTCAAAGGGTGTAGCTGGGCTCACCATTAGTAATGTAGTTGGGGGTTGGTCTAGTTAGGAAGATCACTGAGGCTGTTTTAGTCTCTGATGGTGGCATTGACTTTGCCACCTTGGTTGCTTGTCCCCTTAATATGGATAAGTACAAGCAACTACCCCTGATTAATGGTGTTCAGGTTGAGGCCTACAGGGACACAGGTGCCAGTGTGACTATGGTGATGGAGAAACTGGTTGCCCCTGAGCAGCACCTACTTGGTCATCAGTACCAAGTGACAGACTCCCATAACAACACTGTTAGCCACCCCATGGTTGTTGTGAATTGCAACTGGGGGGTACTGGTCCAAAGAAAGTTGTGGTAGCCACTGACGTACCTGTAGAATGTCTACTAGGCAATGATTTAGAGACTTCAGCTTTGGCTGAAATGGAGTTGGAGGCCCATGCAGCAGTGCTGGGCCTTCCTGTGCATATCTTTGCTCTTACCATGGCTCAGGCCAAGGTTCAAAGAGGACAGGGAAACTTGGATCCTCGAACAATGGACCAAGTGCTTCCAAAAACTAGGGGTAGAAAGGGCAAACCCTTGTCCACTATCCCTCCCGCTCCAGATGATTCCCCTTTTGACGAAGAGGAATCCTCTCCCTGTGCAGAACCAACACCACAGGACCTAGAAGCTTATACAACTGAGCTTTTGCGTGCAGGGGGGCCTGCCAGGGAGGAACTGAGTATGGCACAGCAAACCTGTCCCACACTGGAGGGTATCAGACAGCAAGCTGTCAAACAGCAGAATGAGGATGTCAATGAGAGCCACAGAGTTTACTGGGAGAATAATCTTGTCTACAATGAAGCAAGGGACCCTACAACTGGTGCCACCAGGAGACTGGTCATCTCCCTTCAGTACAGGGAATTCCTCCTAACTCTAGCTCATGACATTCCCTTGGCTGGGCATTTAGGCCAGAGTAAAACATGCAACAGACTTGTTCCACATTTTCACTGGCCCCATATGTCAGAAGACACAAAGGGGTTTTGGCACTCCTATGTCACCTGCCAAGCCAGTGGCAATACTGGTGGCACCCCAAAGGCCCCCTTAATTCCACTGCCAGTGGATGGGGTGCCCTTTTGAAGGGTAGGGGTTGATATTGTTGGCGCCCTTAACCCTCCAACAGCTTCTGGCAATAGACGTATTCTTGTGGTGGTGGACCATGCCACAAGGTATCCAGACGCTTTCCCCTTAAGGACCACTCCAGCACCTGCAGTGGCAAAAGCCCTCCTGGGAATCTTTTCCAGGGTGTGTTTCCCTAAGGAAGCTGATAGAGGTAGTAACTTCGGGCATATTTATACTCTGTTTGCGCCGGAATTGCGTCATTTTTTTTTTTACGCAATTCCGACGCAAAACTAACTCCATATTTATACTTTGGCGTTAGACGCGTCTAGCGCCAAAGTCCATGGGGTTTGCGTCATTTTTTAGCGTGGACACCTGCTTTGCGTTAATGAGATGCAAGGTAGGCGTTTCAGTCTAAAAAATTGACTCCGAGGCATGTGCGCCGTATTTACACTCCCGGGCAAAATTCACGCCCGGGAGTGGGCGGGTCAAAAAATATAACGTACGGCCGCTTTTGCGCCATTTTTTAGTGCCTGGACAAGGCAGGCGTTAAGGGACCTGTGGGCTCGGAAGGAGTCCAGAGGTGCCCTCCCATGCCCCCAGGGACACCCCCTGTCACCCTTGCCCACCCCAGGAGGACACCCAAGGCTGGAGGGACCCATCCCAGGGAACTTAAGGTAAGTTCCGGTAAGTATTTTTATTTTATTTGTTTTGTGGCATAGGGGGGCCTAATTTGTTCCCCCCTACATGCCACTATGCCCAATGACCATGCCCAGGGACAGAAGTCCCCTGGGCATGGCCATTGGGCAAGGGGGCATGACTCCTGTCTTTGCTAAGACAGGAGTCATTTCTATGGGAGTTGGGAGTCGAAAAAAATGGCTCAAATCGGGTTGAGGCGAAAAATTTGCCTCAGCCTGACTTGCACCATTTTTTGACGCCCAAGCTCCATATCCCCCTACGCCGGCGCTGCCTGGTGTACGTCGTTTTTTTCCACCCACACCAGGCAGCGGCGGCGGCTAATGCCGGCTAACGTCATTGATTAAATACGGCGCCTGCATGGCGCTTCAGAATGCCGTTAGCCGGCGCAAATTGTTTTGACGCAAAACTGCGTTAGCGCAGTTTTGCGTCAAAAAGTATAAATATGGCCCTTCATGTCTGCATACCTCAAGGCAATTTGGAAGGAGTGTGGTGTTACCTTCAAGTTAACCACCCCTTATCATCCACAAACTAATGGAATGGTTGAGAGGTTTAATAAAACTCTCAAAGGCATGATCATGGGACTCTTTGAGAAACTCAGAAGGAGATGGGATGTTCTCTTGCCATACCTCCTTTTCGCCTACAGTGAGGTACCCCAAAAAGGAGTGGGCTACAGCCCCTTTGAACTCCTATTTAGTCACCCTGTAAGAGGTCCCCTTGCTCTTGTTAAGAAGGGTTGGGAACAACCTTTAAAACATCCAGAGCAGGAAATCGTGGACTATGTACTTGGCCTAAGATCTAGAATGGCTGAGTACATGAAAAAGGCCACTAAAAACCTTCAGGCCAGCCAGGAGCTCCAAAAGCAAAGGCATGACCAGAAGGCTGTCCTGACAAAGTATCACCCAGGACAGAAGGTGTGGGTATTGGAGCCTGTGGCCCCAAGAACACTCTAGGACAAATGGAGTGGACTCCACCTCATTGTGGAAAAGAAAGGTAAGGTTACCCATCAGGTGAACCAGGGCACTGCCAGAAGCCCCCTTAGGGTGCTTCATACCAATCGCCTTAAACCTTACTATGACAGGACTGACTTAACCCTGCTCATGGCCACAGATGCGGGCAGGAGGAAGAGAGTAACCCTCTCCTGACCTCTTCCCCAACTCTGAAGCTTATGGCTTAGTGGAAGGAGTAGTCCTTGCAGACTGCCTCACTGCTGAGCAGAAGGAGGACTGCAAAAATCTCCTAGGACAGTTTTCTGGCCTCTTCTCTCTCATACCTGGTACAACTACATGGTGTGAACATAAAATTGATACTGGAGACAGTTAGCCTGTCAATAGTTAGATTTATAGGCAGCCTGACCATGTCAGAGCTTGCATTGAATCAGAGGTTCATAAAATGTTGGATTTTGGAATTAATGAGGCTTCTGATAGCCCCTTGGCCAGCCCAGCGGTGCTTGTCCCCAATCCGCATAGCAAAGAAGGAAAGAGAGAAATTAGGGGCCATATTTATACTTTTTGACGAAAAAATTAGCGCCGGCTAACGCCATTCTGAAGCGCCATGCAGGCCGCCGGTGCTGCCTGGTGTGCGTGAAAAAAAATGACGTACACCAGGCAGCGCCGGCGTAGGGGAATATGGAGCTTGGGCGCCAAAAAATGGGGCAAGTCAGGCTGAGGCAAATTTTTCGCCTCAACCCGATTTGCGCAATTTTTTTCGACTCCCAACCCCCATTGAAATGACTCCTGTCTTAGCAAAGACAGGAGTCATGCCCCCTTGCCCAATGGCCATGCCCATGGGACTCCTGTCCCCTGGGCATGGTCATTGGGCATAGTGGCATGTAGGGGGACACAAATCAGGCCCCCCTATGCCACAAAAAAATATATATATATACTTACCTGAACTTACCTTAATGTCCCTGGGATGGGTCCCTCCAGCCTTGGGTGTCCTCCTGGGGTGGGCAAGGGTGACAGGGGGTGTCCCTGGGGGCATGGGAGGGCACCTCTGGGCTCCTTCCGAGCCCACAGGTCCCTTAACGCCTGCCCTGACCAGGCGCTAAAAAACTGCGCAAAAGCGGCTGGACGTCATTTTTTTTGACCCGCCCACTCCCGGGCGTGAATTTTGCCCAGGAGTGTAAATACGGCGCACATGCCTCGGAGTCAATTTTTTAGACGGGACTGCCTACCTTGCATATCATTAACGCAAATTAGGTGTCCACGCTTAAAAAATGACGCAAACTCCATGGACTTTGGCGCTAGACGCGTCTAACGCCAAAGTATAAATATGGAGTTAGTTTTGCGTCGGAATTGCGTAAAAAAAAAACGACGCAATTCCGGCGCAAACAGAGTATAAATATGCCCCTAGGTTTTTTGTGGACTATAGGGGTCTTATTACTGTAACCAAAACTGATGCTCACCCTAAACCCAGGGCAGATGAGCTAAGCGATACACTGGCATCTGCCAAGTATCTAAGCACCTTTGATTTGACTGCAGGGTATTGGCAGATCAAATTGTCAGAGGATGCTAAAGCAAAAACTGCATTTTCAACCATAGGAAGGCATTATCAATTCACTGTTATGGCCTTTGATTTGAAAAATGCACCTGCCGCTTTTCAGAGGCTGGTGAATACAGTCCTCCAAGGTTTGGAATCTTTCAGTGCAGCATACTTAGATGATATTGGTTTATTTAGCTCCACCTGGAATGACCACCTGGTCCACCTCTGGAATGTTTTGGAGGCCCTGCAAAAGGCAGGCCTAACTATCAAGGCTTCAAAGTGCCAGATAGGGCATGGGAAAGTGGTTTATCTGGGCCAGCTGGTAGGTGGAGAACAGATTGAACCAATGAAGGGGAAGATTCATAGCACTATGGACTGGGCTCCCCCTACTACACAGACACAGGTCAGAGCCTTCTTAGGTCTCACTGGTTATTATAGGAGGTTCATTAAAAATTATTGTGGACAGCTAGCTGTCAGAAAGCTTTTGAGGAGCTTAAGCAGGTAATGTGTTCTGCACCTGTCTTGAAGAGCCCAAACTACTCCATAAAAATAATTGTCCAAACAGATGCCTCTGAATTAGGGTTAGGGTTTGTACTATCACAACTTAACTCAGAGGGCCAGGATCCACCTGTTGCTTTTATCAGCAGGAGGTTGACCCCTAGAGAAAAGCTTTGGCAGTGTTATCACAACTTAACTCAGAGGACCAGGATCAACCTGTTGCTTTTATCAGTAGGAGGTTGACCCCTAGAGAAAAGCATTGGTCTGCCATAGAGAGGGAGGCCTTTGCTGTGGTCTGGGCCTTGAAGAAGCTGAAACCCTACTTGTTTGGGACTTACTTCATTGCTCAAACAGACCACAAACCTCTATTATGGCTTAAAAAAATGAAAGATGAAAACCCTAAATAGTTGAGGTGGTCCATTTCCCTACAGGGTATGGACTTTGCAGTGGAACATAGACCTGGGAATACCCACTCCAATGCAGATGGACTCTCCAGATATTTCCACTCAGTCAATGAAGACACATCTGGCAAGGTTAGCCTTATTGTCACTCCCTTGTCGGGGGGTTGTGTAGGAAAGTACAAGCTTTCTTGGCCTGTTACCCCCATGTTTACCTATATGTCAGTATGTTTTGCCTGTCTCACTGGGATCCTGCTGGACAGGGCCACAGTGCTCATAGTCTATGGCCTAATGTGTGTGTGTTTGGCTAGTACTTGACTGTGTCACTGATGCTCTGCTAACCAAAACCTCAGTGCTTATGCTCTCTCTGCTTTTCAATGTGTCACTATAGGCTAGTGACATAATTTACCAATTTGAATTGGCACACTGGACCCCCCTTATTAGTATATGGTACGAAGGTACCCAGGGCATTGGGGTTCCAGGAGATCCTTAGGGGCTGCAGCATTTCTTTTGTCACACATAAGGAGCTCAGTCAAACCCTTTCACAGGACTGCCACTTCAGCCTGCGTGAAATAGTGCACACACTATTTCACAGCCATTTCCACTGCCCTTAAGTAACTTATAAGTCAACTATATGTCTAACCTTCATTTAATGAAGGATAGGTGCAAAGTTACTAAGTGTGAGGGCAACCTTGCACTAGCAAAGGTTCCCCCTCATAGTTCAGGGCAAATTCCTGGGACTTTGTGAGTGTGGGACGCCATTACATGTGTGCACTACATAAAGGTAGATACCTATATGTAGCTTCACAATGGTAACTCCAAATGCGGCCATATATGGTGTCTAAGTTCATGGAATGGGCCCCCCCTTTCCAAATCTGGTATTGGGGAGCCAATTCCATGCATCCTGGGGCTCCACCATGAACCCCCAGTACAACCAAACCTCACTGATGCTTGCAATGCAGCTACAGCTGCTGCCACCTCACAGACAGGGTTCTGCCCTCCTGGGGCCTGAGCAGCTCAGTCCCAGGAAGGCAGAACAAAGCTTTCCCTTTGGGAGTAGGATGTTACACCCTCTCCCTTTGGAAATGGGTTTTACAGGCTGGGGAGGGGTAGCCTTCTCCAGCCTCTGAAAATGCTATGAAAGGCACAGATGGTGCCCTCCTTGCATAAGCCAGTCTACACCGGTTCCAGGACCCCCAGTCCCTGCTCTGGCATGAAACTGGACATAGGAAAGGGGAGTGACCACTCCCCTGTCCATCACCAGACCAGGGGTGGTGCCCAGAGCTCCTCCAGTGTGTCCCAGACTTCAGCCATCTTGTTTTCCAAGGCGTGGGAATACTCTAAAGGCCTCTGAGTGGCCAGTGCCAGCAGGTGATGTCAGAGACCCATCCTGATAGGCTCTTACCTGATAAGGTAGCCAATCACCCTCTCAGAGCTATTTAGAGTCTCTCCTGTGGGTCCTCTTTAGATTCTACTTGCAAGTTTCCAGCAGGAATCCTCTGCAACTACTACTTCATCCTCTGACTTCGGATCAACCGCAGGTTGCTCCCGGAACCGCTGTGCCAGCAACAAAGTATCCAGAAGGGCTACTTTTCCTCTGCAACATCAGCTCCAGCCAGCAACTGCAACAGTTTCCATTCTGTGCATGCTCTGGGGACTCCCGTCTTCACCCTCCACCAGAATGACCGAAGAAATCTCCTGTGGAGTGACGGAGTCACTCCCCTGCTGAAGCAGGCACCGGTTCTCTTGTGCTCCTCTCCTGGCAACGAGCGTGCTTCTTGGAACACAGAGGTTGGACCCCATTGACATAGTCTGTCCTGAGGTCCTGCTGTCCCAAATTGGAGGAGGTAAGACCGTGTCTTCCCCGATAACAACAGTACCCCTGTGCACTCTTTTCAAAATTCCTTTAAGCACAGCCTGGCCCAGGTCCCCAGCACTCTATCCTGTAATGCTCAACTCGCTGAGTTGTTCTCCAGTGGCATGGGACCTTAATTTGTAGTGCTGCACCAACCGCATTTTGCACCTCCTTTTGTCCCTGTGTCCTGGGACTCCCAGAGGTACTATCTGGTGTTCTGAGGGCTCTGTGGAGTGCTGAGAACCCCCTCTTCCTCCTCACACAGAGTTTAGGCCCACAGGTCCTTCCTGGGTCCAGAAAGCGCCATTTCGATGCAAAAATCAACTTTGCCGGAACCAAGGCTTGTTGGAGAAATCCAACACCAAGACTCGCCTGCATCCAACTTCTCTTTATGGGATATCCAGTGCATCATGCAGGAATCCGCTGACACCTTCCTTGGGTGTATTCTTTGTCCAACCGGGGACGCTTCTTTTGCACCCTCTTCTGGGTTGGCAGGGGCTCCTGTCATTCCTGGAACTCCTTTCAACTTCTGGACTTGGTCTCCTTCCTTTGTAGCTCTTCAGGTCCAGGAATCCAC
Source organism: Pleurodeles waltl (assembly GCF_031143425.1). Lineage (NCBI taxonomy): Eukaryota > Metazoa > Chordata > Amphibia > Caudata > Salamandridae > Pleurodeles > Pleurodeles waltl. The sequence goes on from NC_090445.1 coordinate 1,300,799,528, forward strand.
AATTTTTTGTTTGCAGTCTTGCTTGGTTCTTGCAGTAACTCTAATCACGACTTGTAGTGTGTCCTAAGGAAACCTGCAGTACATTACTCCTGCTTTTCTGGGCTCTATGCACTACACTTGTCTGGGGAGGAATTTGTGGTTAGCATTCCACTTTCTTAGCATAAGGTCTGTGTTGGCCCTAGACCTATTTTCTCTCATTGCATTCTATATCATTTCCTATTGTTTGCACTATCCTATGTCTAATTACTTACCTTACTTTGGTGTCTAGTGTATATATTATGTATAATACTTACCTCCAGATGGAGTATTGCCTCTAAGATATTTTTGGCCTTGTGTCACCCAAATAAACTACCTTTATTTTTGGTAACACTGAGCATTGTCTTTACTTGTGTATAAGTACTGTGTAACTATAAGTGGTATTGCAGGAGCTTTGCATGTCTCCTAGTTCAGCCTAAGCTGCTCTGCTATAGCTACCTCTATAAGCCTAAGCTGCTAGAACACTGCTACATTTCACTAATAAGGGATAACTGGACCTGGTGTAAGGTGTAAGTACCGAAGGTACCCACTACAAACCAGGCCAGCCTCCTACATATACACCATTGTTTGATTTACATGCAAAGCTATTTTCAATATGATACATTGTTCTGGTTTTAGTAATGGTAGAACAGATCCTGGTGTCAGTTGTAGTGCTGTCAATCTCTGTACTACCCACACCATTCAGAGGTACTGTGCCCCCAGGTGAGTTAACTTCACATGTGGGATGCCACATAAGGGTATCTGACAGTTGGAGAAAGAGATGGTGAATCGTGTGATGGTGAAGGTGGCAAAAGGTGATCAGTGAGCCTGCATGACAATACATTTCGGTGACATTATTGGTGACACTGTTGGTGTTGAGACTTGCCCGACTCCACTCCCCCATGTATTCCTGTTAAGCCCGCAGGATGCAGGATGGCCAAGACTTTCTCCTCCCATCATGTGAACTTTTGGGGAGGAGGAGTGTTGGCGGACATGGAACACACCTTCCCCGTGAGGTTGTCCCATCTTTTCATGATTTCCTCCCTTTACATGGGTAGCAGACTATCCTTTGCCACGCTTCCATTTTCCTTGAAATTGTAGTCTGCTGGACTTTGGCTCCAAATAAGTGTGGTTCTTCTCTGATAATTTAACCTACCATGACTCTTAACTCGTCACCTGGGAAATGGGGATGTTTCTGTGGTGACATGGTGGTGGTAGACAACACAAAAAAAGGATGATGGGGTGTAGGTGCTATGTGGTGGGGTGTGATGGTTGGTAAATGATGTACAGAGGTGCTATTAATTGTGGTGGGTGTGTTGTGCTGGTGTGAGATAAGTGTTCTGTGAAAGTTGGAGGGATGCCTAATCTATGGTACTTTATCTCTGATTTTGGGCTTTGGCTTCTATGTGTGGCATTGTAGATGTAAATGATTGTGGTGTGTGAAGGGGTGTGTATTATTGTAAAGTTTGCAGGTGTGTCAGGTGTGTCAACTGTGTGAATGTGTGTCAGCTGTGTGAATTTCAAATCCATCTAATATAGTGTTGTTTATTACTGTGGGAACAGCCGGCCACTGCAGTTTGTGTCACCATTGGAAGACCGCCATGGAAGAACTGCCATTGTGATTTTTCAGTCTTAATACGATCGGTGGTTGGTTGACGGGCTAGCAATGATGGTGGTTGGACTGCGTACTTCATCCCTCCAGAATCCCAGAGGTGTCGTTTTTTTGGCTGTGTTTTGGTGTTCCTGGAAGTTCAACTTGTAGTAAGGCAGTCTTTTGGCGGCTGCCACCATGGCAGTCTGGTGGTCCGACCGCCAAACTCGTAATGAGGCCCTAAGTGTAGAATATGCTACAAAGGCTCAATTTGCCTTTGAAATAAAATATATGATAGCGCTAGCCTATGTTCCTGTCAGAGAGTTGGCTAACCACTTCAACTTACTAATAGAAAGCCTTTCTACAAAAAAAAATCAATGCAAAATAAGGGCATCATTTACAAGCCCCTTGCAACGTTGCTGGATCCTTTTTTTTTTAGGCAGCGGTGGTGCTAGCAGTGCACTACACTGCTCCATATTTATAAACTGACGCACTCAGACCTATGCATCAGTTTGTCAAGTCCCGTGTCCCATTCTACCTACACAAGGCATAATGTATGCAGGGTAGGTGTTCCTGGTTGGAAAACGCCACATAGATCGGATGAAGTGAAATGTACAACTTTCCATTGCATCACTCTCTGACTTCACTGTGTCAAAATTTTACCACCTGCTCAGACCGGGCATAAAATCGACGCAGGGCTTTTTTTTCCAACGGGGCTCTCCTTGCATTCCTGGAGTTGCAGCAGTTTACTGATGCAACTCCAGCAATGTATAATAATTTCGGATATATCTTTGAAAACGAGTGACATGGACTCTGTATTGTAAATACAGTGCATCCATGACATTAGGATGTGCGGCAGGTGCAACAAATCTGACGCATCAAAGACAATGCATCAGTTTCTTTTAAATTAGGCCCTAAGCCCTTTCATGGATTAGAAGTCTGCACCACATCAGGCACAGATATCAACCTAAGTTCCAAATACCATGGTGAAATGTCTATGGCATCACCTTGGCACAAGAAAACAAACAATGCAATGGAAAGATGGTACAATGCTTAGCAAATCACATTACACAGAGCCTACCCTACCCTCTATACATTTATAGAAGCAATGTGTTACATGTCTTTATTATATAAAGACATGTAATTCATAATATTAGTTATTGCAGATATACATCTACTTCTTTTGTATTATATTGCTAAACACCAGCAATACTAATGAAATAACATTTAATATTTCTACTCCATGCAAATACAATTAAAACAAAGGACTCCATACTAAAATTATAAAATTTAATATTCACACTCTAAATTAAACCATTTTAAGAAAGTGTTGGACACTACAGGGATGACATTTACTATTCCTATTCGGACACTGGAAGAGTGACAGTATTCTTAGTCCAATGTAAAGGAATTTTGTGAAGAGATTGAACAGTAAGGGGGTGACGTTTACTATTCCCACTCCAATCTATACCAATATGAGTAAGTCTGTGTACAGTAAAAAGGTAAATGTACTATTCCCACTCCAATGTAGACCAAATTGGATAAGGTTTTGGACAATAATTGGGGGGCATTTACTATTCCCATTCCAATCAATACCAATTTGGATAAGCTGTTAGACATTAAAGGGGTGACATTTACTATTCCCACTCCAATCTATACCAATTCTAGGAAGGTGTTAAATAGTAAAGAAGTGACATTAACTATTCACACATGATCTAAAAAAAAATAGGGGAAACTGTTGAACACTAAAGGGGTGATATTTTCTATTCCTATAAATACATATCTGAGAATGATGTTGGACACTACATGCCGCTCCGATCTATACCAATTTAAGGATGGTGATGGGCAGGAAAGGGGTGAAATTCACTATTCAAACTCTGATTTAAACCATTTTGGAGAAAGTGTTGCATGGAAAAGGGTTGACATTCAGTGCTTAATTTGAGCTGGTGGTTTCCGGTGCTCGATGTGAGAAACTAGGGCTGATTGCAGAGGCCCCATAACTTTTTGCCCCCATTTTCCACTTTATGCTGGTGTTTTCCTGACTCTGATGGTGCCCTGGGTACTGCTAACCAGTCCCAGGGCCTGTGCTCTGTGTAAAATGGATATGCAAATTAGGCTAATTATAATTGGCTAAGTTAACCTACCTATAAGTCCCTAGTATATGGTAGGGCATGTAGGTTTAGGGACCACAGCATAGGTGGTGCACACCTAGGTGCATTGCTGAGGTGCCCAGAGTCATTTTAAAAGCAAGCCTGCCTTGCTGGCTGCTTTTAAATTAAAGTTATATGCAAATTCGACTTTGGAATTAAAGGTACTTCCAAAGTCTTAAACTACCTTATTTTTACATATAAGTCACCCCTAAGGTGTGCCCTATGTGCCCCTAGGGCTGGGTGCCATGTAACTATAAGCAGGGATTTTATAAAAATAGATTTATAAGCCCTGGTGAGGTAAAAACAGCCAAATTCGTTTTTCCCTCATTGAAGTAAATGGCCTTCATAGGCTAGAATCGGCAGACTCTATTTTAAATTTTAAAGTCTCCTTAAATGTTACATACCAAGAATTTGGTATCAAATTAATTGTTGTAATAAATCCCACAACTTCCAGTTGTTGGATTTAATATAACTTGTTCAGGTAAAAAGTTTAGACTTTACCTAAAAAGTTGCCAATTTCAGCTCTGCATTGTTTTTGCTGCTGTGCTCTGATTGGCCAGCCTGCAGCAGCTTCTGCCAGGCTACCTTGATGAGGTGTGAAGTGGCCTGACTTCACACAAAGGAATGTGCTTGGGGGAGAGAATCTCCCCTCAGCAGATGGTGAGGCAGGAAGGGGGAGGGCGGCCAAACTGGTCTTCAAAGGCAGAGAAGGACATTTGGAGCATGCAGCAACACCCCCACATCCTGCAACCCCAGACAATTAGGTGCCCCCTTGATTAGATTAGGAGAGGGCAGGAGAGGGGTGTGTTTATGATTTTTAGCCACACCAGTGGGTGGGCTCAGCCAGATGTAACCTCCAAAAATCAGATTCATCCATGTTGGATTTTTAGAGACTGTTGCCTTCTGGGATGGATTTTTGCCACACTTCCCAGGAAGTGGTCATCACAGGGGGACGACCCTGTCCGTGATTGGAGAACCAGGGCCCCCCTGCTTTTCACCCAGGAGCAAGGATAAAACTGGCAGACCTGCACCCACGCCTCAGATCCCTACCAGATTTCAACAAGAAAGGAACTTAAGGAGAAGAAGGACTGCCCTGCTGGACCCCTGGCCTGCACCTGGAACCTGCACTCAGAAGGACTGCACCAGCTGCACACTTGGGCTTCACCACAAGAAGGACTTTGCCTGGCTTCAACTGGTTCAAGGAGGGACTCCCTGTTTGCTACAGGTGAAAAATTGCTAACCAGAGTCCCCTGCACCAACTCCTGAAAGAAGCGACCAGCTGACCACTGCCCAGTGGCCAAAAAGGAGTTTGCGCCAGGTGCATTCTGGGAGTTGAAGTCCGCACCCCCAAGGACCATCACAGAACTTCTGGACCCTTGGGGTGAGCTGTGGACCCCAAAAGAACCTTAAAAGAGCATCTGGGTGAAGCCCCAGAAGTTTGGAAAAGATTGGAGAATTTTTTAAAAAAAGCTCCATAAAGTGACCGACCCGACGCGGAAATTCTAGCCGGCTTGCCTCAACCGCGACCCGGCCTGACTTCGTGGTTCGTCCCGGTAAAGAAAAACATCCAAAAAAGAGACTAAGTCCGAACGTAAAAAGTTGACCGGGACCTCCCAGCCATCGTATCCGAGAAGGGCTCCATGGACGTCGGATCAAGATCCAGGTTTACCCCGGTCGAAGGATTTTCATCTCGAAAAAACGACTAAGTCCGAAGGTAAAAATCACCACCGAGGAAACCGACTTCGCGTATCCGGACAAGGGCTCCAGGAGGTCGGATTCAACTGGCAGGTTCGTCCCGGGGAAGAAAAACATCAAAAAAGAGACTAAGTCAGAAGGTAACTTTTTAACCGAGGCCTCCCGCGACTTGTAGCCCAGCAGGGCTCCATCGCGGTCGGCCTGAAAGTTTGACTTTGCCCCGGTCCTGGTGCAACCAGATGACCCGATTGGTGCTTTTTGTTTCTAAGCGCTAGAAAATAATAATACTTTAAAAATTCATATCTCCGGTTCCCCTGAACCGATTTTAATCGTTTTTGTGTCATTCTAAAGATAAAAATATAAGCTATTTTTATAAATTGGTTTTGGATTTTTAAACTGTTTCCTGTGTTTTATTTAATTACTGTTTTGTGATATTTGAATGCTTTACACTTTGTCTCCTAAGTTAAGCCTTGACGCTCGATGCCAAGCTACCAAGGGTAGAGCTGGGATTAATTTACTGAGACCTAACTGTACCTATGTGGAGGTTAGTGGCTTGTTGCTAGGTGTAGGTACCTACCTGCCCTACCAATAACCCATTTTCCAACACTCGGTATCAAGACTTAATTGTCACCATTGGGATGTACGCCAGCCAATCACATGGTGGAGCTATTTGTCTAATTATGTGATGAATACAGCACAGCTGTTTAATAATGCAATATACATTAACAATGTCTAATCGCTAACTCCCAAAGCTATAAAATAGCTTGGGTGTCAAGCATTAGTCATTTTTAATGTATAAAAAGTCATGATTGGCATTAGTAGCACTGACTGGGGCAATAGGTGGTGCAAACTGCAGTAATCTCCTGACAAGGACCCTGGCATTCACTATTCCCACTGCAATCTATACTAATTTGAGGAAGGTGGTCAACACTAAAGGGGTGCCATTTACTATTCTCACTCAAATCTTTACCAGTTTGATCAAGGTGTTAGACACTACAGAGTTAAAATGTACTATTCTTTCTACAATTTAAACCAATTTGGGGAATGTGTTGGAAATTGAAGAGGTTACATTTGCTATCCCCACTCCAATCTAAAATAATTTAGGCAAGTGTTGGACTCTAAATGGGGAATACTTACTATTCCTACTCCAGTCAAAACCATGTTATGCAAGATGCGATAACAAAAATGTATATACACAATCATTACTCCATACTCACACACAATTCATGAAAACTACACATCTATAAATTCATATTTAAACATTAAAGTATAACATACTTTTCACACTGTTAATATTTAATATATTTTTCAAATAATTAACTAGCATTCCTAAACTTTGAAACATAAAATAAAAACTAAAATCATAATCAAAACTTAGCAAAAACAAAAAAACACCAATTCTAAGAATGTAGGTGCAAAGACTTTTCACAATGACATTATCATTTTCAACATAACATTATAAAAATATTTTAAATATACTTATTAAAAAATAGAAAATATAAATTAAGTAAAAAAATAACTAAAAATAATGTATTGCATTAAATGTAATTGCAAATGTTTTGTAAAATCATTTTTAATTATGTATTTTATAATTTACAATTAAAAAAATGTGTTTCAATTGTATTATGATATATATGAATACATATTGATTAATTCAAATTATTGTTTATACAAATATTATTGTAGCATAATAAAGTTGTACATCGTGCACTATTAATTGTTTAATTTAATTTAAATTACCCAGGATTTAAAAATCTCCCCACCCTTATACCCTAAAAAGCCAATATCCACCTGCTAATAAAATGATAAATCCATTATATTTATATATTAATACAGCTAAAACCAGAAATTTCAACACTTTATTATTAATAAATTATCTCACTAAAAACATAAAATAAAATGTTAGTAAACATATAGAATAAAACACATTACAGAATATTACATACAAAATAATACTTAAAACACAATATTGTATTAATATATTTTTTTGACAAACTTATTAAAAACAATACTTAAAATATTATTTTTACCTTCAATACTCCTCTTCACAATATTTTGACATCCTGATATTCTTGTACAATATTTTGTATCACTAGCATCAAAGAGGTGCATGCCAATTTTCAAAGTTTAGAACATTACTGTGTTTTCCAAAACTTTAGTTACTCTATATTATCATAAAGGTTGTTTAGGACAGCAAAAAGAAATATTAGTAAGTGCTAGCTAAATGGTATTAGCCTAATTTTACATATAGATAGATGCACCTGACATTCTTACAGTGTGCACAATCAAACTTGCATTGAAAAAATAGTTACTGTGACAAACTAGTTGTCTTTGCTTCCTGACATCACGGTGTTAGGCTTCAGCTATCTCTTAGGTAGATGGAGACTCAAACAAAGTGACAATGACTCTTTAAGTATGGCACGTTTTTGTTAGGCACAGAAGTAAATGATACTAAGAGGCATCCATCACACCCTTCTGTTTGATGCTTTATGTTGTGAAAGGCACAATTTTCACCATTGGTGTTTTAAAAAAAGCTCTTGAGGAGAGAATCCCGAAGCCACCATACACAGGTCAGTCTTGCTCTCTGGACTCACTTGCTACATGCAGTAGAGGGGATATCAAATTTGTCAGGGCTGTTTTTGGGATACAATCTGGCTGTGTGGGCTCTGTTGGCATACCAATGATAAAGTGAGAGTCTTCATGTAAACCTCAAATGATGTATCATTGAAATGGCATGCTGTGAGTAAAGGGGCAAGGGGACTGGATGAGAGCCTATCAGGGCATATCTTGGCTGGCCAATATGAGGTGAACCTCAAGATCGTTGATGTAAAGAATAAAAAGAAAAGGGGCCAGGAAACACCCTTGGTGTATTCCCCTTCTGACTCTAAATTAATTGGTATATCCATCTAATGGTCTGTAAAATACGCAAACAGTGGTAATAGTATGGATCCAGGCCCAAAAAAAAAACAGTTGCTAGATCCACATCCAGGGCCAGCTTCTTGTGACACAGTTTGAAATAGTTGACTACATCCACGGCACAAGTTAAATCCCTGATCCCCAGTAAATGGCCCCACCCTTAACAACTGTAAATTTAGAAGTTAGCAAATAAAGATTGAGACATTTCTCAGTAGTTCCTAATCCATGACGAAAACCATATTGCACTTGAGAAAATATAAAATTATTTTGCACTCAACTTTCCAACCTGGCCTACAGAACCCTCCCTGCCATATTCCCTTTTGAATCGAAAAAGTAAAATTGGTCCTGTAACATGCTGGATCTGCTTTAACACCTTTCCATATACTGGGACAAAACTCAAGTGAGTCTAGGAACCGGGATGACTAGTAACTGCCACAGCAGTGAGTACATTAGTAACTAATGAGGCCTTGAGATTTGTGCTATATTTAAAAAAAAAAGGCTAGTGTGACCCCTGTGCCTTCCCTTTCAGACTTTTGCTAATAATAGCCCACACTATCAAGACATCACTCAAACAGGAGTAGCGGGCCTCTTAATTAGTATTTCCAGTGAATTGCATCCTATCTGATCACAAGCATATCTGACAAAAAACTCCTCCCATTTAGAAGCAGATGTAACAGTTGTTAGATTGGGTCCACTGGCACCTCTACAATAAAGGGCATTAACAACTCTACAGAATTCGTTGTTATCACAGAGATCACTGACCCACTAAGAGAGTCGATGCCTCTTTCCTGATAGTAGATTTCATAGCTTCTAAGATGCTCTTATATTCATGCCTAAAAGACTGGAAACCTGATGGGTATGATTTTTTTCCTTTAAGGTGGATTTTATTTTCTTATGGACAGTGGAACAGATATTGTGAAACCACCTCTGGGCCTTTTCTAGGGGAAAGCAGGTAGAAACCATCAGCAGCCTTTTAAGTGTGTAAGATATAACTTCAAATTTGTCTACAATGGCTATTGAGTCACTATAGTCATTTAGACACAATTAAAGCAATCACCTGAGGATTCAAGCAAATAGCTAGTGGCCAACTGGGGGTTAATTCTATACTATTTTATCATAACCCCTTTAATCTTTACCAAATCCTGCTCAGGAACACTTAAAAACCTGTTCCTTTTATTTTCTCCTAAAATTAAGATACTGAACAAGGAGACCATGGACACTTGTGTTTGCCTCCCCAATGGTGCACTAGCATCAAATAGCAGGCTTAGTGATGTCCTGGATGTTGTCTTGAAGCACATTTATGTGCCTGTTGGCGCTGCCTTTGCTGAGACCCTTTCCTCGTTTGCCACGTCCAGACATGTGTCTTCCTCACTCTGAACAGAAGTGCACACTAGGGCAATAGGAGGACACCATAACATCTAAAATAAAGGACTGCAAGTCCTCTGTGAGGACAGAAAAAATTAAATACGGACAACTGACGCTTTTCAGTGAAACTCAATACTCTGCATGGCCTGAATTGCCAGTGCCTTAGGCAAACAAAGATTATATTTCACATCAAATCGTTTAGATCCTCCTCCAGGAATCATGCACAAAGTGGCTTTGTTCAGTTTTTTCTTCTGCTCTTTCATCCATCTTCTTTGTATGTGTCAATTCTTAATTTTCATATCCATCCCGGGGTATTCCTGATTTGAATAGTTGTCAGATATGTCAGTGGGTGACTATTAATTTCTGAGTTAATCATGTACTCGTATCTACAGTGACCTATGCCTAGACGTTGGTATGAGTCACAAAAAATGCATTCACAAATTTCTTAATCCTTCTTTTCCATGTACTCTTGCACCAGATACAAGAACTTTATTTTTCTGATAAGTTCAAACTTGACAAAATGTGTAGTATTTTGCATTCAATGGGCACCTTAGTTGATACTCTATGTATTCCCTTAAAGTATAATCAAGAGTGCCCTCCCTTGTTGTTATAATATGATGGCAGTAAGTCAATACTCTCCAAAAATACTTAGGGCCTGATTAGGAGTTTGGTGGTTGAACTGCCCAATTTCCAATACAGTGGTGGTGAGGGTCCGTCAAGCCAGTGGCCTCGCCACCTTTGTGTTACGATGTTTCCACCAGGCTCACTGGCGGAAACATCATATTGTGTTGTTTCTGACTGTCAACCTGGTGGAAACAGTGCAACGACATTGCCACAGCTCCCTAAAGGGAGATGGCAGGGGGGGCCTGCACTGCCCATTCATGCTCCCCTTGTAGTCCCTAGCACTGCCTTTCTACCAGGCTTTTTGTGGCAGGAACCCGCCATAAAACTGGGCACGACCGTGGCTGACCACGACTTCGACTGACACAACCCATTGGGATCCCTGATTCTAGCTGTGGTGGCAGTTTCCTGGTGGTCCAACCACCAGCATCATAATATGGCAGTCGGACCGCCAGGAGTGCGGCGGTCCAGTTGCCACCGCGTGGACCGCCAAACTCATAATGAGGCACCTAAATACTAAAATGATCAGACGCACATGTTGTTACTGACATATAGGAGCAAACTCACATTTGTCAGCTCATCAGTTTCCTCTAGAACTTTTATTTATTCAACGGCCATGTTAGCATTGAATTTCCCTGGGGCTCCTACAGCTAAGCTAGTCCGATCACTAACAAGTGATTGAAGTACCAAATGACTCTGTTTTCCCACTTGTCTTGAGGATGACCCCATCAAATGTATACATTTTTTGGTAGAAACATCAGCATTATTAAATCCCACTGATTGTTGAACGACTAATCCAATCCTGTTGTATATACTGTTGGATCCCACAATTTAATGAAAGAACTGATCTTTTAATTTTATATAATATTATCACCATGCATCATTGTTCAGTGGACTGTTAACATCCACACCTTGCACCACATATGATTTTGTCATCATCATGAGTCTTAGCGTAATGTAACTGATGCTCAAGTAAAGTGCTCCAATTCCTTTGGGCCAAGTTTGTGCTATAAAAAACATCAAAGGGAGATGGGGAGTAGCCTGCATATCCTGATGGGCCATCTGAGCTAGAGTAGAGGGAGGAGTGGTCACTTACACCTGAATGGGCTGTGCCTGCCCTCACAAAATGCAGTCTCCAACCCTCTGGTGTGTGTCTGGGGCCTGGCCTGAGCAAGGCAGGATATTGTGAACAACAGACATTCCTTTGAAGTTTGCCTACTTCAAAGGCAGAAAGAGTTATAAGTAGTGGACCCAAAACCACAGACTTTTAGATTACTTCTGGGACCAAGAGGAACCTCTGCCTAAGAGAAGAGCTGAAGAGCTGAGGATAAGTGCTGTCCCAGCCTGTGACTTTGCTTCGTTGGGCTAGCCTGCAGTTGCTGCTGCTGCTTGCGAAAGTGAACAAAGACTGGACTTTGTTTTGCATTCCTGTGTGAGAAGAATCTCCAAGGGCTTGAGTTGAGCTTGCCTCCTGTTTTGAAGTCTCAGGGCCATCAAAGACTTCCTCTGCCAGCATTTGGACTCTCTGCTGAGACTCCTGTCTTGCCAAATGGTGTCCTATCCAGTCCCTGGGCCCTTGAAGGGTGAAGTTGGCAGAAAAGAGCTGACAATCCATGCACAGAACGCCGTGCGGGGAAATTTTTGAAAGACCATCTACAAAGCGGCTGATAAACAATGCGCCGCCGGCTTTGTGGCTAAAACCGATGCTCCACCTGAATTGCGGCTGGGAGATCGACGCATCGTGGCTGCAGAAACTACACAACACCCGCTTCCGGCGGCTGGTAATGACGCAAACCCCACACATAGCAGTTTGCTAACACTGTGCGACAATATTTTCCACGCATCGTCCCTAGGCATCAAATTCAACCTGACTCTGCGCGGATCTGAGGTGCCTCGTCCAGAAATCGATGCATCGCTCTATTGCGAGGGAGAAAATCGATTCATTGCCCACCCTATTGGAGAAGAAACAAAGCACGACTCCCTTGTGAGGAAGGAATCGACTCATCGCTGCCTTTTCCGATGTATGTTCTCCTGTGCGGCTTTATTTTTGACAATAACTAGGTACTTTGTGCAAAGTCATTGTTTCCATTGTTTTCTATGGAGAAAGACTCTTATTCTTTTGAAAATGTATATCTTGAGTATGTAGGATTTTTGTTGTTTTGGTCTTGTTTGGTTTAGATAAATATTACCTATTTTTCTAAATTGGCGTGGTGTCCATTTTGTAGTGTTTTCACTGTATTACTGTGTGTGTTGGTACAAATAATTTACACATTGCTTCAGAGTTAGGCCTGCCTGCTCGTTTCAAGCTCTCAAGGGGGTGAGTGGGGGTTAACTAGGTGTGTTTCTCCTTTGTCCTGACTAAAGTGAGGGTCCTTACTTGGACAGGGGGTAACCTGACTGCCAACCAAGGACCCTATTTGTAACAAGTGTTAATTCTTCAGTCAGTCAACTCAGGATGCTGAGAGGAACAAGAATAATTTTCAGAAATTACTCTACAGAAACGGTTGAGCACGTGTTTTTAGGTTGAGTATATGAGCTTGTGTGCTGCTTTTCAGACATGTTGTTATCCATTTGGGCTTTTAACCATGCCCACCTAACGCCAATTACTATCGCTCATTCATGGGCTTGCTCTTCGAAAATCATTTTTTAAAATCATTGGTAAATGCTTTCTGGTTGTCTCCCCTTGGGACAGTTTGGTTGCCGCCTTGGACATTGACCCTGGTACATGTCTAATTGCACTTTTGCCGATACGTTTGACTGCGAGCCAACTTCTTTTTCCTTTTGTGTGTCTCCAGACTGATGCTCGTGGCGACTGTGGCACTTTGAATAGGCTCGCTTATGTGAAACTATTTTACTTTTCATTTTCAATGTATTTGGCAAGAATAGTCTGATTAGAGATTTACAACACTAATAGCTCTAACTCCAGGCAGTGTAAGACCCATTGCATTGCAAATGCTTGTTGTTCCTTGCCTTTGAAAAATGGGTGTTCTTTAATACGTCTTCCAGATCTTTTGAACAAAAGATAATCCTTCACCCTTGATTTGCCTTCGTAAACCCTATAATCCTAAAAGTTACCATGTTCAAATTTCAGTGAACAGATCTAAGAGCCACTTTAATTAACGCATAATTTCTAATTTCAGGTTAATGTCACTAAATCTGACCATGTTTGTATTAGCGTAAAATGTCTATGCGGAAAACGTAACACTTTTAGCATGCTGAGTGAAAAGATAAATCAGATAGATGGGAGGCATTCACATGGAAAGGGTGATGATATATTTTTAAGCTTGATGTTCAATGCCCCCTAAGAAATGGCGTTTCTGCAGAATTCAGCAAAGCATTACGAACTTTGGTGTGCCGGTTGACAAGAGCCGAGCATGACTTTAGCTTGAATCCTGCCTCTGAGTAGCTTTAAATGGAGTCCTTTCCACCTCAACAGATAACTTTCTCAGGCTTGATGAATGATTCACACCAAGAAAGGTTATACATTTGTTCGTCTTCTGCTGTGGTTCATTCATCACATTGAGGTGGTTTCATGGAGGTGAATTCTAATTGGAAGGCGGTCTTTTTTCTTTCCCATGACTGATTTCATTCCAGAGACACAAGTCTTTGCCGCTCCCGCCTGCTCTATATTCACAAGATGCCGTTGTACTGTGCCACGAGGCTCATGGATTCAGATATTGCCACTAGCGTCTGCTGAGGTGGGGAAAGCCTATGGGCCTTGATTGTATTATTAGTTACAATTTGCACAGTGTGGATCGGCATACTGCCTCTGTTACAACTGTATAACGCTCAGCACCTATAACAATTTAAGGGGAATTCACAATTAAAAAGAAATAGTTTCCAAGTATGACTATATTTTTTTTATTTCTGATGCATATTGTCATACCTTGTAGGGTCTGCAGCTAAATGTCAGAAACAATAGCATGAACTGAATCGTAGCAGACATTGCAGGGTCCACAACAGTGCCCTACTCAGGAGACATATTTAGGCCCATATTTATACTTTTTGAAGCAAAACTGTGCAGTTTGTATCAAAAAGTTTTGTGTCGGCTTGTCCCATTTCTCACCGTCATCTTTGCATCATATTTATACTATGATGCACGATGGCGCTAAGAAATGGTTAGAGTAAAAAATGTTGACGTTAACCCTTGCGCCCTGTCGTAAGGCAAACTGACATTAATGCTGCAAAACTGACTCTAACCCATTTTGAGGCACGTTAACATGTCGCAAACGGATGTGCATCATTTTAACACCACATTTGTGTCAACTTTAGACGCTAAAGCAGGAAATAGTGCAATTCAAAGGAAAGATGGACGCAACAGGCCCGGAGAGGCCCCAGGGTGACCCCATAAACCCAGGAACCAGCCAGGAGGATACTCAAAAGTCCCAGGAGAAGGAAAAGAAAAAGCACAAGTGTCAATTTAGTGAGGAGGGGCAAGAGATACTTGTGAGAGAGATGAAGGAGCACCAACACCCAAATTATCAATTGGTAAGAGAGAGGCAAAATGGTAGCAAATAGTGGACAAAATCAACAGTGTGGCAGAGGTGAAGGAAACTGTCACAGAGTGCAAGAAATGCAGGCATGAGTGTAAGCGAAGAACTAAAGAGAAAATGGCCAGGAACAGAAAGGGAGCACTGCAAGCTGGAGGTGGAAGTCAAGCACCACAGGAGGGCCTGGATGAGATGGAGGAGATGGTTGCAGCGGTCATCCTGGAAGAGCTGGTCAGGACAGTGCAGTCTTCCAACAACCACCACAAACGCAGGGTAAGTCACTGGGAGGAAATAACTGCCAATTTCATTAATACCAGAAGGGAGAGGTACATAGGACACACTCAATGCATGCTAAAGGAGGGCAGCGGGACACATTGCCCATGAATCAAGATGCACTATTCAAACATAAGCATCACATGTACACACGCCTTGGTTGTGCCGTGCACCACAACACATACACAACCTGTACATACGTCAATCGCCAGGGCTATGTACCAACATGTACATATACAGTACATTGGATAAAATACATGTCTAAATACTATGCCTGTGTTTGTGTCATCACAACACTCCTTGCATATAGTCAAACCTATCCTACCCACACAACTGAGACATCAGAGACTAGGAAGGAAGTCAATACCATGCCTGGGGTTTCATCATGGTGGTGTCTCTTGCAGAAACACTTTGCTACTGCTAGGTCCCATTGCCGAAACACTTGTGCTGCATCGTAAAGCGCACATTAAACTGGCACCTGAGCTAACATTACTCATACATGTGCAGGAAGGAACACCACCTAGCACATAAACAGGACACCCCAACAAGGCAGCCACTTCTCCATCATGCTGCAGTAATGCCTGTCTGGGTGCACAGAGAACTAATATATGTAGCTGTTGGGGGATTTGCTGGGTGGTCCCGTATCAAAGCAAACATGGCACTACCCTGCGTAACTGACCTGGTGCAGTGTTGAGCCATACATATCGAAGCTAATCAGAACTGTGCCACTAGAGAAATATTTACACTACACATTGCAATCTGTAGAACACAACACATCCAGGCTGAACCCACAACTCTGACACAACCATGTGAGCCACATAGGAATGGGGAAACAATCACACAAACACAACATATGGTGTATGTCTGTGAACATCATGGTGCACATTATCATATTTTTTGGCGGGGGATGACGCATGGACAAGTCTGGCATTGGTAAGACTGCCAGTATGGTCTTCCCTCTGCTGTTGGCAGTATGAGTTTCACGCTGGGATGGCGGGTGGAAATCTGTCTCATTATCTCAGCTCTGTGGTGAAGTTACCACAACATTGTTGCTGGATCAAATAGAGCCAGCGACAATCTTGGGATGCATTGGGGGTGACAGCACATGCTACAATTGCCACTCCAAATCATGCAGTGGAAAGCGCTAAGAGCCTGTACACGGGAGAGCCTGTACTTCCCATGCCAGGGGCAGTGCAGGGACACCCAGGGGCACACAACACCATATTACCACCAACCTGTGCATGGCGGTTGGACTGCCATGCAAAGGCTGGTGTAAAAGCGGGAACATAATCTGGAGGGTAGTGCTGATTGTAATGCTGGGCTGGTGTCACAAGGCAGGTGGTATTGCCATGCCGCAAGCTGCCGGCAACCTGCCAGTGCCAGGCCATTGGCCCGCGGGGCTTTCCCCATGGTCAAAATGTGCCACTTCCACCTGCACTGTTGGCGGTGGTCATATTGCCAATGGCAGTCCGGTGGTCATAGGACTGCCAGACTTGTAATGAGGGTCCATGTATGCACCATTACAACTAGCTGCAAAATCTCCATCAAACTAGCTAGAGGCCCTGATCAAAGTTGTAAATAAATCAACTGGCTATGTCCATAATTTGGTAGCATCAGGCACTGTCACATACAAAATGCTGTTCACATGCCGGCCATCCCTGAGTCCACCCCTGTGCCAGTGGTAAATTAGCTGCACTGCAACAATGCTGCATTCCCTTCCACCATAGTGCAAGTTTGGCTACATTGAGGGGGAGACCATAGTTGTGTAGGAGGAGCACTTTCCAGAATATCCAGAAACTGAAATGGCAATCTGCCAGGTCCATGTGTGCTCTGGAATGCAGCACACATACAAATACGTTAACACAGGAGCAATCAAATTAAACTACACCCTTGTGCCTTGGTGATGCCATCCCTGAGGTGGTGTAAGGTTTTGGTGCCGTCTCTGGTGCACGAAAACACATAAAACTGGGACAAGGACATAAGGAAATATGTGTTGGTGTGTCTTGACCACAGCAACAGCCATTGCAGGGCCCTACCATGCACAGTGAAGTATGGGGAGGGGCCACAATAAAAAGGTGGTGTCAAGCCACTATGAGGGAATACATCACACCTTGTAAATATGACGCAGCCTATTGCGCCACCCGAGCTTCCCTTTACGTGACACTCAGGTGGGTCAAATGGCGGATAAATTGGACCCATAAAGTACAAGAACCATGTTTAGGCTGTAAGTTGTCACTGAGCCTCCAATGGCAATTCAATGATGTGCCATTTCAACTGCTACAACATAGAAAGATTGATTTTGACCATCTCATTGCAGAGGATGATGGCTTTCCTGCTGATCTGCCTGTCCTGGAGTTCTCTGATGACCTGGATGACCAGCTGTCAACCATCAGCCAACAGACTCTCCAGGGTGTCCTGGTGTCCCTCCAGACACCACCTACAGTTGCAAGGAGGACAACCAATGTTGCAGCCATCCCAAATCACCCACCTAACACCCAAAATGTCCTACCTGCCAGTACAAACACAGCTCAGGACTCCAAGGACACAGAGACAAGCTTGAAAGAATAGGGGTAGGAGTCCAGTAGGAGCTGGCCAAGCTGGTGCAGGTGGGGATGGAGACAGTGGCAGCCAGCCTAGAGGGAGTGCGCACATGCCTTGTGACAGCTAATAAACACACACCTGCCAACTGAGGCACACACTCTCCACTACGTGGAGTCCAGCAGTGTCTGGTGGACATAGCTGCTGCAATGAGGGAGAGGCTACAACATCTGCCCTCCCAAACTGGCAGCAGCATGTTAGAGAACAAGCTGGACTCCATTCAGCGTGAAGTGGCCTCCCTCAGGGAAGACACAGCTGCCAACCACTGGGATGTTGCAGCCATTTTGAAAAATCAGCAGTTTCTCCTTGCTGCTGTGATGCCATATGTCATACCACAAATGAAAGCTACCGGGAATTGGGACTCCACATCTTTACCCACTGAAGTGTGTGTGGCCTCCTTTACCTCTCCACCACCACCACCAATGGCACAGGAGCCACCACACATTAGAGGCTGAAGATGTGGAACAAATCACTTTTAGTCAGAAAAGTACCCGGTAGCACCAGTCTCTGCCACATGGGCAGTTTTCTCCTTAGTTCTGGGCTACAGAGCATGCCAGCATTGTCAGAGTAGGATATGTGCACTCTTCACCCACCCACTGTTGACCTGTCTGCTATGCATTGTCATTGTCTCTCACTTACCAATTGGCAATTTTTGTTCCTCTACACTTATCAACACTACTCTGAAGCACGTCTCATGACATGTAACTCAACCCTGGACTCTAGATTGTGTCAACAAAAACTGTTATTCACAAATGGGGTTTCAGACCTGGACATTATTGATATTTCACTTAGACACTTTCACCTGTAAATAAACACCCTGCACACATTTTCCATGACAATGTTTTCTGTGATCTATCTACTCAGCAAAATGATAGTATTGTGTGAATCCATGTCAATGACTACAGACTGAGTGCAGAACTGTGGGGGCACAAAGCTACACACAAGGATTCGAACATGACAATGGGGTATGATGTAGAATTTTAATAAACTGGAGGATACATATAGATTTTGGTCAAGATATACGACAGGGCAGGCAGAAAACCAAGTAAATGGCAATGTAGCCAGCTGGGAGTACCATAATAACTCATTGATGTGGTACAGAGGTAGCTAACCTTATCATTGATGGACACCGGTCTATGTTGCCAGGATAGAGTTCCATTTGGGGATGATGCCAGAACTACCACAGTTCCTAACATTGTAAAAACTGGACCCCAACAATGACAGCTGAAGTACCAGACTTACCTGTCCAACAAAAACCATACATAGACATAATGAATGATGGCTACGCTTCATGGCAGATGCATGGTCTAGTAGAGGTGATGTTGCAGCCAATGTGACAGCTCCGTTGTCAATAGATGAAGCGCATGTTAAAAGAGGGATTTGAAGACAGGACGGCTTCCAAAAGGCCAACCCCCAATTAGCCCAGGGCACTCATGGGAAGACCTGAGACTCAAGCAGATTACACAATGTGTATGGAAGAATGCAAAAATATTTATTTTACATACAAGAAACCTAAAAACAACTAAAACCTACCCTATCCTAAACTAACCTATACTAACTATACTTATCCAACAACTAAAGCTATCTAACCTTTGCTAAACGTAATGTACACATTAAATACCACACTCTTAACATTGCCCCCCAAATCCCCCTTAAGAAACAAGACACAAATAGGACAACAACTACTAAAAGTACACAGGTACTTACTAATCCTAAACAAATATATATTTTTTGTTGATTTTATTTTTTAATTTTCTAAAACACATATATAACCCAACATGACCCCCCACCCAACCACCCACCAATAAAAACATTAAAAGAAACAACCCAACCCCAGCTACATTTATTCTAACTAATCTATTAACCTACACTAACCTTACATTAATTATCTAAAACCCACATTAAAATATATCAACTTCAAAAGGGAGGGGAATGAACTGGGAGGAAGTCAAGTGACAGTTCAAGTTCAAAGTTTGGCCTTCTTAATTATTTTTGTAATAAACTTCAACATTTTGCAATTGCCCGTTGACTCCCTCTCCAACATGTCTAAATGTGTGAGAATAATGTATACGTCCCTACGAAGGTCCTGTAGCAACAATGATGATCCCGCGGTTTGATAAAGTAGCCTCTTTCTAGCATGGTTACGTTACGCCAGTGCTCATAGATAAAACCAACTGAGACCCTGCTAGCCAGGGCCCCAGTGTTCATAGGTTGTGGCCTGAATGTGTTCCCTGTGTGGTGCCTAACTGTGTCACTGAGGCTCTGCTAACCAGAACCTCAGTGCTTATGCTCTCTCTGCTTTTAAATTTGTCACTGCAGGCTAGTGACCATTTTCACCAATTCTGATTGGCACACTGGAACACCCTTATAATTCCCTAGTATACTGTACCTAGGTACGCAGGGTATTGGGTTTCCCTCTGGGCTGCAGCATTTCTTTTGCCACCCACAGGGAGCTCAGACAAACCCTTACACAGGACTGCCATTGCAGCCTGCGTGAAATGGTGCACACACTATTTCACAGCCATTTTTCACTGCACTTAAGTAACTTATAAGTCACCTATTTGTCTAACCTTCACTTGCTGAAGGTTAGGTGCAAAGTTACTAAGTGTGAGGGTGCCCTGGCACTAGCAAAGGTGCCCCCACATAGTTCAGGGTCATTTCCCAAGACTTTGTGAGTGCGGGGACACCATTACACATGTGCACTACATATAGGTCAATACCTATATGTAGCTTCACAATGGTAACTCCGAGTATGGCCATGTAACATATCTAAGACCATGGAATTGTCCCCCCATTCCAAATATGGTATTGGGGTGCCAATTCCTTGCATCCTGGGGGATCCACCAAGGACACCCAGTACTGCAAAACCAGCTCTCTGAGGCTTGCACTGCAGCTACAGCTGCTGCCACCTCACAGACAGGGTTATGCCCTCCTGGGGTCTGGTCAGCCCAGTCCCAGAAAGGCAGAACAAAGCATTTCCTCTGAGAGGAGGGTGTTACATCCTCTCCCTTTAGAAATAGGTGTTACAGGTGGGGGAGGGGTAGCCTCCCCCAGGCTCTGGAAATGCTTTGAAGGGCACAGATGGTGCCCTCCTTGCATAAGCCAGTCTACACTGGTTCAGGGATCCCCCAGTCCCTGCTCTGGCGCGAACAGAAAGGGGAGCAACCACTCACCTGTCCATCACCACCCCAGGGGTGGTGCTCAGAGCTCCTCCAGTGTGTCCCAAACCTCTGCCATCTTGAATGCAGAGGTGTGAGGGCACAATGGAGGCCTCTGGATCGCCAGTGTCAGCAGGTGATGTCAGAGACCCCTCCTGATAGGTGCTTACATGGTTAGGTGGCCAATCTTCCGCTGAGGGCTATTTAGGGTGTCTCCTGTGGGTTTCTCTTCAGATAACGAATGCAAGAGCTCACCAGAGTTTCTTTGCCTCTCCCTCTTCGACTTTTGCCAAGGACCGACCGCTGACTGCTCCAGGATGCCTGTAAAACCGCAACAAAGTAGCAAGATGACTACCAGCAACATTGTAGCGCCTAATCCTGCCGGCTTTCTCAACTGTTTCCTGGTGGTGCATGCTCTGAGGGCCGCCTGCCTTCACCCTGCACTGGAAGCCAAGAAGAAATCTCCCGTGGCTCGACTGAATCTTCCTCCTGCTTTAGCAGGCACCAAACTTCAGCTTCACCGGTACTCTGGGTCCCCTCCTCATCCGGAGGAGGTAAGTACTTGCCTCCCCTCCCCAGACAGTAAACCTGTGCACTATGTGATCTGCAGCTACAAGGGCTTCTGTGCACATGGTCCTCAGGTCCAGAAATCTGCCTTCAGTGCTTTGCAGTCTGTTGTGGTCTTTGCAGAATCTCCTCAGAGACACAGTAAGGCACTACAAAGGCATACACATTTAGGCCACAAACTATGAGCACTGGGGTCCTGGCTAGCAGGAGCCCAGTGAGACGGGCAAAAACATACTGACACAAATGTAAAATTGGGGGTAACATGCCAAGAAGGATGGTACTTTCCTATACCCCACCCCCTCCAAACGACGGACAATAAGGCTTATCTTGCCCAGATGAGTCTTCATTGTCTTAGTGGAAATATCTGGAGAGTCCATCTGCATTGGAGTGGGTACTCTCAGGTCTATATTCCACTGTATAGACCATTCCCTGTAGAGAGATGGACCAACTCAACAATTTAGGGTTTTCACCTTTCATTTGTTTAAGCCATAATAGAGGTTTGTGATCTGTAAATAATAATAATAAATAAAAAGAGTACCAAAGAGGTATAGTCTCAACTTTTTCAAGACACCGACCACAACAAAGGTCTCCCTCTCTAAGGCAGACCAACGCTTTTCTCTAGGGGGCCAACCTCCTGCTAATGAAAGCAACAGGTTGATCCTGGCCCTCTGTGTTTAGCTGTGAGAGAAATGCCCCTACCGCTAACTCAGAAGCATCATTTTGTACTATGAATTTTTTGGAGTAACAAGGGCTTTTGAGGACAGGTGCAGAACACATGGCCTGTTTGAGTTCATCAAAAGCCTTTTGACAGCTAGCTGTCCATAATACCTTCTTAGGTATTCTCTTGGATGTGAGGTCATTTAAAGGGGCAGCTATAGTGCCATAATTCTTGATTAACCACCTGTAGTACCCAGTGAGGCATAGGAAGGCTCTCACTTGGGTTTGAGTTGTAAGGGGAGTCCATTCCATAATGGTTTGGAGCTTCCCCTGCAGTGGTGCAATCGGTTCTCCACCTACCAGGTGGCCCAGATATACTACTTTCCCCTGCCCTATCTGGCACTTTGAGGCTTTGATAGTGAGGCCTACCTTTTGCAGGGCCTCCAAAATTTCCATAGGTGGACCAGGTGATCATCCCAGGTGGAGCTAAAGACAGCAATATCATATATATATGCTGCTCTAAAGGCTCCCAATCCTTGGAGGACTGTGTTCACCAACCTTTAAAAGGTGGCAGGTGCAATTTTCAAGCCAAAGGGCATAACTGTGAACTGATACTGCCCCCCAATGGTTGAAAATGTTATCTTAGGTTTTGCATCTTCTGATAACTTAATCTGCCAATACCCTGCAGTGAAATCAAAAGTGCTTAGATACTTGGCAGAAGCCAGTGTATCCATCAGCTCATCAGCCCTGGGTATTGGGTGAGCGTCAGTTTTTGTTACTTGATTGAGACCCCTATAGTCCACACAAAACAGCATTTCTTTCTTTCCTTCTTTACTATGTGGTTTGGTGACAAGCACCACTGGGCTGGCCCAGGGGCTTCCAGAGGGTTCAATTACTCCAAGGTGTAACATTTTCTGTACCTCTTGTTCGATACAGTCCCTGACATGGTCAGTGGGATCACTTGCCCAATGGCCTTTACTTTTACATAAATAAAACCATGGCTTCTTTGGATTGTGAAAAGAGGATTTGGACCCACCTCCCCCAGAGCATTTTTGTGGCCCTGATGAAGACTCAGAATTATTTTTGTCTTTGTCCCCACCCTTGTCATGAGACTTACCATCCTTCTTCTTGCCATCCTTGTCACCCCCTGTATGAGCTTTTCTGCTCACTCTTGTTCTGACCCATTTGTCTGCCTTCTTTCCCAATTCTTGGGGAGAGGTCAGATCTGAGTCTACCAAGTACTGATGCAACAAGTGTGACACACAATTATTCAAGATATGCTCTCTCAAAATTAGATTATATTGGCTTTCATAATCAGTCACCTTACTGCCATATAACCATCCCTCCAAGGCCTTCACTGAACTGTCTAAAAAGTTTGTCCAGTCTTGACAGGACTCTTTTCTGGTATCTCTTAACATTATCCTGTATTTTTCAGTGGTTAAGCCAAATCCATCTAAGAGTGCATCCTTCAAAACTTTGTAATTGTTGGCATCACTCTCCCTGGCAGTAAGGAGTTTGTCCCTACCTTTGCCAGTGAAAGATAGCCACAATATAGCAGGTCACTGCCTTTTAGGGGCCAACTGCACCATACAGGCCCTCTCAAGTGCAGAAAACCACTTGTTAATGTCATCCCCCTCCTTGTAAGAGGGACAATCTTATGC
Source organism: Pleurodeles waltl (assembly GCF_031143425.1). Classification (NCBI taxonomy): domain Eukaryota; kingdom Metazoa; phylum Chordata; class Amphibia; order Caudata; family Salamandridae; genus Pleurodeles; species Pleurodeles waltl. The sequence continues at coordinate 1,300,823,285 of NC_090445.1, forward strand.
AGATTTTGTGAATCTGTTTCTCTAACAGGATGACTATCAAGATTGCTGCTGTTGCTGCCACCATGATGTACTAACCCCAACTTCTGTCTTTCTCTCTCTACATTTAAGTATTCCCTATCTAAGGCCAACTGTTGCTGCTTTTGCCTCAGTCTGCTTCTTCCAACCTCAGCTTTCAGAGCACCCTGTCTAGTGTGTTATCCTCAGGGTGGGAGGTTTGGGAAGTCTCTGATACAGAGGAAATGTGAGAATGTGCAGAAGTGGACCTTTCTCTAACTGCCTAGTGACCTGGCCTTTAGGAGTGAAAGGTGTCCTACTTCTGTGTGACCCCCTCCCACTACAAGCTTCACTAGATGGCCTGATAAGTGAAAGGTCTTTGGAAGGACCCTCCCCAGAGTTCTCAGTCCCTCCCCTGAATCTACCTCCGTACGCCCCCTACCTCCTGATCCTGGGTTTGACCAGTCTAATTCCGGTCACTTACAAGGAGAAGATTAAGAAGGAGATCTTTGGTAGGGTTCTTACCAATACCTAAACTTCTTTCTTTACAGAGTCCCCTCAAACTTTTAAAGTTAAGATTGTCATAAGTTGTTTTCACAACTTGTTGAGTAGCCTCTAACATAGTCATGGTGAAAAAGAAAGAGGTTAGGGGAAAGAGAAAAAGTTTGAGCTTTCAAGACAGAGAGAAAAACCTTTTCAAACTTTTTAGAAACTTTTTAGAGTTAAAGTAAGACTGTTAAGTTTACTTGTGCATATTTCTAAGTATAAGGAATATGATTTTCTTAGGAAAAGCACCAATGACAAAGTGGTAAAGCAGTTACAAGTACTCATCCCACAGCTGCACCACCAATGTAGGAGGATGGCCTAGCTTGTAGTAGGTACCGATGGTTCTTACACCTTATGCCAGGTCCAGTTATCCCTTATTAGTAGAGTGTAGTAGTGTTCTAGCAGCTTACGCTGAAAGAGGTAGCTATAGCAGAGCAGCCAAGGCTGAACTAGGAGACATCCGAGGCTCATGCTTTACCACTTATATCATATAGGTACTATATCATAAGAAAGACAATACTCATAGTTACTAAAAATAAAGGTACTTTGATTGAGTGACAATGTGCCAAAAAATGTCTCAGGGGATATACTCCCTTAGGAGGTAAGTAACATACACACAATATACACACAACTAACCAAAACAGGTAAGTAAAACAGTCAGAAAGTAGTGCAAACACTGTAAAACACAATAATGCCTGCAGAGGAGGAAGAGGAGGATGCTGTCCATCAACATGAGGGGGACCATCCAAATACTGCAGCAGGATTGCGTCAGAGACAACACATTATAGAAAACATCTTTTAACTATAGTCATCCTCACCACTTTCTTATCATATGTCATTAAACACCTAATCTAATCACTAAATTGTAGTCTGGCTAATTACTTATGCATCACATCATCCCTAGGAATCACAATCAGAGTTTAGTCTCATGGAGCAGTGCAGATATACAGATTAGGATACTGAAAAAGCCACATCACATTTGATGGGTATGAATGTACACCCAACTTCACACACAGTATAAATTACATATCGTGTTCATTTCACATTTGAAGTTCAATATCAGGGTAGCACAGCTATAACACACATACATGTTGGCAACAAGGTTCATCACAGCATATGGCACACAACCAAGACACCATCAATCACAAGTAAAAAACCTGCTTCATACATGAGGCAGTGGATTTGCAATTGCATTGGTAACAGGAATGTATGACTACACCTTTGACAGCAGTAAGTGTGACATCAGCTAGCTCTGCTGGGAGCATGTGTGACAAGAAGTCCATGTAAGCTGCAAATGGATAGCACTAGTGCCCCAAGTAAGACAAGCATTGCTCACAAGACATGCCCTGTGCATGCCATCCCAGGTTATAAGTTCTGTCATAGGGATTTATTCAGTCTCTCCCCATCTTTCTCTAGGTGGCCCTGTAACAGGACTATTTGTACCTTGATAATCCTTCATCTACACACACCCAGACTCACATTCTGACTCCAGTGTGGTTCCCTCTTTAGCATGGCATGCCATAGTCCTAGTTCATCTGACTGCATGGACTGCAGGTACGAAAATGTACTGCCTGGTAGACTGTAGGACCTGTCCTTTGCTTCCCATGTGAAAGGTACTGTTGGTCCATTGAACTGGATTCACACCTACAGGACTTGTGAGAGACTGAAGCTGCACACACCTGTGAGCACTTCCATGCAGACCAGCCATTTGAACCTGCACTGCCATTCCTGCTGCCTGGAACTGCTTAGAAGCTGCCATTTTATGTATATCCTTGGTGTGCATTGCCGTATAAACCATTTGTGTAACACAGCCCTTGGGTTATTAGGTAACATTGCAGCCGACAGCACAAATCCAGTTTTCATTCTCCACAGTGTTGTTCAGGCTTTTCCTAGTCTGAGTCTGCTCACTGTGGATTTGCCTTGTTAATGTTAGATCCTGACAGAGCGTGCATCCTGTTAGCCTGATTGTTTCCTGTCTTGGTGTTACCATAGAGGTTCCCTGTGGCTACATTTCTCTCATAGTTGCTTTCCATGCCCTCACTTTTCTCCTGGGGTGTTGTGTCTGGTAGGTCTATGATGAATCCACAAATATATTGTATAGTTTAATCAGTTCACATATGGTATCAAGGTCTGGGACATGTATTCAAATAGCCTCATCCCGGCCCTATCCCTTGCCTGGGTTGTATGTATGCGTGAGTGACGAACAGTGACAGTGTACTATGGCTGTATGCATGGATTGGGTATGGTGCCTCCAGCACAACAAACAACGTTTGCTAATGTACATGAAAGGACAAAACATGTTTGTGCCCTCACCGTCCACACACAGATTCACATTGGCTGCAACCCAATGATGGTGGTTGTGTGGTGACTAGTTGTGAGATTAATCAGCACAGAGGCACTGATGTTCCCTGTTGCAGTGGGAATTGTCAATACCACCCTGTGTACAAATGTTGTGAGGAAAGCTGCCGGGTTCTATTTACTGATCCATTACATTTGTGAGCACACAAGGTTGCCCTGTTGTCAGCCTCATTAAACTTCTGCAGTGCCATAGCTGGACTATCCTCATGTGTATTGTCGATTCCCCTTTGGCTTTTGGTCAATTATGCTTTGAAGGATACTGTGAATGCAGGGAATGGATCCACAGACTCATGAGTAGACATGCACGTAACTGTGACAACATGGAGGACAATAATGACACAGGGTACACATGGGCACACACTTGAACCAGACATCTTTGTGCAATTAACCACTGAAAATATGTGAACATATTTAGCTGGTGTGCTGGTTCTCCACTACCACACGAGTAACATAGGTCACATATATGACTCAAACTGTGGAGTGACATTACATTCTTGGATTGTTTTCCGACTCTGTGTCATAAACACTGTACCTACATAGCATTTTCAAATGAAAGACTCATGGCTAGTATACAAACAAGTGACCAGGATGTGGTATCCAACATTCCTTTACATGTGATGGCTTACTCATTGCCATTATCAACCGTCCTCTATCTATCCTGTGCATAGTTTGTCATGGTAGACCATTGCATTGTCCCAAAAGTTAGTGCAGTTCACACAGCATTAGATGCTACGTGTACGGCAAACACAAATCTTCACTCATATCTACACTGAATAGTTTTTGATGGGTATCCACATTTACAACACATGCATACAAGCACATTAATGAAAGGACGTCATGTGACGTTCACACAGAGGCCCAACAAAAATTGAATAGCCAATTCACAGACATTAACACACAGGCAATGAGTTAATGTATTAAGTTGTGTAGCCTTGCTATCCTCCCCTTGACGCACAACCTAATCAAACTGGGTAATACAAGTTTTTATTCAAAAAGTTTGGGTATCTATTGCGTCAATGAAGAGTGCTCATGCGGTACAACAACATGAGTATCATGATCTGCAGTAGTGTGGTCTGCCACATGTGCCCAAACACTGGAACCCATAATGCAGGTGCAAACAGCTTATCTCTGTACAGGTACAGCTTTCATGTAATTTCAAAATGACACAAACACAGTAAAAGACATATATTTTGACACAAACGTGTCAAAAAATACGCATATGTGTAAAAAATCACCTTATATGCGTAGAAAAATTATGCTCACAGCCATTATACATCCATTGGCCCTGAGCAGTAATTCCTACACTGTACCCCATGAAATTGGTTACCAATGCAAAATATTATGAACTATGAATGCGGGGTAATTTTTAAGCATTTGCGTCAAACAATTTGACGCACAGACTAAGCGTCATAATATTTTGACGCACCATAATAAAAACCCACCGCATTTGAAGCAGGAAGTGATGTAATAGGATATCCTGTTTACAGAAATGGTACAGTGGGTGTACTTTCACTTTGCAGTCTGTGATTTTTCTAGACTGTGTGGCTGTGCTGAGAGTTTTGTCTGTCCAATTTGTGCTTTTGTCTCCTGTGTGCCATCCTATTTGTCATCTGTTTTATTTGTAATTATCTCAGTTGTTCATTGTAAGTGTGTATTTGACATATTTGGGGGCATATTTACACTCCGTTTGCGCCGAATTAGCGTCGTTTTTTTCGACGCAAATTCGGCGCAAATCTAACGCCATATTTATACTTTGGCGTTAGACGCGTCTAGCGCCAAAGTATGGGCAAATAGCGTCATTTTTTTGCGTGAACGCCTTCCTTGCGTTAATGAGATGCAAGGAAGGCGTTCCCGTCTAAAAAAATGACGGCGACGCAAATGCGTCGTATTTATACTCCCGGGCAAAAATCACGCCCGGGAGTGGTCGGGTCAAAAAACCCTGCATTTGCGCCACTTTTTAACGCCTGGGTCAGGGTAGGCGTTAAGGGGCCTGTGGGCTCAAAATGTGCCCACAGGTGCCCTCCCCTGCCCCCAGGGACCCCCCCTGCCACCCTTGCCCACCCCAGGAGGACACCCAAGGATGGAGGGACCCATCCCAGGGACATTCAGGTAAGTTCAGGTAAGTATAAATTTCTTTTTTTTTTTTTTTTTTGGGTGGCATAGGGGGGCCTTATTTGTGCCCCCCTACATGCCACTATGCCCAATGACCATGCCCAGGGGACATAAGTCCCCTGGGCATGGCCATTGGGCAAGGGGGCATGACTCCTGTCTTTACTAAGACAGGAGTCATGTAAATGGCGTCTGGGCGTCATTAAAAATGGCGCAAATCGGGTTAAGACGATTTTTTAGCGTCAACCTGACTTGCGCCATTTTTAAGACGCCCTAACGCCATTTTTCCCTACGCCGGCGCTGCCTGGTGTACGTGGTTTTTTTCCACGCACACCAGGCAGCGCCGGTCTGCTTGCGCTGGCTAACGCCATTCAATAAATACGGCGCCCGCATGGTGCTTCAGAATGGCGTTAGCCGGCGCAAAATTTTTTTACGCTAAACTGCGTTAGCGCAGTTTAGCGTCAAAAAGTATAAATACGGGCCTCGGTGTCTAATTATGTCTTTGTTCTGTTGGGAGTGTGTAGTGGGTATTGTTAGTTTGGGGATAGTTGAGCTGTTTGTGGGTTACTTTACTTTCATTTTCCTCCCTCCTTTCCCTTTATTTTCCTCTGTACCCTTTACTAGTACTATTATTTCTGTCATGTTGAGTAGGCCACGTCTGGGGAGAATGGGTGAGGAGGAGCTAGGGACATTCATTTGGCTGGTGTGCCACTTCCTCCCCCTGATGGTTGAAGCAGGTGGCAGGGTGATACAGGGGAATCACATGGAGATGAGGAGGCTCAGGTGGTCCAAGGTGCTGTACCATCTGCATAGAATTTTCAACACACCACGCAACGACCACCAACTGAAGCACCGCTGGGCTGACCTTGTTGCCAGAGAGCAAGACCTGCTGGACCACCTGGGTGTTGTGCTTGGTGGCCCTGTTGGTAAGTACAATTCAGAGTAATGTGCACATTTAAGTGCTCTGTAGTGACAGTAGCAGATTTGTTGATATGCTCCAGGCAATGTTTTTGGACATGTGGAATGCAAGTTAAACATACAGTGGCCCTGAGTTATACAATAACTGCTACACATTACCACCATTTGTTGATGCAACAGCTGCACAAACTTGCAAAACACAACTTGATCTTGTAAATTAGTGCTGCTTTCATATCAATAGATGATGGTAATGCGGCTTAAACATATGTTTTATCCATGGTCTGTAAGTGTACCAGGAAAGAGATGTATTTCACAAGCTAAAGCAAGGAATTAATGTGGTCACCAATTATTTTGAATACATGTCTGAACTGTATTCCGGGCCATATGTACAAAGTTCTTCCTAACCTCAGGTAATATCTTTGGTTGACAGTTTGACTTGGTTTGTGCCGCAATTAAATTAGGAATGGATGCCAAAGTAATGCACATGGGTTCATATCTAAATGTTTGGTGCTACTTTCCATAGCTGTAGCGTAAAACCTGAAGCACATGCTACAAATTGAGGAATAAAAAATATCCCTGGCCCTCTGTTCATTATTCCTGTGTGTTGTAAATTGGCCTTGGGCACAATAGCTGGAACAGAGCTGATGCTTTCCCCATCTGTGTTACTTTATAGCCATGCACTTCTCATAAGTTATTGGGTCATCATGTGATACCTGAAGTTGGGGAATGCATGGTCACAATGTATTACTTGCATGATGTTTTGCAAGGGACCCCTGACCAATTCCATCATACATATAAAGTCCCCAAATACTTTGCTACTTTATGTTTGGTACACCCCTGCTGATCTAGTGCAGCATATGTACAATAGCTAACTTCCCTGTATGAAGGCTATCACAGACATGGGTGTATGCTAAGATCAGAAGACCCGCATTCCTGTGACTGCTGCCATTCCCAAGGTACATACAAATTCAACCCTACATCATCATGATTGACACAGTAGGACATTTGCTAAACCATGTTTCAATAATGGGACAGTGTCAGTTTGCTGTATACCCGCTGATATCCCAACTTGGTTAATGTAAGATGATGAATTTGGCTAACTGTGAATTCCAATACCCGAAATGGGAACACAGGGCAATGAGTGACACATTTCAGGTGCAATGACTGCACCTGTGCCCATGCATTCTGTCATGGATGACCAAAATATACACTGTCAGCATATATTTCTTTGTTGTATTAATTTCGATAAATGGACAATCCATGTTTAGCATCAGATTGCCATCAAGTAACGCACAGGATCCCTGTTATCATGGTGTCATAGGGGGCATGTGTGGCTCAGGGCACACTGTAAATGTAGCATATGTAACCTACACACAACACAGGCCTACATGTAAGGGACCATAGAAAGCATAATACATCATGAGCTTAACTCAAACCACATGATCATCACACAGTAACTGATTGTCCCTTGATGCACAAGCCACAATACCTGAGTGACTGGTATTGCAGTGCACCAGGAATGTGGCTTTGCATGTCTCTCATAAAAACAAATGATGAAATGGAGCGCACTCTATAAATGAGTCTGCAACCAACTGAGGAATCATGTTTGTCACCACATGATAGTTAGGGCTACTGCATGTGTGCATGTGTGTGTGTATCACTCACTGGAGTGACAGGGTATATACATGTTTGCAGTCGTATGTATATTGGAGTATCATCATGCCTGAGGGGCTGAACTTTCAGATATAATGTCACACACAGTAATTTTACTTTAAAGTGTTGTACAGAGCACAGATTGAGCACATTTCCCCCTTCCATGCTTTACAGGCTGACCTGCCCCTTACACAATTGGAGAAGTGGCTCGATTTGCGGATTCAGACATATCCAGAAAGTGTTGATATTCCAGTTCTGTGTTGTGTTTGCAGCTGTTGTGTGATTGACTCCTGTGTGTTGGACATATAGCAAGGTATGATGTGTTGGCACATGATCTGATATGTGACTTGATTGGAGTTTGACTTATTTTTCCATATTTGAGTTGGACAATCAGTGGGGTAGTCATATTTTGGGATTGTAGTGCAGCCCTGTAGGCATGGCAATGTGAATAGGGTGACATTTGTTGTTACATTTATTGTAATGAAACATTGGAGAGGGCCATTTTCATGATTTAGTCAGCAAGTCATACCCTGAATCATACAGAGTAGGGATGCCGAAGTATTACCCACAGACTTCAGCCTCCCTGTTCAATAATGAACATGTTAGACTGTATGTTTGATTTCCTAGCAGCATCTAGTTCCACATGTTGTGCTATGTGTATGTGGCACTTGCGTACAATGTCATAGGTGTGCATGCAGCTCATGCCCAGATTGGTGCTTGTATCTATGTGCTTGTTGTGGGACAGGTATTGGTGGTATCAAATGATGCTGACAATTGTCCGCAATTAGGAACATAAATGTGGATGGGATTGTCCAATGTTTGTGTCTATCCTGGTTGGACACCCTCCCTACCTGTGGTGGACTGACTAAACCCATAGACAGCTGTCCAAACCTTCCTGGCTGTCCTTGATGTTTGAAAGTATGTGTTGCTTGTCCATCCCCCCATGAGGCACAGGCTCGGGGTTATGAAATATGTGTACCTAGGTGTGCGGATCCAAGTGTAGTACACAGACATGTTATTCTGTAATTAATTTGTTCCAACCTAGGATACCCACTCTTGATTAGCAACTGCATACCAACCTGGCAATTCCATTTACAAATCACTGATCTTGTCGCCCTTGATTGTCATCCAGAAGATAGTCATTAGTTGGCCTGTCACATGTGGAGGACTTGCATCATTTGTTATGTAACTAATGGCAGAACAATGATACTTAGAGCAATTAAGTATGTACACATCTTTTTGAGCATTGCTGTGCTGTTAGATGGGACATGTGTAGGCTGCGTTGGCATGTACTTCCTCAGGGAGAATCTGTGATCTGTACTGTGATTTGGCCTGTTTCAGCTACATTAGATGTATTTTTGGATTATCATCAGTAGCTGCATCACACAATGATGTAACTAATGTCTTTTTTCACAGCAGCCAATATGGATGCCAATCAGATCCGTGAATTCCAGAGGAGGGTGATGCGTTACCGCCACATTCTGGATGTAGAGTCTGGGTTCCGCCACATGGCACGGCGTTATCAGGGTGTGGAGGGCATTTGCCCAAGGGGGCCCATCTGTGTCCACAACAGCCGCAACCACCAGCACCACCACTACGACACAAGTGGCAGTAAGGATGACAGCCACCACTGCAGGTCCATCAACATCCTCCACTCCTGGAACACTGACAGCAGCCCCTGCACCTCCCCCTCCAAGCATGGCACCGGCAACTGCACAACCCTCCACAACTGGCACACAGACCACCCCTGCTGCAGTCATTGACAATGTAGAATTTCGTTCAATGCAACGTGACATGCAACGGATGTTGCGCAGACTGGACAGGCTGCAGCAGGAGGTGTCCCAGATCAACAGGAGAGTGCGCAGGATAAAGAAGACCCTGGGGAGGGCAGACTTGTGACTTGGAGACCCTCAGCCATGATTCCCTTCCCTCTCTCCTCTTTCATTGTTCTTATATTTAGTGGGTTTAGGGGGCTTAGTGTTAGATTAGAATAGGCTGTTAGTTTAGTTTGTATTAGTGGGTTGAGGGGAGAGGGTATGATATTTTTACATGTTCTTTTTTGTGGGTGGGTGGGTGGTTGATGATGTTGGGGTTTTTGTGTATTAAAAAAATAAAATAAAAAATATGTATATTAAAAAAACAAAAAAATATATAATTATTTAGGATAAGATAGTATCGGCCTGATTACAACTTTGGCGGAGGGTGTTAATCCGTCCCAAATATGACGGATATCCTGCCCACCGTATTACGAGTTCCATAGGATATAATGGACTCGTAATACGGCGGGTGGTATATCCGTCACATTTGGGACAGATTAACACCCTCCGTCAAAGTTGTAATCAGGCCCTATGTGTTTAGGTTAGTATATGTTGTCCTCCATGTGTCCCGTCATATAAAGGGGATTGATGTTTAGAGAATTTAGTTAAATGTGATAAGTAAGTTTAGCTTAGGGTAGTTAGGGCCAGTTGTGGGTAATGTGTAGTTAGGATAGGTTAGGTTAGTTAAGGAGTTTCCCCTAGTTTTAGCATCCTATTTTTACAGTTAAATAAATAGGTAGGTACTCCTTTACAGTATGTGTCATATGCTTGGGGATCAGGGCCTTGGCATGGGTGAACAGTTTCAATTTAGTATTTGCATTTGTGTTCCATCCGGCATCCAAATCCCAATTGAGCTGGCACATTGGAAGCTACACCAAAGCTACTTCGCTAGGAATCTGCCATCCATTGCACCCACCACTCAAGGTTACTATGGTTCCCAATGTGTATTTAAGTTTGGATGTATGTTTTCAATCTGTCATACTTTGAGACCAGATTTGGTTTTGAGGACACTGTGGTACGTCTGCCTGCAGCCTGATTTTCATGTGAACCCTTGTAGGAGGCTGGACTGGCTTGTAGTGAGTACTAAGGGGTACTTACACCTTGCACCAGGCCCAGGTATCCCTTATTAGTGTATAGGGTGTCTAGCAGCTTAGGCTGATAGATAATGGTAGCTTAGCAGAGCAGCTTAGGCTGAACTAGGAGGCGAGTGAAGCTCCTACAGTACCACTAGTGTCATATGCACAATATCATAAGAAAACACAATACACAGATATACTAAAAATAAAGGTACTTTATTTTTATGACAATATGCCAAAAGTATCTCAGTGAGTACCCTCAGTATGAGGATAGCAAATATACACAAGATATATGTACACAATACCAAACATATGCAGTATAGCATTAGAAAACAGTGCAAACAATGTATAGTTACAATAGGATGCAATGGGGACACATAGGGATAGGGGCAACACAAACCATATACTCCAAAAGTGGAATGCGAACCACAAATGGACCCCAAATCTATGTGACCTTGTAGAGGGTCGCTGGGACTGTAAGAAAACAGTGAGGGTTAGAAAAATAGCCCACCCCAAGACCCTGAAAAGTGAGTGCAAAGTGCAGTAAAGTTCCCCAAAGAGCACAGAAGTCGTGATAGGGGAATTCTGCAGGAAAGACTAAAACCAGCAATGCAACAACGATGGATTTCCAGATGAGGGTACCTGTGGAACAAGGGGACCAAGTCCAAAAGTCACGATCAAGTCGAGAGTGGGCAGATGCCCAGGAAATGCCAGCTGTGGGTGCAAAGAAGCTGCTACTGGGCAGTAGAAGCTGAGGATTCTGCAAGAACGACAAGGGCTAGAAACTTTCCCTTTGGAGGATAAATGTCCCACTTTGTGAAGAGTTGTGCAGAAGTATTTTCCTGCGGAAAGACCGTAAACAAGCCTTGCTATCTGCAAAGATTTTTGTTGGGGTTTTTGGGTGCTGCTGTGGCCCAGGAGGGACCAGGATGTTGCCAATTGCGTCAGGGGACAGAGAGGGCAACCAGCAAGGCAAGGAGCCCTCTCAGAAGCAGACAGCACCCGCAGAAGTGCCGGAACAGGCACTACAAAGTGGAGTGAAATGTGCTCACCCGAAGTTGCACAAAGGAGTCCCACGCCGCCGGAGGACAACTCAGGAGGTCGTGCAATACAGGTTAGAGTGGCGTGGACCCAGGCTTGGCTGTGCACAAAGGATTCCCTCGGAAAGTGCACAGGAGCCGGAGTAGCTGCAAAACACGAGGTTTCCAGCAATGCAGTCTGGCGTGGGGAGGCAAGGACTTACCTCCACCAAACTTGGACTAAAGAGTCACTGGACTATGGGAGACAATTGGACAGAGTTGCTGGATTCAAGGGACCTCGCTCGTTGTGCTGAGAGGAGACCCAGAGGACTGGTGATGCAGTTCTTTGGTGCCTGTGGTTGCAGGGGGACGATTCTTTCGACCCACAGGAGATTTCTTTGGAGCTTCTAGTGCAGAGAGGAGGCAGACTACCCCCACAGCATGCACCACCAGGAAAACAGTCGAGAAGGCGGCAGGATCAGCGTTACAGAGTTGCAGTAGTCGTCTTTGCTACTTTGTTGCAGTTTTGCAGGCTTCCAGCGCGGTCAGCATTCGATTCCTTGGCAGAAGGTGAAGAGAGAGATGCAGAGGAACTCGGATGAGCTCTTGCATTCGTTATCTAAGGAAATCCCCAAAGCAGAGACCCTAAATAGCCAGAAAAGAGGGTTTTGCTACTTAGGAGAGAGGATAGGCTAGCAACACCTGAAGGAGCCTATCAGAAGGAGTCTCTGATGTCACCTGCTGGCCCTGGCCACTCAGAGCAGTCCAGTGTGCCAGCAGCACCTCTGTTTCCAAGATGGCAGAGGTCTGGAGCACACTGGAGGAGCTCTGGGCACCTCCCAGGGGAGGTGCAGGTCAGGGGAGTGGTCACTCCCCTTTCCTTTGTCCAGTTTCGCACCAGAGCAGGGCTGAGGGGTCCCTGAACTGGTGTAGACTGGCTTATGCAAAAATGGGCACCATCTGTGCCCATGAAAGCATTTCCAGAGGCTGGGGGAGGCTACTCCTTCCCTGCCTTAACACCTTTTTCCAAAGAGAGAGGGTGTAACACCCTCTCTCTGAGGAAGTCCTTTGTTCTGCCATCCTGGGCCAAGCCTGGCTGGACCCCAGGAGGGCAGAAACCTGTCTGAGGAGTTGGCAGCAGCAGCAGCTGCAGTGAAACCCCTGAAAAGGCAGTTTGGCAGTACCCCGGTCTGTGCTACAGACCCGTGGGATCATGGGATTTTGCCAACAATGCCAGGATGGCATAGAGAGGGCAATTCCATTATCTTAGACATGTTACATGGCCATATTCGGAGTTACCATTGTGAAGTTACACATAGGTATTGACCTATGTGGAGTGCATGCGTGTAATGGTGTCCCCGCACTCACAAAGTCCGGGGAATTTGCCCTGAACAATGTGGTGGCACCTTGGCTAGTGCCAGGATGCCCACACACTAAGTAACTTAGCACCCAACCTTTACCAGGTAAAGGTTAGTCATATAGGTGACTTATAAGTTACTTAAGTGCAGTGGTAAATGGCTGTGAAATAACGTGGACGTTATTTCACTCAGGCTGCAGTGGCAGGCCTGTGTAAGAATTGTCAGAGCTCCCTATGGGTGGCAAAAGAAATGCTGCAGCCCATAGGGATCTCCTGGAACCCCAATACCCTGGGTACCTCAGTACCATATACTAGGGAATTATAAGGGTGTTCCAGTATGCCAATGTAAATTGGTGAAATTGGTCACTAGCCTGTTAGTGACAATTTGGAAAGAAATGAGAGAGCATAACCACTGAGGTTCTGGATAGCAGAGCCTCAGTGAGACAGTTAGTCATAACACAGGTAACACATACAGGGCACACTTATGAGCACTGGGGCCCTGGCTGGCAGGGTCCCAGTGACACATACAACTAAAACAACATATATACAGTGAAATATGGGGGTAACGTGCCAGGCAAGATGGTACTTTCCTACACAACCCCCCCCCCCAAACGAAGGACAATAAGACTAGCCATGACCTGATGAGTATTCATTGTCTAAGTGGAAATATCTGAAGAGTCCATCTGCATTGGAGTGGGTACTCCCAGGTCTATGTTCCACTGTATAATCCATTCCCTGAGGAAGTCCTTTGTTCTGCCTTCCTGGGCCAAGCCTGGCTGGACCCCAGGAGGGCAGAAACCTGTCTGAGGGGTTGGCAGCAGCAGCAGCTGCAGTGAAACCCCTGAAAAGGCAGTTTGGCAGTACCCGGGTCTGTGCTAGAGACCCGTGGGATCATGGGATTGTGCCAACAATGCCAGGATGGCATAGAGGGGGCAATTCCATGATCTTAGACATGTTACATGGCCATATTCGGAGTTACCATTGTGAAGCTACACATAGGTAGTGACCTATATGTAGTGCACACGTGTAATGGTGTCCCCGCACTCACAAAGTCCGGGGAATTGGCCCTGAACAATGTGGAGACAGCTTGCCTGTCAAAAGTAAGATCTATAGGCAGCCTGACCATGTCAGAGACTGCATAAAACAAGAAGTGCAGAACATGCTTGAACTGGGAGTGGTTGAGCACTCTGAAAGTCCATGGGCCTCTCCTGTGGTACTTGTACCAAAACCTCATTCCAAGGATGGAAAGAAGGAAATGCGGTTTTGTGTAGACTATAGAGGTCTCAACCAAGTAACCAAAACTGATGCTCACCCTATACCCAGGGCAGATGAGCTAATAGATACACTGGCATCTGCCAAGTATCTAAGCACTTTTGACTTGACTGCAGGGTGTTGGCAGATCAAATTATCAGAAGATACAAAAGCAAAAACTGCATTTTCAACCATTGGAGGATATTACCAATTCACAGTAATGCCTTTTGGATTGAAAAATGCACCTGCCACTTTTCAAAGGTTTGTGAATACAGTCCTGCAAGAGATGGAAGCCTTTAGTGCAGCATATCTAGATGATATAGCTATCTTTAGCTCCAGCTGGGATGATCACCTGGTCCACCTATGGAAAGTTTTGGAGGCCCTGCAAAAGGCAGGCCTCACTATCAAGGCTTCAAAGTGCCAGATAGGGCAAGGTAAGGTGGTTTATCTGGGACACCTGGTAGGTGGAGAACAGATTGCACCACTTCAGGGGAAAATCCAAACTATTATAGATTGGGTTCCCCCTACAACTCAGACCCAGGTGAGAGCCTTCTTAGGCCTCACTGGGTATTACAGGAGGTTCATAAAGAACTATGGCTCCATCGCAGCCCCTCTTAATGACCTCACCTCCAAGAAAATGCCTAAAAAGGTATTGTGGACAGCTAGCTGTCAGAAAGCTTTTGAGGAGCTGAAGCAGGCCATGTGCTCTGCACCTGTCCTGAAAAGCCCCTGTTACTCCAAAAAATTCATTGTCCAAACTGATGCATCTGAATTAGGGGTAGGGGCAGTCCTTTCACAACTTAATTCTGAGGGCCAGGATCAACCTGTTGCTTTTATCAGCAGGAGGTTGACCCCTAGAGAAAAGCGTTGGTCTGCCATAGAGAGGGAGGCCTTTGCTGTGGTCTGGGCACTGAAGAAGTTGAGGCCATACCTGTTTGGCACTCACTTCATTGTTCAGACAGACCACAAACCTCTACTTTGGCTAAAACAAATGAAAGGTGAAAATCCTAAATTGTTGAGGTGGCCTATATCCGTACAGGGAATGGACTACACAGTGGAACATAGACCTGGGAGTACCCACTCCAATGCAGATGGACTCTCCAAATATTTCGACTTAGACAATGAAGACTCATCAGGTCATGGCTAGTCTTATTGTCCTTCGTTTTGGGGGGGGTTGTGTAGGAAAGTACCATCTTGCTTCGCATGTTACCCCCATATTTCACTGTATATATGTTGTTTTAGTTGTATTTGTCACTGGGACCCTGCCAGCCAGGGCCCCAGTGCTCATAAGTGTGCCCTGTATGTGTTACCTGTGTTATGACTAACTGTCTCACTGAGGCTCTGCTAATCAGAACCTCAGTGGTTATGCTCTCTCATTTCTTTCAAATTCTCACTAACAGGCTAGTGACCAATTTTACCAATTTACATTGGCATACTGGAACACCCTTATAATTCCCTAGTATATGGTACTAAGGTACCCAGGGTATTGGGGTTCCGGGAGATCCCTATGGGCTGCAGCATTTCTTTTGCCACCCATAGGGAGCTCTGACAATTCTTACACAGGCCTGCCACTGCAGCCTGAGTGAAATAACGTCCACGTTATTTCACAGCCATTTTACACTGCACTTAAGTAACTTATAAGTCACCTATATGTCTAACCTTTACCTGGTAAAGGTTGGGTGCTAGGTTACTTAGTGTGTGGGCACCCTGGCTCTAGCCAAAGAGCCCCCACATTGTTCAAGGCCAATTCCCCGGACTTTGTGAGTGTGGGGACACCATTACACGCGTGCACTACATATAGGTCACTACCTATGTGTAGCTTCACAATGGTAACTCCGAATATGGCCATGTAACATGTCTAAGATCATGGAATTGCCCCTTCTATGCCATCCTGGCATTGTTGGCACCATCCCATGATCCCACGGGTCTCTAGCACAGACCCGGGTACTGCCAAACTGCCTTTTCAGGGGTTTCACTGCAGCTGCTGCTGCTGCCAACCCCTCAGACAGGTTTCTGCCCTCCTGGGGTCCAGCCAGGCTTGGCCCAGGAAGGCAGAACAAAGGACTTCCTCAGAGAGAGGGTGTTACACCCTCTCCCTTTGGAAAATGGTGTTAAGGCAGGGGAGGAGTAGCCTCCCCCAGCCTCTGGAAATGCTTTCATGGGCACACATGGTGCCCATTTCTGCATAAGCCAGTCTACACCGGTTCAGGGACCCCTCAGCCCTGCTCTGGCGTGAAACTGGACAAAGGAAAGGGGAGTGACCACTCCCCTGACCTGCACCTCCCCTGGGAGGTGCCCAGAGCTCCTCCAGTGTGCTCCAAACCTCTGCCATCTTAGAAACAGAGGTGCTGCTGGCACACTGGACTGCTCTGAGTGGCCAGGGCCAGCAGGTGACATCAGAGACTCCTTCTGATAGGCTCCTTCAGGTGTTGCTAGCCTATCCTCTCTCCTAAGTAGCCAAACCCTCTTTTCTGGCTATTTAGGGTCTCTGCTTTGGGGATTCCCTCAGATAACGAATGCAAGAGCTCATCAGAGCTCCTCTGCATCTCTCTCTTCACCTTCTGCCAAGGAATCGACTGCTGACCGCGCTGGAAACCTGCAAAACTGCAACAAAGTAGCGAAGACGACTACTGCAACTCTGTAACGCTGATCCTGCCGCCTTCTCTACTGCTTTCCTGGTGGTGCATGCTGTGGGGGTAGTCTGCCTCCTCTCTGCACTAGAAGCTCCGAAGAAATCTCCCGTGGGTCGACGGAATCGTCCCCATGCAACCGCAGACACCAAAGAACTGCATCACTGGTCCTCTGGGTCTCCTCTCAGCATGACAAGCGAGGTCCCTTGAATCCAGCAACTCTGTCCAAGTGACTCCCACAGTCCAGTGACTCTTCAGTCCAAGTTTGGTGGAGGTAAGTCCTTGCCTCCCCACGCCAGATTGCATTGCTGGGAACCACGTCTTTTGCAGCTACTCCGGCTCCTGTGCACTTTCTGAGGGAATCCTTTGTGCACAGCCAAGCCTGGGTCCACGGCACTCTAACCTGCATTGTACGACCTCCTGAGTTGTCCTCCGGCAGCGTGGGACTCCTTTGTGCAACTTCGGGTGAGCACCGTTTCACTCCAATTCGTAGTGCCTGTTCCAGCACTTCTGTGGATGCTGCCTGCTTCTGAGAGGGCTCCGTGTCTTGCTGGGTGCCCCGTCTGTCCGTTGACGCAATTGGCGACATCCTGGTTCCTCCTGGGCTACAGCAGCATCCAAAAACCCTAACCACATTACTTGCAGCTAGCAAGGCTTGTTTGCGGTCTATCTTCAGGAAAACACTTCTGAACGACTCTCCACGGAGTGTGACATCCATCCTCCAAAGGGGAAGTTTCTAGCCCTGGTCGTTCCTGCAGAATCCTCAGCTTCTACTGCCTAGTAGCAGATTCTTTGCACCCACAGCTGGCCTTTCCTGGGCATCTGCCCACTCTCGACTTGGTCGTGACTTTTGGACTTGGTCCCCTTGTTCCACAGGTACCCCCGTCTGGAAATCCATCATTGTTGCATTGCTGGTTTTGGTCTTTCCTGCAGAATTCCCCTATCACGACTTCTGTGCTCTTTGGGGAACTTTACTGCACTTTGCACTCACTTTTCAGGGTCTTGGGGTGGGCTATTTTTCTAACCCTCACTGTTTTCTTACAGTCCCAGCGACCCTCTACAAGGTCACATAGGTTTGGGGTCCATTTGTGGTTCGCATTCTACTTTTGGAGTATATGGTTTGTGTTGCCCCTATCCCTACATTGTTTGCACTGTTTTCTAATACTATACTGCATATTTTTGGTATTGTGTACATATATCTTGTGTATATTTGCTATCCTCATACTGAGGGTACTCACTGAGATACTTTGGCATATTGTCATAAAAATAAAGTACCTTTATTTTTAGTATATCTGTGTATTGTGTTTTTTTATGATATTGTGCATATGACACTAGTGGTACTGTAGGAGTTTCACTCGTCTCCTAGTTCAGCCTAAGCTGCTCTGCTAAGCTACCATTATCTATCAGCCTAAGCTTCTAGACACACTATACACTAATAAGGGATACCTGGGCCTGGTGCAAGGTGTAAGTACCCCTTGGTACTCACTACAAGCCAGTCCAGCCTCCTACACTGGCAGTTCCAGGTTTTGGATCCCTTGCTTCAGTGTACAAGAGGGTGTCCTCCCAGTAAACTCTGTGAGAGTCACTGACATCCCCATTTGCTTGTTTGACAGCTTGCTGCCTTAGACCCTCTAGTGTGGGACAGGTATGCTGTGCCACACTCAGCTCCTCCCTGGCAGGCCCCCCCTTCACCCAAAAGCTCAGCAGTGTCTTGTAGGAGGCTGGACTGGCTTGTAGTGAGTACCAAGGGGTACTTGCACCTTGCAGCAGGCCCAGTTATCCCTTATTAGTGTATAGGGTGTCTAGTAGCATAGGCTGATAGATAATGGTAGCTTAGAAGAGCAGCTTAGGCTGAACTAGGAGACGAGTGAAGCTCCTACAGTACCACTTAGTGTCATATGCACAATATCATAAGAAAACACAATACACAGTTATACTAAAAATAAAGGTACTTTATTTTTATGACAATATGCCAAAGTATCTTAGAGTGTACCCTCAGTGAGAAGATAGGAAATATACACAAGATATATATACACAATAGCAAAAATATGCAGTATAGTCTTAGAAAACAGTGCAAACAATGTATAGTTACAATAGGATGCAATGGGGAAACATAGGGATAGGGGCAACACAAACCATATACTCCAAAAGTGGAATGCGAACCACGAATGGACCCCAAACCTATGTGACCTTGTGAAGGGACGCTGGGACTATTAGAAAATAGTGAGAGTTAGAAAAATAACTCTCCCCAAGACCCTGAAAAGTGAGTGCAAAGTGCACTAAAGTTCCCCTAATGATAAAGAAGTCGTGTTAGAGGAATAATGCAGGAAAGACACAAACCAACAATGCAACAACGCTGGATTTCCAATCTGGGGTACCTGTGGAACAAGGGGACCAAGTCCAAAAGTCACAAGCAAGTCGGAGATGGGCAGATGCCCAGGAAATGCCAGCTGCGGGTGCAAAGAAGCTTCTACTGGACAGAAGAAGCTGAGGTTTCTGCAGGAACGAAAAGGGCTAGAGACTTCCCTTTTGGAGGACGGATCCCTCTCGCCTTGGAGAGTCGAGCAAAAGTGTTTTCCCGCCAAAAGATCGCCAACAAGCCTTGCTAGCTGCAAATCGTGCCGTTAGCGTTTTTGGATGCTGCTGTGGCCCAGGAGGAACCAGGAGGTCGCAAATTGGACCAGGAGGTAGAGGGGATGTCGAGCAAGATAAGGAGCCCTCTTAGTAGCAGGTAGGACCCGGAGAAGTGCCAGAAACAGGCACTACGAGGATGCCTGAAACGGTGCTCACCTGAAGTTGCACAAAGAAGTCCCATGTCGCCGGAGAACAACTTAGGAGGTCGTGCAATGCAGGTTAGAGTGCCGTGGACCCAGGCTGGACTGTGCACAAAGGATTTCCGCCGGAAGTGCAGGGAGGCCGGAGTAGCTGCAAAAGTCGTGGTTCCCAGCAATGCACTCTAGCGAGGTGAGGCAAGGACTTACCTCCACCAAACTTGGACTGAAGAGGCACTGGACTGTGGGGGTCACTTGGACAGAGTTGCTGGATTCAAGGGACCTCGCTCGTTGTGCTGAGAGGAGACCCAAGGGACCGGTAATGCAGCTTTTTGGTGCCTGCGGTTGCAGGGGGAAGATTCCGTCGACCCACAGGAGATTTCTTCAGAGCTTCTAGTGCAGAGAGGAGGCAGACTACCCCCACAGCATGCACCACCAGGAAAACAGTCGAGAAGGCGGCAGGATCAGCGTTACAGAGTTGCAGTAGTCGTCTTTGCTACTATGTTGCAGGTTTGCAGGCTTCCAGCACGGTCAGCAGTCGATTCCTTGGCAGAAGGTGAAGAGAGAGATGCAGAGGAACTCGGATGAGCTCTTGCATTCGTTATCTAAGGAATCCCAAGAGACAGAGACCCAAAATAGCCAGAAAAGAGGGTTTGGCTACTTAGGAGAGAGGATAGGCTAGCAACACCTGAAGGAGCCTATCACAAGGAGTCTCCGACGTCACCTGGTGGCACTGGCCACTCAGAGCAGTCCAGTGTGCCAGCAGCACCTCTGTTTCCAAGATGGCAGAGGTCTGGAGCACACTGGAGGAGCTCTGGGCACCTCCCAGGGGAGGTGCAGGTCAGGGGAGTGGTCACTCCCCTTTCCTTTGTCCAGTTTCGCACCAGAGCAGGGCTAAGGGGTCCCCTGAACCGGTGTAGACTGGCTTATGCCGAATTGGGCACATCTGTGCCCAAGAAAGCATTTCCAGAGGCTGGGGGAGGCTACTCCTCCCCTGCCTTCACACCATTTTCCAAAGGGAGAGGGTGTAACACCCTCTCTCAGAGGAAGTTCTTTGTTCTGCCATCCTGGGCCAGGCCTGGCTGGACCCCAGGAGGGCAGATGCCTGTCTGAGGGGCTGGCAGCAGCAGCAGCTGCAGTGAAACCCCGGGAAAAGCAGTTTGGCAGTACCAGGGTCTGTGCTACAGACCACTGGGATCATGGGATTGTGCCAACTATGCCAGGATGGTATAGAGGGGGCAATTCCATGATCATAGACATATTACATGGCCATATTCGGAGTTACCATTGTGAAGCTACATATAGGTAGTGACCTATATGTAGTGCACGCGTGTAATGATGTCCCCGCACTCACAAAGTCCGGGGAATTGGCCCTGAACAATGTGGGGGCACATTGGCTAGTGCCAGGGTGCCCTCACACTAAGTAACTTAGCACCCAACCTTTACTAGGTAAAGGTTAGACATATAGGTGACTTATAAGTTACTTAAGTGCAGTGTAAAATGGCTGTGAAATAACGTGGACGTTATTTCACTCAGGCTGCAGTGGCAGGCCTGTGTAAGATTTGTCAGAGCTCCCTATGGGTGGCAAAAGAAATGCTGCAGCCCATAGGGATCTCCTGGAACCCCAATACCCTGGGTACCTCAGTACCATATACTAGGGAATTATAAGGGTGTTCCAGTAAGCCAATGTAAATTGGTAAAATTGGTCACTAGCCTGTCAGTGACAATTTGAAAGAAATGAGAGAGCATAACCACTGAGGTTCTGATTAGCAGAGCCTCAGTGAGACAGTTAGTCACTACACAGGTAACACATTCAGGCACACTTATGAGCACTGGGGCCCTGGTGAACAGGGTCCCAGTGACACATACAACTAAAACAACATATATACAGTGAAATATGGGGGTAACATGCCAGGCAAGATGGTACTTTCCTACAACCCTGATAAGGTGAGTGATGGTATAATCTCATGTAGTATAGTATACATAACTCACACCTATCATTTCGTACATTGTACTGCCAGGTTACTTATTTGTACGTACATTTGTACACATCCATTCCTGATGTATGATGTGTGTGATGATATCTTTAAGTCAAATGTCACATACCTAAAGATTGTCTGAAAGAAAAATTTAAAGACAATGATTTTCTGCTTAGACATCCCTTGAAGCAGACTTATTCTGTCCAACGCAGCATTATACTGTAATGTTTCTATTTACTTCAGATTTTACCCTCATGAAGGGCAGATGATGGTACAGTCCAGACCCCAGTGCATAGTTATCAGCCCACAATCTTTCAAGGCAGTTGTATTGACATTCTATGGGCATTGACATGAGGCAAACATCACTAATCTCCCTCACGGTTGATGTGTCACATTACACAGAGACAAAGTTGTTGTGTAAGTGCTATTTATTTTAAAGTGCTGTAGTTCTATATTTACGTAGTCCAGGATTGTGAGTCCATTAGTGTGACGCATTCTATTGTGATACTACACAAGTGCAAAAGGATATGTCATTGGACATGCTGGGGTGAAGTGTCATACAGTGCAGAGGGACATGAATTGCCAATGAGGTACTGAGAGACAATCACAGAGCATAGTGTCGAGGTAAACAGTGGGCTGGAGAACAGTGCTTGTGAGTAGCTGTTGTAAGACTGGCATGTTGCAAAGCACAGGACCTTGGCTATAAGTGCCCATGTGGTATGGACTAGTGCTACCGGGTACTCTTACGCGTGAAGGTGATCTGTTCCACGTCTTAATCTTCTGATGTGTTTGTCATCTCCTCTTCCCTTAGTGGTGGTTGGTTTGAAGGGGTAACACACACTTCAGTGTTTGAAGACGTGGAGTCAGAAATCCTGGTAGCTGCCAACGGTGGGGTTATTAAGTGCAGTACTGCAGCAAGGAGGAGCTGTTGGTTCTAAAGTATAGCAGCTACATAACTGTGGTAGGCAGCCAGGTCAGCCCTGAGAGGGTCAATATTGCATTCGTGCATGCGTTGAAAGGTTTGGTGTTGGAGGTGTTGTGTCAACTCCCTTAATGCTGTGCTTATTTCCTTCACACTTTGTTGAAGTTCTTGCAAGATGGATGTTCTCCCTTGCATGGCTGCTGCCTGTTCTGCAGATGACATCATGCACGAACGCACCCGCTCTAGGCTGGCTGCCATATTTTGGATCCCCACCGCACCTCCTTGGCCAGCTCCCGCTGTACTCCAACTACAGTCCTCTTAAAGCTGGTGCCAGTGTCATCAGAGTCCTCAGCTGGTTTGGAGCTGGCAGGTCGTACTATTGGGGTGGTGGGTGGGTCCTCTGGGATGGTTGCTACTTCTGTGCTCCTCCTTGCGACTGAAGGTGGTGTCTGGAGGGTTCCAAGGACATCTTGGAGTGTCTGCTGGCTTATGTTTGTCACCTCGTCATACATGTCAACAGGGAAGTCCAGGATAGGCATATCCCCAGGAGAGCCATCGTCCTCTGCAATGAGATATTGTACAATTAGTGTGTGTGTTGTGGCATTTGTAACATGATGTGCCTGACTTCCTATTAGTTGCACATTGTAATCTTGGTTCCTGTTCATTGTTCCTGTCATTAAGATTAGCACTCTCCCAGGCCTATGCCCCACCTGCATGTCACATGTAGTGTGGGCAGTTTGGGGAATTGTCTGCGTCACATCCTCTAAGTATAGGGTCTGCCCAAATTGTATGTTGCCACCTTATTGTACAACTCAACCCTCCGTCTACTTCCATTCTCATGTTGTGGCCTTGCACTGGCTGTGGATGTTGTGATGGCACTTGCACCACACTTAACAATCTGGAACTGATTTTTCACATCCAGCTATATGTTGCGGAGACCTAGCATATACTATGTATAGCATTGGCAAGGCACAATACAGATGTGAGCATTGGTAGTGAGTAATGTTGATGTTGGGGAATGTGTGCTACTTAGGATTGCACTGATGGTCCTAGCAGGGTTCCATTTCCTCTTCTGACTGTGCGGGTGTGTTTCACTAGCCGGAAACATATGTCCTCCCTCTCAATGCTGTTATCTGAGCAGTATGACAGTTGGGATGTTGCATGGTGTCATTGCAGCTATTGTGACCCAGGCACAGGGTGGGCTCTGACATGTGCAGCATGGGTATGACATTACTGCTGTGTACCTCATAATGTTTATGACAATGGCTGATGTTTGTAGCGGCTATGGACATTAGCATTTGACAAGATTAGCACATTTTTATTGATTGCAGGGGATTGATAACATTGTCAACCAGAAACCTCTCAATTGGGTGTGTTTGATCCATGGGCACGTAACTGCCATTGGCTACTTGACCTGCACACACAGCAGAGGTGGTAGTGGCAACTGTTATCAATGTTAAATTCCACTTGCGGATATGGCCTGACACTGTTAATTGAGCCCTAGTTCATGTAGCGACAATACCAGCTTTCGTGTGACAGCAGGCCAGTTTTACGTTGTAACCTACACTCCTGGACTGGCTTTGCCTTTCCAACATCCTTGCCATGGCAGCATACCCCAATGCAAATGTTGTTGGTGTAGTGTTGTACTGTGCCCCAGGTTTTTCCTGCATAGCCCATGCCCCCCTGCCGTGCCCCTTTGCCATTTCCACTCCCTAATTATCATGACTTACATGCATTGTGTAGTAGGTGTGTCCCCCCTGCTTTCAGTTAACAATTATGCATTTTAGTTCCCCATGTCTGTGTTGTCTCCTAACAGTCTGCGCTGTCCTGTCCTTGAATCCCTGTTACAATCTCCTCAGGGATGACGGCTGCCACCATCTCCTCCATGTCGTCCAGGGCCTCCTGCAGCGCTGGACTCCCACCTCCAGTCTGCAGTGCTGCCTTCCTGTTCCTTGCCATCTTTTCCTTGGTCCTGCGCTTGCAGTCATGCCAACGTTTCTTGCACTCGATGACTGTTCTCCGTACTTCTGCCACACTGTTTATCTTGTCAACAATTTGTTGCCAAATTGCCTCTCTCCTACTAATTGGCAATTTAGAGGTGACAAAAAGTTGGTGCTGGTGTTCCGTCACCTCTTTCACCAGTATTTCCAGCTCCTCTGCACTGAACCACCACTTTTTTTCTTCTCCCTCTCCTGGGTCTTGTGTGGGTCGTCTTGGCTGGTTCCTGGTCGTTGTCATCCTCCTGGGGTCTTTCAAAGCCTCTGAGATCCATTTTGGCTCTCCTTTACCCATTTTGCTGTGTTTGCGCCGCTTTTTGATGCAATTGTGGCAAAAAAAGGCGCATATCCAGTTTGCGATGTCGTAATCCGTATCAAAGTAATTTTCGCTGCGTTAATGTCATTTTTCTTTACGACTTTTATGACTCTAACCAGTGGTTTGCGCCGCAAAGCGTCAAAGTATAAATTTGACGCCGAGTGGCGCAAAGAAATGGCATTAGCCAGAGTTAAAATTTTTGACGCAAAACTGCTTTAGCACAGTTTTGTGTCACAGAAAGTATAAATGTGGGCCTAAGGGTGTAAAGGAGACCCCACCCCAGGACCCAGGAAAGCAGGAGTAAAGTACTACTATTTCCCCCAAAACACACTAAAGTTGTGATAAAGGATTTTGCAAGGACCACAACAGACTGCAAAGCACTGAAGACGGATTCCAGGACCTGAAGACCTGCAAAGGAAGGGGGCCAAGTCCAAGAGTCCCTAAAGTGTCCAGGGGGTGCAGGAGCCCAATAAACCCCAGATGAAGGTGCAAAATGGCTGCCTCCGGTTGGAAGAAGATGCAGGTTTTGCACCAACAAAAGGAGGTAGGAGGTTCTGCTTTGTGCATAAGATGTCCCACGGTGTGCTGGAGGATGCAGAGTTGTTTCCTTAGCAAAATACCACAAATAAGCCTTGCTACCTGCAAAAGTTGCGGTTGAAGAAAAAAGGTGCTGCCCAGGCCCATGAAGGACCAGGATGTCACCACTCAGGTAAGGAAACAGAGGGGGCCCTCAGCAATAAAGAGAGCCCACTGAAAGGAGGGATGCACCCACAGAAGTCCTTGAACACTGTTTCAAGAAGACTGAACATGGCGTTTGTCTCAACACTGCATAGAGAGGTCCCACGACACCGGAGATCAACTCAGGAAGCTGAGCATTGCAGGACAGAGTGCTGGGGACCTAGGCTCGGTTGTGCATGCAGTATTTCTCTGAAATGTGCACAGAAGCACTTGTAGCTGCAGATCACACAGTGCACAGGATTATTGTCTGGGGAGGGGAGGAAAGGACTTACCTCCTCCAAATTTGGACATTTGGACCACTGGACAGTCTGGATCATTTGGGTCTACCACCTGTGTTCCAGGGGCCACACTCGTCAGGATGAGAGGGGACCCAGCAAACAGGTGGAGCTGAAGTTTGGTGCCTGCTGAAGCAGGGGGAGGATTCCATCGACCCACAAGAGATTTCTTCACAGCTTCCAGTGTAAGGTGAAGGCAGGCAGCCCCCAGAGCATGCAAATTACAAATTTAAAGGTAGAGAGCATGAGCACTGAGGTCCTGATTAGCAGAGCCACAGTGACACAGTTAGGCACTTCACAGGCATTCACATTAGGCCACAAACTATGAGCACTGGGGTCCTGACCAGCAGGATCCCAGTGAGACAGGCAAAAACATACTGACATACATGTGAAAAATGGGGATATCATGCCAAGGAAGATAGTACTTTCCTACACAACCCCCGGCAAACGAGGGACAAGAAGGCTAACCTTGCCCAGATGAGTCTTCATTGTCTAAGTGGACATATCTGGAGAGTCCATCTGCATTGGAGTGGGTACTCCCAGGTCTATGTTCTACTGTATAGTCCATTCCCTCTAGGGAGATGAACTACCTCAACAATTTAGGCTTTTCACCTTTCATTTGTTTAAGCCATAATAGAGGTTTGTAGTCTGTCTGAACAATAAAGTGATTCCCAAACAAGTAGGGTCTCAGCTTTTTCAGTGCCCAGACCACAGCAAAGGCCTCCCTCTCTATGGCAGACCAACACTTTTCTCTAGGGGTCAACCTCCTGCTAATGAAAGCAACAGGTTGATCCTGGCCCTCTAAGTTAAGTTGTGATAGTACAGCCCCCTGCCCCTAATTCAGAAGCATCTGTTTGGGCAATTAATTTTTTGGAGTAGTTTGGGCTCTTCAAGACAGGTGCAGAGCACATTGCCTGCTTAGGCTCCTCAAAACGTTTTTTTTTTTTTTTTAATTGGTTCTCATTTTCATACCATCCTTCCTCACCATGAGAGGATATAATGTGGGGGGGGTCTATACAGCAGAGTGTACTATGATCAAACACTGCCCAACTCCGCCAGACCTTTACCTGCCCTGAAGTATGGCCGCGCTATACCCACTCAACTTGCCAACGACCGCCAGTGGTAGTATGTTGGAGGCAAGTTTAATCATTGGACCATGCCGAATCCAAATGTGTTCCCTTACCCTCAAAAGCCTTTTGACAGCTAGCTGTCCACAATACCTTTTTAGGCATTTTCTTACTGGTGAGGTCATTAAGAGGTGCTGCAATGGAGCCATAGTTCTCAATTAACCTCCTTTAATACCCAGTGAGACCTAAGAGTTGTAGGGGGAGCCCAGTTCATAATGGTCTGAATCTTCCCCTGAAGTGGTGCAATCTGTTCCCCACCTACCAGGTGGCCCAGATAAACCACTTTCCCCTGCCCTATCTGGCACTTTGAGGCCTTAATAGGTAGACCTGCCTTTTGCAGGGCCTCCAAAACTTTCCAGAGGTGGTCCAGGTGATCAACTGAGGTGGAGCTAAAGACAGCAATATCATCCAAATATGCTTCACTAAAATCTTCCAGTCCTTGGAGGACTGTATTCACCAGCCTCTGAAAAGTGGCAGGTGCATTTCTCAAACCAAAGGGCATCACTGTTAAGTGATAATGCCCTCCTATGGTACAAAATGAGGTTTTTGCTTTTGCAAGAAACACTTTTCTTCAGTAACCTGAGCTTCAAGTTTGCAACTGCAACAGTTTCCACAGTGGGCATGCTCTGGGGACTCCCTGTCTTCATCCAGCACCAGAAGGACCGAAGAAATCTCCCGTAGAGTGACAGAGTCACTCCCCTGCTCCAAGCAGGCACCATCCAAGGTGACGACCGGCACCCTGGGACTCCTCTGACGGCTACGAGCGTGCTCCTAAGGACACAGAGAATGGACATCATCGACATAGACTGTCCTGAGGTCCTGCTGATGCAATTTGGAGGAGGTAAGACCTTGGCTTCCCCGAGAACAACGGTACCTCTGTGTTTTGTGTCTTCTTCGCTCCCCTGAGGCCTCTGTGCACTCTTTGCAAAATTCCTTAATGCACATCCTGGCCCAGGTTCCTAGCACTCCACCCTGTGATGCTCAACTTGCTGACTAGTTCTACGGCGGCGTGGGACCTTCTTTTGTTGTGCTGCATCAACTGTGTTTTGCACCTCCTTTAAACCCAGATTGTGCAGCTTCTGAGGGTGCTGGCTTGCATCCTGAGGGCTCTCTAAAGTGCTGAGAGCCCCTTCTTTCGCCTCACACAGAGTTGAGGCCCCCCAGGTCCCTCCTGGGTCCATTGAGTGACATTTTGATGAAAAATACACTTTTTTTCCGTAGCCAAGGCTTGTTGGTACCTTTCCACATGAAATCTCATCTGCATCGATCTTCACACTGTGTGACATCTTTTGCATTATACAGGAGCCCGCTGGCATCTTCCTAGGGTGCATTTCTGCAGTCTTCAACTAACCAGGGACTCTTTTACACCCTCTTCTGGGCTGGCAGGGGCTCCTGTCCTTCTGGAACTTCTTTCAACTTCTGGACTTGGTCCCCTTCCTTTGCAGGTCTTCAGGTCCAATAATCCAGCAGTTGTTCTTTGAAGACTTGGTTGGCTGCTGCAAAATCCCAAAACAAGGTGTAGTGTGTCCTAAGGAAACTTACAGTACTTTACTCCTGCTTTTCTGGCCTCTGGAGTGGGGTAATTTACTTACCTTTACTGTATTCTTACTCTCCCAGCGCTTCTGCATACACTACACTTGTCTGGGGGGAATTTGTGATTCACATTCCACATTTTTAGTATATGGTTTGTGTTGCCCCAGACCAATGTTCCTTGTAAGGTGCGCCCCTTGGTCAAGCGCGCACGTTGCCACGTTCTTGTAACGTCGCTCCCTGCATCATGCGGGAGAGAGGACATCAGCGCTGCGTTTACAAAATAGACACAGTGCGAGGACAGGGTCACTCTTTACCGCCAAGCAGTAAGGACATCTTCAAAGACTTCAGGACGAAAAACTAAAGTGAAGCCACTGGATAGATCACTGCATTCAAGCAGGTACGTGTATGTTTATTTAGAGGGCCTCGGGGGCACAGAAGGCATCTGTGAAAGAAAAATGTGCCAATGTTTGTTCTTGATGAAACCCCCTTGTAGAACCTTCTACGGTTTCCCTGGTTTCCCTTGCGTACAGAAGAACATTACATTTCAATTGGATAATATCCAGTGAATTTCGTCACACTAAGCTTCTACTTCGACTTAAAGTCAACAGCTTTCGAGAGACTTTGGCCCATATTTATACTTTTTGACGCTAAACTGCGCTAACGCATTTTAGCGTCAAAAAATTTAGCGCCGTCTAACGCCATTCTGAAGCGCCATGCGGGCGCCGTATTTATGGAATGGCGTTAGGCGGCGCAAGCAGACCGGCGCTGCCTGGTGTGCGTGGAAAAAAACCACGTAGACCAGGCAGCGCCGGCTTAGGGGGAAAATGGCGTTAGGGCGTCTTAAAATGGGGCAAATCAGTTTGAGGCAAAAAAATCGCCTCAACCCGATTTGCGCCATTTTTTTCGACGCCCAGACGCCATTTAAATGACTCCTGTCTTAGTAAAGACAGGAGTCATGCCCCCTTGCCCAATGGCCATGCCCAGGGGACTTATGTCCTCTGGGCATGGTCATTGGGCATAGTGGCATGTAGGGGGGCACAAATAAGGCCCCCCTTTGCCACCAAAAAAAATAAAAAAAATAAAAAATTATACTTACCTGAACTTACCTGAATGTCCCTGGGGTGGGTCCCTCCATCCTTGGGGGTCCTCCTGGGGTGGGCAAGGGTGGCAGGGGGGGTCCCTGGGGGCATGGGAGGGCACCTGTGGGCTCATTTTGAGCCCACAGGCCCCTTAACGCCTGCCCTGAGCAGGCGTTAAAAAGTGGCGCAAATGCTGGGTTTTTTGACCCGCCCACTCCCGGGCGTGATTTTTGCCCGGGAGTATAAATACGACGCATTTGCGTCACCGTCATTTTTTTAGATGGGAACGCCTTCCTTGCATCTCATTAACGCAAGGAAGGCGTTCACACAAAAAAATGACGCTATTTGCCCATACTTTGGCGCTAGACGCGTCTAACGCCAAAGTATAAATATGGCGTTAGTTTTGCGCCGAATTAGCGTCGAAAAAAACTACGCAAATTCGGCGCAAACGAAGTATAAATACGGGCCTTTACGTATTTGTTGCTCTCTTCTTCATCACTCCACGGAAGTTCAGTGAAAGCCTACCACCGCTGTTTAGGCCACCTCTAATCTTCTCGGAGAAAGAGACAGCTCAGTCTGCGGTATTAGCCGATTCCGGAATGGTTTAATCCCCGCACATTCCTCAGAACAATTTACAATTCTGTTCCCATCCCCTGAATCGTCTTGCCCCCAACTCAGCACGTGCAAGTCTCCTTTGCTGTGCAGCCCTGGAAAGGGTCATGACAACAGTCCCGTACTGCAGAAAGCAAACTCGACCTGCTAGGGAACGCGTGGGGGCTGTGTTGGTGTTTTGATAGTCAGGTTTGCTTAAAACCAAAACGGAGAGCACTCTAAAATCACATTTACCCAAAGAAGTATTTATAGTTCGTCGGAGATTTTTCAGCTAACATGAGTTCGTACGAGTGTGATGGATGCAGCTCAAACACAGGTGATGGCAACACAGGGCACCCGAGATTATATTTGTTACGTGGTTGTAGTTGATGTTTCTTTTGGTGGACTTAATCGATTATCTACACCTTCTTTTCTACAGCATTCCCAGAGGATAGTTTCTTTGAAATTAAAGGTAGGCAACTTTCTTTTTCCACATTTTTGGAATTCTGGAGTGAAAGTATAAGAATCCACTGTAACTACATCTTTTAAAACTAATAAAATCTATATTGAGGGCTGTGCCGTGTTGTTTAAAAAAAAAAAAAGTGTGTCTTATTTAGAACTCGGTTGGCGGATTACTCTGTACCAACAGTGGGAGTACCCTGTCTGCCCCTTCTAAATCAGGCCCTAAGACGTGATCATGTATTAAGTTAGCATTTCGGCACTGAGGGGTCCAGGCTGCAATAATTCATTACATTCATGGCCCATTTCTTTAGCTCAGTCCTTTCTCAGCAGTACTGAGAAGCGCAGGTACCCTCCCTTTCAAATTAAAGAAGTGTACCAATTTCCTCTTGAAATTGGTTTCACAGCTTAATGCACAATGTGACCTTCAAACTGTGCTGTAACTTACACCTCTCAATGACCCACTTTTGGCAAAGCTACCACTCAACTTTAACAAATACTGACCTCTATTACTTGTAATCACAAACATTCTCTGATTATAGTGGAGACGAGGCTAGAGAGAATTGTCTTTGTTGTCTGGAAAATGTACATGTTCATTTATGTGCTATAAAATATAATTCCACATTTCAGCATCATGGGTAGACACAGAACAGGTAAGTGCTATGTACAAGACAGTGAAAAGATGTGGGGTGTTTCTCAATCAATCAAACATTAATAGAGCGCAGCAAATCACCCATGAGCAATGTTCCCTGTAAGGTGCGAGCGCGCGCACCCTTCCTGGCCCCACCGCGCAGGCCCCTTTGTGAAACGTGCAAATTTTTGCTACGTCACATCGCTGCCTGTATTATGTGGGAGAGAGGACGTCAGCGCTGCATTTAAAAAATAGAAACAGCACGAAAACAGGGACACTCTTTGCAGCTGAGCAGGACGAAAAACGTCAGTTAAAAAGGACCAGAAGCCCGCTGTGAACTAGGAGCTGTGCATCAGAATCGGTTCTCATCTTGTGCAGAATAAACACACGGTTGTTGTCGCCCTTCCTCCGTCTATCCCATGTGTGTCTTTTGCTCGCAGCAAATGCTTGAAGCAGAACAATAAGCCCTGGCCCCAAAAATGGGTGCCGGTGTTCAGCACCGGAAACAACAAGCACATATTAAGCACTGCTTTCTAACTGTGAAGGCATATAACACTCAGATAGGTACACTCACATATTTGTTTTTGGCCATCTTATTGGTATTTATCCATATTTATTTTGTGTTTTGAGAACAAATGGAGTCATAAAATAGTATATTGCCATATATATTTAAGTGATAAACGTGCCCTCATACTTTGATGCCTGTCACATTTTAGCAAACTAAGCTTTAAGATTTAGCAAAAACTACACCCACAGGTCAAGGGCAATGGAAGGGCAAAATGAATACTCTATAGAAATGTCTTTGTATCATCATGTCTCTAACTCCACCCAGTAGCAACGCCCCCTTGCTCAATTTAATTAGTACCACCGCTTCATGTAATTGTTCTGTGGAGGATGGACTGCAGAAGTAGAGTAATGTGAATGTAACCTTTTTTACACAGGTTTCATGGGGGACAATTTGTTCAGAATGAAACCAGATTTGTGTTTTTAATCTTCTGCTGCCCACGCACATTGAATCTGGAAGCAACGTACAGCGAAATAGCATTAATTACTGCAGTATTTTATATCACATTGTTGTGTGTCATCAATGCAAAAAATAGAAGGTGGTGGGTTATTGCAGGTATGTAACTGAAGGCAGTGCCACTCACGTCAGAGCTTTACAGATGTAGAATGTGAATGCTCATGGTTCCACCAGATTCTTCCGTCTTAGTGATGAGAGCTCCCAGGGGGCGGGGTAGCTCTCCCCACTTTCAACTGGGGGAGGTGGGGTGGGGACACATGTTAGACCTGACGGCCTTCGGGTAGTCATCCCACAACTTTTTGCCTGCCTCCCTCCACTTTTTTGACTCTTTTTGTGCTGGTTTTAGGACTCTGTGCAGAGTACCCCTGCTAACCATTGCTAAAGTTTATATGCTCTCTCCCTTAATCATGGTATCTTTGGTTAATTCCCAGTTGGCATATTGTATTTACCTATAAGTCCCTAGTGAAGTGCACTACATGTGCCCAGGGCCTGTATATTAAAAAAAGTAAAAGGCAGGACTCTGTGCCGAATTAACGTGATTCTTTTTACGCTAATTCGTTGCAAACTTAATTCCACAGCACACTTTTTTAAATCCTCTAATGCTGCAGTCAGAGCAAAAAAGTAACCATTAATCTCCAGGATAAAATAAGCAGTAAATTGTAAGAAGACATAAGCTTCTTCTGTCGTTGAACCCACAGTAAATGTGACAAGACAACAACAAGACTTAAAGGCACCTTCATTGCTCATTCACCGTCTGAATGGACAGAACACTTTTTTTTGTCCGCTTGCCAGAACGAGCCAGTAGGCCTAAAAATGTCTCACCCTTATAAATCCGATTAGTCATAGCGAGTGGCTGAGCAGATAACTTGAGGCCTGTAAAAGTCGCATCATCGAAGGTCTAATACGTGATGTAGGTTTCCAAACAGATGATAATAAGGAACCAGAGTTCATCTAAACTGAAAGCCCAGGTAACTACTCAGTTGCTCTGGAACTGTCATGCATAATGTTTTTGTAACTCCTATAGCATAAGCTAAATATCTTCTTTCCAATTACAGCCGGTCACCATTTGCATTTGAACAGGCAGGGGTGAGTACCAAGGAAGATCAGGTAAATCTGTAGACGTTCCAGTTGGGATTAAGGGTCTCTACATAAATCACGTTCATGATCCACACCTTTGCTTCTATTACAGGTTTGTCGGACCGAGCAAGTTAGAGATTTGAATGGACCGACATGTGTAAAAGCATAAGGACCAGGTAATTATTTGGTAGGTACCCCATCTGGGTCACCTGGCTCATAATAATATGGCAACATGCTGTAACCAACTGTTAAACATCTTTTCTTTTGCTGCAGGCATCTCAGACAGTACTGGTCATAGATGAGGACGGGCAGACCGGAGTAGCAACAGAAAGAGCAGGTTATTATTTGCTAGTTTTTCCTTATGGTTCAAATGAGCCATTGAAACATTCAGGTGCTTTAATCATTTTTTCCTCTTGTACAGGCATCTTAGACCCTGCTACACAAATTTCAACAGGCAAACATGAGTAGAAGCAGAAAGTCAAAGTAATAATGTAGCAGATTTTCATTGTGGTGCACCTAGTACAGTGGAATATGAAAACCTACTTTAACCACCTTACCCACCTTTTCTTCTGTTGCAGACATCTCCGACAGCACTACTCATATATTACAAAAAGGCACATGTGAGTAGAAGCAGAAAGAGAAGGTAATTATTTGGTAGATTTCACTTGTGATGCACCTAGTACATTATAAAATGAAAACATTCTTCAACCCTTTTTTTGTTCTTTTGCAGGCGTCTTAGACAGTGCTAACATTGGTTAGAAAAGGCAGACGTGACTACAAGCAGAAATACCAGGTAAATATTTAGTAGTTTTTCCTTGTAGTACATCTTGAACACAAGCATGTGCTGTATCGATGTTTTTTCTCCTATTGCAGACATCTTAGACGGTGTTACATCTACAGGCAGGTGTGAGATCAAACAGAAAGGCCCAGGTAATTACTTGCTACATTTTCCAAAAGATAGCTCAGTCTTGTCTGGTAGATTTCATTCAATAGCATAAAAACCAACTTTAAATAATGTTCCTCACTTCAATTAATGTCCTTTTTTTTTTTTTGCAGGCTTTGCTGCGCTGTAGGCTCAGACTGATTGCCACCAAAATGTTAAAGCGCAAATCTGTGACTTCTGCAGAGAGCAGTGCTTCACCACAAAGGAAGAAATGCTGACTTGTGTTCAAAGAAGAATGGCTGAAAGAAATTGTGGAGACTGAGACACAGAAGTACAGGAGCAAGGTTTGCGTACAACTGGGAGAGCTATTTCTATACAATCCAGAAGTAGGCCTGATTTGCAAAGTATGTGCAGAAGCAAAGATTGCAGGGGACTTTCTACTGGGAAGAAATGGAGTGATGGCTGGAAGCTGGACTACTTGAAATGCCATCTATGTGGCAAAGTTCATGAATCTGCTTTGGTGACACTGAGAAATAAAAGTGCTACTGCCAGGCTGGGTTTTGGAGTGCACACCATGCTAACGGAAACCGCCAGTGACAGAGCAAACAGACTAGAAGTAGTTGAACGGCAAAGATCCCTGCCTGAAGAGATAAAGATTCTCATCAACAATGTGTTGCTAGCAGTCAACACGAACACATCAATGTTATCTGTTCAAGACATCCATGACCACGTCGCATTGTATGTGAAGATACCAGACAGCTGGAGGAGCAAGAACTATGCCTTTGAGTTTTTGGAGGTCATCAACAGCGTAAAACGCTCTGACTTCATGGCAGAACTTCGCAGTGCTCGGTATCACACATTGATTATTGATGAGAGCACAGATATTTCAGTTACAAAAATGCTCAGCCTCTACTTCAAGTTCAGATCTGTAACATCAACAGAGCACAAAACAGTGTTTGGGGGAATTGTAACTCTGAGTACATGCAATGCGGAGGCCATCACTATAGCTGTAAAAGAGTTCTACTCTGCCAATAAGCTGGACCTTATGAAAATGGTCATGTTTACATCAGATGGTGCATCAGTGATGCTGGGAAAGAACAATGGTGTTGCTACCCGCCTCAAACAATCCATTCCTCATCTAGTTGAGCAGCACTGTGTTGCGCACAGAGAAGATTTGGGAGTTGATGATGCCTGGAAAAAAGTGCTGATGATCAGGGAAATGGAAACATTACTGAGGACTGTCTACACTGTGTTCTCCCGCTCACCTTTAAGGAAGTCCAAGCTGGACGAAATTGCTTTGGTCAATAAATGTGAAGCGGTCTCCTTTCGCCACTCAATGAGGTGCGGTTGCTTTCAAGGCATTTTGCTGTTGGTGCACTCTTGCGTAATTATGAGGTTGCTCTCAAATACTTTGATCATGAAAGAGTTGAGGAGAATGACCCAAATGCTAAATATTGCTACAAAAAACTATCTGACTCAAACTACCATATTTCCTTTGCAGCACTAAATGACATTCTGGGTGAACTTGCATCTTTGTGCAAGTTGTTTCAGAAAAGCTCTTTGACCACCGTTGAAGCTGTACAATATGCAAGAGCAAGAATTACCCAAATAAAGGAACAGTACTTGGGCAACACTGTCTTTTGGAGCAACACAGTAAGAGATCCGATGGCTCTGTGCAGAGAGGACTGAGAGTATGATAGTGAGCCGATGTTATCTTTCATTAAACTTCTTTGTGAGCACATGGAAAGAAGGTTCCCAGAAGATGAATTGAAGGAATGGGCAAGCTTTGATTTCCATACAGTAACAATACAATCACAGATTGATTTTGGGACTGAGAATGTACAAAGACTTGTTGAAAAGTATAAGAAGGTCTTGGTCCTGGGTGATTGTGACACCCCTGATGATGTTGTTCAGCAGTACAGAGATTATAAATATGTGGTGGCAGCGCATATAAAAAACAGATTGTTTAGGACCTTTCAAGACATGGTGAATTTCACTCTGCGGAATGCTGCACAGTATAGTGTTGTATCTCAGCTTGTTGATATCTGTGCAACTTTCCAGGCTTCAAGTGCAGACTGTGAACGAGGATTCAGCCTCATGAACTCAATCAAGTCCAAATTAAGAAACAGACTAGAGGAGAGTCACCTAGATATGCTGATGAGGACAAAGGCTTACCTCTTAAATGGGAAAGTTGACTTCGACCGAGTTTATCAGCACTGGAAAAATGGCAAGGACCGGCGAGAAAAACAAACATGTCACAAATCTAACGTTGGTACCTGACTTGTCTAAACTCTGATGCAGCTCCTCCTACATTCCGTGTGTGGGTGGGGTAGGAACATTTCTCAGCCTGTATCTTGGCAGGGGCATCATGGCATTCATCAGCAGTGTGTTCATCAAATTGTAAATGTTAAACAATTGTACAACTTGCTGTATTTGATGTGCGGGGTCCTCTGAAGCACTCTTTAAAGTTTCATAATTGTTCAACCTCCTGATTTCTGTTTTCTCTAACTGGGGTGTAGGTGGCACTTAACAGGTCATGTCCTTGGGGTATGCAACCAAGTCACAAAACTGCCTTAAAGCCCTATTGCATGGAGCAATGATATCCCTTTTTTGCTTTAGTGGCATGGAGAGGCTAATGCGAAAGATCTTGGCTAGTTATGCGCTGCGCTCGCATGAATGGTCAATTTCTTGGTGCACGTATCCTTGGCTGCAGCGCACAGAGACCTCACACTGCCATACACAGTGGAAAAAAAATAGAGGGAACATTGCCCCAGACCTATTTTCTCCCATTGCATTCTACAGGATTTCCCACTGTTTGCATTGTTCTATGACTATTTACTTGTCCAATTTTGGTGTCTAGTGTATATATTGTGTATAATACTTACCTCCAGAAGGAGTATTGTCTCTAATATATTTTTGGTACTGTGTCACCCAAATAAATACCTTTATTTTTGGTAACACTGAGGGGGTCATTCCGACCCCGACGGTCAAGGACCGCCGGGGCCGGGGTTGGCGGGAGCACCGCCAACAGGCTGGCGGTGCCCCGCAGGGCATTCTGACCGCGGCGGTTTGGCCGCGGTCAGAACAGGAAAACCGGCGGTGTCCCGCCGGTTTTCCGATGCCCTGAGGAATCCGCTGCGCCGCCATGGGGGATTCCGACCCCCTCACCGCCATCCTGTTCCTGGCGGTTCCGACCGCCAGGAACAGGATGGCGGTCAGGGGTGTCGTGGGGCCCCTGTGGGCCCCTGAAGTGCCCATGCCAATGGCATGGGCACTGCAGGGGCCCCCGTAAGCGGGCCCCACATAGAATTTCAGTGTCTGCATTGCAGACACTGAAATTCGCGACGGGTGCAACTGCACCCGTCGCACCCTTCCCACTACGCCGGCTCCATTCGGACCCGACGTCCTCGTGGGAAGGGGTTTCCCGCTGGGCTGGCGGGTGGCCTTCTGGCAGTCGCCCGCCAGCCCAGCGGGAAACAGAATGGCCGCCGCGGTCTTTTGACCGCGGTGCGGTCATTCGGCGGTTCCCGCCAGGCGGGCGGCTACCGCCGCCCGCCGGGGTCTGAATGACCCCCTGAGTATTTTCTTTACTTGTGCGCAAGTACTGTGTAACCATAAGTGTAATTGGATGAGCTTTGCATGTCTCCTAGCTCAGCCTAAGCTGCTCTGCTGTAGCTACCTCTATCAGCTTAAGCTTCTAGAACACTACTACATTCATTCACAAGGGATAACTGGACCTGGTGTAAGTTGTACGTTCCAAGATACCACTACAAAACAGGCCAGCCTCCTACACCTCTGATTTAAGAAAATTTGTGAATCTGGGATAGCATCTAAATGCGCCCATTGCATATTTTATGCTGCCCCAGATATTAGAGTTTTCTTAAACCTGAGTCAGCACAAATGTTGCTAACCCCACCCCAGGGGTGGCGTTGCAAGGATGCAATGAGGAAAATTGTTAATATTTCCCCTTGTTTTTTGCTCTTTCTGTGCTTGCTGCACTCTGCAACACAGACAAAGAGTGAATCACATTTGGAGATTGTTTTTGTGCAGAAGGGCATCCCTCCTACACAACAACTATCCCCCCTCTCAACGCAGCCATCCTTGCACCATGGCGCATGTGTGGCTGCGTTGGGGCTTGGCTGCAAATTTAGCACCAACGCAGAGGACAACTCAGGGATGCACTGGATACTAATAAATACAGCACATCCCTGCATTGTGAGTGCGGCGCTGCCAATTTTGCCACAGTGCCGACCTCCATCATTTTTGGTTAAATATGGCTTGACACCACTTTGTAAACACATCGCTGGCCATAGCGCACCACGAGCCTCACAAGAAGTGACTCTCTGGTGGTGTTTGGGGCTCTTAAAAATGCCCCATTATCCCACCATCCAGCCTACTATGATATCTGTTCATTGGGCAGGATACAACATCTGGCATTGCATTCCACACTTCTGACTGACTCTGACCAATCACTGAATTACCTAACAGGGCTCACATTTTACACTTACTGGATACATTGGGGTCTTCAAACCACGCCACCTCTCCAATCATGTAGGGGCTGGTCCACTTGTAAGACATGAATGATAAACATTGCTTAGTGTAAATTCAAAAGTTTCTGCAAATGGACGACAAAGTTCAGTGTGGACTTGTTAAGCGGAGTTAACTAGTCATCCTAGTGGAAGATCAGAGCAACAGGCAAACCACTATGATCACTCAATCACACATACACTCATATGAGGTAGAAACACGCATCTAAAAACAATCACTGGGCCAGAGACTCCTGTGGTGCTTCACTCTGCACCATTTATTTATGGCATTATCTAGCAGCTGTCTGTTAGCACGACACCTTTATTATCAGATGGGATTGTTTGAAACTGTTAATTCCATCTAAGGGGCAAGCTATGGTTGTTGCAGTGGCAGGACAATTGTCACACCCATAGCATTTCTGCCTGCAACAGATGTAGTATATATTTATGTCAGTATCATAGCTCACAGTCAAACTACTACCCTGGGATTGTGTTGGTATTGCAAGATGCGAACTTCGTAATTCTAAGAAGTGCGATAGTGATTTCTAAAGATGAACTGCAAATCATTGGTGTTGACCATGGGCACATTGTTTTGAAACCAATATATCAATGTTAATTAGAGAAATTACTTTTGGAAAGAAACAACTACTCCAGTTATTAAGCCCTGATGAAGTCATATGGAAATATCCCCGACGAAACACGTGTTGGCTGGATTGAGAAATGCTCAAAGGTCATACATGTGGAGACCTAATGTGAAGTCTACTTGAATTTGATCTGTTGAATTATGAAATACGATTCACTGGACTCTGTATGAACTGATTGTGGATATAGCGGATGTCAATTGGGCATAAATATGGACTAATTAATAATTACAATAAAGGAAGGTGGAACTGTTGCTGTAACAATGGTCATATATTATTATATAATCAACTAAATATATCTACTGGTTGGTTGTGTGCCTGGTATATTTGTGAAATTACGGTCTATCAGTAATTATTTTCTGGTATATGGGGTCTTCTGGAGGTATTCACGCCGACCAGTGCACCTTCTGAGGTAGTTTGGAGTCAAGGATCGGCAGCGCCTTTATACTCACTGAATACTTTCCTAATTAATTACATGGTATTGCTAGATGTTGAAGACTGGCATTATGCGTCCTTCAATGAACAAAAGTGATAGTTCGAGAGAGGGAGAACATGGCGGCCGAATAGGTAGCAGAACGCGGGAGGGTCTTGCTGGGCTCGCCTTGCAACGTTTGGACTCATAGAAGAATGACACGGTAGTAGCAAGCAGGTCATCCTCGTACCTTCTTGCAGGGCATCAGCAGTATAGAAGTTGGGCCGCGTGGAGAGGACACAGTGCGGAGAGCGCCCAGAGCGTGTGGCGCCCATTCTGTGGTCTAGGGCAGCGCGTGGGATTCAATGCGGCATGGAGGCAGGCGCGAGAGTTCCCCGGCGGGGGAGTAGAGGCAGCACAGGCTGCGGAGAAACCCAGTGAGAATGGAGAGTGGAGAAAGGGTCCCCAGCTATTTGATTGCTCAACCTCAGCCCATTAGTGAGGGAAAAAAAATAATAGGAGTTAGGAATACTGGGGGGGGTGACCGCCAATAAAAGGAAAGGAGGAGTAGCAGGGGCCAATAAAGTTGGGCCAATTTACTGTTTAAGAAGCAATAGGAGGATTTTGGGGCCCAAAGGAGATTTATCTACGGTTGGTGGTGCGGCCCCCACAAAAGGGCTACCTCTGGTATCTTCAGTGACCAGAAGAATCAAATCAGGGAGGATAATAGATGTAATGAAAGGCAATGGTAAAGCTCCCTCTAGTTTGAATGATGAGAGACTACTGAGTAAGATGCTTACGATGACCCCTTCATTAAAAACATATTTTAGAGTTCTGCCCAGCACCTCAGATATGGAGGAAAGAGAGCCTGTTCAACAAGGCGCACATATGGATAGGGTGGATGCGATTAGTAGTAGGTGTTTGGAGGTAAAGCAAGTTGCGCAAATCAAGTGCAGCCCCAAGAGATTTCAAGTTCTGGAAGATGCGGACTTGGGAGATGTGTTAGCTGACTCTTTTAATGGGGCACTGAATAGGAATTTGCAGGGGGGCAGAAATGGATGAGACACCAGGAATAGAGGGGGACAGTCCCCAACATGGTCAGGGGCACCAGCTCCTGGACCCATGAGGTGAGTTCCCTTCGAGATTGCCATCTCAGGGGGAGAAAGGACAGGCATGGGGTTCAGTAGAAGGACCTCTCACACAATCCATAACAGGCATGTTAAGTGCACTCTCGTTGGAAGTAAAGGGCGGTTTTGAGACCTTGAACATTAATCAGAAGGAAACAAGAGGCCTATGTCAGGCCCTTGGAGAAATAATTGATGATTTGGCAGGGAGGAACGCTGCTCTTGAGGATGAAGTTGGAGATTTGAGAAAGGCAATGGAGAGAAGTAAGGTGGAAATCCAAAGCCTGAAATCAGGGGAGGAAAGTGTCCTCTGTAAGCTAGAATCTCTGGAGAACAATCAGAGAAAAAACAATTTGAGGTTCTTAAAGATCCCAGAAGGTGTGGAAGTGGGGGACTTGAAAAGTTAGATAGTCCACCTGATCAAACAAGGGGTGCAGACTGAAGATACAGAAGAAGCCATTGCAAGAGATTTTCAAAGGGTGCATGGGGATCCAAATAGGGATAAGCCTAGGAAAATGTTGGTCAGTTTTCAGACGTATGCCATTAAGGAATGTATATTAGTTGCTGCACTGAAAGAAAAGTTATTAATGGTGGAGGGCATCAACTTTGAGATTAGATCAGATTTATCAAGTATGACACTAAATAAACAGTGGGAATTGGGGAAAAGAATTGATGTGTTGAAGAGGTTAGGGGCTACGGCCCAATTAAAATTCAAAGTTTCACTGAAAGTAATGGTTAACAATAAAATGTATAACTGTAGGGATTATAGAGAATTAGATGAATTTATTAAAACCTTAGAGAAGGAAAGGGTGACCAGCAGTTAATGCAAGCATGGATTCTTTATAAATAGCAAGCACTGGCCCAGTGAGAGACCTCTCGAGGTGAATTTGCCTAAATAAAAAGAGACAGGGTGTTGAGGGTTGAGGTGAGGTGCGATTGGGGTTAGATGGGGAGGGGGAGTAATCACAGGGTGGGGAGCATGGGGGAATGTAAAAATAAAAAAAGGAAAGTGTCCTCATTTAGTGGAATGTTTGGAGACTTCTTGGGGTTCGATG
This sequence comes from Pleurodeles waltl, assembly GCF_031143425.1. Classification (NCBI taxonomy): domain Eukaryota; kingdom Metazoa; phylum Chordata; class Amphibia; order Caudata; family Salamandridae; genus Pleurodeles; species Pleurodeles waltl. Next base: position 1,300,865,170 of record NC_090445.1, read on the forward strand.
GCAGAATGTAGATAGTGAGGGAAAATGATTTGAGCCTTCTGTCGTGGAATATTAATGGTCGCAGGGTACCTAATAGGTAGAGAAGGTTGTTGCAATACTTTAGAGATACCCAAAGTAATGTGTTGGTCTTGCAAGAAACACACTTGTCCAAAGAAGAATGCATCAAGCTATTTAAACTGTGTGGATGGATACAGCAGATTTTAAGTACTACCCAAGCTGGGGGAAGTAAAGGGGTTCCATCATAATTAAAAATCATCCTAAAACCTCTTTTCAGAGTGGGCCAGTGGATAAGTTAGGTAGGTGGGTTATCTGAAAAATTGGCATTTGATTTTGCATTTACCCTGGTGGGCTATTACAGGCCAAATAAGGATGACCCCGCACATTTGGATGAGCTATTTAAGCAGTTGGTACAATTTACAGATCCCATAGTATGGATGGGAGATTTTAATGAAGTGCTGAATTACTAATTAGATAGATTCTAAGGTAGTAGATCAAAATTTAATGAGAAGATGAAATCCCAAGTACTAACTATGATGTCCCAGTTAGGTTTGCATAACATATGGAGAGAGAGAATGAGATTAAAACGGGGGTATACATATAATGATAAAAAATATAGACATCAACCCAGAATTGATTATACTTTAGTTGATGGAAGTTTGAGAGACTGGGTTGAAGACACATCCCATGTCGGGCCCACCTATCTGACCACTCAGCAGTTAGCTTGAGTATTCGACTAAGGGGGGAGTAGCGCAGAGTAGGTGGACTCCATATAGGACTCTCCTATTAGATGAGGATATTGTAGCTGAATTGAGAGCAGATGTAGAGGAGTGTTTTAATTTCAACGCATGGTCATCGTCATTAGCCACGGTATGGGATGCCTTTAAAGCTTTCTTGAGAGGCAGATTGATAACAGCGACCCATATTAAAAGGAAAATATGCAAAAAAGAGATCAGCTGATTGGAAAAGTGCATACAACAAGTGGAGTGGGATTTGATAGATCAGGATCGTGAAGAGGGGGAAATTGAAAAACTCAGTGAGGCACATCAAGATTTACAGTTTGAGCTGTTAGTGGTGCTAGATAAGAGAGTTAAGGCAAGATGTGAGGTGAATAGTTTAGCTCATTTTGAGAATGGGTAAAACTGTGAAAAACTGCTGGCCTGTAAAATAAAGACAAACCTGGTTAGGAATAAGGTGGAAAAAATCCACGATAAAAACTCAGGAGAAATTTCCAGGAGTAATGAGGAGAAAATTATGACTTATATAGGCCGATTTCTTTATTGAATTTTGGATATAAAATATTTACAAAAGTCCTGGCAGACAGATTGGGGGGAGTTGTAGGTAAATTAATACAGGAAGATCAAAAAGGTTTTTTAAAAGGCAGATCTTTGCATGAGTTGACACAGAGTCTGATAGGCTCTATAGATCTAGCCAGCTCCTGCAAGGAACCTTTAGCATTGGTGATGATTGATGCTACAAAGGCATTTGATTGGGTTAACTGGTCATATCTGAGTACCCTTTGCGAAGTCTTTAACTTGGGAAGGAAATTTATAAGGGTACCACAGATAATATATCAAAACTCAGAAGCAAACATTTTAGTTAATGGTACTATAACTTGCCCTTTTAAAATTGGGAGGGCAACAAGAGAGGGGTGTCCATTATCACCATTGTTATTTAACCTGTATAAAGAACCCTTGCCTGCAAGATTAGAAAAGAGCAGAAAATTGCCCCGTTTAGATGTGGGAATTGAAGAAGGTAGGTTGCTTGGTATGCAGATGATCTGATAGTGTACACAACAAATCTAAAGCAAACCCTACCAGCCCTTGAAGAATTAACAAGAACATTTAGGGAAATTGCTGGGTATGAGGTCAACAAGTTAAAAACAGAAGTAAGTTATGGTTTGGAATATGGGAGAGGAGAGAGGAGAAAGCATCAATTAAGAAGGAGTTGAAATATTTGGGTATTACGATAATTCAAGATATAGAAAAAAACAGCAGAAATTAATTTTATAGAGTTATGAGGGATCTTGCACTTTAATGAAGTCTTGGGCCAATCTGGCTCTTACCAACCTGGGGAGTGCTAATCTCATTAAGATGACGATATTACCTAAGCTGTTATTTATTTTTAATGCAGTGCCTTTGAAGTACAACAAAGAATAGCTAGGTAAGTTACAAGGTGAAACTAGTCATTTTATATGGGCCTCTAAGGGAGTGCATATAGCATGGAAGAAATTGAAACGGAGGAAGGAGAAAGAGGTACTAGCATTGCCCGACCTTCAATATCATGCTTGGGTACTCTTCATTAAAAATATGAGAAGGGCATTGAACAAGTCAGGGGTCTCAGAGTTGGGGCAGGTATTAAAAGTTATGATGGAATTTAATTATGAAACACAGGTGGTATTTTTTTTCAAATTTGAAGATCCTAAATTCTTTAAAAAGGTGAGATTAAAAATAATGCAGGATTTGGCAAATTTGTGGTTGCGGTAAGGAGGGTCATGAATTTACCATACTACAGTAAATATGCGCCCCTCTGGGATTCACCGAATGGACCAAAGATGCTTTGGCTATACCCTTGAAATAGACTGGGCTTGCGCAATGGGGCCAACTGTGTATTAATGGGGGCTTACTATTGTATGAGGACCTCAATATGGAGGCAGACGGGAACCTTTCACATTTCAAATACTTGCAAATAAGGAGTGTTAAAGAAGAGGTGGGTGGCTCAAATGAAGTGGAAAGGCTACTCCATCAGAATATTCAGGAGAAGAAAGAAGTGGCAAAATGGTACTGGATGCTGATGGGATCCGCTGATGGAGAATTCAGTATGCCAGAAGAAATCTGGGGACATTACTTGCCAGGATCACAGATAAGAGAATTAAGGCAAGTATATATTACCTTGTTGTACTCCACAGTTAAACCCGCCTGTTTAAGAAGGAATCATTTGTTTTCAATTCACAGGGCCTTTTTGGATTCCAGAGAAATTGTCTAAATTGAAGCGAGGTACCTCGGTTAGTTGTAAAATATGTGGTCTGGAATTGGCGGGTGACCTGCACACGTTTTGGGAGTGTCCACAGCTCAGTCTGTTTTGAAAAGAGGTCAGTGATATAGTTAACAAAAGTTTACCCTCAAATGATCAGGTAGGCCCCCTATTGGTTATTTTTGGCTGTCAATTGGGTTTGAGGAAGTTGAATAGAGATAACGCTAAATTGCTGTTCTGTATGGTGTTATTGGCAAGGAGGGAAATATGTAAGAAATGGTTAAGTGCCTCTCCCCCGACGATGCTGGAGTGGAAAGATTCATTAATGTACAATTTGACTCTAGATGTAAGGGGGAATGGCGAGGCGAAGAAGAAATATAAATTCTGGGATCCACTAAAAAGATGGCGGAAAGGCAATAATTGGCCTCTCCTATGATTACATTAAGTGCTGGTCCTGGGAAATGCTCTGAAGGAGTGCTATTAAGGCATTACCAATCAGAGACATGGACCATCCAGGACAGGTTCCTGCAAGGGGAGATCGGCTATGAACTAAATGATCCCCTAGATGAGGTCTCCAGGATTTTGTGGGGCCGGTTAAGAGAATGAGAACATAATAAAAAAATAATAAAGAACAAAGTTAAATGTGTGTGCCATCACAATGCAGACACACTTCATAAATTGCTATGGCAGTGGACTCATGTGAAGTTGGTTTACCTACCTGCACATTGACTGAATTGAAACATGGAGGTATTGCAAATAGTGGGTGGTTTCCCATTGTTGCCATTGTGTACCATTGTTAGTGCAGTGAGGGATAAGTACAAGGGCATAGAAATAGTGCTCAACACAGACACACTTGCTCTGTGGTCAGAGGATGCATCTGGTGTTGCAAGGTTATTGAGTAATGTCTCAGAGATGGAGCTGATGCAGTGAAGCCCCATACTGTCAGTGAGGAGATGTAGGATAGTGGAACAGACTCTGCACATGTGTGTGGTTATGGGCGCAGTATAGGCTGTCTGTGACAGACAGTGAACTGGAACATGGAACTGCCGGTAGTCTGTTCCCAATTCATGTTGAAACTCCCTCACATGGCCTTGCCTAATTACAAGAAGGAGCCTATAAGACTACAGTGGTGCTGCACCAATTGCAGCTATGCTGTCCATGTGGACCTCAGTGCACCCCTTACTGACAGCCAAGTCTGTGTGCAGTCAGATATAAGTCACAGCATGATACCGGTGTTTACCTACAACATCAATTCATGTGAAGTCTAATCGATGTACTCTGCAGGAGTTCCAACAGATCACGGCAACTTCAGATGTGTACATAGGGGTCCTTCTCAGACATATATCTATGCTCACAGATCATGCCTTCTCTCAGCTGACGTACAGAATTGATAGAAATTAAACATATGGTTTAATTAATTGACTCTGAGTAATTCACTTTGTGCTCTCTATTCTGACTTGGAAAACCCTTTCATGCCTGTTGCATGGTGCAGGCATCATTAGTAGCTCCTCATTGCAAAGGTACACTATGCATGCATCGCAACACTTTGGGGCATATTTCTGCGAAGTGGTGCAGCACCTAGTGCTGCCCCACAATAAGTTGGCTCCTTAGCACACTCCTAACACCACCATGTGTGGGCCTTCTTTACAAAATTGCACACCATAGTGTAAGGGGGAGTTGTAGTACAAATATCTGACACTACTCTGGAGCTTTGCAAGACTTACATCAAAAGTATTTACGCTAGTCCTGTAAGGCACCCAGAGGCACTTTGTTAATGAAGTGAGGTTCTTTACATCTACAAAGATCATGCAATAAAAATGTTAGACTAAGGTAGCAAAGGTATCTCATTGATTCAATTGTGCCATTTTAATTGCTCCCTTAGGGCGGGATCACCCCCTTTGCAAATATAATGCCTGGGGCAAGGCTAATGTGTGTGAAAAGTTGACAAAGTTGCACTATGCATGCATTGCACCTCTTTGTTAACACAATGCTCGTTTTTATTGACGACTGATGGTAATGCTGCGATTCCATCAGTTCCAGGCCCCAAAAAGCCTCTGGACATCCGATTGAGTTTCTGGGGCTAGGCGTCATTTTGGTGATAGGACTTGTGTGGTTTATGCGTATATGTGAAAAATAACAATGCATGATGGTTAGGCGTCGATTTCTTGCAGGGGTGTATTAAGAGAAGTGTGAATGTCAAATTCTCGCTAAGGGCCCTTATGTCATTTTCTTCACATTGGTGGATATTTTTGATGCATTTGCATCATGTTTTTTGCCTCATTTCTTGTTTGCCTGTTTTTTTGCACTGTCCTTGAGTGCACCCTGATTCAGTAAACACATTACATGGTGTTAGACTTGTCATCCTTGGCGTGGTCTCCCCTAACTTTTTGCACCCGTTTCCCAGGTTGTTGATGTGTGCTGGACTCTGTTTTTGTTGTTTTTGATACTCTGGGCACTTTACCATTGCTATCCAGTGCTAAAGTGCAAGTGCTCCTATGTAAAATGTATGTGTAATTGGATTTCCATGATTGGCATATTTGATTTACTAGTAAGTCCCCGGTACAGTGCACTAGAGGTGCACAGGGCCTGTAAATCAAATGCTAGTAGAAGGCCTGCAACACCAGTTGTACCATCCACAATAGTAGCTCTGTAGACACAGCTCAAACCTGCCACTGCAGTGTCTGTGTGTAGTTTAAACTGCCAATTCGACTTGGCAAGTGTACCCACTTCCCAGGCCTAGACCTTCCTTTTGTATACATGTAGGAAATCCCTAAGGTATACCCTAGGTAGCCCCATGGGCAGGGTGCAGTGTATGCTGAAGGTGGGACATGTACTGATTTGTGTTACATGTCCTAAAAGTGAAATACTGCCAAAGTTGTTTTTGACTGTTGCAAGGCCTATCATTCTCATAGGTTAACATGGGGGCTGCCTTTAAATATTATTAAAGTGCAGATTCCCTTTGGGAGCAGATAGAAATTAGGATTTTAGGGTCTCTGAACTCACAATGTAAAAATATATCTTTTGGTAAAGGATGTTTTTAGATTGTGTGTTTGAAAAGCCACTTTTAGAAAGTAGGAATTTACTTGCTTAAACCATTCTGTGACTTTGCCTGTTTGTGGATTCCCTGTCTGGGTCAGTTTGACAGTTGGGCTGTTTGTACCTCTCCTCCAGACAGTGACACAAAAGGAGCTAGGGTGTAGCATGCATGTCCTGATGAGCCATCTGGGCTGGGAGGGAAGGGAGGGGTGATCACTCATACCTGAATGGACTGTGCCTGCCCTCACACAATGTAGTCTCCAACCCCCTGGTGTGTGCCTGGGGCCTGGCCTGGGCAAGACAGGATCTTATAAACAAGAGAGAGCTTACTTTGAAGTTTGCCTACTTCAAAGGCAGAAAGGGATATAAGAAGTTAACCGAAAACCCCAAACTTTAGATTACTTCAAGATCACTTCTGGAATCAAGAGGAACCTCTAGGAGAAGAGCTGAAGAGCTGAGGAGAAGTGCCTTTGACTGTGCTTTGTTGGGGTATCCTACAGTTGATGCTTCTGCCTGTGATAGGGGACAAAGACTGGACTTTGTTGTACATTCTTGCTTGAGAAGAATCTCCAAGGGCTTGAACTGAGCTTGCCTCCTTTTGTTAAAGTCTCAGGGCCGTCAAGACTTCCCTCTGCCAGCACCTGGACTCTCTGCTGAGACTCCTGCCCTGCCAAGCCAAGTGGTGTCCTAACCAGTCCCTGGGCCTTTGAGAGGTGAAGTTGGCAGACAAGAACTGAAAATCGATGCACAGAATGCCGTGCGGGGAAATTTTTGACACACCTTCCGCAACCGGGCTGATAAATGACATGCTGCAGGCTTTGCAGCTGAAATCAATGCTCCACCTTCATTGCGGCTGGGAGATCGACGGATCGCGGCTTGAGAAATTAGATGCAACACCCGCTTACATAGGCTGATAACAACGCAAACCCCACGCAGTGTGGTTTTCTGATACTGTGCGATCGAATTTTCCAAGCATCGTAAATGGGTGTCCAAGTCAACCTGACTCTGTGTGGATCCAAAGTGCCCCATTCAGAAATCGACGCACCGCTCTCTTGCGAGGAGAAAAATATTGCATCACCAACCCCACCAGAGAGGAAAACGACACACGGCATTAATTGCGAGTAAGGAATTGACGCATCACTGACTTTTCCGACGCACGCTCGCCAGTGCAGCTTTATTTTTTACGCTAACCAGGTACTTTGTGAAACAACAGCATTCTCACTGTTTTCTAAGGATTAAGACTCTTAGGGCCATATTTATAGGCCCTTAATGACATAGGAGTGGCACTTTTTGTGAGCCTCCTGTGGCCCTAAGCACAGCGCCGTATTCACAAGGTGGCGTTAAGCCACTTTTTGTGGCTTAACACCACCTTGTAAATATGGCCCCTTCCCAAGCAGCACTGTGAGTGGAGTGGCGTACAATGGGTGTTGCTCTGAGTGTGCCACAGCAACACCCATTGCATTTTGATGCTTCCTCAGATTTATGAAATTTCATAAACCTGAAGCAGCGCCAAAATCTAACGCCACCCCTGGGTGCAACAAGGAGGAATACTTTTATTTCTCCTCATTTTTTGCTTTTTCTGTGTGTGCTGCATTCTGCTGCATGCATAGATAAAGCAAAATGCCAGAAATTATTGTTTATGAAAATGACGCTTTGGCACTTCTGTGTGTGCTGCATTGTGCAGCACACACAGAAGTGCCAAAGCACCATTAGTGACACCTTCCCGCAAATAAACAATCACACCCCTCAGCACAGACATCCTTGCACGATGGTGCTAGGATGCCTGCGTTGGGGCTGGCAGCTAAATTTAGCGCCAGCACATGGGGAAACGCAGGGGTGGCGCCGTATTCCCTTAAATATTGCCTAGTTTTCTAAACTAGTGTGGTGTCCATTTTGTAGTGTTTTCACTGTGTGTTTTGGTACAAATACACTACACAATTTGCTTCGGAAGTTAAGCCTGCCTTCTTGTGCCAAGCTACCAAGGGGGTGAGCGAGGGTTAATTGAGTGTGATTCTCCTTCACCCTGACTAGAGTGAGGGACCTTGCTTGGACAGAGTGTAACCTGACTGCTGACCAAATATCTAATTTCTAACACATTTCCTATGCTGCAATGTGGTATGGGGTATGGTACATGTGGAAGTCCATGCAGTAATATGCTGAGGGTGAGATTTGTCTGTTTGACCAATAATTGTGTTTTGGAGTTGGCTGTATGCAATCACTCTTACTTTGTGCATATGTGCATGTGTACTACAGTGTGACCACTTATATTTTGGCACATGTGTGCTCTGTGTGAACATATGTGTATAAATCTGATTATGTAGGTGGACTACATACTTACCTCTGGGACAATAGTGTTTAGACATACCTTTAACTGATGATGGCCTGACTCCAACACATACTCAGGCAAGTGCCACCCATTACAATTTGGAATCAGAGTATAGAGTGTACTTGGACTGCTTTGACATCAAATTTAACCTGACAAGTTACGTGCCATTGTGTGTTAACTCTGTGGTTTGTAGTTTGATGTCCCATCTTGGTGCTCAGGTACACGTGTGTCATGTGTTTGCCCATACATATTAGTTGCTGGTAATGTCATGTACAGTTGTGTTAGTGAAATATGTTATATGCCATGTGTGTGTAGAAACAAGTATGAGTGCATTTTAGTATCACATTATGAGATTGGTGTCTTAGGGGGATGTTCAAGGTCACATTACAATCTTCTAGCATAAACAGAAGTTGGCAGTAAACTATTGCATATGCAGTCACTTCACTGGCACCTTTATTTCTATATGTCAGAAGACACGTGAAGATAATTTGTAAATGTCACAGGTTTTTTCCTGCCTATGCCATTATTGAAGTCCTAGGTTGTTTTTTGTACTGAATCCTGACAAAGTATTATGCCAGGGCCATTATGGTGGTAAATGTGTGCTGAGATATGTTGTATATGTGCACCAGTCTAAAAATTGACACTCAGATTTGTCTAGTTCATGTTTGTCATTACTGTCACATACTCTGCTTTACCATTGTGTACCAGTGTTGCAGTGTGGCATAGATTGCAATCCTACTCTTTATCATCACTGTGTGAGTACGTATGGAAACAGAAACACATGTTTGAATGGGAAGATGCAGGTTTATGGTGCTCCACTGTGTTCTTCCCCCTGTGCAGATATATCATGAACCTGACAAGGTCATATGTTGATGTGGTCAGGGGAGTGGTATGTGGCTTAATAGAGCTGGGATTTCTGCCATTAATGAATGGAACTCAGCAGCCTATGCAGACTCCCCAGTAGATATACACATCCACAAATGTGGTCATACAGACCAGGATGTAATGCTTTGCTAGGCGCCACTTCCCCTCTAAGGTACAGAGCTTTGCTACTTGCACGTATAGGACATGCCTCATTCATATAACTCATTATATGTTTTGATGTGCAGCATGTTTAGGGGTTGTATAAGTGTAGTGATTTCAACAATCAACTAATGGCATGGCATAGACTATGTTGTATGTGACAGGCTCCTGTCATGGTGCCATGTTAAGGCAAAATACCATGTTATGCTAGTGCCAAAGATGTCTGGGTCATGTACGTACTTGACCAGCCTCAATATACATATATGAAGGATAGACCTGTAGGCATTGATGTGTTGCACTGTCTGTTTTGGAGTATGTCTGTTCATCAGCCTCTTTTTCAGGTATTACTGTTAAGAAATGTATTGTGTCCTCCATTAATCCCAGATATTTGGCAGCTACCGCTTTGTACGCATCTTCTACAACAACATTGTGCGGTGATATAGGGACAGAATCCAACACATGATTTGGGTAATGTTGGGATCTAGCCTCCTACTACTGGCAACTTGTTAGTTCCCGTACCATTGGTGGTATTAGTGGGATGTAATGAGTGCCACGCTAACACATCATAACTTATGGCACAGCACTTGTGTAGTCTCCAGGTGACATGGCGTGTTCTACGAAGAACTATCAGTGGATATCTCTGAGCTGTCCATCCACATCCTCCGTGGAACATGGTTATGCAATTCTACCAGCATCCCACAACCTAGCTAAATCTCACCATGACTGAATGATGTAGATGTTAGACATCATCTCAGTGCTGTATTTATCTTTTGAAAAAGCCTACTTACCTGGTTAGGTATACTCCGACTCAATGCTGGGTATCTGATAGTATTGGTCTATGCAACACATATTAATGCACACACACCAGATTGTGATTTTGTAGTCCAAAACTTATATGGGATACGTTAGTACAGTTAGCACCATGCAATTGTTCTGTATTTTGAGTGAGACTGAGGGGGTCATTTCGACCCCGGTGGGCGGCGGGCAGTGCCCGCCGGGCGGAGACCGCCAGAAGACCGCACCGCGGTCAAATGACCGCGGCGGTCATTCTGACTTTCCCGCTGGGCGGGCGGGCGACCGCCAAAAGGCCGACTGCCCGCCCAGCGGGAAAGCCCCAGCAACAATGAAGCCGGCTCCGAATGGAGCCGGCGGAGTTGCTGGTGTGCGACGGGTGCAGTGGCACCCGTCGAGATTTTCAGTGTCTGCTTTGCAGACACTGAAAATCTGAATGGAGCCCTGTTAGGGGGCCCCTGCAGTGCCCATGCCAGTGGCATGGGCACTGCAGGGGCCTCCAGGGGCCCCACGACACCCGTTCCCGCCAGCCTCTTCCTGGCGGTGTAAACCGCCAGGACCAGGCTGGCGGCAAGGGGGTCGGAATCACCATGGCGGCGCTGCTTGCAGCGCCGCCGTGGAGGATTCCCTGGGGCAGGGGAAAACCGGCGGGAAACCGCCGGTTCCCCTTTTCTGACCACGGCTTTACCGCCGCAGTCAGAATTGCCCCAGAAGCACCGCCAGCCTGTTGGCGGTGCTTCCTCCGTCCCCGGCCCTGCTGGTCCATAACCGCCAGGGTCGGAATGAGGCCCTGAGTGTTGTGTTTTTCTATGTGATGTGTGATGTTGTCATACAGAGAATACTATTTAAAGCTGCAAACATGGGTCAGGCATTGTTGATGATGGGCTAACTGTTGCTACCTAGGAGATACAACCACTCATCTGTCTTATCTATTTTCTGGAGATATGTGTGAAAACAGCAGATTTGTACATCTTTAGTACTTAGTGAGTGTAACAGAGTCTGCCTACATTCCACCCAGACTATGGTTTGATCACACATTGTGAAATTAACTCATTGCTCTTGCCAATAGTTGTTGCATTTGTTTAGGGAATCTGCAGCCCTAGCTGCATTATTTCTCATCCAATCCAATGTGCATTCCACAGATGTGCGTGTGCAATACGTGAGGTCAAGTTTACCCTGTGTTAAGGTTGTGCCCCATGGCAGTGGCAGGACATTATCCCAAGGATAGACTGTGCAGGCCCTACTTCTACCATTGGTTACTATCCCAGGGTAAATCATGATGACCATAGTTACCTATGATGTCATACATGTTTCATGCAGCTATGGCAACTATCACACTGAGTTATGACAGTGTTCAGTTCCAACATTACTTAAGATCAATTTCTTGATATCCCCTACCTTATGTGTGGGCCCCTTGCATACATCCTATTAGGCTATGGTGTAGTTGGGTGTGATGGGCTATGAAATTGCAAGTTGGCCTTGTGAATGTACAAAAAATGTAGTGGTCCATGGATTGAGTTCTTTAGTTGTCACATACCATTAAATAGTCTGTAAATGGTATGTGAGATGGAGGCAGTATAATTCTTATATTACATATGATGTTGCTACAATACGTGTCAGTTTAGTGTTTGTTACATGCTCCTTCAGGTTAGAGTCACGTTTGTATGGCATATGCAGTGGAGAATCAGTAGACCAAGGCAGAATTGGTGAAAAAAAGAAATGGTTATGTACAATTTTTACATAGTGATTTCTGTGGGTTTCATGTGTAAAAGTTTTCAACAATATGTTGTCTCCGGCGTACCCCAGCAGCTGTTTCCCCTCCAAATCATCAGCAACATCCTTCTCCTTCTCCTCAGGTGGGACAGCAACCTGGTTATACAATGGCATATTCATTCACACACAAGTGTTGTGCAGGATGGCACATGTGAGAATAATTTTGAACACAATGGGTGGAACATAAATGAGGCTGCCTCCTGTTAGGTCCAGGCACCTGAATCTTGATTTGTGGATGCCAAATGTCCTTTCCACCACATTGTGTGTCTGACGGTGTCCCTCATTGTATGCACGCTCTTCTGCTGTATTAAGTTTAGCAACCTGGGTCATGACCCACGGCTGTATACCGTAACCCTGATCTGCTGCAAAGGTAAAAATAGGAAAATTGTTGTTAAAGCTTGAAACAGGTTTTGAATATACCATGGCGGTTGTTAGTTGGATTGGTGAATTAGACATGTTTGTGGTATAGTGTGAGTTCCTGGACTTGTGCTAAGATTTTATTGCACTGTTTTATTAGACATGGCAATCTTGGATATTGGCTCAAGGACCTAGGTTATCTAAGTAGGATTCCTAAATGATATGCCATGTGTTGTGTAGTGCAGCTTTGTAGCAGTGTGCTATTTATAGAGGGAACCTTACACTTCCTTGCACCACAATGGTGTCAGATGTAGAGATAACAGAGCAGCCCTACAAAGCCTGGCTATCCCTTCCATTTTGTCATATGGCTGTACAGATGCTGTGCAACACTTAGGCCCATATTTAAGGGTAAATGACAGAGCGCAACGGAGCTCCTAAATTGGCAGCACTGTGCTCTGTCATTTTCCCTTTGCAGAAATGCACTGTGTGTAATATGTTACAATGTAATCCTTTCTTATGCCCTGTGCCTGAGAAAAATATGCAGCAATACTCCAACGTTGCCAACCTTGCACAAGGGTGCTAGGATGACTACCCTGTGGGGGAGATTAAATCTGTGCAGGAAGAGACACCTTCCTAAACATAAACTATCTTCAAAGGCAATGTTCTCTTTCTATGTGTGCAGTAGAATGCAGAACGCATAGGTAGCAAATTAGTATGAGGACAAATCAAAGTATATTTCCTTATTGCAGCCTGCAGACGCCACCCCTGGGGTGGGGTTTGATGTTGCCACTGCCTCAGGTTTTAGGAAACACCTAAATCTGGGGCAGGGTCATCACTATATGTGTCTTGCTGCGGCACACCTACAGCAACACGCATTGCACGCCCCTTCCACGCAAACTGCTGCATTGGAAGGGGCCCTATTTACAAGGTGGCATCAAGCCACAAAAGAGTGGCCTAACGCTACCTTGTAAATACGGTGCAGAGCATGACGATGGCTCTAGGGGCTCTTAAATATGGCCCTTAGTGATCTTGAGTGGCAGATGATGGTTACGCCAGCCATCAGGTGACAAGGGTGTGAATCTTCAGTACAGCACATGTAAGGTTAGTAATGTCCTCTAAAGTCCTACAAGGTCTAACTATAGCATACAGGATCTTTACTGTTTTACAGAGACTCTGCCCCATGGTGGACCATTTATTGTCTAAGGTACAGACGTGATAGGGTTAGGGGTGCAGTAAGTGGATCTGGAGCATTGAGGTGGCACTAGAGTAGCTGTGGCACCATTTCTCATGAATCTGGCACATGGTACGTAGTGGCCGGTAATTTGGTATTCCTATGTGTGTGACCCAATGCATCAGACAGATGTATGTGCACACTACAGGTAAGTCAGGTATGTGTAGATGAGATGTAGTTGGTATTAGCACCACTTGTCTGGTATTTGATGTATGTTCTGTCAGAGACTTGCACAACATGATTTATGTGGGCTGTGCCTATGTGTGACTTTCTTTACATGACCATGGTGTATGCCATTGCTGATCTATTCTTTGTTTGGTGTAATGTGTGTGTTTAGTAGCCAACCTGTGAGCACTTGTAGTGGTTTTTGGGCATCTTCTGTTAGCAATGGGGACATAGCTCCACCTGTCCTTAACGTGGTGTGCCTGTCAAGTTTTGGATGTGTAAAGTACATGTGGGTGTATGTGTTTGTAATGTGTACTGATTGTGCTGTACTACAGCATGGTGCATATGTGTTATTACCTGCACATCTGTGCTACCCTGGTCATGTGTTTTTGGTGTGGTGTATGTTTTGTGTGTCCTACAAGGATGGTGTGTTACGTGTATATTGCTAAGTTTGTTGACTTACCCACGAGTAGGCCATTACCATATAAGCCATCCTGGAAGCATTTATTGATCCTAGAGTGCCGAAATATGAAGACATCATGGATGCTACCAGGATACTTGGCTAAAATGTTTGTAAATAGCTCAAAGTGGTCCACTATGGCCTGCACATTGATGGAATGTTTATGTTTCTGGTTCCTGTATATTTGTACTTTAGCTACAGGTGGGAAAAGTGGGACATGGGTGTAGTCAATTGCACCCAGCACATGCGGAAACCCAGCAATTAGGTAAAATCCTTGTTTGGTCTCCTGCTGCATTTACTAGGTATTGGAGAAGCAGATGTGGTAGGGTGTCAGGGAGATGATTGCATCTAGGACCTTCGGCAGGAAGACCGAGAAAGACGGCTATGACCCACCAGCAACCAGTGCACCGGTTGTCTGGAATGACCCAGAGGCCAGCATATGCAGGACAGCTAGCAGCTTTGTGATGGGTGGTATGTTATTTGGAGTTTGCAGCCTGGCTGTGATGTCTGACGCAATGTGGTGTAGCAGGCGTAGAATGGACTCCCGGTTGATTTGGTAAGTCCTGATGATGTCTTGTTCCCTGACACCAAGAATAGCTGTCCCCTGCTGAAATATCCTCTCCTGCCTTCTGCGTTGCCTTTGTGGGTGCTGTGGTGATGTTTGTGGTTGCTGCGGTGGTGGTGGAGGGAGCTGTTGTGATTGCTGTCTCTGTGACATGTCCCAAGCTGGAGCAGTAATACTTCCATCTTGTCCTGTAGGTTGCCAATGTTGCTTCTGTGAGTTTTCCTTAAGTGGTTTTGTGTGGGCCTCATTTTAAAATTTGGCACTTATCAGGGTTTACGTCATTTTTTTGCTCTGCTTCTTAGTTGTGCATCGTTTTTGCATCAGGAGTTAAACATGCCGCTAGGGGGCTGGCGTCATTTTTTGGACAGGAACGCCAACCTTGCATATCATTGTCGCAAAAGGATGCAAGGTGTTTGGGCGCATCCACAAAATGATGCTAAGTCTGAAATTTTGGAACTAGATGGGTCTAGTGCCAAAATATAAATATGGAGCAAAGTTTGTGTCAAATTTGTGCCAAACAAATGGCACAAAAACAACACAAACAGAGTATAAATATGCCCCTTGGAACATAAAGCTGCAGTTAGAGCTGTTATTGCATTTTTTTCATACCAGCATTACCATAAGTGCTGGTTGACTAGTCTTAGGCCATCATGCGGAGTAATGTGACAATACTCATGTTTTACCTAAAAATCTGGGGAAAAATCAAGGAACACAATTACAGGTAGGGGTTCAGATCGGGGAAACCCAAAGCAAATTTAAAGCAGCCCCTTTAGTGTATCTAGATTTATTACATCTGATTTTAAATGCAAAGTTTAGATATGCATCTAGTTTTGCATGAAGTAAAACCTGCCAGTCATAAGCGGTATGGGGAAAAACTTAGAAAACTCCACTGTATTTCAAGAAAAAAGTGATACTTAAGAACACATTTAGAAATTGCAGAAAGAGGCTTGGATACACCTTAAAAGGGGAAGGACACCCCTCTAACAAGATTAACTAGCATACCTATACTTTAGAAGGGTGTATCAGACACCTCATAGCACATTAACACATCTTTCAAAGAAGGGATTTCTTTATTTGCTTTCTGCTAAACAAATCATCATAAGCATTTTGCAGGACTCAACCAGGGGCGGCTCCTAAATTAGGGCGGAGGAGCATAGCCTCGCCCCCCGCCAGCAGCAGAAGCTGCAAAACTTTCACAATGAGGGGATAATAAAATAGTTATGTCGAATAGTTTACTATCCCCTCGTTGTGAAAGGGGTGGGGCCACAGGGGTGATGAACAATGTGGCCGTCACCCATGCACAGAAGGGTCACTGCAGCCCAGCAATACAGTTGCCGGGCTGTAGAGAGCCTCCACAGACTTCTATTCTTCCTGGGAGCATCCAGCCAGGCCCCTCCCAGCCAATCCTGATGCTGCTTTGAAGAGCGTCAGGATTGGCCGCAGGCAGGCTGGGAGTCTGTGCCTGTGTGCAGCCAGCAGGGAAGAGGAGCACGGCACGGGACAACGTGGAAAAGGTAAGTGTTTATTTTATCTTTTTAATTTAATTGTAATACATTTTAGACCTTCCCCGCACGCTGCACCTGCCCCGCTCCTTTTGATTGAGATGAGCCACGACTGGACTCAGCTGCACATAAACTTCAAGTGACCAATTTGGACCAAAAATCATTACAGTCAAGCTGCAACTCCGAATGAATGGCTGGATTAGAACATTCTGTTGGATTATTCTGCAAGTTGAATTGCCCTACAGTCCTGTTTGCCACTGCATAATCACTTTGGAATCGTACAAATTGGGTTTCGCATTTTCTTCTGAAGGACACTTGGTTGACTTCGGTCCAGATAACAATGGGGAGTGTGTTCCATAGTATAGATCATTGCATGTAAAGCATGTTCATCCATTTAAGGTTCACATGTTCAGGTTATCCCGAATCCTCAGTGCATTTTCTTTGGAAAGTGTTTAATATGGTTGCAGGGACATTATGATGAAGACATCATTGACCCCAAATGGCATCCATTGGTAATTGTTCTTCAGCTGTCAAACAAGTTCCTTTACCACTGTGGTCCTTGTACAGTTGTCAACACAAACTGAGAACCATGCATACGATTTGGCTCTCAAGTTAGCAATTCCGGAGCAGTCGACACTTCATTAAACAAACTAAGGCCCTCATTACGACCCCGGCGGTGGGTGATAAAGTGGCGGTAATACCGCCAACAGGCTGGAGGTAACTACTGCCAAATTATGACCATGACAGTGATATCTCTGAAAGACAGCCAATGTACCACACTGACCACCAGGACGGAAATAACAATCACCACGGCTGTAGCCACCTACAGCCAGGTGGGAGACAAAGTACCGCCCACCATATTAAGACCCTTCAATCCGCCACCTTTTCCGGGGAAGTGCAAGGCCACAGTCTTTCATTTATTTTTTTTATTTTTTATTTAGAACACACAGCGGGTTACATGTTTGCAACATAAAAGAAGAGAAACAAAAATAAAAAAAAGTCGTAAGTACATCAATGTTGTCATACAGGGGAAACATGCATTCTATTCTAAATCAATAGTCATAGTTTCTGCTTTTAAATATCTCATATAAGATTACTTATTTAATTAACATATTCGAGGCCCCGAGAGCCATGCAGAAAAGGGTGCCCAAACTCTAGTGAGTCTTTTACCAGCCGCTGCTCCTTTTAGTTCATACAAGCTATTCTCCAAGTGATACATAGATAAAAGTCGTGAAAACCATTGATTAAATCGTGGGGCATCTACATCACGCCACAGAGATGCTATGCAGCTGCGAAATACCGACATTGCTATGAACAGGAAATATCTATCTCGACTATTACAGACTGCATGATCAACTCACAGCAAAACCATTTGAGGTGTCAGATAGATAGTCTGTTTCAAGATTTTCTTCAATATATCGGATATCCCGGTAATCAGACGTTCCAGTTTTACACATTGAAAAAACATATGACAGAGATCTGCATTCGGGCAACCACATCGTCGACACATGATTCCCATCGTTTTACCCCAGCTCGCAATCTTAGCAGGTGTATAATATAAATTATACAATACCATAAAATGTTGAGCTTGCGGGCTCGCAGACAATAAAACAGTCCGTGCCATTTTCATAGATTCACAAACCTCTATCTCTTTAGCTCCAACCCGTCCTTCCCATTTTTTAACAAGTAAAACACGGTCGTCCAATATAGCATTTAAAAGCAGCGGATACAGGTTTTTAATGCCGCAGCTAGTGGGGGGTCGTGAAACTTCCATTAGTTTAATCTTGTCTATGTGCCAACCTTGGGTCATACTAGTTAGTAGAAAAGCTCTAATCTGTAAAAATTTTAAAAAGTCTGTTTTTTCCAGCGCAAATTCCACACTCAGTTCCTCAAATGATTTGAAGTGGCTGCCAGAATGAAAAAGGTCCCCGACTTTGTGAATACCCCGGTTACTCCACCTCGAACAATAGTGGTCTTTAAATATCGCCGGAAACGTGGGAGTAGTCCACAAGGGAGTGTAGTAGCAGATTCGTCCTATACCTATCTTGCTCTTAACCTGGGTCCATGCCTTAAAAGCAGCATAGATTACCTTAAATTTAACCTTTTTGTAGTAGCTGGGTTCCAGAATCCGCAGAAAGACTGCATCTGCTTCTTTGCCCAAAATCAGGGTATATATCGAAGGGAGAGCATCTTGCCCGGATCTATCTGTGACATAAAGGGCCTTATTTATACTTTTTGGTGCAAAACTGCAGTAAGGCAGTTTTGCCCCAAAAAGTTTTGCACCGGCTTGCACCATTTTTTAGCACCAGCTGGGCACCATATTTATGGAATGGTGCAAGCCGGTGCAAAGGGTAGGTTAGCTGAAAAAAAAAATGACGTTAGGCAGTTTTGAGTCAAAATAAATGATTCTGACCAGATTAGCATCATTTTTTGATGCTAAGGGGCATATTTATACTCCGTTTGCACTGAATTAGCGTCATTTTTTTTTAACTCTAATTCAGTGCAAAACTAACTCCATATTTATTCTTTGGTGCTAGACCCGTCTAGCACCACATTTATGGAGTTAAAGTCATTTTTTTGGAAGTGGAAACCTACCTTGCCTTAATGAGATGCAAGGTAGGCGTTCCCGTGCAAAAAAATGACTATATGGCCTTAACACCATATTTATACTCCCATGCAAAAATGGTGCAAGGGAGGGAGGAGGGGTCAAAAAATAGGGCAAAGCTTGCTTTGCCCCATTTTTTAAGACCTGGGTCAGGGCAGGCGTTAGGGGACCTGTGGCCCTATTTCCATGGTGGAACACCATGGAATAAGCCCAGAGGTGCCCTCCCTAGGCCCTAGGGGCACCCCCACCCACACTAGAGGGACTGCGAGGATGGGGGACCCCATCCCAGGTAAGTACAGGTAAGTGCATTTTATTTTTGAAAGTGCCATAGGGGGCCCTGAAATGAGCCCCCATACATGGCACAGGGTGCAGTGGCCATGCCCAGGGGACCCCTGTCCTCTGTGCTGGCCACTGTGGTGGTGGGCATGACTCCTGCCTTTTCTAAGGCAGGAGTCATGTGGCATGGTAGGTTTAGCACCATAAAATGACGCTAATCTGGTTCGAGTCATTTTTTTTTACTCTAACCTGCCTAAAGCCATTTTTTGGTGCTAAGCCCTCTTATTCTATACTGCCAGGACCACCCGACTAAAGTCATTTTTTTAAACTCTAGCCTACCCTTTGCACCGGCTTGCACCATTCCATAAATATGGTGCCCGGCTGGTGCACAGAAATGATGCAAGCCGGTGCTAGACTTTTAGGTGCAAAACTGAGTTAGTGCAGTTTTGCAGCAAAAAGTATAAATAAGGGCCAATATTTTGTAAGTTTGTGCCACTTTTGTGTCATAAAATGACGTTAATGCGGTGCAAAAAAAGTTTAAATCAGGGCCTTGGTGCTAGATGGGTCTAGCACCAAAGTATAAATATGGAGTTAGTTTTGCACCGAATTAGAGTTAAAAAAAATGACACTAATTCGGTGCAAACAGAGTATAAATATGCCGCAGAGTATAAATATGCCCTTAAAATGGCGTTAAGGCCATAGAGTCATTTTTTGCACGGGAACGCCTACCTTGCATCTCATTAAGGCAAAGTAGGTCTCCACTTTAAAAAAAATGACTTTAACTCCATAAATTTGGTGCTAGAGTGGTCTAGCACCAAAGTATAAATATGGAGTTAGTTTTGCACCGAATTAGAGTTAAAAAAAAATGACACTAATTCGGTGCAAACAGAGTATAAATATGCCCCAAAGTGTCTGTGCATACTGAAGCACTGCTGCCAGATAATAAAGTTTAAAGTTGGGAAGTGCCCACCCCCCTTTCTTTCTAGGAAGAGTCATATAGTGGAAAGCCCGGCGCGGCTTTGTATAGGACCAAATGAAACTATTAACCAATCCCTCTATTAGTTTGAACCAGTCTTGCCCAATCTCTAGGGGGATTGTTCTAAAGAGATAGAGTATTTTGGGTAGAAAGACCATTTTTATCATGTTGGAACGTCCCATAAGTGACAAATGTAGATTGTTAATGCGAGCGAGATCTTTCCTAGTCTTTGTTAAAATCGGGCCCATGTTTATTTTCACAACTTCGTCAAGGTTTACTGTGAGTTTAACACCTAAATATTGTACCTGTGTCAACGCCTGCTCATCCTTAAAATCTATTGAGTCGTTCACCAACATTTGGCATTTACTTTTGTTCAGCAAATAGCCAGATCTTTTCCCAAACTGCAGGGCTTCCTGCTCTATTTCCAATATAGCAGTCCTGGGGTCCGTGGTCACCACCGCAATATCATCTGCATATGCTAAAATCTTAGTACACCCTCCTTTCAGTGAGACTGGAATGATCCGATCATTCCTGATCATTCTCCTGATCAAGGGGTCAATATATAGCGCAAAAAGCAGTGGTGAACACGGGCACCCTTGTCGCGTACCTCTCTGGATACTGATTGAGGTCGACTTTAGCCCGGCAACTTGTATCGTAGCCATTGGTTTGTGGTAAAGCTGTTGAATTGCTTTAACAAACCCGGGACCGATGTTATTTTTACGCAAGACAGACCATAAAAAGGGCCAGTGAACCCGATCAAAAGCTTCTTCTGCATCTAGTAAGATTACTGCCATGGGAAGCTTGGCTGTTGCACTAACATCAAGTAGCGTGATGACTCGTCTTATATGGTCTGCCGTGCTCTTCCCCGGGATGAAGCCATGCTGCCATGGAGATACTAAACCTGAGATTACCAAACTCAGACGACTGGCAAGTATTTTAGCATAAACTTTGGCATCGCTGTTAATTAGAGAAATTGGGCGATATGAACCAGGCTGGGTGGGTTCCTTGTCCTTTTTCAAAAAGACTACTATCTTAGCCTCCCCCCAGGAGGCCGGTTGAGGAGCCCCCGCTTGTACTTCAATAAATAAATTAAGCAACTGTTTACATATCTCCACAAAAAAAACTTTGTAGAATTCCAGTGGAATTAAATCCCCCCCTGCCGCCTTCCCGCTTGC
The DNA here is from genome assembly GCF_031143425.1 of Pleurodeles waltl. NCBI lineage: Eukaryota > Metazoa > Chordata > Amphibia > Caudata > Salamandridae > Pleurodeles > Pleurodeles waltl. The sequence goes on from NC_090445.1 coordinate 1,300,886,402, forward strand.
CAAGGCGCGAGTTGCTATCTCCAATTCTTCCAATATCATAGGTGCTTCTAAAGCTGCCTTATCTTCCTCTCTTAACTGATCTGATATCTCATTGCCCGTAGCATCGATCCCTTCCTCTTCTTGAGGCTGTTCTTCCTGGGTATATAATTTTTGATAGAATTGTCTAAAAACTTCCATAATCTCTGGACCGTTGTGTACCATCCGCCCCCACTTCATTCACTAAACTTTTAATGTTCCCAAATACCTGCTTTTGTCTTATTCTTAAGGCCAGCTGTTGGCCCAATTTCCCGCTATACTCATAGCATTTCTGGCGATATACTAAAAATTTTGCAACAGCCTTATCCCGAAAAATCTTAGTGGCTTCTGCCTTTATGATATTCCCCTCACACAGTCTTTCAAGTGGGTGACTTGCCCACTGGTTCTGGAGGGGCAACATGCCCTGTGCTTTTTCCTGGGGAGTGCAAGGCCACAGTCTCTCAAGTGGGTGACTTGCCCACTGGTTCTGGAGGGGGCAAAATGCCCTGTGCTTTGTCCTGGGGTGTGCAAGTTCACAGTCTCTCAGGTGGGAGAAGGCTGGACTATGTGGCATCCACTGGCGGTGATGGCTGCACTGTGGTGGTGGTTTTGGGAGGCTCCTGCTCAGCCCCTGCACCCTCTGATAACTGCACTGTGGTGATAGTGTTTGTGGGAGGCTCCTGATCAGCCACTGCACCATCTGATGGCTGCACTGTGATGGTGATTGTGGGAGGCTCCTGCTCAGACCCTGCACCCTCAGATGGCTGCACTGTAATGGTGGTTGTGGGAGGCTCCCACTCAGCCCCAGTAATCTCTGATGGCTGCACAACCACGGCTGGCGGTGGGGACTCTGTGACAGGTGTTGGTGCAGGCTCCTTCCCCTTCTCGGTGGCTGGTGCAAGCTCCTTCCCCTTCAGTGTTTGTAACCTGGAATCCTTTCCACCATGAGTAGGTGCTGCTGAAACTGGACCCGTGGACTGTTTGGCTGAGGTGCTTGGCTGGGTCCTTGATACCCTGGCCATATGTCCAGGATAGGGAGTAGGGGTAGGGAAGAGGTCAATCTGGGAAATTAAAAGCTTTTTAGGGACATTGGGGTGGGAAGAGGGAAAAGTAATGGGAGTGAAGGATGAGGGAGTAGTTGTTGGAGGTGTTTGTCTGCTAGATTTGGGTGCAGGTACACGGGTTGAATGTTGTGAGGTGGATAACTGTCGGGTGTCTCAGTGCTTGTGTTTGTGTACTTTAGGAGGGGGGACAGACACGGTGGGAGAGGACACAGGGGACATGTGTGTGGATATTGTTGAGGTGTCTGCCAGTGAGGTGTGTGTTCTGCTTAATATGGTGATGATGCTGGTAGTGGATGATGATGTAGTGCATGCAGGTGTGAGTGTGGACGTAACTGGTTGGAAGGTGGAGGAGGAGGAAGGGGAGACAGTGGAAATAGTGGATGTTGTTGTGTCTGCAACTGGATGGTGTTTGTGTGAGTGCCTGTGGGATGAAGGTTGGGGCTTGTGTTTGCCTGTGACACTCTTGGGTGTTGTCTTCTGTGCATACCCATCTTCCTGTGTGAATGGGATGGGTTGGGGTTGAGGAGAATGGGACTGGGAAGTGGTAGTTGGAAGGGGGATAGTAGAAACAGGGACAATGGCTGCCATCAGAAAGGAGGCCAGAGCCTGGATCGATCTCTGTTGGGCCGCCAATCCTCCTGGGAGGGAGGTGATGGCACAGGGGTGGTGGCAGTACCTGCTGCTGAGGTGGTCACAGAGGTGTCCGCCACCACCAGGGAGCTCCCATCGGAGGAGGTATCAGAGCCTGTGTTGTTCCCCCCAGTCTCCGCCGTGGTGCTCTCCACGCCCTCCATCCCACCGGTTCCATTGGTGACGGTGGACTCTGCCTCCAGGGTCCTGTGGGATGCAGCTCAGTCTGTCGCCGGTGCCCCTGCTCCTCCGCCATATGATGCTAAAGCACACAAGCACAGGATGACAAAACAAGAAGGGGGGGAGAGAGACAAAGGATACACTGGGTCAATGACTGTACCAACACCACTGTAGGCGTACAGAGCACCCTCGCATACAGGTTACAGGCCTACGCACTATGCATTGCACTACCAGTGATATTGCTATCCACCAAGGCATGAGGAGTAGCACACATCGCCAACTGCAGCACACCTCACACCCACGCAGCCCTGACCATTAGTGTATGCTAACAAGCTGGTAGGCAGTATTTCCCCTTCAGACCCTTAGCAACCAGAGGACCTATGCTGCTATCTCTGGCCTAGCCTAGGGACACCCACTGACACACAACCACCACCCCGATACCACCCCTCCAGCCGTGAGCTACAATGATGGCCACTGTACTCACCCCATTGTGGCTGCTGTGATGCCCTAAAGCAACCATCCAGCTCTGGAAAGGCCACCGCCAGTATATGGGCCATCAGTGGGGTCAGGGTCCGACGAGCACCCCTTCCTCATTGGGAGGCCATCTCCAGCTGGGTCTCCGTGGTCAGGATCTCAGTTCCTCCCACCGTTTCCGACAGTGGGTGTCCGGCCTGCCATAGACCAACAGGGTCCGCACCTCCTTGGCGATGGCACGCCATATATCCTTCTTTTGATGGGCGCTGACCTGCAGAGGCAATACAGAGAGGAGAACACCATTAGACAATCAGTCCAGCCAGTAACACAAATGGCATACCATTCCCGTTTCTATCACCATTGGCACACACATAGCCTAGCACACAACGTGTACCCAGCCAAGAGGACATCCCTCCCTGTAGGAAAGTACCATCTTGCCTGGCATGTTACTCCCATTTTTACATGTATGTATGTTTGTTTTTGCCTGTCTCACTGGCTCCTGCTAGCTAGACCCCAGTGCTCATAGTTTGTGGCCTGAATGTGTGTACCTGTGTAGTGACTAACTGTGTCACTGAGGCTCTGCTAACCAGTACCTAAGCTCTTATGCTCTCTCTGCCTTTAAAATTGTCACTATAGGCTAGTGACCATTTTTACCAATTCTAATTGGCACACTGGAACACCCTTATCAATCCCTAGTATACAGTACACAGGTACCCAGGGTATTGGGGTTCCAGGAGATCCCTATGGGCTGCAGCATTTCTTTTGCCACCGATAGGGAGCTCAGACAAATCTTACACAGGACTGCCACTGCAGCCTGAGTGAAATAACGCACACGTTATTTCACAGCCATTTTCACTGCACTTAAGTAACTTATAAGTCACCTATATGTCTAGCCTTCACTTTCTGAACGTTAGGTGCAAAGTTACTAAGGCCCTCATTTCAACCTTGGTGGTCGGACGAGGCCGTCTGCCAAGACTGAACCGCCAGTCGGCCGCCAATGCGGCTGGAAACCCGCTGGCCGCACTTGGACATCCCTGCTGGGTCGGCGGGCGGGCCCAGCGGGGATGTCGGCAGTAACATTGCAGTAACATTGCGGCCGGCTCCTAATGGAGCCGGCGGCAATGTGGCAGTGCGGCGGGTGCAGTGACTACCACTGCTGTCAAAATATGGCGATTCGTACCGCCAGCCTGTTGGCGGTATGAACGCCACTTCAATCCTGGCGGTTGGTGACCACCAGGGTTGTAATGAGGCCCTAAGTGTGAGGGCACCCTTGCACTAGCAAAGATGTCACCACATAGTTCAGGGCCATTTTCCCGGACTTTGCGAGTGCGGAGACGCCACTACACATGTGCACTACATATAGGTCAATACCTATATGTAGCTTCACAATAGTAACTCCGAATATGGCCATATAACATGTCTAAGATCATGGAATTGACCCCCATGCCAAATCTGGTATTGGGGTGCCAATCCCATGCATCCCCGGGGCTCCACTATGGACCCCGGGTAATGCCAAACCAGCTCTCTGGGGTTTTCTCTGCAGCTACAGCTGCTGCCACCCCACAGACAGGGTTCTGCCCTCCTGAGGACTGGGCAGCCCAGTTACAGGAAGGCAGAACAAATAACTTCCTCTGAGAGAGGGTGTTACACCCTCTCCATTTTAGAAATAGGTGTTAATGGCTGGGGAGGGGTGGCCTCTCCCAGCCTCTGGAAATACTTTGATGGGCACAGATGGTGCCCTCCTTGCATAAGCCAGTCTACACTGGTTCAAGGAACCCACAGTCCCTGCTCTGGTGTGAAACTGGACAAAGGAAAGGGAAGTGACCACTCCCCTGTCCATCACCACCCCAGGGGTGGTGCTGTGAGCTCCTCCAGTGTGTCCCAGACCTCTGCCATCTTGGATCCAGAGGTGTGAGGGCACTCTGGAGGCCTATGAGTGGCCAGTGTCAGCAGGTGACTTTAGAGACCCCTCCTGATGGGTGCTTACCTGACTAGGTGGCCAAAACTCCTCTGAGGGCTAGTTAGGGTCTCTCCTGTTGGCTTTTCATCATATAACAACTTGCAAGAATTCACCAGAGTTCCTCTGCACCTCTCTCCTTGACTTCTGCCAAGGATTGACTGCTGACTGCTCCAGGTTGCCTGCAAAACTGCAACAAAGTAGCAAGAAGACTACCAGCGACATTGTAGCACCTAATCCTGCCGGCTTTCTCGACAGTTTCCTGGTGGTGCATGCTTTGGGGGCTGCCTGTCTTCATCCTGCAATGGAAGCCACAACGAAATCTCCTGTGGGTCGACAGAATCCGCCCCCTGCTTCAGCAGGCACCAAACTTCAGCATCACCGGTACTCTGGGACCCCTCTCATCCTGACGAGTGTGGCCCCTGGAATGCAGGTGGTGGACCCAAGTGACCCAGATTGTCCAGTGGTCCAACTGTCAAAATTTGCAGGAGGTAAGTCCTTGCCTCCCCTCTCCAGACAGTAATCCTGTGCACCGCATGAACTGCAGCTGCTAGGGCTTCTGTGCACATTTCCACAAAATCCTTTATGCACAGCCAAGCCCAGACCCCCAGTACTCTGTCCTGCATTGCTCATCTCCCTGAGTTGATCTCCGGCATTGTGGGATCTTCTTTTGCAGTATTGAGACGACCACCATGTTAAAACTTCTTGAACCCATGCTCATGGACTTCTGAGGCTGCTACCTTCTTGTGCATGGTATCTCTACATTGCTGAGGGCCCCCTCTGTCTCCTCTCCCAAGTGGCGACATCCTGGTCCTTCCTGGGCCTGGGTGGCACCCTTTTTCTTTAACTACAACTCTTGCAGCTAGCAAGGCTTGTTTGTGGTATTTTGCCAAGGAAAGCTTCTGCACAAAGGAGTAGTTCCTAGCACCTTCCGTTGTTGCAGAATCTTCAGCTTTTTCCATCCAGAGGCAGACATTTTGCACCTTCATCCGAGGTTTAGTGTGCTCCTGCCCGCCCTGGACACTTTTGCGACTCTTTGACTTGGTCCCCTTCCTTTGCAGGTTCTCAGGTCCAGGAATCCATCTTCAGTGCTTTTCAGTCTATTGTGGTCTTTACAAAATCCTCTAGCACGACTTTAGTGTGTTTCTGGAGAAATAGTAGTACTTTACTCCTACTTTCCAGGGTTTTGAGGTGGGGTATTTTGGACACCCTTAGTGTTTTCTTACACTCCCAGCAACCCTCCACACACTACACTAGCCTAGGGGTTCACTCATGGTTTGCATTCCACTTTCTTATTTTATGGTTTGTGTTGCCCCTAGGCCTATTGCATCCTATTCAATTCTACAGTGTTTGCACTACTTTATGACTCTTTTACTTACCTGATTTTGGTTTGTGTGTATATTTTGTGTATTTTACTTACCTCCTTAGAGAGTAAATCCTCTGAGATATTTTTGATACATTGCCACTAAAATGAAGTACCTTTATTTTTAGTAACCCTGAGTATTGTGTTTCTTATGATATAGTACCTATATAATATAAGTGGTATAGTAGGAGCTTTGCTTATCTCCTAGTTCAGCCTAAGCTGCTCTGCTATAGCTAGCTCTATCAGCCTATGCTGCTAGAACACTACTAATCTACTAATAAGGGATAACTGGACATGGCACAAGGTGTAAGTACCATCAGGTACCCACTATAAGCCAGGCCAGCCTCCTACACTCCCCCATACACAATGCCTTCCCACATAACTCCATGCATTAATGCCACATGCATCGTACCCACAGTGTACTCACCTGTTTGTCTGGAGGCCCATAAAGCAGTCCGTACTGGGGTAGGACCCCATCCACCAGTCTCTCCAACTTCTCTGAAGTGAAGGCTGGGGCCATTTCTCCGTCACATGGGCCATGGTAGGTTCCAGACACAGGTCACAGCAGCACATGCAGTGTCGGTCCTCTCCTATGGAAGGTCAGGAAACAAGTGAGGAACATGATAGAAAATGGCAGTCACGTCCGCGGCAGAAGGCCCAATAATAACCAATGAGGAGTTGCACGCCGGTTCCCGAGCGCCTACCGCCACTGACCACAACATCAGCGGCATTACCTCACTTCCACCTGTCCCTCCACACAGGTCAGGCGGACACCATTTCTCGGGGGGGTCAAGCCTATGGAATAATGCTGCGTCACAGGATAAGTAGGCACATACTTGACAAATTGCACTGTCACCGTACATGTTTACAGATTGCAGACTACTGTTGTTGCTCCATTGTTCAGTTTGTGACAGCCTCCTCACACTTTTGTCCCTTAGATACCTACCGCTGCAGATGAATAGGAGATGGAGACATACCCCCATGTTCAGATCCCTGGTGGACTTGGCTACACTGGAGGACAGGCACATTATCCTCGCCTATAGCCTAGACAAGGCCACAATCACAGAGCTGGGTGCCCAATTGGAGCCTGACCTGATATCTGCTATCCGTCACCCCACTGGGATCCCCCCTCTTGTGCAAGTGCTATCAGTTTTCCATCTCCTGGCAACTGGTTCATTCCAAGTAACAGTGGCTTGGCAGTAGGAATGTCACAGCCAATGTTTTCAAGAGTGTTGTCTGCCCTAATAAAACACATGTGCAGCTACACTCTATTCCCCCAGGTTGAGGATCTGGCCACTGTGAAGACTGACTTTTATGCAATGGGACATATCCACAATATAATTGGGGCGACTGATGGAACACATATTTCATTTGCCCCCCCCCACCAGAATGAATAGGTGTTCAGGAATCATAAGAGTTTCCACTCCATGAATGTGCAGAAGGTGTGCTTGATGGGCCAGTACATCTCCCACATCAATGCTAAATATCCTGGATCTGTGCATGATGCCTTTATCCTGAGGAATAGCAGCATTCCAAATGTGATGGCCCAACTACAGAGGCACAGGGTGTGTCTAATAGGTGAGCCATGGTTCCCACCCAGTATATGTTGGTGTGTGCCTATGGTGTGGGCCATATAGGATTGTGTGGCTAACTTTTATCCCTCAATATTTGCAGGTGACTCTGGTTACCCAAACCTATCATGGCTGCTGATCCCTGTGAGGGATGCCAGGACAAGGGCAGAGGAACATTAAAATGAGGCACATGTGCAAACCAGAAGGATCATAGAAAGGACCTTTGGCCTCTTGGAGGCCAGGTTCCGGTGCCTCCATCTGACAAGTGGATCCCTGTGCTACTCACCCAAGAAGGTCTGCCAGATAGTGGTGGCATGCTGCATGTTTCACAACCTGGCCCGCAGACGCCATGTACCTTTTCTGCAGGAGGAGAAGACTGGAGATGCCGCTGTGGCAGCAGTGGACCCTGTGGACAGTGAGGATGAGGAGGCAGAGGATGAGGATGAGGATGTGGACAACAGAACATCTGTGATCCGCCAGTACTTTCAATGGTACACAGGTGAGACAGTACAACTTTATATTTCTATGACTTTGGTTGTATTCTGTGTGGCATTGGCATGCTGGTATTTCCCACTTCTATGCCCACTTACTGTTACCTCTGGCTATTCATTTTGTAGATGTTGGTGATTTGATAAAATACTCCTATTGTGATCACAACAGCCAGCTACAGGTCATTGACTCTTTGCTCATTCTATGTGCAGTTCATTTGCAATGGTTGTACCTGTTTCAATCAATAAATATTTGAAATTCATGACATACTCCAAATCAATTTATATCAAATGGGTGTTTATTGTAGTTCAAATAAATAGAGGGGGAAGTGCAATGTGATGGGGTGATGATGGAGGAAAGTCCAGGGTATTGTTCCAGTCTGCTCATATTACAAGTGCATTGTCCAAGGGGACATAGGAAGGGGAGCAATGGCAGTTCAAGGTGGACAGGGTGACTGAGTGGGACACAAGGGGGATTATCAGGAGAGTCTCATTTACTGGCGGGGTCTTGGCAAGTGTCTCCGGCTTCTGTCTGGATCACAGGGACTGTTTGCGGGGTGGTTCTCCTTCTGCAGGGGGTGGGGTGCTGGTGGCCTTTTGTTCAGTGGCAGGGCTTCCTGTCCACTAACGCCACAGAGGTGGAGGGCTGTTCTGCGGTGTGGCTAGTGTCAGGGGCCCGTTGGTGTGCCACTGCCTCCCTCATGGTGTTGGCCATGTCAGCCAGCACCCCTGCAATGGTGACCAGGATGGTGTAGATGTGTTTGAGGTCCTCCCTGATCCCCGGGTACTGTCCATCCTGCAGCCGCTGGGTCTCCTGCAACTTGGCCAGTTTTTGGCCCATCGTCTCCTGGGAATGGTGGTATGCTCCCAAGATGTTGGTGAGTGCCTCCTGGAGAGTGGGTTCCCTGGGCCTTTCCTCCCCCTGTCGCACAGCAGTCCTCCCAGTTTCCCTAATGTCCGGTGACTCTGTCCCCTGAAACGTGGGCCCACTGAACCCAGGTCCCTGATCGTCCTGGGTTTCTGGGGTTACCTGGGGTCCCTGTAGTAGTGGACACACTGCTGATTGATGTGTCCTGGGGACAGTGGCATGGGTCCACTGGGTGGGTGCTGTGGTGGTGTTTCTTGAGGGGGAAGGTTCTGTGGTGGTTTGAGACAGTGCAGGGTAACCGACTGTCCAGAGGTCCCTGATGGGCCTGGTTGGTCATCGTGATCCAGGCTTGCCAAGCTGCTGTCATCACTGTGGGCCTCTTCTGTGGGGGGACTGGATGTTGGTGGCATCTCCTCTCTGGTGACGTTGAGTAGGGGTCCTGTGGGGATGCAAATTCAGTGTTATTGTATCTGTGTGTACCATCTTGTGCATGGGTGTGTTTCCCTGTATGGTTGTGATAGCCCTGTCAGCTTTGCCTTGTGTGTGTGTTGATTTTGTGGGTTAGGTGATTCTCCCTAATGGGCATGCTGTGGTGATGGGTGTCCATGCAGGTCTGTGATGGGGGTCCATGGATTGTTGTGGCATGCAGGGCTTGGTATTGTATGGGTGGGTTGTGATAGTGGGGTATGTGTGAAGTGGTGGGGTGATGGGGGTGTGGGTAGGGGTGGGAGTTTGTGAAGGCATGCAGGTAGGGTGGGTGATAAAGTAGTGAAAATTAGACTTACCAGAGTCCAGTCCTCCTGCTACTCCTGCAAGGCCCTCAGGATTCATGATCTCCAAGACTTGTTCCTCCCATGTTGTTAGTTGTGGGGGAGGAGGTGGGGGACCACCTCCAGTCCTATGTACAGCTACCTGGTGTCTTGCAACCACGGAACGCACCTTCCCCCGTATGCCATTCCACCTCTTTATGATGTCATCCCTTGTTCTGGGGTGCTGTCCCATGGCGTTGACCCTGTCCACGATTCTCTGCCATAGCTCCATCTTCCTTGCAATGGACATCTGCTGCACCTGTGATCCGAATAGCTGTGGCTCTACCCGGATGATTTCCTCCACCATGACCCTTAGCTCCTCCTCTGAAAACCTGGGGTGTCTTTGGGGTGCCATGGATGTGGTGTGAGTTGTTTGTGTGAGGGTGTGTGGGGTGATGTGTTGGGGTGTGTGGTGTGAGGTGCGTGGATGGTGTATGGATGATGGTGATCTGTGGCTCTGATTGGGTGGGTGCTCCTGGCTTGTGTCTCTCTCTGTTGGAAATCATTTTTTTAATTGAAAGGGTTGTGGGTAATGGGGGGGTGTGTTGTATAGTGGTCTGAGTGTGTGGGTGTGGTGTGTGTATGTGTTTCAGGTGTGTATAGTTTGAATTGTCCAATGCCTACCTTGCATCTCATTGACGCAAGGTAGGTGCACACATCCAAAAAATGATGCAAACTTGTATATTTTGATGTTAGACATGTCTAACGTCAAAATATAAATATGGAGTAAGGTTTGTGCCGAATTTGCATTAAAAAAAATGACGCAAATTCGGCACAAACAGAGTATAAATATCTGTTTCACACAGGTCAACTGAACTAGTTATAGGAAAGGAAGGTAAAAGCGAACTCAATTCTGTGAATCTGTGCTGTACTGTATATCATGGGGCTATGTAATACAAAACCTACTCATTCAAATTTGTGCAACCAATTATGTCAATAACATTTGTATACTATATATAAATATATATATGTATATTATTATATATATATATATATATATATATATATATATAAAGTGTTTTCTGACAGATTATCTCAGAAACGTCTTTTTAAAGAAAATCTAGATGAACCACAGCTGGCATAATCTTTTGGCTTAAAGGCAAAAAGATAAAGGCAGTGCCTGAAGGACTGACTGAAGAGTTTTTCAAATCAGTGAACATGGACAACTACTGCACTAACTAGGTATTTGATATTCCTTGAATTTTAAATCACTTAACATTAATTTCAAGCAACTGATGATTTGTTATGTTGATCGAAATTACAAACTTTTTGTAGAGCCATTGAAACTCAGTTCTATTTAGCAAACAGCCATAATTTGAAACATGTATATTGTAAGACATTGGGTTATTGATCGAGATGGGTGGGAGTCCTACTCATGGCAAACAACCACAGTCCTTGTCAGGGTGAAAAACGAAAAACAAAAGTCAGTAAAATAACCTTTGCTTAACCCTCTGGTATCTTGGCACAAAAGCAGTCAGGATTAACTTAGAGGTAATGGGTAAGGTATTTGTGCAGACAAAAAGAGTAATAAAGTGGAAAGAAAACACAAGAAAAATCCCAAACCAATTTAGGACAATAGAGTAAATTGTAATAAAAGACATTATACCAGTATAACAAAAATCAAATTAGTAGAATCAGAGGTATTCAATTTCAATTTTTTTGTGACAATAGCTCCTAAATGCACATAGCACCACTGCCAGTCATTTGATCACACTAGATCGGGGAAAGTCACAAAGTCAAGCCGACTGCGCTGGAGTGCAGGTCAGATACAGGGACTAGGTTAGTACATCTGAAAATGTATCGTTGAAGTCTGGTGCAGGGTTCCATTCATGTTAGAAGAGGCGGAGAGGAGGAGGGAGAATGTTGCTGTTGGTTGTAGCTGTAGTGTGAAGAGCAGCCCAGGCATCATTGGTTGTTGGTGCTGTAGTGCAAAGAAGCATCACAGGCTGTCAAGACTGGAGCTTCACGTTGGTTGTCACTGGAGCTGTCTTTGCTGTAGCACATATTGCAGATTTTGCTTTGACTGTACTCGCTGGTTGGAGTTTCATTTTCATTAGGCATTGTAGGTGGCAGAATCTCAGCATGAAGGAGCCTGTTCATGGTCACGAACAGCTCACATTTCAGGATTTCACCATTTCTTTCTTAGAAGGAACTCAGACTGATGCCAGCCTGGGGGCACCTGGGGCGGACCTCTTGAGGGTCAAGAACTCACTCCTGCAGAGGCCAGCAGGACTCAGGCAGATCCAGTCAGGTTCAATGCAGCAGATGACCTGGGTATCTACAGGGAGGCCTCTGGAACTTTTTATGTCACTGTAGCTAACAATTAGGGTCAGCCAACAGACACTTGGAGTCACTCAGGTTAGCTTTAGATGAAGGTAAACGGGTCCAGTCTTCCTTCTCAGAGACAAGGCTGTCCTCAGGAGGAGGGCTGTCCTCTGACAACAGGCAGTCCTTTTTTTCTGTAATGTCCACAGGTCCTGGAGTGTTATGAAGAGTGGCTCCATATGTCCTACATTTATAGGTGGTGTCGGCCTTTGTGTGAGGAGAATCCATGTCCTACTCCCACATCTGGTTCTTGAAAGTTATTCCCTGTCCACTGTCAAGGCTCCACACTATCTGAGGTGACAAAAGACAGGACAGACATGGTGTCAGGTTTCATTGTGTGTGCAGGAGGCAAAGCCCTTTAACATGTAAGTAAGGCAGGTTACAGCCTGTCCTAGTCATCTTGCCAGGATGGCCCATCCTGTCATCGCCTAAGTCGTGTAAGAAATTGGATTACTAGTTGAGGAAGGCAAAACCCTCCTCAAGCAAGAACCACAATTCATGTCAATGTGAAACCACAAACAAATACCAAATTAATCTGTGCTCAGCCGTCTTGTAACTTGCCACAGAGGAGTCAGGGTTAAACTAGAGGCAATGTGTAAGTATTTTTAATAAGCAGATTTTATTGGGTTTTAACAGATATACAACATTGAAAATAAAAATCTGAACAAAGAAAAAAATCTCATCTTCAGTCTCGACATTTCCCTTTTGCCACCCACACGCCTGTAAATCAAGCCACATTAGAATGCAAAGAATCCATTGTCGAGGACAACCTATAATACTCCCACCATTCACCCCAAATTCTTGAAAATGTCTTAGGATATCCTCGGTCTATATAGATTAGCACCTCCTGCTTTTCACACCAGTCCATTACAGCCCACCATTGCGTCATGTGTAAAGTATTTCACAAATAATTTCATCAGTAACAAAGTGAAAATACCACACATGAAGAATCCCACACAAGATTGGAAAACTACAACATATTGTAAAAAATTAAACAAGGCCAAAACTACACAAATCCAATCAGTAGAACCAGAATATGCAATTTAACAAATCTGATTGAAAAAAATGACAAAAAACTAAAATCGCCAACTGTGGTTATCTGATTGCGCCGGACCGGGACAAAGACACAAGTTCAGGCAGACCACAAAGGATACTGGCCTGCTGCTGGGACACACTTAGGCTCAATGAACAAGAGTAACTTCAGTCCTGGTTGCAGAGCATTGCAAGGTCCTGATTCAAGGCTGCATTGCACAGCCGAGGCAATGTCCTGTCCAGAATGTTGCTGCATTGTGCAGAGTCAGTCCTGGGGTGATGTGAGGCTGCAATGTGAGATCAGTGTCATTGTGGAGGAAGCCCTTGATGAAGGGCCTGCACTGTGAAGTCCTGCATCTTCATTGAGGCTGCCGTCAATGATTGGTTTGTGATACAAGGGCCCATGTCAGGGATTAATTGCCCAGCAGTGGTTGCAATGAGGTTGTGGGCTGATGGGGCAATACAAAGTAATTGAGCTGGAAATGTCCTTGCAGCAGTTGTGATGTGTCCATTCTGCTCTGGATTGCGCCAAGCACCAGAGAGTAGTATTGATTCAGCTGGATCCACAAATAGACTGGAAGAGAACATTCAAGGCCAGGTCCAAGGCTCCAGGTTTGGTGTGGCACCAATTGGCAAGGTAGAACTCACAGTTGCAGTGTACAGGTGCTGGTTATAAGATACTGGACCTTTGAGTCACTCTGGTTGTGGATCCAGTACTTCTCACCCAGGCAAGGGGGCAGCAGGTCAGGTCAGCACAGCAGGGCAGCAGTTCAGCACAGTGGCAGAACTTTCAGATTCACAGTAGTCCTTCTTCCTGGCAATCTTCTACATGTCCAGAAGTGTAGAGAAGAGTTTGTGTCTGAGGTCTAATATTTATATCTGATACCTTCTTCAAAGCAGGATAAACTTCTAGAGGATTCCCTTTAAAGTGCTCAGGTTTCCTGTCTCCCCTGCCCTGGTTCCAGACTAACTACAGGGGTATGCAATACTTTCTGTGAAGGCAGAGCACAGCCTATTCAAGTGTAAGTGGGGTTGCGCCTAGCTCTGTCCTCCCATCCTGCCAGTGCTAGCCCGCCCAGGCACACCTAAGCTCTCTATTGTGTGTTTCTGTCTAGGAGGAAAACACAAACACCAATTGCCAACTACACCTAGTCAGATGAGCCAGAGACATACTGCAAGCACTAAATGGCTGGGGCAGGAAAATTCCAACCTTATAAATGTGGCATTTTCAAAATTGTAATTTGCCCTAAAAGAGGATTTTTCATTACAATTTCAAAGACACGAAACATGAATAGGTTACCTGCTCCTATCTGAAAAATATCCTTAATAAAAGTAAAAAAGTTAACTAAAATGCTATCCTATGGGAGAGGAAAGCCTTGCAATAGTGAAAAACAAATGTAAGAGTTGTTCTGTGTGAGGACATGTAAAACTTAAAAGTACATGTCCTATTATTTTAATACATTGTACCATGCCCTGTGGGCTGTTTAGGTCCTACCGCAGGAGAGATTTATCGAGATTAAAAAGGAAGGTTTGGGCATTGCAAACGTTTTCCTTTTCCAGGTTGAAATGGTAGTTTAAAACTGCACATACAGGTTGTAATATCAGAGACAGGGTTCTAGCGCTACTTAAGTGTGTGCCTCAATGGGTACTACAGGCCCACTCGTACCATTCAGTTTACAGTTCCTGGGTGCATGTAGTGCCACTTTAATAGGGATCTATAATTAAATAAAACATGCCAATTGGGAATAAGCCAATTTTACCATGTTCTATGAAGCAAGCACATGCACTGTAGTACTGATTATCAGTGGTAAAGTGCACAGAGTCCTAAGACAAGCAAAAAGGAGATCAGAAGAATATGCAGGAAAAAGGCAAAGTGTTTGGGGAAAGCCAATCCTAAGGCTGACAGGTCTAAAAAGCCTCTTTGTGTGACTGTCTGGAATCAATATAGAAACCCGAAGAGCAGAACAAGCCACATTCATTTGGCGCTGCACACTGGCAGAAGCCACAAATGGTCAGGACAAGATAGTGCCAAATTCCTAAAAGTGGGATTTTCTGAACTGAACTTAAAATCCAACTTCACTATTGAAGACGTTTTTAAATTAGAATTAATTTGTAAACAGTATATTTCTGTCTGCTCTTAATCTGAAGTTAACACGTATTAAATATAATAAGGTAACACAGTGAATGGGAGAGTGTTAGAAATGGGGTCTTTGTCTGGCAGTCAGATTACCCCCTGCCCAAGCAAGAACCCTCACTCTAGTCAGGGCAAAGGAGAAACAGATCTGGTTAACCCCCACTCACCCTCCTTGGTAGCTTGGCATGAGCAGACAGGCTTAACTCAGAAGCAATGTGTGAAGTATTTTTACCATAACACCCAGTAATAGAGTAAAAACACTACAAAAATGAACACTACACCAATTAAAACAATAGGTAAGATTTATCTAAATCAAACAAGACAAAAACTACAAAAATCCAACATACACAAGTCAAGATATGAATTTTTGAAAGAATAAGAGCCTTACTTCATAGAAGACAATGGAAACATTTCTGTTACACAAGGTACCTGGTTTGCTTCGAATATAAAGTGGGAAAAGTCAGTGATGCGTTGATTTCTCACTTGCAAGCAAGGCTGTGCGTTGTTTTCTTCTCCGGTCAGGTCGGTAATGCGTTTTTTGTTTCCCCCGCAAGAGAGTGATGTATCGATTTCTCGATGGGGCACCTCAGATCAGTGCAGGCTTGGGTTGACTTTTGACGCCCAGCGATGATGCGTGTGAAATCCGGCTGCATGGTGATGGAAAACCGCGCCATTTGGGGTTTGCATCATTGACAGCAGCAGCAAGTGGCTGTTGCATCATTTCTCCAGCTGCGATGCGCCACTCTTCCAGCAGCGATGCAGGTGGAGCATCGATTTTTGCCACAAAGCACGTGGCACATCGTTTTTCAGCCGCGTTGCAGGTGGTGTGCTGAAAATGTTCCCTCAAGGTGTTCTGTGCGTGGATTTCAGACCTTGTTTTGCCTATTTCACCTCTCAAGGGCCCAGGGACCGGATAGGACCCACTTGGCAGGGCAGGAGTCTCACCAGGGAGTTCAGGTGCTGGCAGAGGAAGTCTTTGATGGCCCTGAGACTTCAAAACAGGAGGCAAGCTCGGCTCAAGCCCTTGGAGATTCTTCTCAAGCAGGAAATCACAACAAAGTCCCCTTTCACAGGCAGAAGCAGCAACTGCAGGATAGCCCAACAAAACACAGTCACAGACAGGGGCAGCACTTATCCTCAACTCTTCAGCTCTTCTCCTTGGCAGGGGTTCCTCATGATCCCAGAAGTAATCTAAAATCTGGGGTTTTGAGTCCACTACTTATACCCTTTTTTGCCTTTGAAGGAGGCAAACTTCAAAGGAAAGTCTGTTGTTCACAAGATCCTGCTTTGCCCAGGCCAAGCCCCAGACACACACCAGGGGGTTGGAGACTGCATTGTGTGAGGGCAGGCACAGCCCATGCAGGTGTAAGTGACCACTTATCCCTCTACTCTTGCCCAGATGGCCCATCAGGCTATGCAGGCTACTCCCCATCTCCCTTTGTCTCACTGTCTAGAGGTGATTCACAAACAGCCCAACAGTCAGTTTGACCCAGACAGAGAAGCTACAAACAGACAGAATCACAGAATGGTTTGAGCAGGAAAATGCCCACTTTCTAAAAGTGGCATTTTCAAACTGACAATTTTTTAAACCAATTTTACCAAGAAGACACCAAACTCCACATTTCTATCTGCTCCCAAAGCAAAGGGAATCTGCACTTTAAACTTATTTAAAGGCAGCCCCAAGTTAACCTATTAGAGAGAGAGAGACAGGCCTTGCAACAGCGAAAACCGAATTTGGCAGTATCTCACTATTAGGACATGTAAAACGCATCAGTACATGTCCCACCTTTAACATACACTGCCCCCTACCCTTGGGGCTACTTAGGGACTACCTTAGGGGTGCCTTACATGTATAAAAAAGGGAAGGTTTTGGCCAGGTCTAATTGTCAGTTTAAAACTGCACGTACAGACACTGCAGTGGCGGGTCTGAGCCATGTTTAGAGGGCTACTCAGGTGGCTGGTATAACCAGTGCTGCACGCCCACTAGTAGCAGTTGACATACAGGCCCTGTGCACCCTAGTGCACTTTACTAGGGACTTACTAGTGAACCAAATATTCCAATCATGGATAAGACAATCACACATACATTTTACACAGGGAGCAGTTACACTTCAGCACTGGTCAACAATGGTAAAATGCCCAGAGTACCAAAAACAGCAAAAAACAGAGTCCAGCACACAAACCTGGGAAGCAGAGGCAAAAAGACAGAAGAGACCACGCAAAGAATGTCAGCTCTAACAGAGAGGTACATTTTACAACAATGAAAATAACTTATATATATATATATAATAACTTATGGAGTTTTTCACTGCCAGGACATGTAAGGCTTAAGCACACATGCTTAACTTTTTACGTACAATACACCTTGCCTTAGGAGTTTTAAGGTTTACTTTACAGGTGCCTTATATATAATCAAGGAAGGTTTAGGCCAGGCAAAAGGTTTATTTTGCCAAGTTAAACTGACAGTTTAAAACTGCACTACAGGCTGCAGTGGTAGGTCTAAGGCATGTTTTGAGAAGCTACTTTAATGGATTTCACAATGAGTGTTGCAGGCCCACTAGTAACATTTAATTTACAGGCCTGGGTACATGTACTGCCATTTACTAGAGGCTTACAAGTAAATTAAATATGTCAATTAGGTGTAAGCTAATTTTACAATTTGTGAAGGACAAAATACACACACTTTAGTACTGTCAGTAATGGTAAAGTGCACAGAGTGGTAATGTCAACAAAGAAACAGGTTCAGCACAGAAGGAAACAATCTAGTGGAGATCCTGCAAAAAAGGCCCAGTCCAAAACATGGGTAACAAGTTCTTCATGGTGCCAATAGCATTGTTACATTGCATGATCCCTATGCAAAGAGACAAAACTAACACATGACGCATTATGCACTGTAATTTAGTGTTCCTTTTGAGGATTCAATGTACTTCCACTCTTACCTAAACTGGCACAATGTCATGTTTTGTAACAGTGCTAGAATTTACAAGCGTTTTTATATATGCCTTGACAAGTACATTTTATTTGACAAATCCTATTTTGAAAATGACAGATGTACCTAGTACCACAGAGTGACAGAGTTGATATATGGAAAAGTGCCTTTGCAAAGGGGCATATCTTTGCTAAGCTCATATAGTACTCATCGTGTAACTCGTGATCTGTTCTGCACTGCACTTCAGCTTCCAATCTGAGAATTCAATTTACTACACCAGGATATGGAACTGGTACAACTGACTATGTTTCTGTGATTGTCTTAGTTGCTGTGGAGATGTAAGCCTGTCACGTCATGGAGGATAGTAAGAGGGCAGCACGATAAGAGAATGGGTTGTTCAACCTTAAGCATACAGAAGAAAGAGCCTTTCAAGGACAGAAGCATTACAACCAATCGTCAGGCTGGCAATGTAAATGTCGTATTACAATACTTACGGCGCCTTGAATACACTAAATTCCCTTCTGGTTGAAGAATAGTGACAGTCAATAACGGTTTAAGAGATAATTATAGTAAATCGTCGTTCTCAAGGGACCATTTTTTCTTTATCTTGTCTTTTAGGCATTACACAGGATGTTGATCAAAGCGATTAAGTATGATATTGGCTATCTCTTTTACAATGACACAATTATTTCCTGTTTAGAGCGTAGAAGTAGGGGAATAAGGATTCTACTGAACATTAAATCTAGTGATGGTGTTCAATGAAGAAACACTGTTAAGAAAATAAAAGGAACATTAACTATACCAACAATGAATACCTTGTTAAAATCGACCACTTCGTTAAAAGGAAGACCATGTACTCTGAACATTTGTTTAGTTCTAATTATTTGGAAATATATCACACTTTCAAAATAAGAAAAAAGGGTTATTCAGAAAAAAACTAAACAAACATAGGAAACCATATTTCATAAATCGTGACCCGACCCTTTGATCTTTTGCTGCAGTAAATATTTTTATGAGTTTCGCAGCAGAAAATAATTAAGGTTTTGGAATGGAATATTCACCAATTTTTTTTTTCTGTAAATGGATGCATTACCTATGTAGAATACATGCACAGTACACAAATAACCTCACTTCATCCCAGGATATTCGGATGCATATGTATGCATACAGAGACACCTTTTCAGCTCTGATCAAAATGTGCAATTGCCTGTGACCCCTACCTTCCAAAGTACCCCTTGGGAAAGTGAACTTTCTCTCTTTCACCTGTCTATTCTTTTTCTCTATCTCAACCGCCTCTTCCTCTCTGGGCCTGATTTACATCTCAACGGAATGAATTGTAATACAGACGGGATACCTGTCACATTTCTGATAGAGTATTCCCCTCTGCCGAGATCTAAATGGGGTCCTCTGTCTTTCTACCTGGTGGCATTTTAAGGATTTGTGTAGTCCCTGGTAAGACATATTTCTACTGCTTTTGAATGGCCCTAGTAAAGTTTATTTTGTATTAGATGGCATCATGCTGGTTTGATTTAGCAGGAAATGGATATTACAATTTGAAATTTGTTTATTTACAGGTGGCACTAAAGCATGGGCCGTTTTATGAGTTTGATGGTTGAACCGCCTGAACTCCAAACAGCTGCTGTCAAGCTATGATGCTTCCACTGGGCTGACCGATGGAAACGTCGTATTACAACATTTACACCAGTCAGTGTGGCGGAAACAGGGCAGTGGAATTGGCCTTGGCTCCCTTAAGGGCCCCCCTGTCAGCACCCTCAGAATATTCACTGTCTGCCATAAAAAACAGTATGCATTCCATGGGTGCAGACAGGGGGACCTCTGCATTCCCACTACATGATCGTGGGCAGCGCAGGGGCTCCCTGTGGCCCCCACCTCTACCTTTCTGCCAGCCTTTACATGGTGGGAACCCCCACCATGAAAAGACTGGTGAAAAGGAAAGTTGTGATCAGCACACCAGTGCTGAACTTGGCACTGCTGTGGCTGAATGCAACATTCACCACACCAACCCGTTGCAGCAGAGGCAGCGGTATCCCAGCAGTCTGATGTCCAGGATCATAAACTGGCAGTCAGACCACCAGGATTGCGGCGGTTGGACCGCCACCTCAAGATTGGTAACCCTAGGACCACCAAACTCATAATGAGGCCTAATGACTTTTCCAGGGCCACCCAAATCCTTAATATCACACACATTACTGCTGAAATCCTAGGTAGGATGTGTAATCCGCTCTAGAATCGGGCTAAGTTATATAATTATACACAGTGAAAATACAATGGTTTCCTTTGCCTATAGACAACAAAGAAAGAAAAAATTATATGAGGGACAGTGCTGGTATTAATTTAAATCTGCAGATGAAATCAGAATCCATTCGATAACATGGTAATTATTTTACACATGATTGCAGGAAGGAAGTGCTATATTATGCATACTTGAAAGTTTCATTGCTGTGCCTTGTCCCAGTGTAAATATGTTGCAAAGGCCATATCGTCCTTTTCTGAACGGGAACAACTACCTAGCATCTCATTGACACAAGGTAGGTTTTCCCGTCCAGAAATCGACGTAAACTCCATTGACGCTAAGCGTGTCTAGTGCCAAAGTATAAATATGGAGCTAGGTTTGCGCAGAATTCGGGTAAAATGAAAATGACGCTTATTCAGCACAAACAGAGTATAAGTATGGGCCTTAGTTTCCATTTAAGTCTCTTTCATTTCTAATTGTTAGAAATCAGAAAACTGACTAGGCCGTGACTGTTTTCACTGTGCTTTAAAAGATCAGCCTCATTCTTCTGTCTGATAATTTTACATCAAATATGTTTTCATTAATTAACTTGAAATCAGATGTTTATAAAATATGCAGAGCCATGGTTATAAAGAAAGTACATCTATATTGTTGTTTTTAATGTGTTTGTTTAGTGTTCCTATATTTAACTCACAATACAAATTATTTGTATGCAGTGTACATTTATTTAAAGAAATGCAAAAATGCCAATAAGTGAGAAAAAGTCAAAATTAAAAAATGAAACTTTAAGGAGCATCCACTTCGGACGGTCTCAATCTCATTAGAGCACAACTCTATTTGAGTATAAAACAAGTAGGAGATCTGTCTGTATATATGGCTTCCTCCAACTCTAATCAAGTCTACCCACATACGTTTCAATGGAAGAATAAATAAAACCATAGATGTAAAAACAAATGTGACTATTTTAAAATTAGGGCAGCAATAGTTGACAGAGAAGATGGGTAGCCTGTGCAAACAGATGCTGACAGGGCTCAGGCTAAAGATGGGTCATTTAATCTCTTACTGGCAGGGGATTGTATTGCTTAGTAAGGTGTTATGTCTCTATGAGTGGATTCTCCTTTTGATCCCAAGAGCTGGGAAGCAGATCACGATGATAAGGATTGGAAGGTGCGACATTTACATACACTTTTGTTGACACATTACTTAGCTAGTCCTGCTTTTAGCTCAGGTGGCATATTGGTTTCTACATTAATTGGGCGGGAAAGTGGTTCGAGCATCGATTATGTGTTTGCCTCTCAGAGTCTTTTAGCAATGATTTGTGGGGCTGAAGTGACCACAACCCCCAGCCGTACTTGTTGAAGTTCCTTTGCAGGCTAGGATGAGTGTGGTCAACCCTAGACAAAAACTAAGGGCTAAGGGTAATGGCAGGAGGGTGATCTGGTGCTCTGCCAACTTAACGCTTATAATGATGCATGCCCAAGATGATTGTTCTGACTTTATAACATTTGTTTGGCTAAACGGGGTGATGTCGCTTACTCATTATCAGGCTTTGTCATGCTTTTTTCTCACAATAGGGCAATGTTGTGTAGACCTATAAAGAAAGTTCCATCAGTTGATAGTTCATGGTTCAACAAAGAATGTATGTTTACAAATACCACCTTACATCAGGCTCTTAGGCAAACTCCGAGGGATCAGGTTGTCATATCTGCCTGTAGACAAGCTGATGCCTGGGCCCTGAAGAAGCAGAAAGACAAAATCAAAGAAGAGCAGTGGAAAACGATTGTGGCCTATCTAATGGCAATTCATCGGATGTTGTTATGTCACACATTACCCCTGAAGCTTGGATTGACCTTTTTAAATCATTTATGGGTCAGACGTTATAAGTTGAAGACCCTCAGGTGAATCTGCCTCTGAATTTTAGCCCCCCTTTTTTGGTAATAGAGGTGTCAAAGGCTATACGTGACAGCCTCCCTAATAAGACCTCAGGGTCGGATGGGATCCTGCTGGATCTGTTTATAAAGGATCCAGAGTTTTGGTCCCCACTTTTAACTAACATTTTTAATTTTGTGTCAGGTAGGGCCCCCAGTGTATTGGCAAACATCTGTTGTGGTTCCAGTTTTCAAAAAGTGTAACATCTTGGAACTTAAGTGTTATCACTGCCAATTTCCTTGTTAGACTCTTCTTCTAAAATAATAGGTTGGGTCGTGTTGGAGAGCTTTAGTTTTTGGGTGCAAACAAAAAATTCTCTCCCGGGTCCAATTTGGCTCCAGGGAGGGCTTGAGCACAATAGAACAGTGCCTTAATCTTTACCTCCTTATGGCCAGATACACATTTTTGAAGGGCGCACCTATCCATTTGGCAATCATGGACATGTTGAGCTCGTTCAACTGTGTTAGCAGGCAGAAGCTGTGGAAATTCTACTGTCAATGGGCCATGATGCTGGGTTGGTTATTCTATTGAGACTTTTACACCAGGACATTAGGACGAAAGTTTGGTATGGATCAAATGTCGAGTTCACTGCATCGTTTAGATTTAATCGTGGCGTTTGGCAAGGGTGTGTTCTTGCCTCAATTTTATTTCTCTTATATATCAATGGCTTAGGGAGAGCCTTGGCTTCGGTAGGAGCTGATTTACCACATGTCTGTAATAGCAGGATTCCCGCTTTACTGTATGCAGACAACACTGTCCTGCTGGCGAGAGTGGCCAATGGACTCAAGCAGTTGGTAGCCAGCTTCATTGAATTCATGAAATGTCTGGATCCTGAAACAAATTGTAAGAAAACCTTTGTAAGGGTTTGTGAACCTAAGAATACTAAGACCCGCCCAATGCACATAGGAGGGCATGCACTGGCTAAAATAGTTCCTTTCAATATCTGGAGCTGGAGTTTGACGAGGCTTGTAGTTGGCTTCCCTGTTTGAAAGGCAGGGTCTCTTGCTTTTTGCCTACAGTGGGAATTACCTTCTCCCTAGTTGCTAATATAGAGAGAAAGCCAGTTTTCCCTATACTAGAAGTCTACAAGAGGAAGTGCCTACCTGCTGTGACTTATGTGATGGGGTTGTGGGTGCATAAAGAGGTTGGGAGTATCCAGATGGAAGAAAAACGATGTTGCCACTGGTTGTTGGGTGATCTGCCATCGACACCGCTCTTTTCCTTACATCAGGAGTTGGGTCTAGAGTATTTACAGGATAGTATCACTGTCACCCCCTTGGAGCCCTGGTGTACGATTAGGGCCAATAAGGAGGCTGTTCTTAACCAGCTGGTTATTAAGGACTGTCTCGCTAGTGAATCTGCCTGTTTAATCCTATGGTTGAGACATATCAAGGTTACCATGACAGCCCTGGGCTGTTCTTATTTGTTTGATAATGCACATTTACGTCCAAATTTAAAAGGGCCTAGCGCCATTCTAACAACACATTAGTGTCATTTTTGTACTCTAATGTGGTGTTAGATGGGCAAAAACACCACACCATATTTACAAAGTGGCACAATGCATGCATTGCATCACTTTGTAACCCTTTGTGCTACATTATGCCTGCGCTAGGCATAATATATGCAAAGGGCGGGTTCCCCGGTTAGGGGGGGTTGAAAAAATGGTGCAAGGAAAGTTAAGACATTTCTTTGCGTCATTGTTTTCTGCACTTTTAACCCTTCCTCTGAGCAGACATTAAAAGGAGGCTCCCATTGTTTACAATGGGCCTCTGTGTGCTTTGCAGGATTAGCATTGACATTTTTCATGCTAATCCTGCAAAGCGCCAAACTAGCAGCAAATATTCTGACGCTGGTTACCTAACTGCCACAGCGGTGCACCATCTACTAACTCTGGCGCACACATGGTGGCATTAGGAGGGCACTAAGGGGCGCAAGAAAAGTGGTGCTGCACTAGGTGCAGCAACACTTTTCATTAACATGCCCCTTAATCTCTAACAAGGATAAGGCCTGGGTTGGAGACAGATTTTTCAAACATAGACACTCAACTCTGGAGGCTAATGAGGTAATGGAGCTAACAGTTAGAGAGTATTGTATGGTGCAAATGTCAACGGTCCTGTGCCTTACCTGTTGTATGACCACAATGTGTATGAAAAAATGTTATTGATACGCTTCAGGTTGGGGTTCCTCAAATTGATGTTTTTTCCTCAAGGGCAGTTCTCTTCTGGAGATATTTGTGTCTGCCTAGTGATGAACAATCCCCCAAAACAATGTTGCACTTTGTTTTTTTCTGTAAATTTTAAAAGTTATTTACAAAACGCTATTTGGTACCCCTATTATGAAAAAGGAATTTTTCCAATTGTATGGTAGCATTGCTTTTTATACAACAATTGAATGTCTATGATATGTGTTGCTCTGTTGGTTGATTTTTAAAGGATGCCATGGCTTGGCTTAAGATGTTGCTGTTTTAGCTGTCCTTGCAATTTGATAATTTGCTCTGCTTAGTTGGGATTTGTTTCAGGACTTTTAAATTAATGTTTTGTTTTTTGTATATATGCTTGTTTTTATTGCAATGTTTTGTATTTTGATTTTTATATGATCTATACTTATACGATTGAATAAAGAGTTATTGACTTGACTTGAAAAAATGTAATTACTTTAGCATATTTCTGTGCCTAATTGTTTGTACTTATTAATACATAATACATAAATGTAAACTGTGAGAAAACAGGGCTGATTGCAGAGGCCCCATAAATTTTTGCCCCCATTTTCCACTTTTTGCTGGTGTTTTCCTGACTTTAAAGGTGCCCTGGGTACTGCTAACCAGTCCCAGGGCCTGTGCTCTGTGTAAAATGGATATGCAAATTAGGCTAATTATAATTGGCTAAGTTAACCTACCTATAAGTCCCTAGTATATGGTAGGGCATGTAGGTTTAGGGACCACAGCATAGGTGGTGCACACCTAGGTGCATTGCTGAGGTGCCCAGTGTCATTTTAAAAGCAAGCCTGCCTTGCTGGCTGCTTTTAAATTAAAGTTATATGCAAATTCGACTTTGGAATTAAAGGTACTTCCAAAGTCTTAAACTACCTTATTTTTACATATAAGTCACCCCTAAGGTGTGCCCTATGTGCCCCTAGGGCTGGGTGCCATGTAACTATAAGCAGGGACTTTATAAAAATAGATTTATAAGCCCTGGTGAGGTAAAAACAGCCAAATTCGTTTTTCCCTCATTGAAGTAAATGGCCTTCATAGGCTAGAATGGGCAGACTTTATTTTAAATTTTAAAGTCTCCTTAAATGTTACATACCAAGAATTTGGTATCAAATTGATTGTTGTAATAAATCCCACAACTTCCAGTTGTTGGATTTAATATAACTTGTCCAGGTAAAAAGTTTAGACTTTACCTAAAAAGTTGCCAATTTCAGCTCTGCTTTGTTTTTGCTGCTGTGCTCTGATTGGCCAGCCTGCAACAGCTTCTGCCAGGCTGCCTTGATGAGGTGTGAAGTGGCCAGGCTTCACACAAAGGAATGTGCTTGGGGGAGAGAATCTCCCCTCAGCAGATGGTGAGGCAGGAAGGGGGAGGGCTGCCAAACTGGTCTTCAAAGGCAGAGAAGGACATTTGCAGCACCCAGCAACACCCCCACATCCTGCAACCCCAGACAATTAGGTGCCCCCTTGATTAGATTAGGAGAGGGCAGGAGAGGGGTGTGTTTATGATTTTTAGCCACACCAGTGGGTGGGCTCAGCCAGATGTAACCTCCAAAAATCAGATTAATCCATGTTGGATTTTTAGAGACTGTTGCCTTCTGGGATGGATTTTTGCCACACTTCCCAGGAAGTGGTCATCACAGGGGGACGATCCTGTCCCTGATTGGAGGACCAGGGCCCCCCTGCTTTTCACCCAGGAGCAAGGATAAAACTGGCAAACCTGCACCCACGCCTCAGATCCCCTCCAGAATTCAACAAGAAAGGAACTAAAGAAGAAGAAGGACTGCCCTGCTGGACCCCTGGCCTGCACCTGGACCCTGCACTCAGAAGGAATGCACCAGCTGCACACTTGGGCTTCACCACAAGAAGGACTTTGCCTGGCTTTAACTGGTTCAAGGAGGGACTCCCTGTTTGCTACAGGTGAAAAATTGCTAAACCAGAGTCCCCTGCACCAACTCCTGAAGAAAGCGACCAGCTGACCACTGTCCAGTGGCCAAAAAGGAGTTTGCGCCAGGTGCATTCTGGGAGTTGAAGTCCGCACCCCCCAAGGACCATCACAGAACTTCTGGACCCTTGGGGTGAGCTGTGGACCCCAAAAGAACCTTAAAAGAACATCTGGGTGAAGCCCCAGAAGTTTGGAAAAGATTTGAGAATTTTTGGAAAAAAGCTCCAGAGAGGGACCGACCCGCCGCGGAAATTCTAGCCGGCTTGCTTCAACCGCGACCCGGCCTGACTTCGTGGTTCGTCCCGGTAAAGAAAAACATCCAAAAAAGAGACTAAGTCCGAACGTAAAAAGTTGACCGGGACCTCCCAGCCATCGTATCCGAGAAGGGCTCCGTGGACGTCGGATCAAGATCCAGGTTTACCCCGGTCGAAGGATTTTCATCTCGAAAAAACGACTAAGTCCGAAGGTAAAAGTCTCCACCGAGGAAACCCACATCGCGTATCCGGACAAGGGCTCCAGGAGGTCGGATTCAACTGGCAGGTTCGTCCCGGTGAAGAAAAACTTCAAAATAAAGACTAAGTCAGAAGGTAACTTTTTAACCGAGGCCTCCCGCGACCTGTAGCCGAGCAGGGCTCCATCGCGGTCGGTCTGAAAGTTTGACTTTCCCCCGGTCGAGGTGCAACCAGATGACCCGATTGGCGCTTTTTGTTTCTAAGCGCTAGAAAAGTAATAATTCTTTAAAAATTCATATCTCCGGTTCCCCTGAACCGATTTTAATCGTTTTTGTGTCATTTTAAAGATAAAAATATAAACTATTTTTATAAATTGGTTTTGGATTTTTAAACTGTTTCCTGTGTTTTATTTAATTACTGTTTTGTGATATTTGAATGCTTTACACTTTGTCTCCTAAATTAAGCCTTGACGCTCGATGCCAAGCTACCAAGGGTTGAGCTGGGATTAATTTACTGAGACCCAACTGTACCTATGTGGAGGTTAGTGGCTTGTTGCTAGGTGTAGGTACCTACCTGCCCTACCAATAACCCATTTTCCAACATAAACATTTTGCTTAAGGTGGAAATTTCTCTACCAATAAATCTTTTAAAAAATTGTAGTTTAATTTAATTTATTTGTACCTGTTGGAAATTAGGCCTCTAGTTGGCAGACGTATGTACCATGTCCAAGTAGGGACCACAATACTAGCAAGGGTAAGTCAGATACACACCCTAAATTAACCTGTGCACACCATCTGGTAGCTTGGCACAGAGCAGTCATAGATAACTTAAGAGGCAATGTGTAAAATATTTTTTCAACACTTAATTACAGGAGCATAGTGAAAGACACCACAAAAAGACTCCATACCCAAAGAAAAATAAAGATGATTTATCTGAGTTAAATGAGACCAAAGCGACAAAAAATGAATAAATATTTGTCCAGATATAGGTATTCAAAACCTGTATATAATCAGCACACATGGGAGTGCCTGAGTGCCCCTAGTCAAGTGTTTATGGTAAGTTTCTTTGGTTCACAGCGGTCCCCATTGGGGCTCAGTAATTGGATTCCTGACATGTTAGTCGGGACACAACAATACTTCACAATCCCTTGAGTGGTTTGCACATGGGAGACCTCACTCGGTCCCTCATCATCTTGAATTCACAAATACTGTTGCCCGCAAAAGCACAGTGAGGTCACAGAATCACAGTACCTTCCTACGGTAAGGGTGCCACGTGTCACTTGGGTTGCTCCTGCCACACAGGGGCTGGGGAGTGCTTCCTTTGAGATCAATTCTCTGTTAGTGGAAGAATCTGCGGCTGCAACCGCTGCACCCGTAAGCCATACACACAAGTGGGGAGCAGCCCAGAGTCGAGGTGCCTGCCTTGGATGGAATCAAGCATGGGGTGCAGGGCACGTGCCGATCAGAAAAGTTGCAAACTCTGATCCTTAGCGGCAGCCACGAATGTGGGGATTAGGGTGAATTCTTTAATGGCCCTGAGACTTCGACAACAAAGGGTAGGCCAACAAGTTCATGGAGTTCTTGGGTTGAAAATGTTGTAAAGGGGCAAATGCAATCTTTCCTTACTGCAAGAAGTTGTAGGCAGCAGGTCAACACAGCAGAGCAAGCTGCAAAGTGGCAGTCCCTCCTGACAGCACAACAATCAGTAGACAGCAGTCCAACACAACTCTTCTTCTTAGCAGAGTCTCCTCAGGGCCCCAAAGAGAACTGATTTTGTGGGGTTTGGGGTCCAGTACATATACCAAAATGTGTCTTTGAAGAGGAGGGAACATCCAAAGAGGCATTTGAAGATCACAAGGGGCCAGATGTATCAAAGCTTTTTGCATTCGCAAACGGTGTGAATGCCCGTTTGTGAATGCAAAAAACCCTTTCAGAATGTATCAACGGCATTCTGAATGCAATTTAAGGAATCGCTAAAATAGCGATTCCTTAAAATTGCGACCCTGTATAGAGAGTCGCAAATTGAGACTCTCTAAATAAGAAATCGCAAATAAGGAATCCTTATTTGCGATTTCTAAAGCACATGTATGAAGCAATTCCTTAATGCGAATTGGGCATTAAGGAATCACTATTACCACCAAGTTGAACTTGGTGGTATCCATGTGCAAATTTTAAAAATGCATTTAAAATGCATTTTTAAAATTTACATGTAAAGCACACATGCCCTTTTGGCATGTGTGCACCTTACATGTTGTTGAAAATTGTTTTGGGGTGCAGCAGAGGGGGCCTTAGGCCCCCATCACCCTGGACTTTGCATTTCCCAAAATTGTGAATTCCAGTTAGGAATTCGCAATTTGGGACATGCAAAATATTCGCAAATAAGGGCCGACAGGCCCATAGATGCGAATGGAGCGGTATCGCAATTTGCAATTCGGTAATAGGATTGGCGATTTTTAAGAAACCGCTATTACTGAATCGAAAATATGATACATTGCATTTTGCGAATCAGAAATAGGGATTTCTTAAAAATCGCTATTTCCGATTTACAAAAGGCTTTTTTCATACATCTGGCCCAAGGTCTCTTCCTTTCTTTTATTGGCTCCAAACACTACATGGGGTATGCAGCCCCTTGTGTGAGGAGAGGCACAACCTTATTCAAGTGAAGATGTCAGCTCCCTTCTCCCATCTAGCCCTGAAAGACCCATCAGCCTGGAGATGGGCCTTCAGGATGCCAATGTCACACCCAATCTCTTTTTGGGTGTGACTGTCTATAGGAAATATACAAAGCCCAGCTGTTATCTACCCCAGACACGTCTTCATAGACATGAGAAGGCACAGGATGGTTAAAGTAAGAAAATGCCAACTTTCTAAGAGTTGCATATTCAGACTTACAATTTAAAGTCCAACTTCACCATAGGTTGTGTTTTTGAACTGTGAGCTCAGAGATACTAAACTCCATATTTCTATAGTTTCCTAATTTAAAGTTACACTTAAAGGACGCTTTAAGATAACCCCAATCTTATCCTATCAGAGAGATAGGTGTTACAGTAGTGAAAAGCAAATTCAGTGATGTGTCACTACCTAGGCATTCTAAACTTAAAAGTACATATATTGCACCCTTCCCTTGGGGCTAACCAGGGCCTACCTTAGAGATGACATATGAAAATGAAAAGGACAA
Organism: Pleurodeles waltl; assembly: GCF_031143425.1. Lineage (NCBI taxonomy): Eukaryota > Metazoa > Chordata > Amphibia > Caudata > Salamandridae > Pleurodeles > Pleurodeles waltl. Next base: position 1,300,916,204 of record NC_090445.1, read on the forward strand.
TTTTGGCCTTGCAAGTGGATACAAAAATTTCAATTTAAAACTGCATATATAGGCTCTGCAATGACAGGCCTGAAACATATTTGAAAGGCTACTGTATTGGGTGGCACAATCAGTGCTACATGCCCACTAGTAGCATTTAATTAACAGTCCCTGGGCATCTATAGTGCGTTTTACTAGGGACTTGTAAGTAAATTAAATATGTTGGTTGTGGGGAAACCAATGTTACCATGGTTTTGAGTGCAGAGCACCTGCATTTTAGCACTAGTCAACAGTGGTATAGTGCCCAGAATTCCAAAAGCCAGCACAAATGAAGTCAGAAAAAACAGGAGGTCAGATGGCAAAAGGTTAGGGGAAACCTTGCCAAGGATGCCAGGTCTAAAAGTAACTATGTTATGTTTACTATTTTAAAACATGTAATTTAATTTTACATTATTTCATATGGGGTTTTATTTGAAGTCCCTACCTTTGTTTATTCCCATGATAGGGTGTAGCAGTGATTGGCCATGTGTGGTACATAGTTAACTTCAGCTGTTAGCTGTGGTACATTTTGGACTGTTTTAGCTCCTTTTGGCTGTAATAACTTTAGAAGTACAGTCTGTTAATGGCAATGGGCTTTCAGTTTTCTGGCTGGATGCATATCCCTCTCAAATGTTCCCCAAGCCTCCCCTAATCTCTCCTTAATCCTCATTTAACCCAACTCCTTTAGTGTTAAGGGTTCCCTATTTTCTACTCACTTTCCCGTCTCTCTCGCATTTACTACTGACGCATATACTATCTATGCTTATGTATGTAGAGACTCCACAGTTGTGGTAGATATCTTCACACAGAAAAACAAAAGAGAGGTTGAGTTGGAACCTCCACATGTAGGTTTGTGAATAGCATTTTGTAGTACATTATTATTACTGTAGTATACTAAAAATTGCAATTTGTAACTAGTCTCCAATATGTCGAGCCAGTCATTGTGGAAGAGAGGAGTCTGACATTCCTATCCAACCTGCTCCGAGGGATGTGTCACAGACAGCACTGCTAGCTCACCTATTTGTAATTTGCTTTTGACATTGCCCCAGATTTTCCTGGTGGCGCAGTGTGGCGCTGCAAGACACTTACTGTGCTGCCCCACACGACAGGGACTTGGAAAGAAGCCACTTAAAGATTTAGGGTCTTATTTACAAGCCCCTGTAGCGCAAGGTGGTGTAGCAAGTGTCTTGATGCCTCACCCTGCACCAACAGGAGAAGGCAGAAATGTGGCGTATCTACAAGATGCGGCACATTTTTGTCGTCTCCCCCTGCACTGGCCCTAAAATTAGCTAATATTATAGTGCAAGAATACCTGCATTACAGTGAATGATTGTTTATGTGAAGAAAGGGACACTTTCCTGCACATAAACAATCATTAATGGTGTTGTGCTTTTTCTATGTGTGCTGCAGAATGCAGCACATATAGAAAAAGCAAAAATCAGGAGAAATAAAAGTATTTTTCCTCATTGTGACACACTAACACCACCCCTGGGATCAAAAGCAATCGTTGTTGCATGGAAACACCCGTAGCAATACCCATTGCACACCCCTGCGCCTCAGAAAACTGAGTCAGGAGGGAGATACATATTTACAAGTCGGGGTTTAGCCATGCAAGTAGCTTGGCACTGCCTTGTAAATGTGGGAATAGACACAGTGCCTCCTGAACTTCGCTAAAAGTGATGCTCTGGTGGCGATAGGGGCTTGTAAATATGCCTCTTACTGTCTGGGATCTCTCTGGGGTAGGAAAACTGTTTGCAATGCATTTAACTGAACTGTGTCATACTTATCCCTCTATCATTTCCTTCCACAGCAGATTGATGAAGGTGTGATGCTCAGTGCCCCGATGACTATTAGTGTTGTGGTTTCTTTTGTGTAGTGTTTATCTTTGTCACACCTTTCCCAAATCCCCTTTCCCTTCCATTTATCGAGCCCCTTAACCTCTTCTGCTAGACTGTGTGATTTATTGAGTCGTGACTTAATTTTACACCCTGAATGGATCACACACTTGCTGGAGTGGGTGCGGTGAAAGTGACTTCAACTCACTGCATGACCTTCTATTACCTGAGCAGTATTCTGTACCAGCCCCATCAAATATAATCTTTAAGGTCTTGTGTTATGTGTTGCGTAAACGCTTAACCTTGTGCAATCACTCATGACTCTGAGCCTACTTCTCCTGACTCGAGGATTTCATTTCCTACGTTTATTTTTTTAAAGACGAGCTTCCCATTGCTCAGAAGAAGTTGATATCAGTAATTTTTATTATCACATCAAGTCTTCGTTGTTGTGTGTCAAATACTGTCATGGTGGTATTCTGGTCTCAGTCTTCCTAAGATTATAATATATAAGACCAACTAACTCTTGGTTTTCTTTGAATCTAGCTGACAGTGATAGATTTTGATTAAACATGAAGTTGGAGTTTGCATAGGTGGGAGTGGGAGTGGCACTTTATGTCTTCCCTGTGAGTGCACTCACCTGCTACTTCTACTGCCACCCCCTTAAGATGCCACCTTCTGAAAAACCCTGCAGTAGAAAGATTGAGGTATAAACCCTCACTTCATCTATTCAGGTAAGAGAAGAAATATGAATTAACGTGAACTTGTTTAGTTAGTAACTAACTTCTACTAAACAAACAGTTGTTAGTATGTATCGAGGTTTTTGTAGTAAAATAGCCAATGGCAATCATCCCCTATTGGTCAATATAGGTACAGAGGGCAGTAAAACAAAGGTATAAGTAAATGACAGCAGTGCAAACTAAAACATTTGAGGCTTAAATCAATTACAACAAATTATACCCTTTCATTTTTACTGATAAATACCCACCCTTTTGAACTATAACAGACTCATCCCTCTCCCCAAACAAATGGTCCCATCCCCAAAAGTCACAAAAAAGTCCACAGCAAAAGTCTACAATGAAAGTCTGAACTCCAAAACCTGGTCCCAACTCCCTTCTCACCCTCGCCACCCACAAAAGTCCCTCCCACTAAACCCAAAAATTTAAAAAGGACATAGAAGATGTCACTGTTGATTTGGGTCCTGTGCTTGTCAAGGCTCCACTCTGTCCTCTTCAGCTGGCTCTCCACCCACCTCTCCAGGTGGTCTAGCAGCTGCAGGATGGGCTGCAGAAATGTCCTCTGTGTGTCAGCTCGGAATGGGGCAGCAGCAGTTCCTGACAGATGGCGGTGGTGCCAGCAATAGAATGGCTGGGAGGCTAGAGATTGGGGCAGGCTTGCTAAACTGGGGCCCAGGTCAGACGCAGCTTGTATTTCTACCTCTTCATCCTCCAGGACCACCAGCCATTGGTATTCAGCCTGGATGTGCTCCAGCTTCTACTGCTGGAGACGGATCACTATCTCCTGCCTGGTGGGTGGTGCTGGTGGAACAGCAGGGGTAGCTGTAGCAAGAACTATATAAAAAAAAAAATACAAATTGTAAACAATGACCTCTGCAATCACTTGCTTAAAATTAAATAGTGGGTGACGAGATAGCAGTAAATTTCTGGACTCCTAGGGCCATTGGAATTGGAAGCGATTATGATTAGGAGAGTCACTGGGCCAGTTTAATTTTTTTACCCACACATGTCTCACACAAAGAGCACTGGCTATCTTTAAAAAACAGTGATTTGCTGTATTTTCTTTTAAAGTATTTTCTAGTCACTAAAGAGACAATTTGAGTGGAAAAATAAAAATAAATTACCTCTCATTTATGAGTAAGGCATCATGCGCTATGGAGCACAAGTTGATGTGCTGCTAAATAAATGGAGGCATTCTAGCTAGCGTTTCAGGCAGTTTGCTACGATCTGCAGCTGGGGCAGCTGTAGTTGAGAATTATCTATCTTTAAATCTATTGGTCCTGCTCTTCTCCAAATGTCTTTCACATTTCTACCTTGACTCCAAGAGGTAGATGAATAATAAATAAGACACTATGATGGCCATTATGACATTGGTGGTGACCGTCAAAGTAGCAGTTATACCACCATCAGGTTGGCGTTAATTACCGCCAAATTATAACCATGGCGGTGATAACTCCCATAGACTGCCAATGTACCACACCAACTGCCATGGTGTTAACACCATGGCGGTAGCCATCAACAGACAGGCTGAAGACAAGGTACCACCCACCATATTAAGATATAGCAAACAGCCACGATTTCCAGGGCGGTACCTATGCCATCAGAAGCCTGGTGGAAACAGAAAACAGAAGACGAAAGATTCACCATCAGAGTCACAGAGAAGACTATAACCACCATAGAACCAGAACTTAAAGTCTTCCCGATGCTCTTCTACTCCATGCTTCACCTGGAACATCACCGCCGACAAAGACGACGACAGTGAGTACAGCTGCTTAGCACACGAGGGAGGGATGAAAAGGAGAGTGACACACACGCACAACACACACCGTTCACACACACACCATACACACAACCACCTGCAGAGGAAAACCAGTCTCACAGGACACACGTCATAATAATGCAAGGACAAAACTTATCCAGAACTGATAGTGTAATTTGATGCTAACAGCCACCATATTATCCATGTGACAAGAAATACACGAGTCACTGTTCAGAAAGGGCCAATGGACAGTCCGAAGTACAAAAGGCCCACATGGCCACAGTCCAAGGCCCAACTCGTTCCCTGACGTCATCCGCACTACACTGTGCAGGGGCATCATGTTGGAAATGGCCAGGCACCTCAGGGGAAAGTGGGGTGGGGGACACCTCAGCTGAAGTGGGGAACTTGCCCACTGGCTCTGGAAGGGGGCTCCTTGCCCATTTCTCTTTGCTGGGGAGTGCAAGTTCACAGACTCTGAGGTTGGAACTTCCCCACTGGTTCCGAAGGGGGCTCCATACCCATTTCGCTTTGCGGGGGAATGCAAGTTCACAGTTCTGAGGTGGGTAACTTGCCCACTGATTCTGGAGGGGGCTCCTTTCCCATTTCACTTTGCTAGGGTGTGCAAGGTCACAGTCTCTGAGGTGGGGAACTTGCCCACTAGATCTGTAGGAGACTCCATGCCCATTTCGCTTTTCTGGGGTGTGCAAGGTCACAGTCTCTGCGGTGGGGAACTTGCCCACTGGTTATGGAGGGGGCTCCATGCTCATTTCTCTTTGCTGTGGTGTGCAAGGTCACAGTCTCTGAGGTGGGGAACTTGTCCACTTGTTCCTGAGGGGGCTCTTTGCCCATTTCACTTTGCTGGGGAGTGCAAGGTCACAGTCTCTGGGGTGGGAAACTTGCCCATTGGTTCTGAAGGGGGCTCCATGCCCATTTCTCTTTGCTGGGGAGTGGAAGGTCACAGTCACTGAGGTGGGGAACTTGCCCACTGGTTCTGGAGGGGGCTCCTTGTACAACAGTCCCTGGAGGGTGGCCAACGTGCCCTCTGATGAAGGTCAGGGTGGCTGTGTCCATGCTGTAGGTGAGTGCTGCTGTGTCCTAGCTGGAGGTGAGTGCTGCTGTGTCCCAGCTGGAGATGAGGGCTGCTATGTCCCAGCTGGAGGTGAAGGCTGCTGTGTCCCAGCTGGAGGTGAGGGGTGCTGTGTCCCAGCTGAAGGTAAGGGCTGTTGTGTCCAACTGGAGGTGCAGGCTACTATATCCTTGCTGGAGGTGAGGGCTGCTAAGTCCCAACTGGAGGTGAGGGCTGCTATGTCCCAACTGGAGGTGAGGGCTCCTTGCCCACTGCTTTTAGAGGGGAAACCCTGCCAGCCTCTGCTGGAGGTGAGGGCTCCTTGCCCACTGCTGCTGGAGGGGGCCTCTTGCCTCTCTTAGTTGGTGGAGTGGAAACCTTCCCTTTCCTGGGTGGTTGAGTGGGATCCTTCCATCTCTTGGGTGGTAGAGTAGGATCCTTCCCTCTCTTGGGTGGTGGAGTGGGATCCTTACCCCTCTTGGATGGTGGAGTGGGATCCTTACCCCTCTTGGGTAGTGGAATGGGCTCTTTCTCCCTCTTGGGTGGTGGAGTGGGACCCTTTCCTTTCTTGCCTCCACGACTAGGAGGTGCCTCCACTGTCCCCGTGGACTGTTTGGCTGAGCTGCTGGGCTGGGTCATTGTGACCCTACTCTTACAGGCAGGACGGGGGTTCAGGTGCATGGGATGTGTGCTGATGTGAGGTGGATGGCTATTGGGTGTCTGAATGCGTGCGTTTGTGTCTCTTAGGAGGGGTCAGACAGAGTGAGAGAGAACACCGGGGACACATGGATGGATGTTGTGGAGGTTTCTGCCAGTGAGGTGTGTGTGCTGCTTGGTGTGGTGATGGCTGTTGATGCAGTGCATGCAGGTGTGAGTGGGGATTTGACAGTAAGGGAGAAGGAGGAGGGTAAGACAGTAGAGGCAGTGGATGATGTTGTGTATGCAACTGTCTGTTGTTTGTGTGAGTGCTTGTGGCCTGAAGTGTGCTGCCTGTGTTTGTCTGTGCCACTCTTGTGTGATGTTTTGGGTGCATGCTTGTCTGTATGCATGCATGGGATGGGTTGGGGTTGAGGAGATTGGGACTGGGAAATGGTAGTTGGAGGGGGGACGGTAGGAACAGGGACAATGGCTGCTATCAGAGAGGAGGCAAGAGCCTGCAACGATATCTGTTGGGCCACCAATACACCGTAAATGCCCTCCAGGAATGCATTGCATTGCTGCATCTAGGGTGCCAGCCCCTGGATGGCATTCATATTGGTTGACTACCCTACAGAGATGGATCTCAGGAGGTCAATAGCCTCCTCACTCAGGGCAGCAGGGCTCACTGGGGCAGGGCCTGAGGTGCCTGGGCGAAGAAGATGTCCACCCTCCTGGGTGAGTGGACAGGGGCAACTCGGTGAGGGGCTACTGGGAGGGCAGTGCTGGTACGGGGTGGCATCTGTACCTGTAGCTGGGGTGGTCCTAGAGGTGTCCGCCACCACCAGGGAGCTTCCATCGGAGGAGGAATCTGAGTCTGTACTGTCACCTCCTGTCTCTGCCGTGGTGCTCCTCTTGCCCTCCGTCCCACTGGCCTCTGCATGGGTGGATTCTGCCTCCCAGGTCCTGTGGGATGCAGCTCCTTCTGTCGCTGGTGCCCCTGCTCTTCCACCAGATGATGCTAATGCACACATAGACAGGATGGTGTAAGAAAAAAGGGGGGGAGAGAAAGGGAGCACTGGGGCAAAGGCAGCACCAACACCACAGATGGCATACACATTACCGTCACACTCAGGGATCAGGATTGAGCACCATGCATCGCACTGGCATTCCATTGGCTAGGTACTACAGCAAGATGTGAGCAAACACCTGCCAAGTGCACACCTCCTGGGAGTCACTAAGCCCTTTCTGAAATGGAATGTAACCTAGCTAGGTTACCAGATTTAGAAATACAACCATTACCCTTGAGGTGGATCACGCTGCTATCTCAGACCTGGCATTAAGGGCCACCAACTAACTGGCACCCACCACCAGGTTCCCATGCCACCTACCAATCATAGTAACTCACACTGTACTCACACTCCTGTGGCCACTGTGATGCCCTCAAGCTCCCATTCTGCTCTGGGAAGGCCACTGCCAGTGTGCAGGCCATCAGGGGGGTCAGGTTCCGACAGGCACCCCGCTCTCATTGGGAGACCATCCCCAGCTTGGCCTCCGGGGACTTCAGGCCCAGCGTCTCAGGTCCTCCCACCTCTTCCCACAGTGGGTGTTCCGCCTGCTGTAGACCCACAGGGTCCACACGTCCTTAGTGATGGCATGCCACAATCCCTTCTTCTGATGAGCGCTTACCTGCAGAGGAAACACAGACAGGAGGACCCCATTACACATACAATCCAGCTTGTCACACATATGGCCCATGAATCCCCTTTCATTCCCTTTGCACACACATCACCCAGCGCCCACCATGTATACTACCACCAGACATACGACCCCCCCAAATGACACGATGCTTGCACACACATCTCCATGCAACCTTGTCACATGCATCGTGCCCTAGGTGTACTCACCTGTTGGTCTGGAGGCCCACACACCTGCTCATACTGGGGTAGGACCCCATCCACCAAACGCTCCAACGCCTCCAAAGTGAAGGCAGGAGACCTTTCCCCAGTCACCCAGACACAGGTCACAGCAGCACACGCAGTGTAGGTGTTGTCCTGTGAAAAGTCAGGAAGCAAGTGAGGTTATAGACAGAAAATGGCAGTCACGTCTGCGGTGGCGTTCACCGTCACCGCCGTGCAGGATAGTACCATCTTCCTTGGCATGTTACCCCCATTTTTCACATGTAGATCAGTATGTTTTTGCCTGTCTCACTGGGATGGTCAGGACCCCAGTATTCATAATTTGTTGCCTAATGTGTATGCCTGTGTAGTGCATAACTGTGTCACTGAGGCTCTGCTAATAAGAACCTCAGTGCTTATGCTCTCGCTGCTTTTAAGTTTGTCACTGTAGGCCAGTGACTTCAATTACCAATTTGAATTGGCATACTGGACCCCCCTTATAAGTCCCTAGTATATGGTACCTAGGGACGCAGGGCATTGGGGTTCCAGGAGATCCACATGGGCTGCAGTATTTTTTTTGCCACTCATAGGGAGCTCAGACAAACCCTTACACAGGACTGCCATTGCACACGTTATTTCACAGACATTTTCACTGCACTTAAGTAACTTATAAGTCACCTATATGTCTAACCTTAACTTGCTGAAGGTTAGGTGCAAAGTTACTAAGTGTGAGGGCACCCTTGCACTAGCAAAAGGGCCCCCACATAGTTCAGGGACTTTTCCCTGGACTTTTTGACTGCGGGGATGCCATTACACGTGTGCACTACACATAGGTCAATACCTATATGTAGCTTCACAATGGTAACTCTGAATATGGCCATGCAACATGTCCAAGATCATGGAATTGTCCCCCTATTCCAAATCTGGTATTGGGGAGCCAATTCCATGCATCCTGAGGGCTCCACCATGGACCCCCAGTACTGCCAAACCAGCTCTCTGAGGCTTGAACTGCAGCTACAGCTGCTGCCACCTCACAGACTGGGTTCTGCCCTCCTGGGGGCTGGGCATCCCAGTCCCAGGAAGGCAGAACAAAGCATTTCCTCTGAGAGCAGGGTGTTACACCCTCTCCCTTTGGAAATAGGTGTTACTGGCTGGGGAGGGGTGGCCTCCCCCAGCCTCTCGAAATGCTTTGAAGGGCACAGATGGTGCCCTCCTTGCATAAACCAGTGTGAGGTGTGGGGGCAATCTGGAGGGCTCTGAGTGGCCAGTGCCAGCAGGTGACGTCAGAGACCCCTCCTGATAGGTCCATACCTGATAAGGTAGCCAATCCCCCTATCAGGGCTGTTTAGGGTGTCTCCTGTGGGTTCTCTTCAGATTCTGCTTTCAAGTTTCCTTCAGAAATCCTCTGTAACAACTTCAGCCTCTTCTGACCTCGGATCAACCGCAGCCTGCTCCAAGATACGCTGTAACTGCCACAAAGTGACTACAAGAGACACTTTTCTTCAGCAACCTCAGCTCCAAGTCAGCAAGTGCAGCAGTTTCCACTGTGTGCACTCTCTGGGGACTCCCTGTCTTCATCCTGCTCCGTGGAGTGAGGGAGTCACTCTCCTGCTCCAAGCAGGCACCTTCCAAGATGATGGCTGGTACCCTGGGACTCCTCTCACAGCAACTAGCCTGGTCCTAAGGACACAGAGGGTGGACATCATCGATGTAGACTGTCCTGAGGTCCTGCTGACGCAATTTGGAGGAGGTAAGACCTTGCCTTCTCTGAGAGCGACGGTACCCCTGTGTACTGGGTCTTCTTCACCTCCTGAGGCCTCTGTGCACTCTTTGCAAAATTCCTTCATGCACAGCCTGACCCATATCCCCACCACTCCATCCTATGATGCTCAACTTGCTGAGTTGTTCTCCTCCTGCGTGTGACCTTCTTTTGTTGTGCTGCATCAACCGCATTTTGCACCTCCTTTGTCCCCAGATCCTGTGACTCCTGGGGGTGCTGGCTGGCATCCTGAGGGCTCTCTAAATTGCTGAGAGCCCCCTCTTCCTCCTCACGCAGAGTTGAGGGCCCCAGGTCCCTCCTGGGTCCATCCAGCACCATTTTGATGCAAAATGCACTTTTGTCATAGCCAAGGCTTTTTGGCGACTTCCAACACACAATCTCATCTGCAATGATCTTCACGCCATGGGACATCTTTTGCATAATGCAGGAACCCACTGACCTCTTCCTAGGGTGCATTCCTGCAGTCTTCAACTAACCAGGGACTCTTCTTTTGCACCCTCTTATGGGTTGGCAGGGGCTCCTGTCCTTCCTGGAACTTCTTTTCACTTTTGGACTTGGTCTCCTTCCTTTAGAGGTCTTCAGGTCCAGGAATACAGCAGTTGTTCTTTGCAGACTTGGTTGGCTGCTGCAAAATCCCAGTCACGAGGTGTAGTGTGTCCTAAGGAAACTTGCAGTACTTTACTCCTGCTTTTCTGGGCTCTGGGGTGGGGTAATTTACTTACCTTTACTGTATTCTTACTCTACCAGCGATTCTGCGCACACTATACTTGTCTAGGGGGGAATTTGTGATTCGCATTCCACTTTCCTCGTATATGGTTTTTGTTGCTCCTAGACCCATTTTCTCCCATTCTATAGCATTTCCTTTTGTTTGCATTGTTCTATGACTATTTACTTGTCTAATTTCGGTATCTAGTGTGTATATTGTATATAATACTTACCTCCAGAAGGAGTATTGTCTCTAAGATATTTTGGTACTGTGTCACCCAAATAAATACCTTTAATTTTGGTAACACTGAGTATTGTCTTTACTTGTGTATAAGTACTGTGTAACTATAAGTGGTATTGCATGAGGTTTGCATGTCTCCTAGTTCAGCTGAAGCTGCTCTGCTATAGCTACCTCTATCAGCCTAAGCCCAAGCTGCTAGAACACTACTACTTTACTAATAAGCGATAACTGGACCTGGTATAAGGTGTAAATACCCAAGGTACCCACTACAAACCAGGCCAGCCTCCTACACACCGCCACTGATCTCACTTAGCTACTGTACTTCATAGAGCCTCATGTTATCCTATGAGGAATAGCACAGCAGTGCAAGACCACCTTCTGTCATGACGATCAACGCCGGCGGAGTTACCTCACTTTCACCTGTCCCTACATACAGGTCAGGCGATCACCATTTTATGGTGGTGGACAATATTTCGATAATTGAGAACTGTGTCATTTCTATATTTTGCACATACATTGCCATTCTCATTGTCCCATCATGTTACTGCACTATGTACACTGAGATGGTGGTTCCATTGTTCAAATTGTGACAGTCTACTCACTCTTGTGTCCCTTAAATACCTACTACTGTGGAGGAATCGGAGGAGACAAAACCTTGTGTACAGATCCCTTGTGGAATTAGCTACACTGGAGGACAGTCACAGAATACTGACCTATAGGCTTGACAGGGCCACAATCACAGAGCTATGTGCTTAATTGGAGCCTGATCTGATATCAGCTATGCATCATCCCACTGGGATCTCCCCTCTAGTGTAGGTTTTATCAGTGCTCCATTTCCTGGCAAATGGTTCTTTCCATGTGACAGTTTACTTGGCAGCAGGAATGCCACAGCCCATGTTCTCAATCGTGCTGGCAAGGGTTTTGTCTGCCCTGGTGAAACACATGTGCACCTACATTGCTTTCCCCCAGGTGGAAGATTTGGCCACTGTGAAGGCAAGATTCTATACAAGTGGACACATACCCAATATTATTGGGGCGGTTGATGGTACACATGTTGCACTTGTTTCCCCCCACCAGAATGAACAGGTGTTCAGAAATCTGAAGATTTTCTACTCACTCAATTTGCAAATGGTGTGCCTGGCTGACCAGTACATCTCCCACGTCACTGCCAAGTATCCTGGGTCAGTGCATGACACCTTCATCCTGTGGAATAGCAGCATCCCAAATGTGATGGCACAGGGTGTAGCTAATTGGTGAGTCTGACAACCCACCCACTGTATGTCAGTGTATGCCTTCTGGTGTTAACCCCCATACCATTGTGTAAGGCTAATGTTTGTCCCTCCGTACTTGGAGGAGACTCTGGCTACCCAAACCTATTGTGGCTCCTGACCCTTGTGAGGAATGACAGGACAGGGACTGAGAATTGTAATAATGATGCACATGGGTGAACCAGGAGAATTATTGAAAGGACCTTTCGGCGTCCTGAAGGGCAGGTTCAGATGACTCCATCTGACAGGTGGATCCATGTGCTACTCACACGAGAAGGTCTGCCAGATAGTAGTGGCATGCTGCATGTTGCACAACCTGGCCCTCAGACGACATGTGCCTTAACTGCAGGAGGAAGAGACTGGAAATGCCTCTGTGGCAGCAGTGGACCCTGAGGACAGTGAGGATGAGGAGGCAGAGGATGAGGATGTGGGCAACAGAACATCAGGTACATATCAATACTTCCAATGACACAGAGAAGGTGGAACTGACCATTCCTTTGATTATTGATGTTTTCTGTGTGGCTGTTCCAGGATGGCGTTCACTTTTGCAGGGTAGTTCACCTTCTGCTGGAGGAGGAGTGCTGATGGCCTGTGGGTCCTGTGGCAGGGCCTCCTGTCCACTAGCTGAAACGGAAGTGGTAGGCTAGTCAGTAGACTAGCTAGTGGTAGGGTCCCTCTGGTGTGCTCTCCATCCCCTCATGATGTTGGCCATGTCTGCCAGCACCCCTACTATGGAGACCATGGTGATGATCAGGTCCTGCAAATCCTCACTGATCTCCTGATGGTGTACCTCCTGTAGCCGCTTGTTCTCCTGCATGTTGGTATGGATCTGGCCCATCTTGTCCTGGGATTGTTGGTAAGCCTCCAGGACATTAGTGAGTGCCTCCTGGAGAGACAGTTCCCTGGCACTGTCCTCCCCCTGGCGCACAGCAGTCCTCTCAGGGCCATATTTATACTTTTTGACGCAAAACTGCGGCGAAGCAGTTTTGCGCCAAAAATATTACAGCCGGCTAACGCCATTTCTTTGCACTGTGCGGGCGTCAAATTTATACTTTGACGCACGGCAGCGCAAAGCACAGGTGTAAGTCATTTTTTTTTTATGCACACCGCAGCGTCACGTCGTAAAGGAAAACAACGTTAGCGTGGCGGAAATGTCTGTGGGCCGATTTACGACACCGCAAACCGGATATGCGGCGTTTTTTGAAGCAATAGCGTCACAATTCCCCGCAAACACAGCCATTTCAACAGAGGAGAGCCAAAATGGATTCCAGATGCCTGTACAGACCCCAGGAAGATGACAACAGACCAGGAACCAGCCAGAAGGACCCACACCAGAACCAGGACAGGGAGAAGAAGAAAAGAAAGTGTCGCTTCAGTGCAGAGGAGCAGGAAATCCTGGTAAAAGAGGTGACGGAACACCAGCACCAACTGTTTGCCACCTCAAAGTTGCCAATCAGTAGGAGAGAGGCAATATGGCAACAAATTGTTGACAAGATTAACAGTGTGGCAGAAGTACGCAGAACAGTCATCGAGTGCAAGAAACGCTGGCATGACTGCAAGCGCAGTACCAAGGAAAAGATGGCCAGGAATGGGAAGGCAGCACTGCAGACTGGAGGTGGGAGTCCAACACGCCAGGAGCCCCTGGACCACATGGGGGAGATGGTGGCAGCCATCATCCCTGAGGAGATAGTCACAGGGACTCAAGGACAGGACAGCGCAGACTACAATGAGACAACGCACATGCAAGGTAAGTCACATGGGGGATTAAAATGCCCTAATGTCAACTACAACCGGGGGGGGGATATCGACTACAAAATGCATGGAAGTCATCATATATATGGAGTGGCATGGGTAAAGGGGTACGTCATGGGGGCATGGCCTGTACAGAGAAAAGCTGGGGCACACCATAACACAACACCAGCAACAGTTCCATGGGGGCATGCTGCCATGCCAACGATGTAGCAGAGGTAAAGCCACGCCAGGAGGGAAGAGCAAAAAGCCAAACTGACATCCTGTCACACGTCAGCCACTATACACCCTACATTAACTAGGGCCCAATTAACAACCTCTAGCCATACCGACAACTGGAATGTAACAGTGACAACATTTGCCACTACCACCTCCGCTGTGTGTGCAGCTCAAGTAGCCAATGGCAGTAACGTCCCCATGGATCATACACACCTAAATTAGAGGGTTGAGGATGACAAGACAACTTTAACAATCCCCTGAAACAAGACAAATGTTTCAGTCCTGTCAATTGTGAATGTCCATAATTGCCGCAAACATCAGCCAATGTCATCAACACTAGGAGCTACACAGCACTAAGGTTACACTCATGCAGCATATGTCATGGTCCATCCTGTGCCTGGGTCACAATCCAACATCCCAAATGTCATACTGCTCAGACAACAGCATTGAGGGGGAGGACACATGTAACTGATCACTGAAATACACCTGCACAGTCAGAGGAGGAAATAGGACACTACTACGACAATCAGGGCAATCCAATCTCCACACATTCCCCAACATCAGCTGTACACATTAACCAATGCTGACATCCATATCGTGCCATAACAATGCTATGCATAATATACGCTACATTTGAACTACATATAAGTGGATGTGAAAGATTAGAGCATGGGGCAGGTCCAGATTGTTAAGTGTGCTGCTAGTGCCATCAGAGCAACCACAGCCAGTGAAAGGTCTCACCATGAGAATGGATGTAGACAGAGGGTTGAGTAGGACAAGAAGGTGGCATATCACTATTTGGCCAAAACCTACACCTAGAGGAGATGATGCTGACAAGTCTAATAACTTACCACAATGCATGTGACATGCAGGTGGGGCATAGGCCTGGGAGAATGCCCATCTGAAAGACTGGATCAATGAACAGGAAACAAGATCACAATGTAAAATCAGCACAAGGCAGGCATGTCACATCACCAATGCCACAACACAGACACACTACTTGTACCCTATTTCATTGCAGAGGACGATGGATCTCCTGCGGATATGCCTGTCCAGGACTACCCTGATGACATGGATGTCGAGCTGACAAACATTAGCCACGAGACCCTCCCAGTTGTCCTTGGAACCCTCCAGACCCCACCTTCATTCACAAGGAGGAGCACAGAACAAGCAGCCATCACAGAGGACCCACCCACCACCCCAATTGTAAGACCTGCCAGCTCCAATACAGCTGAGCACTCAGATGACACAGGCACCAGCTTTGAAAGAACTTTAGTTGGAGTGCAGTGGGAGCTGGCCATTGAGGTGCGGGTGGGGATGCAAAATATGGCAGCCAGCCTAGAGGGGGTGCGTTCGTGCATGATGTCAACTGGAGAACAGGCAGCAGCTATGCAAGGGCGAACAACTATCTTGCAGGAAGTAGAAAAAAGGCTGAAGGAAATCAGCACAGCCGTAATACAGTTGACCCAACACCTATAACAGCAATCCTGTCAATTCGTGCACGAATGCAACATTGAACCCCTCAAGGCCGACCTGGCTGCCTACCATCATGATGTGGCTGCTATTCTTAAGAACCAGCAGATCCTCCTTGCAGCAGTACTGCCCTTAAGACCCTCACAGGTAGCAGCTACGTCTGACTCCACATCTTCAAACACTGAGGTGTGTGTTGCCCCTTCGCAACCACCACCACCAAGGACAGAGGAGGCAACACACACATCAGAAGAAGAAGACATGGAACAGATCACCTTCACACGTAAAAGTACCCGGAAGCACTAGTCCCTGCCACATGGCCACCTATTACCAAGGTCCTGCGCTTTGTAACATGCGAGTCTTGCAACAACTGTACTCAACAACTGTTCTGCAAACCACTGTATATCTTGTCAGCCTGCCTTGTGATTGTCTCTCACTTACTCATTGGCAAATCCTGCCCCTCTGCCCTGTCTGACACATCATCCCAGCATGTCAAATGCATTTTCCTTTAGCACTTGTGTAGGATCACAATGGAAGATGTCACCATAATGGACTCACAATCATTGACAATGTTCATATAGCACTACAGCACTTTTCAATAAATAGCACTTCCACAAACACTTTTTCTCTGTGTAATGTGACACATCAACTGTGCAGTACACCACTGAATTTTGCCTCCTGTCAAATAACATAGCTTGCCAATACAACTGTCCTGAAATAATGTAGGCTGATAACTATGCACAGTGGCCTGGATTGTACCATACTCTGCCCTTCCTGAGGGTAATATCTGAGGAAAAGAGAAACATTGCACCATGATGCTGTGTTGGACAGAATAATGCTTCCTCGAGGGATATCTAAGCCATTAAATAGTGTCTGCAAAATGTTGCCTCCATGCAAAACTAACTAACACATACAACATTGACCACAAATCTAGGCGAACAGTCACCAAACTGCATAAATGGAGGTGTCTGAGTTTACATCCAAATAAGTAATCATGCTGAACAGTGTAAAAAATGATCTATGTGATAGGAAGTTCAACTTACAGTTTAATAAGTACATTAGTGAATAGGGAAGCCGAAGTCTGTGGGAAATGTGGGTCTGACAGGCTGACTAAATCACAGATTAGGTCCAGTGCGACTCTTGCTGATACAAGTGTTATCCACATAACTCATCCCCATTCACATTGCGGGCCTACAGGACTGACCTAGAATCCCTAAATAAGACAATACGTTAAGCATTGGCCAACTCTAAAATGGTGATAAAATGAAATCCCACTCATGGAACAAGACAAATGATGGGCCAGTGCATCACACCTTGCTATGTGTTCAACACACACGAGTCCATCACACATCACCAGCAAACACAACACATAACAGACATATCAACACTGACTGGAGTTGTCTGGGTCCTCGAATGAAGCCACCTCGCCCACAGTGTAGGGTGGGGGTCCACCTGTAAGGCATGGAAGAGAGAAATGTGCTCAAATTCTGTGCACTGTCCAACAATTCCAAAGACAAATACTATGTGTAAGATTACATAAGTAAGTAAAGCCACTCAGACAAGATGATACTGCATCCGATATAGCACGGCTAACATGTCCATACCATGGGTCTCCTGTGAATTTTACACACATATCTGCACACATGCAGTGGCCCTAACTATCATGTGGTGGCAAACATGCTCCTTCATTAGTGAGCAGACATAAAAATGGAGTGTATTCGTTTCATCATGTGTATCCAAGAGAGACATCCAAAGCCACTTTCCTTGAGGAGTGCATTACCATTCAACCAGCCATTGTGGCCATGACAAATTTATGACACACAGGTACAATGTACAGAGGGGCAGGGACAGTTGTAAGCCCTCATGTTGTTACATTTTCTTCATTTGATGTGGCCCAGCTATGATGAGTTGCACCAACCATAGAGATCTGAACCCATGTGCATACCTTTGGCCAGCCATTCGTAAACGAAAGGTGGAACAACAAACACCAAATACCAGTCTAAGATGTTAGTTGAGGGCACCTTGAACTTTTTCCCTATGTCTCCAAATCCAGATCTGACATGTATACGAAATGACGAAGGGCCACAATAATCCCTAAGATTTTTGGATTTCCGTAATTGCTTTCCTTACACACTCACCAGACACACGAGACATATGTTTGGGTCACATTGCTATCATCAATTGACGTGAGGCCTGCACTCATTGCATCAACAAATGTAGGTAATGATTTTGAAAATCTATATCTCACAGGCAAATGTGACCTATATCTCAGCATAATTGGCTCCTGATTTGTGTTGCTGTGTGACACAAAGACGGCACCAATTTACATTAAGCAAAGTATTCAGTAAGTTTGCAGAGCAGTTGCTTCCTAACAGCTAGCAATTGTGGTCCTTAACATAGTCCATAAATGACCCTGTATGTTTCCAAAGCATTCCACACACTCAACAACATTGCCGGCAGATTTTGTACAAATCATCTGATGTCACTACAGAGCATTTAATCGTGCACATTTACATGATTTGTACTCACTAACAGGGCCACCAATCACAGATGGAGATGAGGTCAGCCCAGCGGTGCTTCAGCTGGTGATCATTCCTTGGGGTCCGCGTTGCAGGTGATGCAATACCTTTCGCCACTGGAGCCTCCGTGCCTCGGTGCGATACCCCTGTATCACCCCCCCACCTGCCTCAATCATGAGGGGGAGGAAATGGCACACCAGCCATATGAAACCCCCAAGCTCCTCCTCACCCATCTTGCCAAGACAAGGCCTACCCAACATTATATCAGAAAAAAGGGAAATAGGGGATAAAGGGGAACAAAGGAGAATAGGGGGAAAGTAGAATATGAAAAACGTAAACTAAACAGCTAAAACAGCGCAACTATCCCCAAATTATCACTACCCACAACAGACTCCCAAAAGCAACAAAGACAATACAATACTAGACAACTGTAGACAACAAACACTCAGACAAGATACAACAACAATACTTTTTTCACAAAATGACAAGTAATGGACCACACAGGAGACAAAAGCACAATTTAACCAGACAAATCTCTCAACACAGCCACACAGTCTAGAAGAATCACAGACTGCAAAGTGAAAGTGAAAGTACACCCACTGTACATAATCTGTGAACAGGATATCCTATTACATCACTTCTTGCCTAAAATGGTGGCCATTTTTATCATTATGGGTCAAAAAAAATTGCTGCATACAGTTTGGGCATCATTTATTTTGACGCACAGGAGTAAAAATGAGCCCGCATCCATATATTTGGAAATAGCTTAACAGTTAACCAATTTTCTGAGGCACAGTGTGGAAGAGTCAATAGTGTTTTCAGGGCGTTATGCGTAGTTTTTCAGGCATAAGCGTCATTTGTTTACACTTATGCATCATTTTTTGACACGTGTGCGTCAAAACTTCTGGGCATTAACTGGGTTTAGGTCATTTTACCATTTTAATGTTATGTACCATTTGTGACACAACTGAGATAGGCTGATTGCACCCACTTTGGTCTTGACGCTGTATGGTCACATGTGAGACATCATACTGCTGCGGACCATGATCCGCTACTTCATTAACAGGATTTTCACTCTTCGCTGACTCACTAGATGGCCATATGTGTGGCCTACGTATATGTATTGCACAAATTGGGCATGTTTGGCATCAGGAGACGATAGCAATGTGATGCACATAAGTACAATACCTCAATGCCTATGGCTCAAAGTGTGTGCATTGGCTACTAATGTAGTTGTTGACCCAGTGTGTGTGATTCACAAGATCCAGTATTGCAAATATGCTTGTATGAATGTGAAGTCAATGTGTCCAAACCTTAGATGCAAGTCAGTGTGGAAATGAGCGAGGACATGTGTTAGTCATACATGTAGCAACATCAGTTGTGTGCACTTCCAAGATTTTGGGTAACGTAGACACCACAAATGACAAAGCAGGCACCGGATAGATGGCAGACGCTTGTTCATGACAACAGTCCAAAAGCTGCCCATCACATGTCCAGGAAATTTGGATACTGCTTCCTAGGCACTTGTTGGTGAACCCACCGTGAGTCAGGCACATGTACAGACTAAGTGGGTACCATGTTATTGACACAGAAAGCCAAAGGTGACCCACAACTGTAATATCACCCCACAGTTGTGGTCATATGACTGAGCCACAACTCTCCTGTGGCAGTGGTGGACCAGCAGACGAGGCAGCACATGGCCACATATTTCCAGTGATCAATTCACAGAGTTGTCTGGTTCATGTGTGTGGTCCAATGTTGATCATGTATATTTTTAGGGGTCTATGTTGTCACAGTTACTTCCAGGTCTCATCATGAGTCAGTGGCGGCTATTCCTGTATCTACTGAGTATCCTTCGGAGATCAATGGAAGTAAAGTCAATGAGGAGATGAGAACCTACATGGGGATGGTCCCACCCTGTCACTGCAGACGTGTTTTGAGACTGTCAACAGGGCAACCTTGGTGTGCTGAGTGATATCATATCTCAGAAGTCATGTTCCGGCAGGTGTCATTACAACATTTGTACACAGGTTGGCCTGTAAAGTTCCCACTGCATCTGGGAACATCATAGCCTCTGTGTTGATTAATCTTGCAGCTATTCAGCACGCACAGGCCATCAACATGTTGTGAGCAATCTGATTCAGCATGTGAAATGTCAGGGTCCTAACATGTGTGGAATTTTCATGCACATTATCAGAGGTTGCTGGTTCTGCTGGAGGCACCATACCCAATCCCTGCATACGGCCCTGGTACACTGTCACACTTTGTCGTTCATGCATACATGAGACCCAGACAAGGAATAGACTATGATTTTGGTATTTGGAGACAAGTTTACAAGTATGGTACAATAAAAAAACAGATTCTGCTATACAATGTATTTGAGTATGCATTGAGGAAGCACCTGACAAAATACCCCCTGAGGAATGTGAGGTTTGTGAAAGCAAGTGTGGTACATATGTAGACACAAGGAACCTTTAGGGTAATGCACAGA
Organism: Pleurodeles waltl; assembly: GCF_031143425.1. Taxonomy (NCBI): domain Eukaryota; kingdom Metazoa; phylum Chordata; class Amphibia; order Caudata; family Salamandridae; genus Pleurodeles; species Pleurodeles waltl. The sequence goes on from NC_090445.1 coordinate 1,300,936,592, forward strand.
CAGGTGCCAGTCAGGCTGACAGGATGCAGGGTCAATTAGGATCCAGCAATTTCACAAGGTACATACTCAGTGGTCTGACTAAGACTGGTCGGAGCACGAACAAGACAGTTTACATGGAAGACTGTGTTTGTCCTGTGTTTTGGAAGGTGACACATAAACCCAAGGGCTGTGTTACACGGCTTATTTTTCTAGCAATCCATAACAGTATAATCGACAAAATGGCAGCTTCTATGCTGTTCCAAGCATCTGCAAGGGTAGTGCATGTTCAAATGGGTGGTCTGCATGGAGGTGCTCACAGGTGTGTGCTGCATCAGTTTCTCACAAGTCCTGTAGGTGAGATTTGAGTTCAAATGACCAACAGTACCTTTCATATGGGAAGCAATCTACAGGTGATAACAGGGCTTAGAAAGTATAAGCCAGTGTATTTATTGACCTGACGTCCATGCAGTCAGATGTACCATGACAATGGCATACCATACGAAAGGGTGAAGAACACTGGATTACTATTGTTAGTCTGTGTGTGTAGAGGAGGGAATATCTGAGTACACATATTACCATTCCAGGGACCTCTTCAGACAGGTGGGGTGAGACCAGGAGCATGGGTGTGTCAGGAGTTAGGACATGGGCTGACGTACATGGAATGTCATGTGCGCAATGCTTGTCATAGATGTGGCACTTGTGCTGTCTATGTTCTGCTCATGTGGAAATCTAGTCACAGATAGTCCTTGCAAAGATAGGTGCTGTACGGCTTACTGCTGTCAAGGGCCTGGTCATACATTCCTGTTACCAATGCAATAGCACATCCACTGCCTCATGTATGAGGCATTTTTTTCCCTTGTAGACTGATGGTGTCTTACTTGTGTGCCATATCCTGCGATGAACCATGTTGCCAACATGTATGTGTGAAATAGGTGTGGTCCTCTGCTATTGCCCTTCAAAGGTGAAATGTACAGGATACATGTAATTTACAGTGTGTATGTATGTGAATGTTGTGTAATACGCATCACAATTGCTTTGGAATGTTCTGCGTCCTGATCGGTATGTCAACAATGCCCCATGAGGCTACACTCTTATTCTGATAGTTAGAAATAAAGGTGAGCAAAAATGATTACTCAGACCATGATATGGTGATTATTATTGGTGTTCATTTACAGATGTTGATACAGTGGTGATGGTGAGTTGTTTCAAAAGAAATTGTTCACAATATGTTGTCGTCTACACAATCCAGCAGCTGTGTTTTGTTATTCCCCCTCATGTTGCAGGCCAGCATCCTCCTCTTCCTCCTCTTCAGGCATTTGTGGCTCTGGTTCTAATAAGGGAATGTTGCTTCGTATACAAATGTTGTGCAGGATGGCACATGTTTAAATGATCTTACAGACCATTTCTGGTTAATATAGAAGGCTGCCACCAGTGATGTTGAGGCACCTGAATCCCGACTTGAGGATGCCAAAGGTCCTCGCGACTATGGTGCGTGTCCTCCTATGGGCCTCATTGTAGGCACGCTCTGCTGCAGTGCTTGGGTTGCCAAATGGTGTCATAATCCATGGCTGGATCCCATTCCCCTGATCAGCTGAAAGAGAAAATTATTGGGATTGGGTTGACGTATCTTGCCCCATTAATATCACCTTGCATGGCAGTAGTTGTCTTGTGTTGTCTGTGGCTCTTTTGTGTTATTGTGTTGATTCCTAGGCTTCTAGGATGTAACATCTGCATTGGGTTGTTTCCTTGGCTGAACGGGTGTTTGCCTGCTGACCGGTTGTCAGCAGTATGTTTTGAGATTACACTGTACACTAATTTCAGATGTGTGACACGTTCACTGCAGACCTATCAAACATGTCTAGCGGTGTCACAACCTCAGTGTGTTCCTGTCCACATGTTGCTGTTGTGGTGTATGTGTTGTGTGTCCCAGAGAGTTGCTGTGCAGTGTGTATATAAGTAGGTTTCTGTACTTACCAACAAGTAGTTCATTTCCATATCGTCCATCCTGGAAGTGTTGATTGATGGTACAGTGAGGGAAGATGAATGAGTCATGGACACTCCCAGTATACTATGCCACAATATTGGTGATCAATCCTTGGTGATCCACAATGGCCTGCACATTGATGGAGTGTGTGTGCTTCATGTTGGGGTATAGGTGTTCAGTTGCAGCAAGTGGCACAAGGCGTACATGTGTGCAGTCAATGGCACCAAGGACATGTGGGAATCCATTTATGAGGTAAAACCCCTGTTTGGTCTCCTGCTGCTTCTGCTGTGTGTTTGGGAAGCAGATGTGGCGGGTGTGAGTCCAATGATGGCATCCAGTACTTTTGGCAAGAAGGCAGAGAATGATGGCTGTGATATCCCGGCAAGCAGGGCTCCAGTGGTTTGGAAGGAGCCAACATGTGAAGTACAGCTAGCAGCTTGGTTTCTGTTAGGATGGTGCGGGGTATCAGCAAGCTGGGTGCCAACTGTGGCTCAATGTTGCGCAGCAGTTGCTGAATGGCTTGCCAGTTCAACCTGTACCTCTGGATGATGTCATGTTCCCCTTAGGCCATGAAGGGTTGCCCTGGTACAGAATATGGTCTCCTGCCTTCTGCATTGCCTTTGGGGTCCCTGCTGGTGTTGTGGTAGCTGCTGTTGGTGTTGCTGTGCTCTGCATCTGCGTGCACGCTGGATGAGAGGCACCTCCATGTCTCCCTTTTGCTGCTCTGCTGTTGCTTCTGTGTGTTCTGATTAAATACAGGTATGTTTGCCCCATTTTAATGCCTGCCCTGACCCAGGCGTTAATTTTTGATGCAAATCGGACTGTGAGTTATTTTCCGACTCCGCCTCCCGGCTGTGTGGGATTTTTGCCTGGAGGCATAAATACGACGCACGGGCGTTTAAGTCATTTTTTGGATGGGAACGCCTACCTTGCATATGATTAACGCAAGACGGTTTCCCACATCCAGAAAATGATGCACAAGGCGGGCTTTTGACGTCCACTGGCTCGGGTGTCAAAGTTTAAATATGGGGCAAGCTTTGCGCTGAATGTGCGTCAAAATTTTTGACGCAAATTCGGTGCAGACGGAGTATAAATATGCCCCTCAGTGTCCCTGTTCCCCTACGTCTCTATCCCCTGAACGGTGTGCCCACTGCCACTGACCCCATGGTCCCTGATTGTCTTGGGGTGAGGTGTGGACTGGGTTCCCCATTACAGGTGTGCACACTGCTGATTGACTTGTCCTGTGGACAGAGGAGTGGGGATGGTGGGTAGGTGCTGTGGTGTTGGATACTGCTGGGGGAGGCTCTGTGGTGGACTGTGAGTGGGCTGGGGTGGCCGACTGACCAGTGGTCCCTGATGAGCCCAGTAGTTTATCAAGATCCTGAAGCCCAGAGTTACTGTCATCACTTGGAGCATCCTCTGTTGGGAGACTGGATAGTCGTGGCACCTCCTCATCACTGAGATTGGCTGTGGTACCTGTGGGGATGTAAGTGATGTGTTATACTTCATGTCTGTGACATATTGTACATTCCTTGATTCTCCTCTATTGTTGCTGTTGCCCTGCCACCTTTGTTTGTATCTGGTGATGTATTATGTGATTGTTAGTTCTTTATGCTGTTCATGCTTTGGTGATGGGTTTCCATGCCGGGATGGGAGAGCTGCCCATGCATTGGTATAGCATGCAGGGCTTGGCATTGGGGTTAGTCAGATGTGTAGGTGTAGTATGTAGGGTTAAATAGAGTGATGGGAGTGAGGGTGAGGGGGTGAGATGACATGCAGGTACAAGGGGTGATAAGTAGTAAATGTTGACTCACCAGTGTCCAGTCCTCCAGTTCCTCCACTGAGTCCTTCAGGATGCGGTATTGGCAAAACTTGCTCCTCCCATGCTGTGAGCTCTGGGGGAGGAGGTGGTGGTACACCGCCAGTCTTCTGGATGGTGAGCTGGTGCCTTGCCGCCACAGAACATACCTTCCCCCTCAGGCCGTTCCACCTCTTCCTCATGTCATCCCTTGTCCTTGGATGCTGTCCAACGGCATTCACTCTGTCGACGATTCTCCACCATAGCTCTATCTTCCTGAAAATTGATATTTGCTGTACCTGTGCTCCAAACAGCTGTGGCTCTACCCAGACTATTTCCTCGACTATTGACCCACATCTCCTCATCTGTATAACCGGGGTGCCTTAGTGGGTACATGGGTGTTGTGTGGTGTGTGTTGTGCAGAGGGTATTAAGTGTTGTGGTGGGGTGTGGGATGTGGGGTGAGTGATGGATGGATGGGTTTTTGTGGTATGTTTGTGTGGTTGTCTCTGTGGTCTTCGTGTTAGTCTCGTGGCACTTATTGGTATTCGTAAAAGGTGGTGTACAATGGTGGTGTGTGTTTTATAGTGCTATGGGTGGGTGGACGTTGTGTGTGTCTCAGTGTCAGGTGTGTGTTTCTGGTATTGGCTGATGTTGTGTTGTTTTGTATTTGGGTGGCCATTCTGAGCACACCGGTGTGTATCGCCAATGGTTTACCGCCGTTGAATGTCCGCCGTGGTGATTCGTAGGTCATAATGTGGTGGGCGTTGTTTTGTTGGCGGAACGGTATGGGTGTTCGTACCGACACTTTACCACTTATTTTTGGGCTGGCGGATTTGTGTAAGTGGCAGTATTCTGTCGGTTTTGTGTGTCATAATATGGCGAACGGCTATTCACCACCTCTGTGGTATGTTGGCAGCCATCACTGTGGCGGTAAGCAGCATTTACTGCCAATGGGGCCTATGTCACACACCTCACATATAAAATGGGAATAATATCATTCTCTCTGCCGTAACTAGATGGTGGGAAAAATGATGCACTGCACTATAGGGAAAGAACGGGTTACATAGATTGTTTTTGGCACATTTGTCACAGAGTATCCCTAACACCAAACTTGAAATCAAATCAGGCAATGAGTCCCCCTTTACTGACTGGCCTTGCCCACCACCACAAAATATGCCCAACAAATTAATTTGCTGGGCAGTAAGGAAAGGTAACTTGGCCTACTCTACTTTAGGGTAAGGTAGAGGGATTAGGCAGATAGGTAGAGCTTTTGCTATAGAATAGAGGGGTGTCACTGATCATCGGTTCATAATATGTCTAAGCTTTGGCTTATTCAGTCTTTGTAATAGACAAAAGTCTAAAGGGAAAAATCTGAACAGGTGTAAACTAAATCTGTTATGGGAAACAAATATATTTTGAAATCACTTCACATGGCCATAGAAATGTGGCCCCTGCCAAGAATGGATTTTTTTTCATTTTTTTGGTAGGCTGGGATGGCAGAACTTAGGAAAGAATACAGGAGTGAAGTACTACGAGGTGACTGAATGGGTGAAGGGAAACACACCTTGTGTGTTCGTGTTTACAATGCATTGAAAACTTTGTAAATGCTACATTAACCGAAGCAGACGCACATTGCACAGCTAACACTGCAATCACAAATTGAACCACACTGCATTTTGGTCATGGGTAGCGAAATGCCCTGAGCAGGTAGGGGGTTGATGAACGTTGATGGGTGGGATACATATTTGCCTCGCTTAACAAATACAGTGAGTCGAGGAATTAGAACAGAAACAAAAATACCCCACTTTGAACCATAGTTTTGATGACCATAAAAAAAGTAAGCAAAGTAGATAAACAGCATGCCTCTCAAAGCAATTCTTCAGTCATTGTTTTATTCTATCTACTATTTTGACCTATGGCCACCATGATTTAAGCTTTATTTTCTCTCACCCAGTTTTTTACTAAAATTTCTAATCCATTATCCACCCATTTAGTTTCCACCCTTTCTTTCTTTCACCCATCCATGTACCCATTACTCACCAATGCATATTTCAACCCTCCCACCTACGCATCCATTACTTTCACTTATTTCACCCATCCTTTCTTTTAACTTTCGGTTCTTTCCCATTTCCATTGATCCATCATTTTTAGCGTACTTTTTGTGAGCTTTTGCTGAGTTGCATATGGAAGAGGACATAACTCAACAACCTGTGTAGCTGGTGAAGCGGGGGGTTTATGATCATAAGTCACAACAATGCCCCTGTAGCTAGTGAGTATAATAGTAATTGTCAATAAGCAAGCAATGTGATTTACCACCACCCGTCCATGCCGGCCCTTGTCCCCCTCCAACAAACTCTCCCTGCAGCAGCACCTGAGACAGTTTTTTAGATGCCACATATGCCTCCCCTTAATTTGTTTAGCAAAAAAAAAACAATTGCAGTACTTTACTACAGTTCGGTTAGGCCTGCAGTATCTTCTATCAAAAATATCACCCTTGATATTTGGTTTGCAATGTTAGATAAGCCAGGTAGTGAACCAACCAAAAGCTATTCATAATGGAGGGGCAGAGCTATAGCCTATGATGATTAGGACTCTAAATCATTGAAGTGCAATGAAGAGGTAGAATAATAATGGTCAATCAAAGACATATAGGCCCTCATTACAACCCTGGCGGTCGGTGGAATAGTGGAGGTAATACCGCCAACAGGCTAGACGTACCTACCTCCACTATTATGACATTGTCGGTTTGGCCAAAGCCAAACCGTCAATGTACCACATCAACCGCCACAGCGGTAATGACCGTGGGGCTGGAGACTACAGCCTCCAGCCCGGCGGACGTCACTAGGCCACCCATGGCATTATGACCCCACCCACCGCCATGGTTTCAGTGGTTTCTGTACCGCCACTGAAACCATGCTAGTAGGCACTATCAGTGCCAGGGAATTCCTTCCCTGACACTGATAGGGGCCTCCCCAAACCCCTCCATACTGTTCTCCCCCACCCTCCCCCTCCTTCTCCCGACTCCCCGCACATTACACACATACACGCACATACATACAAACCCAGACACACATGTATACACACATTCACCCACGCATTCATACATTCATACACATTCACAGCAACACACATGAACATACATCCAGGTACACACACAATCTCACGACACAACATGCACGTACACACACACACACTCATGCACACACCCATTACACATGCATGCACGCATTCACACACACTCACACCCACACATGCACACAACACCCCACACCCCCTCTCCTGTCAAAGAACCTGACTTACCTACATGCAGGGGGTCCTACCGCAGGAGACAGGATGCGGCGCTGCTACCAGCAGCAGCGTTTGCCAGCAAAACACCACCAGGCCGTATCATGGTACATGATACGGTAGGTGGTGTTTTGCTGGTGTAGCAGCGCCACCTTACCCCCGTACGCGCCATGACCGTTGACGGAATTCCGCCAGCCTTCTGGTGGTATTCCGTCTACGGTCATAATGGCATGGACGGCCGGTAGCCACGGCATGTTGGTGGTGGTCGCCGTGGCCGTAGGCGGCATTTTCCACCAATCTCATAATGAGGGCCACAGTGTTTGTTGGCAAATGAAGTGGAACCTCATACTTTCCAGCAGGGCTGCACTGTCATGAGAATTGCTGGTATACTGCATAAATAAATTACACAGAACAACATTGAGGGTGGTTCATGACCTTGGCCACTCTCTTCTTAACTGTTAGAACATGAGCAAGAAAAAAAAAGGCTTCTCAACAAACATACAATGAGACTATAATTTATAATACTAGTTAACTTGGGCCTGCAATCTTCACAGTACACAGTAGAGTACTAAAATAAGTTCTTAGTGTTAGAGTACCACAAGATATATAGGGTAAAGGGAAAGATGACCAACAAAGTAGAAGAAATATACAGACAGGGACAAACTGGAAAAAGTCAGCTACCCAAAAACAAAATTGAAATAAGGGAAAAAAGAATGCCGGGTTAGCAGGAATTAAAGAAAAATGAATAGGGGAGTTGGAAAAGAAAGAGACAGTAAAACAAAATAATAATAAACAAGGCAAAATTAAAATTAGTATAATAGTAGGCAGAGGTAAAAGTTAATGAAATAATAATAATAAGTAATGGGACTTATTGGGATGAGCAGAGGCCTAAGCATTGGCGCCGGTAGTCGGCTCCTCCTCCCCAGGTCTTTGCCGGACCCACCTCTGTGTGGCCTCTATTCTTACCCTAGGGTGCATATAGAAGAAATAAAGCAGATAATAAAATAGATTAGTGGTATAGTTAATCTCTACAAAATTATTTTAACAGGCAAGTGCACTAACATTATAGTCATCTAATTTGAATCACCTATGGTACTAGTAACATGGAGTTGGCTATACTCCTAAAATCCCTATTCCAAATTCCCTGAACAAAAACTACATTTGGAACTAATGCATTTCAATTAATGATCTTTGATTCTATTCTCAACTCCATTGGTGGACTAACTGAGTTTTCCTTTCTTGAAATGCTAAGATGCATACTTGTACTACACTGTGTGAAATTGCTTGGGACTGTACAAACTACAGAAAGAAAGTCACAAGAATGCTAACTCACTGATCTCACTAATTCACTATGGTGACAGGAGGACAGAGAAATCTGCATTGCAATGGCTTCTTAAACAGTCAGCCAAAGCAAGCGCCGACAAGTACAATGAGGTGGCGCCCAACACCTTCCTAGCTCAAACTGGATCACATAATGATATTCTTAACATAAACTAAATGTAACTTACCTCTGAGTGTGAGCAGAATGCTATTCTGAAAAACACATACAGAACAAATAATATAGTTAATGCTCACCGAGACCCAGAATCTTGATACCTAGCAGATACTGCTCCAGGTCCGGGATATCCACCCAGTGATGTGTCAGCTGCTAGGTGATGCGCTGGACATAGCTGGTGCGCCACACACACCTTCTCACTCTCATGCAAAGAAAGTCAGTGCTCCCGCAGGGCCTACCCACTGCCAGGCCCGCCTCCTGCTGCCAGCATGGAAGGGAGGTTGCGCTGCATTTTAAAAAACCCTGCTGCCCCCTCCACCTCACAAAAGATGGGCAGGGGCTGCACCCCTTGGCAATGCCACTGCCCACAAGGTAGGAGGCTGCTGCTGGCAGTTCAGAGGTGTCTGACACTGATGCTCCCCTGTTCTCCACCCTGCTCTGCCATGGCACCTGGTGAGGAGAAGAAAAGAAACAGGATAAGGAAGGAAGATAGAAATAAGGAAGTAAACAGAAAAATAAAAAAAATTACAAAAGTTGTGAAAAACATGAAAACATGTAAAAAAAGCAGACACAAAAGTACACACTTAAATCAATCAATAAAAATAGCAGGTAGATTAATTAGGGGGGCGGAGGAGGGAAAAGATAAGAAAGGGGTTCAAATTTTTTTTAAAACAGGCCCAGCACCCTGAACAGCGTATGAAAACAAGATGGACATAGCATGCAAACTGTGTGGTGCTGTTCACATGCAATTTTGAACAGGAGGACTTAATCTGTGTTGCATTTCACATAAACTTAATGTCAACCGGTGCAACAGAGAAACTCTGCTCACAAGTGGAAGTCTACACAGCACAGCAGAGTTTTTATAATGGTCCACGGAGTTCCATGTAGCATGACTTAGTGAACTCTGCCCTGTCCTAATTAAAATCTGCTATCACCATATCTTTAAGCTCAGTAGTGTGCCCTAAAAGTGAGGCAGTCACTGCAATGCATTTCAATGGGACAAAAATGTCAGAGCATTATCATCAACAACACCAAAATACAATATGACCTAGCATGGTGCTTGTATCCTTCCACCTATGTAGACCCATGAAAAACACACAATCAAATAAACAAATTTGTGTATTTCACCCCATGTTTTAGGGGTCTGAATTAAAATAGCAATATTGTAAAAGGGAGAGGTCACTCCCAGGTAGTTATTAGTTACAGTGGAGTAAAGACGTTGGCTTCACCTCTGGACCCTCTGACTCCATCCTGACCGATAACTATCTGAGAGTGCCTTGCCCCTTTGATAATATTGTCTAATTACCAATAGACAATCATGGCTCACTCAACGTTTTCAGCTACTGAGTCAATTGGAGGTTTTTACACTGAACTTAACTGATCCGTAAATATAAATGTCCATAGGTCATTATTGCAAGGCTGGTGACCTGTTAGGATCAGTCAACCAAAATTTGTTTCATATGCCTTTACTCTCTCCAAATTAGATGGGAGATACTAAATGCAGTACAGTGTTGTCTGGCTATAATCTAATTCTGGATAGTTTAGGTTATCTAATTGATCTTGAAATTTCTTGAGCATTCCTTATCAATGTAGGAAAAGGGCTCAAAAAAGGGCAAACGGGTGGGGAACTTTGGGAATGCCATTCTGGTTCCTATAGATGTTTCAATCTGTACAGTAACCCTGTCCATTTATTGTCAGCTGTACCAAACCATCATCATAAATTTCCACAACCAATTTGATGATTTGGGAAGGAAAACCACAATTCTCTAAAGTTGTCCAAAATGTTCTTAACTCACAAGTTAAAAGCCTTTTCTACATCAAGAAACATAGCAACCACAGAGGTTCTAGAATGTGTGACCCTTTTTATATTGCATTGATTTGCTAATACATAAGAACAGGGTGGATCTTGCGTGTAATGAAGAAAACCTGGTTGATTTTACCAAAATCCCTGTGAGCTCACATTTTCTGGTCACAATTATCTTCATGAACAATTTACTATAATCTCCATTCAAAAGAAGAACTGGGTGAAATAGCTAAAATACCAGTTTTAATTAGGGACTGTGCCTTCCCTCTTACTAGTGTTAGCTAATGGTGGAGCCAGTACTTTGGCTAATTTGTTATATTATTAATTGCTAAGTCTGTCTTCTTCTAGAGCTTTGGCAGGCAAAGAGGGCAGAATAACAATAATTATTTGATGCACTCATGTGTCAGACATTATATTAGTTTAGTTTTCCTTTGTGAAAATGAGAATGCGTATTCTTGATAGCACCATATTTTGATTATATTTATCTAGATGCAAAAGTTCCCTATTATGATCTTGATTAAAGTTCTTAAATTCATTATTAGAGCTCCATCGTCTCCAGCATGTAGGCTACCTGGTTCTCTGATGTGAGAAATATTTATTTTCAGTTGCTGTGGCCTTGCTTTGCATTACAAGCAATATCACTATCTTTTTAATTTTCTTCAATCAAATTTTGCCAGTATGTCACAGAAAGTAAGAGCTAGATTTAGTAAGCCCTTGCCTTTCCTTTGCATCATGCAAGGTCACACAGGACAATGTCAGGGTTTAAATGTGATTTATTAATCCACACAAAGCCACCTTGCATGTACTTTTTTTAGGGGCAGGAGTGGGAGGTGTTGGGTATTTTTTTAATTTACAGCTTAGGGTGGGGGACGGGGTAGTTTATTTTTAAATCGGTAGGGGAAGGTTTAACGAAGGGCGGAAGGAGGGAGGAGAGAAGACGAGGAAGGTTTGAGAGAGGATGTGGTTAGGTAAGTGGGTTTGGGGCAGGGTTGGTGGGTATTTTTTAGTGTTGTTGTGGATTTAGGGCTTAAGGTGGATTGGAGTGTCAAGGTATTTCAGTTTTTAGGGGCAGGGGTGGGTGGGTTGTGGTAGTTTTTTAAGGGCTCAGGGCAAGTGGGGGTTCCGGGTAATTTCGTTTTTAGGGGTATGGGTGGGGTTCGGGATAGGCTTTTTTTAGGGCTTAGGGCGGTTGGGTGATGGGGTAATTTACTTATTGGGGAAATGTTTTAGGGCTCAGGGTGGGTGGGATTTGTAGGGGTAGCTTAGTTTTTATGGGCACGGTTGGGGGGTTGGGTTAGTTGTTTTTTGGGCTCAGGGAGGTAGGGGGGTTGGGGTAGTTTTGGTATCAGGAGTTGGGGTAGTTTTGGGCCTCATGGTGGGTTTTTGGACAGAACCACACACAGGCCCTCATTCGGACCTTGGCGGGCGGCGGAGGCCGCCCGCCAAAGTCCCGCCGTCAGGTTACCGTTCCGCGGTCGAAAGACCGCGGCGGTAATTCTGACTTTCCCGCTGGGCTGGCGGGCGGCCGCCTTCAGGCCACCCGCCAGCCCAGCGAGAAAGGGGCTTCCACGATGAAGCCGGCTCGAAATGGAGCCGGCGGAGTGGAAGCTGTGCGACGGGTGCAGTTGCACCCGTCGCGTATTTCACTGTCTGCGCAGCAGACAGTTAAATACATTTAGGGGCCCTCTTACGGGGGCCCCTGCAGTGCCCATGCCAGTGGCATGGGCACTGCAGGGGCCCCCAGGGGCCCCGCGACCCCCCCTACCGCCATCCGGTTCCCGGCGGGAGAACCGCCGGGAACTGGATGGCGGTAGGGGGGGTCGGAATCCCCTCGGCGGCGCAGCTAGCTGCGCCGCCTTGGAGGATTCCAATGGGCGGCGGCACACTGGCGGGAGCCCGCCAGTGTTGCCGGTCCGACCGCGGCTTTACCGCCGCGGTCGGAATGCCCATTGGAGCACCGCCGGCCTGTCGGCGGTGCTCCCGCGGTCCTCCAACCCGGCGGTCATGGACCGCCAGGGTTGGAATGACCACCACAGTGTTTTGCTGGCCCTTTCCTACAATGCCTTTACTAGGCATGCTTTTACAAAAAAATCATTGTAAAGGAATGAGTCGTAAAGGCATGCATGGAAATGGCACGGTCATGGTTCCGACCACATTGTTAAGGCATGTGTTGTTCTGGCATGTGTGGTTCTATCATACAACCGCTTGGACCATTGCAAAAGGGTGTCTGCATTGGTGCTAGGCAGCACTCTGTGCACCAGTGCAGGGAGAGAGCAGAAATGTGTCATATATTAGTAGAAGTGGCACATTCTTGTCTTCTACTTGTCAGTTGACTTTCGGCATTGCATTACATTTGGAAAAGTCTGGTCCAATATGTCTAAATGTTTCCTGATCAGAGAATCTAGGTTTTATTAAAGATATAGATATTGAGTTTAGCATTATGCTTAACAGTGTAATAGGCCAATCCCCACAGCGTTTAAAAGAATTTCAACAATGTCTTGGGAACAATAGATCTTAGAATCCCATGACTGGCTGACATAACACAGAGCCTACCAATATTTCACCTAGCGTGATGCCTCGAATACCAGATTCTCTACCCTCTTGTCTATCTTTTCTGCCTCTTTCTTCATTCAGAATAAACCTTATATCCTTTATAATTTCTGTAGAACTAAAAACTTCATGGAAACGTTGAAACCAAACCCTGAACTGCCTAAAATCTTAACTCATGAAATAAATCACCACTCTTGTCTTGAATTCCTGCAAACAATGGTCAACACAATACATATGTTTATCCTCCCTATGCAGATAAAATATAACTTAAAAAATATATTCAATTACACACTTAGGGCCTTATTATGAGTCTGAGGTCCAAGGACCACTAGACTCAGTGGTGGTTAGATCGTCGTACTCTACGACCCTGGCAGTCGGACCACCAGGACATCTTTGTCACCACTAGGAACATGGTTCCCAACAGGCTAACAGCAGTCAAACTTGTGGTCAGCCACAGTGGCACTGAACTTAGCGCTGCTGTGTTGATCACGACTCCTGTTTCTACCAGCCTTTTCATGGTTGAGACACTGCCATGGAGAGCTGGTGGGAATGCAGTACTGGGGGCCACAGGGGGGTCCCTGCCTTGCCCAGCACCCTTGGAATGCGCATTGTCTGCTTTGCAGGCAGTGCCTATTCTGAGGGTGCTGGTGCGCTACGCTATTGGCCTCGGCTTCGTTAAGGGAGCTGAGACAAGCACCTGTTCCCGCCGTACTGACTGGCGTAAACGTAGTAATATTATGCTTTCTGACGGTCGGCCTGGTGGGAACATTGTGATACTGCTGGGGTGAGGCAGCCGGGTTGACAGCCGCCTCATGCCTGCAGGTTTGGTGGTCAGCTTGCCCAGCTGCCAAACTCGTAATGAGCCCCTTAGTCCTTCTACAGCACCCAAATAAAACTCTATCTGGACCCGCCTGCAATATACTCAACATAATAGGGTCACCAATTTCTAACTCACTCACTTGTTTCAATGAAAGCTATTCATCACCTTGCCATACTCGAAAGAACCTGAATATCACAATGTGTCTCTTATAGAACAATACCTTGCTATGTAAGTCCTCTGTAGCTGCATGCTTTTCATCATTCTGCACACCTATGCCCCTCTTCCATCAGATTTACCACCCAGCAAATAATGTCCTACTGCCAGTGCAGATCTGTAACAAGTTATTGTCCTATTTCTCAAACACTTTGAAAAGTTATTAAAAAATCACCATAACCTCAGAAGTCTACATAGGATCCACAAACCTTTCCAAGCACAATCAGAACAAAACATTCTGCACTCTCCTATTTCATTACCTTCTTCCTAACATGCAAACCTCCTTAATTAACATTTTAGTCTTAAATGCAAGCCCTTCAAACTGCCCAGATCCATTCCTTTTTCCTAAATAAGAAATTGTAGAACTCTCTTCTATACTAATTAATGTTCTCTTTGAACTCCTCATAAAATTCCTATGAGACCCAGTAAACAAAAGGATTCTCTATCGCCAACTCCATAACTTCTATACATAAAGGTTGAGCAACCTAGAACATTGTCACAAACACTAACACCTCTTCTGACATTTTGTCACTGTTAACAAATCTCGAAGGGCCATTATAGAAGTGGCAATGCATAACCCCTTTCTGTCTTTTGAAATGTCATTAATCCATGTGTCCCTGGATCTAGTCTCTAATAGTAGTAAAGTTCCAGCTGGACCACTAATTTGGACACAAAGATATCTACTTTCAGGGGACTCCAATATCTGAATTTTCCTAAAGTAATATGGTGTTACCATCCAATCACTGTTGCCCCTCCAATATGACATCCCAACATGCCGCCATGTTCTACTGACCTAGAAGTTATTCTACCCTGAGACCTACCTTGTGCTATTAGCAATAATGCTAATTCTGTCAAATTCGTTGAACTCTTTCCCTTGACCTAGATGTATCTCCTTTCATTTCTTGCTGTAAATGAGCACCACAGCTGATGAAACTTGCAACTGCCTCCATAACAAAATCCAAGTTTGTGTGAAAAATTTCCCTTCCATTTTAAGGTTCTCAATTCTCCAACCACCATACCAACTTATTTTTCACCATTTCTGTCAACCTTACCTTGTGTCAATAAACAAGGTAAGGTTGAGGTCCACACACCTACTGCCAAATCGCTCAGCTACATACACAGCAAATCCCTGTAATACGTTTGTGCTGGGAACACTGCACGGATTGAAGATGATAGAAGACTGAAACCCCTTGCCAAAGATCATAAGGGTCTTCGTTAAGAGTCTTCCTTAGGAGTGTATGAATCTTTCATTTTGTCTAACTCACTTTCCTGAGTAACAATTTCAACATAAAATATGCCTAGTCTACCTGCAAACCGAAACACTCTATCTCCCTTGTTGGAATCAAAATAAGCTTTTGTTGATTGACAACAAAATCTAATTTCTTTTTTTTTTAATTCTTTTTATTGAGTTTTTATGAGGATCCACCACGATAACAAAAAAGAAAAAAAAATACATTCCAATTCCAAACTTTGTCTTAAATAATTTCCCAGAGAAAAAGCTCTAAACAGAAACACTAAGATTAGGTAGCTATGCAAATTCATTCAATAGGTGACTCAAGAACAGATTTATCCATTATTGTCTAAAAAGAATTCGCCCCAAATCGAGGATTTTATTTTACCCCTTCCTATTCTACTAGCATATCTCATTTCCTGATTTCTGACTTGCACCATTTTCCTCCCCCATTCTTGAGGGGTGGGAGATAACTCAGAACGCCAGTTTCTTAACAAGAGATATCTGGCAACCACAGTGGCGATAAAAACGAGTTTCTCCTACCTGGAAGGGAGCCTTGCCTCGGGTCGAAGCTAGGCTCAACAACCGGATACTGGGAGTTATAATAACCTGAGCCATAGTTGCTAGCATCTTGAATATTCCCTCCCAGTACTCCTGTATATTTCGAAATGTCCCAAGGTATCCAAGGTATCCAACCCGCCACCCCTACTGCCTTACAGCTAAAACAGAGATCAGGACAGCTGGGCACCACACGGGATAAGGCTTGTGGGGTTCGATATAAGAGCCATTTACTGAAAAATATCATTTGATGCCAATTCGCGCCTCTGAGAACTGAGAAATGTAGATGATTAGTTCTCTCCCAGCACTCACTTGAAAGACTAAAGTCCTCCTGACGAGCCCATTTTCTTTGTGCCTTTGCCTCAAAATCAACCTTATCCCTGTCCATCAATAAACTTCTCCACGACCCAGCACTCCTTATTCCGGGAGGATCCACCAATTCTGAGACTAACGCCTGGGCATTAATGATTAAATTGATATCCAGATCCCTTAGACTGTATAGCATAGTATTATAGGATCCCACCAAAAGAAAGTCATTTTTGACAACCGTCTGGATGTTTAAGGGAGTTTCCCAGTTGTCATTGATGGGAAAATCGACAATATTACTAAATCATGCATGCCCCCACCTCCTTACTAAGGGGGTCATTCCGACCCTGGCGGGCGACCGCCCAAACACCACCCCGCGGTCAAATGACCGCGGGGACCATTCTAACTTTCCCGCTGGGCCGGCGGGCGATTTTCAAAAGATCGCCCGCCGGCCCAGCGGGAAAGCCCCAGCAAAGATTAAGCCGGCTCCGAATGGAGCCTGCGGATTTGCTGGGGTGCGACGGGTGCAGTTGCACCCGTCGCGATTTTCAGTGTCTGCCAAGCAGACACTGAAAATCTCAATGGGGCCCTGTTAGGGGGCCCCACGACACCCGTTCCCGCCAGCCTCTTCCTGGCGCTGTAAACCGCCAGGAACAGGCTGGCGGGAAGGGGGTCGGAATCCCCATGGAGGATTCCCCCAGCCTGTTGGCGGTGCTACCTCCGGCCTCCACCCTGGCGGTCCATGACCGCCAGGGTCATAACGAGGCCGTAAGTCTGCATTGAGCTGAGCACCAGAGCATAATATGAACTGTGCAAGGGGGATATTGAAATGCAGATATGGGATTGAATACTTTCTAAAAAAATCTGACTTTCTCTTAAAGAGCCATTTAAGAATCTTATAGCAAACTTTTTTGGGAGATTTCAGCAAAAGTGCTGGATTCCGAATATCGTGCTCCCGACATATTAACTCACAAAAGTCATTAGAGAATGTAGAACCTACAGATTGTTCTGCTTTAAAACTAATGAGATAATGCGCAAAAAAGGCAAAGTAATAATCTTTAAAATTGGGCAAAGCTAACCCCCCCTTTTCTTTATCCACATATAGGCCCTCATTACAACCCGGGCGGTCGTGGTAAAGCGGCGGTAATACCGCCAACAGGCCGGCAGAAGGAAAAATGGAATCACGACCATGGCGGAAACCGCCAACATAGACAGCCACTTTAACACTCAGACCGCCAGGGCGGTAAAAAACAAACAGCGCGGCGGTAACCGCCAACAGACAGGCGGAAGACAATGTACCGCCCACCCTATCAAAACCCATCAATCCACCACCTTTTCCGGGGCGGAACCAACACGAACAAAAACACAGCGGAAACAGGACTTGAAAGAGAAAACACTCACCTCTCCACACCCTACGAGGAACCAGGACGCCATGGAGCCAGAACTCCAGATACTCCTTGTGATGGTATTCCTGCTCCTCTATCAGGAGCACCAAAGATGGCGGCGACGACCACGGTGAGTACTGCACCTACAACACAGGGGAGGAGGAAGGGGGGAGGGAAAAGAGGGTGACACACACACGCAACATGCAACATGCAACACCCCCACCCTCACCCACAACACCATACTCACAAATACATGCAGCAACATTACATATACCCCCCTTCAATAACGCAAGGACAAAAGGAATTGATGTGAACAAATGTAATCAATAAAAAATCAGATAGTGAAATTTCAAAATTCGGTAACTACACATATGTACACCAACTACACAAGTCCGGATATTACTCAAACATCATCCGTGGATCAGAGTCCCAAAAGGCATGGGCGACTTCAAAAGGAGAGAACACTGCAGGGGCATCAGATCGAACTGAAAGAGGCACCTCAGGGGGAGGTGGGCACCTCAGCCTGATGAGTGCACAATGCCACTGCTGCACGAGGGGGCTCCATGCCCATTGATGTATCCTGGGGAGTGCAAAGTCTCTCCAGTGGGTGGTTTGCCCACTGCTTTATCCTGGGGAGTGCAAATCCACAGTCTCTCAAGTCCCTCCAGTGGGTGGTTTGCCCACTGCTTTATCCTAGGGAGTGCAAAGCCACAGTCTCTCAAGTCTCTCCAGTGGGTGGGTTGCCCACTGCTTTATCCTGGGGAGTGCAAAGCCACAGTCTCTTAAGTGTATAACAGTCTCCACTGGTGCTGAAGGGGGCATTGTGCCCAGAGTGCTTCATCCTGCCAAGGACAGAGATAGTGGATGCCTTTCTCCACTGGTTCTGGAGGGGGCTTTGTGCCCAGAATGTTTCATCCTGCCAAGGACAGAGGTAGTGGATGCCTTTCTCCACTGAAAGTCGTGCATCATGGAAGCTGGCCAGGCTCCTGGAACTGACCACCAGCCTCGGACGAATGACCACTGGGGATGGCAGCCATGTCTGCGGTGGTGCCACAGGCTCAGGATGTCGGGGGGCCTCTGGCGGGGCCTCTGGCGGGGTCAGTAGCGGCGGTGCTTGCGTCGGCCTCTGTGGCATCGGTGCTGGCGGGGGGCTCTGTGACGGCGGTGCTGGCAGTGGGCTCTGTGGCGGCGGTGCTTGCAGCGGCTTCTGTGGCATAGTGGTTGGCAGCGGGCTCTGTGGCGGCAGTGCTTGCGGCAGCCTCTGTGGCATCGTGGCTGGCAGTGGGCTCTGTGATGGCGGTGCTTGTGGTGGCCTCTGTGGCATCATGGCTGGTGGCGGGCTCTGTGGCGGCGGTGCTTGCGGCGGGCTCTGTGGCATTGTGGCTGGCGGCGGCCTCTGTGCCGGCGGTGCTGGTGGTGGCCTCAGTGACTGCGGTGCTGGTGGTGGGCTCAGTGACTGCGGTGCTGGTGGCGGGCTCAGTGACTGCGTTGCTGGTGGCGGGCTCAATGACAGCGGTGTTGGTGGCGGTGCTGGTGGCGGTGCAGGTGGCTGGCAGGTGGCGGTCTTCTCCTCCATACAGGTTAGTGTTGGCGTGGACTGAAGGTGTGACACTAGTGCAATTGTCGGTGCCACCATGCCCTCTCCTGACCTGCCCTTTATTTTCTGGCCCTTCTCCACCTTGGATGGTGGCACTGCTGTCTTACCACCATCCCCTTTCGTTTTCCCTGAGCCCTTGGTGGCAGGTGTTTTATGCTTCTCCCTCAGGGATGTGGGAATCTTTTTTACTTTAGCAGGGGGCGGAATGTCCTTGGCCTCGCTCTGTGGCACACTGGCAGCCCTGTTGGTTGGTGCACTCCAATATCCTGCAGTTGCTGCCACCACTGTGCCTGGTGATGTGGTGGCTGAGGTGCTGGGTTGGGACCTGGAAAGCCTGACCCTAGGGGAAGGACGGGGGCGAGGTGTAGGGAAGAGGTCAGTATTAGCCAGGAAACGTTTTTTAGGCACGCTGGGACGGGTAGATGGAGTGGGTATGGGAGTGGAGGAAGAGGTAGTGGCTGTAGGAGGTGTAAGTTTGTTGAATTTGGGTGAAGGTGCATGGGCTGGAGGCTGTTGTGAGGTGGATGGCTGTTGAGTGGGTGTGTGCCTGCGTTTGTGTACTTTGGGAGGAGGGCTCACAGACACACTGGTAGAGGACAGAGGGGATATGTGAATGGTAGTGGGGTGGTGAGTGCACGTGAGCGGTGTGTGGTGATGGGCGTGCTGGTAATGGAGGTAGTGGCTGAAGATGTAGTGCATGCAGGTGTGAGTGGAGACGAGACAGGGAGGGAGGAGGAGGTTGTGGAGGAGGGGGACACAGTGGAGGCAGTGGAAGTTGGTATGTCTGCATGGGTATGATGCTTGTGTGAGTGCCTGTGGGATGTGTGGTGCTTATGTTTGCCAGAGCCACCCTTGTGTGTTGAGGTGTGTGCATGCTGGTCTGATGGTGTGCTTGGGATAGGCTGAGGTACAGGGCATTGGGTCTGGGTGGAGGAGGTTGGAGGGGGGAGGCTGGACACAGGGACAATGGCTGCCATCAGTGCTAAGGCCAGAGCCTGAAATGCTCTCTGTTGGACTGCCAGGCCAGAATGAATGCCCTCCAGGTATGCATTTTTTTGTTGCAAATGCCTCTCGACACCCTGGATGGCATTCAGAATGGTTGATTGCCCAACAGTGAGGGATCTCAGGAGGTCAATAGCCTCCTCACTGAGGGCAGCATGGCTGAGCAGGCACGGGACACACGCTGAGGGGCTGTTGGGAGGGCAGTGCTGGTAGGGGGGGGTGGCGGCTGTACCTGTTGATGTGGGGGGCACAGAGGGGCCCGCACCGCAAGGGAGCTCCCATCAGAGGAGGAGTCTCTGCTCCTGTCCCCGCCGTGGAGCTCCCCTCGCCCTCCGTCCCACTGGTGGCTTCAGACTCTGTTGTCTCGCCCTCCAGGGCCAAGTGGGATGCAGCTCCCTCCTGCTCTAGTGCCACTGCTCCTCCGCCTGATGATGCTATTTCACACACGAACAGGGAGATCACAAAAAGGGGGGGGGGGACAGAAAAAAGACATGTTTAGTGCATGCAATACCACTACCGTTGGCGGACACTACAGACACAGCAGCCCTCTGCACTGCGCCATGCACTTATAGTTACTAGATTAATCACATGCCCATGGGGTACAAGGCCTATGCCCAATTGCTGCACACATGGAAATCACAGGAGCCTGACTAGGTGTAAATGGCTCTTACCACTGGTGGGGTTGGGGTGCCACATAGCCTGCCTCACAAAGCGACTTTGCCTACAAAGCTCGCCCTGGCCTAGGGGAACCCACTGCCCACCTCCCCCACCCAGACACCTCGTAATGCACGCAGAGTCAGATGGATGTGACGGTACTCACCCCCTTGTGGCTGCTGTGATGCCCTCAAGCACCTATCCAACTCCGGATACGCCACTGCCAGGATCCGAAACATCAGGGGGGTCATGGTGCGATGGGCACCCCTCTCACGATGGGAGGCCATCCCCAGCTGGGCCACCGCCGTCTTCTTGCTCCAGCGGCGAATGTTCTCCCATCTTTTCCGGCAGTGAGTGCTCCGTCTGCGGTGGACCCCCAGTGTCCGAACGTCCTTGGCGATGGCACGCCAAATATCCTTCTTCTGTTGGGCGCTGACCTAGAGGAATAGTACAGGGGAAAAGGTAAAACTTTAAGCATCCGGACCGTCACAGTCATTGGCCCATGTTCCCACCCTTGCCTTGACGGACATACACTCACCGTCCGCTCATGCAGGGCTCAGCCCACCCCCATGGATCTTCCATCCACAACACGCCAAACAGGCATTGCCCATGCAGCATGCTCACATTGTACTCACCTGTTTGGAGGACCGTAGAGTAGCGTGTACTGGGGGAGGACCCCATCCACTAACTTCTCCAACTCCTCCGAAGTGAAGGCAGGGGCCCTTTCCCCAGAACCATGAGCCATAGCCGCTTCCAGACTGAGGTCACAGCAGCACTTGCAGTGTAGGTCCTCTCCTGTCGAAGGTCAGGCATCAAGTGAGTGAACAGACAGAAAATGGCGGTCACGTCCACGGCGGTGCGTACCGTCACGGCCGGCGTACATCATCATTGGCTCCTCAGACCCATAGGGTCCAATGTTAACCAATGCAGGATTGCACTGCGGTCTTCGATCGCCTACCGCGACGGTGTAGAATGCCAGCGCAGTTACCTCATATCCCCTTGTCCCACCTTACAGGTCAGGCAGCCGCCATTTCAGGGGGCCACATGGCATTAATAATAACTGCATCACACCTATCTAGGCCTTGCATACACACAGTAACAGGCACATTGGGTATTGACAAATGTGCACTAATGACTTTTTGTAATACCTCAGTTTTGGCTGACTCTCTGCTCGCTGTTCTCGTCCATAGGGCACGTCCACTGGGGCAGGTGATGGGATAGTGGCATCCTCAGGTCTACAGACCGCTGGTGGACCTGTCAACAATGGAAGAGAGACACGTAATAGTCACCTACAGACTTGATCGTGCAACAATCCTGGAACTGTGTGCCCAGTTGGAGACAGACCTGATGTTAGCAATTTGCCATCCCACAGGGATCCCCCCTCTAGTGCAGGTCCTGTCAGTACTCCATTTCCTGAAAAGGAGGTCTTTTCAAACTACAGTGGCCATTGCATCAGGGATGTCCCAGCCTATGTTTTCCAACGTGTTGTCTGAAACACATGCACAGCTACATCCTGTTCCCTCAGGTGGAGGGTTTGCCTACTGTGAAAGGTGAATTCTATGCCCTGGGACATATCCCCAACATCATGGGTGCCATTGATGGGACATATTTGGCCTTGGTACCCCCCGCAGGAGTGAACAGGTGTACAGAAACCGGAAGAGCTACCATTCTATGAATGTGCAGATGGTGTGTTTGGCCGACCAGTACATCTCCCATGTAAATGCCAAGTTTCCTGGATCAGTGCATGACGCTAACATTCTGAGGAATAGTACCATCCCTTATGTGATGGGGCAACTCCAGAGGCACCGTGTGTGGCTAGTAGGTGAGGACAAGGACCCTGTACCCTGTGAATAGTTGTCTGGGTCTGGGGTTGTCCCTAAGGATTAGTGTGTGTCTAAAAGTTGTCCCTCAACATTTTCAGGTGACTCTGGCTACCCCAACCTGTCATGGCTACTGACCCCAGTGAGAAATCCCAGGACAAGGGCAGAGGAACGCTACAATGAGGCACATGGGCGAACTAGGAGAGTGATTGAAAGGACCCTCGGCCTCCTGAAGGCCAAGTTCTGGTGCCTCTATATGACAGGTGGTTCTCTCTACTCCTCACCAAAGAAGGTGTGCCAGATCATCGTGGCCTGCTGTATGCTGCACAATCTGGCTTTGCGACGACAGGTACCTTTTCTGCAGGAGGATGGTCCAGAAGGTGTTCTTGTGGCAGCTGTGGAGCCTGTGGACAGTGAAGAAGAGGAGGCAGAAGAAGAGGATATCGTCAACAGAAACAACGTTATCCAGCAATACTTCCAGTGAGACACAGGTAAGAAGATGTCACTGCCTCACACATCTCATACTATTGTTTAGCTAGCATAAGTCTGTCACTTTCACCCAGTGTATGGACCCTGACTTGTCACTTTGCCTTTCCATTTCACAGATGTGGGTCCCACTGTATGACCTCTGCTATATTACCTCATGGACTATAACTGTGTTACATCGGTATGTTGACAATACAATTGACATTGCTATATTCCATAGTTATTGCAAATACACATTTGTGAAAGCACAGACTGACTCCAGATTGTTTTGTGATTCAAGGGTGTTTATTTCAGTGCTCATTAGTGGAGGGGGTTGTAAAATGGGCAGGGGTGATGGTGGAGGAATGTCCGTGGCAGAGTCCAGTCTATTTGTTTCACAGGTGCATTGTCCAAAGAAGCCTAGGAAGTGGAGCTAGGGCAGTTGATGGATGGACAGGGTGACAAAGTGGGACAGAAGGATGACATTTGGGGGGTCTCATTTCCTGGCAGGGGTCTTGGCATTGTTCTCTGTCTTTGTCCTGGATCTCAGGGACCGTTTGCCGGATGGTTCTCCATCTGCAGGGGGTGGGGTGCTGGTGTCGTGGTCCTGTGGCGGTGCCTCCTGTCCACAAGTGCCGGCGGAGGTGGTGGGCTGTTCATCATCCAGGCTAGTGTCAGGGGCCCCTTGTTGTGCCACAGTGTCCCTCCTGGTGTTCACAAGGTCCTTCAGCACCCCTACAATGGTGACCAGGGTGGTGTTGATGGACTTGAGTTCCTCCCTGATCCCCAGAAAGTGTTTGTCCTGCAGCCGCTGGGTCTCCTGAAAGTTTGCCAGTACCGTTGCCTTTGTCTCCTGGGAATGATGGTGCTCTCCCATGATGTTGGGGAGGGCCTCATGGAGAGTGGGTTTCCTGGGCCTGTCCTCCCCCTGTCGCACAGCAGTCCTCCCAGTTCCCCTGTTTCCCTTTTCCTCTGTCCCCTGAATCGTGTGCCCACTGCCTCCAGGTCCCTGATTTTCTTGGGGTGGTGGGTTTGCCTGGGTTCCCTGTAGTGGTGGACACACTGCTGTTTGACATGTCCTGGGGACACAGGGATGGGCCCGCTGAGTGGGTGCTATGCTGGTGTTTCCTAAGGGGGAGGCTCCGTGGTGGCATGTGCCAGTGTCAGGGGAACAGACTGTCCCGAGGTCCCAGATGGGCCAGGCTGGTCATCTTGATCCAGTTGGATAGAGCTGCTGTCATCACTGTGGGCCTCTTCTGTGGGGGGAGTGGACATGTCTGGAACCTCCTGTCCGGTGACGTTGGGTAGGGGTCCTGCAGGGGTTTAAAGGTATGATTATTGCATCTGTGTGTGCCATCGTGTGCAATGGGTGGGTGACCCTGTCCTCCAGTGCTTGCATTCTTGTCTAGGACCTTGTGTGATAATTGGTTTGGGGTCTGTGTGGGTATCTGTAGTGGACATGCTTTGGTGATGGGTGTCCATGCTTTGGTGTTGCAGGCAGGGCTTGGTGTTGGGATGGGTGGGTTGTGATAGTGGGACATTTGTGAGGTGTTGGAGTGATGGGGATGAGGGTGAGGGTGGGGTATGTTATAGCATGCAGGTAGGGTGGGGGATGTAATAGTTAAGAGTTGACTTACCAGGGCCAATTCCTCCTGCTACTCCTGTGAGGTCCTCAGGATGCAGTATAGCCAAGACTTGCTCCTCCCATGTTGTTAGTTGTTGGGGAGGAGGTGGGGGTCCGCCGCCAGTCCTCTGTACTGCAATCTGGTGTCTTGAGACCACGGAACACACCTTCCCCGTAGGTTGTTCCGCTCTTCCTGATGTCATCCTGTGTTCTTAGAAGCTGTCACACTGCGTTGACCCTGTCTACGATTCTGTGCCAGAGCTCCATCTTCCTAGCAATTGAGGTGTGCTGCACCTGTGATCCGAATAGCTGTGGCTCTACCCAGACGATTTCCTCCACCATGACCCTGAGCTCCTCCTCAGAGAACCGGGGCTGTCGTTGAGGTGCTATGATGTGGTGTGGGTGATGTGTGAGGTGGTGTTGGTTGTGATGTGTGAGGGGATGTGTTTGTGTGTGTTGTCTGAGGTGCGTGAGTGTTGTGTATGTGATGGTGTTGTGTGCCTGTGGATGCTCGTGTTGTTTCTGGTGGTGTCTCTCTCTGGGCTTAAGGTCATAAGGGTTTGTGTGTGATGTGGGTGTGAGTTTTATATTGGATTGGGTGTGTGGGAGTGGTGTGTGTATGTGTATCAGGTGTGTGTATTTTGAATTGTCCAATGTGGTTGTATTTTGTATATGTGTGTGTGTATTTTGAGCGTGGCGGTGTGTACCGCCAGTGGTTTAATGCGGTTGAAAGACCGCCTCGTGGATTCGTGGGTTGTGATAGTGTAGGCGTATTCCTGTTGGAGTGATGTTGTCGGTTTTGTCATCGCCAGTTTATCACTGACATTTGGTGTGGCGGACTTGTGTGGGTGCCTGGATTTTGGTGGATTCCGGGCTGTGGGTCGTAATAGCTGTAGCGGAATTCCGCTGCCGCAGCGGTGTGTTGGTGGTCTTCTGCATGGCGGTAAGCGGGATTTACCGCCAATGTTGTAATGAGGGCCATAATGTGCTTAGTACGGCTCGAGCCTTCTGATTTTGCCACATAAAAGAACAAAACATAGACTCCAGCTTTTTTTTTTACAAAGTTTTGTTTTAAAACACACGGAATGGCCAAAAACAGAAAATTAAATAATGGTAAAACTGACATTTTGTTCAATGCAATTCGACCTAGTATAGAAAGGGGGAGAGACCCCCAATCGGCAAGCAAAGCCTGAGTTTTCGAGAGCAGCGGGGCGTAATTAAGGTCATACAGGTCTCCTATATCGGCTAAAAATAAATCCTAAGGTATCTCTTTGGCCTAGTATTAACACAATGTCTGAATTCGGGGAGCAGTTTAATAGAAGAGGTGCCACACAGAATAATATCGGTCTTACTCATATTAATCTTGTAGCCACCAATTTGCTCAAATTCGGCAAAAACACTAAAAGCTGCTTCCTGCGAAGTACGTTCTTCATCCAAAAACATAATAATATTGTCAGCGTAAAGTTTATTTCTTTCCCATTGATTTTAAAGGGGGTTGAATCTGACTATTTTGTCTAATTTTAATGGCTAAAGGCTCAATGAAAAGAGCAAAAAGTATAAAGGGCAACACTGCCGAGTCCCTCGTTGTACTTGAAGTTGACCAACACACACGGAATTAATAATAATATTAGCTTCAGAGTTTGAATACAACCTTTGAATTAGTGCAGAGGCCTGAGAAGGCACCTTATAGCTAGCCAATACTGCGAAGCGTGTATCCCACACAACCAAATCAAATGCTTTTTCTGCATCTAATAAAAGAACAATGGCAGAAATCTCATTAGAGGTGAAATAGTCAAGAGCCTCAGCCAAAAAATGCATATTAGTTGCAAGTTGCCGACCAGCTATGAACCCGTTTTGATCGGGATGCACCAGTTTATTGACAACCCCTTTGAGCCTATTAGCCAAAAGTTTCATAATAATTTTATAATCTGTATTTAGCAAGGAGATTGGATGATAAGCATTAGGCTTTTCCCTGTCCTTATTCTGTTTGGGAAAACTAACTACATTCCCTAAGTGCCAAGAATTGGGAATCTGTTCGCCCCCAAGTAGGCCATTAATTAAAGAGAGAAAATCATCAATGAATGTCTTAATGAAAGCTTTATAAAATTCGGCCGGAAAGTCATGAGGTCCACAAGCCTTCCCCGTAGGCAGGTTATTGACAACCTCAAGGAGTTCTAACTTCATAAACGGCTGCATTAGAGCATTGCTGTCCTCTTCTGTAAGAGTAGGAATATCCAGTTTCCCCAAGAATTCCTTAATAGACCTAGGGTCAATATCCGGAGCATGGCTGTAAATTTGCCTCTAATGCTCTAGCATAATTTCATCCACAGCTCTCGGGTCAGTATGTCTAACCCCAGTGATAGGGCATATCAGGGCATGTATGATATTACCAGTAATTCGATCCCTAGCCTGCCATTCCAAAAATTTGCCTGTGAAATTACTCTCCTCATATACCTTTTGTTTATAAGTCTGCTATCCTATATCAACCTTCTTAAGAAAATTGTCTGGCAGTGCCTTTTTAGCTAATTCAAAAGACTGTCTATTGTTTTCCGAAGGAGCATGTAGATAAGCAATTAAACACCTTTGCCCGCCTCTTCCAGGGCCCTGGTTTGTTGTCTCTGAGAAGATTTGTCTGCTGCCTCCTTGGCAATTACCAAGCCCCTGAAGAAGGCCCTAAATGAATCCCAAATTATAGCCGGAGTTGAAGATCCCTGATTATGTTTGAAAAACTCACTAATTTTATTCTTAGAGATCTGCACCCATCCCTCATCTTGAAGAAGCTGCTGGTTAAAGACCCACCTTCTAGTCTGAAACTTGGGGATTTCTGAATAAAGAGACACTTCTAGCACCAGGGAGGCATGGTCAGATAAGCCAGAGTGCCGCACCGATTTAGCCTTAAAGCGGAGTGTTTTAGATATCAGAAAAAAATCAATGCGAGAGGTGCTTTTGAAGCGGTTGAAATACACGTATACTCTCTCTCATGGGGGGCATTCATTCTCCAAGGATCACAAAGCATCAACACTTTAACATAGTCCTTAAAGATTTTGGCAAATCTAGGCTTATGTTGTTTCTTGCCCCTAACAGTGGTACCCAAAATTGGATCCTGAAGAAAATTAAAATCCCCTCCAATAATAATTTTACCTGATAATTGCAAAAGGGACTGGAACAATCCTACATAGGGAGCTGGATCATCTAACAAGGGTGCGTAAAAACTAATGAAAACAAATCTTTCTTTGACAACTATACAGTGCACCCAACACCATTGTCCTTCGGGATCGCAAAGAAAGTCCAGCGGCCATGCATTGAGACCTCTAGCTAGAAAGACCGCAATGCCTCTATGGGCTGCTGAGGCTGCAGCAACCACCTTGAAATCGGCCATTTCTTGAAACATATGGAAGGCTGCAATTTTTTTTAACGGGATATGAGTTTCCTGTAAAAGAATAACCGAGGGATTTAGGGCAGCTACCCTTTCTTCGATTACAGACCTTTTCCTCTGATTATTTAACCCGTTGACATTCCAGGAAACTATTCCTAATGAAAGATTCAACCTTTCCATTGAGTTCTCAAAGAAAATCACCAAGGAAATAAATGATCTAACATCACCCCCTCTATAACCTTGTCCATTCTGAAAAACACATAGCTAATATTTAGTGTGGAAAACCAGGATCCTGCGCCCCCTACCAACCCTCCCGACACCCAACCCCAACACACACCCCCACCCTTGGGTGGCCAGAGCCTGAGGCCCTCCTGCCTGAGCGATCCGGGGACACCCCCCACCCCCAAACCCCACCCTTCTTTAATCGGGTGCCTTGACATGGTGCCCCACACCATAGACTTGGAAAGGACTGGAGTGTAAGTACCATAAAGACGCATTTGATTTACACTCTATGAAATCCATCTTTCTGAAGGAGCAATTCCCCTCCCAGTGCCAGGTCCATCCTCCTTCCCCCCCTCTTAATCATATACCCCTCTGTCCCCCTACCCTCTGCCCGAATGCTTCTGAATTGAATGTAACAAAGCATCAACTGTATGAATTAAATTAGAAAGTCCCTGAAAAAACACTTTAAGTTTGGATTGCTGTAAAAGTCCTACCAGAGCACCAGCTTTTTATAAAGCCAGAATCATCCCTTTCAATTCTCTCCTTCGATGTGCAGCCACCACAGACATATCTGAAAAATGTTTAAAGGCGAAATCGCCAGGAACCTGATGTATTTTACTCGTAATTGCTTGTTGAAGAATGCGTTCCTTGACCTGAAAATCACCAAAATTAACGAGGATAGTTCGATGATACTTTGCTTGGGGTGACTGTACTGTGGGAACCCGATGGGCCCGCATGATCGTAAGATCCAAATGTTTATCGCCTGGTTCAGAGAGAACATGCTGCAGAATAAGATCCATGATTAAGTTTGTGACAGTCTGTCCATTTTCACGCCCTTCAGGGACTCCTGTAAATCTCAAGTTTGGTCTGCGTGAGCGATTCTCAGCATCATAAAGCTGGATCTGTAAGTCTAACAAATTAGCTTGCCATTTTGCCACTGATGGTTCCTCAGAGACGCGAGCATCTTGTAGGTCGGATACTCGATGTTCAATCTCCTTGATGCGTGAGTTAAGTTGCTGTATATTACTCGAAATTAAATTCAGTTGTGATTCCGTCCTCTGATTTGCGTTGTTTTGTGAGATTTTCAAGGCTTTTAACTCAGACAAGATCTGAAGGAGCAGATTCTCCGAAAGAATATCAGAGCTTGTCTTGTCTCTAGGTGTGTGAGAGAACAAGCCCATTTGAGAGTTCAGCTGATCCTGGATCGATTCAAGAGGTCCATTAACGGAGGGGTTCGGAGGGGGCAACTGTAGTGCTTATCCCTGACGCAGAAACTGGCCCTTCACAAGTCCAGAGAACAGAGGCTAGAGCATTTTGGAGCCTGCGCCGATATCTAGAGCCCGGCTGTAAGTAGCTTCAGCGCTACAGCTCAAGGCTGATTGATTCAGAGGTGGGCTAGCCTTATTCATTGATTGTAAATTTAGATCCAAGTCCAAGTCTGAACTCCTAACCTCTGCCAGTAGAGAGTCAGAACCAGCATTTTGCGAGCTAGTCATAGATGGCGGTAGGCTGTGAGGAGAAGTGTCGCTAGAAGCTAAAATGATAGTTGGTGGAGGGACGTTATTTGAAGACAAGTCCATATTCAGGTGATTGACGGATGTGACTGGGCGCTTTGTTTTAACAGTGCGGGCAGCTTTAGGAGCCCTAGAAGCAGGGTGTCCTTTTCCCTGAAGATAGTGCGGAGATCGGGGCATTATACAGCGCTGCTCCTTGCACTTAGAAGCGCCATGCAGCCTCCTTCTTCTCCCCACCTGCGCAGCAGGCTTTGTAAAAAGAAAAAGCCTCGCACCAATTTGCACCAAAAAAATTAATATATATTCTGCAGGGGGGCAGTGTCCTTTTAACCTGCCACTTTCCAACACTCAGAATGTATAAATGTGCAAAATATGTACAAAAATGTACTGCACCAACACCAGACACTGCTCACAGCAAAGTAACTTATTTCATGTCCAGTTTAAGAAAGAGAGGGAAAACTTCTCTCAGTGGAAAAAAGTAATGCCCTCCATAGCCCCCACCTCACCTCCATTTCCAGTTCTCCTCTCCTGATAAACGAAACTCCGACCATGCAGTCTCAGGCCTCTTCAGGACTACAAGCAGATTCCCCTGACAGCCAGAAGAACCAGAGGGAAATTTCTCCAAAAAACTCCTCAAAAACAGCAAGCGGTGAACAGCAGGGGGAGAGGAATACAAACTGTCTTTTCCGTGTTTCAATAGCACGGCACCGGCATAAACGCGTCTGCAAGCGCGCATCCTTCCGAGCCGGTGTTCAGCCACGGAGCATGACGGGAGCTCCTACACGGCTACATCCTCCCAAAACCCTAATTTCAACAATGTTTTCTTTACAAATATGAAATGTATCTCGAAATCCTGCCTACCATGATAAGTTTTTAAAATGTAATTGAAATATGTTCTCATCCTCACACCTCTTTCCATCAAAAATTATATTACTTCCCATGGAACTTTCATGAAACTCAACTGTGCAAGGAAAGACTGAATGACAAGCTCACAAACTGATAAAATTCCACCATCTGAATAGAATTACCGTCTGATTCCCCTCTGCTATAGAAATTATAAAATACATGTCCTTCAAGTCCAACTTATTTCCCTTCTTAGAGAATTTCCATCAAAGGATGAACACTTTGTATCTTGCAATTCTTTTAATCAACAATGTATTCAACACTCATAAATGTATTCCATGGGCTTCCATCTCTTGTATATCTAAATTTTCCAGGAAAATTGTACTCAAATAAACCACACACTGACCTTTCTGTCCTCTTCTCTCTCAATGGCTCCAATGAGCAGCAGTTAGTGTACCTCTAGATCCACCAAGATCTCCTGCTCTTGTTCTAGACCTAGTTCCCTTGGAGCCACTGCCTATTGGCTCACACATTGTACCCTTTAATCAACTACTGTTTCTAGTTATTTTCTCCCACTTGTGGATAAACTCCTTTCATTAGACTCCCACCTTCACAAGGGAAGCCCCAATAACAAGTTCTGTACCCATTCAATGTATTTCCTTCCATTTTGCCACATCCACTTGTGCATCTATTTTTGATGTTCCTATCGTTTTGAAGAGAAACCCTGTCACTTACTAGAAATCTTAAAAACATCTTGGGAAAACGCATCCGTTATATCAACCCCTTTTACTTACCTTGCTGACACTCTCCCTCCAAAAACTGTTCATAAAGAACTCAGAGTTATCTCTAAATCAGATAATATGTGTGATTATTTCTAATGCTTTTCACCAGACTTTTTTCAGAAAAGTAGAACCTTTGTATATAAATGGGTTTGCTAAATTTGGTAATCTTTCACTTGTTATAAAAGCAAAAAGAGCGGATGATGAATGAAATGCTGAACAATGCAAACATTTTGCTCCCAGTCACAAAGATCTGGGTTTAATCGATTGTTTTTTTGCCCACCATGTCAACCCAGTTTGGACAAAGCCATATGCAAATCAGTCTTGACTCTGTTCCCCATGGGAACAGTCCAGCCTGAACTTCCAGGCCAGGTCCTCCTTGGACGGAAATCAAGCATCCTGGGACTAGTTTTGGGGTATCGCCCCTCGTCAGCCAGGCTAGCTTGAAACCTGTGGTGCAGCGAGCATGGGACCCATGTCTGTTTGCATTGTTCAGCACTCCATCAATCATCTGTTCTTTTTGCATTTGTTGCCCTAAATGGGAAGGGTATGCCCAGACATGGGCCCCATGCTCAATGCACCACTGGATTCAAGCTAGCCTGACTAATGAGAGGTGATAACCCGAAACCAGTCCCAGGATGCTTGTTTCTGGTCCTAGGAGAACCTGGCCTTGCAGTTCAGGCAGGACTGCTTCCACGGTGAACAGGGTCAAGACTGATTGTATATGGCTGAGTCCAAACTGGGGTAGTGTGGTGAGCAAAATAATTGATGGATTAAACCCTGATCTGTATCTGGGGGTGAATGCTTGATTGGTTCCATATTCCGTCCACCATTTGTTTTTGCTTTTGCCACTCCACTGTACACCACTGTGTCACTTCACTCTACAGCACCCCACTCTATGCCTCTAAACTTCATTCTATTCTACTCTACGCCACTACATGCCACTCCATTCTATGACACTACATTTATGCTATTACATTGTATGCCACTGCACTCTATCCCACTCCAGTCTTCACTACTCCAGTCTGTGCCACTCCACTGTGCACCACTCTGTTCTATCCAACTCTGTTCTACACTTTTCCACTGTTCGCAGCTCTAGTGTCAGCCACTCCACACTACACTATTCTACTCTATGCCACTCCAGTCTATGTCCATTGTATTTAAATAAAGGTACACTGTTCCAATAAAAATGATCAAACCAAGAGACCCGTGATCTCAGGAGCTAGAACCCTCAAGCATCACACTGGATGACTGGCATCATCATCGGGAAATGCTCCTCACCAGGCCGGCACTGCAATGCCTGGTGGGCACCCCGATGTGGGGGCTCTCAGCCGGACTCTTATGATAGTGACTGGTAGGTTCAACTATACAGATTATGATGCTTAAAGTCAGCACCAATACACACAAGAGAAAAAGAGGTTAAAATTGGTTATTCATCCACTGGACACCATCATTTGATCAATCTGATATAACAAGGAGGAAGACCAAGCTTAAAATCAAAAAACTTGAAAGAAAAATTGAGGATTATGCTCAAAACCTTTCAAAAATAAGGATATTGCAGAGAGTCGTTGATATTAAAGAACCTCTGTGCTATGGTCGACATCCATTGACGCTTCATCAGGACCTACACAAATAATTATTCGCACCTCTTCAAAATAGTATCACAAATTAGGATACTTGACACCGGTCACTTACTTTAAAGTTAACTGGTTAGCACAGGTACCCTAGAAGACAAAAACATAAAAAACATCTAGAAAATTCCCAAAGTATGAGAGCGGGTGATTATGAATATATAACCAGAAATTGGTCAAAAACAAAGAAAAGGACACAACATGACAAATCATGCTTACCAACCCCTAGTCGAGACCAGGTTCCTTGGGTGGTTCGTTTCAAGGACTCAAATGGACACTGAGCATAGTAAATAACAACGAGATAAAAGACCATTATTGAAACAAGGATGTAAAACAATGCTAACATCTATTGATATAGGAAGTTCTAAGAGTTTGAAAGCAACTGCAAAGGTGAATAAACTCATAGTAGTAAATAATAGTGCTGAAAAATAACACAATTGCTGCTATTGTCGGTTACCAAGTTAATTTACTCAACTACATTGGTGAATAAACTCACGGAAAAATAATCAATAATGATAGTGCTAAAAGATAACACAATTGCCGCTATTGTCGTTACCAAGTTAAGTTACTCAGCTAATATTTTAGATTAAGGATGAAAGAATATGTTTAAATTATTCATGGCAATGTTTGGCCAAAAGAGATTGGACTTTGAATCTAAATGCCCCACTAAATAATCGATCAGGCCCGATAACCACTGTATAACCGGATGGCATACTCACAAAGTTATCACCGGTCCATCTTGTTGGACCTACCCTCAGAAACGGACGACCCGGAAACAACCGGATCGGATGATTTCTGAGTAATAAATAGACGCTGCGAGGACCGAGTCCGTGCGCGTCTCGTCATAGACAAAGAAAAAGGACTACCGGGAGTCCTGTATAGCTAAGAAATGGAGGACGGACTACAATTGCTAGCTTGTATTTGTAGTTCCAATCCTTCAAAATGAATTGGGCTCGTAGTTCATTAATCTACGCTGCCGACCGTAAGGGAAATGGAATTAATGAAAATTAAAATGAAATTGCTTTTATCGGCCTCAGAGGGACGGAACATAGGGAAAACTTAGTTGTAAAATGAAAGTGGGAAAATTATTTTTTAAATAATTTTTTTTGTTGAAAAAGTGAGAAAATGATCACTGAGTGAAAGAAATCCTATTTATTAATAACGGGTCATGCTGTGGAAAATACCCTTAAGGCAAAGACCTAATGAGGGCTATGTCTAGAGAGACGGGTAATGAACAAAATGAGGGTGATATGGAAAATCCCCTTAATGCAAAGATATAATGAGGGCTATGTCTAGAGCAACGGGTAGTGAACAAAATGAGGGTGATATCTTCAAGGCGATAGGGAAGTCCAGGGGATATCATCATTTAGTCCCCGTAGATGCGTCCCTAGTTTAAACACCCATCTTTGTTCAATCCTAAATAACGCCCCTGGATCGTCGGGGCGAATTGTTGGTGCTTCAATTACCAACCACCAGAGATCATCAGGGGAATGTTGGACCTCCAAAAAGTGAACACTTAGTTTCGTAGTGATCCTTTTACACCTTATGTTGCTTCTGTGCTCATTAATGCGTGTCTTAACGGGTCTAGATGTCATCCCGATGTAGCGTACAGTTCCTGGTATTACAATTGGTATGTTTTTTGAGATACCAAGAACCCATGGAATCAAGATCCAATTTTGTCAAGTGCCTAGTCAGACAACACACGTTACAGTTCCCACAGGGATGGTGACCCACAAATGGTGGTAGGCCCCCATAACGTATTTTGGGTGGAAGGGTCACATTGAATTCGTGGTCGTGTGTGGACCACTAAATCTTTTATGTTGGCAGTCCGTTTGAAAGAAAAAAGAGGCCTTGGTATGTTGCAACCACCGCTCGTGAGAATAGGCCACCTTTTACTAATTAGTTTCTTGATAGAGTTAGATAAAGGGGTGTAAGTCGATACACACGTCAGCCTGGACTGGGGCCTTTTTTCCTTGGGAGATAGTAAAGCCTCTCTGTTGTTGTTCCTGGCTGTCTTTCGTGCTTGATTGACAATTCTTAATGGATAATGTCGGTCAAAAAGTTTATTTTGAAGGGAGTCAGCTTGATGGTCAAATTCTCTAGGTAGGCTACGTTTACGTCTCAGACGTAGAAATTGGCCAAAGGGTAAATTGTCCTGCAAGGATTTTGGGTGATGGCTTTCATAAAGTAAAAGAGAATTGCGATCCGTGGGCTTATGATAAACACTGGTCAGTAATTTACCATTGTTAATTGTAATCATCAGATCTAAAAAAGGTAGTTGAAAATCAGACACAGTGGCTGTAAATTTCAAAAAGGGATCAAGGGTGTTAATCCATGTTGTGAATTCATCAGCTTGAGTCAGCGGACCTTGCCATATAATCAAAATGTCGTCTATATAGCAACGCCATAACTTGACATGGTTAATATGGGGATTAGTTGGCAATAAGATGTGTTTCTTGTCAAAATTGTACATATAAAGGCAGGCTAAGCTGGGAGCAAAAGTGCTACCCATCGATGTCCCTTGAATCTGATGGTAAAATTGATCCTCGAAAAGGAAGAAGTGTTCAGTCAAAGCCAACCTAGCACATTGTAAGATGAAAGACATAGGAGAAGACAAGGTAGTTGATACTTCTTGCAAAGCAATCTCTATCACTTGTAAGGTTGCTTCTTGAGGAATATTAGTATATAGTGCCTCTACGTCCAACGTAATGATAGCCTGTATAGTATTAGAGTCATAGATGGCTTCAATTAAATTCAGCACATCGTTAGTGTCTTTAAGATAGGTGGAGGAATTTCTCACTAAAGGCTGTAAAAAGTGGTCACAAAAGATCGATAGTGGTTCCAAAATGGAACCCAAACCCGATACAATAGGACGTCCAGGAGGGGGTCTCCTCCCTTTATGAATTTTTGGTAGACAATAGAAATAAGGGACACGGGGATGAGGTGTATCCAGAAATTCTGCTTCCTTTGGTGAAATCCACAAGTTGTTCCTAGCTTCTTCAATAAGAATTCCAATCTGGGTCTGTAATCTACTGGTAGGATCACGGCTGATTTTAGCATAATAGGAGGAGTCACTCGAAAGGCGTAAGCACTCACATCTATAATCCGTGGAATTCATTATCACAATTGCCCCTCCCTTATCAGCCTGTTTGATGGTTATATCGGGGTCTGATGCTAACGATGTAAGAGCTATCTTTTCTCTAGTCGGGATATTGATGTACGCATGTTTGGGATGTAGATTGTGTAAATCAGCTAGCACTGCTTTTTCAAAAGTCAAAACTTCGCTTGGCATGACTGCTGGAGGAGGAACAAAGACCAAGGTTTTTTTTAAACCTGAGTCAGACGCCTGGGGTTCCTCTGTTTTATCTTTAAAGAAAAAATGCAAGCAAATTTTGCGGAAAAATTGGGCTAAATCAATATGTAAACGGAAAAAATCTTCTTGAGGGGTAGGTACAAAAC
This sequence comes from Pleurodeles waltl, assembly GCF_031143425.1. NCBI lineage: Eukaryota > Metazoa > Chordata > Amphibia > Caudata > Salamandridae > Pleurodeles > Pleurodeles waltl. Next base: position 1,300,972,988 of record NC_090445.1, read on the forward strand.
CTAAACCCCTATTGAGCACCGTAGTTTCTTCTTCCGTGAGTTGTCTGGAAGAAAGGTTGACAACTAAGGGGGTCATTCTGACCCCCGCCGGCGGCGGAAGCCGCCCGCCTGGCGGGAACCGCCAGAAGACCGTACCGTGGTCAAAAGACCGCAGCGGTCATTCTGACTTTTCCGCTGGGCTGGCGGACGACCGCCAAAAGGCCGCCCGCCCGCCCAGAGGGAAAGCACCAGCAACGAGGAAGCCGGCTCCGAATGGAGCCGGCGGAGTTGCTGGTGTGCGACGGGTGCAGTTGCACCCGTCGCGATTTTCAGTGTCTGCTAGGCAGACACTGAAAATCAATGTGGGGCCCTGTTAGGGGGCCCCTGCAGTGCCCATGTCATTGGCATGGGCACTGCAGGGGCCCCCAGGGGCCCCACGACATCCGTTCCGGCCAGCCTGGTTCTGGCGGTGAAAATCGCCAGAACCAGGCTGGCAGGAAGGGGGTCGGAATCCCCATGGCGGCGCTGCTTGCAGCGCCGCCGTGGAGGATTCACAGGGGCAGGGGAAAACCGGCGGGAAACCTGCCGGTTTCCCTTTTCTGACCGCGGCTTTACCGGTGCATCCTCCAACCCCGGCCCCCCTAAGTCGTCATCAGGGGATTTTTTGACTGCCTCCTGGTAACCATCTGAGGTTCGTCTCTGGACCACTGGATGTGTCTGCCTCTTCCTCTCCTTCTGCCTCTGCCCCGGCCTTGGCCTAAAAAAGGGGCAAAAGGCATCATTGGTCGTGGTTGGAAGAAGGGATAAGGAGATTGCCAAGGCATAGCTTGATGTATAGGATATGGAGGATAATTGTAAAATGGTTGAGGTTGGTTACCGTCTGTAGTCCACCCATCAGATGAAGATCCACTGCTGTAAGTAGGAGATTGTTTTGAGGGTGCAGAGGACTCATCAGATGAGTGGGATGGATTATCCCCATCAAAATCCTCTTTTACATAAGGATAAACTTTTTCACGAATGAATTTGACAATATCTTTCTGAAGTTTAGAAATCTTCTGCTGAGTCAAGAATTCCTTAGTCTCATTCAATTCAGCAGTAATTTCAGACAGACGGCATTTGAAAGCTGTCAATGTGATCGTGGTTTTTAGGGTATTTTCAATAGCGTTAATTTGGATGGTGATGGTATCGGCCAACCGTTTGGAAGTGTTAATGATTAAAACAAGCCAGTCTCTGGTACACTTCCAGGCTATCTGAGCCCAATCCTTTCTAAAGGCTAAGGGGGTCATTACAACATTGGCGGTAAAAGCCGCTTACCGCCGTGCAGAAGACCGCCAATACACCGTGGCGACGGCGGGAGACCGCCACAGCTATTATGACACACATTACGGAATCCGCCGAAATTCAGACACCCACCCAAGTCCGCCACAACAAAGGTCAGCGATAAATATGCGGAAACAAATCCTCCACCTCCACGCCAACAGAAACACGCCCATGCTATTACGACCCACGAATCCACGTGGCGGTCTTTCAACCGCGGTATTCCATTGGCGGTACACACCGCCGCGCTCAAAATACACACACAGCTCCAAAACACCGCCACATTGGACAATTCCAAATACACACACCTGATACACATACACACACCACTCCCACACACCCAACACTATATAAAACACACACCCACATCACCCACAAACCCCTACGACCACAAATTAGAGACGAAGGCCAGAGAGAGACAGCACAGAATAGATAACACCATCACACAGAGGCACACTACACCATCACCCACACAACATCCACGCACAAAACACCACATACCACTACACTCACCACACTCATCAGCACATACACCACTCCACACATCACACACAACACCCCATGTCACGCCAAAGACACCCCTGCTTCTCCGAGGAGGAGCTCAGGGCCATGGTGGAGGAAATCATCAGGGTAGAGCCACAGCTATTTGGCTCACAGGTACAGTACACATCCATAGCCAGGAAGATGGAGCTATGGCAAAGAATAGTCGACAGGGTCAACGCTGTGGGACAGCACCCAAGAAATAGGGAGGACATCAGGAAGAGGTGGAGACGGGACGGGGCACCCACTGCCGGAAGAGATGGGAGGACATTCGCCGCTGCAGCAAGAAGACGGCGGAGGCTCAGCTGGGGATGGCCTCCCAACGTGGGAGGGGTGCCCATCGCACCATGACCCCCCTGATGTTCCGGATCCTGGCGGTGGCCTACCCAGAGTTGGATGGGTGCTTAAGGACATCACAGCAGACACAAGGGGGTGAGTACAACCTCATCCTATGGACTTTGCGTGCAGTGGAGGTGTCTGGGTGGGGGTGGTGGACTGTGGGTGTCCCTAGGCCAGGGCGAGTTAGGTAGGCAAGGCCCCTCCGTTATGTAGGCCATGTGGTACTCTACCCCAGCTCAAAAAAAAGGCAAATTGATGCATAGTTGCCCCTTTGCCATCCATTGTGGCAGATTCCTACCATTGCCATGTAGGCCATATCCCAGAAATTGCATGTGCAGAGGGCAGGAGCACGGCCTAATGCAGGGGGCTGCTGCGTTTCTCTTGTCCGCCAACCGTAGCGGTATGCCATGCACTAAAACTCTCTTTCTTCTGTCTCCACCCTTTTTCTGCTCTCCCTGTCCTTCTGTACATCAGCATCAACAGGCGGAGGTACAGTGGCACCGGAGCACGAGGGAGCTACATCCCACATGGCCATGGAGGGCCACACCACAGACTCTGAATTCACCAGTGGGACGGAGGGCGAGGGGAGCTTCACGTCAGCCACAGGATCACCAACCAGAGACACGGACTCGTCCGCCGATGGGAGCTCCCCTGTGGAGGTGGCACCATCTGTGCGCCACACTTCTACAGGTACAGCCGCCACCTCCCCCTACCAGAACCGCCCTCCCAGCAGCCCCTCAGAGTTCGCCCCATGCCCGCTCACCCAGGAGGGTGGGCATTACCTTCGCCCCAGGCACCTCAGGCCCTGCCCCAGTCACCCCTGCTGCCCTCAGTGAGGAGGCCATTGACCTCCTCAGGTCACTCACTGTTGGGCAGTCTACCATTGTGAATGCCATCCTTGGTGTAGAACGAGAGTTGAAACACGGTAATGCATTCCTGGAAGGCATTCATTCTGGTCAGGCTGTCCTTCAGCAAACCCTGCAATATCTGGCCTCAGCACTGATGGCAGCCATTGTCCCTGTGTCCAGCCTCCCCCCTCCAACTTCCTCCACCCAGACCCAATCCTCTGTACCCGAGCCCATCCCAAGCACACCTACAGACCAGCATGCACACAAGTCAACACACACAAGTAGCTCAAGCAAACATAGGCACCACACACACCACAGGCACTCACACAAGCATCAGACCCATACAGACACAGCAACATCCACTGTCTCCACTGTGTCCCCCTCCTCCTCTTCTCCCTCCTCCCTCCCAGTGTCGTCTACACACACACCTGCATGCACCACATCTACAGGCACTAGGACTCGCACCAGGACACCCAGCACCACAAGCCGCTCACCTGCACTCACCACCTCCACTGCCATATACACGTCCCCTGTGTCCTCTCCCAGTGTGTCTGTGACACCCCCTCCCAAAGTACACAAACGCCGGCAATCACTCACCCAACATCCATCCACCTCACGACAGCCTCCAGTACCTGCACCTGCACCCAAAACAGCTAAAGTGACACCTCCTACAACCACCTCCTCTTCCTCCACTCCCAGAGCCCCTCCAGCTACCCATCCCAGTGTATGTCAGAAACTGTCCCTATGTCAAATTGACCTTTTTGCCCCCCCCCTCCAATTCATCAGTCCCGTCGTAGCGCCTCAGCCAAAAAGCCTCCAGTACCAGTGGTGCGTGTACCAGGTTTTTGGAGTGCCCCGTCCACCAGGGCAGGCAGTAGGACCCGGAGCCAAGGCACTGTCAGCCCACCCCCTGTAAAGGCTCCGAAATTGGAGAGTGGACGACCGGACTGTGTCAAGACTCCTGGTGGGACACACAGTGAAATGGGATCCAAGGCGATTGGTGAGTCATATGTAACTCAAAAGAAGGTGGGGAAGGTCCCAAGGAAGTCTCCCCAACCTGTAGTGAGTGTCACGGCGGAGAAGTGCGCCATCATTTCCGGCGGTCCAGACACAACCGCCAGCACTGTCATCACTGGTCCAGAGACCACCGCCAGAGTCATAGCCCAGGAGGGCCCAAGTATCGTTACTGGTCCGGAGACCACCGCCAGAGTCATAGCCCAGGAGGGCCCAAGTATCGTTACTGGTCAGGAGACCACCGCCACCGTCGGAGTCACAGCCCAGGAGGGCTCAAGTATCGTAACTGGTCAGGAGACCACCGCCAGAGTCATAGCCCAGGAGGGCCCAAGTATCGTTACTGGTCAGGAGACCACCGCCTCCGCCGGAGTCACAGCCCAGGAGGGCTCAAGTATCGTTACTGGTCCGGAGACCACCGCCAGAGTCATAGCCCAGGAGGGCCCAAGTATCGTTACTGGTCCGGAGACCACCGCCAGAGTCATAGCCCAGGAGGGCCCAAGTATCGTTACTGGTCTGGAGACCACCGCCAGAGTCATAGCCCAGGAGGGCCCAAGTATCGTTACTGGTCAGGAGACCACCGCCGGAGTCACAGCCCAGGAGGGCCCCAGTATCGTTACTGGTCAGGAGACCACCGCCACCGCCGGAGTCACAGCCCAGGAGGGCTCAAGTATCGTCACTGGTCAGGAGACCACCGCCAGAGTCATAGCCCAGGAGGGCCCAAGTATCGTTACTGGCCAGGAGACCACCGCCACCGCCGGAGTCACAGCCCAGGAGGGCTCAAGTATCGTAACTGGTCAGGAGACCACCGCCAGAGTCATAGCCCAGGAGGGCCCAAGTATTGTTACTGGTCAGGAGACCACCGCCAGAGTCATAGCCCAGGAGGGCCCAAGTATCGTTACTGGTCAGGAAACCACCACCACCGCCGGAGTCACAGCCCAGGAGGGTCCAGAATCCCACAGCCCCGCTGGGCAATGATGGAACGTCAAGCCACACACCAACGTCCAGTTTGGAGTTCGTCATGCCACACACCAACGTCCAGTGTGGAGTTCGTCATGCCACACACCAACGTCCAGTGTGGAGTTCGTCATGCCACACACCAACGTCCAGTGTTGAGTTCGTCATGCCACACACCAGTGTCCAGTGTGGAGTTTGTCATGCCACACACCAATGTCCAGTGTGGAATTCGTCATGCCACACACCAATGTCCAGTGTGGAGTTCGTCATGCCACACACCAATGTCCAGTGTGGAGATCGTAATGTCACACACCAATGTCCATTGTGGAGATCGTAATGCCACACACCAATGTCCAGTGTGGAGATCGTAATGCCACACACCAATATCCGTACCAGAACCGCCATGGCAAAGCACCGCTGAACAAGGCCAAGACCGCCATGGGGAAGACCGCTGAACAGGGCAAAGCCCGCCATGGCAAAGCACCGCTGAACAAGGGCAAGACTGCCATGGTGAAGACCGCTGAACAGGGCAAAGACCGCCATGGTGAAGACCGCTGAACAGGGCAAAGACCGCCATGGCGAAGCACTGCTGAACAAGGCCAAGACTGCCATGGTGAAGACCGCTGAACAGGGCAAAGACCGCCATGGTGAAGACCGCTGAACAGGGCAAAGACTGCCATGGCAAAGCACCGCTGAACAAGGCGAAGAATGCCATGGTGAAGACCGCTGAACAGGGCAAAGACCGCCATGGTGAAGACCGCTGAACAGGGCAAATACTGCCATGGCAAAGCACCGCTGAACAGGGCAAAGACCGTGTGGGTATGAATAGTCCGGCACATCAGGCATCGTTCTCCCATGTGCAGCTGGGACTGTGACAGGACATGTACTTTCACGGGGAGACTCATCCAGTCTGGGCACCAGTCCCACCCAGTACCAGTAGAGAACTGCATCTACTTGCGAAGATGTGTCTTTGCACTCCCCAGGATGGCACAGTGGGCAACCCACCCACTGTAGAGACTTGAGAGACTGTGGCTTTGCACTCCCCAGGATGTCACAGTGGGCAAGCCACCCTCTGTAGAGACTTGAGAGACTGTGCCTTTGCACTCCCCAGGATGTAACAGTGGGCAACCCACCCACTGAAGTGACTTGAGAGACTGTGGCTTTGCACTCCCCAGGATGTAACAGTGGGCAAGCCACCCACTTGTTAGACTTGAGAGACTGTGGCTTAGCACTCCCCAGGATGTAACAGTGGGCAAGCCACCCACTGTAGAGACTTGAGAGACTGTGGCTTTGCACTCCCCAGGATGGCACAGTGGGCAACCCACCCACTGAAGTGACTTGAGAGACTGTGGCTTTGCACTCCCCAGGATACATCAATGGGCATGGAGCCCCGTCGTGGATCTGGCTTCGCATTCATCTGGCTGAGGTGCCCCCCTTCCCTTCCCACTGAGGTGCCTGTAGTGTTTCTATCTGATGCCCCGGCAGTGTTCTCTCGGATTTTGGTCAGGTATCTATTGTGGGCGTCGCCCATGCATTTTTGGACTGTTGGTGCACGGACATTGTTGTGTACATATCTGCACTACTTCTTGTATTGTACATTTATTTTTGACAAATTTTGTGATATATATATCCGTATATTTTTTAATGAGTAGTATATTGGCACAATACAAAGTTTGACCGCTATTCGCTTTGTCTTTGCATTCTTCCGAGGGGATTGTGGGTTGTTACTGTGATTTTTGTGAATGCATTGGTGTGTATGTTGTAATATGCGAGGGTGGGGCTGGGGGTGTTTGGTGGGTGTCCCCGTAACTTTTGCCACCCCCCTCCCCGGTGTCATAGGTGCTGTACTCACCGGTATGTTCGGCGCCTACGTCGCTGTTGGTCGTAGATGAGCAGGAATGTAAGGGCAGGGAGTATTTGTAGTTCCGGATCCATGGTGTCCTCGTTCCTCGTGGGATGTGCTGAGGTGAGCGTTTTCCCATTGAAATGGCTGTTTCCGCCGTGTTTTTATCCACGGTGAATCCGCCCCGGAAAAGGTGGCGGATTGGTGTGTTGTGATACTGTGGGCGGTACATTGTCTTCTGCCTGTCTGTTGGCGGTGACCGCTGCGCTGTTTGTCTGTACCGCCGTGGTGGGCGGTGTGTTAAAGTGGCTGTCTTAGTTGGCGGTTTCCGCCAGGGTCGTAATTCCCTTTTTTTGTCCGCCGGCCTGTTTGCGGTATTACCGCAGCTTTAACGCCATCCACCAGGGTTGTAATGACCACCTAAGTCTTGTAGAAAAATGCGTGGTATGTTGGACACGAGGAGGCCATTGGGAGCGATGTTTGCACGTAAATATTCGGTCATAATCGTCCCGTGCATCACAGTTTTTATAAGTTCTCGTTTCAAGGTGGATAATTTGTCCCATTCAGTTTTCAGACTGCCCGAGGGGGCAGATCCATTACTGTTTAAGATGGAAGGTGTTTGTAAGATGGCTGATACCATCTCATCATCATAACTCAGACCCTGAAAATTATCCATTATACGGGTCACAGCCACTATTGTGGAAAATTGAAAAACGAGGTCCCACAGCTAAGCAGCTGTACATAAGACTAAATCACCAAGGGGGGGAGGGACCGGGAGTGTTGATGGTGCAGTGTACAATCTCCCATCAATAGTAATTAAATAAAGGTACACTGTTCCAATAAAAATTATCAAACCAGGAGACCCGTGATCTCAGGAGCTAGAACCCTCAAGCATCACACTGGATGACTGCCATCATCATCGGGAAATGCTCCTCTCCAGGCCGGCATTGCAATGCCTGGTGGGCACCCCGATGTGGGGGCTCTCAGCCGGACTCTTATGATAGTGACTGGTAGGTTCAACTATACAGATTATGATGCTTAAAGTCAGCACCAATACACACAAGAGAAAAAGAGGTTAAAATTGGTTATTCATCCACTGAACACCATCATTTAATCAATCTGATATAACAAGGATGAAGTCCAAGGTTAAAATCAAAAAACTTGAAAGAAAAATTTAGGATTATGCTCAAAACCTTTCAAAAATAAGGATATTGCAGAGAGTCCTAGATATTAAAGAACCTCTGTGCTATGGTCGACATGTTTCGCGTCTAGTGGTCCAGCCGGATCCATTGACGCTTCATCAGGACCTACACAAATAATTATACACCTCTTCAAAATAGTATCACAAATTAGGATACTTGACACCGGTCACTTACTTTAAAGTTAACTGGTTAGCACAGGTACCCTAGAAGACAAAAACATAAAAAACATCTCAAAAATTCCCAAAGTATGAGTGCGGGTGATTATGAATATATAACCAGAAATTGGTCAAAAACAAAGAAAAGGACACAACATGACAAATCATGCTTACCAACCCCTAGTCAAACCAGGTTCCTTTGGTGGTTTGTTTCAAGGACTCGAAGTGACACTGAGCGTAGAAAATAACAACAAGATAAAAGACCATTATTGAAACAAGGATGTAAAACAATGCTAACATCTATTGATAAAGGAAGTTCTAAGAGTTCGAAAGCAACTGCAAAGGTGAACAAACTCATAGTAATAAATAATTGTGCTGAAAAATAACACAATTGCCGCTGTTGTCGGTTACCAAGTTAATTTACTCAACTACATTGGTGAATAAACTCACGGAAAAATAATCAATAATGATAGTGCTAAAAGTTAACACAATTGCCGCTATTGTCATTACCAAGTTAAGTTACTCAGCTACTATTTTAGATTAAGGATGAAAGAATATGTTTAAATTATTCATGGCAACGTTTGGCCAAAAGAGATTGGACTTTGAATCTAAATGCCCCACTAAAAAATCGATCAGGCCCGATAACCACTGTATAACCGGATGGCATACTCACAAAGTTATCACCGGTCCATCTTGTTGGACCTACCCTCAGAAACGGACGACCCGGAAACAACCGGATCGGATGATTTCTGAGTAATAAATAGACGCTGCGAGTACCGAGTCCGTGCGCGTCTCGTCATAGACAAAGAAAAAGGACTACCGGGAGTCCTGTATAGCTAAGAAATGGAGGACGGACTACAATTGCTAGCTTGTATTTGTAGTTCCAATCCTTCAAAATGAATGATCGGGGTGCCCACCAGGCATTGCAGTGCCGGCCTGGTGAGGAGCATTTCCCGATGATGATGCCAGTCATCCAGTGTGATGCTTGAGGGTTCTAGCTCCTGAGATCACGGGTCTCCTGGTTTGATAATTTTTATTGGAACAGTGTACCTTTATTTAATTACTATTGATGGGAGATTGTACACTGGACCATCAACACTCCCAGTCCCTCCCCCCCTTGGTGATTTAGTCTTATGTCCATTGTATGTCACTCCACTGTATGCCATTCCATTATATGCCAATCCACTGTATGCCACTCCACTGTACCACACTTAACTCTACACCACTCCACTCTGAACCATTTCACTATACAATATTCCACTCTATGCCATTCCAGTCTATGCCACTACACTCTACATCACTCCAATCTACACTATTCCAATGTATGCAACTCCTTCGACACAACTCCACTACATGCTATTCCACTTTATGCCATTACAGTCTATGCCACTCCACTGTATATTTTTCTACTGTAGGTCACCCCACTCTATGCTACTCAACTTTACCCCACTCCCCTCTTTACCAATCCACTCTATGCTATCCCACGTGACGCCACTCCAGCCTAGGTCAGTCTAATGTATGCCACACCACTCTATGCTAGTCAACTATATATTAGTCCACAGTACACAACTCCATTCTATACCACTCCACTCCACTCTACACCTCCCAATCTACTCCACTATAAACTAATCTGCCCTATGACACTCCACTCTACGCTAATCTCCGCTACACTATTCCACTCAATGCAAATCCACTGTATGCCACACCGCTCTACTCCACTCCACAATACTCCACTGTATGCTTTTCCACTGCACACCACTATACTGGTCCTTTCTCCACTCTATGTCACTACACTCTATGCTATTCTACTCCATGGCACTCCAGACCACTTTAGTATATTCCACTCCACTGTACACCACTACGCCACTCCCATCCATGCTATTTCACTGTACGCAACTCCACTCTTCACCACTCACCGATTCAAAGCATAACCCTATTTTGCACCTAATTTGTCAATGAATTGCAGCATCTGCCCAAAACACAAAAAAAAAAAATATATATATATACATTTGACAGCATGTGAACTATATAGCACAATGCTAACGCATTTGCTGAAGAGACTATTGGAGGGAACTTCAAAGCAGTCTTTGATACCGGGACACTGCTGCACTTCAGCAAACTCTGCGGTGACCCTGATTTTCCCACTGAAGAAGTGTGGGGTTAAATGGTACACTGATACCCATCGGAGTTTTCAGGTGTCTTTAGATACCAGGGTGCTCAACAAAATACTCTGAAAGAGTGATCCTGATGCACTGTTACCGTCTCTGTATGCAAGCCCTATACCTGCTTAAGGAGGGTGGCCGTGGGTCTTCTAGTGATCTCCTCTCACAGGGTGCACTTATGGGTACAGTATGCCTTACCTTCTGGTTCACACACGCTCAGTGAATCCCATATGGGTTTGTTTGCACATGCACTTGCACTGCCAATGTGTTTTCAGACGTATGGGAAACGTATGACCAACCACACATTGCCCTGATGCAAAATTTGCACAAAACAAAGAATCAGCATACCATCCTGTAATGTAAGCAGACCTCCATCACTCAAGAGACCTTAAAGACTATGGCCTTCATTACAACCCTGGTGGTTGGGGTTAAAGTGGCAGTAAAACTGCCAACATGCCGGCAGTATTTACCGCCAAATTATGACCATGGGGGAAAGATCTCCGATAGACAGCCAATGTACCACAATGACTGTCACGGCGGAAACAACAGTCATCACTGCGGTAGCCGCCTACAGCCAGACAGAAGTTGTAGGAGGCTGGCCTGGTTTGTAGTGGGTACCTTGGGTACTTACACCTTACACCAGGTCCAGTTATCCCTTATTAGTGAAATGTAGTAGTGTTGTAGCAGCTTAGGCTGATAGATGTAGCTATAGCAGAGCAGCTTAGGCTGAACCAGGAGACATGCAAAGCTCCTGCAATACCACTTATAGCTACACATTACTTATACACAAGTAAAGACAATACTCAGTGTTACCAAAAATAAAGGTAGTTTATTTGGGTGACACAAGGCCAAAAATATCTTAGAGGAAATACTCCTTCTGGAGGTAAGTATTATACACAATATATACACTAGACATCAAAATAAGGTTAGTAATTAGACATAGGATAGTGCCAACAATAGGAAATGCTATAGAATGCAATAGGAGAAAATAGGTCTCGGGGTAACACAAACCATATACTAAGAAAGTGGATTGTGAATCACAAATTCCCCCTAGACAAGTGTAGTGTGTAGAAAATTGCTGGGAGAGTAAGAATACAGTAAAGGTAAGTAAATTACCCAATCCCAGAGCCCAGAAAAGCAGGAGTAAAGTTCTGCAAGTTACCTTAGGACACACTACAAGTCGCGATTAGAGTTATGACAAGAACCAAGCAAGACTGCAAACAACAAATGGTCGATTCCTGGACCTGAAGACCTGCAAAGGACGAAGACCAAGTCCAGAAATCAAAAGAAGTTCCAGGAAGGGCAGGAGCCCCTGCCAACCCAGAAGAGGGTGAAAAAGAAGAGACCCCAGTTGGACGAAGACTGCAGAAATGCACCCAAGGAAGATGTCAGCGGGTTCCTGCATGAGGCACTGGATGTCCCATGGAGAGGAGTTGGAAGCAGGTGAGTTTTTGCACTGGATTCTTACAACATGCCTTGGGTCCGGCAAAGTTGCGTTTTGCGGAAAAGTGGTGCTGTCTGGACCCAGGAGGGACCTGGGGGCCTCCACTCAGTGTGAGGAGGAAGAAGGGGCTCTCAGCACTTCAGAGAGCCCTCAGAAGATCAGATAGCACCCATGGGAGTCCCAGGACACGGGGACAAAGAAGGTGCAAAATGCAGTTGGTGCAGCACTACAAAGGAAGGTCCCACGCCACCGGAGAACGACTCAGGGAGTTGAGCATCGCAGGATAGAGTGCTGGGGACCAGGGCCAGGCTGTGCATGAAGGAATTTTGCAAATAGTGCACAGAGGCCTCAGGAGGTGAAGACGATGCAGCGCACAGGGGTACTGTCATTCTCAGGGAAGGCAAGATCTTACCTCCTCCAATTAGGATAGTAGGACCTCAGGACAGTCTGTGTCGATGGGGTCCATCTTCTGTGTTCCAAGGAGCACGACTGTCACCAGGAGAGGAGTCCAAGAGAACCAGTTGTCAACCTAGAAGGTGCCTGCTTTAGCAGGGAAGTGACTCTGTCACTCCACAGGAGATTTCTTTGGTCCTTCTGCTGCAGGGTGAGGACAGGGAGTCCCCAGAGAATGCACACGGTGAAAACTGTTACAGAAGCTGGCTAAAGCTTCTGCAGTTGCAGAGGAAAAATAGCCCTTCTGGATACTTTGTTGCTGTGACAGTGGTTCCTGGAGCTGTCTGCGGTTGATCCAAGGTCAGAGGATGAAGTAGTAGTTGCAGAGGACACCTGCTGTAAACTTGCAAGTAGAATCTGAAGAGAACCCACAGGAGAGACCCTAAATAGCCCTGAGAGGGGGATTGGATACCTTATCAGGTATGGATCGATCAGGAGGGGCCTCTGACGTCACCTGCTGGCACTGGCCACTCAGAGGCATCCAGAGTGTCCCCACACCTTGGAAAACCAGATGGCTCAAGCCTGAGACACACTGGAGGAGCTCTGCGCACCACCCCAGGGGTGATAAAGGACAGGGGAGTGGTCACTCCCCTTTCCTTTGTCCAATTTCATGCTAGAGCAGGGACTGGGGGTCCCTGAACCAGTGTAGACTGGCTTATGCGACGAGGGCACCATCTGTGCCCTCCAAAACATTTCCAGAGGCTGTGGGAGGCTACTCCTCCCCAGCCTGTAACACCTATTTCCACAGGGAGAGGGTGTAACCCCCTGCTCCCAAAGGAAATGCTTTGTTCTGCCTTCCCGGGACTGAGCTACTCTGACCCCAGGAGGGCACACCCCTGTCTGTGAGGTGGCAGCAGTTGTAGCTGCATTGCAAGCCTCAGGGAGCTGGTTTGGCAGTACTGGGGGTCCATGGTGGAGCCCCAGGATGTATGGAATTGGCTCCCCAGTACCAGATTTGGAATGGGGGGACAATTCCATGATCTTGAACACCTTACATGGCCATATCTGGAGTTACCATTGTGAAGCTACATATAGGTATTGACACAAGTGTAAGGCGTCCCCGGAAATTCACCCTGAACTATGTGGGGGCACCTTCACTAGTGCAAGGGTGCCCTCACACTTAGTAACTTTGCACCTAGCCTGCGTTAAATAAAGGTTAGACATATGGGTGACTTATACATTACTTAAGTGCAGTGAAAATGGCTGTGAAATAATGTGTGCACTATTTCACCCAGGCTTTAGTGGCAGTCATGTGAAAGGGTTTGTCTGAGCTCCTTATGGGTGGCAAAAGAAATGCGGCAGCCCATAAGGATCTCTTGGAACCCCAATGCCCTGGGTACCTAGGCACCATATACTAGGGACTTATAAGGGGGTCCAGTGTGCCAATTGAAATTGGTAAATGAAGTCACTAGCCTATGATGACACATTTAAAAGCAGAGAGAGCATAAGCACTGAGGTTCTCTTTAGCAGAGCCTCAGTGACACAGTTAAGGACTATACAGACACACACATTTGGCCCTGAACTATGAGTCTTGGGGTCCTGACCAGCAGGATCCCAGTGAGACAGGCAAAAACATACTGGCATACAGGGGAAATTGGGGGTAACGTGCCAAGAAAGATGGTACTTTCCTACACCACTTCCCCAAACGAGGGACAACCCCCCCAAACGAGAGACAATAAGGCTAACCTTGCCCAGATGAGTCTTCATTGTCTAAATGGAAATATCTGGAGAGTCCATCTGCATTGGAGTGGGTACTCTCAGGTCTATGTTCCACTGTAAAGTCCACCCGCTGTAGGGAAATGGACCACCTCAACAATTTAGGATTTTCACCTTTCATTTGTTTAGGCATAATAGAGGTGTGTGGACTGTTTGAACAATGAAGTGAGTCCCAAACAAGTAGGGTCTCAGCTTCCTCAAGGCCCAGACCACAGCAAAGGCCTCCCTCTCTATTGCAGACCAAGGCTTTTCTCTAGGGGCCAACCTCCTGCTGATAAAAGCAAAAGGCTGATCTTTGCCCTCTGAGTTAAGTTGTGATAGTACAGCCCCTACCCCTAATTCAGAAGCATCTTTTTGGACAATGAACTTTTTGGAGAAGTTTGCGATCTTCAAGACAGGTGCAGAGCACATTGCCTGCTTAAGCTCCTCAAACGCTTTCTGACAGCTAGCTGTCCACTATACCTTTTAGGCATTTTCTTACAAGTGAGATCATTAAGAGGGGCAGCAATAGAGCCATAGTTCTTAATGAACCTCCTGTAATACCCAGTGAGACCTAAGAAGGCTCTGACCTGGGTTTGTGTAGTAGTGGAAGCCCAGTCCATAATGGTCTGAATCTTCCCCTGTAGTGGTTCAATCTGTTCTCCACCTACCAGATGGCCCAGATAAACCACTTTCCTTTGCCCTATCTGACACTTTGAAGCCTTGATAGTTAGGCCTGGCTTTTGCAGGGCCTCCAAAATTTTCCAGAGGTGGAACAAAAGGTCATCCCATGTGGAGCTAAATACAACAATGTCATCCCAGTATGCAACACTGAAAGCTTCTGAACGTTGGAGGACTTTATTCACCAGCCTCTGAAAAGTGGCAGGTGCATTTTTCAAACCAAAGGGCATAACAGTGAATTGATAATGCCCTCCTTTGGTAGAAAATGCAGTTTTTGCTTTAACATCCTCTGACAATTTGATCTGCCAATATCCTGCAGTCAAATCAAAGGTGCTTAGATACTTGGCAGAAGGCAGTGTATCTATTAGCTCATTTGCCCTGGGTATAGGGTGAGCATCAGTTTTTGTTACAGTATTAAGACCCCTGTAGTCCACACAAAACGGCATTTCTCTTTTTCCTTCTTTGCTATGCGGTTTGGGGACAAGCACCACTGGGCTGGCCCAGGGCTATCAGAAGTCTCAATAACTACTAGATCTAACATTTTCTGAACCTCTCTTTTTTTGCAATCTCTGACATGGCCAGGCTTCCTGTAAATTTTACTTTTGACAGGTAAACTGTCTCCAGTGTCAAGTGTATGTTCACACCAGGTAGTTGTACCAGGTGTGAGAGAGAAGAGGTCATAAAACTGTCCTAGGAGATTTTTGCAGTCCTCTCTCTGCTCAGCAGTGAAACAGTCTGCAAGAGCCACTCATTCCACTAAGCCTTCAGCTTCAGTGTTGGAGAAGAGGTCAGGGAGAGGGTCACTCTCTTCCTCCTGCCCCTTATCTGTGGCCATGAGCAGGGTTAAGTCAGCCGTGTCATAGTAAGGCTTAAGGAGATTAACATGAAGCACCCTTAGGGGGCTTCTGGCAGGGCCCAGGTCCACCAGATAGGTGACCTTACCTTTCTTTTCCACAATGAGATGGGGTCCACTCCATTTGTCCTGGAGTGCTCATGGGGCCACATACACCAATACCCACACCTTCTGTCCTGATTGGTACTCTGTCAGAACAGCCTTCTGGTCATGTCATTGCTTTTGGAGCTCTTGGCTGGCCTGAAGGTTTTTAGTGGCCTTGTATGTACTCAGCCATTCTAGATCTCAGGCCAAGTACATAGTCCACATTGTCCTGCTTTGGAGGTTTTAAAGGTTTTTCCCAACCCTCCTTAACAAGAGCAAGGGGACCCCTAACAGGGTGACCAAATAGGAGCTCAAAGGGGCTGTGGGTCACTCCTTTTTGGGGTACCTCCCTGTAGGCGAAAAGGAGGCATGGCAAGAGGACATCCCATCTCCTTCTGAGTTTCTCAGAGAGTCCCATGATCATGCCTTTGAGAGATTTATTAAACCTCTCAACCAATCCATTTGTTTGTGGATTATACAGTAAGGGGTAGTAAACTTGTTGGTAACACCACACTCCTTTCACATTGCCTTGAGGTATGTAGACATGAAGTTACTACCTCTGTCTGATACAACTTCTTCCTTAGGGAAACCCACCCTGCAAAAGATTCCCAGTAGGGCTTTTGCCACTGCAGGTGCTGTAGTGGTCCTTAAGGGGATAGCTTCTGGATACCTTGTGGCATGGTCCACTACCACAAGGATGAATCTATTGCCAGAAGCTGTGGAGGGTCAAGGGGGCCAACAATATCAACCCCTACCCTTTCAAAGGGCACCCCAACCACTGGCAGTGGGATTAAGGGGGCCTTTGGGGTCCCACCAGTCTTGCCACTGGCTTGGCAGGTAACACCAGAGCAACAAAGCACCTTTGTGTCTTCTAACATATGGGTCAAGTGGCCTAAATGCCCAGTCAAGGGAATACCATGAGTCAGAGTTAGGAGGAATTCCCTGTACTGAAGGGGGATGATCAGTCTCTTGGTGGCATCAGTTTAAAGGTCCTTTGCTTCAGTATAGAGGAGATTATTCTCCCAGTAAACTCTGTGGCTGTCACTTACATCCCCATTCTGCTGTTTGACAGCTTGCTGTTTGAGACCCTCTAGTGTGGGACAGGTCTGCTTTGCCACACTCAGTTCCTCCCTAGCAGGCCCCTTGCACCCAAAAGTACAGCTGTATCAGCTTCCAGCTCCTCTGGTGTAGGTTCTGCACAGGGAAAGGATTCCTCTTCCTCAAAAAGGGAATTATATGGAGAGGGAAGGATAATGGACAAGGATTTGCCGTTTCTTCCCCTAGATTTTGGGAGCACTTGGTCCATTTTCCAGGATCCAGGTTTCTCTGTCCTCTTTGCTTCTTGGCCTGAGCCCTAGTAAGAGCAAAGATATGCACAGGAATGCCCAGCATTGCTGCATGGGCCTCCAACTCTACCTCAACCCAAGCTGAAGTCTCCAAATCATTGCCTAGCAGACATTCTACTGGTACGTCAGTGGCTACCACAACTTTCTTTGGACCACTAACCCCCCTCCCCCCCAGTTGCGATTCACAACAGCCATGTGGTGGCTAACAGTGTTGCTATGGGTGTCTGTCACTTGGTACTGATGACCAAGTAGGTGCTGCTGAGGGGCAACCAGTTTCTCCATCACCATTGTGACACTGGCACCTGTGTCCCTGTAGACCTCAAACTGAACACCATTAATCAGGGGTAGTTGCTTGTACTTATCCATATTAAGGGGACAGGCAACTAAGGTGGGGAGGTCAATGCCACCATCAGAGACTAAAATAGCCTCAGTGATCTCCCTAACTAGACCAACCCCCACTTCATTACCAATGGTGAGCCCAGCTACACAGTTTGACTGGCTATTATTAGTGTTCTTCCCACCACCACTGCTATTACTAGGAGCATTAGTGGAAGCAGTAGGGGTTGTGGTGATGGGAGGTTTGGTGTTTCTTTTTTGGACAAGTGGGATCACTTGCCCAATGACCTTTGTCTTCACAGAGATGAACCATGGCTTTTTATTATTGTGAGAAGAGGATTTGTGAACACCACCCCAAAGGTATTTTTGTGGGCCTGACGAAGACTCAGAAGATTTTTTATCTTTGTCCCCACCCTTGTCATGAGACTTACCATCCTTCTTCTTGCTGTCTTTGTCACCCCCTGTATGAACATTTCTGTTCACCCTTGTTCTGACCCACTTGTCTGCCTTCTTTTCAAATTATTCGGGAGAGGTCAGATCTGAGTCCACAAGATACTGATGCAACAAGTCAGACACACAATTATTCAATATATGCTCTCTCAGAATTAAGTTATGTAGGCTTTCATAGTCAGTAGCCTTACTGCCATTTAACCAACCTTCTATGGTCTTCGCTGAACAGTATACAAAGTCTGTCCAATCCTGTGATGACTCCTTTCTGGTCTCTCTGAACTTCATTCTATATTGTTCAGTGGTTAAGCCCAGACCATCTAAGAGTGAACTTTTAAGAATGTGATAATTATCTGCCTCATCCTCCCAGACAATAAGTAGTCTGTCTCTCTCCTTGCCAGAGAAAGATAGCCACAGGATAGAAGCCCACTGAACTTAAGGGACCCTCTGAACTTTACAGGCCCTCTCAAGTGCAGCAAACCGCTTGTATATGTCATCCCCATCCTTGTAAGGAGTGACAACTTTATGCAGATTTCTGGAATCAAATGAGGGTTCCCTACTATTAGAATTCCTGAAACTGCTGCTGCCACCATGGGGAACTATCCCCAAACCCTGCCTTTCCTTTTCACAGCCAGGTATTTCATGTCCAAGGCCAGCTGTTGCTGCTGTGGCCTCAGTCTGGCCTCCTCTAACCTCAGCTTTCTCAGTTCCTTATCGAGGGACTGGTCCTCAGGGTTAGAACTGTGGGATACTTTTGAGACAGAGGTAACAGTGGAATTTGTAGAGCCTGATCTATCCCTAACTGGAGCCACCCTAGTGCCCTGGCCTCTAGGCAAGAAGGGGGCCCTACTAGTGAACCCTTCCCACTCCCAGTTGTGCTAAGGGGTCTGTTAACAGATAGATCAGAGTAAGGACCCTCCCCGGGATTATCAGAATGCTCCTCTGACCCTGCCTGGTTGGAATCTTCCTCTACTCCTCCCGCTGTCTGATCTTGACCAGTGCTGAGTCCCTGGTCATCTTTCAGGAAAGATTTAAGAGGAACTCCTTATTGGGGTTCTTCCCAATCCCTAAACTTCTTTCAATATAGAGACCCTTCAATCCTTTAAAGTTTAAATTCTCAAAGGTAGTTTTTACAACTCTAGGGGTAGTTTTCAGAAACTTTGTAAAACTTTTGCAAAGTTTAAACAACTTTTTAGAAAGTTGGAAATTACTTCTAGCCATATATTATGTATAGCTTTAAGTATTGGAGGAAGTGTTTCTTGTGAAAAGCACTAGTAACAAAGTGGTAAAGCAATTGCAAGTACATATCCCACCGCTGCACCACCACTGTAGGAGGCTCGCATGGTTTGTAGTGGGATCCAAGTGAGACAGGCAAAAACATACTGACATACAGGTAAAATTGGTAACATGCCAAGAAAGATGGTACTTTCCTACAGAAGTCAATGTTCCGCCCACCATATTATGAACCTGCAAACCGTCACCTTTTCCGGGGTGGTATCAACGACATCAAAAGCCTGGCGGAAACAGATCTCAGAAGGGAAAGAACTCACCATTGGAGACACAGGGAACAACCACGCCACCATGGAGCCCGAGCTGCATGTCTTCCTCATGATTTTCTAAGTGCTGCTCCACCACAAACACCAATGTTGGTGAATAAGACAACGGTGAGTACAGCCACCTAGCACACAAGGGAGGGAGGTGAGGAAAATGACAATGACACACACACGCACAACATCCCCCCCAACACCATACACACAATCAGCTGCATTACTAAAACATTTTTACCCTGTACCTCAGATGAAGAATGCAAGGATAAAAACGATTTTGAAAAAATGAATGTAATGAGAGCAACACATCAAGATACATAATTGAGGCAAGATAATAGATATATACATATGTACACAAAAAGGGACATAGCCCAGTCCACAATGTATGTAGTCCACATGGCCACAGGCCAAAGTCCAAGATCACACATGTTCCTGCATCAACATGGAGAGAACACTGCAGGGGCATCAGTTGGGAAATAGGCAGGTACCTCAGAGGGACTGGGGAAGGGGGGCACCTCAGACGTCAGATGTTACAAGACCACTGGTTCTGGAGGGGGCAACTTGCCCTGTACTTGGTCCTGGGGAGTGCAAGGCCCTAGTCTCTTGAGTGGGTGACTTGCCCACTTGCTCTGGAGGGGGCAACATGCCCTGTGCTTAGTCCCTGGGAGTGCAGGGCCATAGTCTCTCAAGTGGGTGACTTGCCCACTTGCTCTGGAGGGGACAACATGCCCTGTGCTTGTTCCTGTGTTGTAATTTAGTAGCGATTAGATTAAGCATTAGCAGAAGACATCTTGGGGCATATTTATACTCCGTTTGCGCCGAATTAGCGTCGTTTTTTTCGACGCAAATTCGGCGCAAAACTAACGCCATATTTATACTTTGGCGTTAGACGCGTCTAGCGCCAAAGTATGAGGAAAGAGTGCCATTTTTTTGCGTGAACGCCTTCCTTGCATTAATGAGATGCAAGGTAGGCGTTCCCGTCCAAAAAAATGACTGCAACACAAATGCGTCGTATTTATACTCCCGGGCAAAAATCACGCCCGGGAGTAGGCGGGGCAAAAAACCCCGCATTTGCGCCTCTTTTTAACGCCTGGGTCAGGGCAGGCGTTAAGGGACCTGTGGGCTCAAAATGAGCCCACAGCTGCCCTCCCATGCCCCCAGGGACCCCCCCTGCCACCCTTGCCCACCCCAGGAGGACACCCAAGGATGGAGGGACTCATCCCAGGGACATTCAGGTAAGTTCAGGTAAGTATACATTTTTATTTTTTTTATATTTTTTTTTGGCATAGGGGGGCCTGATTTGTGCCCCCCTACATGCCTCAATGCCCAATGACCATGCCCAGGGGACATAAGTCCCCTGGGCATGGCCATTGGGCAAGGGGGCATGACTCCTGTCTTTAATAAGACAGGAGTCATGTAAATGGCGTCTGGGCGTTGTTAAAAATGGCGCAAATCGGGTGGAGGCAATTTTTTTGCGTCAACCTGACTTGCACCATTTTTAAGATGCCCTAACGCCATTTTCCCCAACGCCGGCGCTGCCTGGTGTACGTGTTTTTTTTCCACGCACACCAGGCAGCGCCGGTCTGCTAACGCCATTCAATAAATACGGCGCCCGCATGGCGCTTCAGAATGGCGTTAGCCGGCGCTAAACTTTTTGACGCTAAACTGCGTTAGCGCAGTTTAGCGTCAAAAAGTATAAATACGGGCCCTTGTATTTAGCAACTATTGTGAACATTTCTCGGAATCCATTTTGTATTCATGGCAGCCATTATCTCTGCCACATGCTGCCATGTGCTCGCCATGTGCTCTGTCCTACCTTCCTGTTAACTACCCTTGAAAATCTGTCTATTGACAAGTTATAGTTAGCATCTCCCACTTTGCACATGCCCAGTAAGGTCTGCAGCTGTTAGTAATTAGTAATTGACAGTAATGTGTCTACTAGTCCTTGAAAACTGTTAGCCCCTCCTACCTGTCGACTGTGCATTTCCATATGACCTTAAAAGTATATAAGTCTTGCTTCTATAATTGTACCACCTTCTTTTTAGCCCCTGCGTGGGGATAAAAAGACCATGCTCTCTTAGTTCAGTGTGCTACTTCAAACATTGCCGAAGGGTATTTGAACTGTAGTACCACCTCATGAGGTTTACTTTGTCTTTTATTTCAGTTTCTGTGCCAACTTCTTCCTATATGGTCTGAGGACTTTGTGCAGAGAAGGGTGAACCCCTTGCACTAGTAGGCCTTGCTGAGGCTTACTTCGACAAATTGGCGCCCGAACAAGGACTCATCGGCGATTCGGACGCCCGACGAATTGGTCGCGACGAAGGATTGGGATCTCGCTGCGGATGATCAATGCCTGAGGAGACCCGAGTCTTGGCAACCACGGTGTTTTTCCCTTCTTTCTGATTTGACCATCCAGGTGGCGCCGGTCCTCGACTGAGATCATTTGTTCATTCATCGTGCAGTGACCATCTGGTTGATTTTAGAACTTGGCAGTTGGAACCTGGACTCCCTGTGATTGGTAAAAGCCGTTTTACGGCACTTGCTGTGGGGTTTGATGCCTTTGTTTCACCACTTACTGTAGCTCTCGTGTTTTGGGTGACTAGTCAATTTGTGTCCTTTGAACTGATATATAAATTGCAATATATATATGCAGGTAATGAGGAGAATTTTCTCCAATTTAATTTTGATTTGAACTGCACCTTAAGTGCTACTTTGATTATAATACTGCATATTCTGCACTATTTTTGGCATGCCTGTTTTTAGCGCACTTCGTAGGATGTGTTGCTCTTGTAATGGTACCAATTTGAGACTGGAAGAATCGCAACCGGCACACCCAGAGGGGACGCCCAATAGAGATATGTATGTTAAACATGATCTTTCTTCTATAATGTACAGCACATTATGGAATAAATACACTTGTGTGGATCCTGAGTTACGTTGGCCTATGCATGGGTCATTTGATTTGTGAAAGATTGAGTATGTGGAACAATGTATGTGTAAGCAAAGGTCTAGGCAAGATATGTTTGACTGTGTACGAATGTGGGAGAAAGAAGTGCGTGGACGAGTGAAGCGTGAGCAAGCCTTGCTTGAAAAAGAGCAGCGGAAGAATGTATATGTGAAAGCATTGGAAATGAGAAAGAAAGAAATAAACGATTTAAAGGAGATAGAAGAGATAGAATGTAAATTAGAGGTAAAACAACAAGAGATGGACGGAATGCTGAACATTGTCAAACACTCACCCCCAGTCATAGATCTGGGTTTAATCCATCATTCTTTTGCTCACCATGCCACCCCAGTTTGGACCCAGCCATATGCAAATCAGTCTTGACCCTGTTCCTCATGGGAACAGTCCAGACCGAACTGCCAAGCCAGGTCCTCACTGGACTGGAAACAAGCATCCTGGGACCGGTTTCGGGGTTTCACCCCTCATCAGCCAGGCTAGCTTGAATCCAGTGGCATGGGAAGCACGGGACCCACGTCTGGGCATACCCTTCCCACTTAGGGCGACAAAGCAAAACAACAAGAGATGGACGGAATGCTGAACATTGTCAAACACTCACCCCCAGTCATAGATCTGGGTTTAATCCATCATTCTTTTGCTCACCATGCCACCCCAGTTTGGACCCAGCCATATGCAAATCAGTCTTGACCCTGTTCCTCATGGGAACAGTCCAGACCGAACTGCCAAGCCAGGTCCTCACTGGACCGGAAACAAGCATCCTGGGACCGGTTTCGGGGTTTCACCCTTCATCAGCCAGGCTAGCTTGAATCCAGTGGCATGGGAAGCACAGGACCCATGTCTGGGCATACCCTTCCCACTTAGGGCGACAAAGCAAAACAACAAGAGATGGACGGAATGCTGAACATTGTCAAACACTCACCCCCAGTCATAGATCTGGGTTTAATCCATCATTCTTTTGCTCACCATGCCACCCCAGTTTGGACCCAGCCATATGCAAATCAGTCTTGACCCTGTTCCTCATGGGAACAGTCCAGACTGAACTGCCAAGCCAGGTCCTCACTGGACCGGAAACAAGCATCCTGGGACCGGTTTCGGGGTTTCACCCCTCATCAGCCAGGCTAGCTTGAATCCAGTGGCATGGGAAGCACGGGACCCACGTCTGGGAATACCCTTCCCACTTAGGGCGACAAAGCAAAACAACAAGAGATGGACGGAATGCTGAACATTGTCAAACACTCACCCCCAGTCATAGATCTGGGTTTAATCCATCATTCTTTTGCTCACCATGCCACCCCAGTTTGGACCCAGCCATATGCAAATCAGTCTTGACCCTGTTCCTCATGGGAACAGTCCAGACCGAACTGCCAAGCCAGGTCCTCACTGGACTGGAAACAAGCATCCTGGGACCGGTTTCGGGGTTTCACCCCTCATCAGCCAGGCTAGCTTGAATCCAGTGGCATGGGAAGCACGGGACCCACGTCTGGGCATACCCTTCCCACTTAGGGCGACAAAGCAAAACAACAAGAGATGGACGGAATGCTGAACATTGTCAAACACTCACCCCCAGTCATAGATCTGGGTTTAATCCATCATTCTTTTGCTCACCATGCCACCCCAGTTTGGACCCAGCCATATGCAAATCAGTCTTGACCCTGTTCCTCATGGGAACAGTCCAGACCGAACTGCCAAGCCAGGTCCTCACTGGACCGGAAACAAGCATCCTGGGACCGGTTTCAGGGTTTCACCCCTCATCAGCCAGGCTAGCTTGAATCCAGTGGCATGGGAAGCACGGGACCCACGTCTGGGCATACCCTTCCCACTTAGGGCGACAAAGCAAAACAACAAGAGATGGACGGAATGCTGAACATTGTCAAACACAGATCTGTGACTGGGGGTGAATGTTTGACAATGTTCAGCATTCCGTCCATCACTTGTTGTTTTTTGCATTTGTCGCCCTAAGTGGGAAGGGTATGCTCAGACGTGGGTCCCGTGCTTCCCATGCCACTGGATTCAAGCTAGCCTGGCTGATGAGGGGTGAAACCCCGAAACTGGTCCCAGGATGCTTGTTTCCAGTCCAGGGAGGACCTGGCCTAGCAGTTCGGGCTGGACTGTTCCCATGGGGAACAGGGTCAAGACTGATTTGCATATGGCTGGGTCCAAACTGGAATGGCATGGGCAGCAAAAAAACGATGGATTAAACCCAGATCTGTGACTGGGGGTGAATGTTTGACAATGTTCAGCATTCCGTCCATCACTTGTTGTTTTTTGCATTTGTCGCCCTAAGTGGGAAGGGTATGCTCAGACGTGGGTCCCGTGCTTCCCATGCCACTGGATTCAAGCTAGCCTGGCTGATGAGGGGTGAAACCCCGAAACTGGTCCCAGGATGCTTGTTTCCAGTCCAGGGAGGACCTGGCCTAGCAGTTCGGACTGGACTGTTCCCATGGGGAACAGGGTCAAGACTGATTTGCATATGGCTGGGTCCAAACTGGAATGGCATGGGCAGCAAAAAAACGATGGATTAATCCCAGATCTGTGACTGGGGGTGAATGTTTGACAATGTTCAGCATTCCGTCCATCACTTGTTGTTTTTTGTAAATTAAATTAGAGGCCAATACACTGTTCGGCAACCTCTCTATCATATCCTTAATAAACCGCACAATGATTTTTTGTTACTAGATCGCCCTCCACCTCCGGATGTGGTTCCTTCTGCCCCTCATGAGTTAGCTGAAGTCTCCGGTTCGGAGCAACAGAAGATACGAGACAGTCGCTCTATGTTGCCTGCTGACCGTGCATCTGAGCTTAGATCTATTGCTCGTAAAGCAATTCGTAGCGTTATCTCTGCTTCTGAACTTTTAGACAACATGAAAGGGTGGATGGAAAAGGAGCAGCTAAATTTTACTGAGGCATTTGGCACAGAAGTTATTGAACTATTTCAGAAATATTCTGATGAGTTAGAGCCCGATGATGTAGCAGCTGATCATAAGCAAATGCGTGATGGCCTTTTTGTTTTCTCCCAGGTGGCTGATGCAATCAGGCGTTTTGTGAAATTATGTGTTGCAGCAGTCCGTTTGCAAGAGGAGAAAAGGGCCGTGGACATAGTTGCACGGACATCTCAGACCGGCGGGGTGCAAGCTTCCATCTTCGGAACAGATTAGACTTTGATAGTTCACGCGAAACCAATGCGGGAGGCAGTGCCTTTGTATGTTCCTCCTAAAGGATCGGGTACAAGTGATGATAAAACTTCTGTTGATGCTAAGGGTTATTTTATTTATAATTCGGTGTATACTCCTTGGAATAGGGCAGATGTAATGGCACTTAATAGAGCATTACATGACCCGCGGAAAAATCCACCCGCCTTTTATGAGGAAGTTGAGGGAGCAATTAGTTCTTGTACTATGACTTTGGCTGACATTGATTTATTTTTCGGATTGATATTACCGCCAGTTTTGTGGAGAGCTGTTCGTAAAGTTGATGATCGTGCAGTTTTTGAGGTGTCATGGAAAGAATTAGAACAGATGGACGGAGATAGGGAACCTGCGAAAAAGCTGTATCAGTTGATTCTAGATCTTCCCGCAGCCATATTAGTTAAGTTAAAAACGATTATTCCCCCTAAAAAGATAGATTGGACTGTTTTAGCGTCTCGTAAGCAAAAGGAAGATGAATCGGTCTCTGATTTCTTTACACGCTTTGAAGAAGCATTTCATGATTTTAGCGGCCAGTTATTGTCTGATGATACGGGGAGACATTTGTTCATCGATAAATATGTCGCATATCTGTTACCAGGAATAGCTATTCATCTAAACGCGAGTGAAAGGTCATGGACTACCTCTACTTCAGTTTCTCTTTTGACTATGGCTCAGTATTATGAACATCAGGAATTAGAAGCAAAAGGTAGCGAGGATAAAAAGATTAAAGAATTAAAGATGAAGGTTATGTTGGCTCAAGCTTATGGTCTGCCTTTTAGAGGTAGTGATAGAGGTGGACGTGGATCTTATGGTTCTTCTTACACTCGCTCGAATTTGTCTGTTGATCAGTGTGCGTATTGTGAGAAATTTGGGCATTGGGCTGCCGATTGTCCAGCATTACGTGTTCAGCAGTGTTCACGTGATCGGGGACAAATGAGAAATCGCTCAGGATTTTCAGGGCCTAGCAGAAGCACGAATGATCATGCTAGGTTTGATGCTAATGTACGAAGGCAGGATGGGTTTAACACTTTTGATAGACTCAAGCTGATGAATTCACAACATGGATTATTACCCTTGATCCCTTTTTGAAATTTACAGCCACTGTGTCTGATTTTCAACTACCTTTTTTAGATCTGATGATTACAATTAACAATGGTAAATTACTGACCAGTGTTTATCATAAGCCCATTGATCGCAATTCTCTTTTACTTTATTAAAGCCATCACCCAAAATACTTGCGGGACAATTTACCCTTCGGCCAATTTCTACGTCTGAGACGTAATTGTAGCCTACCTAGAGAATTTGACCATCAAGCTGACTCTCTTCAAAATAAACTTTTTGACCGACATTATCCATTAAGAATTGTCAATCAAGCACGATAGAGAGCCAGGAACAACAGAGAGGCTTTACTATCTCCCAAGGAAAAAAGCCCCAGTCCAGGTTGACGTGTGCATCGACTTACACCCCTTTATCTAACTCTATCAAGAAACTAATTAGTAAAAGGTGGCCTATTCTCACGAGCGGTGGTTGCAACATACCAAGGCCTCCTTTTGCTTTTAAACAGACTGCCAACATAAAAGATTTAGTGGTCCACACACGTCCACGAATTCAATGTGACCTTTCCACCCAAAAGACGTTATGGGGCCTACCACCAGTTGTGGGTCACCATCGCTGTGGGAACTGTAACGTGTGTTGTCTGACTAGGCACTTGACAAAATTGGATCTTGATTCCATGGGTTCATGGTATCTCAAAAAACATACCAATTGTAATACCAGGAACTGTATCTACATGATATCGTGTCCTTGCGATTTACGCTACATCGGGATGACATCTAGACCCGTTAAGACATGCATTAATGAGCACAGAAGCAACATAAGGTGTAAAAGGATCACTACGAAACTAAGGGGGTGATTCTGACCCCGGCGGTTCCTTACCGCCGGGGCCAGGGTCGGCGGGAGCACCGCCAACAGGCTGGCGGTGCCCCGCAGGGCATTCTGACCGCTGCGGTTCAGCCGCGGTCAGAAGAGGAAAACCGGTGGTCTCCCGCCGGTTTTCCGCTGCCCTGGGAATCCCCCATGGCGGCGCAGCTTGCTGCGCCGCCATGGGGGATTCTGACAGCCCATACCGCCATCCTGTTCCTGGCGGTTCTCCCGCCGGGAACAGGATGGCGGTATGGGTTGTCGTGGGGCCCCTGGGGGCCCCTGCAGTGCCCATGCCAATGGCATGGGCACTGCAGGGGCCCCCGTAAGAGGGCCCCACTTTGTATTTCAGTGTCTGCATTGCAGACACTGAAATATGCGACGGGTGCCACTGCACCCGTCGCACCTTCCCACTCCGCCGGCTCAATTCTGAGCCGGCGTCCTAGTGGGAAGGGTTTTTGCACTGGCCTGGCGGGCGGCCTTTTGGCGGTCGCCCGCCAGCCCAGTGCAAAAGCCAAAATACCCTCATCGGTCTTGCGACCGCGGAGCGGTATTTTGGAGGGGGGAAGTCTGGCGGGCGGCCTCCGCCGCCCGCCAGACTTAGAATGACCCCCTAAGTGTTCACTTTTTGGAGGTCCAACATTCCCCTGATGATCTCTGGTGGGTGGTAATTGAAGCACCAACAATTCGCCCGACGATCCAGGGGCGTTATTTAGGATTGAACAAAGATGGGTGTTTAAACTAAGGACGCATCTACGGGGACTAAATGATGATATCCCCTGGACTTCCCTATCGCCTTGAAGATATCACCCTCATTTTGTTCACTACCCGTTGCTCTAGACATAGCCCTCATTATATCTTTGCCTTAAGGGGATTTTCCATATCACCCTCATTTTGTTCATTACCCGTCTCTCTAGACATAGCCCTCATTAGGTCTTTGCCTTAAGGGTATTTTCCACAGCATGACCCGTTATTAATAAATAGGATTTCTTTCACTCATTGATAATTTTCTCACTTTTTCAAAAACAGCATTTTATTTAAAAAATAATTTTCCCACTTTCATTTTACAACTATGTTTTCCCTATGTTCCGTCCCTCTGAGGACGATAAAAGCAATTTCATTTTAATTTTCATTAATTCCATTTCCCTTGCGGTCGGCAGCGTAGATTAATGAACTACGAGCCCAATTCATTTTGAAGGATTGGAACTACAAATACAAGCTATCAATTGTAGTCCGTCCTCCATTTATTAGCTATACAGGACTCCAGGTAGTCCTTTTTCTTTGTCTATGACGAGACGCGCACGGACTCGGTCCTCGCAGCGTCTATTTATTACTCAGAAATCGTCCGATCCGGTTGTTTTCGGGTCGTCCGTTTCTGAGGGTAGGTCCAACAAGATGGACCGGTGATAACTTTGTGAGTATGCCATCTGGTTATACAGTGGTTATTGGGCCTGATCGATTTTTTAGTGGGGCATTTAGATTCAAAGTCCAATCTCTTTTGGCCAAACGTTGCCATGAATAATTTAAACATATTCTTTCATCCTTAATCTAAAATATTAGCTGAGTAACTTAACTTGGTAACGACAATAGCGGCAATTGTGTTAACTTTTAGCACTATCATTATTGATTATTTTTCCGTGAGTTTATTCACCAATGTAGTTGAGTAAATTAAGTTGGTAACCGACAACAGCGGCAATTGTGTTATTTTTCAGCACAATTATTTATTACTATGAGTTTATTCACCTTTGCAGTTGCTTTCAAACTCTTAGAACTTCCTATATCAATAGATGTTAGCATTGTTTTACATCCTTGTTTCAATAATGGTCTTTTATCTCGTTGTTATTTACTACGCTCAGTGTCACTTTGAGTCCTTGAAACGAACCACCCAAGGAACCTGGGGCCAGATGTAGGAAACGATTTGCGACTCGCAAACGGCAAAAACTGCCGTTTGCGAGTCGCAAATGTGAGTTTCCTATGCAGAAATGCATTTTGCGAGTCAGGACCGACTCGCAAAATGCATTTCCGACTCGCAAATAGGAAGGGGTGTTCCCTTCCTATTTGCGACTCGCAGTGGGATGCAATTCCATTTGCAACCGAGTACGCGGTCGCAAATGGAGTCGCAGTTACCATCCACTTGAAGTGGATGGTAACCCACTCGCAAATTGGAAGGGGTCACGAACATGGAGGTCTGCTGACGTCAGCAGGCCTCCATGTTAGCGAGTGCCTATACTCGCAATGGGGCCGCAAATTGCGACCCACCTCATGAATATTGATGAGGTGGGTCATTGCGACCCCATTGCGAGTCGCAGTCGGTGTCTGAGACACCGTACTGCATAGCAAATTGCGACTTGCAATTTGCGAGTCGGATGGACTCGCAAATTGCAAGTCACAATTTTGCATTTTGCTACATCTGGCCCTTAGTCTCGACTAGGGGTTGGTAAGCATGATTTGTCATGTTGTGTCCTTTTCTTTGTTTTTGACCAATTTCTGGTTATATATTCATAATCACCCGCACTCATACTTTGGGAATTTTCAAGATGTTTTTTATGTTTTTGTCTTCTAGGGTTCCTGTGCTAACCAGTTAACTTTAAAGTAAGTGACCGGTGTCAAGTATCCTAATTTGTGATACTATTTTGAAGAGGTGTGAATAATTATTTGTGTAGGTCCTGATGAAGCGTCAATGGATCCGGCTGGACCACTAGACGCGAAACATGTCGACCATAGCACAGAGGTTCTTTAATATCTAGGACTCTCTGCAATATCCTTATTTTTTAAAGGTTTTGAGCATAATCCTCAATTTATCTTTCAAGTTTTTTGATTTTAACCTTGGACTTCATCCTTGTTATATCAGATTGATAGCCGCCCGCCAAGCGGGAACCGCCAGAAGACCGTACCGCGGTCAAAAGACCGCGGCGGTCATTCTGGGTTTCCCACTGGGCTGGCGGGCGACCGCCAAAAGGCCGCCCGCCAGCCCAGTGGGAAACACCCTTCTACGAGGAAGCCGGCTCCGAATGGAGCCGGCGGAGTGGAAGGTGTGCGACGGGTGCAGTAGCACCCGTCGCGAATTTCAGTGTCTGCTAAGCAGACACTGAAATTCAAAGTGGGGCCCTCTTACGGGGGCCCCTGCAGTGCCCATGCCATTGGCATGGGCACTGCAGGGGCCCCAGGGGCCCCACGACACCCCTCACCGCCATCCTGTTCCTGGCGGTCGAAACCGCCAGGAACAGGATGGCGGTGAGGGGGTCGGAATCCCCCAAGCTGCGCCGCCATGGGGGATTCCTCAGGGCAGCGGAAAACCGGCGGGACACCGCCGCGGTCAGAATGCCCTTAGGAGCACCGCCAGCCTGTTGGCGGTGTTCCTGCCGACCCTGGCCCTGGCGGTCAAGGACCGCCGGGGTCAGAATCACCCCCATAATCTGTATAGTTGAACCTACCAGTCACTATCACAAGAGTCCGGCTGAGAGCCCCCACATCGGGGTGCCCACCAGGCATTGCAGTGCCGGCCTGGTGAGGAGCATTTCCCGATGATGATGCCAGTCATCCAGTGTGATGCTTGAGGGTTCTAGCTCCTGAGATCACGGGTCTCCTGGTTTGATAATTTTTATTGGAACAGTGTACCTTTATTTAATTACTATTGATGGGAGATTGTACACTGGACCATCAACACTCCCGGTCCCTCCCCCCCTTGGTGATTTAGTCTTATGTCCATTGTAAGTCACTCCACTGTATGCCATTCCATTATATGCCAATCCACTGTATGCCACTCCACTGTACCACACTTAACTCTACACCACTCCACTCTGAACCATTTCACTATACAATATTCCAGTCTATGCCATTCCAGTCTATGCCACTACACTCTACATCACTCCAATCTACACTATTCCAATGTATGCAACTCCTTCGACACAACTCCACTACATGCTATTCCACTTTATGCCATTACAGTCTATGCCACTCCACTGTATATTTTTCTACTGTAGGTCACCCCACTCTATGCTACTCAACTCTACCCCACTCCCCTCTTTACCAATCCACTCTATGCTATCCCACGTGACGCCACTCCAGCCTAGGTCAGTCTAATGTATGCCACACCACTCTATGTTAGTCCACTATATATTAGTCCACAGTACACAACTCCATTCTATACCACTCCACTCCACTCTACGCCTCCCAATTTACTCGACTATAAACTAATCTGCCCTATGACACTCCACTCTACGCTAATCCCCGCTACACTATTCCACTCAATTCAAATCCACTGTATGCCACACCGCTCTACTCCACTCCACAATACTCCACTCTATGCTTTTCCACTGCACACCACTATACTGGTCCTTACTCCACTCTATGTCACTACACTCTATGCTATTCTACTCCATGGCACTCCAGACCACTTTAGTATATTCCACTCCACTGTACACCACTACGCCACTCCCATACATGCTATTTCACTGTACGCAACTCCACTCTTCACCACTCACCGATTCAAAGTATAACCCTATTTTGCACCTAATTTGTCAATGAATTGAAGCATCTGCCCAAAACACACAAAAAATATATATATAAATACATTTGACAGCATGTGAACTATATAGCACAATGCTAACACATTTGCTGAAGAGACTGTTGGAGGGAACTTCAAAGCAGTCTTTGATACCTGGACACTGCTGCACTTCAGCAAACTCTGCGGTGACCCTGATTTTCCCACTGAAGAAGTGTGGGGTTAAATGGTACACTGATACCCATCGGAGTTTTCAGGTGTCTTTAGATACCAGGGTGCTCAACAAAATACTCTGAAAGAGTGATCCTGATGCACTGTTACCGTCTCTGTATGCAAGCCCCATACCTGCTTAAGGAGGGTGGCCGTGGGTCTTCTAGTGATCTCCTCTCTCAGGGTGCACTTATGGGTACAGTATGCCTTACCTTCTGGTTCACACACGCTCAGTGAATCCCATATGGGTTTTTTTGCACATGAACTTGCATTGCCAATGTGTTTTCAGACGTATGGGAAACGTATGACCAACCACACATTGCCCTGATGCAAAATTTGCACAAAACAAAGAATCAACATACCATCCTGTAATGTAAGCAGACCTCCATCACTCAAGAGACCTTAAAGACTACGGCCTTCATTACAACCCTGGTGGTTGGGGTTAAAGTGGCAGTAAAACTGCCAACAGGCCGGCAGTATTTACCGCCAAATTATGACCATGGCGGAAAGATCTCCGATAGACAGCCAATGTACCACAATGACTGTCACGGCAGAAACAACAGCCAGCACGGCGGTAGCCGCCTACAGCCAGACAGAAGTTGTAGGAGGCTGGCCTGGTTTGTAGTGGGTACCTTGGGTACTTACACCTTACACCAGGTCCAGTTATCCCTTATTAGTGAAATGTAGTAGTGTTCTAGCAGCTTAGGCTGATAGATGTAGCTATAGCAGAGCAGCTTATGCTGAACCAGGAGACATGCAAAGCTCCTGCAATACCACTCATAGCTACACAGTACTTATACACAAGTAAAGACAATACTCAGTGTTACCAAAAATAAAGGTAGTTTATTTGGGTGACACAAGGCCAAAAATATCTTAGAGGAAATACTCCTTCTGGAGGCAAGTATTATACACAATATATACACTAGACATCAAAATAAGGTAAGTAATTAGACATAGGATAGTGCAAACAATAGGAAATGCTATAGAATGCAATAGGAGAAAATAGGTCTCGGGGTAACACAAACCATATACTAAGAAAGTGGATTGTGAATTACAAATTCCCCCTAGACAAGTGTAGTGTGTAGAAAATTGCTGGGAGAGTAAGAATACAGTAAAGGTAAGTAAATTACCCCATCCCAGAGCCCAGAAAAGCAGGAGTAAAGTACTGCAAGTTTCCTTAGTACACACTACAAGTCACGATTAGAGTTATGACAAGAACCAAGCAAGACTGCAAACAACAAATGGTGGATTCCTGGACCTGAAGACCTGCAAAGGACGAAGACCAAGTCCAGAAGTCAAAAGAAGTTCCAGGAAGGTAAGGAGCCCCTGCCAACCCAGAAGAGGGTGCAAAAGAAGAGACCCCAGTTGGACGAAGACTGCAGAAATGCACCCAAGGAAGATGTCAGCGGGTTCCTGCATGATGCACTGGATGTCCCATGGAGAGGAGTTGGAAGCAGTTGAGTTTTTGCACTGGATTCTTACAACATGCCTTGGGTCCAGCAAAGTTGCGTTTTGCGGAAAAGTGGTGCTGTCTGGACCCAGGAGGGACCTGGGGGCCTCCACTCAGTGTGAAGAGGAAGAAGGGGCTCTCAGCACTTCAGAGAGCCCTCAGAAGATCAGATAGCACCCATGGGAGTCCCAGGACACGGGGACAAAGAAGGTGCAAAATGCAGTTGGTGCAGCACTACAAAGGAAGGTCCCACGCCGCCGGAGAACAACTCAGTGAGTTGAGCATCGCAGGATAGAGTGCTGGGGACCAGGGCCAGGCTGTGCATGAAGGAATTTTGCAAATAGTCCACAGAGGCCTCAGGAGTTGAAGAAGATGCAGTGCACAGGGGTACTGTCATTGTCAGGGAAGGCAAGATCTTACCTCCTCCAATTAGGATAGTAGGACCTCAGGACAGTCTGTGACGATGGGGTCCATCTCCTGTGTTCCAAGGAGCACGACTGTCACCAGGGGAGGAGTCCAAGAGAACCGGTTGTCAACTTAGAAGGTGCCTGCTTTAGCAGGGAAGTGACTCCGTCACTCCACGGGAGATTTCTTCGGTCCTTCTGCTGCAGGGTGAGGACAGGGAGTCCCCAGAGAATGCACACAGTGAAAACTATTACAGAAGCTGGCTAAAGCTTCTGCAGGTGCAGAGGAAAAATAGCCCTTCTGGATACTTTGTTGCTGTGACAGTGATTCCTGGAGCTGTCTGCGGTTGATCCAAGGTCAGAGGATGAAGTAGTAGTTGCAGAGGACACCTGCTGGAAACTTGCAAGTAGAATCTGAAGAGAACCCACAGGAGAGACCCTAAATAGCCCTGAGAGGGGGATTGGATACCTTATCAGGTATGGATCGATCAGGAGGGGCCTCTGACGTCACCTGCTGGCACTGGCCACTCAGAGGCATCCAGAGTGTCCCCACACCTTGGAAAACCTGATGGCTCAAGCCTGAGACACACTGGAGGAGCTCTGCGCACCACCCCAGGGGTGATAATGGACAGGGGAGTGGTCACTCCCCTTTCCTTTGTCCAATTTCATGCTAGAGCAGGGACTGGGGGTCCCTGAACCAGTGTAGACTGGCTTATGCAAGGAGGGCACCATCTGTGCCCTCCAAAACATTTCCAGAGGCTGGGGGAGGCTACTCCTCCCCAGCCTGTAACACCTATTTCCACAGGGAGAGGGTGTACCCCCCTGCTCCCAAAGGAAATGCTTTGTTCTGCTTTCCCGGGACTGATCTACTCTGACCCCAGGAGGGCACACCCCTGTCTGTGAGGTGGCAGCAGTTGTAGCTGCATTGCAAGCCTCAGGGAGCTGGTTTGGCAGAACTGGGGGTCCATGGTAGAGCCCCAGGATGCATGGAATTGGCTCCCCAGTACCAGATTTGGAATGGGGGGACAATTCCATGATCTTGAACACCTTACATGGCCATATCTGGAGTTTCCATTGTGAAGCTACATATAGGTATTGACGCAAGTGTAAGGCGTCCCCCGAAATTCACCCTGAACTATGTGGGGGCACCTTCACTAGTGCAAGGGTGCCCTCAAAATTAGTAACTTTGCACCTAGCCTGCTGTTTGAGACCCTCTAGTGTGGGACAGGTCTGCTTTGCCACACTCAGTTCCTCCCTAGCAGGCCCCCTGCACCCAAACGTACAGCTGTATCAGCTTCCAGCTCCTCTGGTGTAGGTTCTGCACAGGGAAAGGATTCCTCTTCCTCAAAAAGGGAATTATATGGAGAGGGAAGGATAATGGACAAGGATTTGCCCTTCCTACCCCTAGATTTTGGGAGCACTTGGTCCATTTTCCAGGATCCAGGTTTCTCTGTCCTCTTTGCTTCTTGGCCTGAGCCCTAGAAAGAGCAAAGATATGCACAGGAATGCCCAGCATTGCTGCATGGGCCTCCAACTCTACCTCAACCCAAGCTGAAGTCTCCAAATCATTGCCTAGCAGACATTCTACTGGTACGTCAGTGGCTACCACAACTTTCTTTGGACCACTAACCCCCTTCCCCCCCAGTTGCGATTCACAACAGCCATGTGGTGGCTAACAGTGTTGCTATGGGTGTCTGTCACTTGGTACTGATGACCAAGTAGGTGTTGCTCAGGGGCAACCAGTTTCTCCATCACCATTGTGACACTGGCACCTGTGTCCCTGTAGACCTCAAACTGAACACCATTAATCAGGGGTAGTTGCTTGTACTTATCCATATTAAGGGGACAGGCAACTAAGGTGGGGAGGTCAATGCCACCATCAGAGACTAAAATAGCCTCAGTGATCTCCCTAACTAGACCAACCCCCACTTCATTACCAATGGTGAGCCCAGCTACACAGTTTGACTGGCTATTATTAGTGTTCTTCCCACCACCACTGCTATTACTAGGAGCATTAGTGGAAGCAGTAGGGGTTGTGGTGGTGGGAGGTTTGGTGTTTCTTTTTTGGACAAGTGGGATCACTTGCCCAATGACCTTTGTCTTCACAGAGATAACACCATGGCTTTTTATTATTGTGAGAAGAGGATTTGTGAACACCACCCCCAAAGGTATTTTTGTGGGCCTGACGAAGACTCAGAAGATTTTTTATCTTTGTCCCCACCCTTGTCATGAGACTTACCATCCTTCTTCTTGCTGTCTTTGTCACCCCCTGTATGAACATTTCTGTTCACCCTTGTTCTGACCCATTTGTCTGCCTTCTTTTCCAATTATTCGGGAGTGGTCAGATCTGAGTCCACAAGATACTGATGCAACAAGTCAGACACACAATTATTCAATATATGCTCTCTCAGAATTAAGTTATGTAGGCTTTCATAGTCAGTAGCCTTACTGCCATTTAACCAACCTTCTATGGTCTTCGCTGAACAGTATACAAAGTCTGTCCAATCCTGTGATGACTCCTTTCTGGTCTCTCTGAACTTTATCCTATATTGTTCAGTGGTTAAGCCCAGACCATCTAAGAGTGAACTTTTAAGAATGTGATAATTATCTGCCTCATCCTCCCAGACAATAAGTAGTCTGTCTCTCTCCTTGCCAGAGAAAGATAGCCACAGGATAGAAGCCCACTGAACTTAAGGGACCCTCTGAACTTTACAGGCCCTCTCAAGTGCAGCAAACCGCTTGTATATGTCATCCCCATCCTTGTAAGGAGTGACAACTTTATGCAGATTTCTGGAATCAAATGAGGGTTCCCTACTATTAGAATTCCTGAAACTGCTGCTGCCACCATGGGGAACTATCCCCAAACCCTGCCTTTCCTTTTCACAGCCAGGTATTTAATGTCCAAGGCCAGCTGTTGCTGCTGTGGCCTCAGTCTGGCCTCCTCTAACCTCAGCTTTCTCAGTTCCTTATCTAGGGACTGGTCCTCAGGGTTAGAATTGTGGGATACTTTTGAGACAGAGGTAACAGTGGAATTTGTAGAGGCTGATCTATCCCTAACTGGAGCCACCCTAGTGCCCTGGCCTCTAGGCATGAAGGGGGCCCTACTAGTGAACCCTTCCCACTCCCAGTTGTGCTAAGGGGTCTGTTAACAGATAGATCAGAGTAAGGACCCTCCCCTGGATTATCAGAATGCTCCTCTAACCCTGCCTGGTTGGAATCTTCCTCTACTCCTCCCTCTGTCTGATCTTGACCAGTGCTGAGTCCCTGGTCATCTTTCAGGAAAGATTTAAGAGGAACTCCTTATTGGGGTTCTTCCCAATCCCTAAACTTCTTTCAATATAGAGACCCTTCAAACTTTTAAAATTTAAATTCTCAAAGGTAGTTTTTACAACTCTAGGGGTAGTTTTCAGAAACTTTGTAAAACTTTTGCAAAGTTTAAACAACTTTTTAGAAAGTTGGAAATTACTTCTAGCCATATATTATGTATAGCTTTAAGTATTGGAGGAAGTATTTCTTGTGAAAAGCACTAGTAACAAAGTGGTAAAGCAATTGCAAGTACATATCTCACCGCTGCACCACCACTGTAGGAGGCTCACATGGTTTGTAGTGGGATCCAAGTGAGACAGGCAAAAACATACTGACATACAGGTAAAATTGGTGACATGCCAAGAAAGATGGTACTTTCCAACAGAAGTCAATGTTCCGCCCACCATATTATGAACCTGCAAACCGTCACCTTTTCCGGGGTGGTATCAACGACATCAAAAGCCTGGCAGAAACAGATCTCAGAAGGGAAAGAACTCACCATTGGAGACACAGGGAACAACCACGCCACCATGGAGACCGAGCTGCATGTCTTCCTCATGATTTTCTAAGTGCTGCTCTACCACAAACACCAATGTTGGTGAATAAGAAAACGGTGAGTACAGCCACCTAGCACACAAGGGAGGGAGGTGAGGAAAATGACAATGACACACAGACGCACAACATCCCCCCCAACACCATACACACAATCAGCTGCATTACTAAAACATTTTTACCCTGTACCTCAGATGAAGAATGCAAGGATAAAAACGATTTTGAAAAAATGAATGTAATGAGAGCAACACATCAAGATACATAATTGAGGCAAGATAATAGATATATACATATGTACACAAAAAGGGACATAGCCCAGTCCACAATGTATGTAGTCCACATGGCCACAGGCCAAAGTCCAAGATCACACATGTTCCTGCATCAACATGGAGAGAACACTGCAGGGGCATCAGTTGGGAAATAGGCAGGTACCTCAGAGGGACTGGGGAAGGGGGGCACCTCAGACGTCAGGTGTTACAAGACCACTGGTTCTGGAGGGGGCAACTTGCCCTGTACTTGGTCCTGGGGAGTGCAAGGCCCTAGTCTCTTGAGTGGGTGACTTGCCCACTTGCTCTAGAGGGGGCAACATGCCCTGTGCTTGGTCCCTGGGAGTGCAGGGCCATAGTCTCTCAAGTGGGTGACTTGCCCACTTGCTCTGGAGGGGACAACATGCCCTGTGCTTGTTCCTGTGTTGTAATTTTTGTAGCGATTAGATTAAGCATTAGCAGAAGACATCTTGTATTTAGCAACTATTGTGAACATTTCTCGGAATCCATTTTGTATTCATGGCAGCCATTATCTCTGCCACATGCTGCCATGTGCTCGCCATGTGCTCTGTCCTACCTTCCTGTTATCTACCCTTGAAAATCTGTCTTTTGACAAGTTATAGTTAGCATCTCCCACTTTGCACATGCCCAGTATGGTCTGCAGCTGTTAGTAATTAGTAACTGACAGTAATGTGTCTACTAGTCCTTGAAAACTGTTAGCCCCTCCTACCTGTCGACTGTGCATTTCCATATGACCTTAAATGTATATAAGTCTTGCTTCTATAATTGTACCACCTTCTTTTTAGCCCCTGCGTGGGTATAAAAAGACCATGCTCTCTTAGTTCAGTGTGCTACTTCAAACATTGCCGAAGGGTGTTTGAACTGTAGTACCACCTCATGAGGTTTACTTTGTCTTTTATTTCAGTTTCTGTGCCAACTTCTTCCTATATGGTCTGAGGACTTTGTGCAGAGAAGGGTGAACCCCTTGCACTAGTAGGCCTTGCTGAGGCTTACTTCGACAAATTGGCGCCCGAACAAGGACTCATCGGCGATTCGGACGCCCGACGGATTGGTCGCGACGAAGGATTGGGATCTCGCTGCGGATGATCAATGCCTGAGCAGACCCGAGTCTTGGCAACCACAGTGTTTTTCCCTTCTTTCTGATTTGACCATCCAGGTGGCGCCGGTCCTGTACTGAGATCCTTTTTGTTCATTCATCGTGCAGTGACCATCTGGTTGATTTTAGAACTTGCCAGTTGGAACCTGGACTCCCTGTGATTGGTAAAAGCCGTTTTACGGCACTTGCTGTGGGGTTTGATGCCTTTGTTTCACCACTTACTGTAGCTCTCGTGTTTTGGGTGACTAGTCAATTTGTGTCCTTTGAACTGATATATAAATTGCAATATATATATGCAGGTAATGAGGAGAATTTTCTCCAATTTAATTTTGATTTGAACTGCACCTTAAGTGCTACTTTGATTATAATACTGCATATTCTGCACTATTTTTGGCATGCCTGTTTTTAGCGCACTTCGTAGGATGTGTTGCTTTTGTAATGGTACCAATTTGAGACTGGAAGAATCGCAACCGGCACCCCCAGAGGGGACGCCCAATAGAGATATGTATGTTAAACATGATCTTTCTTCTATAATGTACAGCACATTATGGAATAAATACACTTGTGTGGATCCTGAGTTACGTTGGCCTATGCATGGGTCATTTGATTTGTGAAAGATTGAGTATGTGGAACAATGTATGTGTAAGCAAAGGTCTAGGCAAGATATGTTTGACTGTGTACGAATGTGGGAGAAAGAAGTGCGTGGACGAGTGAAGCGTGAGCAAGCCTTGCTTGAAAAAGAGCAGCGGAAGAATGTATATGTGAAAGCATTGGAAATGAGAAAGAAAGAAATAAACGATTTAAAGGAGATAGAAGAGAAAGAATGTAAATTAGAGGTACCTGGCCAATACACTGTTCGGCAACCTCTCTATCCTATCCTTAATAAACCGCACGATGATTTTTTGTTACTAGATCGCCCTCCACCTCCGGATGTCGTTCCTTCTGCCCCTCATGAGTTAGCTGAAGTCTCCGGTTCGGAGCAACAGAAGATACGAGACAGTCGCTCTATGTTGCCTGCTGACCGTGCATCTGAGCTTAGATCTATTGCTCGTAAAGCAATTCGTAGCGTTATCTCTGCTTCTGAACTTTTAGACAACATGAAAGGGTGGATGGAAAAGGAGCAGCTATATTTTACTGAGGCATTTGGCACAGAAGTTATTGAACTATTTCAGAAATATTCTGATGAGTTAGAGCCCGATGATGTAGCAGCTGATCATAAGCAAATGCGTGATGGCCTTTTTGTTTTCTCCCAGGTGGCTGATGCAATCAGGCGTTTGGTGAAATTATGTGTTGCAGCAGTCTGTTTGCAAGAGGAGAAAAGGGCCGTGGACATAGTTGCACGGACATCTCAGACCGGCGGGGTGCAAGCTTCCATCTTCAGAACAGATAAGACTATGATAGTTCACGTGAAACCAATGCGGGAGGCAGTGCCTTTGTATGTTCCTCCTAAAGGATCGGGTACAAGTGATGATAAAACTTCTGTTGATGCTAAGGGTTATTTTATTTATAATTGGGTGTATACTCCTTGGAATAGGGCAGATGTAATGGCACTTAATGCAGCATTACATGACCCGCGGAAAAATCCACCCGCCTTTTATGAGGAAGTTGAGGGAGCAATTAGTTCTTGTACTATGACTTTGGCTGACATTGATTTATTTTTCGGATTGATATTACCGCCAGATATGTGAAGAACTGTTCGTAAAGTTGATGATCGTGCAGTTTTTGGGGTGTCATGGAAAGAATTAGAACAGATGGACAGAGATAGGGAACCTGCGAAAAAGCTGTATCAGTTGATTCTAGATCTTCCTGCAGCCATATTAGTTAAGTTAAAAACGATTATTCCCCCTAAAAAGATAGATTGGACTGTTTTAGCATCTCGTAAGCAAAAGGAAGATGAATCGGTCTCTGATTTCTTTACACGCTTTGAAGAAGCATTTCATGATTTTAGCGGCCAGTTATTGTCTGATGATACGGGCAGACATTTGTTCATCAATAAATATGTCGCATATCTGTTACCAGGAATAGCTAGTCGTCTAAACGCGAGTGAAAGGTCATGGACTACCTCTACTTCAGTTTCTCTTTTGACTATGGCTCAGTATTATGAACATCAGGAATTAGAAGCAAAAGGTAGTGAGGATAAAAAGATTAAAGAATTAAAGATGAAGGTTATGTTGGCTCAAGCTTATGGTCTGCCTTTTAGAGGTAGTGATAGAGGTGGACGTGGATCTTATGGTTCTTCTTACACTCGTTCGAATTTGTCTGTTGATCAGTGTGCGTATTGTGAGAAATTTGGGCATTGGGCTGCCGATTGTCCAGCATTACGTGTTCAGCAGTGTTCACGTGATCGGGGACAAATGAGAAATCGCTCATGATTTTCAGGGCCTAGCAGAAGCACGAATGATCATGCTAGGTTTGATGCTAATGTACGAAGGCAGGATGGGTTTAACACTTTTGATAGATGGAACCAATACCAGATGTCTAACTATGTGCAGCCTGATTTCCGAGATTCTGCTTATGCATAGGATTGCCTAGGATGGGGTAAGGAATCTGTTGAAGTTCCAGTAGATCAGAGGGGCCCCTATGTTACAGCACATGTTTTGGGTTCTACTAATCAGTTTCTTGTTGATACAGGAGCTACTCATAGCGCCTTGTCTAAACAATTGGT
The DNA here is from genome assembly GCF_031143425.1 of Pleurodeles waltl. NCBI lineage: Eukaryota > Metazoa > Chordata > Amphibia > Caudata > Salamandridae > Pleurodeles > Pleurodeles waltl. The sequence goes on from NC_090445.1 coordinate 1,301,014,768, forward strand.
TCCAAGGGCTCCCCTGTCTGGCTTAACCATTACATCAATAGGTTTTGATGGAACACCCTCTCCAGGCCATTGTCACAACCACTTGCATTCCATGTTGATAAATTTACTGCTCCATGTCCATTTTTGCTTTCTCCAAATACACCAGACAATATTGTGGGTCTTGATATGCTCTAGTATTTCAGGGCTGCAATACGATGCTCTGCTGAAGGGGTTCGTGTTATTGTGAATGATAATCATCCTGTGATAGAAAGAGTTTGTCTTGTTAAAGAGGATATTGCAATAACTTCACTCCCTAGTACTTTGTGGGCTACTTCAGATACTGATGTGGGACAAATGATTATTCCACCGGTACATATTAGTGTCAAGAAAGGAGCTGTATTGCCACATTTGCCTCAATACAAAATTTCACAGCAGGGCGAAGAAGCACTCACACAAATTGTGCATGATCTTATTGCAGTTGGAGTTGTTGAGGAAGTTCTGTATAATGTTTATAACAGCCTGATTCTTCCTACTCTGAAAAAGGATACTGATACTAGGATTTACCGATTCATTATTGATTTACGAGAAGTGAATAAGATTGTGGTACCACAATATCCTGTGGTATCCGACATCACGACACTTCTTACTTTGGTTCCCCCAACAGCAACTACGTTCTCTGTGATAGACTTGAAGAATGCTTTCTTTTTGATTCCTATTCATCCTGACAGCCGATATTTGTTTGGTTTTACTTTGAATAAACAATCATTTATATTTTGCAGAGTTCCTCAAGGCTATACTGAGAGTTCTAGTATTTATAGTCAAGCGTTAAAACAACAACTTGTTTCTTTTGTTTTGCCTGAAGGTGTGGCTCTCATACAATATGTCGATGATATTTTGTTGGCAGCTGATACCGCTGAGCAATGTGAAAAGTGCACTTTGTCCTTACTTTCTTTTCTTGATTCACATCATCATAAATCGTCACAAAAGAAATTGCAATATTGTAGACCAAAGGTAATCTATTTAGGTCACCTTTTGTCTAAGGTGGGCCGTGCACTTACATCAGATCGTATTCAAGCAATTTTGGACACACCAGTACCCTCTACTCCGAAAGATGTTTTTGCATTCCATGGTCTTACTTCTTTTTGTAGCCAATGGATATTAGGGTTTTCACACATTGTCAAACCTTTGCTAACACTTTTGACTAAAGATACTCCACTGCCCCTCCCATGGACAGATAAATGTGAGACTGCTTTCTGGCAGCTACGACAAGCCCTTTGTTCAGCACCAGTGTTAGGTACTCCAGATTACTCGAAGCCTTTTGCACTTTAAGTACATGAGAAAGATGGATGTGCATTGTCAGTTTTAGTACAGACACATGGCAATAAGCAGCGTCCCTGTGTATATTTTTCAGCAGTACTTGATCCTGTCGCTCGAGCGTTGCCTGGGTGTTTTCGTGCAGTTGCCGCAACAGCTGTGTCAATACGGCAGAGTGAAGTGATAGTTTTGTCACATAAGCTGTTGGTGTTAGTACCCCATGCGGTTGATGCTCTTTTAAATCAAACAAAGACGCAACATTTAACTAGCGCTCGCCTGACAGGATATAAATTGACATTGCTGGCTCCTCACATTACACTGAAGAGATGTGCAACACTAAATCCAGCCACTTTGTTGCCATATCCGGTGACTCAGCCTCAGTCACAAGAACCACATGATTGTATATTCCTTACCGAAGAACAGACAAAGGGTTGTATTGATTTGCAAGAAACGCCCCTTCCAGATGTAGACAGGGAATTGTGGGTTGATGGGTCTTGTTTGAAGTTGCCAGACGGTACGACCTCAGCTGCATATGCAATCACCACAATACACACGGTAGTGGAGGCAGCTCGTATACCACATAAGTCAGCTCAAGCAGCTGAACTATTAGCTTTGACACAAGCATGTGAGCTTAGTACTGACTTATGTGTGAATATTTATACAGACAGCCGCTATGCTTTTGGAGTGGCTCATGATTTTGGTTTGCTTTGGAAGGAGAGAGGCTTTCTCACATCCCACGGGATGCAGATAATGCAAGGAGAATTAGTGCATAACCTCTTGACTGCCCTGACATATCCAAAGAAAATAGCTATTGTGAAATGTAGTGCACACAAGAGAGTGACCGATAAGATAGGGCAAGGTAATGCCCTTGCGGACCCCATAGCACGTGAGACTGCGATGCAGCGAAGTACTACTTCTATGTATGTAGTGAAATAACAAGCTGAACGTTGGCATAATGCTAGACAAGACGTATTAGATATACAGAAATCTGCATCTGTGAAAGAATGTGAGCAATGGTCTGAAGAAGGATAATTGGATGATGAGGGCTGTTGGCGGAATAAGCAGATGGATAAATGGAAATTGCCTATAGCTTTTGTACAACCTATGGTTCAGATGGCACATGGGCTGGCACATGTTGGAGCTTCAACAATAATGAAGTTGCTTACGCAAGTTTGGGAGCATCCAGAAATTTCCAGTACAGCTAAGAGAGTAGTACAGTCTTGTTTGATCTGTTTACAATACAATCCTGGAAAAGGGACACGAACTCCTGCGGGAGGGTTTGCTACATCAACTGCCCCTTTCGAAGTTCTACAAATGGATTATATTCAGCCTGAATGCTGCAACAAATTAAAGTATGTCTTGGTGGTGGTATGTGCCTTCAGTAAATGGATAGAGGCGTACCCCACAAAGGATAATACTGTCATTACCACAGCGAAGGTGCTTTTGAAATAATTTTTCCCTAGGTTTGGTGTTTGCAGACTTTTATGGAATGATAACGGACCTCATTTTGTTGGGGAAGTTATTAAGTATGTCCTGAAAGGATTAGGGTTCAAACAGAAGTTCCATGCGGTTTTCCACCCACAATCAGCAGGGTTGGTGGAAAGGTATAATGCTACTTTGAAGCTGAAGTTAGCGAAGATACAGGCTTCCACATCTTTAACTTGGCCGGATGCATTACCGTTGGCAGTATTGTCTATTAGGTCAGTGCCACACTCTCGAACAGGCCTTACCCCCCATGAAATAGTATTTGGAAGGCCAATGAACATTTGGGGAGTTCCTAAGCCAAATTCTGTATATGATGTACCTTGTGTCCTGATGAATGATTATTTGGCATAGTTAACCGACAATTTGGTTTCTATTCATCAACAGGTTCGAGAAGCACTTCCTGACAGATCTACAGGTGAAGGCCATGAACTCCGACCTGGTGACCAATTGATGATTAAGTCCTTTGAAAGATCAAGCAGCTTGGAACCAAGGTGGCGAGGCCCAGAGCAGGTGCTCCTTGCGATAAGGACAGCAGTTCGAGTGACGAACCGAAAGAATTGGGTCCATAGTACTCACTGCAAGAGAGTGCTACCTACCTTGGTGGAACCTGCTGTGCTGACCGATCATCGAGAGATTTTGACGACGGAGAAAGGCCGTGCTATATCACCTGACGAATCTGCGGAGTTCTTCCCGGACCATATGATTTCTGGAGTGTTGCGATATAATTTGAGACCGAGGAAAGAATCTGTAGTGCTGAAAAAAACTGGTTGAGCTACCGCCCTGGGTTAGTGAAACAGAGAGCCAATGTGGCAAGGGGGGATCAGCCATGTATTAGAGTAGTGTCACCCGTCTTGGCCCATGGTGAAGAAATCAGCGGCTGCCCAGGGATAAGAGCTCCAACGATTGTTTTTAATTAATTTCTGGAAAGGTCGATTATTACTGTTGCTAAAATGAATAGCCAAGTGATCATTAGTACTATGGGGTTTGTTGTTGTTTTGGTGGTTATAGCAATAATCACCTGGTTTGTTGAAAAGATGGCTCCTGCTCGTGAGTTTTTTGTTCCCACTACTCCAGTACCAGAGGATCACTATTTCTTTACGCTTCCCTATCATGAGCAGAAGCACCGTCAATCGTGCTTCAATAATACTTTCATTCAGATGTTGCATCATACTCATAATGTTACAAATACTACTAACTGTTGGGTATGTGGAATGATACCTGCGCATCAAAAGAAAGGAGGAACACCTTTCATTCCTCTTCCTTTTTCACAAAATGGTTCTTGTGAAGCTTGGTATACGCTTTTGTTTGCATCTGGAAAACGTACAGAGGGCGGACATCTTTTTCGCCTTAATAAAGTATGCTACCAAGACAGATGGGTATCCCCAAGCCAAAGGAACTAAATGGGAATGGGAAGAGTATCAACCGGACAATGTTTCGATACCATATGTCTTCACAAATTTAAGAGACTCTGACAAGAAAGAACAATTTGTGATTTCTGTTACAAAAACAAAAGCAGATTTATGTATACGTAGCACTGGGCCAATTCCAGTGGGGACAAGCGATTGTACCTTGATTTTAACTATTGAGGGTGTAAATAATAGTAGTTTTACAGCTTCACATAATACATATTTTGTTTGTGGTAACTATGGATATTACCAACTACCTGTTGGGTGGTCAGGTGTATGTTATGTATCTTTTCTATTAACCCCTGTGTTTTTGGCACCTGCATCATATCACCAAGATTGTAAACTGTTCAATGACATCATTAAAAATAGATATAAAAGGACAATAAATACAAATGAGGTAGACCAAACGGACACTAGTCTGCAACAATAAGTTGATTTTAATTTAGGGTTGTTCTCCTTTGTGGGTGCTGCATTAAACAATAGGAAAGTGAGACGATTGATTAGGGTTGTGGAAGCTGTTACCAATCAGCCAGCTCTGGCACTTGGGAATATATCCGAGGAGCTCCAAATTGCAAGGATTGTAGTGCTCCAAAATCGTATGGTATTAGATGTGATATTAGCTGATAGAGGTGGTGCATGTCGCATCATCGGTAGTAGTTGCTGCGTTTTCATTCCAGATCACTCACCTTCAGTGTATGATGCAATATCTAAATTGCATTAAATTGCTGTAGAAATTCACACAGAGACTGGTACTTGGACTTTTTCTGGATGGTTTTGGGCTCTTGTTTCCACCCAGGGCTGGAAACTACTGACTATCCTGTGTGTAATGATTGCAATATTTTTCACATGCTGTATCTGTGTTCAGTGTGGTCCAATGTTCTGTTCCATGTGTATTACTGCTTGTATGCCTACCAAAAGAAATATTACAGAAATGAAAGCACAACACATGTTAGATAAGGAAATGGCTGAAATGATGAGCATAAATATACAAGATGAATATTTAGATTATCCTAGAAAGACGAATGTCTTCAGCTAATGCGGAAAGGGTTGTCTGTTGTAATTTAGTAGCGATTAGATTAAGCATTAGCAGAAGACATCTTGTATTTAGCAACTATTGTGAACATTTCGCGGAATCCATTTTGTATTCATGGCAGCCATTATCTCTGCCACATGCTGCCATGTGCTCGCCATGTGCTCTGTCCTACCTTCCTGCTAACTACCCTTGAAAATCTGTCTAGTGACAAGTTATATTTAGTATTTCCCACTTTGCACATGCCCAGTAAAGTCTGCAGCTGTTAGTAATTATTAACCAACAGTAATGTGTCTACTAGTCCTTGAAAACTGTTAGCCCCTCCTACCTGTCAACTGTGCATTTCCATATGACCTTATATGTATATAAGTCTTGCTTCTATAATTGTACCACCTTCTTTTTAGCCCCTGCATGGGTATAAAAAGACCATGCTCTCTTAGTTCAGTGTGCTACTTCAAACATTGCCGAAGGATGCTGTTTGAACTGTAGTACCACCTCATGAGGTTTAATAAACTTTGGGCCTTATTCTGAGGCTGGTGGGCGGCGGTAGCCGCCCGCCTGGCGGGAACCGCCAGATGGCCGCTCTGCGGTCGAAAGACCGCGGAGGCCATTCTGGCTTTCCCGCTGGGCTGGCGGGCGACCGCCAGAAGGCCGCCCGCCAGCCCAGCGGGAAACCCCTTCCCACGAGGAAGCCGGCTCCGAATGGAGCCGGCAGAGTGGGAAGGTGCAACGGGTGCAGTTGCACCCGGCGCGAATTTCAGTGTCTGCTAAGCAGACACTGAAATTCTTTGTGGGGCCCTCTTACGGGGGCCCCTGCAGTGCCCATGCCATAGGCATGGGCACTGCAGGGGCCCCCAGGTGCCCCACGACACCCCATACCGCCATCCTGTTCCTGGCAGGCGAACCGCCAGGAACAGGATGGCGGTATGGGGTGTCGGTTTTCCTGTTCTGACCGCTGCCAAACCGCCGCGGTCAGAATGCCCTGCGGGGCACCGCCAGCCTGTTGGCGGTGCTCCCGCCGACCCCGGCCCCGGAATGACCCCCTTTGTCTTTTATTATAGTTTCTGTGCCAACTTCTTCCTATATGGACTGAGGAATTTGTGCAGAGAAGGGCGAACCCCTTGCACTAGTAGGCCTTGCTGAGGCTTACTTTGACACCTGGGGAGTGCAAGGCCACAGTCGCACAAGTGGGTGTCTTACCCACTGGTTCTGGAGGGGGCATTGTGCCCTGTGCCCTTGATCCTGGGGAGTCTGAGTTAGGTGGGTGTCTTACCCACTGGTTCTGGAGGGGCCATCGCGCCCTGTACTCTTGATCCTGGGGAGTCTGGGTTAGGTGGGTGTCTTACCCACTAGTTCTTGAGGGGCCATCGTGCCCTGTACTCTTGATCCTGGGGAGTCTGGGTTAGGTGGGTGTTTTACCCACTGGTTCTGGAGGGGCCATCATGCCCTGTGCTCTTAATCCTGGGAAGTGCAAGGTCACAGTCTCTCAGGTGGGTGTCATACCCACTGGCTTTTCAGGGGGGACTCTGCACAGCAGCCCATGGAGGCAGGATTACATACCGTCCGCCGGCAGTGACAGCTGCTCAGTGGTGGTGCTGCTGCTGGTGGGGGAAGGCCCACGCCCATCCTCTGCAACCTCGGACGGCTGCTCACTGGAGGTGGTGGTGCTGGTGCTGGTGGGGGGAGGCTCCTGCCCATTCCCTGCAACCTCAGACGACTGGACAAACATGGTTGGTGGTGGGGGCTCCGTCACCTTTCCTGTCCCAGGCCCTGTGCTCTTCCTGACTGCTGGGGCTGGCTCCTTGCTCTTCCTGGCAGCTGGGGCAGGATCCTTAGCCTTTTTGGCATCTGGGGCAGACTCCTTTGTCTTCCTGGCAGCTGGGGCAGGCTCCTTTGTCTTCCTGGGAGCTGGGGCAGGCTCCTTTCCCTTCTTAGCAGCAGCTGGGGTAGGCTCCTTTGTCTTCCTGTCAGAAGCTGGGGCAGGCTCCTTTGTCTTCCTGGCAGCAGCTTGGGCAGGCTCCTTGCTCCTTCAGGCAGTTGGGGCAGGCTCCTTTCCCTTGAGGCTGTCTGGTGCAAGCTCCTTCACCCTCAGGACAGGAGCTCTGGATCCATTTCCACCACGAGTAGGTGTGGTGACGACTGGGCCCGTGGACTGGGTGGCTAAGGTACTTGGCTGGGTTTTTCCCACCCTGGCCAGGCGTGCAGGGCGGGGGAGGGGTAGGTAGGAGGTCAATGATGGATGATAGTTTTTTAGGGACACTGAGGGGGGAATAGGGAGAAGGTTTGGGAGTGGAGGAAGAGGGAGTGGTTGTGGGAGGTGTCTGCTGATTTTGGGTGCAGGTGCATGGGCTGGATGCTGTTGTGAGGTGGATGGCTGTTGGGTGTCTGAGTGCTTGAGTTTCTGTACCTTACGAGGGGGTGACAGACATAGTGAGAGAGGACACAGGGGACGTGTGCATGGCTGTTGTGAAGGTGTCTGCTAGTGAGGTGTGTGTTCTGCTTGGTGTGGGGGTGATCCTGGTAGTGGATGATTATGTGGTGCATGCAGGTGTGAGTGTAGACGGAACTGGGAGAGAGGTGGAGGAGGAGGAGGAGGAGGAGGGGAGACAGTGGAAATAGTGGATGTTGGTATCTCTGCATCTGGATGGTGTTTGTGTGAGTGCTTGTGGGATGAAGTGTAGTGTTTGTGTTTGCCTGTACCACTCTTGTGTGTTGTCTTGTGTGCATGCTTCTCTGCCTGTGTGCTTGGTATAGGTTGGGGTTCAGGAGAATGAGATTGGGAAGAGGAAGTTGGAGGAGGGAGGGTGGAAACAGGGACAATGGCTGCCATCAGAGAGGAGGCCCGAGTCTGGATAAATCTCTGTTGGGCCGCCAAGCCAGTGTGAATGTCCTCCAGGCATGCATTAGTCTGTTGCATCTGGGCTGCCAGCCCCTGGATGGCATTCACAATGGTTGACTGCCCTACATGGATCTCAGGAGGCCAATAGCCTCCTTACTCAGGGCAGCAGGGCTAATTGGGGCAGGGCCTGAGGTGCCTGGGTCATAGGAGATGCCCACCCTCATGGTTAAGCATGCACAGGCAACTTGATGAGGGGATGCTGGGAGTGTGGTGCTGGTATGGGGTGGCGGCTGTACCTGTAGCTGGGGTGGTCACAGAGGTGTCTGCCACCACCAGGAAGCTTCCATTGGAGGAGGTATCTGAGTCAGAACTGTCCCCTTCAGTCTCCACCGTGGTGCTGCCCTTGCTCTCCGTCCCACTGGTGCCCTTAGCATCAGTGGACTCTGCCTCCTGGATCCTGTGGGATGCAGCTCCCTCCGTTGCTGGTACCACTGCTCCTCCACCAGTTGATGCTAATGCACATAAGGACTGGGTGACAAAACAACAAGGGGGGAGGGAGACAAAGGATACATTTTGTCAATGGCTGCAGCAGCACCTCCATTGGCGTACACAGCACCCTCACAGGCCTACGCACTATGCATTGCACTACCAGTGATGTTGCTAGCCATCAAGGAATGGGGAGGGGCACACACCGGAAAAAGCAGCACACCTGGGACCCATGCAGCCTTGACCAGTAGTGGATGCCTAAGAGCTACGTAGCAGGATTATCCCTTCAGAACCCTAGCCACCAGGGGACCTACGCTGAAATGCCAGGCCTGGCCTAGGGCACCCACTGACACACATCCCCTGCCCAGATACCACCCTACCATGCGTAAGTTGTAATGATGGGTACTGTACTCACCTCCTTGTAGCTTCTGTGATGCCCTCAAGCGCCCATCCAGCTCTGGATAGGCCACTGCCAGTATGCAGGCTAACTGGGGGGTCAGGGTTCAACGGGCACCCCTTCCTCGTTGGGAGGCCATCTACAGCTGGGCCTCTGCCATCTTCTGTGCCCAGCGTCTCAGGTCCTCCCACCTTTTCCGACAGTGGGTGGTCGCCTGCTGTAGACCCCCTGGGTCCACACGTCCTTGGCGATGGCACGCCATATACCCTTCTTTTGATGGGCTCTGACCTGCTGAGAAAATATGCACAGGAAAATAGTATAAGTTAAACAGTCCTGCCTGTTAAACTTATTACCCACCATACCCCTTCACATCACCATTTCCACACACATGGCCCAGCACACAACCAATACGCTGCCCAGAAGACATTGAGCCTTCACACACACCTCCATGCATTCATGCCACATGCTTTGTACCCACAGTGTACTCACCTGTTGGTCTGTAGGCCAATACAGCAGTCCGTACTGGGGTAGGACCCCATCCACCAGTCTCTCCAACTCCTCCAAAGTGAAGGCTGGGGCCCTTTCCCCGGTCACACAGGCCATGGTAGGTTCCTGACACAGGTCACAGCAGCACATGCAGTGTAGGTCCTCTCCTGAAGATTAGGCAGTAAGTGAGGGATGAGATAGAAAATGGTGGTCACGTCCGTGGCGGTGCATACCTTCACCGCCGGTGTAGATCACCATTGGCCACTGTAAGCCGTAGGGCCCAATGTTATCCAATGAGGTGTTGCATGGAGGTTTCCGACTGCCTCCCACAATGGAGCACAACGTCAGTGGAATTACCTCACCTCCACCTGTCCCTCTACACATGACAGGTGGACACCATTTCATTGGGGGTGCAGGCCCTGGATATTTGCTGCATCACTGGTGAAATTTGGACATACTGGACAATTCACAGTTACCCATTACATGTTCACAGCATGCAAAGTTCTGGTTGTAGCTCCATTGTTCAGTTTGTGACCTGCTCCTCACTCTTTTGCCCCATAGATTGCTACCGCTGCGGATGAATAGGAGATGGAGACATACCCACATTTACAGACCCCTGGTTATGTTATGTTATGCTATATTGCATTTGTCCCCCCGACAAAATGAACAAGTGTTCAGAAATTGATAGAGTTTCCACACTATGAATTTACAGATGGTGTGGTTGGCGGACCAGTAATCTCCCACTTCAATTCTAAGTATCCTGGGTTGGTGCACAATGCCTTTGTCCTGAGGAATAGCAGCATCCCAAATGTGATGTCCCAACTATAGAGGCACAGGGTGTGGCTATTAGGTGAGCCCTGGTCCCCACCCAGTATATGTTGGTGTATGGGTATGGTGTGGGCCATATGGGATAGTTTGTGGCTAAATGTTGTCCCTCAATATTGCAGGTGACTCTGGTTACCCCAACCTCTCATGGCTGCTGGACCCTGTGAGGAATGATAGGACAAGGGCAGAAGAATGTTATAATGAGGCACTTGGGCGAACCAGAAGGATAATAGAAAGTACCTTTGGCCTCTTGAAGGCCAGGTTCAGGTGCCTCCCTTTAACAGGTAGATCCCTGTGCTACTCACCTAAGAAGGTCTGCCAGATAATAGTGGCATGCTGCATGTTGCACCACATTGCCCTGAGATGCCATGTACCTTTTCTGCAGGAGGAGGGACCTGGAGATGACCGTGTGGCAGCAGTGGACCCTGTGGACAGTGAGGACGAGGAGGTGGATGATGAGGATGAAGACAACAGAGCATCAGTCATCAGACAATACTTCCAATGACACACAGGGAAGACAGTTTTACTTCACATTTCAATTAAAAAAAATGAATTTCTGTGGCACTGGCATGCTGTTATTTCCTAATTCTATGCCCACTTACTGTACCCTTTGGCACTTCCTTTTACAGATGTTGGTGACCTCAAAAATGCTCCTTGTGTGATCACTGCAGCCAGCTACAGGTCATAAACCTATGCTAATTTTCTGTATAGTTGAGTTGCAATGTCTCTACCTGTTGAAATGAATACATACTTTAAAATGTTGACATACACCATACTTCTTTCTTTCCAACGGTGTTTATTGAAGTGCTAAAATATTGAGGGGAAAGTGCAATGGGACGGGGTGATGATGGCGGAAGGTCCAGGGTATTGTTCCAGTCTGTTTGTAGCACAGGTGCATTGTCCAAGAGGACGTAGGAAGGGGAGCAATGGCAGTTCAAAGTGGACAGTGTGACAGGGTGGGTCACAAGGATGACAATCAGGAGAGTCTCATTTCCTGGCAGGGGTCTTGGCAAGTTTCTTTGGCTTTTGTATGGATCACAGGGAACGTTTGCGGGGTGGTTCACCTTCTGCAGGGGGAGGGGTGCTGGTGGCCTGTTGTTCCTGTGGTGTCCACTAGTGGCAGCAGAGGTGGAAGGTTGTTCAGATATCTGGCTAGTGGCAGGGGTTCGCTGTTGTGTGACTGCCTACCTCATAATATTGGCCATGTCTGCGAGCACCCCTGCTATGGAGACCAGGGTGTTGTTAATGGCCTGCAAGTCCTCCCTGGTCCCCTGATACTGTCCCTCCTGCAGCCGCATGTTCTCCTGCACATTGTCCAGGATCTTGCCCATCGTGTCCTGGGAATATTGATATGCTCCCTGGATCTCTAAAAGTGCCTCTTGGAAAGTCGGCTCCCTGGTCCTGTCCTCCCCCTGGTGCACAGCAGTTCTCCCAGTATCCCTGGTTGCCTGTGCCTCTGTCCCCTGAACTGTGCCCACTGCCACTGACCCCAGATCCCTGATTGTCTTGGGTATGAGGTGTGGCCTGGGGTCCCTGTAGAGGTGGACACACTGCTGATTGACCTGTCCTGGGGACATGGGGTATGCTGGGTGGGTGCTGTGGTGGTGTTTCCTGATATGGGAGGCTCTGTGGTGGTGTGTGACTAGGCCTGGGGAACCGGCTGTCCAGAGGTTCCTGATATGCCAGGTTGGTCATCAAGATCCTGAAGACCAGAGTTGCTGTCATCACTGTGGGCCACTTCTTTTGGGGGACTGAATATTGCTGGCACCTCCTCTCTGCTGATATTGGCTGGTGTACCTGTGGGGATGTTAATGATGTGTCATTGTTTCTGTGTCTGACATATTTTGCATTCGTGGCTCGCCCTCTTAGGTTGTATTTCCCTTGGCAGCTTTCACTTGTGTAAGTTGGTATTTGGTGGGATAGCTGATTCTCCCGAGTGTGCATGCTTTAGTGATAGGTGTCCATGCAGGCCTGTGCATGGTGTCCATGCATTGGTATGGCATGCAGAGCTTGGCATTGGGATAAGTGAGATGTGATGGTGGAATGTGTGGGATGGAGTGGAGTGATGGGATTGAGGGTGAGGGTATGTGATGACATACAGGCAGTAGAAAGTTGATTTACCAGAGTCCAGTATTCCTCCTACTATGGCCAGGCCCTGAGGATGCATGGGGTGGTAGGTTAGGCTGGGTTCCCTGTAGTGGTGGACACACTGCTGATTGACGTGTCCTGGGGACGGAGGTATGGGCTCGCTGGGTGGGTACTGTGCTGGTGTTTCCAGAGGGGGGAAGCTCTGTAGTGGCCTGTGATTGTGTGATGGGAACCGACTGTCCCGAGGTCCCCGATGGGCCGGGCTGGTCATCTAGATCCAGTTGGACAGAGGTGCTGTCATCACTGTGGGCCTCTTCTGTTGGTGGTGTGGACATGTGTGGACCCTCCTGTCCGGTGACGTTGGGTAGGGGTCCTGCAGGGGTATAAAAGGATGTTTATTATATCCGTGTGTGGCATGGTGTGCAATGGGTGGGTGACCGTGCACCCCAGTGCTTGCATTCCTGTGTGGGACCTTGTGTGATGGTATGTGCAGTGGACATGCTTTAGTGATGGGTGTCCATGCTCTGTTGTTGCATGCAGGGCTTGGTGTTAGGATGTGTGGTTTGTGATGTTGGGACATTTGTGAGGAGTTATAGTGATGGGGTGAGGGTGAGGGTATGTGATGGCATGCAGGTAGGGTGGGGGATGTAATAGTTAAGATTTGACTTACCAGAGTCCATTCCTCCAGCTACTCCTGCGAGGCCCTCAGGATGCAGAATCACCAAGACCTGCTCCTCCCATGCTGTTAGTTGTGGGGGAGGAAGTGGGGGTCCACCGCCAGTCCTCTGTACAGCAAGCTGGTGTCTTGCTGCAATGGAAGGTACCTTCCCCCATAGGTCATTCCACCTCTTCTGGATGTCATCCCTAGTTCTTGGGTGCTGTCCCACGGCATTGACCCTGTCCACGATTCTCCGCCATAGCTCCATCTTCCTAACTACTGATATCTTCTGCACCTGTGCTCCAAATAGCTGTGGTTCTACCCGGATGATTTTCTCCACCATGGCCCTTAGCTCTTCCTCTGTGAATCGGGGGTGTCTTTGTGGTGGCAGGAGTGTTGTTTAGCATGTGTAGGTGAGGGTGTGTAGGGTGATGTGTTAGGGTGTGTAAATTGGGGTGCGTAGGTAGTGCATAGGTGTAAGTAGTGGGTGGCTCTGGTTTTGTCTGTGGTCTTGGAGTCTGTCTCATGCCAATGATTTGTGGTTGTAAAGGGTTGTGGGAAATGTGGGTGGGTGTTTTATAGTGGTGTGGGTGTGGTGTGTGTTATTTAAGTTGACCAATGTAATGTTGTTTTGTATGTGTGTGGCGATTTTGATCGTGGCGGTATGTACCGCCAATGGTTTACCATTGTTGAATGTCCGCCGTGGTGATTTGTGGGTCATAATGTGATGGGCGTTGTTCTGTTGGCAGAACAGTTTGGGTTTTGATATTGCCATTTTATCACTGACCTCTGGTGTGGTAGAATTGTGTCTGTGGCTGAATACTGACAGATTGGTGTATGTGTGTCATAATATGGTGAACGGATATCCACTGTGGCGGTGGTAAGTTGGCGGCAGTCAGCATGTCTGTACGTGGGATTTAATGCCAACTCATTATGAGGGCCTACGTTCTGTTCAGCACAATTTTTTTAAACGGGACCATCGACTGTCACTTTATTGAGAACAATTATTTTCTGTTGAAGTTGTCTGGTAGATTTTGTCAGAAACAAATACTCACAAATACTGCAACTCATCTTCAAAATCATTTGAGCTCCCAATGCTAAAGTAGTAGGGACTCCCAGTATTAACTTAAATCATAATCATATCAAAGAATTGAAATTACAAGCAATTGTAATAGACCAGGAAACATGCAAGCAGTTGGGTGTTAATCGAGTGAGACATTACACCACGAGTAATTACAAATACCAGAATGTCTAGTAATCACTACGTGGGAGATTAACTTTCAGGTATAAATTCTTATTACCAAAATGAGGCACACATACAGAAACAGGGGATTACCTACTGCAATTTTCAGAAGCATTTGCCTTTTCACAAGTTTTTCCTGCCCCGATCTGAAGAGGAAAGTGTCAGGTGTACAGGATCTTCCACTGAAATCATAATGCCTATTAGATCACAAGCTGCCATTTGCTCCGGAGTCGGATGACCTTGAAAACCTCTAAGAAAGCCTGTGGTTCTAAAGACATCATTAAGATCCCTACATGTGGCTCATTGAGAACCCAGTTCAGAGGTAGGCAGGACCTCTGCTTCCCTCATGGAGAATGGCCCCCAGATTTAGAGATCTCCACCAGGCAGATGGGAATCGCTGTGCCACTAACTAATGTGGCATCTCCACAAAAGACAATGGACCTTAAAGAAAGGGTTCTATGTTTGTAGTGCTTGCTCAACAAAGTTTTTTCTATGACATCCTCGGAAGCATTCTCCTTTTGATTTGGGGTCATTGTTCAATTTTCTTGCCCTGTACTGCCATGCCTCCCATAGCAGCAGTGGCCAGAGAAAATGAGTGGTAGTTGCCCAGCATTGTAATGTTGGAGCTGTTTTTGTCCTACTGTACTTAAATACGCAGTGGTGTGGTGTTGCCCCCACTCTGCACAAACCATGTCTTGCTATGGATGGTCACTTTGCAGGGAGTAGTTAATAAAAGGGGGTGGCCTGGATATTGTGTTCTGTTCACCATAACTTGGTGGGTGTGCGTCTCATTATTTGCTGCGTCCCAGACTCGCCTGTCATGTAGACCAGAGACTAAGACTCAGCACAATGATTTAGGCAATCAGACAATTGACAACGAGGGCATGTGTCTGAGCCTTGCGCTGGAGCTTACCTGTCCTGCATTGGACTGTGCTGCCTTCCAGAGGTCACCATTTTTCTTTGCATGCCCATAATGCCGCACAGCAACTCCCGAAAGGGGTTGCAAGCTTGCAGCACTGCAAGTCTCTGGAAAGCGTGTACCTTTGTAACAATCTGACCCTTCGGAGAAGTGATCTCCCTCCTGCTTCTATCAGTGCTCCCCAATACCCAGGGGAGACAGTGTCTCCGTTGTTTATCCTTACAGCCAGCTTTAATCACTGGAATCAGAGACCCCAGCGGGGTATGCCCTTGGAAGGTGTTGCACGCATTGGCCCGCCCATTTTCTGGCCTGTCTGCATCTCTAAGCCTGTGAGCGCCCCATACTGATCCTGCCAGTACTGGGGGAGTAAACTCTCTCACTCTTGGTGTGCAACTAAAAATCAAAAGGAAAAAATAATATATATAGCAGCAAATTCACATGATGTCACCAGCATCCAACTCAGGACCTGCAATGTGTTAGCCTGTAGCCAATCCCATCTGGTACTTTGCTTCTTTTGTCCTCTTACTACTCTATCTGCTGAAAAGCCCTTCTAATTACCGCATGGAACCCTGAGCAAGAATTCATCATTAATATTGTATTTCACCAACTCCCCGTTCATTATCTGACACACTTCAGAGGTGATCATATCTCACATCTGTTTGTCTCATGACTCAGCAGGGTGGCCACTGAACTTTTTTGCCTGTAACTTTACGTGCACTCTACTGTGCAGTGTTCTCCAAATGCCTGATTCATCTTCTGTGTCACAGTGTGAAGAACAAAAAGGACCATGGAGTTAGTCCCAGCTCTAGAACTGTTTATGGTGGAAGGGCTTCCATCAACACAGACAGTGAAATGGAAGGCCTGGTTTGAACATCTGGAAACATATTATTTACATACAAAACCCGGAAACAAGCCTTAACAGATCATGTCAAATCTCTTGCTAACCTGGATTACGAGTGATTCCTCTTATGCCAAGCTGGAGAACAGCCTGAAGAATCAGTGAACTTGTTTTACACCAGTTTTAAAGAGTTAGCCATACACCTTGCCAGATAGGATGACAAGATAAGGTCCCAATTCATTGAGGGTTGCTCTTCTGCCAAACTCAACAAAATAATTCAGGTCATCACACAACATGCCCTAAGTAGGTAAAATAAGTCCCACTACGAAAAGGCTTCCCTCTTGTGGATGCACTGTAAGATCAGAGGTTTCTAAGGGCAGAGCCAGCTGAGGCTTCATCAAAATCCTGACGTTCTCCTACCTACAATTTGAGATGGGTCCTGCAAGTTTGTAATGGCTGCTGAAGCAGACACTTTTTCTGCTTATGATTTCTTAGAAAAACTTCTTCTCTATCTAATACAGGTTAACTCTAGAAAATGTTATTTTCTTAGATGTAGTCCTGTTTCTGGACAATAGGCTTAACTATGCTTTAAGTACATCAAGAATTTAAAAAGTCCCATCATTGCTAGAATGAGTGTATTAATTTATAAATGCAAGATTTATGTCAAACAAATATTGGTTCATAAAGCTTTCAATGTCAAATGTATTTTTACTGTGCTATTTCATGAATCACAGAGACTAACCTCAGCAAAGTTTTACACACTACGTAGAACATTCAGAACGTTTTGCTAAAAATGACTAGAGAAAAAAATGAATGCCTCTCTACCTTTACTATAAATATTTTTAACGCTTGACACTCTTACATAGATGTCTGGAGATGGTCTAACAGTATATTTTAACCAGGGGTACATATAACGTCAATGTAATAAATGGGATTAATCTTTGAGAAGGGTGGAAGCCCTACTCAGCAACAACCACAATCCTTTTCAGGGTGAACCACAAACGTCACTTAATTAAGCTGTGCTTAACCCTCTGGTTGCTTAGCACAAAGCAATCAGGCTTAACTTAGAGGCAATGTGTTAAGTATTTATGCTGTACACAACCAGTCATAATGTGAACACAAAACATTGAAAAATCTCAAACCAATTAAGAAGATTAAAGTTTAACAAGTAAAATGATACCAGAACAATTTAGAAGATTCGAGTAAAGTTTAATAAAAATAATGATACCAGAACAACAAAAATCTAATCAGTAGGTATGCAGTTTTAAAGTTTTAGTAAA
This sequence comes from Pleurodeles waltl, assembly GCF_031143425.1. Taxonomy (NCBI): domain Eukaryota; kingdom Metazoa; phylum Chordata; class Amphibia; order Caudata; family Salamandridae; genus Pleurodeles; species Pleurodeles waltl. The sequence continues at coordinate 1,301,032,041 of NC_090445.1, forward strand.
GGTAGTACCAAGAAGCACAAAAAAATACTTGTGGTAATCTGTTTCAGCTAGACTAGCGAAAAGTCACAAGTCTAGGTTGATCGCAATGGAGTGTGGGCTGGATACAGGGACTAGGTTTGTCCTATTGAAAAGGTACCTTGACAATCTCCCACAAATAGGTCTGTTCAGGGTGGAGGAGGCCTGGAGAAGCAGGGAGAGCATCAGGATTGTCAGCACAAGCACAATAGCAAGAAATGTAGGCCAGGTGTCACAGGCTGTGATTGTTGTAGTGTGAAGAGATGGTCGACATTGCAGATGGTTATTGCTGGAGCTTCATGTTGGCAGTCACCTTGGGCTGTTGTTGCTGTAGCAAGAAGTGCAAATCTTGCATTACAGGTCATTGTTGGTGGTCACCATAGTACGAAGAGAAAGTTTCACTGGATCTCCGCATGAGTGGTTGTTGCTGACCACAGTGTCTCAGCACAAATAGGTCTGTTCATGGACACACAGGGGCCACATTTCAGGATTTTACCTTTTGTTTCCTGGTTAAGAACTGTAACTGATGTCAGCCTCTGGTCCAGGACCTCGGGGGCACCTCTTGGGGATCAAGAACTCACTCCAGCAGAGACCAGCAGTACTCAGACAAGTCTAGTTGCAGGTTCAGGAAGGTCCAGTGCAGCAGGTCAGTAGACAGTTGCAGGGAGGCCCCTGGAGCATGTTATGTCTAGGTGCGGGTCAATAGTCTGTTCTTCCAGCATAATTGATAGAATTTTTATTACTCTGCATTACCCTTGTAGCATGGAGTTCCAGCCACAGTCTGCCAATTGCCTTTTGGCAGAATGTTTTCTCATGCACATGCCAAAAGAGGAAGTTCACAAGGGAGATATTGCGGCCTCTAGCATGATTTGTGGCCGCTAGGAGGGCGTCAGGTGAGATTTTTTCAATGCAGGCAGTTGAGGGTGGTAATGCCTGTTTGCAGTCAGAAGTCTGCCACTCGAATATAAAAATCTACTCAAGCAGCAACAAAATCGACTCAAGTAGATGCACCCTATGGCATGCTTCATAGTGCCATTCGCACAGATTTATTATTATGGAACTTACGCCCAGCATTAAATTACAGCATCAACAGTAAAATGTGCATATTTCCATCCATTGGTGGAAAACTACGGAATCTTGCAGAGAATTTCTTGTAACTCCACAGATTACCGCATGTTGGAAATGGCCTTTATGCAGGGTCACACCCAGACTTTTTGCCTTACTCCTTCTCTTTTTCTGACCTCATTTTGGCTGGCTTTAGGACTCTGCACACTTTACCACTGCTAAGCAGTAGTAAAGTGCATATGCTTTCTCCTTAAAACATGGTGACATTGGCTCATACCCAATTGACCTACTTAATTTACTTGTAAGTTCCTAGTCAAGTGCACTACATGTGCCCAGGGCCTGTAAATTAAATGCTACTAGTGGGTTGCAGAACTGGTTGTGCTACCCACATAAGTAGCCCCCTAACCATGTTTTAGGCCTGCCTCTGCAGTGCCTGTGTGTGCAGTTTCACTGCCACTTTGACTTGGCATTTAAAAGTACTTACCAGGCCTTAAACTCCCCTTTTTCTACATATAAGTCACCCTTAAGGTAGGCCCTAGGTAGCCCATAGGGCAGGGTGTTATGTAGATAAAATGCAGGACAGGAACATGTGTGTTCTATATGTCCTGGTGGTGTAAAACGCCTAAATTCATTTTTACACTGCTGTGAGGCCTGCTCCTTTCATAGGATAGCATTGGGGCTACTCTCATATACTGTTTGAGTGGTAGATCCTGATCTGAAAGGAGTAGGCAGGTCATATTTAGTATGGCCAGAATGGTGATACAAAATCCTGCTTAATGGTGAAGTTGGATTTACTATTTTAGAAATGCTACTTTTAGAAAGTGAGCATTTCTCTACACTTAAATCCTTCTGTGCCTTCCAATCCACGCCTGGCTAGGTTTGATTGACAGCTCCTTTGTGCATTCACTCAGACACACCCCAAACACAAGATACTCAGCCTCACTTGCATACATCTGCATGTTGAATTGGTCTTCCTCGGCTAGGAGGGGGGAGGGCTTGACACTTACATGTCAAAGGACAGTAGCCTGTCCTCAAAAAAAAGGACTGCCATACCCCCTACTGGGACCCTGGCAGACAGGATGGAACTGAAAGGGGGCTTTGTGGACTTCTAAGCCACTCTTTGAAGTCTCCCCCACTTCAAAGGCACATTTGGGTGTTCAATAAGGTCTCTGACCCTACCAATTTAGACACTTCTGAGATAGATACTCTACCTGACAAGACACTTCCTGGAGAAGAGAACCTGAACCAGAGCCTGCATCCTGCCAAGAAGAACTGCCTGGCTGCCCAAACGATTCACCTGACTGCTTTCTGTGAAGGACTGCTGCCTTGCTGTTGCCCTGCTGCCTTGCTGCTCTCTGGCTGTGGTGAGGGAAGTGCTCTCCAAGGGCTTGGATAGAGCTTTCCTCCTGTTCCCTGAATTCTCAGGACCATAAAAACTTCAGCTCTACAAAATCGACACCTTGTGCGATGAAAATCAATACACAGCCTGCCAGAAATGACGCACAGCCTGCCCCGCGGTGAAAAATTCACAGCACTTCGAACTGAAACGACCCAGCCTGACTTCGCAACGAGGACATTGACGAAGTGCCAGCGTAGAAATTCAACGCACGGCCCACTGGATCAACACATAGCCGAGCCAGAATGACGCAGCCAACTTCCAGAGAGAAATTACCACGCAACGCCTACCGGATTGACGCAGCCACTGTGACTTTGTCCTGTCAGTGCCAGAAATCCACGCCTCATCCCCAGGGCATCTGAAAACCCCGCAACCTGAAGAGGATCCTCGACCGAGCGCCAGAAATCGACGCACAGCCGCCCCTGCATGAAAACTAAACGATGCATCACCGTGTGCGGGCTGAGAAATCGACGCACACCTCCTTGTTTTCCACGCATCTCCTCCTCTGAGGTTCTTCGCAGAGATTTTGAACGTAAACCAGGTACTTTGTGCTTGAAAGAGACATTTATTGCTTTTAAAAGACTAAAGACACTTTATATCACTTTTTCAGTGATATCTCAACATATACTTATTGCATTTTAATCGTTTTGACGTGCATCTTTTTAGATAAATATTATATATTTTTCTAAACACTGTGTGGTGTATTTTTGTGGTGCTATACTGGGTTATTGCATGATTTATTGCACAAATACTTTAAATATTACCTTCTAAATTAAGCCTGACTGCTCAGTGCCAAGCTACCAGAGGGTGGGCACAGGATAATTTGGATCCTGTGTGACTTACCCTGACTATAGTTAGGGTCCTTGCTTGGACAGGGGGTAACCTGATTGCCAACCAAAGACCCCATGTCTAACACCACAGAATCACATTCCTCATGTTCTGCCCACTCCTAGTTATGTTCCTGTAGCCAACACAGAAAAAGTCAACCAAGTGACCTTTGGAGTCAATCAGGTTAGCCTGGGATGTAGGTAAGCAGGTCCCTATTTCCTGTTCAAATAGGCAGTCTTCTGGCAGCAGGGCAGTCCTTCTTTTGCAATGTCCACAGGTCCAGGAGCATTCTGAGGAGTGGCTCTGGAGATCTAAGATTTATACCTGGTATCATCTTTTGTGTGGGGGGATTTTCTGTCCTAACCCTGCATCTGGTTCTGGAAAGTTCTTTCCCTTCCCTATCAAGGCTCCAAACTATGTGGGGTGACAAAAGACAGGACTGGGCTCGTGTCAGGTTCCTTTGTGTAAGCAAGTAAGTAAGTGGCAGTTTCCTAAAGCATGTGAATACCAAAGTGGTTTGGAGCTGGGGACTACTAAATTAAAGAGGATTACTGTCCCATTTCAGTATGAAACTAAAAAAAACACAGGGCATATTTATGAAAAGTGGCACTGCACCTAGTGCAGCACCACTTTCTTGCACTTCTTAGCTCCTGTCGAGATGGGCCACTCACCTGAAAAGCAGGATGTCTGCAGGGGCGATGGTATACCCCCGACCTCCTGGAACACCTCTCGGCACTTCCTGGTGGACACAGAAACCCCTGCAGTTGTCCCAAAAGGAACGTGGGAGTGGAAGAGAAAGAGCCAAAACAGGGCTGGCTTCACAGAGATTCACTGTTGCACACTACAATTAGAACTGCGGTTGCACTTATCATGTACAAGAAAGACATATAAGGGCATTAATTATATCACGTATAACTTTCCTGCATGCATAGGGTTAAACTAAAAGGAACAAAAACAATCCAAGAAATGCAAATGTCCACTCTGGGTTTAAACAGTTAGGGTGGCACAGTTTGGTTTCGTTTCACTGTGTGTGTGAAAAACCCTTCAAAAGCTAATTCCTCAAATCTGAAACACAAGCATGAATGACACAATTTAAATCCAAGAGTTATGCTAATAGAGAAAGAAAAGTCACGTAAATACTCTTTTAAAATTGCACTTTCACTTTTTGTAGTACTTGAGCTCAAGCAGATTTCCTGAAGCACATTTAGGCAAGTAACTACAATAATAATGTAGAATGTTCAGAACTGTATTTGTGTCTTCCAGATAAGCACTCTGCCAAAATAGGTCTGAAATACACCAGCTGTTGTAGGAAAGAGCGACGCTCAAGGAACAAACTCCCTGGAGAATACTAGTCACTTATCTGCAGTCCTTTCCGGAGTGCTGGAGGACTGCCTGGTGTCAGCTGGTACAGGAACGAAGAAAATAATAGCCTCAAAGGTCCTGAATACGAGGATGGCAGCAGGGGCTGGACTGCCAAATCAGATGCTGAGATCAGGAAGCAAAACAAAGCCAAGCAGGGAGGCATGCTTCACTCTGCTATTTATAGCCAATCAGGAAAGCAGTTGAGTTTCCACATGTGGATGAGTCACCACACCCAATTAGAAGCACATGTCTACACCACACCCAATTAGAAGCACATGTCTACACCTGCTCACATTAACAAACAAGCATTGGTAAAACAAGCATTGATAAAACCAATTGTGTAACACAGCACATTATGTTTACTTAGAAACATGAAGGTTTAACCAAGAACAGAGATATGATTTAACCCTAATCCCTGGAGATGCTGACAGATAATGCAGGAGGCACCTTGGGGATTCCTGACAGCGCCTCCCTAATGCCACCATGTGTGCCCTGTATTTAATATATAGCGCACAATGGTGGTAGTAAGGGAACTAGGGTCTGAATTTTTTACGCTAGTTCGGTGCTTTGCAGGATTAGCTTTAACGGTTTTGACGCTAATCCTGCAAAGCACCCAGAGGCCCAGTGTAACCAATGGGAGCCTCCTTTTAATATCCGCTCAAAACAGGTGGTCCATTTTTTCGGCCCCCCCTACAAGGGGAAAACCCCCTTTGCATACATTATACCTGGTGCAGGCATAATCAGGTGCAGAGGGTTACAATATGGGCCAATGTATGTAAAGCGCCACTTTGTAAATATGGCGCAGTGTTTTTGGCCATCTATCACCACATTGGCATAAAACAAATTACGCCAATGTGTCATTAGAATGGCACTAGGCCCTCTTAAATCTGGGCCCACATATTTAATGATTTCCTAAAAAGAAAAGAACTGACTTGAGATCTGATGGACAAGAGCAGAGAGTTCCAGAGTGTACAGCGAGAAATGAAAAGCTCCTGCCTCCCCCTCTAGGCTTTTTTTATCATGAGTATTGCTACCACTTTAGTGGAAGAAGATCTTGACTCACACCATGAGCATTTTTTTGTACCATGTAAAGCTTTGTGATTTGTACACAAATCCTCGAACTTGACTCTTTTTGAAATGGGCAACTAATTAAGGTGATAGATCTTCTTGGTTATTGGACTGACCTTGAAAACTTTCAGAAGCAGGCAACCAGCTGCATTTGGTAAGGATTGAAGCTTAGATTTTAAATGTTTATTAATGCCCAAGTAGAGTGCATTGCAGTAATCAACCCTACAGAGAATAATAGCAATGATCACAGTTTTTTGCTTCTTTTAAAAAGATATAGAGATTTTTTTTTTAACATCTACATCAAATAAAAACAGGAAGATGTTATAAGATTGATCTGTTCTGAGAAACCTAGCTGATCATCAAATAAAATGCCGAGATTATACTGCCACCATTCGTTGTTCAAGAAATCAGTATTATTCTAAAAGAGTATGGCCCCTGTTTTATCAGAGTATATCTTCAAACTGGCAAAGCCTTTGAAGTGTAATTGAGGCTTGATAAAGTTCCTGCCGATAATCTGCCAGGATGGCCCATCCTGTCCATAACTAAGGCCCCTTTCTATCACTGTTTAGATGCAATCCACAAACCCCACAGCAGAGCCATTCACAGTCATGTGACCCAGGGTACTGAATGAGAGAACAAATGCCTGTGACAAGAAAGTGCCAACATTCTAAAAGTACAATTTTCAGAATTGTGACTAAACATCCAACCTAATAATTAAAGAGGATTTAAAATGAGAATTTATGTGAGTGTAAACACTATGGCCCTCATTACGACCCTGGCGGAGGTGATAAAGTGGTGGTAATACCATCAACAGGCTGGCAGTAAGTGACGCCAAATTATGACCATGGCGGTGGTAACTCCCATAGATAGCTAATGTACCACACCAACTGCCACGGCGGATACAAGCCATCAACAGCCAGATGGGAGTCAAAGTACCGCCCACCATATTATGGCACATCACACCCTCATCTTTTCCGAGGCAGTACCAACACCTACAAAAGCCTGGCGGAAACAGAGCTCAGAAGTGAAAGGACTCACCATTGGAGGCACAGGGAAGAACCATGTCGCCACGGAACCCGAACTGCGGCCCGTATTTATACTCCGTTTGCGCTGAATTTGCGTCGTTTTTTTCGACGCAAATTCGGCGCAAAACTAACGCCATATTTATACTTTGGCGTTAGACGCATCTAGCGCCAAAGTATTGGCAAATAGCGTCATTTTTTAGCGTGAACGCCTTCCTTGCGTTAATGAGATGCAAGGAAGGCGTTCCCGTCTAAAAAAATGACGGCGACGCAAATGCGTCGTATTTATACTCCCGGGCAAAAATCACGCCCGGGAGTTGGCGGGTCAAAAAACCCCGCATTTGCGCCACTATTTAACGCCTGGGTCAGGGTAGGCGTTAAGGGGCCTGTGGGCTCAAAAAGAGCCCACAGGTGCCCTCCCCTGCCCCCAGGGACCCCCCCTGCCACCCCTGCCCACCCCAGGAGGACACCCAAGGATGGAGGGACCCACCCCAGGGACATTCCGGTAAGTTCAGGTAAGTATTATTTTTTATATTTTTTTACTTTTTTTTGGGTGGCATAGGGGGGCCTTATTTGTGCCCCCCTACATGCCACTATGCCCAATGACCATGCCCAGGGGACACAAGTCCCCTGGGCATGGCCATTGGGCAAGGGGGCATGACTCCTGTCTTTACTAAGACAGGAGTCATGAAATGGCGTCTGGGCGTCGTAAAAAAATGGCGCAAATCGGGTTGAGGCGATTTTTTTGCCTCAACCTGACTTGCCCCATTTTAAGACGCCCTAACGTCATTTTTTCCCAACGCCGGCGCTGCCTGGTCTACGTGGTTTTTTTCCACGCAAACCAGGCAGCGCCGGTCTGCTTGCGCCGGCTAACGCCATTCCATAAATACGGCGCCCGCATGGCGCTTCAGAATGGCGTTAGACGGCGCTAAATTTTTTGACGCTAAACTGCGTTAGCGCAGTTTAGCGTCAAAAAGTATAAATATGGGCCTGCAAGTTTTCCAGATGATCTTCTACGTTATGCTCCACCTGAAACACCAACACCGACGAAGACGACGACTGTGAGTACAGCTGCCTAGCACACAAGGGAGGGAGGGACGAAAACAAGAGTGACACACATAACACACATACACCATACACACAAGCAGCTGCAAATGTAAACCAATCGCACAAGACACACGGCAGAATAATACACGGACCATAATGCTGGAGTAATAACAATGTATTAGCATAGCAAAATCAACCCCATGAACCAAAGATATACAAATGTCCATAAAAGGCCAATGCTCAATCCAAAGTCATGAAGGCACACAAGGCCACAGGGCACACTTCAAGGCCCAATATGTTCCCTGACACAGCCGGAGAGAACACTGCAGGGTCATCATTTTGCAAGTGGGAAGGCACATCAGAGGGCATGGGGGACATCAGCTGAATATGGGAACATTCCCACTGGTTCTGGATGGGGCAACATGCCCATTGCTTTGTCCTGGGGAGTGCAAGGCCACAGTATCTCACATGGGTGACTTGCCCACTGATTCTGGAGGGGGCAACATGCCCATTGCTTTGTCCTGGGGAGTGCAAGGCCACAGTCTCTCAAGTGGGTGACTCTTCCTCTGGGTTGTGGAGGGGGAGGCCCACACAGTAGCCCCTGGAGGGTGGCCTATATAGCATCCGCCAGCGGTGATGGCTGCACTGTGGTGGTGGTTGGAGGAGTCTCCTGGGCAGTCCCTGCATTCACTGATGGCTGCATTGTGGTGGTGGTTGGCGGTGGGAGAGGACGCAGGGGACGCAAGCATGGATGATGTGTGTGTGTTCTGCTTGGTTTGGTGATGCTGATAGCAGATGTAAATGTACTGCATGCAGGTGTGAATGTGGACATGACTGGGACGGAGGTGGAGGAGGAGGGGGAGACAGTGGAGGCTGTGGATGTTGTTATGTCTCAACTGTATGGTGTTTGTGTGAGTGCCTGTGAGATGAAGTGTGGTGCTTTTGTTTGCCTTTGCCACTCTTGTGTGTTGCCTTGTATGCATGCTCTTCTGTCTGTGTGCTTGGGATGGGTTGGGGTTGAGGAGAATTGGACTGGGAAGTGGAAGTTGGAGGGGGGACAGTAGAAACAGGGACAATGGCTGCCATCAGAGAGGAGGCCAGAGCCTGAATCAATCTCTGTTGGGCCGTCAATCCACCAAGAATGCCCTCCAGGAATGCATTGCTGCATCTGGGATTCCAGCCCCTGGATAGTATTACAATGGTTGACTGCCCCACAGAGATGGATCGCAGAAGGTCAATATACTCCTCACTCAGTGCAGCAGGGCTCACTGGGGCAGGGCCTGAGGTGCCCGTGGCGAAGGAGATGCCCACCCCCCTGGGTGAGCGGGCAACTCGCTGAGTTGAGTTGCTACAGGGAGGGCGGTGCTGGTACGGGGTGGCGGCTGTACCTGCAGCTGGGGCGGTCACAGAGGTGTCCGCCACCATCATGTTGGAGGAGGTATCAGAATATGTGTTGTTCCCTCCAGTCTCTACCGTGGTGCTCCCCTCGCCCTCTGTCCCACTGGTTCTGTCAGCGTCGGTGGACTCTGCCTCCAGGGTCCTGTGGGATGCAGCTCCCTCTGTCGCCGGTGCCCCTGCTCCTCCGCCAGATGATGCTAATGCACGCAAGGATAGGGTGACAAAACAAGAAAGGGGGGAGAGAGACAAACGATACACTGGGTCAATGACTGCACCAACACCACTGTTGGCACACACACCACCCTCACACACAGGGAACAGGCCTACGCACTATGCATTGCACTACCAGTGAAATGGCTAGTCACCAAGGCAAGACGAGGAGCACACACTGCCAAATGTAATGCCTAGAAGTACTAACAAGCTAAGTTACTTATATTTGCCATGCAACCATCACCCTTCAGAGGACCCACGCTGCAATAGCTGGCCTGGTCTTAGGGGCACCAACTAACACACAACCACCACCCGGATACCACCCCACCAGCCATAAGTTGTAATGATACCCACTGTACTCACCCCCTTGTGGCTGCTGGGAATCCCTCAAGCGCCCATCCAGCTCAGGGTAGGCCACCGCCAGTATGCGGGCCATCAGGGGGGTCAGGGTCCTATGGGCACCCCTTCCTCATTGGGAGGCCATCCCCAGCTAGGCCTCTGTGGTCTTCCGTGCCCAGCATCTCAAGTGCACCCACCGTTTCCAACAGTGGGTGATCCGCCTGCTATAGACCCCCAGGGTCCACACCTCCTTGGCGACGGCACGCCATATTCCCTTCTTTTGATGGGTGTTGACGTGTAGAAACAATGAAGACAGGAAAACACTATTAAACTAACAGGCCAGGCTGTCAGACACATGGCCCACTATGCCCATTTCCATCACCATTGACACACACATTGCCCAGTGCACGACAGGTACACCACCAACAGATAATCCCCCCTTACACAATGCCTTCACACACATCCCCAGGCATTCATGCCACATGCATCATGCCCACAGTGTACTCCCCTGTTGGTCTGGAGGCCCATACAGCAGTCCGTACTGGGGTATGACCCCATCCACCAGTCGCTCTAACTCCTCCAAAGTGAAGGCTGGGGCCCTTTCCCCAGTCACACGGGCCATGGTAAGTTCCAGACACAGGTCACAGCAGCACATGCAGTGTAGGTCTCCTGTGGAAGGTGAGGAAACAAGTGAGGAACGATTGAGAAAATGGCGGTCACGTCTATGGCGGTGTACACCGTCACCACTGGAGTACATCCCCTTTGGCCTCTGTACCCCATAGGTCCCAACATTAACCAATGAGGAATTGCACAGCGGTTCACAACCGCCTACTGCCACGATGCACAGCGTTGGCAGAGTTACCTCACTTCCACCTGTCTCTCCACACAGGACAGGGAGTCGCCATTTCGGGGGGGGTGAACAGGCCTACTGATAATTGCTGTGTCAAAGGATAAATAGGCACATACTTTGAAAATGACACTGTCCAAATACATGATTGCATGATGAAGACTGCTGTTGTGGTAGAGTTTTTCAAACTGTGACAGCCTACTCACTCTTGTGCCCCTTAGATACCTACCTCCGTGGATGAATAGGAGATGGAGACATACCCCCATATACAGACTCCTGATGGACTTAGTTGTACTGGAGTACAGGCACATAATACTGACCTATAGACTGGACAGAGCCACAATCACAGCGCTGTGTGCCCAGTTTGAGCCTGACCTGATCTCATCTATCTGTCATCCGACTGGGATACCCCATATTGTGCAAATTCTATCAGTGCTCCATTTCCTGGCAACAGGTTCTTTCCAAGTGACATTGGGCTTGGCAGCAGGAATGTCACAGTTACTGTTCTCAATCGTGCTGGCAAGAGTCTTGTCTGCCTGGTGAAACATATGTGCAGCTACATTGCTTTCCCCCATGTGAAAGATTTGGCCACAGTGAAGGCCAGATTCTATGTAATGGGACATATCTCCAATATTATTGGTAAGATTAATGGAACAGATATTGCGTTTGCCCACCCCCCGGCAGAATAAACAGGTGTGCAGGAATCATTAGAGTTTCCACTCCATGAATGTGCAGATGGTGTGCCTGGCGGACCATGACCTCTCTCACGTCAATGCTAAGTATCCTGGGTTAGTGAATGATGCCTTTGTCCTGAGGAATAGCAGCATTCCAAATGTGACGGCCCAACTACAGAGGCACAGGGTGTGGCTTATATGTGAGCCTTGGTCCCCACCCAGTGTATGTTAGTGAATGCCTCTGGTGTTAATCTCATAGAATAGTGTGTGGCTAAATGTTGTCCCTCAATACTTGCAGGTGACTCTGGCAACCAAAACCTATCATGGCTGCTGACCTCTGTGAGGCATGCCAGGACAAGGGCTGAAGAACATTATAATGAGGCACATGGGCAGCCCAGAAGGATCATTGAGAGGACCTTCGCCCTCCTGAAGGCCAGGTTCAGGTGCCTCCATCTAACAGGTGGATCCCTGTGATACTCACCCGAGAAGGTCTGCTAGATATTAGTGGCATGCTGCATTTTGCACAACCTGGCCCTCAGACCCCATGTACTGTTTCTGCAGGAGGAGGATACTGGAGATGCCCCTGTGGCAGCAGTGGACCCTGAGGACAGTGAGGATGAGGAGGCAGAGGATGAGGATGTGGACAACAGAACATTTGGTCATCTGTCAGTACTTCCAATGACACACAGGTGAGACAGTACAACTTCACATTTCTGTGACTATTGATGTATTCTGTGTCAGTGGCATGCTGTCATTACCCACTTGTTACCTCTACTTACTGTTACCTATGGATTATCATCTTACAGATGTTGGTCCTATGTCGACAATGTCCTGATGTGATCACTACAGCCATCAACAAGTCATTTATTCTATGCTCTCACTATGTACAGTTCATTTGCAATGGATGTAGCTGTTTCAATCAATACAAATGTGCTATACATGAAATACTAGAAGCCAAGTTTTATGCAAGGGTGTTTATTGTAGTGCTACGAAATTGAGGGTAAAGTGCAATGGAATGGGATGATGATGGAGGAAAGTCCAGGGTATTGTTCCAGTCTGCTTGCAGCACAGGTCCAATGTCCAAGGGGACATAGGAAGGGGAGCAACGGCAGTTCAAGGTGGACAGGGTGACTGAGTGGGACACAAAGGGGGACAATCAAGAGAGTTTCATTTCTCAGGCTGGTCTAGGCAATTGTCTCTGGCTTCTGTCTGGGTTGCAGGGAAAATTTGTGGGGTAGTTCACCTTCTGCAGGGGGAGGGATGCTGGTGGCCTGTGGGCCCTGTGGCGGGGCCTCCTGGCCACTAGAAGAAGTGGAGGGCTGTTCAGTTGACTGGCTAGTAGTAGGGGACCACTGCTGTGCTGTTGCCTTCCTCATGATGTTGGCCATGTCTGCCATCACCCCTGCTATGGAGATCAGGGTGTTGTTAATGGACTGCAAGTCCTCCCTGATACCCTGATACTGTCCCTCTTGCAGCTGCCTGTTCTCCTGCACTTTGTCTAGGATATGGCCCACCCTGGGAATGTTGGAAGAGTGCCTCCTGGAGAGTCGATTCCCTGCTACTGTCCTCCCCGTTGTGAACAGCAGTCCTCCCAGTGTCCCTGTTGGCCTCTGCCCCTGTAACCTGAATGGTGTGCCCACTGCCACTAGCCCTAGGTCCCTGATTGTCTCGGGCGAGGTGTGGAATGGAGTCCCTGTACAGGTGGGCACACTGATGATTGACGTTGTAGGAGGCTGGACTGGCTTGTAGTGAGTACCAAGGGGTACTTGCACCTTGCACCAGGCCCAGTTATCCCTTATTAGTGTATAGGGTGTCTAGCAGCATAGGCTGATAGATAATGGTAGCTTAGCAGAGCAGCTTAGGCTGAACTAGGAGATGAGTGAAGCTCCTACAGTACCACTTAGTGTCATATGCACAATATCAGAAGAAAACACAATACACAGTTATACTAAAAATAAAGGTACTTTATTTTTATGACAATATGCCAAAGTATCTCAGAGTGTACCCTCAGTGAGAGGATAGGAAATATACACAAGATATATATACACAATACCAAAAATATGCAGTATAGTCTTAGAAAACAGAGCAAACAATGTATAGTTACAATAGGATGCAATGGGGACACATAGGGATTGGGGCAACACAAACCATATACTCCAAAAGTGGAATGCGAACCACGAATGGACCCCAAACCTATGTGACCTTGTAGAGGGTCGCTTGGACTATTAGAAAATAGTGAGGGTTAGAAAAATAGCCCACCCCAAGACCCTGAAAAGTGAGTGCAAAGTGCACTAAAGTTCCACAAAGGACATAGGAGTCGTGATAGGGGAATTCTGCATGAAAGACACAAACCAACAATGCAACAACGATGGATTTCCAGTCGTGGGTACCTGTGGAACAAGGGGACCAAGTCCAAAAGTCACAAGCAAGTCGGAGATGGGCAGATGCCCAGGAAATGCCAGCTGTGGGTGCAAAGAAGCTGCTACTGGACAGTAGAAGCTTAGGTTTCTGCAGGAACGACTAGGGCTAGAGACATCCCCTTTGGAGAACGGATCCGTCTCACTGTGGAGAGTAGTGCAGAAGTGTTTTTCCGCCGAAAGACCGCCAACAAGCCTTGCTAGCTGCAAATTGTGTGGTAAGGGTTTTTGGACGCTGCTGTGGCCCAAGAGAGACCAGGATGTCGAAAATTGTGTCAGGAGACAGAGGGGATGTCGAGCAAGACAAGGAATCCTCTCAACAGCAGGTAGCACCCAGAGAAGTGCCAGAAACAGGCACTACGAGAATGCGTGAAACAGTGCTCACCCGAAGTCGCACAAAGGAGTCCCACGTCGCCGGAGAACAACTTAGGAGGTCGTGCAATGCAGGTTTGAGTGCCGTGGACCCAGGCTGCACTGTGCACAAAGGATTTCCGCCGAAAGTGCACGGAGGCCGGAGTAGCTGCAAAAGTCACGGTTCCCAGCAATGCAGTCTGGCGTGGGGAGGCAAGGACTTACCTCCACCAAACTTGGACTGAAGAGTCACTGGACTGTGGGAGTCACTTGGACAGAGTTGCTGGATTCAAGGGACCTCGCTCGTCGTGCTGAGAGGAGACCCAGGGGACCGGTGATGCAGTTCTTTGGTGCCTGCGGTTGCAGGGGGACGATTCCGTCGACCCACGGGAGAATTCTCTGGAGCTTCTAGTGCAGAGAGGAGGCAGACTACCCCCACAGCATGCACCACCAGGAAAACAGTCGAGAAGGCGGCAGGATCAGCGTTACAGAGTTGCAGTAGTCGTCTTTGCTACTATGTTGCAGTTTTGCAGGCTTCCAGCGCGGTCAGCCGTCGATTCCTTGGCAGAAGGTGAAGAGAGAGATGCAGAGGAACTCGGATGAGCTCTTGCATTCTGTTGGAAAATGGGTTATTGGTAGGGCAGGTAGGTACCTACACCTAGCAACAAGCCACTAACCTCCACCTAGGTACAGTTAGGTCTCAGTAAATTAATCCCAGCTCAACCCTTGGTAGCTTGGCAACGAGCATCAAGGCTTAACTTAGGAGACAAAGTGTAAAGCATTCAAATATCACAAAACAATAATTAAATAAAACACAGGAAACAGTTTAAAAATCCAAAACCAATTTATAAAAAATAGTTTATATTTTTATCTTTAAAATGACACAAAAACGATTAAAATCGGTTCAGGGGAACCGGAGATATGAATTTTTAAAGAATTATTACTTTTCTAGCGCTTAGAAACAAAAAGCGCCAATCGGGTCATCTGGTTGCACCTCGACCAGGGCAAAGTCAAACTTTCAGGCCGACCGCGATGGAGCCCTGCTCGGCTACAGGTCGCGGGAGGCCTCGGTTAAAAAGTTACCTTCTGACTTAGTCTTTATTTTGAAGTTTTTCTTCACCAGGACGAACCTGCCAGTTGAATCCGACCTCCTGGAGCCCTTGTCCGGATACGCGATGTGGGTTTCCTCGGTGGAGACTTTTACCTTCGGACTTAGTCGTTTTTTCGAGATGAAAATCCTTCGACCGGGGTAAACCTGGATCTTGATCCGACGTCCATGGAGCCCTTCTCGGATACGATGGCTGGGAGGTCCCGGTCAACTTTTTACGTTCGGACTTAGTCTCTTTTTTGGATGTTTTTCTTTACCGGGACGAACCACGAAGTCAGGCCGGGTCGCGGTTGAGGCAAGCCGGCTAGAATTTCCGCGGCGGGTCGGTCCCTCTCTGGAGCTTTTTTCCAAAAATTCTCAAATCTTTTCCAAACTTCTGGGGCTTCACCCAGATGTTCTTTTAAGGTTCTTTTGGGGTCCACAGCTCACCCCAAGGGTCCAGAAGTTCTGTGATGGTCCTTGGGGGCTGCGGACTTCAACTCCCAGAATGCACCTGGCACAAACTCCTTTTTGGCCACTGGACAGTGGTCAGCTGGTCACTTTTTCAGGAGTTGGTGCAGGGGACTCTGGATAGCAATTTTTCACCTGTAGCAAACAGGGAGTCCCTCCTTGAACCAGTTGAAGCCAGGCAAAGTCATTCTTGTGGTGAAGCCCAAGTGTGCAGCTGGTGCAGTCTTTCTGAGTGCAGGTTCCAGGTGCAGGCCAGGGGTCCAGCAGGGCAGTCCTTCTTCTCCTTAAGTTCTTTCTTCTTGAAATTTGGTGGGGATCTGAGGTGTGGGGGCAGGTCTGCCAGTTTTAGCCTTGCTCCTGGGTGAAAAGCAGGGGGGTCCTGGTCCTCCAATCAGGTACAGGGTTGTCCCCCTGTGATGTCCACTTCCTGGGAAGTGTGGCAAAAATCCATCCCAAAAGGCAACAGTCTCTAAAAATCCAACATGGCTGAATCTGATTTTTGGAGGTTACATCTGGCTGAGCCCACCCACTGGTGTGGCTAAAAATCATAAACACACCCCTCTCCTGCCCTCTCCTAATCTAATCAAGGGGGCACCTAGCTGTCTGGGGTTGCAGGATGTGGGGGTGTTGCTGGGTGCTCCAGATGTCCTTCTCTGCCTTTGAAGACCAGTTTGGCAGCCCTCCCCATTCCTGCCTCACCATCTGCTGAGGGGAGATTCTCTCCCCCAAGCACATTCCTTTGTGTGAAGCCTGGCCACTTCACACCTCATCAAGGCAGCCTGGCAGAAGCTGCTGCAGGCTGGCCAATCAGAGCACAGCAGCAAAAACAATGCAGAGCTGAAATTGGCAACTTTTTAGGTAAAGTCTAAACTTTTTACCTGAACAAGTTATATTAAATCCAACAACTGGAAGTTGTGGGATTTATTACAACAATTAATTTGATACCAAATTCTTGGTATGTAACATTTAAGGAGACTTTAAAATTTAAAATAAAGTCTGCCCATTCTAGCCTATGAAGGCCATTTACTTCAATGAGGGAAAAACTAATTTGGCTGTTTTTACCTCACCAGGGCTTATAAATCTATTTTTATAAAGTCCCTGCTTATAGTTACATGGCACCCAGCCCTAGGGGCACATAAGGCACACCTGAGGGGTGACTTATATGTAACAATAAGGTAGTTTAAGACTTTGGAAGTACCTTTAATTCCAAAGTCGAATTTGCATATAACTTTAATTTAACAGCAGCCAGCAAGGCAGGCTTGCTTTTAAAATGACACTGGGCACCTCAGCAGTGCACCTAGGTGTGCACCACCTATGCTGTGGTCCCTAAATCTACATGCCCTACCATATACTAGGGACTTATAGGTAGGTTAACTTAGCCAATTATAATTAGCCTAATTTGCATATCCATTTTACACAGAGCACAGGCCCTGGGACTGGTTAGCAGTACCCAGGGCACCATCAAAGTCAGGAAAACACCAGCAACAAGAGGAAAATGGGGGCAAAAAGTTATGGGGCCTCTCCAATCAGCCCTGTTTTCTCACACAACCCCCCCCCCAGCCCACACGCCCAGGAGACTCAGCCCAACCCTGGGAGAGTCTTCCTGGCTTGTTAGGCGAGGAAGACAGTGAAGAAAACTGGCTGTCCCTTTGCAGGGCCTACTCTGCCTTATATCCTCCTGTCAGGGTCACTCCCTATGGGTAGCGAAGCCATCCCAACAGTAAAAGGACCCAACTCAAACTGAAACTTTCCTCTAGGGGGGTCTTCCTCCTTTCTCTCTGCCAACTTGGGTAGTGAGGTGCCCACCTCCCCTACTCCAAACTTTGCTAGGGCAACACCTAGCTTACCCAAAGAGGTCACCCAACACTTGAGCAACCCCACCATGACCAATAGAGTCAGGGGGCCTACTTTGCTATTGGCCCTGGGGTCTGCCTCCCAGGCCAAGTACAGTGCTGCCAGGAAGGCTAGCACCCAGCAGGGCTACTGACAGCTGTCAGTACCCAGAACCACACCCTAAGCTCTCCACTGACAGGTGGCTGAGCTGCTTTAGGGGCATCTTTGGGGTCCTGGCACCCCTCTTGCTGTCTAGAGTGGGGGGCTACCACCTCCTGTGGCAGACACCCTCCTTCCACTCTCCCTTCTGTCAGTGCAGGGGCAACACCTTGCATCTGGACCGCTGCCTGACTACTCAGGACTTCCTTGGGGTCAGGTGAGGCCTCACCAGTGCCAACTCTGGGCTCCCCCCCTACTGGGGCAGAAGGCCCTTGGCTCCCTGGAACTCTCTTTAAGAGTGGCCTACCCTTCCTTTTCTTCTTTCCTTTTCTTGGGGACCCCTGTCTCTTAACCGTAGGGACTGACTCCCCAGGACTTTGGGTTGGGGGGGCGCACTGGGCGACCACCCCATCTGTGACCAGACTCACCTCTGGGAGGTCATTGCCCAGGATACAATCTAGGGGGAGGTCAGCACTGACTACCACCCTAATCCAGTCAAGGATACCCTCCCTCTCTAGGGGCACTATGGCTACAGGTTTGGAGGTGACCTCCCCTGTGGCTATCCTGACTTTCTTTGTCTTTCCTGTGACATACATGTCTGGGGTCACTAACCGGTCACTCACTATAGTGTGACTGGCACAGGTGTCTCTCAGGCCAGTGGTAGGGATCCCATTCACCTGAATGGGGTGGAAGTGCCTACTTCCACCCTCAGGGATCACCAGCTCACCATCTGGTCCTGTCTCCCAGCTCAATGCTAGGAGGACTTCATCATCTGAGGAGTCCTCCTCCAAGGCTACACTGGACAGCCCAGTGCTAACCACCTTCTTTGGACAGGCTGCATCTCCTCTGAAGTGACCTGTCTGCTGACAGTCAAAGCAAGCCCTACTGTCCAAGAGCTTTTTTAACCCTGGGTCTCCCTGTCTCTGCTTGTCAGAGTGGGAGTGGGATTTACTCTCCTCCTTCTTAGGGTTCTGGGGTACAGAGGGAGTCTCTGTGGTGGGCTTACCACCTCCCTCCTTAGGTTTTTGGGGACCTGTCCCCCCCTTCTTGGAGTCTCCCCCCTGGGACTTGACAACCACCCTGGTTCTCAACCACTCATCAGCTGCCTCCCCTAGCTCTCTAGGGTTGGTCTGCTTAGAGTCCACTAGATGCTGGCGTAACCTTTCTTGGAAACAATTGGTCAAGATGTGCTCTCTCATGATCAGATTGTATAACCCCTCATAAGTATCTACTTTGTTACCAATAATCCAGCCCTCTAGTGCCTTTAGTGAAATGTCCACAAAGTCAACCCAAGACTGGGTACTGACCTTCTGGGTGTCCCTGAACTTCATTCTATATTGCTCTGGGGTCAGACCAAACTTCTTGGCTAAGCACTTCTTCATACTAGGGTATGAATCTGCCTCCTCCCCCCTTAAGGTCAGAAGCCTATCCCTCCCTGAGTTGGGGACCAACTCCCACAAAAGGGAACCCCAGTATTGAGGCCTAACCCTTCTCATTTGGAGTGCCCTCTCAAAGGCCCCCAGCCACTTATCTATGTCATCCCCCTCTACATAGGCAGGAACCACCCCTTTGGGTAATCTGGGGCAAACTCCCCCACCCATGGACACCTCAGCTTCTTTATCGCTGCCTCCATCTCTTTTCTCTTTCTATGCCCACTTTTTCTTTTCTAGGGCCAGCTTCTCTGCTTCCAAAGCTATGTATGCTAGCTGGGCCACCAGCTCTCTTTCTCTGATGGATGGGTTCTCTCCTCCTGAAAGGAACCCCTTCCCACCACTAGCTTTGGATCTGCCCCTAGTGACTGTATTTACTGAGGACCGTTCTTCCTCATCCTCACTTGGGCTCAGATGCCTTCCCTCCCCTGAGTGGTTAGAGCTTGCATCCTCCCTTCTTTCTCACTCCTCTGGAGCTTCTTCTGACTCTACCTCTTGGGCCTCAGCCCATGCTGTCAGGGATGTGATCAGGATTTGCTTCCTGAGATCAGTGGTTGCAGGCAACCCTCTTTCAATACACAACCCCCTAAGCTGGACTACTGTCAGTGTGGGTAGGCTAGCCAGATCAAGCTCCATGGTTCCCTAGTTTTGTGTCAACAAAAACTTTTTGCAAAAATTGGAAACAAGAATTTAGAAAAATTACAAAAATTCAATAATTGAAATTAATCCAAATTAAAAATTAAAAACAATTTTTGCAGTAGGACAATTTAAAGGATTTTTAATTTGTTTTACCTAAAACTGTAACGTGATATTGAACACAAGTACAGGATCCCGTCGCTGCTTCCAATTATGTTGGAAAATGGGTTATTGGTATGGCAGGTAGGTACCTACACCTAGCAACAAGCCACTAACCTCCACCTAGGTACAGTTAGGTCTCAGTAAATTAATCCCAGCTCAACCCTTGGTAGCTTGGCAACGAGCGTCAAGGCTTAACTTAGGAGACAAAGTGTAAAGCATTCAAATATCACAAAACAATAATTAAATAAAACACAGGAAACAGTTTAAAAATCCAAAACCAATTTATAAAAATAGTTTATATTTTTATCTTTAAAATGACAAAAAAACGATTAAAATCGGTTCAGGGGAACCGGAGATATGAATTTTTAAAGAATTATTACTTTTCTAGCGCTTAGAAACAAAAAGCGCCAATCGGGTCATCTGGTTGCACCTCGACCGGGGCAAAGTCAAACTTTCAGGCCGACCACGATGGAGCCCTGCTCGGCTACAGGTCGCGGGAGGCCTCGGTTAAAAAGTTACTTTCTGACTTAGTCTTTATTTTGAAGTTTTTCTTCACCGGGACGAACCTGCCAGTTGAATCCGACCTCCTGGAGCCCTTGTCCGGATACGCGATGTGGGTTTCCTCGGTGGAGACTTTTACCTTCGGACTTAGTCGTTTTTTCGAGATGAAAATCCTTCGACCGGGGTAAACCTGGATCTTGATCCGACGTCCATGGAGCCCTTCTCGGATACGATGGCTGGGAGGTCCCGGTCAACTTTTTACGTTCGGACTTAGTCTCTTTTTTGGATGTTTTTCTTTACCGGGACGAACCACGAAGTCAGGCCGGGTCGCGGTTGAGGCAAGCCGGCTAGAATTTCCGCGGCGGGTCGGTCCCTCTCTGGAGCTTTTTTCAAAAAATTCTCAAATCTTTTCCAAACTTCTGGGGCTTCACCCAGATGTTCTTTTAAGGTTCTTTTGGGGTCCACAGCTCACCCCAAGGGTCCAGAAGTTCTGTGATGGTCCTTGGGGGCTGCGGACTTCAACTCCCAGAATGCACCTGGCACAAACTCCTTTTTGGCCACTGGACAGTGGTCAGCTGGTCACTTTTTCAGGAGTTGGTGCAGGGGACTCTGGATAGCAATTTTTCACCTGTAGCAAACAGGGAGTCCCTCCTTGAACCAGTTGAAGCCAGGCAAAGTCCTTCTTGTGGTGAAGCCCAAGTGTGCAGCTGGTGCAGTCTTTCTGAGTGCAGGTTCCAGGTGCAGGCCAGGGGTCCAGCAGGGCAGTCCTTCTTCTCCTTAAGTTCTTTCTTCTTGAAATTTGGTGGGGATCTGAGGTGTGGGGGCAGGTCTGCCAGTTTTAGCCTTGCTCCTGGGTGAAAAGCAGGGGGGTCCTGGTCCTCCAATCAGGTACAGGGTTGTCCCCCTGTGATGACCACTTCCTGGGAAGTGTGGCAAAAATCCATCCCAAAAGGCAACAGTCTCTAAAAATCCAACATGGCTGAATCTGATTTTTGGAGGTTACATCTGGCTGAGCCCACCCACTGGTGTGGCTAAAAATCATAAACACACCCCTCTCCTGCCCTCTCCTAATCTAATCAAGGGGGCACCTAGCTGTCTGGGGTTGCAGGATGTGGGGGTGTTGCTGGGTGCTCCAGATGTCCTTCTCTGCCTTTGAAGACCAGTTTGGCAGCCCTCCCCCTTCCTGCCTCACCATCTGCTGAGGGGAGATTCTCTCCCCAAGCACATTCCTTTGTGTGAAGCCTGGCCACTTCACACCTCATCAAGGCAGCCTGGCAGAAGCTGCTGCAGGCTGGCCAATCAGAGCACAGCAGCAAAAACAATGCAGAGCTGAAATTGGCAACTTTTTAGGTAAAGTCTAAACTTTTTACCTGAACAAGTTATATTAAATCCAACAACTGGAAGTTGTGGGATTTATTACAACAATTAATTTGATACCAAATTCTTGGTATGTAACATTTAAGGAGACTTTAAAATTTAAATTAAAGTCTGCCCATTCTAGCCTATGAAGGCCATTTACTTCAATGAGGGAAAAACGAATTTGGCTGTTTTTACCTCACCAGGGCTTATAAATCTATTTTTATAAAGTCCCTGCTTATAGTTACATGGCACCCAGCCCTAGGGGCACATAGGGCACACCTGAGGGGTGACTTATATGTAACAATAAGGTAGTTTAAGACTTTGGAAGTACCTTTAATTCCAAAGTCGAATTTGCATATAACTTTAATTTAAAAGCAGCCAGCAAGGCAGGCTTGCTTTTAAAATGACACTGGGCACCTCAGCAGTGCACCTAGGTGTGCACCACCTATGCTGTGGTCCCTAAACCTACATGCCCTACCATATACTAGGGACTTATAGGTAGGTTAACTTAGCCAATTATAATTAGCCTAATTTGCATATCCATTTTACACAGAGCACAGGCCCTGGGACTGGTTAGCAGTACCCAGGGCACCATCAAAGTCAGGAAAACACCAGCCAAAAGAGGAAAATGGGGGCAAAATGTTATGGGGCCTCTGCAATCAGCCCTGTTTTCTCACACATTCGTTATCTAAGGAATCCCAAGAGACAGAGACCCTAAATAGCCAGAAAAGAGGGTTTGGCTACCTAGGAGAGAGGATAGGCTAGCAACACCTGGAGGAGCCTATCAAAAGGAATCTCTGACGTCACCTGATGGCACTGGCCACTCAGAGCAGTCCAGTGTGCCAGCAGCACCTCTGTTTCCAAGATGCAGAGGTCTGGAGCACGCTGGAGGAGCTCTGGGCACCTCCCAGGGGAGGTACAGGTCAGGGGAGTGGTCACTCCCCTTTCCTTTGTCCAGTTTCGCGCCAGAGCAGGGCTAAGGGGTCCCTGAACCGGTGTAGACTGGCTTATGCAGAAATGGGCACCAAATGTGCCCATGAAAGCATTTCCAGAGGCTGGGGGAGGCTACTCCTCCCCTCCTTCACACCATTTTCCAAAGGGAGAGGGTATAACACCCTCTCTCAGAGGAAGTCCTTTGTTCTGTTATCCTGGGCCAGGCCTGGCTGGACCCCAGGAGGGCAGAAGCCTGTCTGAGGGGTTGGCAGCAGCAGCAGCTGCAGTGAAACCCCAGGAAAGGCAGTTTGGCAGTACCAGGGTCTGTGCTACAGACCACTGGGATCATGGGATTGTGCCAACTATGCCAGGATGGCATAGAGGGGGCAATTCCATGATCATAGACATGTTACATGGCCATATTCAGAGTTACCATTGTTAAGCTACATATAGGTAGTGACCTATATGTAGTGCACGCGTGTAATGGTGTCCCCGCACTCACAAAGTCCGGGTAATTGGCCCTGAACAATGTGGGGGCACCTTGGCTAGTGCCAGGGTGCCCTCACATTAAGTAACTTTGCACCTTACCTTTACCAGGTAAAGGTTAGACATATAGGTGACTTATAAGTTACTTAAGTGCAGTGTAAAATGGCTGTGAAATAACGTGGATGTTATTTCACTCAGGCTGCAGTGGCCGGCCTGTGTAAGAATTGTCAGAGCTCCCTATGGGTGGCAAAAGAAATGCTGCAGCCCATAGGGATCTCCTGGAACCCCAATACCCTGGGTACCTCAGTACCATATACTAGGGAATTATAAGGGTGTTCCAGTAAGCCAATGTAAATTGGTAAAATTGGTCACTAGCCTGTTAGTGACAATTTGTATAGAGAGAGCATAACCACTGAGGTTCTGGTTAGCAGAGCCTCGGTGAGACAGTTAGGCATCACACAGGGAACACATACCTATAGGTCACAAACTTATGAGCACTGGGGTCCTGACTAGCAGGGTCCCAGTGACACATAACAAACATACTGAAAACAGAGGGTTTTCACTATGAGCCCTGGGCCCTGGCTAGCAGGATACCAGTGGGACAGTGAAAACACCCTGACATACACTCACAAACAGGCCAAAAGTGGGGGTAACAAGGCTAGAAAGAGGCTACTTTCTCACACAACCCCCCCCCCCCAAACGAAGGACAATAAGGGTAACCTTGGCCAGTTGAGACTTTATTGTCTAAATGGTGATAAGTAGAGAGTAGCTCTGCAATAGACTGGTTACTCCCTTTATCATCCACTATATGGTTACTTCCCTGTGGGGATGTAAACCACCCTGTTTGAAGTTTTTTAGCTAAGCAACAATGTGAAGATGTATTTTCAGAGTTTCTATCAGTAAGTTTTAGTTTAGAGCAGTGGGAATTGTCCACTGAACCTATTTGTAGTGATGGAAATGCCAGACAGGGATGCTGTCTCAGAAAAGCCATAGCTGGGCAAAAACTTTGTCCATTTGGCTGGAAGAGTGAACAGGGATGCTGTTTCTCTTGAGTTGGAGCAGGGCAGGGATGCTGTCCTATGAGCTCCACACTAGGGCAGGGATGCTGTCCTAAGTGTTGTGAGGCAGTGCAGGGTTTCTGCACTAAAGTTTCTCTGGGAGGGTTGGAGGGATGCTCCATGTTAACTAAAATGGTGCTCTTTTTGTCACCAATGTTAGTTATCCCACAGAGAGGTACTTCTACCTCAGGGAGTCCAGCTTTGCCAGCTGATGATTCCCTTGGAACAGGTGCCACCCCAGGAGAGGTTTCTCCCACCACAGGAATGGTATCCTGAATGGCAGGGTGGTTAGGGGATACTGTGATACCCTTTTTACCTGTTGATGGAGAGGGATCCTGAGTTTTCAGGCCTTCTCTCCTTTGCTTTTTCATTTCAGTAGAAATGAGAGGGAACAATTCCTCTGGGATGCCCAGCATGGCTGCATGGGCATAAAACTCTACATCAGCCCAACCTGAGGCCTCTAGGTCATTACCTAAGAGACAGTCTACCGGTAAGCTAGGTGATACCACCACCTGCTTAGGGCCAGTAACTCCACCCCAACTAAACTGAATTATAGCTAAGGGAAGAAACATAGTGGAGTTATGGACATCAATAATCCTATACTGTTGTCCAATGATGTGTTGTTCAGGAGGCACTAGGTTTTCAGTCACCAAAGTGATACTGGCACCTGTGTCCCTGTAGGCCAAGGCCTCAACACCATTTATTGAAACTGTCTGCCTGTACCTATCCATTGTAAGGGGACAAGCAGCCAGTGTTGCAAGGCCAATGCCACTAGGTGTGACAGAAACTGTCTTGGGACTGACTACCCCAGTTTCTATGATGGACCCATAAGTGAACCCAACTACACCCTTTGCTTGACTGTTGCCAGCAGTCCCACCACTAGTACCACTACTGCTAGGGGCACTAGAGCTTGATGTATTAGTGGTGGTAGGCTCAGGGGGTTTACCTGGACAGGACTTATCCCCTGGCCTATGGCCTCTGTTTTTACACACAAAGCACCAAGGCTTTTTAATGTGTGCAGGTTGAGAAGAAGAGGAAGAATTAGTTTTATCCCCACCCTCTGAAGAGTGTTTAAGATTTGAAGTGGGATCTTTGGTTTTACCCTTATCCCCATGCTTATCTTGAGATTTTTCACCATCTTTCTTCTTATTGCCATCTTTGTCACCCCCTGTATGAACTTTTCTGTTCACCCTTGTTCTGACCCATTTGTCTGCCTTCTTTCCCAATTCTTGGGGAGAGGTCAGATCAGAGTCTACCAGGTACTGGTGTAACAAATCAGACACACAATTATTAAGAATATGCTCTCTCGGGATCAAGTTATACAGGCTGTCATAATCAGTAACTTTACTGCCATGTAACCACCCCTCCAAGGCCTTCACAGAATGGTCAATGAAATCAACCCAGTCTTGTGAAGACTCCTTTTTGGTCTCTCTGAACTTTATCCTGTATTGTTCAGTGGTTAAGCCATAACCATCCAGGAGTGCATTCTTAAGAACTTTGTAATCATTAGCTTCATTTTATTTCACAGTAAGGAGCCTATCCCTACCTTTTCCATTAAATGATAGCCATAGGATAGCAGCCCACTGCCTTTGAGGGACATCCTGTACAGCACAGGCCCTCTCAAGTGCAGCAAACAACTTGTTAATGTCATCCCCCTCCTTATAAGGGGGAACTATCTTGTGCAGATTCCTGGAATCATGCTCTTTTGCAGGATGACTATGGGGAATACTGCTGCTGCCACCATGGGTTTCTAAACCCAGTTTCTGTCTCTCCTTCTCTACTTCTAAGGACTGTCTATCCAAATCCAGCTCTTGCTTCTTGAGCCTCAGTCTGGTTTGTTCCACTCTCAATCTATTGAGCTCCCTTTCTAACAATCTGTCATCAGGGTGGGTGGGAGGGACATTCCTAGAAACAGAAGTATGATGAGAATGAACAGAAGGAGACCTGTCCCTTACAGAAGGCACCCTAACAGCTTGGCTGACAGTGTAATGTGAGAGCACACCATCTGTATGATGTGACTCCACCTCAGTACCAACTATGCTAGACTGTCTAGTAGTGGGCAGGCTAAGAAGTTTCTTTCCTGAATCTTTTCCTGGGGGAGTCCCTGGATCAGATTGGGAACCATTAGCTACTTTTTCAACAGATGGGGCACTTTTAGCCTTATCTTGTTCTCTAAGCATGTTAAGTAACAATTCCAAGGAAGGATTCTTCCCTACACTCAAACCTCTCTCTATGCAGAGACTCCTTGCTCCTTTCCAGCTAAGGTGATCATATGCAAGTTTGGACAGATCAACATTTTGGCCTGTGCCAGACATTTTTAGAGAGAGTTAAAGTGATAGCAAAAGAGAAAAAAGTTTGTCAGAGCTTTTAGAAAGACAGAGAAAAAAACTTTTTAAACTTTTTAGAACTTTTTAGAAAGTTAGAAGTAGTTTTCAGCACTTAGAATAGAGTGAAAAGAGGAAATGCAAAACTTTTTGGTTATGTGTATATACACTGAACTTGTTTTGTATATTTTTCTCTTATGAAAAGTACAATGACAAGAGTGGTAAGTAGTCTCAAAGCACTTATCCCACCGCTGCACAACCAATGTAGGAGGCTGGACATACACTCACAAACAGGCCAAAAGTGGGGGTAACAAGGCTAGAAAGAGGCTACTTTCTCACACAACCCCCCCCCCCCCCCAAACGAAGGACAATAAGGCTAACCTTGGCCAGTTGAGACTTTATTGTCTAAGTGGTGATAAGTAGAGAGTAGCTCTGCAATAGACTGGTTACTCCCTTTATCATCCACTATATGGTTACTTCCCTGTGGGGATGTAAACCACCCTGTTTGAAGTTTTTTAGCTAAGCAACAATGTGAAGATGTATTTTCAGAGTTTCTATCAGTAAGTTTTAGTTTAGAGCAGTGGGAATTGTCCACTGAACCTATTTGTAGTGATGGAAATGCCAGACAGGGATGCTGTCTCAGAAAAGCCATAACTGGGCAAAAACTTTGTCCATTTGGCTGGAAGAGAGAACAGGGATGCTGTTTCTCTTGAGTTGGAGCAGGGCAGGGATGCTGTCCTATGAGCTCCACACTAGGGCAGGGATGCTGTCCTAAGTGTTGTGAGGCAGTGCAGGGTTTCTGCACTAAAGTTTCTCTGGGAGGGTTGGAGGGATGCTCCATGTTAACTAGAATGGTGCTCTTTTTGTCACCAATGTTAGTTATCCCACAGAGAGGTACTTCTACCTCAGGGAGTCCAGCTTTGCCAACTGATGATTCCCTTGGAACAGGTGCCACCCCAGGAGAGGTTTTTCCCACCACAGGAATGGTATCCTGAATGGCAGGGTGGTTAGGGGATACTGTGATACCCTTTTTACCTGTTGATGGAGAGGGATCCTGAGTTTTCAGGCCTTCTCTCCTTTGCTTTTTCATTTCAGTAGAAATGAGAGGGAACAATTCCTCTGGGATGCCCAGCATGGCTGCATGGGCATAAAACTCTACATCAGCGCAACCTGAGGCCTCTAGGTCATTACCTAAGAGACAGTCTACCGGTAAGCTAGGTGATACCACCACCTGCTTAGGGCCAGTAACTCCACCCCAACTAAACTGAATTATAGCTAAGGGAAGAAACATAGTGGAGTTATGGACATCAATAATCCTATACTGTTGTCCAATGATGTGTTGTTCAGGAGGCACTAGGTTTTCAGTCACCAAAGTGATACTGGCACCTGTGTCCCTGTAGGCCAAGGCCTCAACACCATTTATTGAAACTGTCTGCCTGTACTTATCCATTGTAAGGGGACAAGCAGCCAGTGTGGCAAGGCCAATGCCGCTAGGTGTGACAGAAACTGTCTTGGGACTGACTACCCCAGTTTCTATGATGGACCCATAAGTGAACCCAACTACACCCTTTGCTTGACTGTTGCCAGCAGTCCCACCACTAGTACCACTACTGCTAGGGGCACTAGAGCTTGATGTATTAGTGGTGGTAGGCTCAGGGGGTTTACCTGGACAGGACTTATCCCCTGGCCTATGGCCTCTGTTTTTACACACAAAGCACCAAGGCTTTTTAATGTGTGCAGGTTGAGAAGAAGAGGAAGAATTAGTTTTATCCCCACCCTCTGAAGAGTGTTTAAGATTTGAAGTGGGATCTTTGGTTTTACCCTTATCCCCATGCTTATCTTGAGATTTGTCACCATCTTTCTTCTTATTGCCATCTTTGTCACCCCCTGTATGAACTTTTCTGTTCACCCTTGTTCTGACCCATTTGTCTGCCTTCTTTCCCAATTCTTGGGGAGAGGTCAGATCAGAGTCTACCAGGTACTGGTGTAACAAATCAGACACACAATTATTAAGAATATGCTCTCTCAGGATCAAGTTATACAGGCTGTCATAATCAGTAACTTTACTGCCATGTAACCACCCCTCCAAGGCCTTCACTGAATGGTCAATGAAATCAACCCAGTCTTGTGAAGACTCCTTTTTGGTCTCTCTGAACTTTATCCTGTATTGTTCAGTGGTTAAGCCATAACCATCCAGGAGTGCATTCTTAAGAACTTTGTAATCATTAGCTTCATTTTCTTTCACAGTAAGGAGCCTATCCCTACCTTTTCCACTAAATGATAGCCATAGGATAGCAGCCCACTGCCTTTGAGGGACATCCTGTACAGCACAGGCCCTCTCAAGTGCAGCAAACAACTTGTTAATGTCATCCCCCTCCTTATAAGGGGGAACTATCTTGTGCAGATTCCTGGAATCATGCTCTTTTGCAGGATGACTATGGGGAATACTGCTGCTGCCACCATGGGTTTCTAAACCCAGTTTCTGTCTCTCCTTCTCTACTTCTAAGGACTGTCTATCCAAATCCAGCTCTTGCTTCTTGAGCTTCAGTCTGGTTTGTTCCACTCTCAATCTATTGAGATCCCTTTCTAACAATCTGTCATCAGGGTGGGTGGGAGGGACATTCCTAGACACAGAAGTATGATGAGAATGAACAGAAGGAGACCTGTCCCTTACAGAGGGCACCCTAACAGCTTGGCTGACAGTGTAATGTGAGAGCACACCATCTGCATGATGTGACTCCACCTCAATACCAACTATGCTAGACTGTCTAGTAGTGGGCAGGCTAAGAAGTTTCTTTCCTGAATCTTTTCCTGGGGGAGTCCCTGGATCAGATTGGGAACCATTAGCTACTTTTTCAACAGATGGGGCACTTTTAGCCTTATCTTGTTCTCTAAGCATGTTAAGTAACAATTTCAAGGAAGGATTCTTCCCTACACTCAAACCTCTCTCTATGCAGAGACTCCTTGCTCCTTTCCAGCTAAGGTGATCATATGCAAGTTTGGACAGATCAACATTTTGGCCTGTGCCAGACATTTTTAGAGAGAGTTAAAGTGATAGAAAAAGAGAAAAAAGTGTGTCAGAGCTTTTAGAAAGACAGAGAAAAAAACTTTTTAGAACTTTTTAGAAAGTTAGAAGTACTTTTCAGCACTTAGAATAGAGTGAAAAGAGGAAATGCAAAACTTTTTGGTTATGTGTATATACACTGAACTTGTTTTGTATATTTTTCTCTTATGAAAAGTACAATGACAAGAGTGGTAAGTAGTCTCAAAGCACTTATCCCACCGCTGCACAACCAATGTAGGAGGCTGGACTGGCTTGTAGTGAGTACCAAGGGGTACTTGCACCTTGCACCAGGCCCAGTTATCCCTTATTAGTGTATAGGGTGTCTAGCAGCATAGGCTGAAAGATAATGGTAGCTTAGCAGAGCAGCTTAGGCTGAACTAGGAGACGAGTGAAGCTCCTACAGTACCACTTAGTGTCATATGCACAATATCATAAGAAAACACAATACACAGTTATTCTAAAAATAAAGGTACTTTATTTTTATGACAATATGCCAAAGTATCTCAGAGTGTACCCTCAGTGAGAGGATAGGAAATATACACAAGATATATATACACAATACCAAAAATATGCAGTATAGTCTTAGAAAACAGTGCAAACAATGCATAGTTACAATAGGATGCAATGGGGACACATAGGGATAGGGGCAACACAAACCATATACTCCAAAAGTGGAATGTGAACGAAGATTGGACCCCAAACCTATGTGACCTTGTAGAGGGTCGCTGGGACTATTAGAAAATAGTGAGGGTTAGAAAAATAGCCCACCCCAAGACCCTGAAAAGTGAGTGCAAAGTGCACTAAAGTTCCCCAAAGGACATAGGAGTCGTGATAGGGGAATTCTGCAGGAAAGACACAAACCAACAATGCAACAACGATGGATTTCCAGTCGTGGGTACCTGTGGAACAAGGGGACCAAGTCCAAAAGTCACAAGCAAGTCGGAGATGGGCAGATGCCCAGGAAATGCCAGCTGTGGGTGCAAAGAAGCTGCTACTGGACAGTAGAAGCTTAGGTTTCTGCAAGAACAACAAGGGCTAGAGACTTCCCCTTTGGAGGACAAATCCGACTCGCCGTGGAGAGTCGTGCAGAAGTGTTTTCCCGCCAAAAGACTACCAACAAGCCTTGCTAGCTGCAAATTGTGTGGTAAAGGTTTTTGGATGCTGCTGTGGCCTAGGAGGGACCAGGATGTCGAAAATTACGTCAGGAGACAGAGGGGACGTCAAGCAAGACAAGGAGCCCTCTCAGCAGCAGGTAGCACCCAGAGAAGTGCCAGAAACAGGCACTACGAGGATGCGTGAAATGGTGCTCACCCGAAGTCGCACAAAGGAGTCCCACGTCGCCGGAGAACAACTTAGGAGGTCGTGCAATGCAGGTTAGATTGCCGTGGACCCAGGCTGGACTGTGCACAAAGGATTTCTGCCGGAAGTGCACGGAGGCCGGAGTAGCTGCAAAAGTCACGGTTCCCAGCAATGCAGTCTGGCGTGGGGAGGCAAGGACTTACCTCCACCAAACTTGGACTGAAGAGTCACTGGACTGTGGGAGTCACTTGGACAGAGTTTCTGGATTGAAGGGACCTCGCTCGTCGTGCTGAGAGGAGACCCAGGGGACCGGTGATGCAGTTCTTTGGTGCCTGTGGTTGCAGGGGGACGATTCCGTCGACCCGCGGGAGATTTCTTCGGAGCTTCTAGTGCAGAGAGGAGGCAGACTACCCCCACAGCATGCACCACCAGGAAAACAGTCGAGAAGGCGGCAGGATCAGCGTTACAGAGTTGCAGTAGTCGTCTTTGCTACTATGTTGCAGTTTTGCAGGCTTCCAGCGCGGTCAGCCGTCGATTCCTTGGCAGAAGGTGAAGAGAGAGATGCAGAGGAACCCGGATGAGCTCTTGCATTCGTTATCTAAGGAATCCCAAGAGACAGAGACCCTAAATAGCCAGAAAAGAGGGTTTGGCTACCTAGGAGAGAGGATAGGCTAGCAACACCTGGAGGAGCCTATCAAAAGGAGTCTCTGACGTCACCTAATGGCACTGGCCACTCAGAGCAGTCCAGTGTGCCAGCAGCACCTCTGTTTCCAAGATGGCAGAGGTCTGGAGCACACTGGAGGAGCTCTGGGCACCTCCCAGGGGAGGTACAGGTCAGGGGAGTAGTCACTCCCCTTTCCTTTGTCCAGTTTCATGCCACAGCAGGGCTAAGGGGTCCCTGAACCGGTGTAGACTGGCTTATGCAGAAATGGGCACCAAATGTGCCCATGAAAGCATTTCCAGAGGCTGGGGGAGGCTACTCCTCCCCTGCCTTCACACCATTTTCCAAAGGGAGAGGGTGTAACACCCTCTCTCAGAGGAAGTCCTTTGTTCTGCCATCCTGGGCCAGGCCTGGCTGGACCCCAGGAGGGCAGAAGCCTGTCTGAGGGGTTGGCAGCAGCAGCAGCTGCAGTGAAACCCCAGGAAAGGCAGTTTGGCAGTACCAGGGTCTGTGCTACAGACCACTGGGATCATGGGATTGTGCCAACTATGCCAGGATGGCATAGAGGGGGCAATTCCATGATCATAGACATGTTACATGGCCATATTCGGAGTTACCATTGTGAAGCTACATATAGGTAGTGACCTATATGTAGTGCACGCGTGTAATGGTGTCCCCGCACTCACAAAGTCCGGGGAATTGGCCCTGAACAATGTGGGGGCACCTTGGCTAGTGCCAGGGTGCCCTCACACTAAGTAACTTTGCACCTAACCTTTACCAGGTAAAGGTTAGACATATAGGTGACTTATAAGTTACTTAAGTGCAGTGTAAAATGGCTGTGAAATAACGTGGACGTTATTTCACTCAGGCTGCAGTGGCAGGCCTGTGTAAGAATTGTCAGAGCTCCCTATGGGTGGCAAAAGAAATGCTGCAGCCCATAGGGATCTCCTGGAACCCCAATACCCTGGGTACCTCAGTACCATATACTAGGGAATTATAAGGGTGTTCCAGTAAGCCAATGTAAATTGGTAAAATTGGTCACTAGCCTGTTAGTGACAATTTGTATAGAGAGAGCATAACCACTGAGGTTCTGGTTAGCAGAGCCTCAGTGAGACAGTTAGGCATCACACAGGGAACACATACCTATAGGTCACAAACTTATGAGCACTGGGGTCCTGACTAGCAGGGTCCCAGTGACACATAACAAACATACTGAAAACATAGGGTTTTCACTATGAGCACTGGGCCCTGGCTAGCAGGATACCAGTGAGGCAGTGAAAACACCCTGACATACACTCACAAACAGGCCAAAAGTGGGGGTAACAAGGCTAGAAAGAGGCTACTTTCTCACAGACGTGTTCTGAGGACAGAGGTGTGGGTACACTGGGTGGGTGCTGTGGTGTTGGTTCCTGATGGGGGGGCTCTGTGGTGGTCTGTGAGTGGGCTTGTGTGACTGGCTGTCCAGTTGTCCCTGATGGGCCAGGTAGGTCCTCCAGATACTGAAGTCCAGAGTTACTGTCATCACTGGGGGCCTCTTCTATTGGGGGACTGGATAGTGATGGCACCTCCTCTCCACTGACATTGGCTGGAGTTCCTGTGAGAATGTAAATGGTGTATTATGCTTCAAGTGTCTGACATTCAGACTTCCCTAGCTTCTCCTCTATGGTTGGTATTGCCCTGACAGCTTTTGCTTGTGTATGGTGATGGACTGTGGTTGTGTTAGTTTCACTACGCTGTGCATTCTTTAGTGATGGGTGTCAATGCCGGGCTGGGAGGGGTGTCCATGCATTGGTTTGGCCTGCAGGGCTTGGCATTGGGGTTAGTGAAATGTGTAGGTGCAGTGTGTGGGATGGAGTGGAGTGATGGGAGTGAGGGTGTGGGTGTGAGATGTAGTAAATATTGACTAACCAGTGTCCAGTCCTCCAGCAACTCCCTCAGGATGCAGTATTACTAGTACCTGCTCCTCCCATGCTGTGAGCTGTGGGGGAGGAGGTGGGGGTCCACCGCCAGTCCTCTGTATGGCGAGCTAGTGTCTTGCTGCTATGGAACATACCTTCCCCCGTAGGTCGTTCCAGCTCTTCCTGAATTTATCCCTTGTTTTTGGGTGCTGTCCCACAGAGTTCACCCTGTCCACGATTCTCTGCCATAGCTCCACCTTCCTTGCTATTGATATCTGCTGCACCTGTGCTCCAAAGACCTGTGGCTCTACCCTGACAATTTCCTCCACAATGTCCCTTTACTCCTCCTCAGTGAATCAGGGGTGCCTTTGTGGTGCCATGGGTGTTGTGTGATGTGTGTTGGTGAGGGTGTGTTGGGTGAAGTGGTGGGGTGTGTGATGCGGAATGTGTGAGGGATGTATGGGTGTAAGTGGTGTGTGTGTCTAGTTGTCTCTGTGCTCTTCTTCTCAGTCTCCTGGTGGCAATTGTTGTTGGTAAAGGGTTGTGGGTAATGGGGATGTGTGTTTTATAGTGGTGTAGGTGTGTGGGTGTGGTGTGTGTATGGTTGTCAGGTATGTGTTTTTAGTGTTGGCCAATATGGTGTTGTTTTGTATGTGGGTGTCCATTCTAAGCGCGGTGGTATGTACCGCCAATGGTTTTCCGCCATTGAATGTCCACCATGGTGATTCGTGGTTCACAATGTGATGGGCGTTGTTTTGTTGGCGAAACGCTATGGGTT
The DNA here is from genome assembly GCF_031143425.1 of Pleurodeles waltl. Lineage (NCBI taxonomy): Eukaryota > Metazoa > Chordata > Amphibia > Caudata > Salamandridae > Pleurodeles > Pleurodeles waltl. The sequence continues at coordinate 1,301,066,219 of NC_090445.1, forward strand.
TTGGGACCGCCAGTTTATCACTGACCCTCCGTCTGGCGGATTTGTGTATGTTGCTGTATTCCATCGGATTGGTGTGTGTGTGTCATAATATGGTGAACGGAAATCTGCCACTGCATCGGTATGTTGCCGGCCGATAGCATGGAGGTAAACGGAATTTACCTCCAGTGTCATAATGAGGCCTATATCTCTATCTGCTTTCCCTACAAAATTATCACTTATTAACTGCAATAAGTTAACCCAATGTTATTTAATGGGAGCAATAGGCCTTACACTAGTGAAAAATGACTTTAGGAGTTTTTTACTGCTAGGATATGTAAAACTTATACCCACATATGCTACTTTTTACATACATTTTGTCTTGCCCTATGAGGCTCAATGGCCTAAATTAGGGGTGACTTAAGTATTTAAAAAAAGGTCTAAGACTGGAAAAAAAAAAAAAAAATGTAAATTTTTCCCAGTCATAATGGCAGTTTCAAACTGCACTACTGGCTGCAGTGGCAGGCTGGAGACTTCTTTTAAAAGGCTATGCAAGTGGGTGGCACAATAATAGCTGTTAGCCCACTAGGAGCATTTAATTTACAGGCCCTGATTACATAGAGTACCATCTACTAGGAACTTGAAAGTAAAGAAAATGTGCCAGTCAGGTAGATGCAAACTGTACCATGTTTTAAGGAGAGGGCACAATCACTTGTCCCCAAGTGCATGGGCAATGCAGGGGCCCACATGGGGCCCCCAGCACCCCTTCTCTGCCAGCTTTTACATGGTGGGACAACTGCCATGTAAAACCCGGCGGAGAGGGGACTTGTAATAACCAGGGCAGTGCTGCTTGCAAAGCTGCCCTGGCGGATTAAGACCGCTGGCACCGCTAGACCGTCAGCAGGCAAAAAAGTGGCAGTTCGGGTGGTCCAACCGTGGCGCATTCACTACTGTCATAATGTGTAGGCTGGACTGCTGCACTGGCGGCAGTTCGATTGCCACCAGAAGTCTGGTGGTCCTAGGACCACCACACTCATATTGAGGATCAATGTTTGGCAATGTTAAATGAAATATTGGACGAGGGTGTGAAATTTAGCAAAATGGCTTTTGCTCTCGGTATTTTAGAGTAATACAACCTAAAAGAGATAGTATTTGTTCCTTTAACATGTGATAGGTAACAAGGGATAGAGACAAAGTCAGTGTGCCCTATTTCTTATTAAATGAGCAGGTGCAATAGTTTGCAGTAATTTTAGAGTATTTTGAAGAAACGCTTTAGCGGGCTCTAAGGTGCATATTTATGAGAGGCTTTCAATGGATCATCACTTTTTTGATGCTCCAGTGGCGCAAGCCTCTAAACCCTATCTATGAGTCCACGAAAAGCCACTTTGTGTGGCTTTGAATGGCCTCATCAATATGGAGTAAGGCAAAGCAGCGCAAGTAGCTGTGTTGCCTTACTCTGCACCGAGGAGGCGGTTCATGGGTGTTGTGGTGAGTTTTTTCATGCAACACAGTATGGATTTTGATGCTGCCCCAGATTTATTCAATTACATAATCCTGGGTCTGAGTCAAACCCTTATGTCTTCCCAGAGCAGGCATAATGGGGAGAAACATTTTCATTTCTCCTTGTTTTCTCCTTTTTCCATGTGTGCTGCATTCTGCATCATCCTCTGGATTGTTTTTTGTGCAGAAAAGTGCCCCTTCATGCGCAAAAATAATCCTGCATGCAATGCAGACACTCTTGCACCATGGTTTAAGGAGGCCTGCATTGACACTAGGTAGCCATTTGAGAAAAGGATGGAATGAACCGTAATGCATAAATATGGTGCATTCCTTCCCTTTTACAGTAGCGTATGGCAGTGCTGCAAGAAGACTTGCAGCGCTGCCCTATGCCAATTCCCAAGATATAGGCCCCCAGATATTTTTTTGTTTTTCCCCACAATCTTTTTGATGAGGTAGTTTCAAACTCACGTAATCTAGAGGGGAGAAAACATTTGTTTTTTTCATTGCTTCTCCAAAGAGAATGTCCTCCACTTTATCAGAGTTTATCTTCAAACAGGTAGCGTTTATGTAGTATAATATGGCTTGGCACAGGTCCTCTCAAAAAACAGAGCCATTCACAGTCATGTGACCTAGGTAACTGGTAGAGGGGACAAACGGTTGGAACAAGAGAGTGCCAACTTTTTAAAAGTGGTATTTTCACAATCGTGACTTAACATCCAACATAACCATTAAAGAGGATTTAAAATTACAATTCATATGAGTGTAAACACTATGGGCCTTATTACAATTTCGGCGAATGGAAAAGCCCATCCGCAAAATCCCAACTGGGTGGTTGCCGCCACTGTGGCTGCCTCCCTGTGGGCCCATCACGAGTTTCCCGCTGGGTCAGCGGGTGGAAACCTCAGTTTCTGCCCGCTGCCTAGCGGGAAGTGGCTTACAGCATTGTCTGTGGCTCGTAATGGAGCCAATGGCAATGCTGGAGAGTGCCAGGTGCACCTGCACCCTTGCAATGTTCACTGTCTGCAAAACAGACAGTGAACATTGCCACAGTGCTGGCCAGGGTGGTCCTGCACTGTCCATGCCAAGTGCATGGGCAGTGCAGGGGCCCGCCTGGGGCTCCCTGCACCCATTCTCCACCTGCCTTTTCATGGCGATGCTGTTGCCATGAAATCACTGGTGGAGAATGAAGTCGTAAGCCCCAGGGCGGCGCTGCAAGATTAAGACTGCCATGACCGCCAGATCAGCGGACGACTAATCTTGGTGATGCTGGTGGTCCGACCATGGTGCAACCGCTGCGGTCAAAATATGGTGCTTGGACTGCCGTATTGGAGGAGGTCTGACCGCCACCGTGAACCTGGTGGTCATGAGACCCTATGGGGGTGATTCTGATGCGGGAACCGCCAGAAGACCGTACCGCGGTCGAAAGACTGCGGCGGTCATTCTGGGTTTCCCACTGGGCTGGCGGGCGACCGCCAAAAGGCCGCCCGCCAGCCCAGTGGGAAACAGCCTTCCCACAAGGACGCCGGCTCAGGATTGAGCCGGCGGAGTGGGAAGGTGCGACGGGTGCAGTGGCACCCGTCGCGTATTTCAGTGTCTGCAAAGCAGACACTGAAATACAAGGTGGGGCCCTCTTACGGGGGCCCCTGCAGTGCCCATGCCATTGGCATGGGCACTGCAGGGGCCCCCAGGGGCCCCGCGGCACCCCCTGCCACCATCCTGTTCCTGGCGGGAGACCCGCCAGGAACAGGATGGCGGTAGGGGGTGTCAGAATCCGGCCATGGAGGATTCTCAAGGGCAGCGGAAAGTCGGCGGTACACCGCCGACTTTCCGTTTCTGGCCGCGGCTGAACCGCCGCGGTCAGAATGCCCAGCGGTGCACCGCCAGCCTGTTGGCGGTGCTACCGCGGTCATTCGCAATGACCACCTATATCTCTATCTGCTTTTAATCCACAATTATCACTCATTGACTGTAATAGTTTAACCCAATGTTATTCAATGTGTCTGATAGGCCTTACAATACTGAACGATGACTCTAGAGATGTTTTACTGTTAGGATATGTAAAACTTATACCCACACATTCTACTTTTTATGAAAAAAAAAAACATTGTGCAAAATAGAAGCACACCTTTTGCGTCTCAGAGCAAATTTGCCAGTTGTGCTCTCTAGAGTTCTGTGAACATGCAGATGCAAAAGCTCCCAGCACATTTGTGGTGGGTGTACGGTGAGAGTTCGGGTCTAATTTAGAGGTTGCTGTAAAACATGGACAAATATATTTCAAGACACATTGTTCATGTCTTAACACATTTTACATCATGTGCTCCGCCCTTCCTCAGATGGTAAGAAGCGCTACTTGAGAATGGATATTATTCAGTCTTACCTGCTCTGGAATCACACTAGTGCTAAAACAGTGAAAATGCCATTTGTGCCCTGTTTTACCGCTAGTTCCAATGCACCTGGCTGAGTTAGAGTGCAGGGGGGTAATTTCCAAACCAATTACAATTCCATGTTGAGGGATAGACTCTACACCCTACATTTGTCCCTTGACTTATTTTGGCAGATCATACTTTCTGAAATGTAGCTAGGAAAACAAGTTGGTTTAGCCTGTTATGCGCAGAATTTGGTTCAGTAAAGAATAATATGTGTTTCCCAATATTTAGTGTGAAAAATTAGAATATGGAATATCTATACTGCTCCCTTTAAATATTGCACCTTTGGGTATCTCTATTTATGAAGTGTGAGAAATACACCACCATTACCAGCACACTCAAAATCATGCCCCAAATGAGATATTAAGTACAAAAAGCTATTAGATCTTCTTTATGTTTCCCCTTGGTCCTCGAGTCAATACTTTATCTGGTGGTCAGAAATGGATTTCATTAACTCTCCTTTCTCTTTCCAAATATGATATCTACTGTCAGAGAGATACCAAAGTAGATATTAAATACAAAATGTTCAACCAGTCAGAGGACTCTTAAATTAAATGGTTTGGCATTTAGGACACTACCATGGTGATGAGATGGTTTCTTGGTCAACACTATTCTACAGGGTGTGAGAAATTCTGGATAGTCATCATTAAAGAAGAAGGCCGTATTGATCAAAGTTTTGTGTCACCTTTGAGCCACTCAAGTGGGTGCAAGGTTGACGCAAAACCTAAAAAGGATTTATGAAGCCATGCAAGACCTTGCCTGGCCCTGCGTGGCTTGATCAATCTAGAGTTATACAAGGCAGCGCACATTGCTGCCTTGCATTACTCTGCCGCAGGAAGGCATGCCATGGGTCGATTGTGGGTGTTCCCATTCATCCATCCATGCTTTATGGCACATTCTCAGATTTACCAATACTAGTAGACCTGGGAATACATCAGAATTGCACGTCTCCCTACCAGAGGTGCAACAAGGAAAAATATCTTTATTTCTCCTCGTTTCCTCATTATAAGTGTGCTGCATTGTGCAACACATGTAGAAAGAGGAAAATGTGTCTGAGTCGAGAATTGTTTTTGTGCAGGAAGCTGTCCCTTCCTGAACAAAAACAATCCTGCCTACAATGCTGGCACCCTTGCACCCTGGTGCTAAGGTGCCTGCAGTGGGTCTAAGCAGCAGTTTCTTTGCCAGAGCAGGCAGAGAGCAGGAATGTGCCATATAAATAAGTTAAATACAGCACATTCCAGCCCTCTTCCATTCAGGCAGCGCAGCACAGCAAGATGGCTTGTTGTGTTGCATGATATCTTGATAAATATGACCTGACGTGTATTGCAATGTCATATTTGGAAATAGATTGAATGACTGAGGCCTTGGCTTGGAACACATGCCCAGCAATGAAGACTTGTTACTGCACCTATCATAATCTGATCCTTGCCACTTTTCAGTATGTGGAATATAGAGGGTGCAAAAACAATTGCATCCCTGTAACGTTTCTCAGGTAAATTTTGGCAGATCAAACCGACTGCTATGTATAGCAGGAAACATCTAATACATTCCCATAAATACTGATTTATTTACGGAAATCACCAACATTTGATTCTCATTCCCCATTTTTAATGTGGACATTGCTGATAGATAGAATGTACTTCCCTCTTTAAAATATCAACTAGAGGGTAAGACATTTACTGTGTGTGGTAATATTTTGTGTCATGGATTCACCACTTTTGTGAAGCATCCATGATACAAAATGCTAGTAGATATTTACAAAGCCACGCAGGGGACAATTTGCTAGACCTTGCCTGGCTTTGTAAAAAAGTTAACACAATGAATGAATGACTCAATGATTGAACTTTGTTGCATGTAAAGTGCACAGCAACACAGGAGAGAGTCCCAGCACTACTATATTAAATAAGGATTAAAAATAGAGGTTACTGCTAAAGAGATACTTTGCTGCATTGCGTTACATTTCATCCTGGGAGGCATTCAATTAGTTGAACGTGGGTGTTCCAATGCATCCAACCATGGATTTCACACAATCCCAGACCTACAAAGGTTTGTAACCCTGGGGATGTGTGAAATCGCTACACCTTCCAGAGGATGGTGTAACAAGGATATTTTTTTTTGCTCCTCCTTATTTCCTCTTTCTATGTGTGCTCCAGTCTACAGCACATGTAGAAAGAGGAAAGTGCCTTGAGCAATTGTTTTTGTGCAGGAAGGTGTCTCTTTCTGCACAGAAACAATTCTCTTCGTAACACAGGCACCTTTGCACCATGGTGCCTACGATGGCACTTAACATCCTGAAGTGTACCAGCCCTATAAGAGAGCAGATGTGCACCATATCTTAGCAGTAGCAGTTTCTCCACGAAGGTGGGGGAGCATCACTCCCCACCCACTGTGTGCCACCGATGAAAAACATAAAATAGCAATGAAATGATTTCATTGCCATTTTATTTTTTTCTTAATGTACATACCACAGTGCCCGAGGCAAAATACATTTGGGGCATGTCCTATGCATGCAGGACAGGAGCAGTGGCTAGCTGGATGCTCCAAAGTGAGCATGTCAGTTTGGCCGGCTGTCTAGCGACGGCCCACCTGACATGTGCACTTTGAAGCTCTCCATCCCGAGCTGTCCTAGACAGTTGGGTGAAGAGAAAGCACAGGCCTCCGGGGCCTGAAGGAGCGTCCAGCTAGCCGGTTCTTTTCAATCAAGGCACTTCTCTCATGCTGGTTAGTTGCATGAGAGCAGAGTCTGATTGGTTAGAGGAGCTCCACAGCCGACAACATTTTGCAGCTTGCAGGACACCGAGGAGGATGTGCTGCAGTGGGTAAGTACCTTTTTATTTTAATTGTATTTAAAATAGCAATTTTATCTTGGGGTTTTGGGGGTGTTATTATGGGATTTTGGAGGGAGTGGGTATTTTTATTTTGGGCTTTTGGTTAGGGAAGGTGTTTTATTAAGGGCTTTTGGAAGGAGGGAGGGTTTTATTTTATTTTATTTTTTTGGGAACGTTGGGACACTTTGGTCAGCCACTACTTTTTAAAATTACCAGCCGCAACTGTATCATAGTAAATATGGTGCGCTTCTGAATTCTCTCTTTCACACAAGGCAGCACAGCAAGTTGCCTTGCTACACTATGTTGCGTGAAAGATTAGTTAATCTGGCACATAATCTGTACAAAACTTGGGGTTGAATGGTACTACAGGGTTGATTGTTCAAGGTCAGTCAAATTTTGTCATCACACATTATTTTATTCTCTCCAAATGATTTATTTTCCCCTTTTGGTTTTAAAACCTGTGAAACAAATAATATTCATTGATTGTGAAAGGTGTTTGTTAGTTTGTCTTTCATTGTTGACTATCTATGAAGCTAAACAAGGAAGCTGTTCTAAATACGATTGCATACATCAATGGTATGCCCCATTGACTGAGGAAAGACGATTTAAAAAGTACATAGGCCCATATTTATACTTTTTTTGTGCTGCATTTGGGTTATTTTTTTTTTATACAAAGATGGCGTAAACTTACAAAATACAATTAAATTTTGTAAGTTTGTGCCACTTTTGCATAAAAAAATTATGCAAATGCGGCGCTAAAATTGTGTAAATGTGGGCCATAGTGCCAGTTATATTGAACAATGTGGTAAAGCTCTATTCTGCAGGATAAGACCCAGGACACCTCAGTTAAAGTTGTTGCTGCATCTGCACTATGCCACAGATTAAATCAAGCTTTAAATAATTAAGCATTCAATCTGACAAACATGCATTTTTTACGAAATCCAGGCACACTGAGACTAAAACAAACTTTTCTACACCAATTAAGCTATCTCAAAAGGTTTTAGAGAGGACTTAGTATTTGCTTTCTTTCAAACTATGAACACGCAGCAGATGCTATTTGTACCTGTGCTATATTCCATCTGTTTGAATGTTCATGCGCACACAATACAGTGAAATGTGTGTGCAGCCAAATCCGTGGAAACTCATAGCAATCATTTATGTTTATCTAAAGGTTAAATTGTTCTAAAAATAATATCTTATTTTATTAATTGCCTAATGGACAAGCATTGAGGTTACATTTTGCTCGCAATCATAGCTGAAAATGTTCTGCTGCAATGTGGAGCTCAGTTTGGTAAATAGTATCAGATGGAAAGATTTATGTACGAAGCACATGCATGCTTTAAACATTAACAAAATAACTGTTGCCACAGAATCAGATTTCAATAAACCTAGGGGCACATTTAGGAGCCTCTTATGCTGCAGTAGTGTTATTTATGGCCACATCCTTGCCAGTCCCACCGCCAGATTAGGATGCTGGCGGTCAGATATCACAAGACCACTACCCCTGCCAAAAGTGAAACCAGATCCTCAAACAGCTGTGCTAACATATGCCATAGTGCGTTGTATTGTATATACAGTGCTACCATGGTGTCATTAGATGGGCGCAGGGCGGCACAAGTAAATTTGTAGTATTTTCAGACGCTAGGGCAGCACAGAACAATCCCCACCCCATACTTTATTTAAAAACTGGTGCAGTGGGACAATTGCTCCAGTTTGTGAACCCTTGCACAACATTATACCTGCACCAGAGATAGTGTATGCAAGGGAGATGTGTCCCCGAAATGAGGCCCTTAGGAATGGTTCAGTGAAATCTACAAGATCCATGAAAATTATGAGGCATTATAGTGATGCTGTTCTTTTTGCTATGGGCCTCCCCACTACCATCAAAAGGCTGGCGGAAAGGCAGAGACAGGGCACAGAGGGGCCCCTACACCACCCATCTCGATGTCATGGACAGTGCAGAGGGCCCCCGTCAACCCAATCAGAATGAGCACAATATGCAAAGGCAGCACTACACGTTCCGACTGTGCTGTTGGTGCAGAGAGTGCGGTGGCATTGGCCTTGGCTCTCTCTTCAAGCAGAAGCCAATGCTGTCCCACTGTCTCAGCCATCTGCCCAGTGGAAACATCATAATATTGTGGTCGGGAGGCCGCCGACTTGGCTTCATCCTCCCGACCATCTTCCTGGCGGTCTGACAACCAGACTGCCAAGTTCATCATCAGCCCCACAGTGTATATCGTTATAGAACCAAAATGTACAATTGAATATTCAAAAATGTTCTGTAAATGTGCAGCACTAATAAATTGGAAGCTTTAATTTGGTATCCTAGATTGATTTGTGAGAACAGTGCAAGTACATCAGATAGAATACAATATGACTAATGAGTGGACCCAATTGAATTTAGAAAAGCTTTAACCTCTAATTAATAATAAAATGTTGATTTCTTTTTTTACGTTTAGGTGCCGATTAAATTAAATATTCCACAATTTATGTATTTGTTTGAAGAATGCTTGTTTGCATAATTGTATGTATTTGTTTGAGGTTCAAATCATCCAATATCACAATGGCTAGATGAAGAATGTGTTGCATAATGTGCCTCCAGTTATTGCATCATATGCAGCATAACTTTTTTGTTACGTTATTTAGTCAATCCTGTCACATGATTTCAAACTCCATTGTGCCTTAATTTTGGTGATCATGCATATAATGGTCAATGTTCATCTTTATTAATGTTAAGCATTGTTCATTTTAACAGTGGATGCTTGTTTTCCCCATTTTGAAAAAAAAAGAAAAAGTGGCAAAAACAAAACAAATAGGTGAAAAATAACCTGTGACTTATACATAGTTCTCTGCTCATTGTGAATAATAAAAAAAAATAATGTCATTTTGTGTTTATCTGCAATTGAATATGCAATCATCCAACAGTTTGAAGTTTTTCTAGCAAAAGTTAAGCTAGAGCGGTGAGCATGCTCTTGAAGTAACAGCAATCCATGTTAAAATCACCAGAAAAAAAGACATCTTATTGAAAACAAAATCGTACTTTTGAAGTAATCAGATACTCATTTTCAAATTATCCAAAAGACATCAGAAACAGTCACATCTTGTAAAGTAATCGGATACTCATTTTCAAGTCGTCCTTAAAACATCTGGAATAATGACACCTCCTGAAATCATCGGATACTCATATTCAAGTAATCCTTATATCATCAGGAATAATGACATCTCCTGCAGTCATCGAATACTCATTTTCAAGTCATCCTTAAATCATCATGAAGAATGACACCTTCTGAAGTCATCAGGTACTCAGTTTCAAGTTATCCTCAAATCATCAGGCTGAGCTAATAAGCTTTGCTGGTGACTTCAAGAGCTTGATGATGTGAAAATGACTTCTAATGTGGTTGGATGATCATTGAATGACTTTAGGATGGCTTCTAAAGCAATCCTGTTTGACCTGGGCACTTCTGGAGGTTTATCACAAGGTGCTGGGCGTGGGCACTGATTATAGACTATGCTATATTATCTTGGGCGCCCAAGATCAAATGTGCATTTTTGGTTTCACCCCTGTGGCAATCGGCTGATGACGCCTTTAGAAAAGAAATGGCAGACCCAACCCATCTAACTACTGCATTACGGTTACGACAGAACAAAGTGGCACAGAAATAATCACGGTGGAATGAACAGCAATGGCATGGGAAGGATTGATAAGGAAACCAACCCTCAAAGTATTATGTACTCTGCACCGCCCCTGCAGACACATCAGCTGTTTGCCCATGACGCTTGAGCAGAAGGAGCACTGTTAACTCCCGAAGCTTTACAGCACAGGTTTGGGCGATTTATGCACTTGGGGTGACTTCATCACAACAGTTGACCTCTGGACATGCTCAATGGTTACACCTTGAAATACTCTTCTCTAACTCAGGCTAAAATCGACAAGTAAAAAGCTGACACCAAGGGCCATATTTATACTTTTTGACACACAACTGCGCCAACGCAGTTGTGCGTCAAAAAAGTTAACGCCGGCTAACGGCATTCCAAAGCGCCATGCGGGCGCCTGATTTATGGAATGACGTTAGCCGCCGCAGCTGACTGGTGTGCGTAAAAAAAAATGACCCACACCAGGCAGCGCCGGCGTAGGGGAAAATGGAGCTTGGGCGTCAAAAAATGGGGCAAGTCAGGGCTGAGGCAAAATATTGGCCTCAACCCGATTTGCGCCATTTCTTTTGACTCCCAACCCCCATTGAAATGACTCCTGTCTTAGAACAGACAGGAGTCATGCCCCCTTGCCCAATGGCCATGCCCAGGGGACTTATGTCCCCTGGGCATGGTCATTGGGCACAGTGGCATGTAGGGGGGCACAAATCAGGCCCCCCTATGCCACAAAATGTTTTTTTTAAAATTACTTACCTGAACTTACCTTAAGTTCCCTGTGATGGGTCCCTCCATCCCTGGGTGTCCTCCTGGGGTGGGCAAGGGTGGCAGGTGGTGTCCCTGGGGGCAAGGGAGGGCACCTCTGGGCTCCTTCCGAGCCCACAGGTCCCTTAACGCCTGCCCTGACCAGGTGCTAAAAATGACGCAAAAGCGGCTGGATGTCATTTTTTTGGACCCGCCCACTCCCGTGCGCCATTTTTGCACGGGAGTTTAAATAAGGCGCACATGCCTTGGAGTCATTTTTTAGACGGGAACGCCTACCTTGCATATCATTAACACAAGGTAGGTGTCCTCGCAAAAAAATGATGCTAACTCCAAGATCTTTGGCGCTAGACGGGTCTAACGCCAAAGTGTAAATATGGAGTTAGCTTTGCGTCGGATTTGTGTAAAAAAAAACGACGCAATTCCGGCGCAAACAGAGTATAAATATGCCCCCAAGGGTCTCATTTACTGGCCTTTGGCACAGGGCAGCACAACAAGTGCCTTGCTGCACCACCCTGCGCCACCGGGAAAAGGCAGATATGCACCATATCTACAAGATACAGAGCACTTCTGTCCTCTCCCCTGCACTGGTGCACAAATTACTGTCTTGTGTCAACACAGGCACCCTTGCCCTACAGTGCAAGGATTGTTGCATTGCAGGGATGATTGTTTTTGGTGCAGGAAGGGACACATTCCCGCACAAACAAAATCACAAGAGGTGTTTTCCTCTTTGCAGCATACATGGAAAGAGGGAAAAAGGGCAGACATAAAGATATTTCTGCCCCTTTTGTCATTCTTACGCCACCCTTGGGGTGGTGTAGGAATCTGACACATTCCCTGGCTTGTAAATATAGAAATGCATCAGATTCCTTCGGGTTTCATGGGTGTTGTGTGGGAACACCACAAGCAACACCCTTGGAACGCCCCTTTCATACAGTGTTATGCGTGAAAGGGGTCCATATATACAAGCCCATGAAAAGCCACAAATGACGGCTTTGCGTGGCCTTGTAAATATGGTCTGGCACACTGCGCCACCGGAGTGTCACAAAAATGACTCTCTGGGGCTAAGTGTACCGCTAGAGCCTAGTAAATGAGGCCCCAAGTTTCCCTCAGAAGCTAATAAGTTTGTTCCTTTAGAGTCCGTCTTGAGTAATGCAACCCCCAACAAACTTATTACAGTGCTATGCTGTGCAGCTCAAGCTGAAAGGCCTGTCTGGGATAACTTCGCTAGAGTGGGATGAGAGACAGATTTAGATGTTCATTGAGCGGATGAGGTCTGGAGATACTGCACTGCACAAACCTGTGTATCAGTCAACAGTCATTAATCCATTACTGGTACATAAATTGGGTATATTACACACCAGAAATATTACACAAGTGGGGACTGAGGGAGAACTCTAAATTTGGGAACTGTGGTGCAGAGGACGCAGGCTTTTTCCACTTATCGTGGAATGGTTTGGCGATCTTTTTGGGGCTAAGTGACATTATACAACAAAAACGGAGGTTCCCTTGCAGATTACTCAATTGGTGGGATTGCGGGCTGGGTGCGAAAGATTTCCTAGACTAATCTTTTTGTCTCCCCGGCTCTGCTGCTAGACAAACAATTGATACCGAAGCACTGGGTATAGGGGCGTATCCCAATGTTCAAAGAATGGCTGTCGGATATCACATATTGTAATGATCAACTTCGCTGTACAAGGAACTGCTCCCCTAACCTCTCGCCCTAGAGATTCATGGGCCCCTTACAGCTCTCATCTGATGCGGGTTACAAAATCCAATTAGCACTAAAGTACTGTTTGGCCCTTGAATATGTGACCAGTGATGTTAAACTGATATGCATTAAATTATGCCAAAGTGCACATCCGGGGCATTGATTCGGAATGTACTAATTATGGTGATACAAAAGTGATGGATTCTGTTTTGTGGTAATGCGGAGATTTTTCTTTTCTATGTTTACGCTTCTGAAAACATAATAATTTGAAAAATAATAATACCAAGCATTGGAAATCGGATTACAACACCCGATAATCATTAAATTATAGCACATTCAAGTTAAATGGAAAGTAACATGCAGAAATAATATTTCTGCTTTTTCCTCGTGTAATATATACTTGGTAGCAGGTTTATTTTACAGTTCATAACAGGAATGTCTTTCTCATTCAGTATAGTTTTAAATTGCATTTGTAATCCAGAAAAACGCTATTAATTCAAATAGCAAAAAAAACTGGAAGCTAATCTGGTTTTTGCACATTTAAAGTTTTTTTTAACACTTTCGTCCTCTCCTAAACAAGTATCCCAGTAGTAGAAGCGATTTTTCGATTGTTCATTTTGCTTTAGCAACTGGTGACATATTTCAAAATAGCTGGAAGTGTGTTTGTTGCAGAGTAGTGAAATATAAGTTTTTCTCATGGCCCTACGAATTACTGCTCATCTCTTTGTGGGAACGTTTCAAAAGTTGACACTATGACGAATTATGATCTTAGGCCCTGATTTAAGAGGGCCTAGCACCACTTTAGCGCTGCCTTAGCATCATTTTTTTAATGCGAAGGTAGTGCTAAGGTGGAATTTTCCCCACACCATATCTACAAAGTGGCTCAATGCATGCATTGCGCCACTTTGTAACCCATTTTGCTACATTATGCCTGCGCCAGACATACATTATGCCTGCACGAGGCATAATGTATGCAAAGGGGGCGTTCCCCCGTTAGGGGCGGGGGCAAACAAATTGTGCAAAGAAACCTAACAGATTACTTTGAGTCTTTTTTTGGCACTTTTTGATGCCTGCTCAGAGCAGGCGTTAAAAGGGGGCATACAATTGTTTACAATGGGCCCCTATGTACTGTTCAGGGTTAGTGCCTAAATTTTGGTGCTAGCCCTGAACAGTACATCAATAGTATTGGAAATTCTGAGCTATTGCCCCCTACCCTGCATAACGGTGCACCATATTTTTAATACAGCGCACACATGGTGGCGGTAGGGGAGTGCAAGGGGCCACAAGAAAAGTGGTACTACATTTGACATAGTCCTATTTTTCATAAATCTGGCTCTTATTTATTTCCCCCATATTTGTGTGTGTGCGTGGTCTATTGCGTGTGATGTTTACAATTTACATTCAGTATAATTCTTCTAATCTTGACACAATAAAAATATGCTTATGATATACACCTAGGCGCACATTTAAGAGGGCCTAGAACCTCCTGGCACCACATTAGCATAATTTTTTAACATGAATGTGACCCAACAAGGCTGAAATAGCCATGTCAGATTTACAAAGTGGCGCAAAGCATGCATTGCACCACTTTTGTAACTCCTTGCGTCACATTATGCCTGCGCCAGGCATAAGGTATGCAATGGGGGCATTCCATCATTCGGGGGGGTCGAAAAAATGGTGCAGAGAAATCTAAAATATTTCTTTGCAACATTTTTTATTAGCCTTTCTAACCCCTGCACAGAGCAGACGTTAAAAGGAGACACACCATTATTTATAATGGGCCTCAATGTGCCTTGCATGATTTGGGGCAGATTTAAGAGCCCCTGGCTCCTCCATGTGCCACATTAGAGTCTTTTTTTTAACGTGAATGAGGCCCAACAAGGCCAAAATCACTGCGTTAAATTTACAAAGTGGCGCAATGCATGCCTGTGCCAGGCCTAATGTATGCAAAGGAGGCGTTCCCTCATGGGGAGGGCAAAAAAATGCAGCAAAGAAATCTAAGAGATTTGTTTGTGTCATTTTTTTCAACACCTTTAACACCTGCTCAGAGCAGCTGTTAAAAGGAGACTCTCATTGGATTCAATGGGCCTCTGGGTGCTTTGCAGGATTAGTGTCAGATTTTTTTATGATTATCCTGCAACGCTCTGAACTACCGCTAAAAATTCTGATGCTAGTTCCCTAACTACCGCCAGTGGCTCTAGGGGGGTGCAACGGGGCACAAGAAAAGTGGCTCTGCACTAGGTGCAGCACCACTTTTCATAAATCTGCCCCTTAGCTTTAAAATTTTGGACGCTAATCCTGCAAAGCACCAAACTAGCATAAACATTTTTACATTTGTTTCCTAACTATTGCCATGGTGCATTGTATCTTAAATACGATGCACACGTGGTGGCGTTAAGGGGACGCTAAGGGGCGCAAAAAAAGTGGCGCTGCATTGGATGCAGCACCACTTTTCTGAAATCATGCCCCTAGTTTAGCAGTAGACCCAATTGCCACGGTTACATTGATTGTACTGCACATGCATTCTGCAGTACAAATTAGCCTCTATTTTATTATGCTTAGCACTGAAAACTTCAAAATAGATTTAGAAAATATATTTGCCAAATGCAATTGTGTTTCACATGTCTGATGAAATAATTAATCTCTTTTTAGAAAAGATACAATACACGGAAAATAATGTTTAAAGTTTATTATCTGAAAAATCGTTTGTAACTTTTGAAATGTTTTCAGCATTATGTTAATACAAAAACGTGATACAAAACATAAAACAAAATAAAATAGCGTCACTGAATCCTATTAAGACATTTTGCGGCGTTCATTTGGGATATATCTTTCCCTAAATAAGTCATATTCATGTGCAGTGTCATCAGCCAACAACATGCCTATGCGATTTGACAGTCACTCTCCCTGCTGAACCTTACGTATGTCCCAATTTGAAAGCCTTGAACGGTGAGTCAACCTTCAGTTCTTGTATTCAGAATGAGAGAATGCCTGGGAGGGAGTCTCCGGGGACCTTTCTATTGCATCGGCCTTGAACTGTTTTCGCCGTTCTCAGTTAGCACATCTTGCCCTCCGTGTTCAAGTTATTGCTGAAGGAGACTGCTCGGGTTCATTTTTCTCATAAGAGTGGTAATCCTTGGTGAGCCGTGTGGGCTTTGTCATGTCTCTTTCATTCACATCATTTAACTCTGGTGCCTTAAAAATGAAAGATTCCTCTGATGACTGACAATATCTAGTACATGAAATGCTGCCACTGTGTTAAAGATGGATGAAGCTGCTTTTCGGTCATATCACGTAATCTTATTAAAAAATATGAGGCCTCTGCTATTAGTATATTCTCCTGACATGATCACTATAGTGAAGTGTCGTCACTTTACAGTGAATTGTAATGGTAACCGTGATGCTAAAAATTAAGCATTGCATCTTGGTTCTGAAGACAATGATGGTTGTTAAAGGCCCTGAAATCTAGTTCTAGGCCCGAGTTGCAACTGAAGACCTATAGCTGCCTATCAGATCTCCAGCAGTTAGTTCAGCGATGTTTATCTTTTTCAAAGGAAAGTTTTTCATTAAGCACCGGTAAAGTCCTGCAAGAGTTAAATTCCATCAAATTATTTTTCTGGGCCTTCTCTCTTATGTAAGGGGATTTGCCGGACTTAGGGCAGGAGCTCGAATCAAGGAATTTAATAATAAACTAGGATGCTTGTTTCTGGACCAGGGAGGACTTGGCCTGGCAGTTCGGGCTGGACTGGGTCAAGACTGATTTGCATATGGCTGGGTCCAAACTGGAATGGCATGGCAAGCAAAAGAACGATGGATTAAACCCAGATCTGTGACTGGGGGTGAGTGTTTGCATTGTTCAGCACTCCGTCCATCATCTTTTTGTGTTGCTAAAGTTGCCCCAAGTGGGAAGGGTATGCCCAGACGTGGGTCCCGTGTTTGCCATGCCACCAGATTCAAGCTAGCCTGGCTGATGAAGGGTGATACCCTGAAACCGGTCCCAGGATGCTTGTTTCTGGTCCAGGGAGGACCTGGCCTGGCAGTTCGGGCTGGACTGTTCCCATGGGGAACAGGGTCCAGACTGATTTGCATATGGCTGGGTCCAAACTGGAATGGCATGGCAAGCAAAAGAACGATGGATTAAACCCAGATCTGTGACTGGGGGTGAGTGTTTGCATTGTTCAGCACTCCGGACCTGGCCTGGCAGTTCGGGCTGGACTGTTCCCATGGGGAACAGGGTCAAGACTGGAATGGCATGGCAAGCAAAAGAACGATGGATTAAACCCAGATCTGTGACTGGGGGTGAGTGTTTGCATTGTTCAGCACTCCGTCCATCATCCTTTTGTGTTGCTAAAGTTGCCCCAAGTGGGAAGGGTATGCCCAGACGTGGGTCCCGTGCTTGCCATGCCACCAGATTCAAGCTAGCCTGGCTGATGAAGGGTGATACCCTGAAATTGGTCCCAGGATGCTTGTTTCTGGTCCAGGGAGGACCTGGCCTGGCAGTTCGGGCTGGACTGTTCCCATGGGGAACAGGGTCAAGACTGATTTGCATATGGCTGGGTCCAAACTGGAATGGCATGGCAAGCAAAAGAACAATGGATTAAACCCAGATCTGTGACTGGGGGCGAGTGTTTGCATTGTTCAGCACTCAGTCCATCATCCTTTTGTGTTTCTAAAGTTGCCCCAAGTGGGAAGGGTATGCCCAGAAGTGGGTCCCGTGCTTGCCATGCCACCAGATTCAAGCTAGCCTGGCTGATGAAGGGTGATACTCTGAAACCGATCCCAGGATGCTTGTTTCTGGTCCAGGGAGGACCTGGCCTGGCAGTTCGGGCTGGACTGTTCCCATGGGGAACAGGGTCAAGACTGATTTGCATATGGCTGGGTCCAAACTGGAATGGCATGGCAAGCAAAAGAACGATGGATTAAACCCAGATCTGTGACTGGGGGTGAGTGTTTGCATTGTTCAGCACTCCGTCCATCATCCTTTTGTGTTGCTAAAGTTGCCCCAAGTGGGAAGGGTATGCCCAGACGTGGGTCCCGTGCTTGCCATGCCACCAGATTCAAGCTTGCCTGGCTGATGAAGGGTGATACCCTGAAACCGGAACAGGGTCAAGACTGAATTGCACATGGCTGGGTCCAAACTGGAATGGCATGGCAAGCAAAAGAACGATGGATTAAACCCAGATCTGTGACTGGGGGTGAGTGTTTGCATTGTTCAGCACTCCGTCCATCATCCTTTTGTGTTGCTAAAGTTGCCCCAAGTGGGAAGGGTATGCCCAGAAGTGGGTCCCGTGCTTGCCATGCCACCAGATTCAAGCTAGCCTGGCTGATGAAGGGTGATACCCTGAAACCGGTCCCAGGATGCTTGTTTCTGGTCCAGGGAGGACCTGGCCTGGCAGTTCGGGCTGGACTGTTCCCATGGGGAACAGGGTCAAGACTGATTTGCATATGGCTGGGTCAAAACTGGAATGGCATGGCAAGCAAAAGAACGATGGATTAAACCCAGATCTGTGACTGGGGGTGAGCGTTTGCATTGTTCAGCACTCCGTCCATCATCCTTTTGTGTTGCTAAAGTTGCCCCAAGTGGGAAGGGTATGCCCAGACGTGGGTCCCGTGCTTGCCATGCCACCAGATTCAAGCTAGCCTGGCTGATGAAGGCTGATACCCTGAAACTGGTCCCAGGATGCTTGTTTCTGGTCCAGGGAGGACCTGGCCTGGCAGTTCGGGCTGGACTGTTCCCATGGGGAACAGGGTCAAGACTGATTTGCATATGGCTGGGTCCAAACTGGAATGGCATGGCAAGCAAAAGAACGATGGATTAAACCCAGATCTGTGACTGGGGGCGAGTGTTTGCATTGTTCAGCACTCCGTCCATCATCCTTTTGAGTTTCTAAAGTTGCCCCAAGTGGGAAGGGTATGCCCAGACGTGGGTCCCGTGCTTGCCATGCCACCAGATTCAAGCTAGCCTGGCTGATGAAGGGTGATACCCTGAAACCGGTCCCAGGATGCTTGTTTCTGGTCCAGGGAGGACCTAGCCTGGCAGTTCGGACTGGACTGTTCCCATGGGGAACAGGGTCAAGACTGATTTGCATATGGCTGGGTCCAAACTGGAGTGGCATGGCAAGCAAAAGAACAATGGATTAAACCCAGATCTGTGACTGGGGGTGAGTGTTTGCATTGTTCAGCACTCCGTCCATCATCCTTTTGTGTTGCTAAAGTTGCCCCAAGTGGGAAGGGTATGCCCAGACGTGGGTCCCGTGCTTGCCATGCCACCAGATTCAAGCTAGCCTGGCTGATGAAGGGTGATACCCTGAAACCGGTCCCAGGATGCTTGTTTCTGGTCCAGGGAGGACCTGGCCTGGCAGTTCGGGCTGGACTGTTCCGATGGGGAACAGGGTCAAGACTGATTTGCATATGGCTGGTTCCAAACTGGAATGGCATGGCAAGCAAAAGAACGATGGATTGCATTGTTCAGCACTCCGTCCATCATCCTTTTGTGTTGCTAAAGTTGCCCCAAGTGGGAAGGGTATGCCCAGACGTGGGTCCCGTGCTCGCCATGCCACCAGATTCAAGCTAGCCTGGCTGATGAAGGGTGATACCCTGAAACTGGTCCCAGGATGCTTGTTTCTGGTCCAGGGAGGACCTGGCCTGGCAGTTCGGGCTGGACTGTTCCCATGGGGAACAGGGTCAAGACTGATTTGCATGCGGCTGGGTCCAAACTGGAATGGCATGGCAAGCAAAAGAACGATGGATTAAACCCAGATCTGTGACTGGGGGTGAGTGTTTGCATTGTTCAGCACTCCGTCCATCATCCTTTTGTGTTGCTAAAGTTGCCCCAAGTGGGAAGGGTATGCCCAGACGTGGGTCCCGTGCTTGCCATACCACCAGATTCAAGCTAGCCTGGCTGATGAAGGGTGATACCCTGAAACCGGTCCCAGGATGCTTGTTTCTGGTCCAGGGAGGACCTGGCCTGGCAGTTCGGGCTGGACTGTACCCATGGGGAACAGGGTCAAGACAGATTTGCATATGGCTGGGTCCAAACTGGAATGGCATGGCAAGCAAAAGAACGATGGATTAAACCCAGATCTGTGACTGGGGGTGAGTGTTTGCATTGTTCAGCACTCCGTCCATCATCTTTTTGTGTTGCTAAAGTTGCCCCAAGTGGGAAGGGTATGCCCAGACGTGGGTCCCGTGTTTGCCATGCCACCAGATTCAAGCTAGCCT
Source organism: Pleurodeles waltl (assembly GCF_031143425.1). Lineage (NCBI taxonomy): Eukaryota > Metazoa > Chordata > Amphibia > Caudata > Salamandridae > Pleurodeles > Pleurodeles waltl. The sequence goes on from NC_090445.1 coordinate 1,301,086,291, forward strand.
GGCTGATGAAGGGTGATACCCTGAAACCGGTCCCAGGATGCTTGTTTCTGGTCCAGGGAGGACCTGGCCTGGCAGTTCGGGCTGGACTGTTCCCATGGGGAACAGGGTCAAGACTGATTTGCATATGGCTGGGTCCAAACTGGAATGGCATGGCAAGCAAAAGACAATGGATTAAACCCAGATCTGTGACTGGGGGTGAGTGTTTGCATTGTTCAGCACTCCGTCCATCATCCTTTTGTGTTGCTAAAGTTGCCCCAAGTGGGAAGGGTATGCCCAGATGTGGGTCCCGTGCTTGCCATGCCACCAGATTCAAGCTAGCCTGGCTGATGAAGGGTGATACCCTGAAACTGGTCCCAGGATGCTTGTTTCTGGTCCAGGGAGGACCTGGCCTGGCAGTTCGGGCTGGACTGTTCCCATGGGGAACAGGGTCAAGACTGATTTGCATATGGCTGGGTCCAAACTGGAATGGCATGGCAAGCAAAAGAACGATGGATTGAACCCAGATCTGTGACTGGGGGCGAGTGTTTGCATTGTTCAGCACTCCGTCCATCATCCTTTTGTGTTTCTAAAGTTGCCCCAAGTGGGAAGGGTATGCCCAGACGTGGGTCCCGTGCTTGCCATGCCACCAGATTCAAGCTAGCCTGGCTGATGAAGGGTGATACCCTGAAACCGATCCCAGGATGCTTGTTTCTGGTCCAGGGAGGACCTAGCCTGGCAGTTCGGGCTGGACTGTTCCCATGGGGAACAGGGTCAAGACTGCTTTGCACATGGCTGGGTCCAAACTGGAATGGCATGGCAAGCAAAAGAACGATGGATTAAACCCAGATCTGTGACTGGGGGTGAGTGTTTGCATTGTTCAGCACTCCGTCCATCATCCTTTTGTGTTGCTAAAGTTGCCCCAAGTGGGAAGGGTATGCTCAGAAGTGGGTCCTGTGCTTGCCATGCCACCAGATTCAAGCTAGCCTGGCTGATGAAGGGTGATACCCTGAAACCGGTCCCAGGATGCTTGTTTCTGGTCCAGGGAGGACCTGGCCTGGCAGTTCGGGCTGGACTGTTCCCATGGGGAACAGGGTCAAGACTGATTTGCATATGGCTGGGTCCAAACTGGAATGGCATTGCAAGCAAAAGAACGATGGATTAAACCCAGATCTGTGACTGGGGGTGAGTGTTTGCATTGTTCAGCACTCCGTCCATCATCCTTTTGTGTTGCTAAAGTTGCCCCAAGTGGGAAGGGTATTCCCAGACGTGGGTCCCGTGCTTGCCATGCCACCAGATACAAGCTAGCCTGGCTGATGAAGGGTGATAACCTGAAACCGGTCCCAGGATGCTTGTTTCTGGTCCAGGGAGGACCTGGCCTGGCAGTTCGGGCTGGACTGTTCCCATGGGGAACAGGGTCAAGACTGATTTGCATATGGCTGGGTCAAAACTGGAATGGCATGGCAAGCAAAAGAACGATGGATTAAACCCAGATCTGTGACTGGGGGTGAGCGTTTGCATTGTTCAGCACTCCGTCCATCATCCTTTTGTGTTGCTAAAGTTGCCCCAAGTGGGAAGGGTATGCCCAGACGTGGGTCCCGTGCTTGCCATGCCACCAGATTCAAGCTAGCCTGGCTGATGAAGGGTGATACCCTGAAACTGGTCCCAGGATGCTTGTTTCTGGTCCAGGGAGGACCTGGCCTGGCAGTTCGGGCTGGACTGTTCCCATAGGCAACAGAGTCAAGACTGATTTGCATATGGCTGGGTCCAAACTGGAATGGCATGGCAAGCAAAAGAAAGATGGATTAAACCCAGATCTGTGACTGGGGGCGAGTGTTTGCATTGTTCAGCACTCCGTCCATCATCCTTTTGTGTTTCTAAAGTTGCCCCAAGTGGGAAGGGTATGCCCAGACGTGGGTCCCGTGCTTGCCATGCCACCAGATTCAAGCTAGCCTGGCTGATGAAGGGTGATACCCTGAAACCGGTCCCAGGATGCTTGTTTCTGGTCCAGGGAGGACCTAGCCTGGCAGTTCGGGCTGGACTGTTCCCATGGGGAACAGGGTCAACACTGATTTGCATATGGCTGGGTCCAAACTGGAGTGGCATGGCAAGCAAAAGAACGATGGATTAAACCCAGATCTGTGACTGGGGGTGAGTGTTTGCATTGTTCAGCACTCCGTCCATCATCCTTTTGTGTTGCTAAAGTTGCTCCAAGTGGGAAGGGTATGCCCACACGTGGGTCCCGTGCTTGCCATGCCACCAGATTCAAGCTAGCCTGGCTGATGAAGGGTGATACCCTGAATCCGGTCCCAGGATGCTTGTTTCTGGTCCAGGGAGAACCTGGCCTAGCACTTCGGGCTGGACTGTTCCCATGGGGAACAGGGTCAAGACTGATTTGCATATGGCTGGGTCCAAACTGGAATGGCATGGCAAGCAAAAGAACGATGGATTAAACCCAGATCTGTGACTGGGGGTGAGTGTTTGCATTGTTCAGCACTCCGTCCATCATCCTTTTGTGTTGCTAAAGTTGCCCCAAGTGGGAAGGGTATGCCCAGACGTGGGTCCCGTGCTTGCCATGCCACTAGATTCAAGCTAGCCTTGCTGATGAAGGGTGATACCCTGAAACCGGTCCCAGGATGCTTGTTTCTGGTCCAGGGAGGACCTGGCCTGGCAGTTCGGGCTGGACTGTTCCCATGGGGAACAGGGTCAAGACTGATTTGCATATGGCTGGGTCCAAACTGGAATGGCATGGCAAGCAAAAGAACAATGGATTAAACCCAGATCTGTGACTGGGGGTGAGTGTTTGCATTGTTCAGCACTCCGTCCATCATCCTTTTGTGTTGCTAAAGTTCCCCAAAGTGGGAAGGGTATGCCCAGACGTGGGTCCCGTGCTTGCCATGCCACCAGATTCAAGCTAGCCTGGCTGATGAAGGGTGATACCCTGAAACCGGTCCCAGGATGCTTGTTTCTGGTCTAGGGAGGACCTGGCCTGGCAGTTCGGGCTGGACTGTTCCCATGGGGAACAGGGTCAAGACTGATTTGCATATGGCTGGGTCCAAACGGGAATGGCATGGCAAGCAAAAGAACGATGGATTAAACCCAGATCTGTGACTGGGGGTGAGTGTTTGCATTGTGCAGCACTCCATCCATCATCCTTTTGTGTTGCTAAAGTTGCCCCAAGTGGGAAGGGTATGCCCAGACGTGGGTCCCGTGCATGCCATGCCACCAGATTCAAGCTAGCCTGGCTGATGAAGGGTGATACCCTGAAACTGGTCCCAGGATGCTTGTTTCTGGTCCAGGGAGGACCTGGCCTGGCAATTCGGGCTGGACTGTTCCCATGGGGAACAGGGTCAAGACTGATTTGCATATGGCTGGGTCCAAACTGGAATGGCATGGCAAGCAAAAGAACGATGGATTAAACCCAGATCTGTGACTGGGGGTGAGTGTTTGCATTGTTCAGCACTCCGTCCATCATCCTTTTGTGTGAATAATAAACTAACCTGTCAAAAGATAATAACAAAGTGTTGCAGCCGGCTTCAGGAGGCTGGGGAGGCTGAGATGGAACCAGTGGAGCAAATATCACCCAGAAGCTTGCAAATGATGGAGTACTTACATAAATGTATCTATTAAATTACAAATGTGAGAGAAATATTTCCAAAGGATAGCATGTTGCATGAAAATGATTTTCATATGTTCAACAGGTGCCATCTTCTGACTGTTGTCTGCCATTGTGTAAATACGTATTTCTGTAAGATCTTAGCTGGAAGGGGGGAGGGAAAACATTTCCTAGTGATATTTGGGAAACTGTCATTAAGTAGGCTTTTAATGTTGTTTGAGAAGTACTTTTCATTCTATTACATTTTGATTGCAAAAATGCAAATTAGCAGACTCAAGCTTTCAGACACCACCTAGCTCAGTGGAAAGTCAGTGATCATGCAATAATATTTTCAGGGAGGTATTGAACGAATCAAATATGCTTCTACTTGTTTTTTGGATTCCATATACAAGTTGGCTTGAAGTTAATGTTTAAGCGGTATTTTTTATACATAGGTTTAACAGATCACGGTGCACAAAAACTTGCAGTCTGCTTCTGGAAAGACAGCTCTTAATAATGGCACTGGAACTAACGGCTCGGGAGGTGTTGTTGCGCCCTCTTAACCTTGAAACAGTTGGGATAGATTATGAGAAAATTAGGGGCCTTATTTATACTTTTTGGTGCAAAACTGCACTAAGGCAGTTTTGCCCCAAAAAGTTTTGCACCGGCTTGCACCATTTTTTAGCACCAGCTGGGCACCATATTTAAGGAATGGTGCAAGCCGGTGCAAAGGGTAGGTTAGCTGAAAAAAAAAATGACGTTAGGCAGTTTTGAGTCAAAATAAATGATTCTGACCAGATTAGCATCATTTTTTGATGCTAAGGGGCATATTTATACTCCGTTTGCACTGAATTAGCGTAATTTTTTTAAAACTCTAATTCAGTGCAAAACTAACTCCATATTTATACTTTGGTGCTAGACCCGTCTAGCACCAAATTTATGGAGTTAAAGTCATTTTTTTGGAAGTGGAAACCTAACTTGCCTTAAAGAGATGCAAGGTAGGCGTTCCCGTGCAAAAAAATGACTATATGGCCTTAACACCATATTTATACTCCCATGCAAAAATGGTGCAAGGGAGGGAGGAGGGGTCAAAAAATGGGGCAAAGCTTGCTTTGCCCCATTTTTTAAGACCTGGGTCAGGGCAGGCGTTAGGGGACCTGTGGCCCTATTTCCATGGTGGAACACCATGGAATAAGCCCAGAAGTGCCCTCCCTAGGTCCTAGGGGCACCCCCACCCACACTAGAGGGACTGCGAGGATGGGGGACCCAATCCCAGGTCAGTACAGGTAAGTGCATTTTGGGGCATATTTATACTCCGTTTGCGCCGGAATTGCGTCGTTTTTTTTTACGCAATTTCGACGCAAAACTAACTCCATATTTATACTTTGGCGTTAGACGCGTCTAGCGCCAAAGTTCATGGAGTTAGCGTCATTTTTTTGCGTGGACACCTACTTTGCGTTAATTATATGCAAGGTAGGCGTTCCCGTGTAAAAAATCGACTCCGAGGCATGTGCGTCGGATTTATACTCCCGGGCAAAATTCACGCCCGGGAGTGGGCGGGTCAAAAAAAATGACGTACGGCCGCTTTTGCGCCGTTTTTTAGCGCCTGCAAAAGGCAGGCGTTAAGGGACCTGTGGGCTCTGAAGGAGCCCAGAGGTGCCCTCCCATGCCCCCAGGGACACCCCCGTCACCCTTGCCCACCCCAGGAGGACACCCAAGGCTGGAGGGACCCATCCCAGGTACATTAAGGTAAGTTCAGGTAAGTGGTTTTTTAAATTTTTTTTTGTGGCATAGGGGGGCCTGATTTGTGCCCCCCTACATGCCACTATGCCCAATGACCATGCCCAGGGGACAGAAGTCCCCTGGGCATGGCCATTGGGCAAGGGGGCATGACTCCTGTCTTTGCTAAGACAGGAGTCATTTCTATGGGGGTTGGGAGTGAAAAAAAATGGCGCAAATCGGGTTGATGCGAAAAAATTGCCTCAACCTGACTTACCCCATTTCTTGATGCCCAAGCCCCATATCCCCCTACGCCGGCGCTGCCTGGTGTACGTCGTTTTTTTTAACGCACACCAGACGGCGCCGGCGGCTAACGCTGGCTAACGTCATTCAACGCCCGAATGGAGCTTCAGAATGGCGTTAGCCGGCGCTAATTTTTTTGACGCAAAACTGCGTTAGCGCAGTTTTGCGTCAAAAAGTATAAATATGGGCCTTTATTTTTGAAAGTGTCATAGGGGGCCCTGAAATGAGCCCCCATACATGGCACCGGGTGCAATGGCCATGCCCAGGGGACCCCTGTCCTCTGTGCTGGCCACTGGGGTGGTGGGCATGACTCCTGCCTTTTCTAAGGCAGGAGTCATGTGGCATGGTAGGTTTAGCACCATAAAATGACGCTAATCTGGTTAGAGTCATTTTTTTTTACTATAACCTGCCTAAAGCCATTTTTTGGTGCTAAACCCTCTTATTCTATACTGCCAGCCCCACCCGACTAAAGTCATTTTTTTAAACTCTAGCCTACCCTTTGCACCGGCTTGCACCATTCCATAAATATGGTGCCCGGCTGGTGCACAGAAATGGTGCAAGCCGGTGCTAGACTTTTTGGTGTAAAACTGAGTTAGTGCAGTTTTGCAGCAAAAAGTATAAATAAGGGCCAATATTTTGTAAGTTTGCGCCACTTTTGTGTCATAAAATGACGTTAATGCGGTGCAAAAAAAGTTTAAATCAGGGCCTTGGTGCTAGATGAGTCTAGCACCAAAGTATAAATATGGAGTTAGTTTTGCACCGAATTAGAGTTAAAAAAAATGACACTAATTCGGTGCAAACAGAGTATAAATATGCCGCAGAGTATAAATATGCCCCTAAAATGGCGTTAAGGCCATAGAGTCATTTTTTGCACGGGAACGCCTACCTTGCATCTCATTAAGGCAAAGTAGGTCTCCACTTTCAAAAAATGACTTTAACTCCATAAATTTGGTGCTAGAGGGGTCTAGCACCAAAGTATAAATATGGAGTTAGTTTTGCACCGAATTAGAGTAAAAAAAAATGACACTAATTTGGTGCAAACAGAGTATAAATATGCCCCTAGATGCCCTAAACGAGTTTTCCAGACGATTTCTTGGGGCAAACTGCTATTTATTTTAAAACGTTTTATTTTAGCTTTTCGAACATCAAAGAGATAGATATCAACCCTAGTCTCACTGTCATTCAGAAACAGGAGTGTTTTAAAGGAGAAGGTTATAACACGAAAAAATATTCTGTAATACACTTGGAAGTGAATGTATCTATTCCGTTTGGACACCTAAATAAACATATCTGTTTAAGAACCAAACTTTATGCATATTTAAAAAAATCCAGCATAATTTTAAAAATTAGCTCAATGCTGAAGTGTGAGGTGAACAAACATTTTAGAAGGGTGAAAATAAAGCGAAACATATTATGTTTGCTTGTACTGATGCAGGCGAGGTTTAAAACATACTGATTCATTATTCCTCCATTAGAAAGATGTTCTATTCTCTTTGGAATTAGAGCATTTGCAAACTCCATTCTCTTTATTTTAGGTACAACATGAAGGTCTAGTGAATCATTGGCATGCCATGTTTTTTGCCTTCCATTATATATTGGCTCTTAGTTCGAGTTCTCAATATCCACACGTTACTCTTGTACAAAGTATGTGGTTAATGGTCACCCAATAGCGAGATGTACTCGTATCACATAAAATAACACGATAACAGAGTGGGAAATCAAGCTAAGAGGATAGCCCTAGCCATCGGTGAATGCTTGTGATAAATCAGGTAGTAAAATGTGTAACATCATGTAACAGGAATGTTACAGTTTGTTATGCCTAAATGTAATCCCAAAACTTTGGAAAATGGATGAAAGCCCCCACAAAACTGTTATTTGATCTGTAAGTTTTACCTCCTGAGTTAGCAATGTGCTGTAAATGAGTAAGATTTCTGCTTCTTCTAAATTTGTAACCAGTGACAGAGCGATAGGATAAGGAAGGTCTCTGCACCTCACTCATTTGGGCATAATGTCAAAACACTGCTATCTCTAGCCAGAGGGGTCTTTGTCTCAAACTGAGGCTGAAATCACAAATGTGGTAACATTCCATTGACAGTGAAGAAGATTGTGCCCCACAGTAACAACAGGGAGAACTAGATTGCAAAAACCATAAAGATTTATTGTTAGATCTGTCGGCCTTAGGGTGGCCTTCCCCTCAAACATTTTGCCTTTATTCTTCACTTTTTACTTTATTTTTCTTGGTGTTGGCTCTAGGGCCCTGTGCACTTTACAACTGCAGTCCAGTACAGAAGTGCTTGGGCTATCTTCTTTAAAAATGATAAAATTGGCTTTCATCTGTTTGGCATATCAGGGGGCATATTTATACTCCGTTTGCGCCAAATTTGTGTCGTTTTTTTCGACGCAAATTCGACGCAAAACTAACTCCATATTTATACTTTGGCGTTAGACCCGTCTAGCGCCAAAGTTCATGGAGTTAGCATCATTTTTTGGCGTGAACACCTTCCTTGCGTTAATGAGATGCAAGGTAGGCGTTCCCGTCTTAAAAAATGACTGCGATGCATATGCGTCGTATTTATACTCCCGGGCAAAAATGACGCCCGGGAGTGGGCGGGTCTAAAAAACCCGCATTTGCGCCGGATTTTAGCGCCTGGGTCAGGGCAGGCGTTAAGGGACCTGTGGGCTCAGAATGAGCCCAGAGGTGCCCTCCCAAGCCCCCAGGGACACCCCCTGCCACCCTTGCCCACCCCAGGAGGACACCCAAGGATGGAGGGACCCATCCCAGGGAAGAAAAGGTAAGTTGTGGTGAGTATTTTTTTTTATTTTATTTTTGGCATAGGGGGGCCTGATTTGTGCCCCCCTACATGCCACTATGCCCAATGACCATGCCCAGGGGACAGAAGTCCCCTGGGCATGGCCATTGGGCAAGGGGGCATGACTCCTGTCTTTGCTAAGACAGGAGTCATGTTAATGGCGTCTAGGCACCCAAAAAAAATGGCGCAAATCGGGTTAAGATGATTTTTTTTGCCTCAGCCTGACTTGCCCCATTTTTGGACGCTCAAACGCCATTTTTTCCTACGCCGGCGCTGCCTGGTGTACGTGTTTTTTTTTCACGCACACCAGGCAGCGCCGGTCGGCTAACGGCGGCTAACGCCATTCAATAAATACGGCGCCCGCATGGCGCTTCAGAATGGCGTTAGCCGGCGCTAATTTTTTGGCGCAAAACTGCGTTAGCGCAGTTTTGCGTCAAAAAATATAAATATGGGCCTTAATTTACTTATAAGTCCCATGTAGAATGGTAAACGAGTACCGATGGCTTGTAAATTACTATTAGTGGGCCTGCAGCACATATTGTGCCCCCCACTTAGGTAGCCCCTTAAAACATGTCCCAGGTCTTCCATTGCACGCTGAATGCAGTTTTAAACTGCAAACCTGCCTTGGCAAAATAACCCCCTTGCCAAGTCTTAAATTACCCTTTTATTCCACATAGGCCGCCCAAAGGTAGGCCCTAGGTAGACCACAGAGTTAGGTGTATTGTCATTAAATGGTTGAACATCTACATTTGAGTTTTACATGGACTGGTAGTGAATAAATCCCATATTGTCTTTATTTCAATACTGGGAGGCCTCCTTCTCCCTTAGGATAAAATTGGGTTGCTTTATTTATTTTAATAAGTACTAACCTTTGATTAGTAACAGGTAAGCATTTTGTGTTTGGTGTCTGAGCTATTGTAATTTAAAATCATCTTTAATGATAAAGTCAGATTATAAATTAGAATTTTGAAAATGCCACTTTTAGAAAGGTGTCATTTTCCTGCCCCAACTATTTGGTGCCTACACCTTGTTACTGGGTCACATGACTGTGTAGTTGGCATTTGGGCTTTGTTTATTTCTCATAGAGAGCCACGCAATATAGGGATTAGGTGTGCCTGGAATGGGGATCAACTGGCAGGATGGGAGAACAGAGCTGGGTGCAGCTCCAGTTGCAACTAAATTAGTTGTGCTCTGTCTTCATACAAAAGACTAGTCCTCCTGCAATGTTCATGCAGCCTGCTTAGAGGACGGGCAGGATGATCAGAAGATTTCAAGCACTAAAAAGAAAGTTCCCTATAAATGTCTGCTTCAAAGAAAGCCCCTGTAAGAAAAATAGGACCCTCAGACCCACTACTCTGTTAACCCTCTGGACCTGTGGAAGGGTTCTTAGGAGACTGCCTGCTGCTGTGGTCTGCTGTGTATGCCACATCATTGCTTTGCTGCACCTGGAAGGACTGCTTTGCTGCCTGGAGCTCCCTTGAACCCTCTGAGGCCTGCTCCACTGATTGACCCAGCTCCACTGCTTCAACCCAGGACTACTAGAGTAACTCCAGGGATAGTTGGCTGGCCTCCTGATCAGAGCCTTAGGGACAGTATAGACTTCAATAATTTTGAACCCATACCTGGATCCAGTCTGAGTGAGTCTTAGTCCACCACGTGGTTCCCCACCAATCCTGGACCCTTAGAGGTTGTGTTAAAGGTGCCCAGTCAGCCAAAATCCAAAACTTGGGACTTAGCAGAAGTTTGGCAAAAAACTTGCTTTGAGAACTGAGAGAAGACCGGAACTAATATGTTCGTCTATTTATCCAAGGTGCAGCGCTGGTCGGCTACAACAGCTCCTGCTAAATTATTCTCCACAGTAGGAAATCCTGTTCAGCAGTCCTTCACCAAAGGGGTATCCAGCCGCGTCAGCCATAACCTCCAGTCTCATTCTGGTGGAGATTTTTGACTTCCAAAAAAGAGACTAAGGGTCACCTTGCTGCACTGTGTGACAGGGAAAGAGCAAGAATGTGTTGTATTTAAAAGAATATGGAGCATTCCTTCCTTTGTCCTTGTGCTGGTGCTGTTTTGGCTGCTTAGCGCCAACACAGACAGCCTTGAAGCATGGTGCAAGGATGCCTACATTGTAATTTAAAAAAATATATAGTTTGATTAAAGAAATGCTGAATAAGCAGTAAGATGTCAGACTGTTGCATAAAATAGTAAACCACCATATGACAAATATTAACAATGCAGGTTGGTAGGTTGCTTCACAGCATATATCGTGATTGTCATCTCCGACTATCAGAGACAGCATTGTAGTAGCCCATCACACACTGTCCCCTCTGGACAACCACCCTTCTTCCCTGTAATTTAGCTTTGCCCCCCAGATCATCTCCCATTTGTGTAGGCAGCCCCTACTGGTGTACACAACATGTTTAGCTCTTTAGCACCAGTCACATCTTCTCAGTCCAGCATCTGCAGTATTGTGGGAGATCCCCAAACTCTTGCCATGTTGTGCTTCGTGACCACTGCTGCCAATACCAACCAGATTCTTTGGTACCAGGACCATTGCACCTAACCCATTATATACAACAAGAACCCATTTGCTTCCAGTGGAATGGGACCTCCAGCCACGTGACTCTGGACATGACTCTCAAAACCCCCTCCCAGTATTGTTGAATATGTGGAGAGCTCCATAGGATATGGAAAAAGGGCTCTTCCTGTCCACAGCCCCTGAGGCACAATGGGTGTTGGGCTCTTGCTATATGGTGAAGTAATGTGCATGAATAATATGTTCTATGCAGTACTTCTTTAGTGGAATCAGCCTGAAGCGGGTGCTTATGACAACCTCCCTAGAACTCTGCGATGCCTCACACCAATCTTCATCTGCTGGCAAGCCCAGATCTATCTCCCATGCTGCCCTAAAGTCGGTTCACGGGTCTGGTGAGTTGTTGACTACTTTGTTGTTTGTAAGGAAAATGGCCCTCTCCTGCATGTGGTTTGCCAGGAACCTATCCTCGAGGGGGGCTGCCACCTGTAAATGTTTCCCTGCTACAATGTGATATCGCAGCACGTATCCTAACTGCAAATAGCAACATTTCTCAGAGCTGCTCATGTCAACTTCTTCCCACAGGGCTTCAAATGTAATGTATGTCTGACCCCTCCAAATATTGCCCACATGCTCAATGCCAAGTAAAGCCTATTTCCTAAAGCCCTGTAGGTCATCCACTTCCCTCCACTGATCGCTTGTCCACAGTGAGGTAAGGTCTGTGAGCTTACTCTCCCACCCGAGAAATCTGGTAGCCTTCATCCAAATCCTCACCACTGTGCGGATGTGTGTTGGCAGTGTCCATTCTGTCTTTTTTGGCATAGGGCTGCTAGGTAACCACCCCATCTCATTGCCATCCTGTTGACTCTATAAGCCAGTTCCGCTCTGTCTGCGAACACCCAGTCATCAATCATCACCACCTGGGAGGTCCAGTAATAATGCATTATATTGGAGACTGCCAATTCGCCCTTGTACACACCTCTCTGCAGCTTACATAAGGCAATACATGAGATGCCCCCATCCCAAAGTAACTGTCTTAGTTTGTAATCTATCTTACAAAAGTATTCTAGATGGATCTTAAATGATGTATTTTGCATTATGTACAGCAGCCATGGAAGGATCATCTTTTTAAAAGGGCCGCCTGCACCATTACAGGAAGCGGGAGGGTCGGCCAGTCTGAGGTATGGCTACCCAGACACTCCAACTGTGGAAAGAGATTCCTGTTGAGGAATACATCGCGTGGGTCTCTGGTAACATAGATGCCCAAGTATTTAAAGCCCTGAGTCACCAGCGGGGCCTCACACTGATGAGGAAGTCGCAACACCCTACCTGATAAGGGGAAGACCAGCGACTTCTCCCAGTTGATGCAAAACCCTGAGTTCTTGCCAAAGATCCCAAAAATATGAAGGATCCTGTTTATTGATAGAGCCGGCTTGGTCACATAGAGTAGCACATTGTCCGCGTACAGGTATATTCATTCATCCCACTCCTTGCCCACCGGGATACCCCATGTAAACGGGTCCTGCTAAACCCGTAGGATCTTTTGTGATGTGCAGGATGCCATAGACGTGACGAAGGTTGAGTCTCATCCCTCTGTGTGACATTAAGCCAGATTGGTCCAGGTGCACAATTTTAGAAATAACTGCTCATATTCTAGTGGCTAAAGCTTTAGCGAAGAGCTTTTCTTCAAAGTTAAGCAGTGAAATAGGCCTGTATGAGCCGCAGTCCTCAGTAGGCTTACCCTGTTTAGGGATTAGTACAATTGTGGCCATACGTTCACCTTCATGGAGAATCCCATCTTTTGTAGCAGCTTGGAACATTTGCAATAGAGGCTCCCCGGTTGTATCCATCAGACACTTACATAATTCTATCGGTAGGCCATTCGGCCCTACCGCCTTCCTAGACTGGAGGGAGTAAGCAGCCATGGTCCGTTCATCCACTGTTAGGTCTTGGTCTTGGTCTAGGGTCTTGTGGTCCTCCACTGATAATGGTATAAGAGAGGTATCCTTCAGGAGTTTGGAGCAATCTGCCCTCAACATGGGTGTGGAGGAAGAGTACAATGCTTCATAGTAAATAGCAAAAGTTTCTGCTATAGCTGCACTGGTGGCCTTTCATGTACCTGCATGGTCCAGGATCCCCAGGACCCAATTATGGCCTTCATCCCATTTCGCCAACCATGCCACTAGCCTGTTTATTTTATTTCCTATGTCATATAGATGATGCTGATTGAGCAGTGCTTGTGTCAGGTCTTGCTCTCTGCCCATTCTTCTTGTTCATGCTGTTTCGAAGTCAGCTTATGTATGGGCTGGTGTAGTTCTTCCCTACTCGCCACTAGTTGTGCCTCCAGGAAGGTGCAGTGATGCCCCAATGCTGAGCAATGCAGCTGTCTCTCCATTCAGAGATCTCAAGTCAAAGCCTGCACCTGACCCCACAGGACTGCTTTGAATGCTTCCCATCGAACACAAGCCGACTGCACAGTACACCCGCTGTCCTGAAAGTACTGCTCCACTCCAACTCGCACTTTGTCCATGAATCCCTCTTATTTCAAATACCAGTGGTCTATTCTAGGGGGAGAATCTCAGCTTCTGCAGGGGCCGTCCAACACCACCTCTACTAGTGAATGGTCCAGTATCCTGTGAGCCTTTATCAATGCCACTCGAAAGAGGCCAACATGCATAGTCTGGGAAAAGATGTAATCCAGATGCGCCATACTCCCATGAGCTGATGAGATAGGTGTGTATTATCTTACTGTGGGGTTATGTGACCACCATATATATCTTTCAATCCTACAACTGCAGCAAAATCTCTTACTGGGCCTGATGCCCTCGTGATCTGTGCTCCTGACCAACTATCTATGGTAGGATCTTTGATGTCATTAACGCCCCTCCCAGGATCAGCAGACCTGGTGAAAGCCCAAGCAGTAGAGCCCCCTACGCCTCCAGTGTGGACCCATGCTATCTAGGAGGTATATAGAGGGAGTCGATATTTAGGGAGAGACCTTCCCAGCTCCCTCTTAGAAAAACATATCTGCCCAGTGGGTCTGTCTGCAGCCGGTTAGTGATAAGAGGGACAGTTTTCGTGCAGAGAATCCCTAACCCTCTGGAGCCAAATGCATAGCCAGAATGTGCCACCAGTTTGTAACCAAATCTATCCAACCACCCGGATTTGTTGCCTCATAGATGCATTTCCTATATTGAGACCAGATCTGGGGCATTCCTGCATATATAGTGAAATACCAATGTGGTTTTGTGTTTATTACCCAAACCGTTGACATTCAAGGACCAGACTGTCAACTTGCTAAGCTGCTATGGATTCATATGTGATAGCAACAAAGAACAGGATTTCCCTGAATGTGCAGCCCATCTCTGTTAACCTACTCCTGCCCCCATAAAACCTGCAAGGAGTGACAAGGGTAGTTGAGCATACATGAATGTGAAAATAAACCCAAGAAAAAGAAGAGCAACCCCCAACTTAATATGTCCCCCATCCCTGCACACTGGGTCAAAACTGTCTCCTCCCCAACTTGCAGAGTGCCTGTCACCCCAACTTAACCATATTAAAGTGGAACATCAAATTGTGGGGTGAATATCTGCTCCTTGATGGACCAGCGGATTAGGCTTAGTCTATCTGAATGCATCCCCATGTCAAGACTATACTTTATGCAGTGCCTGAGGTATCTGTGATATAAATAATCCATGCCCCCATGTCTGGGAGGGACACCATCCCGGTCCATTCCAATCTAGCTTCACAGGTCACAGCCCCCCCCCAATCAGCTGACAAGGCTCCCCTGCATTGGCCCCCATTGATCGAAATACCATCTGTGGGAAGACTTGTAGCCTCCGTCGAATCACACTTTCACAGCTTGCTCCACTCCCTGGACTTCATGCACATCATCGACCATTTTGTTTGATGTCTCCCCTTGTTTTTCCTCCTTAGTAGCCCCGTTCCCTTCCATCCTGGCCTCAGCCATCTCACCAGCCACTCCCAGGCAATGTTCAGTGTAAGAAAATGCCATGTTTTACCTTGGGCTACCACTCGCAATTTGTCAGGGTAGAGCATCACATAATTAAGGTTCTGTGCTCTGAGTTCCTTTTTGACAGCTCCAAAGTGGCGCTGCACTTGTAGGGTTAAGTCAGGCAATAAACGGTTGGTGACATTTTCGAACCTGAGGTCTCCATGTGCTCGTGCCACATGGAGAATTGCATCCCTGTCCCAATAATTGAATATGCAGGCTTTGATGGTTCTTGGAGGTGTCACAGGCCTGGGCACAGGCACCAGTGCACTGTCATCTTGCTTCACTTAAAAGACCTGTGATAATCTTGTGGGTTGTAGTTTGTTGACTGTAAGATCTTCCATATAAAGGTCTGTACTTTGACCCTCGGCCCCCTCCAGGGCTCCTACCACCTGGATATTGTTGAGTTGCACCCTATTCTCCTGCTTTTCAGGTTTCACTGCGAGGGCGGTGATCTGCTGCATGAGGGACTGCACCTGGGCCTCCCGTTTTTTGGCCGTGGATTGGAGATGAGAAATCATAGTATTTGTTGTTATGACTTCATTGCTGATTTTTTGCACGTCCACTAGGAGTAGGGTCGCATCAACTGTCACGGTGTCCAACTTGGGCTCCAATGAGCCATTCAAGTCATGTATTGCCTTCATTATTGCAGTTAAAATTGGTTCCTGCTCTGGGGGCCGCTCAACCCCCTGCTCCTCTCATCTCATATGTCCCCTAGGGACTGCATAGTTGCTCATTTTATTGACCTGTGGAGTCCCTGCCCCTTAGGGCTTCAACACACAGCAGGGCCAGTCCAAGCCAACTCTAACTGCAGTAAGTGTCAACAAGATGTGTTCCAGTTCTCCACCCCAAGCACTCATTGCACTCTCTCACAACTGTGGAGAAACTACAGATGTGAGAAATGTTTCCCTTCAGGAAGTTATGTAGTTTCAAATGTGAGCCAAGTTATAGCAGTAGTGGAGGAAGGAGAGAATCTCCCAGCCGGCAATAGTAAAAAGAAGAGGGGAAAGGAGAGGTCACCCAGATTTCTTAGTAGGCCCCCTCTCCAACCACTGCCATCACAGACACCAATCAGGTACTCCTTATCCCCTCCATCATGCCAATGAATGGGAGAAGCCCCATTCCTCCCCCCAGTTTGCAGGTAAAAGCCGGGGGTCTGCCCGCCAGGGAGCCTCTACCCTGGTGACACCTAGCTAGGCTGTGCGGTCCCTGGTGACCCGGTGCTCACGCACATGTCCAGCTCCAACAAGAAAGGGGACAGAGGGGAAAAGAGCTCACTCTGAGCCCTGAGAGTGCTGACCCTTACTGGGATGCCTCTGCACCAGCCATTCCCACCATATGATGACCCCAAACAGCTTCTCCTGCCCAGCAGCTTTCTATCACAGCACTCCAGCTGCATGTCACAAGTCCCATCCACTTTCAGGTACACAGCAGATGTCTTCCTTTCTGCTGCAATCTCTTCCTCACCACTCCCTGCTACACTGGCACACTGCTCACAGAGGGTGAAGTTCCCTCCACCGTCTAGGCACAAATCATCATGGAAGTGGCCTCTAACTCTGGCTGCCTCCCAGCTTCTGCAGGCCTTGTGGTCCAGCCCTCGATTGGGTAGGTGAGATCCATCTCTTCCTCATGGACTCGTGGGGCCAAGGAGCCTCAAATCTTTTGCCTACCACTGGAGTCTTATCTTGAGGACACCGGGTGCCTTAGGGATGGAGACGTTTACAGATTTACAGAATTTATGAAGCCACTACCACAGAGCTTTCTTACATTGTGGCCATCTAGGATGGCACCATACCACAACCGCTGGGTGCCTATATTGTAAGAAGGATTGTTTTCATACAGGAAGGAGCCCCTCCCTGCACAAAAACAATCCTCTGAGGCAATTTCTTCTTTCCATAAGTGTTGCAAAATATAGAACACATAGAAATGAGGAAATGAAAGTTATTTCTCCTTGTTATGTCTCACCTAGGATGGCATAGGATTGGTAAATCTGGGAATGCATACAAATCCATGGATGTTGAGTGGGAACCCCCATGCAACATCTACGGAACCCCTTCCCCGGGCAGAGCAATTCATTGCAGTGATTTGTGCTGTGCTGCTTTACTCCCGATTTTGTGACGCTGGGGACTACTGCGGTGTCCCTTTTGTGGACCGTGGTCAGGCCGGCAGTCTGCGTCTTGGGACAGAGGAACTGCCGCAGCCCGTCTTTTCTAATCGTCCTGCATTTTTCTGCCCCAATGTGGTCCAGGAGTCTCGTTTCGAGCTCCGGTTCACGCATTGGGCCCTGGCAGCCTCTCTGATCTTTTCCCCCACTTACCTGCTCAGATCTTTTTCCTTATTTTTCTTCTTTGTCTTCTTTTCTCTTTTCTTCTTTCTTCCGGGGTCTCCGTATTGTCTTCTTCTGTTGTGATTGTCCTCCCAGCATCCATTGTGTCTTTCCTTTTCTACTAGGCTTTTCTTCCCATTCATTTCTGTGTAACTTTTCCCAATCCAAGATAGTGCTATTTATTTTTCCTGTTTTGTCACTTCCTGTTTAGTTTTATATGAGCACTACAGTTCCTTCTTTCTCTGCACTGCAAACACTTCCGTCTTGGTGGTGATCCTCGCTCCTGTTTCCAGTTTTCTACTCACTCCTGCTTTTTGTTTTTCCCTGCAGTTTTGACCTCTATTTCTGCCTTTTTGTTCTTTATTAATTTTTTGGCCTCTTTTTCAGGAGATCCTGTGATAGAGGTTTTTTCACATTACTTGGGTTCTTCCTCTGGTACTCCTTCTGGAGGGTACGGTCTGCCTTGGTGTTCTTTCTAGTGGGCAACACCGTGGCTGCTAGAATGGGTCGCCCTTATTTTGGCCAGTCCAGAACCAGTAAGAGACATGCTGACTGTGACAGATTTATAAAGCCACTGAGGGCCACGCAAGGTGGTCTTGCGTCGCTTCATAAATTGCAATTTAGGCTTGTGTCGTGCTTGCACTACGTTTCGTAGTGCAGGTGCAATGCAACTTCCCTTGTAAATATGCCCCTAAGTTCAAACATAGGAATCTTCACTGCAACTTTGTCCAGCAGCTCCTCGATGACAATGCTCCCTCAGGCTGCCGACAGCCTTGCCATGCTAAACTTCACCTTCTCCGAACATTTGTTTTTCAAATTTCTTCTGGTAGTCCAAATGTAAGCACGGACCAGGCCCAATCCACTTCTTGTATCCAACATGAATTCCTTCGCAGTCAGCTGTATTTTCAACTTTGACTCAGTCTCACACAACTAGATGTCTGTGGTTAGCACTTTGATCTTTTAAGCACTAAGTTTACCCTAAACTTTAAAAATTCATAACTCTGAGTCCTACTAATTGGATTTTTGTCATTTTGCTATCAAATAATGTATTACAATTTACTCTGTTTTTCTAAATTGGTGTAGGATTTTTCTTGAGTTGTGGTTTCACTTTATTACTATTTGTGTGCTGCATAAACACATGACATGTTTCATCTAGTTTAATTCCGACTGCTTTTGTGCCAAGCTACCAAAGTATTAAGCACAGGTTAATTTAGTGACTTTTGTGGTTCGCCCTGATGGGGTTTGTGACTGTTGCTTGAACGCTTCTCAATCAAACAACAACTCAAATTCTGAGATTTATTAGGAGTACAGGAAAGTTACATCTGAAATTGAATCAATGAGGTAAAATCAGTACCCGCCTGGATACTGCACACATGAATATATTTCAAGCAATTCAATTAGTAATGCAGACATTTCATTATTAATGGCAACATGTAGAATTTGAATCAAGCACTTGTTTCCATTAAGGAAAACCCCTAATTCTGAGCTAATTTTATGGAAGGTTGGTGAAATTTAATAACGGCAGGTTGCAAGCAGAATAGAGATGAAAGAAGAGGAAGCTAATGGTTCAAATTAGAATGAAAAGAAAGGGACTTGATCTCTAGAGTATCTCTGGTAAACATAAAAATAAGGACCATTGGTCTCAGGAGATGAGAAGTGGACATGGGCAAGTGATCTAACTAACAAGATTTACACAGTTAAAACATAAGATTCTGTCCAAAATATGCAATCTTCAGGTTTCCCAGCAGGCAAAGAGCTATCAAATTCCATTGTTCTTTCTGTGCTTGGCGTCAGCCTCCTTCTCATGGAATAATACAATGCCAACTCTTCCTCTCACCGCAGCCTTCACAATAATACAAAAAGGAGTATCACCTACACAGCTTTCTCATCCACTGCAGGTGATGAAGTTTCCTTCCAAACTAATCACTACTCTACGACCTTGAAAACATAATCTAACAAAGAATAACATTTTGAATGCAAACACAGCGATTTTAGTATCTAAAACAGAAAAATATTATGTACAGCAAGCAGAAATACAATGTTCATTTCAAATTAACTCACCTACGCCCACTAAAGCGAAACTTAAATTCACATTACCTAACTGAAGTTAATCAAATATATGGTTCACTCTGCTGAATTTAAATATGAACAATGTAAAAACTAATATAGGACACAATGCGAGTACATAATTGATAAATCACACACATATCATATAAGGTAAAGCTAATGTGGGTTACAGAATAACAACCTATCTCAGCATAAATAAACACATTTGATTTAGGGTCATCACCACAGATGTTAAAAATTGTTTTTGTTTCATATATTGTGTCAGTTTGTGACCTATGGTATTTTTTTTTAGATATTATGAAGTTGATGCAGTATTATGCGATAACCCTACAAATTATGATACAATGAAAGGTCTCAAAATTACTTGTTAGGAATCTGAAATCAGCCCTTGGTCCTTTGATCATTTGCTAAAATGGACTGGGTTAATTGTTGAAAAAGTATGGTATCTCAAGTAAAGTTCTTAACAAACTCTACACACCTTACACTGAAAATTGTTTCTGCATAACATCAGGTCAAGGTCATATTGGGCCATGATCTGAATAACCATCACAATAGAAATGAAGAAAAACTAAAATTTTAGAAACTCTAAGTTACTAAACATATACCTGGAAAAATAGTGTTGTTAGAAATGGGGTTTCCGGTTAGCTAAGTTATACACCTAGGCCAGGCAGAACCCACCCACTCTAGTCAGGGCAAGGGAGTTATATGTCTAAGATAATCCCTGCTCACCTCTTTGTTAGCTTGGCATGAGCAATCAGGCCTAACTCGGAGGCAATGTGTAAAGCATTTGCACAACACACACAACACACGTGATGCAATAGGTACACCACAAAGTAAACACAATACTGAGCTATGTGAAAATAAACTGTATTGCACAAAACATAATTAGACCAAACATTACATGTCAGTAATACCCTGCTACCCTAGCAGTTGTCCGAACGTCACACAGGTTACTAATACTCTGCAAGAATAAGCAGTAGTCACATTAGAACACGTAAGTACTCAGGATTCTGCAACATAAACAGTACCCAGGAATCACATTATTACACCAAAGCACTTGTCATTAACGTATCATAAATGCCTGTACCAAGAGCATTATAAAACACATGGCAAGTCAAGAAAACATATTAGCATGTTATGCCTATAAAAGGAACATTAGCATACATATATGAAACACCTCATAGACATAGGCAGATACACATATAAACCAGTAATGTCCATATAAGGAACATATGACTTAAGTAGATCCAAAGAAAGTACCTTTGCTATGATGAAGGCACTTCGAGTGCCATGAGGATCAAAATGGGGCCCGGTGCTCCGTGCGCTCCAGTGCATTTTCCTGATTGGGGGTAGGTGGGGGGAGGGCACCACACACCCCCTCTGATTCTTAGAACAGGCCCCTCCTGAGACCCGCGATGTCAGGGGGCTCCCCCGGGTCTCTACTGGCCCTAAAACCAAGGGGGGGGGCAAATCCAAACCCCACAAAGAAAGGGGGTAGAAGAAGAGACCTGGCAATGTGGGGGCATTGGTTGAAGCATCCACCTGCTCGCAATCCCTGGTGAAACCAACACAAAAGGGGGAGAGCCTCCATTGAGGACTCTCTCCTCACCTCACTCTCCTCAAGGACTCAGAGTCCTCAGAGAAATGGGGCCTGGGGGAGTACGGGGCCTCCAATGAGGCTTCCCCTCTGCTAAGGAAGCGGCCACACTCAACAGGGTGCACAAACCACTCTTCTGCCCTTCCCGGGCCGCTGTGGTGAAAGCAGCACCAAAGCAGGTGCCGGTGTGTGCTCTGGGGCCACTCTTCAGAGCGCAATTTGCCCCGGGGGCACAATAGGAGCGCACTAGCTCCTTTTCCATAATCCAGGGTGCCCCGGGGGTCCTAGGGGCAGAGTGGCACTCACACTTAATGAATGCAGCCTCCCGGGCTGCGGTGGTGATTAGGGCAACAACGCGCTCACGAGTGCTACGACACTCCGATAAGCCCGGGTCGCGGCGGTGTTTCTTTGTGGCAAAAATCACTCTCCAGTGCTGGGGTGCTATAAAATAAAGCGCTTTCCAAAGCGCTATCCTTTAAGAATGAACAGGGCGCCCTCCAGGCACTGAATCCATTAACTGAAGTGCTCCTTGCTTTCACGCAGTTGCATGGGTCAGGGGCCATGGTACCCTGCCCCTGGAGACAGGAGAGGGGAGGGAAGCACAGGGCTAGCCAGCGCAACAACAGGCCAGCACAAGGGATGCAGATGGTGGCAGTTCCTCCTAGTGACCAGTCAGGTCACAGGTCAGCAGGCCACAGGTCAGCACAGCAGCAGCAGTCCAAGGTGGGCCCTGGTGAGTCCATTCAGCAGCGTTCTGTGTCCAGTTCCAAGTAAGTCTGTCTAAATTGTGGGGAGAAATCCCCTGTATTTATACTCAGTTCTTCAAAGCATTTTCAATGAGGAGCAGAGGGGGTTTCAACCAGTTTCAACTGGTTCTAGGAGTGTCCCCTCTCTACTCCAGCCCAGGCTCCAAACATCAGTTGGGGGGTAAACGACCCTATTGCGTGAGGCCAGGGCACAGCCTTTACAAATGCAGGTATGCCCCGCCTCTCCCTTCTCTCAGACCAGGAAGACTATTTAGTATGTAGATGTGACACTTCCACCCTCCCTGTGTACAGGCTGTCCGAAAAGTATGAACAAAGCCCAACTGTCACTCTTCCCAGACATGGATAGGAGTCAAGCTGCAAAACACCAGAGTCATAAGCACAGAGAAATGCTCACTTTCTAGAAGTGGCAAGGCTGTAATGATAATAAAAAATCCACCTACAATAGTAAGCAGCATTTCTCTCTACCATTACAACCATACCAAACATGCCTACGCTACCCCTCATAAATCAGACAATACCCCTTACACATAAGGCAAGGCATTTCCAATGCAATCCTACGAGAAGGCACCTCTCACAGCAGTGAGAAACCAAATAGGCTGTTTGTCACTACCAGGACAGGCCACATTACTAGGCACATGTCCTGCCTTCTGCATACATGGCACACTGCCCATAGGGCTAACTAGCGCCGAGCTTAGGGGTGACTTACATGTAGTAAAAAGGGAGTTCTGGGCCTGGCAAGTAAAGTTAGATGCCCGGTCCCTGTGGCAGAAAAACTGCACACACAGGCCCTGCGCTAGCAGCCCTGAGACAGGTTTGAAAGGCTACTTCAGTGGGTGGTGCAAGCAGCGCTGCAGGCCCACTAGTAGAATTTAATTTACAGGCTTTGGGTATAGGGATACCACATTACAAGGGACGTATAGGTATGTCAATTAGGTATCAGCCAGTCATGCCAAGTTTACAAGGGAGAGCACATGCACTTTAGCACTGATTAGCAGTGAAAAGGTGCTCATAGTCATAACATCAGCCAACCAGGGTCAGAAAAATAAGGAGGAAAAAGGCAAAACGTTTGGAGAATGACCCTGTAAAAGGGCCAGGTCCAACAAGTGTGCAATAACGATAAAAGTGTGCTCTGGCACGAACAGGAGATCCGCTGAAGATTTCCCTTCTAATGCCATGTTGGGCCAAAATCTGAATTATCATGAAATCAAATTGGATGTATTTTATGAATCATCCATTATGAAGCATAATTTGTAGAAAAGCAATAAAGTGCAATATAAGAATATCACAAATGATCCAGCTCTGGTTCATTGAGAATTTATGTGTAGGATGAAGTAGGAATAAGAAAGGGACAATCTAGAAAGTTCTCACTCCCAAATGTTTGCATATTAGTTTGCAGGATGACATTTCCCATGTGATTTACTACTAGTTGGATGCTTTCTTCACTATCACTGGGTCAGTGTTGCCAGAAAACATAAGGCCCCAGCATTAATCAAATGGGATAGCTTACATATCTAAAATGGAGAAATGCCTAAAACTGAAAATGGAAGTAAGAAATATTTTGTTTAAAGCAGATATGTTTATCACAACTGCTGGTAAAGAGGGATAGAATTTGAGATAATGCTTCTGTAGCTTCTGAATGGGATAATGGATTTTATGAAAGCAACAAGACATGAAATGTTAAAAATGTCTGTGCACTAGTTGAGATTAAATGGGAAATGTGCATACAGAGCAAGATGCGCTGGAAGAATAATCTATTGGACAAAAGCAATAACTTTGGATTCAAAAAGCCAGAGTCAGAGTGAGTAATGTAACATAAGTCTTGAGTGAGTACCTGCAGATCATCTTATTTATTAACTGATGATCGTTAGGCTTTTCTGGGTACCTATGCTATCTTGACAGTAACTCCAGTTGATCTACGATGATAGATCTGGGTGGGTTCATGCAAATAGATAGCATCATATGGCCCTTCGGTCACCCCATGCTAAACCTTGTTCCATCCAACAGTAGAAAACATGCTTATCCTCCCTCTCATTCAAATGTACTCAGACCATATGGCACACTTTATAATCCTTGATGAAAAGGGAAGAAAGCAGTAGAACCTGTAACGTTCGTGTGTGCTGAAGCAATGTGGGGCTAGGAAGGGCAGTAGTGATTGCGAACTCCTTGATGGGTCAATTCTTCACCCCATTCCATTACAGTATTTCAGCTTTTTCTCTAGGTCTCACTACCTCATATGTTCTAGCATTAGCCCCACACATAACTAATATAGTGTTGTTGCTCAAATGCAGTAAGATATCTTCCCCCCAAGAGAGTAGATATGAGAATTTGTGATGAGAAACATAGAATAACGTGAGCTGAGCAAAACAAATACAGTCAGTGCTGCTGTCACAGCAACAGAAACCAATAAAATCAGGATTAGCAGTCCACCTTGATGCCCTATTTGACAGAGGAAGCCTACAGAGAAACTGATGAAGGCTAAATATGTTGAGATTGCCATGAACTCCACAAAGGTTTGTGGCCTCTCATCTCTCAACCAAGATAGCACATCAAGCTGCAAGCATAGTGGTAGAATCGGAGGGTGTTGCTAGACTTCAATAATGACTTATTATTTCTTCTGATTACCCATATTTATGACTCTCCACGGATGATGTATTCTTCCAGTCCTCATTGCTCAAGACCTCTCCAGCCTTCTGCAATAACCGCAATTGTTTATGGCTTTATCTTTACTCTACTGCCTGCCTGCTTGGAACCTAATTCACTAATTGCTTGCAGTTGCATGATTTTCATGTTCTCAAATGCAAATCACAGACGCAGTACATGATAACACAACCTCTTGATGACTACTTAAGTGCCAATGGCAGAAGCTACCGGATTCCACAGGAAATGCAAATAGTGTTAAGCGTTGCTGTAGGCACAAGCTTAACATGAGGAAAATCTTCCGGTAACATACCATTTGTGAAAGTGGGAGCAAAAACATTGATATAGTCTAGTGTAGGCAGTAGGACAGGCTCTGTGACTCTGTGGCTGAAGAAGCAAGAGTTCCAGTTTGGCAGCTTTCAACCTAGACAGCTACTTTTCTCCCACTGTACATTCACAAACCTTTCCCTGAACCAACCGTGAATCTTAACCTTTTTGGTGCAGAGGACATGAACTCTGTGGCCCAGATTCTAAAAGGCGTCACTCAGTGCAGTGCAGCAATCAAAAATGCTATGTTGTGCTGCGTGAGAAGGAGAAAGCAGGAGAGCACCATATTCGCATAGAAATGGCAGTCTCTCCCCTCCTTAGAACTAGTGTGGGTTTCAGCGGGAAACATCCTGAACAACTAGGTCTAAACCACTACTTGCCTGAACCACTACTGCTAAACAACTAAAAAGTCTCTACAACTAAGTACTGAACAACTACTGTCTAAACAACAATTGTGCCTGAATAACAATTGCCTGAACAACTCATTTTAAGGTAAGGTTTTCCTTTTGGTTTTTATGGTTTATTAGTTGTTTAGAATATATATATATATATATTAGTTGTTCAGGCAATTGTTATTCAGACACAATAGTTGTTCAGACAGTAGTTGTTCAGTACTTAGTTGTAGAGACTTTTTAGTTGTTTAGCAGTAGTGGTTTAGGCTATAGTTGTTTAGGACCCAGTTGTTCTGTCCCATATTCGTTTCAGCTGCTGTGTGCCACACACACACGTTAGCGCCATAGTGCTAGGGTGTGTGTGAGTCTAGCATAGGAAGGGTACCCTTCCTTTACAAAATACCATGCCGAGACAAGTAGAAATGCTTTTCCTACGTTGTTTGTGTGCTGTACAGTGCAACATACATGCAAAGTCAGAAAACCATGAAGAAATAAAATTCTCCATTTAACGCCTGCTTTTCAGCTGCATTCATTTTGGGCGCTAAACTCTTTCTTCAGATGTTTCAGAATAGGGTTTAGCACCAAAAGCATGTGTGGTAGCACTGGTACACCAATCTACCACCCATGTTACGCCCCCTTGATGCAAAGTAATCCAAAGCAGCGTTTCATGCTGCTTTGCATTACTTTGCCACACAAACCAAGGCAAATACCAATTTGCATTTGTTTGTGAATCCCAAAAACGTTTAGCATCAGGTTAGTGTTACAAAAGTAACACAAACCTGATGCTAAACCTTTGAGAATCAGGGCCTATGTCTTTCTTCATCTTCACTACATCTTTGGTTTTTGTGAGGTCAAGAAAAACTAAACTGAGCCCAGAGAAACTGGAAGCATTCGGATCTTTAAGCTCTTGCTGCTTTTCGTATTCATAGGAGCCCCATTCAGTCTCTAAGCATCAATCTCAATGAAAGTGGTGGAAAGCGGAGACTCTCCCTTTTCTATTGATACCTTTCCTTTCTTGAGAATCTCTTCATTTTGGAGATCCTTGAGCAGTAATTCACACTTCTAAACTGCCAGGAATATTGAATGAGCGAGTTCCCCCAATCTCCAGCATGACCAATGACTTCGCCTTTCTGAGATACCTTGACAGTTTTTTTGTCAGTTCTGCCCACCTTGGGGGGGTCGATAATCCCACTGGGACACTAGGATGATATTTTTATTATAAATGTGGTGTGGGTCCATTCCTTCCTGGCATTAGGGGTACCAAAGTAACCAAATGGCAAATACACCCTTTCAGCCCCTGGAGGGACAGATTTGTAGAATTAACCCTCAATTTGCTCACTCCATGGGGGATAATGCTCACTAGACCCCAAGGATTTTAATCAGTATCTGGGGGCTGGTTTGTCATTCCATTGAGCCAATTCCCAGACCCCCTGGCAATCATACTGAGCTTCTGCCCTTCAGGTGGCACAGAGACAAACACATACGGCAACAAAGAGGGATTAGGAGGTTTTTGTAGAGCTGAGTCTGCCCTCCTTATAGCCTATACAACATTACAAAAATGCCCACACCAAAGAGCTTCCACAGGGTGGACAAGAGAAAGAAAAAAAGAAAAAGGGTTTTTTTTGTGTGAAAAACCCTCACCCACCAGGGTTACCACTTGGTGTCATGCTTCATCATTGGGTTTCTTCCCGTTCCGCTGCGGAACGGGGCCTGCTATGACCAATGGAATACGTTGGGGCACTGTTGTAGTTTCATCATTGTGAATTTTGAGAGGGATAGGAGTGGTGGTGTCTTAGGTGAGTTAAAAGTACCTGCCTCTGGGTGGTACTACTAATTTGATATGTCTCACAGGGGCAGTATGGTTGAAAAGGGGCATCAGAGGTGGGGTACTATGTACCTTACCTCCTGATCGGACAGAGAGAAACATAGCCGTTCTGCCTGTTAGAGGGAGATCATGGAGTTTGCCTCTATCTGTCCATCCTAGTGGGATGAAAGCCTTTTAGACACCCGCGAGACAGCCCAACACAGTGTTTTTGCTCATATACTGGACAGATGAGGTGCTTACCTCCTTCTTCTGGTACATAGGTCAAAACCTCAAATTTTGTCTTACTTTCCATAGGCCAATAGCTGTGCCAGGGAACCCTAGAAGCTGTGACCATTTCTGAAAAGTATAGAGCAAATGAAATCCAGAGTGATATGATATATGTGAATCCCACCAAAGTTCTCTTCCCTAGAATGCTCTAAGAATGTCAAAGTATGGCCAACTGCCAAGGACTTGCAATTTAGCATTTCCACATTTCTCCTGTGAATACAACAGTACCCCAAATGTGTGGTTAGGCCTTAGGGATGTGACAAGCAAGGGTAACAAATGTAACCACATTGACAATACATTGATTTCTCATAATCATAATTTTGACCGGTTTCTTTCCTTTACAACAGGCCGACCCAGCAATGTGGGGTACCATTTTCATTGGGAGAATTTTGCTGAATGGTAGACCTTTGCTGTTGGCTGCAAGTTCCTAAATGTTGTGTCACTTTAATATGAGGAAATTTAGTTACTCCACCCTGATTTACTGATTATTCTGGGAAAGAGAAATGGTGAGGTCCATGCTAACTACCCAATTCTTTAAACCTCTAGATGGCTGTTTTTCAGACATGTCTGTAGTTGATGTGTTTTTACTTGTGCTGATTGACTTCAGCCTGAAATACCACAAATATCCACATCCGAAGGATCAATGTGAGTTCAAAGCAAAATTATTGATGTTTCCAGGAATCATTTTGGGCCTTATTTGTACAGTGCAATATTCTCACCTGTGCAAGGCAGGTACTGTTTTGATAGATAAATGTAGGGGAACGCTGGGTGGTAGCACATTTATGTTCTTCTCAGATGGCAGAGCTTTCCCTTTTAAGAATGGGAGAACATTCTGGGTGTAATTATGACCTTGACCGATGGGCTACTCCATCACAAAAGTGACGGATATCCTGTCTGCCGTTTTACAAGTTCCATAGAATATAATGGAACTTGTGATATGGCGGGTGGGATATCCGTCACTTTTATGAAGGAATAGCCCACTTGCCGATGTTGTAATCAGGCCTCTGTGATGTAATCCAATGTTCATAAGGCATTCTCAATGAGGAAAGGTCGAGAGAGCAACTCAAGCCACCACCCTGAGCTCGCCAGTTTTCAGTTTTGAGCCATTCCTGGGTGATGTAGTGACCCAACCAAATAGGGTATTGTTTTTTTTAGATCCATGTCAATTCCTGATGATTGTTTGATTCTGGGATCTTTCCATAAAGAACAGTGAAGAAATTCAGCATTTTACCCAAAGTATGATGTGTGCAGGCCATCCCGAGTAAAATCAAACATAGTTACACAACCCTGGACTCTAATGCATTTCTAGCATTAACAAATGTTTAATTGCTGCAGGTATATCTAGAGCCCAAATATGATGCACCATGCATTTTAGAGCCTTTCCTGTACCAGTGATAGGTCCACTCACACATATATGGTGGAATTTTTATCAGGTGGTAGGATTTTTTAATTCCCTACAGATTCTGGAACCTTCTCTCACAGAAAGGTTTTTACAAATCTGTATGCTCAGCCAAATATTGATTGTTGTAGAGCACTATGGGTAAGAAAATATGCTGCAATCCATGTGTTGCATCACTCTGGATGCCACCATTTTCTTGTTGTCAGAAATATTTAAGTTGTGCAATTTTCCTTGAGCAGAAGCCAACTCTGGGCATAAAGACAGCCAACAAGCATAATTTCCTGTCTTGACATGGGTTCAATTTTGTGTTTTTTATGTTTCTCATGATAGGCTCACTAACACATCTAGGGTATCATTTCTATTGTGAAAAGTGTGGAAACACATAAGGGTAGTTTTTTTTTACTACCAACTAAATTTCTATATAGTTTATCTTCCAATTGTAAGTTACTGTGCACATAATGTACATTTAAAAAGCACCTTCAGAATAAGGTGTTTTTCTGTACATTCCCAAATTCATAGTGGTACAAATACCCCCTATTTCTAAGCTCACATTTTGGGCATTTTACAAAACTTCATGGTTTTCATTTATACTTATTTTTTATTCACAAGCATTTTTCTCATGAATTTGTGGTGTTTGTTAATTGCTAAGGGTACAGTGTGTTTTTAAATAATGAACAGACATTATAGATACTGGTATAATACTTTATTATATTAACCTTTGTTGCAAATAATTACACATGAAAATATTAACCACCACTTAGAGAAGTACAATCAAGCTGATTAAAAAACGTCTTTTAGTGCTTTCCCAAACCTTGATAGATGCCAATAATATTATATTCAAACACTTATAATTTCCTGCTTAGAACTTTCTCCATTTTTTTTTTTAAACAAACTATTGCAAACATGTTGCTACCTTCTCTGGTCCTTCTTGGAACAATTACAAAAATTGCACACCTTTGCAAAGACTAGTGATGGAAAAAGATGCTAATTTGACTTAAATAACACTCACTGAAAAGATGTTATGACATCTTAAGTGAAAACGTCCACAAATAAAAAAAGGATCAACAATGGGAAGCCCTCAGCACCTGAGGGTTGGCTCAGCAGAGATTTTGATATGCAGTTGAAAGCATTGTCTTGCATCTGGTTGCTAATATTGTGAATGTAAATAGCACAAGTAAACTTAAAGACATTGAATAAGCGCATGTAATCTTTAGAACTTTGTGGTTGAAGAATGTGAATGTGGACTCTGTCCAAACGTTTCCAGCTTCCACCGACATGAGTCGTCAAGGAGAATATAGTTGAAAATTATAAAGATGGTTGTGTCTTAAGAGATACATTTTCTCAATTTCACTGTATTGAACTCTTTAGAATAGTTGGTCTACAATGAGAAAAGTGAAAACATGTCAGTTCAAAATGGGTGACTGAGTGTCACAGACTTGTTTTGTTCTTGTGCCACGCATGTAAACGAAAGTTAACACAAGTCATTAAGTGATATTTACTATGCCATGGAAGAGTCATTGTGCACCGCCTTGTCTGACTTTATTAAGAAATATACCACAATGCAGTGGCTTGTGCTGCGTAGCATTACATTTCATAGCAGTAGATGTTCTGTGGATGGAGCATGGGCATTTCTGTGCATTCGCATATGGAATTTGATGCAATCCCAGATTTACTCAAATCAGTAAACCTGTGATTGTGTGAAAGTGGTGCATTTCCTGAGGATGGTGTAGTGAGGAGAAATAGCTTTATTCTCCTTGTTACTCATCACACATAGAAAGAGGAAATTGCTTCTTAGAATTGTTTTTGTGCAGGAAGATATCCCTTCCAGCACAAAAACAATCCTAAATCAGGCATCCTTGTACCATGGCACACATTGCCAGCATAATAGGGGCAAAAGTGTGCCATATCTTAATAGTGCTGCATTTCTCCTCTCTCCATTTATGATTTTATGACCTTAACCAATAATGACAGAGTGAAAGTCAGCACTGTTTCGCAGGACTGCTAGATCTGCATTGGGTTTATCCAACAGCAAGTTGATTGCAATACGCTTTTTTGAGAAAGTCACCCTTTTGGCATTTTGTACCCTACTGTTTCTGACTGATACTGATGGTAATTGTCCCTGATTGTATCCTGGGTTCTTCTTAACAGGCCCAGGGCCAGTGCTCTGAATAAAAGGTATATGCTGAAATGCCACAATGTTATAATTCCAATTGGCAATGACAGACCCTGTAAGTCCCTTGTAGATAAGAGGGGAGGGAGTTTCAAACTACCTTTTAGTCCCTAGTACATATTAGGACAGGGACATTTAGAGGCCCAGTGGATTTCCTGCACTGGAGTGTGCAGAGCTGTGTGCCTGCTGTCATTTTTAAAGGCATCCCTGCCTTGCAGACTGTCTTTAAAATGTAAAATACATGCACAATTAACTGTGGAATTTGAGGTACTTCCGAAGTAACAATCTACATTATTTTGTCACATATTTCACCCCCAAGGTCTCCCCTAGATGTCCCAGGGTAGGGTGCCTTGTAACTAGAAGCAGAGATATTCTAAAGTATATTTGATTAGCCCTGGTGAATGAAAACTGCACCTTTGATTTTCCCCCATTGCAGAAAGTTGGCTCCATAGGCTATCATGGAAATAATTTACAAAAGCCTAAATATTGCTAGGAAAAAGATGAACATGCCATAAAAGGACTCAAATGAATGGTAGTGGGAAATGCAGCAACTTGTAATTGTTGAATGTATGATAACTTTTATAGAAATAAAGTTATAAGACTTTATTTACTGTAAGCCAAATTCCATCCTGTTAGTGGTTTCTCTTGATTGGTCAGACCTAACAGGATTAGCCAGGCTGCTTTCATGAGGTGATACATGATTATCTGATGAGGGAGGTAGGCAGATGGTGAAGCCAGGTTAGGAAGGGGGGCTGGGTGAATCAAGTTGTAGCTTCAAAAGGATGCAAGTCATAAAGGAATTCAGCCAGGCCTGCCTTCTCAACCCTGTGCCCCACAGATAGATGGTTGGCTTAGGAAAGGAAATTGCCAATGTCCAGAGGGGACGTTTATGGAAATGAGCTACACCTTAGGGTTGGTTTGTCCAGATCTTACTCCTATGGAGGAAAATCATCTATCTTGGAATGTTGAAGTGCAGTGCTTTATGGGACAAGAAGATGCCACACTTTGGAGGACGCTGTCAGACTTCTGGGTGGCACCCTGCAGCTCATTGGACAAGGATGCCCACTGACTGTCACCCAATATGATTGAATAAAAGTGGTTGATGTGCATTGGAATTCAGATCAGCTTCCTGAAATCACAAGAAGAAGAAGTACTGCCCTTCTGAAATCCTAGCTTGCAGACCAGAGGCCAGCTGTAGGAAAGTACCATCTTGCCTGGCATGTTACCCCCATTTTTCACTGTATATATGTTGTTTTAGTTGTATGTGTCACTGGGACCCTGTTCTCCAGGGCCCTAGTGCTCATAAGTGTGCCTGAATGTTTTACCTGTGTAGTGACTAACTGTCTCACTGAGGCTCCGCTAATCAGAACCTCAGTGGTTATGCTCTCTCATTTCTTTCAAATTGTCACTGACAGGCTAGTGACCAATTTACCAATTTACATTGGCTTACTGGAACACCCTTATAATTCCCTAGTATATGGTACTGAGGTACCCAGGGTATTGGGGTTCCAGGAGATCCCTATGAGCTGCAGCATTTCTTTTGCCACCCATAGGGAGCTCTGACAATCCTTACACAGGCCTGCCACTGCAGCCTGAGTGAAATAACGTCCACGTTATTTCACAGCCATTTTACACTGCACTTAAGTAACTTATAAGTCACCTATATGTCTAACCTTTAACTGGTAAAGGTTAGGTGCAAAGTTACTTAGTGTGAGGGCACCCTGGCACTAGCCAAGGTGCCCCCACATTGTTCAGGGCCAATTCCCCGGACTTTGTGAGTGCGGGGACACCATTACACGCGTGCACTACATATAGGTCACTACCTATATGTAGCTTCACAATGGTAACTCCAAATATGGCCATGTAACATGTCTATGATCATGGAATTGCCCCCTCTATGCCATCCTGGCATAGTTGGCACAATCCCAAGATCCCAGTGGTCTGTAGCACAGACCCTGGTACTGCCAAACTGCCCTTCCTGGGGTTTCACTGCAGCTGCTGCTGCTGCCAACCCCTCAGACAGGCATTTGCCCTCCTGGGGTCCAGCCAGGCCTGGCCCAGGATGGCAGAACAAAGGACTTCCTCTGAGAGAGGGTGTTACACCCTCTCCCTTTGGAAAATGGTGTGAAGGCAGGGGAGGAGTAGCCTCCCCTAGCCTCTGGAAATGCTTTCTTGGGCACAGATGTGCCCAATTCTGCATAAGCCAGTCTACACCGGTTCAGGGGACCCCTTAGCCCTGCTCTGGCGCGAAACTGGACAAAGGAAAGGGGAGTGACCACTCCCCTGACCTGCACCTCCCCTGGGAGGTGTCCAGAGCTCCTCCAGTGTGCTCCAGACCTCTGCCATCTTGGAAACAGAGGTGCTGCTGGCACACTGGACTGCTCTGAGTGGCCAGTGCCACCAGGTGACGTCAGAGACTCCTTCTGATAGGCTCCTTCAGGTGTTAGAAGCCTATCCTCTCTCCTAGGTAGCCAAACCCTCTTTTCTGGCTATTTAGGGTCTCTGTCTCTGAGGAATCTTTAGATAACGAATGCAAGAGCTCATCCGAGTTCCTCTGCATCTCTCTCTTCACCTTCTGCCAAGGAATCGACTGCTGACCGCGCTGGAAGCCTGCAAACCTGCAATATAGTAGCAAAGACGACTACTGCAACTCTGTAACGCTGATCCTGCCGCCTTCTCGACTGTTTTCCTGGTGGTGCATGCTGTGGGGGTAGTCTGCCTCCTCTCTGCACTAGAAGCTCCGAAGAAATCTCCCGTGGGTCAACGGAATCTTCCCCCTGCAACCGCATGCACCAAAAAGCTGCATTACCGGTCCCTTGGGTCTCCTCTCAGCACGACGAGTGAGGTCCCTTGAATCCAGCATCTCTGTCCAAGTGACCCTCACAGTCCAGTGACTCTTCAGTCCAAGTTTGGTGGAGGTAAGTCCTTGCCTCACCTCGCTAGACTGCATTGCTGGGAACCGTGACTTTTGCAGCTACTCCGGCCCCTGTGCACTTCCGGTGGAAATCCTTTGTGCACAGCCAACCCTGGGTCCACGGCACTCTAACCTGCATTGCACGACTTTCTAAGTTGGTCTCCGGCGACGTGGGACTCCTTTGTGTAACTTCGGGTGAGCACCGTTTCACACATCCTCATAGTGCCTGTTTCTGGCACTTCTGTGGGTGCTACCTGCTGCTGAGAGGGCTCCTTGTCTTGCTCGACATCCCCTCTACCTCCTGGCGCAATTTGCTACATCCTGATTCTTCCTGGGCCACAGCAGCGTCCAAAAACGCTAACCACACGATTTGCAGCTAGCAAGGCTTGTTGGCGTTCTTTCGGCGGAAAAACACTTCTGAACGACTCTCCACGGCGAGTAAAATACGTCCACCAAAGGGGAAGTCTCTAGCCCTTTTTGTTCCTGCAGAAACCTCAGCTTCTTCTGTCCAGTAGAAGCTTCTTTGCACCCACAGCTAGCATTTCCTGGGCATCTGCCCATCTCCGACTTGCTTGTGACTTTTGGACTTGGTCCCTTTGTTCCACAGGTACCCAAGATTGGAAATCCATCGTTGTTGCATTGTTGGTTTGTGTCTTTCCTGCATTATTCCTCTAACACGACTTCTTTGTCCTTAGGGGAATTTTAGTGCACTTTGCACTCACTTTTCAGGGTCTTGGGGAGGGTTATTTTTCTATCTCTCACTATTTTCTAATAGTCCCAGCGACCCTCTACAATGTCACATAGGTTTGGGGTCCATTCGTGGTTCGCATTCCACTTTTGGAGTATATGGTTTGTGTTGCCCCTATCCCTATGTGTCCCCATTGCATCCTATTGTAACTATACATTGTTTGCACTGTTTTCTAAGACTATACTGCATATTTTTGGTATTGTATATATATATCTTGTGTATATTTCCTATCCTCTCACTGAGGGTACACTCTGAGATACTTTGGCATATTGTCATAAAAATAAAGTACCTTTATTTTTAGTATAACTGTGTATTGTGTTTTCTTATGATATTGTGCATATGACACTAAGGGGGTCATTCTGACCCCGGCGGTCATGGACCGCCGGGGCCAGGGTTGGCGGGAGCACCGCCAACAGGCTGGCGGTGCCCCGCAGGGCATTCTGACCGCTGCGGTTTGGCCGCGGTCAGAAGTGGAAAACCGGCGGTCTCCCGCCGGTTTTCCGCTGCCCGAAAGAATCCTCAATGGCAGCGCAGCTCGCTGCGCCGCCATGGGGTGTCGTGGGGCCCTGCATGGGCACTGCAGGGGCCCCCGTAAGAGGGCCCCACTTTGAATTTCACTGTCTGCATTGCAGACAGTGAAATTTGCGACGGGTGCAACTGCACCCGTCGCACCTTCCCACTCCGCCGGCTCCATTCAGAGCCGGCGTCCTCGTGGGAAGGTTGTTTTCCACTGGGCTGGCGGGCGGCCTTTTGGCGGTCGCCCGCCAGCCCAGTGGAAAACCCAGAATCACTGCAGCGGTCTGACTTCTGACCGCGGCCAAACCGCCGCGGTCAGAAGTGGAAAACCGGCGGTCTCCCGCCGGTTTTCCGCTGCCCGAAATAATCTTCAATGGCAGCGGCGCTCGCTGCACCACCATGGGGATTTTGACACCCCATATCGCCATCCTGTTCCTGGCGGCTCTGCCGCCAGGAACAGGATGGCGGTATGGGGTGTCGTGGGGCCCTGCATGGGCACTGCAGGGGCCCCCGTAAGAGGGCCCCACTTTGAATTTCACTGTCTGCATTGCAGATAGTGAAATTTGCGATGGGTGCAACTGCACCCGTCGCACCTTCCCACTCCGCCGGCTCCATTCAGAGCCGGCATCCTCGTGGGAAGGTTGTTTTCCACTGGGCTGGCGGGCGGCCTTTTGGCGGTCGCCCGCCAGCCCAGTGGAAAACCCGGAATCACCGCAGCGGTCTGACGACCGCGGTGCGGTGTTCTGGCGGGGGTACTTTGGCGGGCGGCCTCCGCCACCCGCCAAGGTAAGAATCACCCCCTAAGTGGTACTGTAGTAGCTTCACACGTCTCCTAGTTCAGCCTAAGCTGCTCTGCTAAGCTACCATTATCTATCAGCCTAAGCTGCTAGACACCCTATACACTAATAAGGGATAACTGGGCCTGGTGCAAGGTGCAAGTACCCCTTGGTCCTCACTACAAGCCAGTCCAGCCTCCTACACCAGCACACTGAAGGACTGTACCTGTTGCAAACTCGAACCACAGCCCAAAGAACTTTGTTGTGCTTCAAAAAGGAACGTGGGAGTGGACTCCCTGAAACACAGGTTAAAAGAGCTTCCCAGCACTAACTTCCACTAGAGTCCCCAGCCTGGAATGCATCCAGTAGACTTGCAAAGATTTGGCTAGATGCATTGTGGGAATTGTAGTTCCAACATCTCAAGGAGCAACTCAGAGATTCTGGAACCTTGGATTGGGGTTGTGGATCACTTTCCTGCATCAAAAAGCACGTCTGGAAGTAAGTGTTACATTGCGGACGGCTGAAACTCTTGACTTTGTCCCAGTCCAGTGCAACCTTTCATTTGAGTGCTACTTGGTTCTAAGCGCTAGTTTTACTTTCAATCTTTAAAAATTCAAATCTCTAGTTCCCTATATTGGATGTTTGTCCTTTTTGTATCATTTTAAAAATACAACTATTTATTATTTTTATAAATTGGTGTGGAATTTTTATGATATATCGTTTCTTACTTAAATACGGTATTAGTGTATTTAAATGCTTTACATACCTGCCTCCTGTGTTCAGCCTGACAGCTAATTTTCAAGCTACCAAGGGTTAATCCAAGGGCTACTTTGAGGTAACTTTGAGGGACCATGATGGACACAACCCTGTGTTGGGGGTGTATTGCCAGTAGTAGGTGTATACTTACCCCTACAAATACCCAGCCTCTAACATAATTGGTGTGCAGTGGTGTGGATGTGGACTTGTGTTTGAATTACACTATATAATAAAGTGAGTTAAGATCAGGAAAAATCCTCTAAAATGACTTAGAACAAAACTTTTGATTTTGGATTTTTGAGATTTGGACTAAAACTGATTTGTAATCTATTTTTTTATTTTTCCAGATGTTTTCTATTTTTGGATTGCAAAGTTTGTGTGACCCAAAACTAGGGATACCCTGGAGCTGGATCTGGCTAAACTGAACAAACTCAAGGTGGCTGAACTTAATGTTCAGTGTAGATCCAGGGGTTACCTAATAACAACAAACTTAAGAAAGCTGAATTGATTGTGGTGGTCATCATGACATTGGCGGTGACTGTTAAAGTGGTGGTAATACCGCAAACAGGCTGGCGGTAATTACTGCCAAATTAAGACCATGTCGGTGATAACTCCCATAGATCGCCAATGTACCACACCAACCGCCAGGGCTTTAACATCACGCACCACGTCGGTAGCCATCAACAGCCAGGCCGAAGACAAGGTACTGCCCACCATATCATGACACAGCAAACCACCATGATTTCCGGGGCGGTACCAAAGCCATCAAAAGCCTGGCAGAAACACAACACAGAAGCCTAAAGACTCACCACTGGCCACAGGGCACAGTCCAAGCCCCAACTTGTTCCTGACTAACACTGCACAAAACTGTGCAGGGGCAAAATCTTGGAAGTGGACAGGCACCTCAGGGACATGGGGATTGGGGGGCACCTCAGCTGAAGTCAGGAACTTGCCCACTGGTACTGGAGGGGGCTCCATGCCCATTTCCCAATGCTGGGGAGTGCAAGGTCACAGTCTCTGAGGTGGGAAACGTGCCCACTGGTTCTGGAGGGGGGTTCCATGCCCATTATCCTTTGCTGGGGAGTGCAAGGTCACCGTCTCTGAGGTGGGGAACTTGCCCACTGGTTCTGGAGGGGGCTCCATGCCCATTATCCTTTGCTGGGGAGTGCAAGCTCACAGTCTCTGAGTTAGGGGTCTTGCCCACTGGTTCTGGAGGGGGATCCATGCCCATTATCCTATGCTGAGGAGTGCAAGGCCACAGTCTCTGAGGTGGGGAAGTTGCCCACTGGTTCTGGAGGGGGCTACTTGTACCTCAGTCTCTGGAGACTAGCCTACATGCCCTCAGCTGGCAGCGAGGGCTGCTGTGTCTCAGCTGGGGGTGAGGGCCACATGCCCACTGGTGGTGGTGTTGGTACCCTGTCAGCCTCTGCAGGAGGTGAAGGCTGCTCTGTCTCAGCTGGGGAAGGTGAATCCTGGGCAGCCACTCCCGGAGGCAAGGGGTGCTGTTTCTCAGCAGGGGATGAAGGCCCCATGCCCACTAGTGGTGGTGGTGTTGGTAACCTGCCAGCCTTTGCAGGAGGTGAGGGCTGCTGTGTCTCAGCAGGGATGAGGGCCCCGTGCCCACTGGTGGTGGTGGTGTTGGTACCCTGCCAGCCTCTGCAGGAGGTGAGGGCTGCTGTCTCTCAGCTGGGGAAGGTGCCTCCTGGGCAGCTTCTGCTAGAGGTGAGGACTGCTGTGTCGCAGCAGGGGATGAGGGCCCGTGCCCACTAGTGGTGGTGGTGTTGGTACTCTGCCTGGCTCTGTAGGAGGTGAGGGCTGCTGTGTCTCAGCAGGGGAAGGTGCCTCCTGATCAGCCTCTGTTGGAGCCGAGGGCTGCTGTGTCTCAGCAGAAGATGAGGGCTTCTTCCCTTTCCTGGCTGGTGGAGTGGGATGCCTCCCTTTCCTGGCTGGTGGAGTGGGATCTTTCCCTTTCCTGGCTGGTGGAGTGGGATTCTTCCCTTTCCTGGCTGGTGGAATGGGATCCTTCCCTTTCCTGACTGGTAGAGTGGGATCATTCCCTTTCCTGGCTGGTGGAGTGGGATCCTTCACTTTCCTGGCTGGTGGATTGGGATCCTTCACTGTCTTGCCTCCATGAATAGGAGGTGCCTCCACTGTCCACCTGGACTGGTTGGCTGAGGTGCTAGGCTGGGTCGTTGGGACCCTGCTCTTACAGGCGGGATGAGGGGGGAGGGAAGAGGTCAAGTTGGCAAGGAAAAGCTTCTTAGGGATGGTGGGGCAGGATGAGGGAGGACAGATGGGAGTGGAGGTTGAGGGAGTAGTTGTTGGAGGAGTACGTCTGCTGGACTAGGGTTCAATACTGATTTGCATATGGCTGGGTCCAAACTGGAATGGCATGGGGAGCAAAATAACTGATGGATTAAACCCAGATCTGTGACTGGGGGTGAATGTTTTATTTTGGTCTACATTCAGTCCATCAACTGTTCTTTTTTGACTTGGGTGCAGGGGCATGGGCAGTGTGCTGATGTGAGGTTGATGACTGTTGGGTGTCTGAGTGCCTGCG
This sequence comes from Pleurodeles waltl, assembly GCF_031143425.1. Classification (NCBI taxonomy): domain Eukaryota; kingdom Metazoa; phylum Chordata; class Amphibia; order Caudata; family Salamandridae; genus Pleurodeles; species Pleurodeles waltl. The sequence goes on from NC_090445.1 coordinate 1,301,125,280, forward strand.
TTTGTGTCCTTTAGCGGGGGGAAGACAGGGTGGGAGAGGACATAGGGGACACGTGGGTGGATGTTGTGCAGGTGCGTGTACTGCTTGGTGTGGTGATGCTGGTGGTGGCTGTTGAAGTAGTGCATGCAGGTGTGAATGTGGACGTGACTGTGAGAGAGGCGGAGGAGGTGGAGGAGGGGGAGACAGTGGAGGCAGTGGATGTGGATGTGTGTGCAACTGTCTGTTGTTAGTGTGAGTGCTTGTGGACTGAAGTGTGGTGCCTGTGTTTGATTGTGCCACTCTTGAGTGATGTCTTGTGTGTTTGCTCGTCTGTATGTGTGCATGGGATTGGTTGGGGTCGAGGAGACTGGGACTGGGAAGTGGTAGTTGAAGGGGGGACGGTAGGAACAGGGACAATGGCTGCCATCAGAGACTAGGCCAGAGCCTGAATTGATCTCTGTTGGGCTGCCAATCCACTGTGGATGCCCTCCAGGAATACATTGCTGTATCTGGGATGTCAGACCATGGATGGCATTCACAATGATTGACTGCCCTACAGAGATGGATCTCAGGAGGTCAATAGCCTCCTCACTAAAAGCAGGAGGGCTCACTGAGGCAGAGACTGAGGTTCCTGGGGCAAAGGAGATACCCACCCTCCTGGGTGAGCGGGCATGTGCAACTCTCTGAGGGGCTACTGGTACAGGGGGAGGCGGCTGTACCTGCAGCTGGGGTGGTCTCAGATGTGTCCGCCACCATCAGGGAGCTTCCATCGGAGGAGGAATAAGAGTCTGTGTTGTCACCCCCTGTCTCTGCCTTGGTGCTCCCCATATCCTCAGTCCCACTGCTTCCATCTGCAGACTCTGCCTCCTGTGTCCTGTGGATTGCAGCTCCCTCTGTCGCTGGTGCCCCTGCTCCTCCGCCAGATGATGCTAATGCACACATGAACAGGATGACAGAAGGAGAAAGGGGGGAGGGAGAGAAAGGGAGCACTGGGTCAATTACAGCACCAAGACAACAGTTGGCATACACAGTACCGTCACACACAGGGATCAGGATTGAGCACTATGCATTGCACTGGCATTCAATTGGCTATATGCCACAAAAGAAGAGGGCCAACCACCAACAACTGCACTCCTTCTGGGACCCACAAAACACTGACTGATGTGGAATGCAACTGAGCTAGGTTACCTGCATTTGCTATACACTCATTACCCTTGAGCTGGATCACGCTGCAATGTCTGTCCTGGCATTAAGTGGCACCCACTAACTCACACCCACCACCCAGATCCATTGCCACCTACCAATTATTGTAGTAACACCCACTGTACTCACTATCTTGTGGCTGCTGTGATGCCCTCAAGCTCCCATCCAGCTCTGGGTAGGCCACCATCAGTATGCTTGCCAATAGGGTGGTCAGGTTCCAATAGGCACCCGCCCTCATTGGGAGGCCATCCCCAGCTGGGCCTCTGCGGTCTTCCGTGCCCAGCGTCTCAGGTCCTCCAACCATTTCCTGCAGTGGGTGCTCCGCCTGCTGTAGACCTGCAGGGTCCGCACGTCCTTGGCGATGGCATGCCACAATCCCTTCTTCTTCTGTATTACCTGCAGAGGTAATACAGACAGGAGGACAGCATTACACATACAGTCCAGTCTGTCACACATATGGTCCACAAATCCCATTTCCAATTCCATTGGCATACACATTGCCCGGCACCCACCATGTACACTACCACCAGACATATCCCTAAATGACACGGTGCCTGCACACACATCTCCATGCAACCTTCCCACATGGGCCGAACATATACTCAACTGTTGTTCTGGAGGCCCATACAGCTGTCCATACTGGGGTAGGAGCCCATCCACCAAGCGCTCCAACTCCATCGAGGTGAAGGCAGGGGCCCTTTCCCCGGTCACACGGGCCATGGTAGGTTCCAGACCAGGTCACAGCAGCACACCCAGTATAGGTGTTGTCTTGTGGAGAGTCAGGAATCCAGTGAGGAATCAGATGGAAAATGGAGGTCACGTCCACGGCGGTGTACACCGTCACCACCGCCGCTGATCTCCATTGTTCACTCTACTCCAGAGAGCCCCATATTAGCCAATGAAGAATTGCACGGTGGTGCAAGACCACCTTCTGCCACGACTCCCAACGTCAGCGGAATTACCTCACTTACACCTGTCCCAAGATACAGGACAGGCAGTCGTCATTTCATGGTGGTGGACAGCATTCAGATCTTCCATAACTGCGTCATTGCCGAAAATTGCACATACATTGCCATTCCCACTGTCCCCTCACATTAATGCTGTATGTACACTGAGGTGGTGGTTCCATTGTTCAAATTGTGACAGCTTACTCGCTCTTGTGTCCCTTAGATTCCAACCACATATGATGAATAGGAGGAAGAGACAAACCCCCGTGTACAGACCCCTTGTGGACTTGACTACACTGGAGGACAAGCACATAGTACTCATCTTAGAGAGAACAAGGGCATCATCACAGAGCTGTGTGCCCAATTGTAGCCAGACCTGATATCAGCTATCTGTCTTCCCACTGGGATCCCACCTCTTGTGCAAGTTCTATCAGTGCTACATTTCTTGGCAACTGGTTCTTTCCAAGTAGCAGTGGGCTTGGCAGCAGAAATGTCACAGCCAATGTTCTCATTCGTGCTGGCAAGAGTATTGTCTGCCTTGGTGAAACATATGTGCAGCTACATTGCTTTCCCCCAGGTGGGAGATTTGGTCACTGTGAAGGCAGGATTCTATGCAAAGGGTCATATACCCAATATTATTGGGTCGATTGACGGTACACATATTGTGTTTGTCCCCCCCCCACCAGAATGAACATGTGTTCAGGAATCCAAAGAGTTTCAGCTCACTCAATTTGCAAATGGTGTGCCTGGTTGACCAGTACGTCTCCCATGTCACTGCCAAGTATCCTGGGTCGGTGCATGATGCCTTTGTTCTGAGGAATAGCAGCATCCCAAATGTGATGGCCCAACTACAGAGGCACAGGGTGTGGCTAATAGGTGACCCAGAGTCCCCACCCCCTGTATGTCAGTGTGTGCCTTCAGGTGTTATACCATAGCATTTTGTATGGCTAATGTTTGTCCCTCAATACTTGCAGGTGACTCTGGCTACCCAAACTTATTGTGGCTCAGGACCCCTGACCCCTGTGAGGAATGCCAGGACAGGGCCCGAGAACTGTTATAAGGATGCACATGGGCAAACAAGGAGAACAATCGAAAGGATCTTTGGCCTCCTGAAGGCAAGGTTCACATGCCTCCATCTGACAGGTGGATCCCTGTGCTACTCACCAGATATTAGTGGCATGCTGCATGTTGCACAACCTGGCCCTCAGGCGATGCAACTTTTCTGCAGGAAGAGGAGACTGGAGATGACCCTGCGGCAGCAGTGGACCCTGAGGACAGTAAGGATGAAGAGGCAGAAGATGAGGATGTGGACAACAGAACATCAGTTATACGTCAATACTTCCAATGACACACAGGTGGGACAGTGGAACTGAAAATTACTCTGACTATTGATTTTATCTGTGTGGTTTTCACTTCCTCTGCATCTCAACCTACTGTCACCTATGGCTTGACCTTTTACAGATGTTGGTGATATGAAAACAGTGTCCTAATGTGATTACTACAGCTACAGGTCATTATTTGTTACTATCACAGTGTTCAGATCATTTGCACTAGATGTGACTGTTCCCATAAATGCACATTTTTAACACATTAAGCAGTGTCACTCAAGTTGTGTTCAAGGGTGTTTATTATAGTGCAAATAATTGGGGGAAAGGTGCAATGGAATGAGGTGATGGTAGAGGAAAGTCCAGGGTATTGTTCCAGTCTGTTTGTAGCACAGGTCCAGTGTCCAAGGGGCCATAGGAAGGGGAGCAAAGACAGTTCAAAGTAGATAAGCTGACAGGGTGGGACACAAGGGGGACAATCAGGAGAGTCTAATTTCCTAGTGGTGGTCTTGGCAAGTGTCTCTGGCTTCTGTCTGGGTCACAGGGAACGTTTGTGGGTGGTTCACCTTCTGCAGGGGGAGGTTGCTGGTGGGCTGTGGGTCCTGTGGCGGGGCCTCCTTCCCACTAGCTGCAGCGGAAGTGGAGGGCTGGTCAATAGACTGGCTAGTGGTAGGGGCCCGCTGCTGTGCTGTCGATTCTCTCATGATGTTGGCCGTGTCTGCCAGCACCCCTGCTATGGAGATCATGGTGGTGTTGAGGGCTGCAAGTCCTCGCTAATCTCCTGATGGTGTTCCCCCTGCAGCCGCTTGTTCTCCTGCATGTTGGTAAGGATCTGGCCCATCATGTCATGGGATTGCTGTTAGGCCCCCAGGATCTTGATGAGTTTCTCCTGGAGAGTTGGTTCCCTGGGCCTATCCTCCTCCTGGTGCACAGCGGTCCTCCCAGTGTCCCTGTTGCCCTGTGCCTGTGTCCCCTGAACGGTGTGCCCACTGCCACTGAGTCCAGGTCCCTGATTGTCTTGGGGGCGATGTGTGGACTGAGGTCCCTATACAGGTAGGCACACTGCTGATTAACCTGTCCTGGGGTCAGAGGTGTGGGGATGCTGGGGGGTGCAGTGGTGTTGGATACGGATGGTGAAGGCTCTGTGGTTGACTGGAAGTGGGCTGGGTTTGACCGACTGACCAGTGGTCCTTGATGGGCCAGGTAGTTCATCCAAATCCAGAAGTCCAGAGCTACTGTCATCACTGGGGGCATCTTATGTTGGGGAACTGGTTTGTTGTAGCACCTTCTCTCTGCTGACATTGGCTGGGGTACCTGTGGGGATGTAAGTGATGTATTATGCTTCATTTCTGTGACATATTGTACATCCGGAGCTTCCCCTCTATCGTTGCTGTTGCCCTGCCACCTTTATATGTGTATGGTGATGTATTGTGGGATTGTTAGTTCCCCTATGCTGTGCATGTTTTTGTGATGAGTGTACATGCAGGGCTGGAAGGGCTGTCCATGTATTGGTATGACATGAGGGTTTGGCATTGGGGTTAGTCAGATGTGTAGGTGCAGTGTATGGGATGGAGTGGAGTGATGGGAGTAGGGGCGAGGGGGTGAGATGGCATGCAGGTATGAGGGTGATAATTAGTCAATCTTGACTCACTAGTCTCTAGTCCTCTGACTACTCCAGTGAGTCCCTCAGGATGCAGGATTGCCAAGACTTTCTCCTCCCATGCTGTGAGCTATGGGTGAGGAGGTGGGGGTCCACAGCCAGTCCTCTGTATGACGAGTTGGTACCTTGCTGCCACGGAACGCTCCTTCCCCCACAGGTCGTTCCACCTCTTTCTCATGTTGTTACTTGTTCTTGGATGCTGTCCCACGGCATTCACCCTGTCCACAATTCTCTGCCATAGCTCCATCTTCCTGGCAATGGATCTCTACTGTACCTGTGCTCCACACAGCTGTTGCGATACCCTGAATATTTCCACCACCATGACCCGCAACTCCCTATCTGTGAAACGGGGTGCCTTTATGGGGACATGTGTGGTGTGTGGTGTGTGTATGCATGATGGTGTTGGGTAATGTGGTTGGGTGTGTGAAATGGGGTTTGTGAGGGATGTATTGGTGAATGTGGTGTGTATGTCTCGTTGTTGCAGTGGTCTTGGTGTCAGTCTTGTGGGAATAATTTGTATTCATAAAGGCTTGTGGGTAATCTGGGTGTGTGTTTTACAGTGCTGTGGGTGGGTGGGTGGTTATGGTGTGTGTATATTGTCAGGTGTGTGTTTTTTGGTATTGGCCAATGTTGTATAGTTTAGTATTTGGGTGTCCATTCTGAGTGTGCCGGTGTGTACCGACAATGGTTTACACCATTGAATGTCCTCCGTGGTGATTCGTGGGTCATGATGTTGTGGGCGTTGTTTTGTTGGCATAACGGTATGGGTATTGGTAACTACACTTTAACACTGACCTTTGGGCTGGTGGATTTGTGTATATGGCAGTATTCTGTCAGATTGGTGTGTGTGTGTGTCATTATTTGGCAAACAGATGTTCGCCTCCGGAGTGGTATGTTGGCGGTCGTCACCACAGCGGTAAGCAGGATTTACCACCAATGTCATAATGAGGGCCTCTGTCCCTTAAGGCCTGGCACAGACATTTCCAGAGAATGCAGGGGAAGCAGGAGGAGGAGGATGATGACCTGTCCACTATTTCCAGCACTAGGATCATGATCCCAACTAGAAGAGGGAAGAAGGGCTCACCCCAAGGGACCCAACACTTTCTTTTGAAGAGGACAGCTTCAGGCTCAGTTGCAGGCCTCAGCAATAGAAAAGGAGAAACTAGAGCTGGAGAAGAAGAGGTGGGGAAGAGAAGAAGTGAGAAAGAGAGTTGGCAGTGACAGTGAAGAAAGTGCTGAGTTACTCAGGAAGGGGTAGGGGTAGCCCTAGACTCCCCAAGGGAATACTTCCAATGTACACTGAGGGGCATGACATTGACAAATGGTTGACTGCATTTTAGAGGGCCCTTGAGATAGAAGAGGTCGACTCATTGCATTAGGAATCACTCTTGTGGGAACTGATTCCAATAGCTGAAAGGGGTAGGCTCTTGATCCTACAGGGGGATGAGGCAAAATCCTTCTCTCACATAAAACACTGCTTAGTCAAGAAATGTTGTTTGACCCCAGAACTACAGGTTGAAATTCAGAGACACCAAGAAGGTGAACACACAGTCATGGGTGCACTTTGTAGATGGTTCAGTGAAAGCACTAGAAGGCTGGATTAAAGGTAATCAATTGAGTATCTATGAGGGGCTGTAAAATGTTATACTTAAAGAGCACGTCCTGACTCATTGTGCACAGGGGTAGTTATACCAGTATATAGTGGGCTCAAAATTGTCTGGTTCCAGAGAGCTTGGGATGATATCCAGGGTGTCTAATCAACTCCGAGGAGGTGACCAAAAGAAAGGAAGACAGGCCCCCTCCCAGAGGAAAGCCCAGGGGAAGGAAGATCAAAAACAGAAGGAATCCTCAAACGTTCCCCAAAAACCTACACAAGAGGGTAGGAGCCTGAGCCATGCCACTTTCAAGAAGAAGAAGTACATGGGGAAGAATTTTGATCCTGCAAAGGCAGGAAAGGTTTGTGACCTAATGAAGCCAGGACAGTGTTTTGACTGTCTCCTGCCAGGTCACAAAAGAGGAGATGCTGTATGTACAATGAAGCCTTCCACTGATGGGTAGTCCACAGGGATTGCTTGTGCCGGTGTAGGGGTGGAGAGTGTCCCAGAGATGGGGAAAAGGTTAAAAGAGCCAACCTCAGTTTCCATGGGTGGGGTGGAAATTGCAACCCTGCCCAACTTGCCTCCAAGCATGGAGAGATTTAGGAAGACGCCTAAAATGAAAAGGACTGAGGTTGAGGCTCTGAGAAACATAGGACCCAGTGTTACTATGGTCATAGAGAAGCTGGATTCTGCAAAGTACCTCCATGTAACATATGCAGACAGCAGAACCAATTGCCATCCCATGGTAATGGTGAGCTTGGACTGGGGCGTGACAGGCCCTAAGCAGGTAGCTGTGTCTCCTACACTCCCAGTAGAGTGTCTACTGGGAAATTATTTTTAAGCTTCCAACTGGTCATGGGGAAGAGAGACTGGTCCAATCAGGGATGCTGGTTCTCCCTGAGTGGGTATGTGGTGTGACGAAGTCACAGGCTGCTCAGCAAGGAAATGGAAGACACTTTGGCCCAAATTTAAGAGGGCCTACTACCTCCTTAAGCCACATTAACCAATTTTTTTATGATGCTAATGTGGCTCAACTAGGTCAAATTTGCCACACCAGATTTACAGAATGGTGCAATGTATGCATTGCACCACTTTGTAACCGCTTGTGCCACATTATGCCTGCAGCAGGCATAATGGATGCAAGGGGGAAGTTCCCCCGTTACGATGACCGCAAAAATGGCCCAGTGGAATCTATGAGATTCCACTGCACCATTTTTAGCACCTATATTTTTACTCCTGCACAGAGCAAGCGTTAAAGGGGGGCATACCATTATTTATAATGAGTACCTATGTACTTTGGAGGATTAGCACTAATCTTGCAATTTACTACAATAATCTCATGAATGTTGACGCTATTGTCCCTAACCTGAGCCATGGTGTGCCGTATGTTTAGTATGGCGCACAAATGGTGGCGTTAGGGAGGCTGATGGGTGCAGAAAAAGTGGTGCTTAATGCAGTGCACTTTCATTAAATTTGGGCCTTTCTCTCTGAAATATTGGGCCAAGTATCCAGTGAAAAGAGAAAGAACACTGGGTCTGATGTGCCAACCCAGGGAATGGCAGTGGTATAGGAGGAGCTGAACCATGAGGATTGTGTATTATTCCTGCAAGATTTGTGTGACTTGGCATAATTGACGTGAGATGGGGGACCCATCAGAGATGAGTTTTGCCAGAGAAAGAGAGAGTGTCCCACTCTTGAGGACTTGAGGCAGACTGTCTCTAAGCAAATGGAGAGTGATGTAAGTGGATCCAATAACATTTATTTGGATGAGGTAGTCTTATATACCGAGGCTAGAGACCTCAAGGAGGGTGCCACCAGGAGGTAGGTGGTGTCTTAAAAGTATAGAGAAGTCCTCACTATGAACCATGACATACCTTTGGCAGGTCATTTGGGCCAGAATGAGTCTTGGAACAGCTTGTTGAACCATTTCTATTGGCCTGACATGTCTGCCAAAGTGAAGGAGTTTTGCAGCTCCTGTGCAACCTGCCAGGCCATTGGCAAGACAGGTGTCAAACCAAAGGCTCCCTTGATACCACTGCCAGTGTTTGGCATCCCCTTTGAGAGGATGAGGATGGATGTTGTTGGTCCCCTAGACCCACCAACTGTATCAGAGAACACGTATATCTTGGTGATAGCGGACTGTGCCACCAGATACCCTGTGGCAATTCCCCTTGGTATAGTCACAGCACCTTCAGTGGCTAGAGCCCTACTTGGTGTGTTCACCAGAGTATTTCCCCAAAGGAGGTTGTGCCAGATAAGGATACAAATTTCATGTCCAGCTATCCAAAAGTGATGTGGGAAGTGTGTGGTGTTACCTAGAAGTTCACTACCCCATATCACCCCCAGACTAATGGCCTGGTGGAAAGGTTCAACAAACTCCGTGAAGGGTATGATCAACAGTTTATCTAACACACTCAGGAGGAGATGGGATGTTGCATATAGGAAGGTTCCACAAAAAGGGGTTGGCTTCAGTCCCCTTGAATTGTTGTTTGGGCATCCTGGAAAAGGGCCATTGTGCCTGGTGAGAGAGGAAAACCTCTTAAAGAAGCCAACGGCAATGTGCTGGACTATGTACTCAGACTGAGATAGAGTACATGCACAAAGCAAGCAGGAGCTTGGCGTCAAGCCAAGAGTACATGAAGCTCTTTTATGACCAGAGAACTACCATGCCTGGATACAAACCAGTCAGTTGGTGTGGGTGCTGGAGCCTGTGTCTCCTAGGGCCCTCCAAGACAAGTGGACTGGGTCCTATCCAATCCTGGAAAAGAAGGGATCAGTTACTTAGCTGCTTGACATTAACATCCCCAGGAACCCTCACAGGGTCCTGCAAGTTAACAGGTTGAATCCCCACCAAGACAGGGCAGACATCACAATGTTGAGGGTCACCTATGAAGGAGGAGAAGAGGAGGCTGGACCACTGCCAGGCCTCTCCACCAATGTGGAAGATGGGTCAGTGGACGGAGTTGTACTGTCTCCCAAATCGACAGAACAACAGCACAGACACTCCAAGCAGGTGCTTAGGCAGTTTGCTGGTCTGTTCTCCTTAATCCCTGGAATCGCCACTTGGAGTGTCCATGACATTGACACTGGTGACAGCCTACCTTTCAAAAGTAAGCTATACAGGTTTTCGGACCAAGTAAGGGCCAGTATCAAAGCTGAGGTAGTTATGATGCTGGAATATGGGTTAATTGAGCCTTTTGATGGTCCATTGGGAAGTCTAGTGGTGCTAGTACCCAAACCTAATCTCCAGGGGGAACAAAAGGAGCTGAGGTTCTGTGTGGACTGCAGAGGATTGAATGCAGTCACAAAGACTGATGCTCACTGTAAACCTAGAGTTGATGAGTTCATTGACAGGTTGGGGGCTGCTAAGTACCTGAGTACATTTGCTCTGACTTCAGGCTACTGGCGGATTGCCCTAAGTAAAGGACAAAGGAGAGATCAGCATTCTCCACACCACAGGGGAACTACCAGTTTAAAGTAATGCCTGCCACCATCCAAAGGCTGGTGAGCAGAGTCCTGTCTGAGCTGGAGCACTTCAGTACTGCTTATCTGGATGATATAGCTGTATACAGTTCCACCTGGAAGAATCACCTAAAGCTCCTGAAGTAAGTGGTTCTGGCCCTGCAGAAGGCAGACCTGACCATTAAGGCCAGTAAGTGTAAAATACGGCAAAGTTCAGTAGTGTACCTGTGTCACAGTGTAAGTGAAGGCCATGTAAACCCTTGCCAGGCTACAAATCAAACCATATTGGATTGTACTGCTCCTGTAACCCTGACACAGGACAGTGCTTTCCTTGGTCTGGCTGGGTATTATAGAAGGGTAGTTCAGACTTATGGGACCATTGTGGCTCTCCTCACAGAACTCATCTCTAAAAAGAAGCCAAAGAAAGTCATGTGTACTCCAGAGTGTCAGGAGGCTTTTAACACTCTGAAAATGGCTATGCATTCAGCACAGGGTGGATGACCTCTGGTTACACAAATTAATTTATAGTTTAAACAGATGCTTCAGAACATGGGGTTAGAGCAGTGTTGGCACAGGTAAATGAAGAGGGTCTTGATGAGCCAGTTGCCTTCATCAGTAGGCGACTGACCCCCAGAGAGTAAAAATAAAGTGCCATTGGGAATGACACCTTTGCTGTGGTTTAGTTCCTGAAACAGCTAAGACCATATTTGTTTGGTACTCACTTTCTTGTTAAAACTGACTACAGACCTCTCAGGTGGCTTATACAAAGGAGGGGGAAATCCTAAATTGTTGAAGAGGTCCATTTCCCCACAGGGGAAGGACTTCACTGTAGAAGACAGACCGGGGGTGGCCCATGCTAATGCTGATGGACTTTCCAGGTTTTTCCCACTTAGCTGATGAGGACTACAAGGGTGTAGGTTAGTTACCCTTCACCCTTTGTTTGGGAGAGGGCCATGTGAGAAACTCACCATTTTGGCATGGTCACATCACTCTTTCAAACTGATATTGATGGTAACTGACACTGACTGTGCTCCAGGCTCTGCTTAGCTGGCCCAGGGCCAGTGCTTTGAATAAAAAGTATATCGTCAAAGGGTACCATGTTATAATTTAAATTGGCAATGGCAGACCCGGTACGTCCCTAGTAGATAATAGGGCAAGAAGTCCCTAGTATACAATAGGCAGTGAAGTTTAGAGGCCAAGTAGATTTCCTGCACTGGACTGTGTACTGCTGTATACCTGCTGTGATATTAAAGGCACTTTGTAAGACAAATACCAGCCTGCTAGTAGTCTCTCCTGAATGGTCACCCCTAACAGGATTAACCAGGCTGCTTTGATGAGGTGATAAGTGACCTGCACTGAGCAGAGGCTATGTGATGGGGAGGTAGGCAGACGGTGAAGCAAGGCCAGGAAGAGGGCTGAGAGAATCAATCTGTGGCTTCAAAAGGATGCCAATCAGAAAGGAATGCAGCAAGGCCTGCCCTCTCACCCCTGTACACCACAGAGAGATGGTAGGCCTAAGAAATACATTTTCAGATGTCCAGAGAGGGAGCTAATGGACATAGGCTGCACCAGGGGGTTTATTGACCCATATCTTACTCCTCTGGAGGAAAATCATCCATCTTGGAATGTTAAAGTGCAGTACATTATGGGACAAAAAGATGCCACACTTTGGAGGAAGTTGTCATACGTCTGAGTGGCGCCTTGCAGCTTACTGGACAAGGATGTCCACTGACTGTCCCCAAAGATGATTAGAATGCAGATCTTCTCCATGAAACCACAAGAAGAAGAAGAACTGCCCTGCTAGAACCCTAGTTTGCAAACCAGAAACATGCACACTTGAGGAATGTGCCTGTTGCACACTGGAACCACAAACAAAAGGACTTTGCCACGCTTCAAACAGGATGCAGGAGTGGGCTCCTTGCAGCAACAGGTTAAAAGAGCTTCTCTGCACCAACTTCCAGAAAGGTCCCCAGCCTAGAGTGCATCCAGTGGACTTGTAAGGATTGGGCCAACTGTATTGTGGGAACTGTAGTCCCAATGGCCCAATTAGCATCTCAGTGATTCGGAAACCTAGGATTGGGGTTGTGGATTACTTTCCTTCATCAAGAAACACTTCTGGAAGTAAGTGTAAAAGTGTTACATTGTGGATGGCAACCTTCCCTTTTAGCAATATTTGTTTAGAAGCACTAGAACTTTCAATCTTTAAACATTCATATCTCTAGTTCCCTATATTGGTTGTTTGTGTTTTCGGTGACATTTAAAAGATAAACATATTTAGTATTTTTATACATTGGTGCAGGATTGTATTGTGTGTTGTGTCATACTTATTTACTGTTTTGATGTATTTAAATCCTTCAAATACCTGTCTCCTGAGTTAAGCCTGACTGCTCATTGCCAAGCTACCAGAGGTTCAACCAGGGGCTACATTGTGGGCCCTTGACTGGGCACAACCCTATGTTGGTGGTGTATTTCTAGTGGTAGGTGTGTACTTACCTCTACAAATACCCACCTTCTAACAGCTTTCTTTCTTACAGGAGATCGCTGGAGTAGAGCAATGTAATGACAATTTAGTTATATTTGTACTACAGAAGTTAGCAGTAGTAGCTAATGTTTCTTGTGAGTATATGAATGTGGTTTAAGTAGTGTAATTCTAGACAAAAGACAGTGGAAAGTTAAAAAGAGTCAAAGGAATAGAAGCAGTCAAAAGTTGATTACAGATATATCTGGGAGCTGGGAGTAAAAGTGGACTGTCTCTTCACTATGTTATTGAAAGAGCAGAGTCTCCAGTGTCTTCTGTAATTAGAGCAGGACTAAGGCAGTTTTCATGGTAACAGCGTGTTCCTGGGTTTGTAGATGAAAAAAGCCCTGTTTTTTTGATTTTGCACTTATGGGCATATTTACCAATAAATTATGCACCACAGAGCAGCATAACATAAACATAACATTATACAGTTCATTCAGGTCTTTTCCCAGCACTGGTTTACAATCTGCTGCCTAGGTCCATTGCAGGCAAGCTTGCAGCATGGTGTAAGGGTGCCTGTGTTGTAAGCAGGATTGTTTTTGTGTAGGAAGGGACACAATCCTACACAAACACACTCCTGAGAGGCATTTCCTCTGTCTATGTGTGCATCAAAAAGCAGCACACATATAAGGAAATACCAAGGAGAAAGAAAGGTATTTATCCTTGTTACACCTCACCTGGGGAGGCATAGTATTTTGACTCATTCCCAGGTCTTCCAATAATGGTAAATCTGGGAATGCACCAAAATCCATAGATCGATGAGTGAAAACACCCATGCTTCATTCATGGAACACCTCCCAGGGCTAAGTAACTCAAACCAGCGATTTGGGCTGCATTGCCCTGCTCTAAGTTTATCAAGCCAAGCAAGGCCTTGCCTGTCTTAATAAATCTAACTTAAGAGCAAGAGCAACGCAACTCTTTGGTAATATGCCACTTACTTCTGTAATCAATGTTTGATGATGTCCTGACTGAGGATGTGCTTGGTGCCACCGAGATCATAGGCAGGACAGTCAGATAGGTAGGTTGCTGATTGTTGCAGCTTTCTTTATAGCGCAACTGGATTTGAAATTGAAGCCAGGGGACCAAGCAGCATGCTATGACTTAGATTTTCTGCATAATGCAGGATGGAAATAATGAAATCCAGTTTTGCACCTAGGGGCCAGTAGAGGCAAAGAGTTGTGAGGGCTTGAAAATAATATCGGAACTTACTTTATGGGAGGAATGTTTTCACTTTTTTTTTAGTAAACATAACTGCTACCTGGTCATCTTTTTTGTTTGAAATGTGTTCATTGAAGGTGAGGTTTGTGTTCAAGGTAATCCAATTGACTTTGCATTAAGTGAAAGTCATGGTTTGATGCAGTCAAGATGCATATAATTTAGCCAGGTTGAATCTAGTTGTTTCTTGTTAACAAATAACAGGAATTCATATTGTTTGTCTTGAGCTTATTTAGGTGTTGGAGGATACAGGTCTGGAGGAGGTGGTAGCCAGTGTATGAGGCATTAAAGTCTGCTTATTACTTGATAGTCTTAGCTCTGGAGGGCTTAGTGAGACAATATCTCACAGATTTAGGTATGACAGAGAGACTGGTATCCACTAAACCCAGAATTAATGGTTAAGAGCAAGAGTTGAAGTGATAAGTCAGAGAATTGACTTTTAGGTCATCAGAAAACTACACAGGTTTGTTGAGACCTTGCTTTTTTGGAAATGTTATATAATTTCTTAAGCCATGTTCCAAAATAGGATTTCTTTATTCAGAGCTGGACTGCAGTGCTAGCATAGCTACTAAGTTCCCAAGGTTCATGTGTTGAGGTACTCTTCCAGGTGAGGGTGTTTCTTTGTATTCAGGGATCTGTAGCCCTGTTTTATAATGCAATAAATAAGATTAAAATTCAAAGAATTCAAAAACCTGTACTGGAGAAGCATATCACACATAGACCTTGAAATCTTGTCAGGGCTGCTATGGTCCTGAATGTGGCATGTTAGAGAGTCTTCAGTGTAGTTTGCTTTTACGCAAAATCTTTGAGTAGACCTGCCTGTGCATTTGAGTCCTTCTACTATGTTAAAGGCAGTGGTGGTCACAACCTTTATTCTAAGGAGAGTGGCTAATCGACAGTTCACAGGTAGCAAATATTCAGAAAAGACATCTCGGAAGCCATCTGATGGTAGGCAAGGTGTAAGAGATTTGTTGTTAATCAAGGACGATTGGGAGTAATGACAAAGGCATTTATATGTTCATGGAGTATTATCTCTGTAGTACTACTGAAAATGCTTTTAAAAGCCTTGTAAGCTTACCCAAAAACCTTTCAAAGGGGATGGCAATTTGAGCAGTCGGGGAATATTCATTGGCTGATTTTATTGGTGTTGACATGAAGACAAATATTGAACTAAACTTATGTTTGCTGGCAAAGTGAATTAAAGCATGCCCTAATTGGAGGAGAGGGTTGGAAGGTGGAGTTTGGGGGTTATCCAGCAAGATGTTGAAATCACCTATGATGGAAACAGCTATTTGGCAATGTGCAGGATGCCTTAGATGAACTTGGTACAAATTTATTTGGCAGTTAAAAATGAATGACACAAGAGAAAACAGATGAAAGTTCCATGGTGCGTTTAAATGGAAGGTTTGGCATGAGAAACAAATACTATCAAGGCATCTTTCGTAAATTAAAGAGGCACCAAAATTCAGATACTAAAACTGAAACCTTTATGAAATTGTGTCATACAAAAATGTTACCTGCACCTAATCCCACAATTACATGTGAGTGCCTGGGCCCCAACCACAAAAACTTAATCCATCTCGCGTGTGTCACATGAGCACATTGATATAGCTCTGATGCATGCTTGAGCTTTAATGGACGACAAGGGTATTTTGCAGAGCTCAGCTCCGGGTGGCATAGGAAGTCTGGTAAATGAGGTTATGATGTTCTCCTTCAGCATTTGCAAGTATGTCTCAAGAATGTGTAGGAAGTGGGAGGAATAAATTGCTTACGAAGTGTCAGTAATGCACTAGAAAGGAGTTGATACAGGTATAATGAACGCACCTTATCATTTACTGCCAGAGAACTGAAATGATGAATAAATGTCCATTGCTGAAGAAAGGTATAGCAGCCAATACTTAGAGAGTTTTGTTAGACATTTTGCTGGTGCTCCAGGAGCTTCCATGTCATTAGCTGAATAAAACCTCTCTCTTAAAGAGAGATCCTGCACATGAATTGTATTTAAGGATCTGGTGTTGACATCTACTCCTTTCAAATATGCTCACACTGAATTTAGAATAGCAAATTAACCCAATGCTAAATATAGGTAAAGTGAGATGCACTCAATATGAGAACTAAATAGAGATTGGAATCTTTAGAGAGAGTTATTTTCTTAAGTTTGAGATTTTGTCCGTTCATATTTTGTCATCTATGCTTTAACAAATATGTTTTTGCAAGTTTTATTTTTCAAAAAGAATGGCATTAAGTACCATCTAACTCTTTGTATGTAACTGAGTTGGTGAATCCTTCACCACAATAAGAAGCTAAGAGGCAGATCTACTAAAAGTTCATGCAAAGCCATGCAGCAAAGCATGTTGGTGGTCAGTATTGTGAGAACAGGAGAGAGCTAAACAGCACCATATTTACAAAGATGTGGCACTGTTCAGCTCTCTCCCTGCAATGCTGCACTTATAGCTGCTTAGAGCCAATGCATGCACACTTGTGTCATATCGATAGGGTTCCTGTGTTGTCTTCAGGATAGTTTTTATGCAGGAAGGGATACTTCACTGCACAAAACAATAGTCAAATACATATTCCTTTTCCACAAACCTTTTAAAGCTAGTTCACCATTACATCCCATAATACCTCCCCTGTTAAGAAGTCCATTATAGGTGACATGTATAGCATCAATACGGCTGGCAGCAGTTCATGACAATTTAATACACCTTCAAATGATGATAGAACTGATAGGGTCTTGTGGTGCTATTAGTTGTGTTTGACCAATGACTTTGTGTTTCACCACTGCGAATATTAGTTGCTCAATGTTCACTAGTAGCACATTATGGGGGTCATTCTGACCCCGGCGGTTATGGACCGCCGGGGCCAGGGTTGGCGGGAGCACCGCCAACAGGCTGGCGGTGCCCCGCAGGGCATTCTGACCACGGCGGTTTGGCCGCGGTCAGAAGTGGAAAACCGGCGGTCTCCTGCCGGTTTTCCGCTGCCCAAAAGAATCCTCCATGGCGGCGCAGAATGGGGATTCTGACACCCCATACCGTCATCCTGTTCCTGGCGGCTCTGCCGCCAGGAACAGGATGGCGGTATGGGGTGTCGTGGGGCCCCTGGGGGCCCCTGCAGTGCCCATGCCAATGGCATGGGCACTGCAGGGGCCCCCGTAAGAGGGCCCCACTTTGAATTTCACTGTCTGCATTGCAGACAGTGAAATTTGCGACGGGTGCAACTGCACCCGTCGCACCTTCCCACTCCGCCGGCTCCATTCAGAGCCGGCGTCCTCGTGGGAAGGTTGTTTTCCACTGGGCTGGCGGGCGGCCTTTTGGCGGTCTCCCGCCAGCCCAGTGGAAAACCCAGAATCACCGCAGCGGTCTGACGACCGCGGTGCGGTGTTCTGGCGGGGGTACTTTGGCGGGCGGCCTCCGCCGCCCGCCAAGGTAAGAATCACCCCCTATATGTTTTGTTCAGTTTACATTCTGTATTCAGTTTAGCTGCCTATTGGTTTTGACATGGCATTAGCCATTACATTCTGTATTCAGTTTAGCTGCCTATTGGCTTTAACATGGAGTTAGCCATTACATTCTGTATTCAGGTCAGTTGCCTATTGGCTTTGACATGACATTAACCATTACATTCTGTATTCAGTTTAGCTGCCTATTGGCTTTGATATGGCATTAGCCATTACATTCTGTATTCAGTTTAGCTGCCTATTGGTTTTGACATGGCATTAGCCATTACATTCTGTATTCAGTTTAGCTGCCTATTTGCTTTAACATGGGGTTAGACATTGCAGTTGAGACATTGCAGATGAGCTGTGTTTTTCCAAGCTGTGTTTTTCCACATGGTAGACCAAGCAGTGTTGTTCACACCAGACCTTAGCTGATAAGAGCACGTAGATTTTGTGTTTACCTCGCAATCCAGTCTGAGAACGAGTGAGCTCGGGAGAATTGGCCACTCTCCAAGTTTCTTCGGTTCTCACACTGAGTTTGCTTTTAAGGATGACTCTGGACTACAGCAGGGGTAGATTGAATCTGCTTGACTTCAGACAGGAACGGAGACGTCAGTTGCCTGTCTCCCGTTTGTGTAGAAAATCTCTTTCTCGCAGTTGACCGGAGTCATCAACTTGCAGACCCCAGAAAGATGAAGCTGAGCTATAGGCCCTACGGTGATGAATTTGGACTTTTATGCTTTGCTTTGAAGTTATGCTATAATATAATCACATATATTTGCTGTGTACATTGCAACTGAGAAGTACTTTGATAAATTTTGCTTTCATTGCTGCGACTACTTTTGAATGTGTGCTTCCAATCTACTAATTTCGTCTCTCAGGAACCTAATAATAACAATAAATGTCTTCTTGAAACTCAGAAGTGCATTCCAGAGAGGTTCTGTAAGCTCGGTTATGAGATAAGAGCAGGAAAGCAGAACAGGTCTGCACAGCATTTTGTTAACGGTAGTGATGTGGCTTGAGTAACTGGCTCTACTCATCAGATTATGATGTGTCTGAAAGTCACATCCCTGCTTCCCCGAATGACAGGCTCAGCATTAGTCTCAAAATTCCAGCTGTTTGGGGAACACATACATCTTACCTTTTTTCAGCTCCACTCCTGTAATGTACGATTTGGGGGTGACCGAAATTGTTCATGGTCACCGTGTGGTTATTTTCAGAGTTCTCACCCTTTTAAAGAAATTATAGGATGGACTGTTGCTTGTATTTATGTTATAATGCTCTTGATATTTTAACAGATTGCAACAACGTTGGACACAGTCTTTTTGTACTCGCAAATGTTCATTAAAGTTTCCATACACCACAACACATCTTATTTTGTGATTCTATGTGGATCCTATTGACTTACTGACAGTTTTAATAGAATTTCACTAAGTGATTTCTTTACAACCATTGAGCTTTAAACAGTTGTTAATTATACACCTAGTTAAGAGAGAATGAACGCTAAATCATCATTTAATAGAAGAAGTGTTAATTATATTGCATACCAAACTACTGATGACAAAGATAGTTGGACTACACATTTTCTTCAAACTGCAGTGAACTCACATTACAGTATCCCCATATTCTAGTGCCATAAGTTAGGATGGGAATATATTTGCTTCTGTAAGTGGAGAGAATGAAGTTCAAAGATTTCAGGTTTGCTTTGAAGAAAAATGAAAACACACACACAGAAACACAGACATTATTGCACAAATCATTTACATGTAGAGCTTAAAAGAATTGCTCAGTAGATTTTAGAATAAAAAAGGAGGCCTTGAAATAAGAACGTAAAGATCCTCTCAACTTTCACACCCTAAATAAACATAGGTCTGGTTTTGGTGGACTTGGGCCTCCAAATCCTAACAAATGTTTTTGAGTACTTGGTTAATACATTCAAACCTTCCATATAAAGTATCAAAGGATCAATACAATTGTTTTCATTCGAAAGAAGTTCTATGTCATCAGTGTACAGTAGAGCTGGAGCCATTCTGTTGTCTATACTTGGATTCTCTTGTTCATATTCAATTAAATGAAACCTGCGTCCATTAATATATAAAAAAGGAAGAATGGGAACAAACATGCAATCCTGACAGATCCCACTCTCTAAATTAAATTGATTAACACACTTTCATTCACCCATATGTGAATGTGGAGGATTAGAAAAATGAAAAAGTGGCACAAAGGGAGAAAGCAGAAATCTGCAAGAGTGAGTTAGCTGAAGGGGCAGGGAGTGGGTGTTAATGGATTAAAGAGGCCCAAGATGTCTCGCATGTTTAAATGCAGCAGCGGCATGCTTCAGAAGAGAGCTTTGGGCACCAGCACTCTTTTATTTACAAATGAAGCGGTGACCCAAAATTTGTGACTATAGTATTCTCAGAGTTCCAGGTTAAAATTCTGTCTAAAAGGACCCTCCCATCAACTTTCAAAATTTAGTCTATCAGAGAAAGTGAACTACTACAAAAGGGTAATTTTTGTAGCTTTTTTAAAACAGAGAAACAATTATAGATTGGGGCCAAGACATTCAGAAACTGGAACAGCTAGCTCCATTAAGGACTTTGGTCATAAAAGGGACCATAACTTCCCATTAGATTTATATAAGTCCATCGGAGCCCAATGTAGGCCAGATGGGACTCCAATTTATAGCCAGAATTACCTAATCTAAGGAGAACATTAAGTAAGTCAAAGAATCTGACACATCACACTTCATGCCATCTGTAAGGACATTGCTAGGACCACAAAAAAAAGTATCATTACAAATAACTTCCCAGGATTGAATTTGATAAATTCTGCCAAAATGTGCTACCTAGCATTCCTGCTACTTATGGACTACAAACCCCAGAATGGAAAACATTCAAATAGACAGCAGCTAACTACTTTCCAAAACATTGAGGAGTTTTGCAGTTTTCTAGCTTGCAAGAGCTGATCCCAGGAATCCAACCTAATAGTTGTTTTCCTATTCAGAATAAGTCAATTTGAGATCACCATTTGAACAGGTAATACCTAGGGCCTTGTTTAGACTTTGACACATGTGGGATATCTGCTTAAAATGTAATCTATTTAGAGGATATACAGGAGATCTAATTAGTTGAATGGGACATCTGCCTATTTTTGGCAGATGCCCTACTTTCCCCATATTCTATAGAACCCCCACAGTGATGATTTGAACATTATCGAAAAACAAACTAGGATGCTTGTCTTTCATGAAGGACAGATGCCACCCTTATGAATTTTTAAATTTAAAAAGGTACCATGATCAAATAGTAACTGTCATTCTGGAATTTGATTGGAAATGAATATAAATAAAGTCATACAGGGGTGCAAAATGTAGGGACTCATTAACATTATATGAATGGTGAACAAATTACGAAATGTGCATGAAGGGCACGGCTTCAAACTGTGCACTACAGCCAAATATTGTTAACATTAAGAGTGATTATGATCATTTCCATGACAATACTGACTGCAATCTTAAATATTCAAAAATTATTTATAGAGAAAAAGGACATCTACCAGTAAAGAGCCTCCTCATGGTGCTTATTTTGAACAGCTGTAAAAAGAGTGTGTCTCGTTATCTAAAGCCAGATTCAAAAGGTAATTTACACTTTAGAGTAATTTATGCTTTTAAGTGTGTTTACTACTTTTTGTCTATGCACAAAATCAGACCGTCAATTTACTCCGTAAGTGTAACTTACATTTCTCCATCGAATTGATGGGCTTTGGCGCTATATGTTTTGAGTAATTTACACTTTTGAGTAAGTTTACTACTTTTTGGATATTCACAAAATGCAAGTGTACGTTACACGTTTGGAATACATTTCCACATGCTTTCTGTTAACAGCCAAACTTTACACAAAACTTGAAATGAATCAAAAGTGAAAGTAACTTTTGTGAATTAGGCTGCTAGTACGCTTCTGTCCCTCTTTTTTCATGCCCAATGATTGAGCCATGGAAAACAATTAACTTACTTATTTGTGTCTCTTAAAGCTTAACAAACATCAACAAATTCATCCATTTTATGTTCCTATTTGCCACAGAATTCTGTGTGGTAGGGAAAGGAACTGAAGGGATAATTTAGTGTTCAGTTGTGTGGCAGCTTCAACATGAATCAGCGTTGCTCCCACCTCCCCAAACTTTCAGTTCATCTACCACAGTTATAGGTGGATGAAGTAAAGGTTTTCTATCGCTAGAAGCCCTTGCCTAGCTACACTTCCACCTCTGGACTACAAGTCATAGTGACGGGATCATGTGGGGATCAAGAGAGTGGAGACATGAACTCTGCCTGATATACGCAAGGGCAGTGGTAATACTGCGGTGATGGAGGCCTGGGATAAATTCCCTAATTTTCCTTGTTTTGTCATATAGTTTTACTTAAACTCCTTTTGTGTTTTACTAATTGGCAGTTGGTGTTCGGTCTTCTGTAAGGTAGAAATGGTTTTTTTTTTTCAATCTTAATCATTTTTTTTAAATCTTAACTGCTGCAGTGCTTGATGTCTTAAGGTCCGTTAACATTTAACACTGTTAATAATGAAGTTGAATCCCATGGCCCATAACAGTACTAGCCCTGCAGCATTGGGGTATTTTTGCACATTAACAATTCTCATCTGATTGTATTTTTTCGTATTTGGTGGTGGGGTAGTAGAGGCGGTGTTTGTGTCAGCGTGTGTGTGAGTCTGTGTGTGGGAGAGAGCTAAACAGAAAGAGCGAGAGAGAGATACTTATTTTTAGTCCTGTAGTGCTGTAGAGACAGCAGCAATGGCTGTGATTGCTGGTGGGTAATAGCAGGAATCTTCCAATTAAACAGGATTAACCTGACAAACAGAATAGGAACAAGAGTCAGCTACACAGACTACTGAGGCATAGAGAAGGAAATTACTCTTGCTATGGAACAACTGAAAATGGCACTAACATTGTCAAACATTGTCAAAGCCATGGCAATGGCAGAACTCTGAGTGCTCTCTTTAGCCCATTGCATCAACCTGTGTATGCAGTTCTTCCTCAAAATGGAAGAAATTGTCCATGATGTAGTGGTCGTCTGATGCAGGATTTGCCCAAGGTGTTGCCATTCTTTTAAATCATAAAGGAGCTTAAGAATAATTCAGTTAACAATTAAAGTCCTCTTTCAAGTCCTTATACAGGATTTTCCAACTGTATTGAATCCCGCTGTTGTGCATATTATTCAGTGAAATTGTTTGTCATGATTTAGAATGTGGGTGGTAGGATAAACGATGTTGTGATAGAACGTACGGGAGTTGGCTCAAGAAGAGGAGAGTGCAAGGAGTTGTGTTGATGAGCCTTGTTATCTTTTAACTTACAATAAATAAGTTTAATTGTAATTAATAATATCTCAGCGTGTTCAATATCTTCACAACAAATTGGCGACGAGCGGTAAAATAACTTTAATGGCTCTTCAAAAAATTCAGAGGATTTTACAGTTACAGCAAAAAAGTCATAGGAGTTCTGTTTAGGGTGACAGAGTCGAAGGAGATTAATTCAAAATTACAGAATGCATTCTGCAATGCTTACAAGTAATGTACTAGCAAAATTTGAAGGAAAAAAATCAACTTATAACTTACAATAATGATGTGTTTATTCACGCGCTGACTAACAAATGTCGAATCCTGTTGTAGCTGTCCTCGCGTGCTCTTCAACATTTAGCTGATGGGTATTTCCCATAGAAAATGGAAACATGTGCGGCCAAGAGTACGTGGAGTCTTATGCTTGGCATAAGGCCAATTTGCTTTGGAAACTAGCACATAAATGGTGGCCATCTTAAGTGTCTATTTTGCATGATGGTGAATACATTTTAATCAATGCGAAGGTGCGTCTTTCAAAACTGTGATTCTCTCACCATTACAGACTGTACTAGGTGAATAATTATTTGCATATTATTATAATACTTAGTTTTAAAGTAATTCTGTGTACATGCATATCAGTTTTTATGGTGGTACGCACACCATTATAAAGAGTACTACGTTCAACACTGTTTACGTGAGCATCATTCACAATGGTGACACGCACACCATATTTTGGTGTGCATCATATGTAACAGAGATACGCATACCATATTTTAGGTGAGCATCATATGTAACAGGGATACGCACACCATTATACACACTGCTCCTAGTTATCATAAATCAGCCAGCTTTTTAAATAATCCTGGAAAACCAATAATGAAATGGAAAAACTGGCATAGAGCATTTGAAAATTATTTAGTGTCTATCGATGGAAAGAAATTTGAACCAGAGAGGAAAAAAGCCTTGATGTCTGGTCTTCTAGGTAATGCTGGACAGGATATTTTGACAATTTAATAGAATACAACACACTTCCTGGTCAGTTCATTCCATATGATGAATATGAAGAGGCGGTGAAGAGAATGGAAAAACAATCTATGGAAGAACCTAATGTTACGGTGAAAAAACATAATTAAAAAAAAAAGAAAACAGATGGAGCATAATAATATAGACAAGCATATAGCTGCTTTAAGGGTACTAGCACCTCAATGTGAATTCAATCAGATGAAAGATATTTATATTCAAGATCAATTTGTATTCCAATGTTATTAAAAAAAAATGTACATGAAAGATTACTTGCGTGTAGAAATCCTACTTTACAGGAGGTTATTGATATTGCTAAACGAATTGAGAGATCAATGATTTCTACAAAGGCTTTAATGTCTGATGGTCTGACAAAGACAAATGTATACACGATTCAAGGAAAAAAAGGCTATGGAAATGTTAGTTTTGTAGAGAAGAGCAAAGATAACAGATCTACTAGCAAAAAGGTTGTACAATGTTTTGTTTGTGGATCTAAATCACACTTGAGTAACTATGCGAAATGTCCAGCAGCAGACAAAAGGTGCCCTAAGTGTAAAAAAGTAGGTCATTTTGTTGCAGTTTGCAGAAGTGTGAAGGAAGGCAATAACATAAAAGGTAATTCAGTAGAAGAGTTTGAGAAAGAAATGTGCGCAAATGTAGTTTTGACCATCAATGATAATTCAAACAAAAATATAACAAACAGATTGAAAGCGCCACTTGGAGTAGTCTGTATTGGTGGCGAAGAACTTGATATTATGGGAGACTCAGGGTCTCCCATTACTGTTTTAGCCGATGACACATTTCACAGTCTTTGGAACAATGAAAAGTTGGTAAAGCATATCACCATGTCAAACTCTCTGATTCTTCTAAAGACTACTCCACATTTGTAAAACCTTTGGTGCTTATAGATATGTACGCTTAGCATTTGGAGTTACATCAGCTGCAAGTGTATTCCAAAAATGAATGGATATTTTGCTTAAGGATTTGGATTGCATTCAGAAATTTCAGGATGATATTTTAATACATACAGAAACTATTACAGAACACAATTCTATTTTGAGCAGAGTTTTAGGAATCTTAGAAAATAAAGGTATGGCAGTTAGCAAGTCAAAATATAAGTTGTTATGCACAGAAATCGAATATTTACGACACACTCTTTCATCAGATGGTATAAAACCTAAAGAGGATTTACTTAGAGCAATATGCGAAGCATCCACTCCCAACAACAAGGACATTTTCCAAACTTTTCTGGGGTTAAGTGAATACTATTCATGATTTATCATGGATTATGCTAATTTAGTTGAACCACTTAGGAAGCTATTGAGGAAGAAAGTAACATTTAATTGGGAATCTGAACAAGAAGTTGCATAAAAGAGGCCATATTAAAAGCACCATCTTTACGACCTTATGATTCTAAAGGCAAAAACAGGCTAATAGTAGATGCTAGTGCAACAGGGATAGGTACTATATTTACTCAAACTGTGTCAGGGAAGGAATACACTGTAGCATTTATTTCCAGAATGCTTGGAAATGTTGAATGTTTTTTATAGCACAAAAGAAAGGGAAACACTAGCATGTGTATGGGCAGTTAAAAAATTGAAAACATATCTTTGGGGCAACACATTTGAAATAGAGATAGTAACCGATCATAAACCCCTAGTGTACATGATGGATGGAAGAAGCAATGCTAAAGCATCTTCTAGATTAATTAGGCTGTTATCGAAATTGCAAGAGCA
Organism: Pleurodeles waltl; assembly: GCF_031143425.1. Classification (NCBI taxonomy): domain Eukaryota; kingdom Metazoa; phylum Chordata; class Amphibia; order Caudata; family Salamandridae; genus Pleurodeles; species Pleurodeles waltl. The sequence goes on from NC_090445.1 coordinate 1,301,150,718, forward strand.
TAATTTTGCAATCAAACATATTGCTTGTGGTTTAAACAAACATGCGGATTGTTCATCCAGGTTACCCTTGAAAGATATTGATGATGATTTGATACATGCTACTGAATGTGTTGTTGCGTATGTTAATGCTGTGGAATACTGTGATGGGGTGATTTCTTGTAAGAAATGGACAGAGGCACATGAAAAAGATTTGGTTCTACAGCAAGTTATGAAGTATGTCAGTAAAGGGTGACCTCCCAGCAAAAATAGACACAATTTATATATTCCTCCACAGACATTAAAAAAAAGATGAATTGATTTGGCTCACAAAGGGCATCTAGGAACTACAGCCACAAAGCAATTATTGAGAAATTATTATTGGTGACCAGGATTTTATAATGATGTAGACATATTTGTGGATAAACGTATGAAATGTGTAAAATCGGTTAAACAGTGGAAAGCAAGTAAGAAAGAAATGCACCTGGTGGCTATACCTAATGCACCTTAGTCAAAATTAGCCATAGATATTTCAGGTCCATATAATTTACTTGATTCTGAGGTGCATTATTTAGTTGTTCTTACAGATTAATATTCTAAGTGGATTAATTGGGATTTCATCACAAATATAAGCACACATGTAATTATAGAATTCGTTTTTTAAAATTTTGCTTTAGAAGGGTTACCAAGAATTCTGGTATTTGATATGGTGCACAGTCAATTTCTCAAAAAAAGGTACATTTTTAAGTAAACGTGGAATAAAACAAGAAAAAAACCTCTTTATAATCCTTCTTTCAATGGTCAAGCAGAACGCTTGAATAGGTTTATGAAAGAAGTTATTCAATTAGCTATTGCATCTAATTTGATGGTATATGAATTTTTATGTGAAAAGGTTATAGCAAAACTATAAATTCGACAACTGGGTATTCACCATTCTATTTGTTAAGGGGTAGGATGGAAAATACTATACTTACCCCAATATTTGGAAATGTCACCGGTGTACAAAATGAAGTAAGAAGAATTGATTACAAAAAATTACAGGTAAAACAAAACATTAATAAGAAACAAGTTAAAACTAAAACATAATGGGGGTCATTTTGACCTCAGCGGTCTTTTTGAAAGACCGCCGAGGGAACCCCGTGCGGAAGACCGCCAGTGGTGACGGTTTGCCGCTCAGCCTATTATGACCGTTGGCAGCTCTCCGTCCTTTTTCGGACGGAGAGCCGCCAACAGCCATACTGGCGGGAGGCGGGGAAGTGGAGGTTGCTCCACCGGCACGCCAACAGAACACCGCCCAGCGAATCACGTCCTGTGATTCGCCGTGGCGGTGTTCTGTTGGCGGTGTGGTGTCAGTGGAGCTGCCCCCATGGCTCCCTTCCCCTCCCAGAGGATCTTCGGACCAGGTAAGTCGATCGTCCGTGAGGAGAGGGGGTTGGGGGGGTGTTGTGTTTTGTGTGCGTGCATGGGGGTGTGCGTGTGTGTTTGTGAAGGGGGTGTGAGTGCGTGTGTAGGAGGCTGGACTGGCTTGTAGTGAGTACCAAGGGGTACTTGCACCTTGCACCAGGCCCAGTTATCCCTTATTAGTGTATAGGGTGTCTAGCAGCATAGGCTGATAGATAATGGTAGCTTAGCAGAGCAGCTTAGGCTGAACTAGGAGACGAGTGAAGCTCCTACAGTACCACTTAGTGTCATATGCACAATATCATAAGAAAACACAATACACAGTTATACTAAAAATAAAGGTACTTTATTTTTATGACAATATGCCAAAGTATCTCAGAGTGTACCCTCAGTATGAGGATAGCAAATATACACAAGATATATATACACAATACCAAAATATTCAGTAATAGTCTTAGAAAACAGTGCAAACAATGTATAGTTACTATAGGATGCAATGGGGACACATAGGGATTGGGGCAACACAAACCATATACTCCAAAAGTGGAATGCGAACCACGAATGGACCCCAAACCTATGTGACCTTGTAGAGGGTCGCTGGGACTATTAGAAAATAGTAAGGGTTAGAAAAAATAGCCCACCCCAAGACCCTGAAAAGTGAGTGCAAAGTGCACTAAAGTTCCCCAAAGGACATAGAAGTCGTGATAGGGGAATTCTGCAGGAAAGACACAAACCAGCAATGCAACAATGATGGATTTCCAGTCGAGGGTACCTGTAGAACAAGGGGACCAAGTCCAAAAGTCACAAGCAAGTCGGAGATGGGCAGATGCCCAGGAAATGCCAGCGGCGGGTGCAAAGAAGCTGCTACTGAACTGTAGAAGCTTAGGTTTCTGCAGGAACGACAAGGGGTAGAGACTTCCCCTTTGGAGGACGTATCCCTCACGCCGTGGAGAGTCGTACAGAAGTATTTTCCCGCCGAAAGACCGCCAACAAGCCTTGCTAGCTGCAAATCGTGCAGTAAGTGTTTTTGGATGCTGCTGTGGCCCAGGAGGAACCAGGATGTCGCAAAATGCGTCAGGAGAAAGACGGGACGTCGAGCAAGACAAGGAGCCCTCTCAGCAGCAGGTAGCACCCGGAGAAGTGCCAGAAACAGGCACTACGAGGATGCATGAAATGGTGGTCACCCGAAGTCGCACAAAGAAGTCCCACGTCGCCGGAGAACAACTTAGGAGGTCGTGCAATGCAGGTTAGAGTGCCGTGGACCCAGGCTGGACTGTGCACAAAGGATTTCTGCCGGAAGTGCACGGAGGCCGGAGTAGCTGCAAAAGTCACGGTTCCCAGCAATGCAGTCTGGCGTGGGGAGGCAAGGACTTACCTCTACCAAACTTGGACTGAAGAGTCACTGGAATGTGGGAGTCACTTGGACAGAGTTGCTGGATTCGAGGGACCTCGCTCGTCGTGCTGAGAGGAGACCCAAGGGACCGGTAATGCAGCTTTTTGGTGCCTGCGGTTGCAGGGGGAAGATTCCGTCGACCCACAGGAGATTTCTTAGGAGCTTTTAGTGCAGAGAGGAGGCAGACTACCCCCACAGCATGCACCACCAGGAAAACAGTCAAGAAGGTGGCAGGATCAGCGTTACAGAGTTGCAGTAGTCGTCTTTGCTACTATGTTGCAGTTTTGCAGGCTTCCAGCGCGGTCAGCAGTCGATTCCTTGGCAGAAGGTGAAGAGAGAGATGCAGAGGAACTCGGATGAGCTCTTGCATTCGTTATCTAAGGAATCCCAAGAGACAGAGACCCTAAATAGCCAGAAAAGAGGGTTTGGCTACCTAGGAGAGAGGATAGGCTAGCAACACCTGAAGGAGCCTATCAGAAGGAGTCTCTGACGTCACCTGATGGCACTGGCCACTCAGAGTAGTCCAGTGTGCCAGCAGCACCTCTGTTTCCAAGATGGCAGAGGTCTGGAGCACACTGGAGGAGCTCTGGGCACCTCACAGGGGAGGTACAGGTCAGGGGAGTGGTCACTCCCCTTTCCTTTGTCCAGTTTCACGCCAGAGCAGGGCTAAGGGGTCCCTGAACTGGTGTAGACTGGCTTATGCAGAAATGGGCACCAAAAGTGCCCATGAAAGCATTTCCAGAGGCTGGGGGAGGCTACTCCTCCCCTGCCTTCACACCATTTTCCAAAGGGAGAGGGTGTAACACCCTCTCTCAGAGGAAGTTCTTTGTTCTGCCATCCTGGGCCAGGCCTGGCTGGACCCCAGGAGGGCAGATGCCTGTCTGAGGGGTTGGCAGCAGCAGCAGCTGCAGTGAAATCCCGGGAAAGGCAGTTTGGCAGTACCAGGGTCTGTGCTACATGCCACTGGGATCATGGGATTGTGCCAACTATGCCAGGATGGTATAGAGGGGGCAATTCCATGATCATAGACATATTACATGGCCATATTCGGAGTTACCATTGTGAAGCTACATATAGGTAGTGACCTATATGTAGTGCACGCGTGTAATGGTGTCCCCACACTCACAAAGTTCGTGGAATTGGCCCTAAACAATGTGGGGGCACCTTGGCTAGTGCCAGGGTGCCAACACACTAAGTAACTTAGCACCCAACCTTTACCAGGTAAAGGTTAGACATATAGGTGACTTATAAGTTACTTAAGTGCAGTGTAAAATGGCTTTGAAATAATGTGGACGTTATTTCACTCAGGCTGCAGTGGCAGGCTTGTGTAAGAATTGTCAGAGCTCCCTATGGGTGGCAAAAGAAATGGTGCAGCCCATAGGGATCTCCTGGAAATCCAATACCCTGGGTACCTCAGTACCATATACTAGGGAATTATAAGGGTGTTCCAGTAAGCCAATGTAAATTGGTAAAATTGGTCACTAGCCTGTTAGTGACAATTTGAAAGAAATGAGAGAGCATAACCACTGAGGTTCTGATTAGCAGAGCCTCAGTGAGACAGTTAGTCATAACACAGGTAACACATACATATAGGCCACAAACTTATGAGCACTGGGGTCCTGACTAGCAGGGTCCCAGTGACACATAACAAACATACTGAAAACATAGGGTTTTCACTATGAGCACTGGGCCCTGGCTAACAGGATCCCAGTGAGACAGTGAAAACACCCTGACATACACTCACAAACAGGCCAAAAGTGGGGGTAACAAGGCTAGAAAGAGGCTACTTTCTCACATCGTGTATGCTTGCAGGGGTGTTGTGTGTATGGGAATGAGTGTGTGTATGTCTGTGGGTATGTCGGTATGGATGTATGCGTGAATGTTTGAATGTGGGTGTGGGTGTCTGCCTGTGTGTGTGTATGTAGGCATGTATGTTGGCGTGTGTGCGTGTGTGCGTGTGAGTGTGCAGGTGGTGCCTGCGTGCGTGTCGTGTGGGAATGGGTGATGTGATGTTGGGGGTCGGGGTGGGGAGGGGGGCCCTGCCACTTTCGGGGGGTGGCAGGGGTGGTGGGGGGTAGGGGAGGGAGTCGGGGTGGGGGGTGGGGGAGACCCCTATCAGTGCCAAGGAATGAATTTCCTGGCACTGATAGTGCTTACCGCCATGGATTTCATGGCTGTTCAAACCGCAGGAAATCCACGGCGGTAAGCCGGGTCGAAATACCGCTGGCGGTATAGTGACGGCCGCCGGGCTGGAGACCCAGGTCTCCAGCCCGGCGGTCGTCCCCGCCCTGGCGGCCGGAACGGAGAACCGCCGGATGACCATGGCGGTAACCACCATGGTCATAATTCCATGAAGGGAGACCGCCAGCCTGTTGGCGGTCTTACCGCTGGTTCTCCGCCTTCCGCCAGGTTGTAATGACCCCCAATATGATTTAATCAATGGAGTTAAACCTAAAATGTTTAATGTACGAGATTAGTTCTTATAAAATAAACCTGCTAAAGTACAGAAAGGAGGATCAGTATACACCTAACCAGTACACATTTTAAAGGTCACCAAATGTGCTTTGTATCTAAAAGATAAAGGGTCGGGTAGTAACAATGTTATAGTTTTACAGAAACCACAGCAAGAGAAATTTTGAAATGTTGGAAATGAAGGAATGGATGTAAGTAATGAATTACAAGATTACTTTGATTTAGACGTTGTTATTGAAAGTGTTAAAAGTAAGAAATTCAATCAGAGAATTGATGAGAGTATTAATATTAGTGATACTGATGAAATAAGTGATGAGAATTGTTCACAAATTGCTGAAAAAGAGAAAGAAACACAAAGTGTTGAAGATGAGTATGAAAGTGTAGATGAAGTCCAAAGAAATGTAGAAATAAGAGAAGAAGCAGATGGTCATGATATTGATAATAATGACTGGAATATAAGAGCAAGAAGAAAATTTTCCTTTTTGGGTAAAAAAGGAGATGTACATATTATTCAGTGAAGTTGTTTGTCATGATTTAGAATATGGAACATAGAATGTGGGTTAAATGATGATGTGATGGAACATACAGGAGTTGGCTCAATAAGAGGAGAGAGCAAGTGGTTGTGTTGATGAGCCTTGCTATCTTTTAGCTTACAATAAATAAGTTTGAAGGTAATTATTATTGTGTTGGTGTGTTCAATATCTTCACAACACCCACCTTGTACATGCAGCCAAGCCTCACTGAGAAGTGCATTTCTTTCAATGATTATGTGGTATAAATGAGATGTGGTGCAACTTGAGGACCATGTACTTGGATGGTGACAAAAGAGGCCAAATAGATTACCTGATCAAAATTAAAGCAACCTTTAAATATTTAACAAAGGAAGTCAGTAGAGATGATTGTTCCATGAAACAAGACATCCCATTGTTATTATTAATAAAGTTAATGGTTTGATCAACAGCCTAATCTTTTGTCTGTAAACAAATAGCAGACTGTGAAAAAAAGAGAGTGTTCTCAAAGGAGCACTTATGCTCCATTATACGTGATCTGCACTAAAAATCTTGGGAAGTTTACATTCATTCTCTATCCAGGGCTTTATTCTTCTATCTAATAGGAGTTGGATCATAAAGAAAGTGTTTAACTTGAAGCGAGCAGACTATAACATTTAGGGCAAAGACTACAGTGCTCTTTCATTAGTGTAGGAAAGTCCTCCTTTTGGCCCTGGTCACCCCCAAACATTTTGGACAGTTACTGGTGGTTACTGACTCTTGGCTGTGCCCTAGGTACTGCTTACCAGTCCCAGGGCCACTGCTGTGTGTAAAGTGCATAAGCAATTCGGGTAATTATAATTGGCAATATTAACTTACCTGTAAGCTTCTAGTATATGGTAGGCCATGTAGGTTTAGGGACCCCAGCATAAGTAGTGCACCCATAGGTGCACTGCTGAGGTGCCCCGTGTAGTGGTAAAGACAGTTCTGCCTTGGTGGCTGCTTTTAAACTAAATTTTCATGCAAATTCGACTTCGGAATTAAAAGTAGTTTCAAAGTCTTAAACTACCTTATTTCTACCCCTACGGTGTGCCCTATGTGCCCCTAGGACTGGGTGCCATGTAACTATAAGTTGGGACCTTATAAAATTAGTTTTATAAGCCCTGGTGAAGTAAAACAGCCAAATTAGTTTTTCCCTCATTGAAGTGAATGGCCTCCATAGGCTAGAATAGGGAGACTTTATTTTAATTTAGAAAGTCTCCTTAAGGGTCAGATTCCTCAAGTGTGGTATCAACTTAATTGTTATTATAACTCTCACATCTTACAGTTGTTGGATTTAATATAACTTGTCCAGGTAAAGAGTTTTAAGGTCTACCTAAAAAGTTGCCCACTTCAGACCTGCAGTGTCCTGCTCTGATATGCCAGCTTCTGCCAGTTGGCCAGGCTGCCTTGATGAGATGTGAAGTAGCCTTGGATGAACACAAAGTATGTGCCTGGGGGAGAAGAACTTCTCTCAGCAGATAGAGAAGAAGGAAGGGGGAGAGCTGCCAAACTGTTCTTCAAAGACAGAGAAGGACATTTGGAGCAACCCAGCACCTCCCTCACATCCTGCAAACCCAGACAATTAGCTGTTCCCTTGATTAGTTTAGGAGAGGACAGGAGGGGGTGTGTCTAGGATTTTTAGCCACACCAGTGGGTGGGCTCAGCCGGATGTAACCTCTCAAAATCGGTTTCAGCCATGATGGATTTTTGAGGAATGTTGCTCTCTGAAATAGATTTTTGACACACTTCCCAGGAAGTGGTCATCACAGGGGGAAGGACCCTGCACACGATTGGAGAACTAGGACCCCCTGTTTTTCACCAAGGATCCTGGATAAATCTGGCAGACCTGCACCCACACCTCGGATCCCTACAAGGAAGAACTACAGGAGAAGAAGGACTGCCCTGCTGGACCCCTGACCTGCACCTGGACACTGAACTTTGGAGGACTGCACAAGCTGCACACTTGGGCTTCACCACAAGAAGGTCATTACCTGGCTTCAACTAGTTCAAGGAGGGAATCCCTGTTTGCTACAGGTGAAAAATGGCTAACCAGAGTCCCCTGCACCAAGTCCTGAAGAAACTGACCAGCTGAGCACTGTCCAGTGGCCAAATTGGAGACAGGTGCATTCTGGGAGTTGTAGTCTGCTCCCTCAAGGAGCATCTCAGAGCTTTTGGAACCATGGGGCGTGTTTTGTCTTCAAAAGAACCTTGAAAGACCATCTGGGTGAAGATCCAGAAGTTTGGAGAAGTTTGGAGAACTTTTTGAAAAAAGCTCCATAAAGGTTCCGACCGGGAACACCTACTTTGCATCTCATTGACGCAAGGTAGTTTTCTGCAGGCAAAAAATGATGTCAACTCCAATATTTTGGTGCTAGACATGTCTAGCACCAAAATATAAATATGGAGTTAAGTTTGCTCTGGATTTGCGTGAAAAAATGACGCAATTCTGGCACAAACAGAGTATAAATATGGACCTAAATCCGAATGTAGAAAGTTGACCGGATCCTCCCAGGCAGTGTATTCAAATAGGCTCCAAGGACATCGGATCAAGATTCAGGTTTGCCCCGGTCAAAGGATTTTCATCTTGAAAAAATGACTAAGCCCGAAGGTAAAAATCTCCACCGAGGGCCCCCGCAACGTGCATCCGAAGGAGAGTTCCAGGAGGTCGGATTGGACTGGCGACTTGGACCCGCTGAAGAAAATCTTAAAGAAAACAATTAAGTAGGAAGGTGAACTTTTGACCAAGGCCTGCCAAGGGCTGTAGCGAGCAGGGCTCCATCGCCGTCGGCCTTAGAGTTTGACTTTGCCCCGGTCGAGGTGCGACCAGATGACCAGATTAGCGCTATTCATTTCTAAGTGCTAAAAAGGATTAATTGTTTAAAAATTCATATGTCGGGTTCCCTTTATCCGATTATATTCATTTTGGGGTAATTTAAAGTGAAAAATATTTCCCATTTTTATAAATTGGTTTTGGATTTCTAAACTGTTTCCTGTGTTTTATTTAATTACTGTTTTGTGTTATTTTAATGCTTTACACTTTGTCTCCTAAATGAAGCCTTGTCGCTCATTGCCAAGCTACCAAGGGTTAAGCTAAGCTTAATTTATTGAGACCTAACTGGACTTTAGTGGAGGTTAGAGTTTAGAGTTTGTCCCACTTTGTCACCCTGTCCATACTTTAACTGCCCCAGCTCCACTTCCTATGCCCATATGGGCAATGCACCTGTGAGACTAATAGACTGGACTCTGCCATGGACAGTCCTCCGCCATCACCCCTCACCATTTCACTACCCCCTCCAATATTGAGCACTTAAATAAACACACCTAATACACAAAACGATCTGGAGTCTGTCTGTGATTTCGAAATAGTGTATTAGCAATTACAGTGACAAATTGCTTTTTAAATAGTAATGTCAACATACCTATGTCACACAGCTCTAGTCCATGAGGAATCTAAGCAGATGTCACACAGTGGGACCCACATCTGTGAAATCGGAAGGGAAAGTGACAACTCAGTGACCATACACTGGGTGAAAATGACAGACAGTAGAGAGGTAGTAGTGTTTAAGTACATGTAGTAGGCAAGTTTGTGTTCTTACCTGTGTCTCACTGGAAATATTGCTGGATCACTGAGTCCCTTTTGTGCATGTCTTCTCCCTCTGCTTCCTCGTCTTCACTGTCCACAGGCTCCACAGCTGCCACAACACCGCCATCTGGGCCATCCTCCTGCAGAAAGGGTACCTGTCGTTGCACAGCCAAGTTATGAAGCATACAGCAGGCCACGATGATCTGGCACACCTTCTTTGGTGATTAGAATAGGGATCCACCTGTCAGATGGAGGCACCTGAACCTGGCCTTCAGGAGCCCGAAGGTCCGCTCGATCACCCTCCTAGTTCACCCATGGGCCTCATTGTAGCGTTCCTCTGCCCTTGTCCTGGGATTCCTCACTGGGGTCAGTAGCCATGACAGGTTGGGGTAACCAGAGTCACTGCAAATGGTGAGGGACAACTGTCAGACACACACTAACCTGTAGGGGTATCCCCAGACCCAGAAAACCATTCCCACTGACTTGCTTCCAGGTGAAGGATGTACTCTGGGCACCAGTCCCCCTCCAGAACCAGTGGAGAGATCCATCCACTACCTCTGTCCTTAACAGGATGAAGCACTCTGGGCACCAGTCCCCCTCCAGAACCAGTGGAGAGATCCATCCACTACCTCTGTACTTAACAGGATGAAGCACTCTGGGCACCAGTCTCCCTCCAGAACCAGTGGAGACTGTCATCCACTACCTCTGTCCTTAACAGGATGAAGCACTCTGGGCAGCAGTCCCCCTCCAGAACCAGTGGAGAGATCCATCCACTACCTCTGTCCTTAATAGGATGAAGCACTCTGGGCACCAGTCCCCCTCCAGAACCAGTGGAGAGATCCATCCACTACCTCTGTCCTTAACAGGATGAAGCACTCTGGGCACCAGTCCCCCTCCAGAACCAGTGGAGACTGTCATCCACTTTGCACTCCCCAGGATTGAACAGTGGGCAGACCACCCACTGTATAGACTTGTGAGACTGTGGCTTTGCACTCCCCAGGATTGAACAGTGGGCATGTGGCCCCCTCGTGGATTTGGCATCGTGCACTCAAGCGGCTGAGGTGCCCCCCCTTTCCCTCCCCCTGAGGTGCCTGTTTTGTTGCTCTCTGATGCCCCTGCAGTGTTCTCTCCATCATGGTCGGGGATCTTGTGTGGGCCTCGCCCATACCGTGTGGTCCCACTGTTCCACAGACTTTCTTTGTGCAGGACCTGGACTACTATGCCTGGTATTTATTTTGTACATTGTGTATAAATATATTTCTGCCTACTTGTTTTTAATATATTCCGATGGTTACACTCATTTTCTTTGGTCTTTGCATTCTTCCGGGGGTGGGTTTGGGGGTGTAACTATATTCTATCATGATGTATTAGTGTGTGTGTTGTAGTGGGTGAGGGTGGGGGTGTTGCGTGTTGCATGTGTTTGTCCCTGTTTTTTGCCTCCCCTGTGTCGTAGGTGCAGTACTCACCGTGGTCTTCACTGCCGGCGTTCGTGCTCCTGTTTCCGCTGTGTTTTTATCCGCGGTGAATGCACCCCAGTAAAGGTGGCGGATTGGTCTGTCATAATAGTGTGGGCGGTACATTGTCTCCCACCTGTCTGTTGGCGGTGACCACCACGCTGTTGGTTTGTACCGCCGTGGCGGTCGGAGTGTTAAAGTGGCTGTCTTTGTTGGCGGTTTCCATCACGGTCGTAATTGCAAATTTTTTACCGCCGGGCTGTTGGCGGTCTTACCGCCACTTTAACACCATCCGCCAGGGTTGTAATGACCACCTTAGTCTCTTTTTCGAAGATTTTCTTCAGCGGGACGAACCTGCCAGTCCAATCTGACCTCCTGGAACCCTTCTCCAGATACGCGTCGCGGGAATCCTTGGTGGAGATTTTTACCTTCGGACTTAGTCGTTTTTTTTAGGTGAAAATCCTTCGACCGGGGTAAACCTGGATCTTGATCCGACGTCCCTGGAGCCCTCCTCGGATATGCTGGCTGGGAGGTCCCTGTCAACTTTTTACCTTCGGACTTAGGGGGTCATTCCTACATTGGCGGGCGGGAACCGCCGAATGACCGCACCGCGGTCAAAAGACCGCGGCAGCCATTCTGGCTTTTCCGCTGGGCCGGCGGGCGACCGCCAGAAGGCCGCCCGCCGGCCCAGCGGGAAACCCCCTTCTACGTGGATGCCGGCTCCGAATGGAGCCGGCGGAGTCGAAGGGGTGCGACGGGTGCAGTGGCACCCGTCGCAATTTTCAGTGTCTGCTTTGCAGACACTGAAAATCTTAGTGGGGCCCTGTTAGGGGGCCCCTGCAGTGCCCATGCCAGTGGCATGGGCACTGCAGGGGCCCCCAGGGGCCCCACGACACCAGTTACCGCCATCCTGTTCCTGGCGGTGAAAACCACCAGGAACAGGATGGCGGTAAGGGGGTCGGAATCCCCATGGCGGCGCTGGAGGATTCCCTGGGCCAGGGGTAAACAGGCGGGAAACCGCCGGTTGCCATTTTCTGACCGCGGCTTTACCGCCGCGGTCAGAATGGCCAAGGAAGCACCGCCAGCCTGTTGGCGGTGCTTCCGTCATTTTAGCCCTGGCGGTCGCCGACCGCCAAGGTTAGAATGACCCCCTTAGTCTCTTTTTCTGAGATTTTCTTTACCGGGACGAACCAGCAAATCAGGCCGGGTCGCAGTTGAGGCAAGCCGACTAGAGTTGCTGCTGTGGGTCGTCCCTCTATGGAGTTTTTTTTCAAAAGTTCTCCAAACTTCTCCAAACTTCTGGGGCTTCTCCCAGATGTCCTTTTAAGGTTTTTTTGAGGTCCACAGCTCACCCAAGGGTCCAGAAGTTCTGAGATGGTCCTTGGCGGTGCGGACTACAACTCCCACAATGCACCTGGTGCCAACTCCTTTTTGGCCACTGGACAGTGGTCAGCTGGTCGCTTTCTTCACGAGTTGGTGCAGGGAACTCTGGTTTGCAATTTTTCACCTGTAGCAAACAGGGAGTCCCTCCTTGAACCAGCTGAAGCCAGGCAAAGTCTTTCTTGTAGTGAAGCCCAGGTATGCAGCTGGTGCAGTCCTTCTCTTTACCTGAACAAGTTATATTAAATCCAACAACTGGAAGTTGTGGGATTTATTATACCAATTAATTTGACACCAAACTCTTGGTATCCATCATTTAAGGGGACTTTAAAAATTAAAATAAAGTCTCCCCATTCTAGCCTATAGAGGCCATTCACTACAGTGAGGGAAAAACAATTTGGCTGTTTTTACCTCACCAGGGCTTATAAAACTATTTTTATAAGGTCCCTGCTTATAGTTACATGGTACCCAGCCCTAGGGGCACCTAGGGCACACCTTAGGGGTGACATGTGTAAAAATAAGGTAGTTTAAGACTTTGGAACTACTTTTAATTCCAAAGTCGAATTTGCATGTAACTTTACTTTAAAAGCAGCGGTGAACTACCTATTCTGTGGTCCCTAAACCTACATGCCCTGCCATATACTAGGGACTTATAGGTAGGTTAACTTAGCCAATTATAATTAGCCTAATTTGCATATCCATTTTACACAGAGCACAGGCCGTGAGGCTGGTTAGCAGTACCCACGGCACCATCAGAGTCAGGAAAACACCAGCAAAAAGTTGAAAATGGGGGAAAAAAGTTAGGGGGCCTCTGCAATCAGCCCTGTTTTCTCACTACCGGGCTCTCTGCAACACTTGACTCGGCCTCACACTTCATCCTCATCAGTTACCTGCACAAGATTGGCACCCAGGGACCCACTCTCCACTGGATCAGCTCCTTTTTAGCAGTAAGCTGTCAGACTTACTCCTCAGTAGACTGCAGACTCATCTGTGGAGACCCTCAAAGTTCATTGCCCAGCTCCACCTTCTGCAACGCATACATGATCCCTCTGTCCAACATCATCTGCGCACACAATGTTCTCTCCTGTGCCCATGACACAGAACTCATACTCCATATTTCAGATAAGACCCCTAGCAAACGAAACACTGCATCTATGACTGAATTCACTAACTGGATGAAAACCACCTTTGTCAAGAGAGAAGTAGAAATCTTTGACAAGTTTGACAAGAACACCTAAACATGGGACTCCAAATGGTGGTCACATAAACTTGGATACCCATACCTAGAACCCACGTCAGGAACCTCAGAAGAATTTTCAACAGCAAACTGGACATGACCACACAAGTCAACACCATCACTGGATCATGCTTACACACCCTAAAAATGCTGAGCAAGTTCTTTACATGGCTTCCAAGCAACATTAGAAAACTGTCACTCATGCCCTAGAAACCAGCATGTTGCACTACGGAAACACCTTCTACATTAGGATCACCAAGCAACAGACTACAAACCAATCAAAAATGTGGCAGCCAGACTAATCCTCAACCTTCCACACAGAACTCACATCTCACTACACCGCATGGAGCTCCACTAGCTCCCAATGCTCACACATGTTATTTCCAAACTCCTCACACAAACACTACACAACTTAGGCCCCACCAGCCTGTACAGTAATATCCACCAACCCTCCAGACAACTCTGTGCCACAGAACTTATAGTCATACATATCCTATGCATACACAGAACCAGATCAGGAAGATGGGTCTCCTCGTACATCACTCCCAAATCATGGAGTGACCTCTTACTCTACATCAGAACCTCCTCCTCTCTTCTTGATATCCGCATGAAGCTGAAGACTTGACTATTAAAATAACCAGCCTACCATCGGTGGGGCTTGGTACACAGACGTGCTCAATTACAGGATACCCTTGCAGAAGAAAGTACTCTTTACAAATACACATACCATAACGGCAGTAAAACATCTCTGATTTGTGACCAAAAGGATATGGTAGGATCAGAGAATAACAAAGGATGAGCAACACCAACAAACTGTGGACAGCAATACTGAGCTCTATGCAAGCACAGTAGTGGCCCTTAATCATCATGCAACCAAAATGGATATCCAGGTGAATCTACTCAATACCCTGCTGGTCTTCATGTCAGGCATCGACGATAAGCTAAAAAAATTGAATGCCATGATCACGTGAGTGCAAGCGGATAAGAACTGTGATTTCACCATCTGCTCATGCAAGGAGGGGATTGATAAGCTGGTGCAACTCCCTGTGACCCTCAAGGGTATACTCGAGAAAGTAAGAGCGAACCCTGCACTAAAGGGCCCAAGTTTGTACTTAATTACTGATCAAATTCCAGAAAATCAAGTAATTAGTAGATCTGTACTACTTCAAGAACCTCCTGGTTAGGGGGCAAGTAAAGAGGTTGAGCAAAGCAGAGACCTAGGGGCATTGTTATAAGAGTCCCTAGTGCCACTGGAGCATCACTTTTTAACTATGCCCTGCATGGTATTTACAAGGTGGCGTTAAGCTGCTTTTATTGGCTTAATGCCACCTTGTAAATACAACCCCTACACACGCAGCCCTTTGCGTGGTAGGGGGTGCATTGGATGATGCCGTGGGCGTGCCTTAGCAACATCCATTGCATTTTGATGCTGCCTCAGATTTATGGGTTTTCGTAAATGTGAGGCAGCACCAAAATCTTACGCCGCCACAGGGATGGCATTAGCAAGGCGCAACAAGGAGGAGTACTTTTATTCCTCCCCTTTTATTGCTTTTTTTGTGTGTGCTGCATTCTACAGCACACACAGAAGTGCCAAATCGCCATTAGTGATTGTTTATGTGCAGGAAGGGACACCTTCCAGCACATGAACAATCACACCCCTCAACACAGACATCCTTGCACAATGATGCAAGGATGCCTGCGTTGGCACCGGTAGCTAAATCTTGCACCAGAGAAGGGGACAACACAGTATTCAATTAAATACAGTGCATCCCTGTGTTGTGAAAATGATGGAGCGTGGCACTGCCAACTTTGGCGTAGAGTCAGGCTTTCTCATTTACCTATAAATATGGACCCTAGTAGGTAAGGGAGTAGAGCGGCTGCAATGTCTAGCTCACAACAGATTGATGACTGCTCTTCCCCTCAGCGACTGAATGCAGCCCCCTTCCCCAAGCACCAGGCATTAAGAGAACAAAAGCAAGTGAAAAGGGCAGGACTAAAGGTCATCTAAGGCCCAGGCCCAGACCCTCTGGCACTGTAATTCCAATATCCATCCTGTCCACCAACGAGGAAGAGGGAAAGGTGGCCAATGAGGAGAGGCCCCCCCAATAGAAACTGTTGAAGGGACTGTATTGTTAACTGAGAAAATCTTCGAAGGCCAAAAGTGTAGTAAAAATGATAGCCCAGTAACAGGGCCCAGGGAAGAGATGAATAAATCAATGCAAGTGTGGAGGGACACTTAGGTGACAAAATGAGAGAGCAAGCTCTGGGCGAACAGCAGAAAAGAACCCTATTGGAAACTGCCCTGGTCCCACATAAGTATCAGGGGAATCGGCTTTTATGGATTCAGGGTTCAATTCTAGATGTACAGAGGATGTTCTAAATCCTGCAAAGATTTTGAAATTAATCATGTAGAATCAGATGATAACCACTAAAGGATTGAATAGCAGCCCAAGATAGGGTTAAAGAATGTGCGGCTTAAACACCTGCTCATGGAACATTGGTGGGCTGCAGGGAAAAATTACATACTCCTCTGTAATGGAATTTTTCAGCTCCTTTGACATAATAATGCTGAAGGAAACATGGACCCAAGCCTATACTCACCTCGTAGGGTTCATAGAGTTTAATAAATTGGCACATAAAAGTACTTATGGAAGGGCAAAGGGAGGCCTGTCAGTCTATGTTAATTTTAGCCTAGGAGCAAAAATTGCAGAAATCAGCACAGCAGAATCATGGATTTTGGCTCTGCATCTGGATTACCGGTCACACAAACCAGGCGATACACTGGTGCTTTATAAATGTTTACATCAAAACAAGTAGGAAGGCTGAATCAGTGGGCAAGCTCACTGCAAACATGCCTTAGCTAACAAACACATCTCCTTCGTCATACTTCCTACTCCAGGGAGATTTTAACTCAAATTTGTTTCATCCCACAAGTCAGAAGAATACTGAGGCTATAGGGCTTTCTCCCAGCGCAATGTTTGCCCCATTATGAGCAACGAAACAATATCGAGGAAAAACTAATTTGAGCATGTAAAATGGTCAGCCTGATCACTTTGAATGGTCGACTACCGGGTGACACTCAGCCTATGTGGCTAAGATCAACCGATAAATCTGTCTCCTATCTAGACTACACATTGATTAACTCCTCATTACATCAACATATGATGGACCTCAGCATCTCTCACTGACAGGAGAGTGACCACCACCTGCATGTAATTCAGATCAGTGTCAGTAAGTGTAAACACGAGCCAGCAAGGGCCTTGCTGGAAGAGGCCAGGATGGAAAACTTAAAATGCTTGAAGTGGAGTTCAAGCTCTGTAAAAAAAAAATGTTATGAATTTGCTCCCAATTAGACCTCCTGTGGAGAAAATTGCTGGGGAGAGAGTTGCGTAATCCAGTCAATGTAATACCTAATATTTGTTTTGTGCAGTTACTTGACCTCTTTAAACACCTTCTTAACAAGGATCCTGTCACCCAGTTAAAGGAGAAGCCTGCCAGTTAAGCTTGTGACTTTGAAGGGGCCAAAGAATGTTCAGGTTATTACAGAGGGTAAGCTCAACCTAGCCTCCACCTCACCCCGTGCTTTAGAGTGGGTAAGCTAATATCAGGGCCCATAGACAAGACATATTCAATCAATAATCAGCCCAACCCCATCACATTGCTTCTGTGGTATGAAGTAAACCCATAATATTAAGTTGATAGGCCCCATTTGCAGTTTGTACAACACGTTTGCGCCTTATGCACTTATTTGTCTTGCTATTAAATGTTAAGGGTTTTGGTGTTTATAGAGTGGGTGAGTCTTGTACCTTGTTTAGGTACCCTTTTTACGTTCATTGTTGACTCGTTTAGGTACACCATGTAAAGATTATGGCTATAAGCTGGCAGGCGGGGGGTATTTTATCATTTATTGCTTATTATTTAGTATTTAATATTCAATAATTTAATAATATATAAAATGTTAGGTTTGTTTATGCGTTAAATGTATGGTTTAACGGATCTTATTGGTGGCATGCTCATGTATATTACACAATGTTTATGGTTTTAATTGACTAATAAACTAAATTTTTGACTGACATACCATGGCATGACATGACTTAACATAACAGCAACAAAATCACCAGAAACATTGTCTATTTCTTACAGTTTTTTTTTTTAATTCCATTACTGACATCAAGCATCTCAGATATAGGAAACACAAGAGGAGCATTTCACATCTACTATAACAGATCAGAAGCATCTCAGATTTAGGAAACACAAGAGGAGCATTTCACATCTACTATTACAGATCAGAAGCAATCACAGAAGTACTTAGATCATCAAATATGACTTCCAGTAGCTAGTGTACCGGTGTGTGCTAGAGGAAAAGCATCACAAGTCAGCAGGTTGGCAATATAATTCCAATTATTTCCTGTATCTTCTGGGCATGTTATCACTATCATCAGAAGGTGTTGTCTGTCCACTCACAATATGGAGCAGCTCATGAAGACTAGAATGTACAAGAAGTTAACCTATGTATAGGGAAACCATTTATAAATAATTAACTAAATCAAATTACTAATGCATCATGTATGAAGGGCTCAGCTTGATACCCTCTTTAATGTGGTGCTGTTCATTTGTGGCGCACATGTCTAGTTGTTTGACTGCAGTACTTGATTGGCATCAAGTTGTATTCCTGCAAATTCACCTCAGTCTATCATTTTCTTGGTTATTTTAAGATCTCTCTGTTTATCTTGACCCTCAACTGTATTTTCATTTAATAGATCCTGCTATTATGGGAAAACACTGCACATCCATTCCACACCATTCAGGAGTACCCCCTCCTCAGCTGGTTACTTACACCCATGAAGAAAGGCAAGCCCACATATAATGAAAATTGTTTATTTATTTGAAATAATGATGCTTAGTGGCTCAAATGGTAATGCAAAATTATTAATGGAGTGCATGCAAGAGGCTAAGGTAAGGCTCCTGTTTAAAATATTTGGGTGATCATTCAGAGCACATGGTTCTACTTGTCTGGAATGGTTCTTGATTGTTTCTAGGTTAACTGTAGACAGTAAGGGCCATATTTATACTTTTTGACGCAAAACTGCGCTAACGCAGTTTTGCGGCAAAAAAATTAGCGCCGGCTAACGCCATTCTGAAGCGCCATGCGGGCGCCGTATTTATTGAATGGCGTTAGCCGACCGGCGCTGCCTGGTGTGCGTGAAAAAAAACAACGTACACCAGGCAGCGCCGGCGTAGGGAAAAATGGCGTTTGGGCGTCCAAAAATGGGGCAAGTCAGGCTGAGGCAAAAAAATCGTCTTAACCCGATTTGCGCCATTTTTTGGGGGCGCCCAGACGCCATTAACATGACTCCTGTCTTAGCAAAGACAGGAGTCATGCCCCCTTGCCCAATGGCCATGCCCAGGTGACTTATGTCCCCTGGGCATGGTCATTGGGCATAGTGGCATGTAGGGGGGCACAAATCAGGCCACAAAAAAAAATGTAAAAAAATACTTACCACAACTTACTTTTTCTTCCCTGGGATGGGTCCCTCCATCCTTGGGTGTCCTCCTGGGGTGGGCAAGGGTGGCAGGGGGTGTCCCTGGGGGCAGGGGAGGGCACCTCTCAGCTCATTCTGAGCCCACAGGTCCCTTAACGCCTGCCCTGACCCAGGCGTTAAAAAGAGGCGCAAATGCGGGGTTTTTTGCCCCGCCCACTCCCGGGCGTCATTTTTGCCCGGGAGTATAAATACCACGCACATGCCTGGGAGTCATTTTTTAAGACGGGAACGCCTACCTTGCATCTCATTAACGCAAGGAAGGTGTTCACGCCAAAAAATGACGCTAGCTCCATGAACTTTGGCGCTAGACGCGTCTAACGCCAAAGTATAAATATGGAGTTAGTTTTGCGTCGAATTTGCGTCGAAAAAAACGACGCAAATTCGGCGCTAACGGAGTATAAATATGCCCCTAAATATTCCTCAGTATGTTGCCTCCTCAGTTCTTTTGAGACCTCGCAGTTTACCTTAACTCTCAAGGCTCTGTATCTTATTCAGCAGATCCTTTGCAGAGAAAATTACATTGTATTTCTGCTGTGTGGTTTAGCTCTGAGGCATTGCTAGAGAAATGCAGTTGCAACACTTGCAATACAGTAAAATCGATCTTTATTATTAACATAAAAATATTGTGAGCTGTAAGTGTCTTTGTTTTTTCACATGTTCATTTTAATGATAATACAGGTATGTATGGACTGCTAACGAATGTCTGAATTGTATTAACTGTCCTCCCCCTTCCATGATAGATGTGTCAAGCCTTTGGGTATGGTTGACTGTCATGTTTATCTGCCTCTCCCAATGCTTAGAAGCTCCAAACCTGTCCAGAAGATTCAAACCTGCAATACTCCTGCTCAAAAACCATCCTCAGAGGCATTTTCCTCTTTCAGAATGCAAATATGAAGGTTGCAACCCTTTTTGTGCTTTCCAGCTGCAGTCAACATAAGGTGGAGGATGATTCAGTTATATGCAAACTGAGACAATTTTGATGGCAGTAATCAGATCCTGTTTGGAATTATATTTATAGGGCCTTGAAAAAATGAATTGGTTTTGTAAAGGAAATATACTTTTGTGTTCTACAAGTGTGGGTTTCCTAAGGATGGAAACTGCAGTTTACATATCATTTTCCTTAGGATTTATTTCTAAAGATTTTGTCATTAAGAAGAATATATTAAAGATTTTCCTCCATGATATACCTGTGCAAAGAAGCAGTGTGTTAATTTTCTATTCATTTTGCTACAGCAGTGGGTGAGGTATGGGTGCAATCATTATACAGATGCCGTTCAATTAGTTAACAACAAAGCTGAAGGAAAACACATAAATGTGCTGCTTGAAAAAGTAGCAACCATGCAGGACCACAGGCAGAAATATGTGTTCCAAATTATTAAGTTCAACATAAGTAAAAGTTGCTGGTCCTCCCTCTCAGCCAAGAAGTCTGTATTGTATTTCCATTTTGTGGAGTGTGATCAGTTCTGGAGGTAGCAGAGGAGACATAAGTCCATCTTAAGTTCTCGATAAAGGATTAGCTCATGGTCCAATGTACAGTCAACAAAGGGAAACAGGTCCTACCCAAGGAAGGAACAATGGCAAGTGTTCTTTTTATGACTCCCATTGAGAGAAAGAGAAAAATGTCTAGTACCTAATTATGCACACCTTAGAGTTATTCAAGGCTGGTAGATGGACTCAGTAAAGGAAAATGAATGTAGCAATGAAAAGACCACATTTGGACCCCCCAGCCAACATAGTTAAAACCCACGGCCTCAACAGCAGACAATACTAAGCTCATCCTTTCACGCTCAGAAGACCCCACTGCCTTGAGGTTCAAGTTCCACAACTGCATGACAAGTGTCACCGATTGCATAAAGGCCAACTGCTTAAAGCTCAACACAGACAAGACCCAAGTGCTGATCTTTTGGAACAACACCTGCCCCTGGAACGACACCTGATAACCAACACTGACAGACCAAACCTGCAACCTCAGCTTCATCCTAGACAACAAACTCACCATGAAATTCCATTTCAACGCAGTCTCCTCCTCCTGCCTCCACACCCTTCGCTTGCTCTGAAAGATCTTCTAATGGCTCCCTATTAACTTCAAGAAAACCATCACTCAGGCCCTAGTTACCAGCTACCTGGACTACGGCAACACGATCTACATAGGAATCACCACCCAACTCCTGAATAGACTCCAGACTATTCAGAACATGGCTGCTAGAGTCATCCTTGACCTCCTCAAATGGACCCATATAATCCCCCAACTTAGGAACCTCCACTAGCTCCCCATCCATAAAATATACTACTTCAAGAAGCTTACACACCTCTACAAAGCCCACTACTACTAGGACCAGCATACATCAACAACCACCTGAACTTCAACCAACCCTCCAGAACTTGGTCTCCACATCCCTCGTACACTGTCCCCACATTCGCCACAGCTACGTGGAGGACAATCCTTCTCCTACCTCTCCGTCAAGTCCTAGTAAAACCTACCTCTCCACACAGCACTCTCCCTACAGGAATTCAGAAAGGGATTCAAGACATTGCTTTTTGACTGAGCACAACATGAACACAGTGCCTGGATACCTTTTCCGGTGGTTAGTCACACTTTATAAATCTGCGTTGATTGATTGATTGATTAATGATGTTGGTCAGACAAGAAGGGTCATATTTATACTTTTTGACGCGAAACTGCGCTAACGCAGTTTTGCGCCAAAAAAATTAGCGCCGGCTAACGCCATTCTGAAGCGCCATGCGGGTGCCGTATTTATTGAATGGCGTTAGCCGGCGTTAGTCGACCGGCGCTGCCTGTTGTGCGTGAAAAAAAACCACGTACACCAGGCAGCGCCGGCGTAGGGAAAAATGGCGTTTGGGCGTCCAAAAATGGGGCAAGTCAGGCTGAGGCAAAAAAATCGTCTTAACCCGATTTGCGCCATTTATTTTTGGCGCCCAGACGCCATTAACATGACTCCTGTCTTAGCAAAGACAGGAGTCATGCCCCCTTGCCCAATGGCCATGCCCAGGGGACTTCTGTCCCCTGGGCATGGTCATTGGGCATAGTGGCATGTAGGGGGGCACAAATCAGGCCCCCCTATGCCACAAAACATTTTTTTTTTTAAAAATTACCACAACTTACCTTTTCTTCCCTGGGATGGGTCCCTCCAGCCTTGGGTGTCCTCCTGGGGTGGACAAGGGTGGCAGGGGGTGTCCCTGGGGGCATGGGAGGGCACCTCTGGGCTCATTCTGAGCCCACAGGTCCCTTAACGCCTGCCCTGACCCAGGCGCTAAAATCCGGCGCAAATGTGGGTTTTTTAGTCCCGCCCACTCCCAGGCGTCATTTTTGCCCGGGAGTATAAATCCGACGCAATAGCATCGGAGTCATTTTTTAAGACGGGAACGCCTACCTTGCATCTCATTAACGCAAGGAAGGTGTTCACGCAAAAAAATTACGCTAACTCCATGAACTTTGGCGCTAGACGCGTCTAACGCCAAAGTATAAATATGGAGTTAGTTTTGCGTCGAATTTGCGTAGAAAAAAACGACGCAAATTCGGCGCAAACAGAGTATAAATATGCCCCGAAGTTTTAGAGGTGGAATTCTGAACAGCATAATTGAAATGAAAAATATAGTCGACAAATTTGTCAGACTGAATTAAAAACATGCTCAGAATGAGATAAACATTTCAGGAATATGCTGTTAGAATCACCATGAAAGAGTGATAATTACAATCTCTTTCTGAGTCCTGCAGTAATCATAATTCAATTTTATCACCATTTGTACTTGCCCTCTGGGTTTTCCCCAAGCAAAAGGGTTCCCCCTTCAAAATCTTCAGGTATTACGTGGTGGCACCTGCAGGATAAAATATTCTAGAAAGTTGAATATCTTGCAGTGTTACCAATACGAACAAAATTGGATATTATTATTCATTCCAAAAGGGAAAATAGAAATGGTGCACAGAGACATCACTGACAATACTGTACATGAAGTTCACCAGAATTCACCCTCAGCTGCTGTTGTACCACTTTTTACTACCACCACATAATGAGGAAGAATTTTTAGTGGACCTAAGTTTGAGATGCCCTTCCTGTCTGAGTTTTTCCCCCACTGAGTTAAGGGAGATTTGTGTGCAGCTGATAAACGTGGATAGACCTGCACATTATTCAGCACGTTTTCAAGAGGTCTCAATGTTTGAAGTGGCCAACATTTGCATGTCACCCATTTGGTTTAGAGGAAACATTGCTCCATGGCTGAGCATCACTGAGAGATAAACTAGCATCAGCTGGCATGCAGCACTTTGCCTATGTATCACGTCAACTATGACTAGAAGTGTTGCTGCTTCAGAATTATTTTTTGTAGCCGGGATACTATAGAATCTTTCTTAATAGGCTAAATGTTGTTAAAATCTTTATAATTTAAACCAGGTTTTGTCAAGATTGTCTGGACTTGATTACCTTACAATTCAGGTACAAAACACACACATGTAGTGCAGGATATTGGTAACTGATGGT
The DNA here is from genome assembly GCF_031143425.1 of Pleurodeles waltl. Taxonomy (NCBI): domain Eukaryota; kingdom Metazoa; phylum Chordata; class Amphibia; order Caudata; family Salamandridae; genus Pleurodeles; species Pleurodeles waltl. The sequence goes on from NC_090445.1 coordinate 1,301,174,183, forward strand.
CCAACAGAAGAAAAAAACAGGTTCAAGAGTATTTTCAATTGAAATGGCACAGTTTGCATAACAAGATGTTTTTGTATCTTTAATAACACTCCAGAAAGCAGATAGGTAAAATATTCAGAATGAGAAATTGAGAGCTTTAAAACTACTGGTCATGATTTGTGTGTTTTGCTGAATATTGGCTCATTTTATTTAGAACTTTTCAAATAAATTGTGGCAACCTGAACACAACAGCTGAACAGCATTGAAGTTTGATGAGAAGTCACAATTGTGTTTAATTGTTACAAATGTATAATTTAATGTAATCAATGCTGAACCATGGTGCTGTCTTGGAAATCAAAAGGTTGATGGTTATTTGTTTTGAAAGGGTTTAGGTTTACAATTAATAATAATATATTTTTTTACCAGATCTTTTCAGCTGGTTGGATAAAATATAGATATGTTTTCAGTTCAGAAATTATATGAGGTCGCTGGGATTCCATATGATGATCCCCATTTTGAGAATGTTCACTATCAGGTTTAGGGATGTCTCCCCCTAAACCTTTTGCCTTCACCCCTCCTAGTTTGCTGAATTTGTTTTTGTTGGTTTTATGACTATGTACACTTTAGCACTGCCTACCAGTAATAAAGTGCTTCCACTCATTCCCTACAAAATTGGTTTACACCTGGTTGAAGTAGTCCCTTAAATCATGTCTCATCCCAAGACACTCCAGTCTGATATCAGTTTTATGCTGCCAATTTGACTTGGGAAAACATCACCCTGCCAGGTCTAAAATTCCCTTTGTAATACATATGTCATCCCCTAAGCTAGGCACTAAACAGCCAATAGGCAAGGGTGTATTGAAAGGCTGAACATGTACTATTAAGTTTCACATGTCCTGGTAGTAAAAAACTTTAAAACTTGTTTTTTATTACTGTGGGGCCTACCTCTTCCATAGGCACTGGGTTATCTTATTACCTTCAATAAATGTTAACATTTTATTAGGAACAGGTCAGAAAGTCATGTTTGGTGTTTGAGGAATTATAATTTAAAATCCTCTTTTATTGTCAGATTTTGCGCCACACTTTTGCAAATGCCACTTTTAGAAAATTGGCATTTTCCTGTCCAAGCTATATGGGGCCTGCAGCCTCTTCCTGAGTGAAATGATTAGGTGTAGTTGGCAGTTGGTCTTTGTGTATTCCTCCTACACAGTATCACAAAGAAGAGTCTAGGTATCAACAGGGACAGTAACAGATTAGTACTTCCTAGAGCCAGGTGAGGGAAAACAAGAAGAAGTGTGGATAGCCTTAATCCTCAGTCATCTCCTGTGCCCTAAATGACTCAAGCAGTGTATCCCATTGTATGGCTGTGGGAGGTTTCCCCAAACAGCAAACGTCTTCCCTACGTCGTGCTCAGCTTTCAGCCATGCTCCAATGCTAAATTTACTCCACCACTGTGGGACAAGGAGTGTCACGGGGGATTTCCAGGTGTCTTGCGATTAGGTGCTTTGTCAAAAAGAGTGCCAAATCAGCAACACGTGTCAGAACTCTGGAGCCCTTAAACCCAGGTTAAAGCTCCAGAATGAAGTTTTCGGCATCCTTGCAGTGGTGAAATCCTACCAAGTCTGATCAGGATGGATGAATAGCCACCTACAGGTTGGCCAGCAAGGTGGAAGACAATGATTGGGTGCAATTGTTAGCCTATTTGACATTTGCTGCTTTCAAGAAACTTGGGCTGTTGAAAGAATTTGTATTAATTGGTTCCCGGGGATTGACATGGTGGCCGCCCGGTCCAGGAAGGGACGCCCATCGGGTGGTATTTCACTTTGGGTCTCGTGCAGACTAAACTGTAAAGTAGAGCAAGTAGATGTGCCACTTTCGATGGCTCTCGTTAATATCAAGCGTAGAAGACTTTGGGAAGGCAGAGATAAAGGAGGTGCGATGGACACCTTGAATGTATATATTCCGCCAGGCTGGTCCCCAGGGATTCAGTTAATTTGAAAAGAGTGCTCCACATACATTGCTCAATGACAGCCCCCCGATCTTAGCGGCATTTGACGCAATGATAGGGGAGCTGAGGGCCCTGTGGTCTAAACCTGTAACATAAAAGCTAGATGACAACAGCAGAAAAAGGCAGATGGGCTGCAAAGGCTGGTTCGATAAGGAGTGCATAAGGGCGAAAAGAGAAGTCTTGCTTGCCCTATCCCAGCGCCATGATAGTCCTGTCAGTGAAGAGAAATTTAGAGCATAGAGAAGGGGCTATAAGCATCTACTGGCAACAAAGAAACAGTTGTACCAAAGTACACTCTGGGATGAACTTAGAGAAACTACTGTCGACCAAAACCCAAAAAGATTCTGGGCACTGATGGCCAGAGTGGAGAAGGGAAAGTGAATACTGTAGACACCTACATAGGCTCCCTTGCTTGGGTTGACCATTTTAGTACATTATATAGTACCTTTGCGGTTGATTCATTGGTTTCTGGGCGGGCGCAAGATCTCTTTTCTATTGCACGCTGTGAAATAGGAATTCTGATCCTAGAAGTGATTAGAGCACTGGAAGCAATGAAGAAGTACAAGGCTCCGGGCCCAGATATGGTGCAGGTGGATCTCTACTGTGAGGCACACCCTTATTGGGTAAAATCCTTACTAAAGTGTTCAGCGCAGCCCTTGAGGGGAATACAGTTGTGAAGTCCTGGCTCTCCGCCGTCAAAGTCCCGATTTATAAGAAGGGCGACCGAGGATGCCATGCAAACTATCGGCCAATCTCTCTGTTAGGGGGGACTGAGAAGGTTCTAGGGAAAGTTCTGTCATCTCCAGGGGTGGGTCAACACTCAGGGTGTGAAAAAAGAAGTGCAAGTGGGCTTTCGTTCCGGGTTGGAACCATCGACCAGATCATCCGTCTTAACCTGATCGCATTTAAGTTCATAGTAATCAGGAGTTTCTCGCTTTATCTGGTTTTTATCAATTTGAAAGCTGCCTTTGATTCAGTAGAGAGGGGCAAATTATGGAAGTCATTGCTAGGCATAGGGGTTGATGCTTCCCTAGTAAAAGCCATAGTAGCATTGCATTCAGACAACATGGCTAGAGTGAGATACAGATGGGTGGGGAGTGCACAGACCCCTTTCAGGTACAAAAGGGTGTCCGGCAAGGCTGTGTCTTGGCACCCCTACTCTTTAGCCTCTTTTTGAACGACGTGCCCCAATTCCTCGTAGGGGAGCAGCTATGTCCCTCTTGTAGCTAGAAGGAGGGTTCCAATAATATTATTCGCAGATGATGCAGTCCTTATGGCACGCACTGAAAATGTGGCTCATTGGCTCCTCGCCTGCTTTGTTAAATACTGTGAGAAGAAATCATTAATTATCAACTGTATGAAGACCATGTGGATGACTTTGCAGCCCTCCCCTAGCCTGTGGAGGAAATTAACAATCAATCATGCCCCAATTGAGGTTACCAAGCACTTCAATTACCTAGGGGTGCAGTTCTCTGAGAACCTAAGCCTGGACCGCCAAGTTCGGAAGGCAGCAATAGCTCTTAAACAAGCATCTGGGGCTATATTGAGATTCAAACATAAGGCCAGTGGCTGAAGTATTAGTAATGTACTGGACATATATGTTCGGAAAGCAGTGTCTACAGCACTCTATGGAGCAGAACTTTGGGGATATACGAATATTAGAGTGCTGCAGGTTGCTGAGAACAACTTTCTGAGAACCCTATTGGGATTAGGGCAGGGAACCCCCCTGAAAGCTCTCTATGCAGAATTAAACCAGATACCGATATTGGAGCTAGCAGCCCTAAAGCCAATACTGTATTGGGTGAGGCTAGTTCGTAACCCTAGGGTGGCGGTGTACCTAGAAACCTTGGAAGAGGTCATTGCGTACAACGGATCTAGGGGGCAACCCTGGGGAACTCACATTAAAAGACTCTGGGGAACCTCCGGTTGGAGGACCTATGGGCGGACCCGGGTAGAGTCAGTAAGGATACGGTGGGCCTGGTAAAAGATCTGTACCAGGAATTCAACAGGATGAGGGTGTACTGGGAACTTATGCCTTTAATAACGTTCATGAGATAGTCCCCCAGGCATATCTGGATATGTTGTATCCTGAACTGAAGCACTCTTTATGTAAAATACAGGCTGGGAGTGCTGCCTTTAAGAGGTTGTTTGGTTCACACCCGCAGGCAGGCAGCAGGTTTGGAGTTCTGGGACTGTACTACTGGGGAGGCGGACATTGTGGCTCATTTTACCCTAGCCTGTACGAAATTTGATGAGGCAAGGCGCCGGTGGCTCCTACCTCTTTTTAAGTCCAATGGAAAAAAGTGTGCCAAAACTACACTTGCACTTTGTATGAGGCCGGGTAACATGAGCGAACATAACCTGATCGCTTCATATGTATGGGCGACTTGGCCCCGGTTAAGGGAATTTCCAATTAAACTAGGGATGGCTGATCCATAAAATCCTATAAGACTCAATAGGGCCCCAGGCGCTGGGGGTGAGATGGAATATGGCTTTCCCTATACTAGCACATGACCTTCCATTGCTTCATTGCTGCTAATATAAAAAGGCTGCGAGCACAGGCACTTTTCTTCTGCGCTCCCCACCCAGTAAAGGGTAGGCACTGTCAAGGGGCTGCCCCTCTCTCAAAATGTGTTGGGGGGGTGTAGCAATTTATTAATTAATTAATTAATTATATCAACTGTTCAGGGTTTTACTAGTAATGGACTTACAAGATCAGTGTTGATTGCTTTTGCTGTTAATTTGTTTTTAAATCGTGATTATCGTTTTATATGGATTTAATTAAATTTAATGAATCTAAAATTAAGAGCCACCCATAGAAGGGAAGAGAGGGACAGGGCCATAACATTTTTATTAGGTCTGCTTCCTGTGTGGGATAATGTGGATAATTGGAGAAGGAGTCTGGAAACAAGGAGTGAAGTTTTTGTGGCATATATCAAGCCCTATGGAATATGGCAAACTGTATAAATTTGAAACAGGAGTTGCAGGAAGTTTTGCTGGGGAATTCCAGAAGAAAGGTCAATTCCTTATCATGGAGACTATATAAGAGACTTTCCTTACAGTTGGTACATAGGTAAGTCAAGGGAATTTCTAGGTGTGTACGCAAGCAGAGGTGGAGTGATCTAATTATTTTGCTTTCATGACCTACAACGTGAATCACTTGAACAAATTGATCAGTGGCTGGTTCGGAGCCACCCGGAGCCCACTGTTTATGGACATAGTGTACAAGACTGGCAAGTGATAAAAGAGTGTTTCTGGGAGTCCACACATCTGAGTAAACTTGTTGTTGATCATGGCAGTATAATCTTCAAAAAGTGGACCAATTGTGGTGACCCCAGTCTGCTCCCAGGACAACAACTTCCTCTCCATCAAAGTGCCCAAAGATGTTGGGAGACCCCTGAGAGGGATACTGGGAGCATAGTGAACATGAGGGGAAGTGTAACACAGGGCTATCTCTCAGTATGCCAGAGCTATGTGTAGTAAACGAGGACATGGTGATGGTGCGCTGACGCCCATGCATATCAAGCAGTGTAATTTACCCTTTTTGAGCATATGTTGTACATAATCGATTTCTGCCAGGAGATGGGCAGCTAACCAATATGATAGTCAGTGCAGCTGTCCTGCCAAGTAGTAGGCATTGAAGTCTGGGGCACCAATGCTGCCAATGTCAAGAGTCAGCTGCATTGTGGGCAACCTAACCTTGCATCACCCAGGACTCCAGATAAATTAATAAGGAATTTAGCAATTTGGAAACAGTGGCAGGTACTACCACCGGCAAGTAAACAAAGTAGTACAACAGTTGGTGTAACATAGCCATTTTAGCAATCATACAGTGGCAAAGTAACCCAAAAGCCTGTTTGCAATTAAAGTGAAGCGATGGTCGTTAAAAGATATCCATCACGCAAATCTTTAACATCACGGTATATCGCTATACTGAGATTACAGAATGTTGGGGTGGTACCTGTAGTCGACCAGTCTCGAAAGGCCAATCCGCTTTGTGCCAGTAAATGAAAAAGCATATGATTTATTGTAAGTGAGCCAGACGCCAGGCAAGTCACCAAACGAGGTCAGGAGTTCAGTGTTCGATCTGCATGGAGAGCCCATACGTATAGTGCTATATCTTCAGCATAACAATTTGGCATGCAGTATTTGGCCATGTGGGATACCTCAACCAGGTGCTGCCTGTTGAATTAATTGCACCAAAGGCTCTAACACAAGGACAAAGGACAGCAGTGAGTGCAGAAATCCCTCTCTGGTGCCACGGAACACCGGATACGGAGAGGAGATGTGCGTTACCATTTTAAGCCTTGCAGTGATGAGTGTATAACAGTTTAACCCAGAAATTGCAGGTAGGAAATGCTCTAAAGCAGCCAACATGAAATCCCAGCCCAAAGTGTTGAAGGTCTACTGCAGGCCCAGTGAGAGGCACCCAGCTGATGGGTACTGAGCCCAGGTAACATTGAGATTCTGATGGAACCAGTGTATACTGAATGAGGTGTTTCGACGTGGAACAAAACCGCATTGAACAATGTGTATTAGAAGAGGGAGGAGGGGTAGCAAGCAGCACGCTAATACCTTGCTCAAGATTTATATATTCAGTATTGAGCAGGGATAAGTGCCTTTAAACAGTCTTTTCCTTTCATTTATTGACATTTCCAAACATTTTTTCCATAATCAAACAACTTGTATTAATAAAATGTTGAAAACCAAAATAAAAATGGAGATAAAACTGAAAAAAATATCTATAAAAGCCCATATACCAAAATCAATCAAGTGAATAAAGTCACAAGGGGAACATTTGAAGTCAAACTTTACTTATAATTATCCACGCTGCATGCAAACATTTCGAGACAGCCACTACCACAATCAATCAAGATAGTGTCACTTTTACATATTCTATATGCCTCTTCTCTTGTCTCTTATCAATAAGCAGAAAGATCTGCACATGGGGAAAATCCATTTGGACCTTGGTTTTGCATACACGGGACAGAGGAACAGCACATGCTCATAGCTTTCGCAGGAAGTTTGACAGCATGTACACCAGTCAGATTTCAGGTTTGCCTTCCTCCACTTTGCAGTAAAGGCTGCTACAGGTAAACACCCATATCTAAATTGCAGGTATAAAATTTGCGCCCGAGCTGAGCATATAAAGTCCAATAATTTGTATTTCTTACACATAGATATGGAGGAGGAATGCTTTTGTCAAACTCCCTGCTGCTGGATTGGGTTCTCTAGGGTGGTTGACTTTCTCTTGCACCATCTTTTTTCTATGACAGCATCCCCTCCCTCCCAAAATTTTCCTAGGCCCACATCAAGCCAGGCTTTTTTGAGCATCCTTAACCAACCCACTCTACCTAGCCCATTGCCCTCAATAATATCCTCCAAACCCTCTTTAAGATGGCACAATTCCTTAGTACTCCAGACTCTGATCCAATACAACAAGGATTTTAGCAAGAGCACTGTCTTTAACTCATGGATTCCTAGATCTAAGCGGAAGCAAACCAGTGGTGTGCTCTTACCCATTCCTAATAGACCTCTAAAGAAGTTATTTTCTGATATGTTCAGAGGACTACTGTTGGAATAACCCCACAGTTCAACCTCATAAAGTGCTGCCCCCTGTCTTGCATCTTATAAACGTCTACTACTGGATGGGCAGGAAACCAGGCTGATTCTTTTTTCACATTTTTGTATGGCACCCGCCCAATGTTTCACAATGAAGGTACTTTTAGTTATCTGCAGGTTCCATGATCCTGTCTCATCTAACCAGATCCCCAAGTAATCAAACTCCTGCACCCTTTCATGTGCCTCACCTGAAACTCTAATAACTCCTTTCATAGATGCCCTTCTTAGATTCCACCATATATTTAGTTTTGGTGATGTTAATTTCAAGGCCAAAATCTCAGCAAAATTGGTTGAAACTAACAACCAAATTCTGCACCCCCTCCTGGTTTTATCTAATAACAATGTGTTGTCTGCATAGAGGATTGCTGGTATTTTTTCCCCGCCAAGGAGGGGGAATCATTTACACATCCCATTAAATAGGCCTATAAATAGTCATATTCTCTGGGTGTCAACATGGATTTATGAGAGAAGTGGCCAATGCCTGTCTGGTGTTGGGAGGCAGGTCACAGGGCTTCTAGTGATACCTTGCAAAGACAATCAAGCTGCGGCTTCTGGCACCCCTCAGACCCAGCTATTCATCTGGGACTCTGTCAAGAAGAAGGACTGCCCAGCTGTGAAGTCTGTCCTGTTGCCCAAGCATTGCTTTGCTGACCAAGAGCTGCTTTACACTCCAACACCTGGTATTGCTGCACCAGGAGTCTACTGCTAATATGAGCTGCCCTCCTGAGACCAGCCTGCCGGTGTGGGCCCAGGACCCCAGGAAATCTCCAAGTATCCATCGGCTAGCTCCGTATTCAAGGCAGAGGGACAGAACAGGCTTCTTTAGCATCAAAGCAAATCTATGCATCTCAGTGCAGTGTGGCAATGATTGTAACCCACCTCGGCCTAGAAAGAAACATTGTGTCCCCTGCACCAACAGATCACAGTGCAAGAACCTGCAAGCCTTGTTGGCTCCTTTGATACAGATGCAGCTTGACACTAACACCGGCCCCACAGCAGGCATCTTGTCCCTTGTGCTAACATAATGCAGGGCAAGTCTTCGCAGCCCCAGAGGCTCCCTTTGTGATGATTCCGGACCTTGTACCACAAGGTCTCATCAGTGACTCATTGGCTCTGCTGCTGCATGACACAACTTGACACTGGACCTCACATTGCAGCTACTCACTGATGACTCTTTGATGCCAGATGTAAAGCTTGAAGCAAGGGTTTTTGCATCTTGATGCACAGGCCAAAAAGTACTTAGCCCCAGGCTTAAACAGTCCTGTACCTGCCCCATGCACTATCCCAGCCTCAACTTGTGACATCTACTGCAACCAAAAACTGGGGTTTGCACTTTATGATCCTTAGCAATTAATTAATGCAAAACTGTTAAAATCGCATGCCTCCAAATCTACTAATTGAATTTTTGTCATTTTTGTGTCAAATCGTTTTTTCAATTTGGCGTAGGATTTTTCTAATGCCGTGTTTTTACTTTTTACTGTTTGTGAGCTGCATAAATACTTTACACATTGTTAAGCATGACTGCTCATGTGCGAAGCTACCACAGGGTTATGCAGAGGTTAGTTTAGGTGCTTTAGTGGTTCACCCTGCAAGGGGATTCTGGCTGTTGCTTAAGGTCACATAACCTCCTCAACCAACATCTCAATGTGTCACAGTCACCTTTGAGAAAATGTACATAAACTTAATCATACACCATAGCTGCTAGGCATCTGTTTATCTTTATTATGTTTCCATGTGCTCGACAAACCTCCTGAACTTTGATGATTGACCTTGTGCTCGCAGCCTTGGACTGCAATCTGCTTATCGCTGTCATTTACTTGTTCTAACCGTAGTTCCGAGAATTTTTGTGCTTAATCAGTAACTGCCAGAACAGGTTCGTACAGGTCGTTGACACCTCCTGCCAGCTGCATCTGTACCTTCTCCCACCACACGTGTATCCCTGAAATATTCTAAAGGCCGCAGAGGACCTTGAATATGCTAGGGGTGGAGTTGTCCTCTGACTAAGCAGTTTTGTGTGTATATAAGGTTGGGTGCCCCAGAGTGCAGGGGCAGCCTCCGTAGGATAGTCACTTGACTGTCCTGGGACTCTGTATTAGCTCGAGCTATAATCCATGTAATAATCTTCTCTTTATTCCTCCAGTTGGTGATTCCGCCTGATTGGTGTACCCTCTGCTAAACGGACCCTGAGGACTAGGGTGTCCCTCCACCGCTGGGAAGAAGACCCCGGGTGGGGATTCTATCTTTCCTGGCTCCTCACCTTGAAGTAGGTGCCTTTATAGGTCTGAGGAGTATGTTCTTGTTTGGTGTGTGATGCTCAAGCATGCATAAGTGGTGAAGTCCTTACGTGTGTGGGCCTGGAAAGAACTGTCCACTTCAGTTAGAAAATTTGTGTAGATGATGACACTTGAAACTTTCAAGATGACAGGGGGATTGCATGGATCTTTTCTGGTCAGACAATGGACACAAAAGATACTTGCCACTGTGTAGGTTTTGTATTTGGAAGGAGCACCTAAAACATGCCTCTTCCAAATACAGAATCAGTATCCAGTCACAATCCCATTTTATCTCCCCACTTACTGGCACAGTGGTCAGTCGCAGGTTTTTCTCCCACCTGCAGCCACAGACCCTGCAGCATGTAACATGTCTGTGTCTCCAAGGCGAGAACTATCAGCACCTGATAATTACAGGCTCAGTGACTCTTGTGAATTGCCGGGGGCAATTCCACCTTGAGTTATCACTGCAGGTAATGTTCCACCACTCGTAATGAGGGCCTAAGCATTTTTATGAATATAAAGCCAACAATTCACACATTCAATGTTCTACCACACATAAAATCAAGTCATGATGTTGAAAATATGCTATTTGATTTGGAAAGTACATTATGAATAGCAAAATATAATTTGGGGGCATGAAAGGGAAGTCCCCCTCTTCTATTGAAGCACAATGGAGTGTATCAATAGCCTGCAACCATATTTGCTTTCAAATACTAATGATCTGAAATCGAATTTCTAAAGGGGGTGGAATCCCTTTCGATAAATGGAAGCTGTCTCAATTGAACAGTTGTATTATGACAACATACTCCTTCATTGGGAACCAAATAAAACTCGAAATCTGCACATGCATAAGCCTGTACTGCTCATTTTATAACAACCATGCATTGAGAACCCATGGCACATTCTTTCAAGACGGTATCTAATACCTATGTGAGTATAATGAACATTTTTTTCAGGGCTACAAGGGTAGTACTGGGACATGGTGTATCCTTTTACTGTATCCCTTTGCTGCTTTTTGTTCCAGCTAAGAAATTTATATTTCTTGACATTTGTAGTTAATTTGTATGTTATTTCTAGATGTGTGATAATGTGATGGTATACAACTGATGCCCTGTTTAAATTAATGTTTAGCCTAATGCATTCTAATCTGCATGATGCATACTTGGACCTGTGTTAGTAGTTGGCTCAAGACGAGAACAAGATAATTTGAAGGGACGTTCTCAATTTCTCCATCTTACATTAGCTGAATATGCTGGAGTAAAGATGTACATAATGAAATTTTTAAAAATCTAAATACGTTTCTACCTTTATACAAACTGGGCTTGAGATATATGTAGGTCTATCTCGGATAGTTTAATCTCAAACAGGGTCCCCTCAGATGTTCCTCTGTATAGACGGTTTAGTGCAGCACGCTCAGCCACTCACAAACAGCTGATGAATGCTCTTCAAACAGGCACTCAAGACCACTCAACACAAAGCATTAAAGATGCAACATTATCCCCCTCAGAGGAAAGGGAAAATGAGATACAGAATAAAGCCTGGGATGATCTCTCTAAGGCAGGGAGGCGAGGGATAATACTAAGTTTTAGGAGATAGTCAATCATCCTTTTTTCTCAGATCAAGATGTCCCATATGTGAAACTTTGATTACAGCAGAATCGTTGATGTCCCATTTTTATAAAATTTTCCAACTGGGAATAAGGTGGCACAATTTACTGATTTAGATAGAGGGCTGTTTATGATGCCACGAAACTCACAGGGCTTCCCTAACATGACAGAAGTCCATGAAGTGGCTTCAGCTGTGGAAAAGGGTGTCCCTAGGAAGGCATCCGGCCCAGATGGTTTCTCTGCTGATATTATTAAAAGTAATATTTCATTTATGGGTCCCTCTGTTGACAAATTTTATAACAACTACTGTGACATGCCCCATCCCAGATTCCTGGAGGACAGCTGACATTGTCACTATTTTAAAAAAAGGAGATAGATTATAACCGTCTTGCTGTAGACCATTCTCCCTGGTTGATTCCAGTGACAAGATCCTTGGTTGTGTGCTCCTGTCTAGCCTGGAAACCTGGACTGAAGAAAATAACATCTTGACAGAGGTACAAAATTGGTTTAGTCCAGGAATTGGCACTTTGGACCAGTGCTTACATTTTTATCTTACAGTATAGCAGGGAAATATGTCACGCCAAGAAGGGAGTTTAACATTTGGCTTTAATTGATCTGTTGAGTGCCTTTGACCTAGTGAATCTCTGAAAGTTATCAGCCTGAATGGATCAAATGTGTGTTGAAATTCAACTCCTTACCCTCATAAGATGTTTGCATCAGGACTTAACTGTAAAGTTCTGCTATGGTCCTCTAGGTGAATGCACCCGCCCAAAATAGATCTATTCAGGATGTTAGACAAGGGTGTATCTTAGCCTCCTTTTTTTTGCTAATATATATGAATAGGAGTAACAACTACTTAGTGGGTAATGTAAAGAATATGCCCCAAATGGGAAGTCAGCTCATGCCCAATTTGTTATATGCAGATGGTGCAGTGCTTATTGCCCACATTGCAAAAGGCCTAAAGGCCTCATGGGATTTCTTCACAACCTACATGGAAGATTTGGATCTAAAGGTAAACCACTCTAAATCATACATTATGACCTGTGGGCATCCAAATACAAAGACAAAGAAGCTTACCGGGCGTGGGGGGGCACACCTAAAGAAGACTAAGGGTCTCATTTACAAGAAACAGGTGCATCCCTCACGATGCACCAGTTTTCTTGCACCACCCTGCACCACCATAATGATGCCATGGTAGTGATGTGCTTACATTACAGTGCTCAATGGTTCAGTGTGTCCACAGCTGCATCAAACATTTCTGATGCAGTGGTGGTGCTAAACATTAGCACTGCTGGACTAGAATCAAACGTTTTGACGCTAGTCCAGCAAACCTACAGTGACCCTATTGTATACAGCACAGTGTCAGTTTTATGCCTGCGCGGAGAAGTCAGTAAACAAATGATGCTGTGATGGCACAGAATGCTGCAATAAAATCTCGTAGATTTCACTGCACCATTACTGAAGGCATTTTGCATTGGGAACACATGGTGCAGGTATAATGTGGTGCAAGGCTTTACAAACTGGCACAATGGCAACAGTGTACCATGTTGCAAATGCAGTGCTGTGTGGGAGCCTGTTTGTGCCACCGTAGCATAAAAAATATGACTCTACGGTGGCATAAGGGGCTTGTAAATAAGCCCCTAACATGTTTAATTATTTGGGGATCGGTTTTCGCTCATGTTTTAGTTGGAATGCCCTTCTAATATGAAGATCGCAACAATATAGTATGAATACCAACCCCATATTTAGATTCGCACAGAGGTTAAGACATAAACCAAATAAAGAGATGATAAATATAAATAAAAGTAAATGCATCTCCACAGGGGTATATGGAGGGGGCTTGTGTATAGTAACGTGGGAGTTCTTCAACACACTGAAAATTATTTTACCCACAGATTACTTAAAGTCAATAGAGGCACTGCTACCTGTATATGCCATGAGGAATTTGTGCTATCATATTCGAAAATATGTTTGGGCTTGCACCTCTAATAAGCTGGATCAATGTAGGAGGCTGGCCTGGCTTATAGTGGGTACCTGATGGTACTTACACCTTGTGCCAGGTCCAGCTATCCCTTATTAGTGTATTAGTAGTGTTCTAGCAGCATAGGCTGATAGAGGTAGCTATAGCAGAGCAGCTTAGGCTGAACTAGGAGATATGCAAAGCTCCTATTATACCACCTATATCATATAGCACTGTATCATAAGAATCACAATACTCAGAGTTACAAAAAATAAAGGTACTTTATTTTAGTGGCAATGTGCCAAAAATAGCTCAGAGGATATACTCCCTTAGGAGGTAAGTAAAATACACAACATATACACACAAACCAAAATCAGGTAAGTAAACAGTTAGAAAAGTAGTGCAAACACTGAAGAATACAATGTAGAATACAATAGGATGCAATAGGCCTAGGGGCAACACAAACCATATGCTAAGAAAGTGTAATGTGAACCACTTAGGGACCCCAGGCCTAATGTAGTGTGTAGAGGGTTGCTGGGAGTGTTAGAAAACACTAAGGGTGTCCACGATACCCCACCCCTAAGACCCTGAAAAGTAGGAGTAAAGTTACCCTACTTCCCCAAACACACTCTAAAGTTGTGATAGGAGATTCTGCAAGGACAACTGACTGCAAAGCACTGAAGATGGATTCCTGGACCTGAGGACCTGTAAAGGAAGGGGACCAAGTCCATGAGTCCCGAAAGTGTCGAGGGGGGGGCAGGAGCCCACTAAACTCCGGATGAAGGTGCAAAATGGCTGCCTTTGGGTGGAAGAAGCTGAAGATTCTGCAACAACGGAAGCTGCCAGGAACTTCTCCTTCGCACAGAAGATGTCCCAAGGCATGCTGGAAGATGCAGAGTTGTTTCCACACAGAAAGACTGCAAACAAGCCTTGCTAGCTGAAAAGGTCACTGTTGAAGAAAATGGGTGCTGCCTGCGTTCAGGAAGGTCCAGGAGGTCGCCCCTTGGAGGTCAAGACAGAGGGGGCACTCAGCAGCACAGAGAGCCCATGCAGAAGCAGGCAGCACCTGCAGAAGCACTTGAACAGGGGTTCAAGAGAACTGAGCACAGCGGTCATCTCAACACTACAAAGGAGGATCCCACGAAGTCGGTGGCCAACTCATCGAGTTGAGCAATACAGGACGGAGTGCTGGGGACCTGGGCTGTGCTGTGCATGAAGGATTCCTTGCAAAAGTGCACAGAAGCCCTAGCAGCTGCAGTTCACGCAGTACACAGGATTACTGTCTGGCGTGGGGATGCAAGGACTTTGGGCCAGATGTAGGAAACTTTTGCAAGTCGCAAATGGCCCGATTCGCAATTTGCGACCCCGCAAAATCGGAAATGGGATGCAGAAATCCCATTTCCGACTCGCAAATTGCGACTAGTCGCAAAAAGCCCATTTTGCACTTCCAATTTACCACTAACTCAGAGCAGGTGGTAACCAGAACCAAAGTATAAAAGGAGACCCAGAAGGCATCTGGGTTACTCAAGATGGCGGAGATATATGTGATAGGAATGAGGAGGAGAGCCCATGCCGCACAGCAGAGGAGGAGGAGGAGCCAGAGACAGGAGAAGATATAGAGAACCAGGCAGACACTTTCCCAACAAACTGAGGAGGAGATTTATGATAAATATAAACTCAGCAGTGCAGCAACACTAGATTTAATAGAATTACTCAAACCACAGCTACAACCCCAGACTGTGCGTGGCTGCGCCATCCCTACGCATGTGCAAGTGCTTTGCTCACTGCACCTCTTGGCCTCGGGTAGGTATCAGGGGGTCATTGCCGTGGCAGGTGAGGTATCCCAAAGTTCACTCTCACGGTTCTTCAGGGCATTCCTAGATGCCTTACTCACACACATGTCCAGATACATATAACTACCCAGGAATGAGGCAGAAATCAACAGCACCAAGTTGGAATTCTACAGGATTGCCAACTTCCCCCATGTCATAGGGTGTGTAGACGGGACACTTATACAAATATGCCCTCCTGCAAATCTGGAATATCTGTTCCGCAATAGGAAGTGTACCCACTCACTCAACATCCAGGTGACGCCCATTATGTTATCACTGACATGGTTGCCAAATTTCCTGGGAGTACACGACTCCTACATTTTCAGACACAGTGGGATACACCAACGCCTAGAACGTGGGGAGTTTAGAGACGGATACCTTCTAGGTACAGCTGACTACACCTTGCAGACATACACACAGGTCAATGTGGAACCCATCTATGCCCTGCTAACATTGTGCATTTTGTGCCAAACAGGTGACAGTGCATATGCACTTCGACCATGGATACTCACCCCGTACTTAACACCCAGCAATGAGACAGAGAGGCGATACAACAGTGCACATAAGAGGACCAGAATTATCATCAAAAGGACCTTTGGACTGCTGAAAGCAAGATTCAGATGCCTCCACAGAAGTGGAGGTGCCCTCCAGTATACCCCAATAACAGCTTTCAAGATTGTTGTCGCATGTGCTATACTGCACAACATTGCCACCAGACGTGGGCTACCTCTCACCCCTGAAGACCCAGATTCGGAGGATGAAGAGCAAGAGCTACCACATCGCCATCATGGGGTTAGAAGCATCACAAATCAAGGCAGACCGAGACGGGCACACATTGCAAACCAATACTTTGGAAGGTACGTTCTAACTGTCACCACACTCACTAATGTCACACACAAAGAGTCCAGGTGTTAAGTGGAACTAACAAGTGATTTCATTTGTGCAACCAAAAAAACTATATACATTGTCAACAGTTCAGGGGCTGTAACAGTCCTCCTGGCATGAGGACACATTGACCTCATGTGCCCCAACCCCAGGACAGTGAGGAGCTCAGATCCTACGCCGGCCTCGGCCAGCATGGCTGGTACCATGGGTGTCAGCAGTGCCCTGCCTTGCGCTTCCACTGCGCAATACCCTGGGATCACTGGCAGAGCCACTGCTGATGGTGGAGCCCTCCTTGCTGTCTTGCGTCGTGTCGGCCGTGCCCCTGGCCACCTGCCGTGCCTCCATTATGTCAACAGCGTGGCTGAGACAGCCCAGTCCACATGCCACATCACTGGCAAAGTGGCCCATGTCAACTTGGAAGCTGACTGTGCGCCTAGAAAGGCCAGTAGTGTTCACAGCCAGCCTGACTATGGAGGCAGACATGCGGTCCAGCCGGTTAAGTAGCTGCCTGTCACGACGCCTTGCACCCTCTGTCTGAGTTAGGAGTCCAGCCACAAGTTCTCGCATGGAGAGTGCAAGGTCGCCTATATGTGTGTTCATTTGTGCCAACTCCGTGTGCACAAGCTGCATGCTACTGCCTTGGTTTCGCTCCATGCGCCGCAATGCCCCTGTAATTCTCCTTATCTCCTGTGTTTGCAGGCGCTGACCCTGTAGGAGAGCGGCCTCAGCACGCGACATGGAGGCATCCCCTGACTCTGCCTGCCGATGTGATGGTACATTTACACGTCGCCTGCGACATAGTCGAGGCTCCGTGTCTTCTACAGTGGCACTGTGGCTGGGACAGGGGCTGGATCAGACACCAGTATGGCAACTGGTGTATCATGAGGGGACTGTGTGTTGGTGGTGCAGGTCTCAGTGGTGGCTGGTCCTGAGTCATCTGTTGGCTGCTGGCTGACCATTGGCCCCTGGATGCTTTGGCTGGTGGGGGTGTCTTGTGGGAGACCTGTGGGACATAGGGAACACACTGTCAGTATCTACTATCTGTTATCAACTTCATAATAAACTGTTGCCTATCAACTGCCTACTTGACTACATTGCCCATAATGCACCATTCTGGTGGTTGCAACTCTGAAATGGAGCTATTTTGGTTGTGCATGCTACTGTGTACAAGGTGGGTGGGGGTATGGCATTATTGAGGGTACATGCATGTCTCATGGTACTCACCGGTTGATGGTCCTGGCTCTGATGTATCCAGGTCTCCCATCCCGCACACTGCCTCAGGCTCAAGGGTCTCCTCTACTCTTTCCTCCAGGGGTGTGGGTGGTGGTATTGTGGACGGTCCCCCTTCAGTGCCCCTCATCTCCCGGAGCCGCTCTGCCACCCTCTCCTTGGTCCGGGAGCGCAGGTCATACCACCTTTTTTTGAGTTCTTCGATGCTCCGGTGGCTGACACCCAGGGAGTTCACTTTGTCTTGGATGTCCATCCATATTTTTCTCTTTTCCAACTCTGGCACGGTGAGGGCTGCCCTCCCAAATAGTTGGTCATGGTGTTGACAGCACTCCTCTGTCAGCACCTCCAGCTCTTTCTCTGCAAATTTAAGTTTGTGCTTCCTTGGTGTCTCAGCCATGGTAGCTGCTGTTCCCTCTGTTTGCAGTTCTGCTGTTAAAATGGGTGTGGTCCTCCCTCCTCCCAGGTGTATTTGTAAACTTTCTGGCTGTGATGTCATCATCATGAGCCAGGAAGTGTTTTCCAGAGTGTTCTGCAGCACCTGCATTCAATTTGCAGCACAGCCGCAATTTGCGACACCCACTCACAAATTGCGTGTTCGTTTTTAGCGCGGTCGTAAAAGCGACCTCGCAAACAGCGGACTCGCAATCTGCGGTGCGACTTCATTTGCGAGTCGCAAATTGAAGTCGTGTTTTCTTCTTGGATACCATTTAGCGAGTCGAAAATTGCGAGTCGCAATTTCCGACTCGTTACAATTTTCCTACCTACATCTGGCCCTTATTCCCACCAAATTTGGACAGATGGACCACTGGACTGTCGGGGTCACTTGGATCCAGCTCCTGTGTTCCAGGGACCACCCTCGTCAAGATGAGAGGGGACCCAGAGGACTGGTGAAGCAGAAGTTAGGTGTCTGTGTTAGCAGGGGGAAGATTCCGTCGACCCACAGGAGACTGCTTCTTGGCTTCCAGTGCAGGGTGAAGGCAGACAGCCCCCAGAGCATGCACCACCAGGAAACAGTTGAGAAAGCTGGCAGGATGAGGCGCTACAATATTGCTGGTAGTCTTCTTACTAATTTATTGTTCTTTTCCAGGCGTCCTGGATCAATCAGCGGTCGATCCTTGGCAGAAGTCGAAGAGGGAGATGAAGAGAAACTCTGGGGAGCTCTTGCATTCATTATCTGACGAGAAACCCACTGGAGAGACCCTAAATAACCCTCAGAGGAGGATTGGCCACCTAGCCAGGTAAGCACCTATCAGGAGGGGTCTCTGACGTCACCTGCTGGCACTGGCCACTCAGAGACCTCCATTGTGCCCTCACACCTCTGCATTCAAGATGGCAGAGGTCTGGGACACACTGGAGGAGCACTGGGCACCACCCCTGGGGTGGTGATGGACAGGGGAGTGGTCACTCCCATTTCCTTTGTCCAGTTTCACGCCAGAGCAGGGGCTGGGGGATCCCTGAACTGGTGTAGACTGTCTTATGCAAGGAGGGCACCATCTGTGCCCTTCAAAGCATTTCCAGAGGCTGGGGAGGCTACTCCTCCCCAGCCCTCAACACCTATTTCCAAAGGGAGAGGGTGTAACACCCTCTCTCAGAGGAAATTCTTTGTTCTACCTTCCTGGGACTGGGCTGCCCAGACCCCAGGAGGGCAGAAGCCTGTTTGTGGGTTAGCAGCAGCGGTAGCTGCAGTGCAAACCCCAGAGAGCTAGTTTGGCAGTACCCGGGGTCAAAGCTAGAGCCACGGGGATGCATGGGATTGGCACACCAATACCAGATTTGGCATGGGGGGACAATTCCATGATCTTCGACATGTTACAGGGCCATATTCAGAGTTACAATTGTGAAGCTATATATAAATATTGACCTATATGTAGTGCATCCTTGTAATGGTGTCCCCGCACTCACAAAGTCTGGGGATATTGCCCTGAACTATGTGGGGGCACCTTGGCTAGTGCCAGGGTGCCCTCACACGTAGTAACTCTGCACCTAACTTTCACTAGGTGAGGGTTAGAAATATAGGTGACTTATAATTTACTTAAGTGCAGTGTAAAATGGCTGTGAAACAACGTGGATGTTATTTCACTCAGGCTGCAGTGGTAGTCCTATGTAACAATTGTCTGAGCTCCCTATGAGTGGCAAGCAAAATGCTGCAGCCCATAGAGATCTCCTGGAACCCAAATACCCTGGGTACCTAGGTACATATACTAGGGAATTATAAGGGTGTTCCAGTGTGCCAATCAGAATTGGTAAAAATGCTCACTAGCCTGCAGTGACAATAGTAAAAGCAGAGAGAGCATAAGCACTGAGGTTCTGGTCAGCAGAGCCTCAGTGACACAGTTAGGCACCACACAGGGAACATACTCAGGACAAACATTATGAGCACTGGGGTCCTGGCATGCAGGATCCCAGTGAGACAGGAAAAAACAAACTGACACACAAGTAAAAATGGGGGTAACATGCCAGGCAAGATGGTACTTTCCTACAATCAAGAGTTGGGGAAATCCAGAGCCAGGTTTGATTAGAACTTGCATTTCTGATTGAAGTAGTTAGACATCACTATCTAGATCATTGTATGAAGCTGTGGTTGTAAATGGCCCAGACCAAGGACATGGTAGTTAGATATTAGAATTCGATTGTGACCCCCCACTCATCATTTCAGTGCACTTATGATTGTCTCCCCCTTGCAAGGATCTTGGCATCAGGATCTAAGTCCTCAGCACTGTGATAATGTCTCTAAACAACGCACAGTTCACTTTCCATAGTTGTGTCCATTTTATTCAGTGTGTGGTCCTCCTTCTCGATTCCTATCCTACGTAGTACAAATCTGAGAGAGCACCAGGAAGGCCTGGTGTTCCTGCAGCAACTTTGCACAATAGACATTTCTTATGTGGTCATAAACTCTTTAAAATGACACTCACAATTACAATTAGGAAACGTTATGTAGAGCCATATGTGATTGCAGCATGACCCTGTGCTTTGACTATGATGATTTTATCTTTTGAATTCTGGTCTTGAGATCGTCTTTTGTTTTATTGTTTTTATGTCTACATTTAGATTATTGTTTAGTTTAGCTTTACTTTTATGGCTCTTGCTGAAAAGAGATTATTGAATTGACTTGCATTAAACTCAGACCTTCGGATGTCCATACTGGATAACTGAAAGCTGTGGTGAGTTAGTATTGCTAATTGGGGCATTCTTCCACTGATTTGAACCTCAATCTTCAAAGAGCTCTTTTACTTTATAGAAGGCCGGCAATGCTCCCACCACCCTTTGGGTTGGACTTCACAGTCTGTAAGGTAGTCCACTTCAATTAGTATTCCTTATGATTTGTTGTCAAAAAGTGGGTGACAGAAATGGCTGTCCTTGTTTTTACAACATATATTTGATTGGTGCCGGAAGATAGGCTTCTTAGATTTCTGTATAGTCCTAATATGTTGGAGACCACAAAGACAGACACTTGGTGCAAGTGTTGAAAGTACAGAGTTTAATTGATTGATTGTATGAGTAAAAATGGGGGCAACATGCCAAGCAAGATGTTACTTTCCTACACAACCCCCCCCCCCAAACAAGTGAAAATAAGGCTAACCTTGGCCCAATGAGTCTTCATTGTCTAAGTGGAAATATCTGGAGAGTCCATCTGCATTGGAGTGGGTACTCCCAGGTTTATGTTCCACTGTATAGTCCATTCCCTGTAGGGAGATGGAACACCTAAACAATTTAGGGTTTTCACCTTTCATTTGTTTAAGACATAATAGAGGTTTGTGGTCTGTCTGAACAATAAAGTGAGTACCAAACAGGTATGGGCTCAACTTTTTTAGTGCCCAGACCACAGCAAAGGCCTCCCTCTCTATGGCAGACCAACACATTTCTCTAGCGGTAAACCTCCTGCTGATAAAAGCAACAGATTGATCCTGGCCCTCAGTGTTAAGCTGTGATAGCACTGCCCCCACCCCTAATTCAGAAGCATCAGTCTGGACTATGAACTTCTTGGATTAACAAGTGCTTTTTAGTGCAGGTGCAGAGCACATGGACTGTTTGAGCTCATCAAAAGCCTTTTCACAACTAGCTGTCCACAATACCTTTTTAGGCATCTTCTTACTAGTAAGGTCATTAAGAGGAGCTGCAATGGAGCCATAGTTATTAATGAGCCTTCCATAGTACCCTGTGAGGCCTAAGAAGGCTTTCACCTGGGTTTCAGTTGTAGGGAGAGCCCATTCCATAATGGTGTTGATCTTCCCATGCAGTGGTGCGATCTGTTCCCCACCTACCAGGTGGCCGAGATAAATCACTTTCCCCCTTTCCCCTGCCCTATCTGGCACTTTGAAGCCTTGATAGTGAGGCCTGTCTTTTGCAGGGCCTCCGAAACTTTCCATAGGTGGACCAGGTGCTCATCCCAGGTGGAGCTAAAGACAGCTATATCATCGAGATATGCTGCACTAAAAGCTTCCAAATCTTGCAGGACTGTGTTCACCAACCTCTGAAAAGTGGCAGGTGCATTCTTCAAACCAAAGGGTATCACAGTAAACTGATAGTGCCCTCCAATGGTGGAAAATGCAGTTTTAGGTTTAGCATCTTCTGATAATTTAATCTGCCAATACCCTGCAGTTAAATCAAAAGTGCTTAGATACTTGGCAGAAGCCAGTGTATCTATTAGCTCCTCTGCCCTGGGTATAGGGTGAGCATCAGTTTTGGTTACTTGATTGAGACCTCTGTAGTCAACAAAAAAAACTCATTTCTCTTTTACCATCTTTACTGTGAGGTTTGGGGACAAGCACCACTGGGCTAGTACATGGGCTTTCTGAAGGCTCAAACACTCCTAAGTCCAGCATTTTCTGTACCTTTTGTTTTGAGCAATCCCTGACATGGTAAGGCTGCCTATAAATCTTACTTTTGACAGGTAAACTGTCTCCAGTGTTGAATGTGTGTTCACACTAGGTAGTGGTACCTGGTATCAGTGAGAAGAGGTCAGAAAAGTGGCATAGGAGATTTATACTGTTGTCCTTCTGCTCAGCAGTAAGGCAATCTGCAAGCACCAATCCCTCCACTAAGCCATCAGCTTCAGTGGTGGAGAAGAGATCAGGGAGAGGGTCACTCTCCTCTTCCTGTCCCTCATCAGTTGCCATGAGCAGGGTTAAGTCAGCCCTGTCATAGTAGGGTTTTAGGCGATTAACATGGAGCACCCTAAGGGGACTCCTGGCAGTGCCCAGGTCTACCAAGTAGGTAACCTCACCCTTCTTTCCAACAATGAGATGCAGTCTACTCCATTTGTCCTGGATTGTTCTTGGGGCCACAGGCTCCAATACCCACACCTTCTGTTCTGGGTGGTACTGGGTCAGGACAGCCTTCTAGTCATGCCATTGCTTTTGGAGCTCTTGGCTGGCCTGAAGGTTTTTACTGGCCTTTTTCATGTACTCAGCCATTCTGTGCCTTAGGCCAAGTACATAGTCCACAATGTCTTGCTTTGGAGCTTGTAATGGTTGTTCCCAATCCTCCTTCCAAGTGCAAGGAGACCTCTTACAGGGTGCCCAAAGAGGAGTTCAAAGGGGCTAAAGTCCACTCCTTTTTGGGGTACCTCCCTGTAGGCAAAAAGGAGGCATGGCAACAGGACATCCCATCTCCTTCTAAGTTTTTTAGGGGGTCCCATAATCATACATTTGAGAGTTTTATTAAACCTTTCAACCAGACCATTTGTCTGTGGATGATAAGAAGTAGTGAACTTATAAGTTACACCACACTCCTTCCACATAGCTTTGAGGTATGCAGGCATTAAGTTACTACCTCTGTCTGACACCACTTCCTTAGGGAAGTCCAATCTGGAAAAGATCCCCAGGAGGGCTTTTGCCACTGCAGGAGCTGTAGTGGTCCTTAAGGGTATTGCTTCAGGATACCTAGTGGCATGGCCCACTACCACAGGCATGGATTTATTGCCTGAAGCTGTTGGAGGGTCAAGGGGGCCAACTATGTCAATCCCTACCCTTTCAAAGGGCACCCAACCACTGGGAGTGGAATTAAGGGGGTCTTAGGTGTGCCACCAGTCTTGCCACTGGCTTGGCAGGTCACACAAGAGCGACAAAACTCTTTAGTGTCCTCTGATATGTGAGGCCAGTGAAACAATGGAACAAGCCTATCCCAAGTTTTAATCTGGCCCAAATGCCCAGCCAAAGTAATGTCATGTGCCAAGGTCAGAAGAAACTCCCTATACTGCAAAGGGATAACCAATCTCCTGGTAGCTCCAGGTTTAGGGTCCCTTGACTCAGTATAAAGGAGGCTGTCTTCCCAATAGACCTTGTGGCTATCAGTGACATCCCCATTCTGCTGTTTGACAGCTTGCTGTCTTGAACCCTCTAGTGTGGGACAGGTCTGCTGTGCCACACGCAGCTCTTCCCTTGCAGGCCCCCCTGCACCTAAAAGCTCAAAAGTGTCTGCTGCCTGCTCATCTGGTGTTAGTTCTGCACAGGGAGAGGATTTCTCTTCCTCAAAAGGGTAATCTTCTGGAGAGGAAGGGATAGTGGGCAAGGATTTACCCTTTCTACCTTACAGTTTTTGGGAACCCACGGTCCATCATTCCAGGATCCAAGTTTCCCTGTCGTCTTTGCTTCTTGGCCTGAGCCCTTGTCAAAGCAAAGATATGCCCAGGAATGCCCAGCATTGCTGCATGAACCTACAACTCCACTTCAGCCCAAACAGATGTCTCCAAATCATTGCCTAGTAATCAATCTACAGGTAAATCAGTGGCTACCACAACTTTCTTTGGACCAGTAACCCCTCCACCCCAGTTGAGATTCACAACAGCCATGGGGTGGCTAAGAGTGTTGTTATGAGGATCAATCACTTGGTACCGCTGACCAAGAAGGTGTTGATCAGGGTGAACCAGTTTCTCAATCACAATAGTGACACTGGCTCCTTTATCCCTGTAGGCCTCAAACTCAACACCATTTATTAGGGGAAGTTGTTGTACTTACCCATATTAAGGGGACAATACCACCATCAGAGACTAAAACAGCCTCTGTTGGCTCCCTAACAAGACCAACCCCAACTACACTACCAATGGTGAGCCCAGTTACACCATTTGATTGCTATTTGTAGTAGACTTCCCACCACCACTGCTATTATTAGGGGCACTAGAGGTTGCAGTTGGGGTTGTGGTAGTGGGAGCCTTGGTGTTTTCTGTGGACAAGTGGAATCACTTGCCAAATGGCCTTCACTCTTACATACATAACACCATGGTTTCTTTTGATTGTGGGAAGAGGATTTGGACCCACCACCCCTAGAGGATTTTTGTGGGCCTGATGAAGACTCAGAATGTTTTTTTATCTTTGTCCCCACCCTTATCAGAAGACTTACCATCCTTTTCTTGCCATCCTTATCACCCCCTGTATGAACTTCTCTTTTCACTCTTATTCTGACCCATTTGTCTGACCTCTTTCCCAATTCTTGGGGAGAGGTCAGATCTGAGTTTACCGAGTACTGGAACAACAAATCAGACACACAATTGTTCAAAATATGCTCTCTCAGGATTAAATTATACAGGCTTTCATAGTCAGTCACCTTACTGCTATGTAACCAACCCTCTAAGGCCTTCACTGAACAGTTTACAAAATCTGTTCAGTTTTGACAGGACTCTTTTCTGGTATCTCTGAACTTTATCTTGTATTGTTCAGTGGTTCAGCCAAATCCATCTAAGAGTGCATCCTTCAAAACTTTGTAATTATTAGCATCACTTTCTCTGACAGTAAGGAGCCTATCCCTACTCTTACCAGTGAAAGATAGCCACAGGATAGCAGCCCACTGCCTTTGAGGGACCAACTGTACCATACAAGCCTTCTCACATGCAGCAAACCACTTGCTAATGTCATCCCCCACCCCCTTGTAAGGGGGGACTATCTTATGCAGGTTTCTGAAATCTTATTCTCTTACAGGATTACTATAAAATACACTGTTGCTGCCACCATGGGAAACTAACCCCATCCTATGCCTTTCCCTCTCTACATCTAGAGATTCCATGTCTAAGGCCAACTATTGCTGTCTTAGCTTCAGTCTGGCCTCTTCCAACTTCATCTTTCTGAGTTCCCTTTCTATAGTGTTATCCTCAGGGTGGGAGGCTTGAGAATTCTGAGACACAGAGGAGATGTGGGAATTAGCAGAAGTGAACCTGTCTCTAACTGGCTGGACTCTAGTAACCTGTCCTTTTGGAGTGAAAGTTGCCCTACTAGTGTGTGACCCCCTCCCACTACCACTGTCACTAGGTGGCCTGTTAGCTGGCAGGTCTTTGGATGAACCCTCCCCAGCATCCTCAGGGGACTCCCCTCCTCTACCTCCTGATCCTGGGATGGGCCAGTCTGGTTCTGGTCACTTTCTAGGAGAAGGCTAAGGAGAAGATCTTTGGTAGGGCTCTTACCAATGCTTAAACCCCTTTCTATGCAGAGACCCCTCAAAATGTTAAAGTTTAAACTACCATAGGTTGCCTGGACAACTGTGGGAGTAAGTTCTACTGCAGACATGATTGTTAGAAAGGGTTTAGGACACAGAGCAAAAAGTTTAGAAACGTTTAAAGAAAAGAGAAAAACGTTTTCAAACTTTTGAAATCTTTTCAGAAACTTTTTAGAAAGTTTGTAGAAAGAAAGTTAAACTGCTTAGGTTATCTGTGTATATTTTTAAGTATTTGGAATATGTTTTTCTTATAAAAAGCACCAATGACAAAGTAGTAAAGCAGTTACAATTACTTATCCCACTGCTGCACCTGGGCTGAACTAGGAGACATGCAAAGCTCCTACTATACAACCTATATCATATAGCACTATATCATAAGAATCACAATTCTCAGAGTTACTAAAAATAAAGGTACTTTATTTTAGTGACAATGTGCCAAAGATATCTCAGAGGATTTACTCCCTTAGGAGGTAAGTAAAATACACAAAATATACAAACAAATCAAAATCAGGTAAGTAAACATTTAGAAAAGTGGTGCTAACACTGTAGAATACATGAGGATGCTATAAGCCTAGGGGCAACACAAACCATATATTAAGAAAGTGGAATGCAAACCATTTAGGGACCCCAGGCCTAGTGAAGTGTGTAGAGGGTCACTGGGAGTGTTAGAAAACACAAAGGGTGTCCAAGATACCCCAACCCAAGACCCTGAAAAGTAGGAGTAAAGTTACCTTACTTCCCCAGAAACACACTAAAGTTGTGATAGGAGATTCTGCAAGGACAACAACTGACTGCAAAGTACTGAAGACGGATTCCTCGACCTGAGAACCTTTAACGGAAGGGGACCAAGTCCAAGAGTCACAAAAGTGTCCAGGGGGGTAGGAGCCCACTAAATCCCGGAGGAAGGTGCAAAATGGCTGCCTCTGGGTGGAAGAAGTTGAAGATTCTGCAACAACGGAAAATGCCAGGAACTTCTACTTTGCACAGAAGATGTCCCACAGTGTGCTGGAGTATGCAAAGTTGTTTCCACGCAGAAAGGCCAAAAACAAGCCTTGCTAGCTGCAAAGATTGCGGTTGAAGAAAATGGGTGCTGCCCGGGCCCAGGAACGACCAGGAGGTCGCCCCTTGGAGGAGGAGACACAGGGGGCACTCAGCAGCACAGAGTGCCCATGCAGAAGCAGGCAGCACCAGCAGAAGCACTTGAACAGGGGTTCTAGAGAACTGAACTTGGCAGTCATCTCAACACTACAAAGGAGGGTCCCACAAAGTCGGTGGCCAACTCAGCAAGTTGAGCAATGCAGGACAGAGTGCTGGGGACCTGGGCTGTGCATGAAGGATTCCTTGCAAAAGTGCACAGAAGCCCTAGCAGCTGCAGTTCACTCAGTACACAGGATTACTGTCTGGCGTGGGGAGGCAAGGACTTACCTCTACCAAATTTGGACAGATGGACCACTGGACTGTCGCAGTCACTTGGATCCAGCTCCTGTGTTCCAGGGATCATGCTCGTCAAGATGAGAGGGGACCCAGAGGACCGGTGAAGCAGACGTTTGGTGCCTGTGTTAGCAGGTGGAAGATTCTGTCGACCCACGGGAGATTATTTCTTGGCTTCCAGTGCAAGGTGAAGGCAGACAGTCCCCAGAGCATTCACAACCAGGAAACATTCGAGAAAGCAGCAGGATTAGGCGCAACAATGTTGCTGGTAGTCTTCTTACTACTTTGTTGCGGTTTTGCAGGCGTCCTGGAGCAGTTAGCTGTCGATCCTTGGCAGAAGTCAAAGAGGGAGATGGAGAGAAACTCTGGTGAGCTCTTGCATTCATTATCTGACGAGAAACCCACAGAAGAGACCCTAAATAGCCCTCAGAGGAGGATTGGCCACCTAGCCAGGTAAGCACCTATTAGGAGGGGTCTCTGATGTCACCTTCTGGCGCTGGCCACTCAGAGGCCTCCATTATGCCCTCACACCTCTGCATTGAAGATTGCAGAGGTCTGGGACACACTGGAGGAGCACTGGGCACCACCCCTGGGGTCGTGATGGACAGGGGATTGGTGACTCCCCTTTCCTTTGTCCAGTTTAGACTGGCTTATGCAAGGAGGGCACCATCTGTGCCCTTCAAAGAATTACAGAGGCTGGGGGAGGCCACTCCTCCCCAACCCTTAACACCTATTTCCAAAGGGAGAGGGTGTAACACCCTCTCTCATAGGAAATTCTTTGTTCTGCCTTCCTGGGACTGGGCTGCCCAGACCCCATGAGGGCAGAAGCCTGTCTGTGGGTTGGCAGCAGCGGTAGCTGCAGTGCAAACCCCAGAGAGCTAGTTTGGCAGTACCTGGGGTCCATGCTGGAGCCCCGGGGATGCGTGGGATTGGAACCCCAATACCAGATTTGGCATGTGGGGACAATTCAATGATCTTAGACATGTTACATGGCCATATTTGGAGTTAAAATTGTGAAGCTACATATAGGTATTGACCTAAATGTAGCGCACGCATGTAATGGTGTCCCCGCACTCACAAAGTCCAGGGAAATTGCACTGAACTATGTGGGGGCACCTTGGCTAGTGCTAGGGTGCCCTCACACTTAGTAACTCTACACCTAACCTTCACTAGATGGTGATTAGACATATAGGTGACTTATAACTTACTTAAGTGCAGTGTAAAATGCCTATAAAATAACATAGAGGTTATTTCACTCAGTCAGCAGTGGCAGTCCTGTGTAAGAATTGTCTGAGCTCTCTATGGGTGGCAAAAGAAATGCTACAGCCCATAGGGATCTCCTGGAACCCCAATACCCTGAGTACCTATGTACCATATACTAGGAAATTATAAGGGTGTTTCAGTGTGCCAATCAGAATTGGTAAAAATGGTCACTAGCCTGCAGTGACAATTTTAAAAGCAGATAGAGAATAAGCACTGAGGTTCTTGTTAGCAGAGCCTCAGTGACACAGTTAGGCACCACACAGGGAACACATTCAGGCCACAAACTATGAGCACTATGGTCCTGGCTAGCAGGATCTCAGTGCGACAGGCAAAAGCAAACTGACACACAAGTAAAAATGGGGGTAACATGCCAGGCAAGATGCTACTTTCCTACAATCAAGAGTTGGGGAAATCCAGAGCCAGGTTTGATTAGAACTTGTATTTCTGATTGAAGTAGTTAGACATCACTATCTAGATCATTGTATGAAGCTGTGGCTGTAAATGGCCCAGACCAAGGACATGGCAGTTAGATATTAGAATTTGATTGTGACCCCCCCACTCATCGTTTCAGTGCACTTATGATTGCCCCCCCCCCCTTGCAAGGATCTTGGCATCAGGATCTAACTCCTCGGCACTGTGATAATGTCTCTAAACAACGCACAGTTCACTTTCCATAGTTGTGTCCATTTTATTCAGTGTGTGGTCCTCCTTCTCGATTCCTATCCTACTAGTAGAAATCTGAGAGAGCACCAGGAAGGCCTGGTGTTCCTGCAGCAACTTTGCACAATAGACATTTGTTATGTGGTCATAAACTCTATAAGAATCACACTCACAATTACAATTAGGAAACGTTATG
Organism: Pleurodeles waltl; assembly: GCF_031143425.1. Classification (NCBI taxonomy): domain Eukaryota; kingdom Metazoa; phylum Chordata; class Amphibia; order Caudata; family Salamandridae; genus Pleurodeles; species Pleurodeles waltl. Next base: position 1,301,203,556 of record NC_090445.1, read on the forward strand.
AAGAGCCATATGTGATTGCAGCATGACCCTCTGCTTTGACTATGATGATTTTATCTTTTGAAGTCTGGTCTTGAGATCGTCTTTTGTTTTATTGTTTTTATGTCTACATTTAGCGTATTGTTTAGTTAAGCTTTACTTTTATGGCTCTTGCTGAAAAGAGATTATTGACTTGACTTGCATTAAACTTAGACCTTCGGATGTCCATACTGGATAACTGAAAGCTGTGGGGAGTTAGTATTGCTAATTGGGGCATTCTTCCACTGATTTGAACCTCAATCTTCAAAGAGCTCTTTTACTTTATAGAAGGCCGGCAATGCTCCCACCACCCTTTGGGTTGGACTTTACAGTCTGTAAGGTAGTCCACTTCAATTAGTATTCCTTATGATTTGTTGTCAAAAAGTGGATGATAGAAATGGCTGTCCTTGTTTTTACAACATATATTTGATTGGTGCCGGGAGATAGGCTTCTTAGATTTCTGTATAGTCCTAATGTGTTGGAGACCACAAACACAGACACTTGGTGCAAGTGTTGAAAGTTATTTAATTGATTGATTGTATGAGAAAAATGCTAAAGTAATGCTTTGGTCATAGGCAGTTCCTACATTTATGGCGGCTATTGGTCTGGGGGAAGGTTGAATAGTCAAGTCACTTGAAGTTGCCTATTGTTTTTTTTGCAGGGTTGTATGTTTTAAACAGTATTGTTACAGAATTGTGTTGCTTTTCAGAAGAAAAATAGGGCTGCAATAGATTCTGAAATAAACAGTGTTTCTTTCACATGTCGCCTGAGACACAGTGTGATTAAACATACGAATTAATTGTTTGCTTTCTTGTATTTTGGCTGCATTTAAGTTTCATTTTATAGATTGTGAAAGTAGGTTTTAGGGCGTCTCCGAGCTCATAACTTCTTTAGAAGAATTTCAACACTTTTATTGAAGAGATGAAAGAAAAATTAAACAAATGAGGGTTATAGACAATACACCAAAATGACTGATGTACAAATCTACTCACAGTTCACAACAAACACACACCTAAAGAGTATCTTTTAAATGCATTATAGTCTACATTGAAGAAACAAGAAACAACCTAGGTGAAAAATATTATTAGGAAGCAGCCCGAGTTTAAAATGAGCGGGACTCATCTTCGAATGAATCTCTTAATGCCAGCACAGCAACAGAAATGCCAAGTTCGTAATAATAAATAAAAAAAAATCCAACATTTCACCATACTTGGGACTTTGGAGCTGATCGGTTTTTGCAAATACCTAGTTATGCTATCGTAATGGCTTTAAAGGTAGCTTGTGTATTCGTCTGTGGGATCTTTCCATCGGTACCCGACATAATATACTGTGAGGTTAAAACTAGATTATAATTAAATATGACAGATCATTTCTAAATTATATTTCCCCTGAACGCACCAAATTCTGACAATCCACAATCTAGTGAAGATTGTCTAATCTTAGGAGCTAGCAGCTAGGGAAATATGCACCTGATCTAGATTTCAATTTACTTAGTTTATTGCTTGTGTCACATAATCTGGTTACAGTTTTAAACTGTTGTAGCTGGAGACTGGGTGACTTGAAAGATATGTGTGGCCATTTAAAAGATTTTTCAGATTCAGTAGCTGATATCAAGGCTCTAAACGTCACAGACCATTTGTGACCAATAGTATAAACAACATCTTTAGTAAATGAAAACAATCTTGTGAGAAAACAGGGCTGATTGCAGAGGCCCCATAACTTTTTGCCCCCATTTTCCACTTTTTGCTGGTGTTTTCCTGACTTTAAAGGTGCCCTGGGTACTGCTAACCAGTCCCAGGGCCTGTGCTCTGTGTAAAATGGATATGCAAATTAGGCTAATTATAATTGGCTAAGTTAACCTACCTATAAGTCCCTAGTATATGGTAGGGCATGTAGGTTTAGGGACCACAGCATAGGTGGTGCACACCTAGGTGCACTGCTGAGGTGCCCAGTGTCATTTTAAAAGCAAGCCTGCCTTGCTGGCTGCTTTTAAATTAAAGTTATATGCAAATTCGACTTTGGAATTAAAGGTACTTCCAAAGTCTTAAACTACCTTATTTTTACATATAAGTCACCCCTAAGGTGTGCCCTATGTGCCCCTAGGGCTGGGTGCCATGTAACTATAAGCAGGGACTTTATAAAAATAGATTTATAAGCCCTGGTGAGGTAAAAACAGCCAAATTCGTTTTTCCCTCATTGAAGTAAATGGCCTTCATAGGCTAGAATGGGCAGACTTTATTTTAAATTTTAAAGTCTCCTTAACTGTTACATACCAAGAATTTGGTATCAAATTGATTGTTGTAATAAATCCCACAACTTCCAGTTGTTGGATTTAATATAACTTGTCCAGGTAAAAAGTTTAGACTTTACCTAAAAAGTTGCCAATTTCAGCTCTGCATTGTTTTTGCTGCTGTACTCTGATTGGCCAGCCTGCAGCAGCTTCTGCCAGGCTGCCTTGATGAGGTGTGAAGTGGCCAGGCTTCACACAAAGGAATGTGCTTGGGGGAGAGAATCTCCCCTCAGCAGATGGTGAGGCAGGAAGGGGGAGGGCTGCCAAACTGGTCTTCAAAGGCAGAGAAGGACATTTGCAGCACCCAGCAACACCCCCACATCCTGCAACCCCAGACAATTAGGTGCCCCCTTGATTAGATTAGGAGAGGGCAGGAGAGGGGTGTGTTTATGATTTTTAGCCACACCAGTGGGTGGGCTCAGCCAGATGTAACCTCCAAAAATCAGATTCATCCATGTTGGATTTTTAGAGACTGTTGCCTTCTGGGATGGATTTTTGCTACACTTCCCAGGAAGTGGTCATCACAGGGGGACGACCCTGTCCCTGATTGGAGAACCAGGTCCCCCCTGCTTTTCACCCAGGAGCAAGGATAAAACTGGCAGACCTGCACCCACACCTCAGATCCCCTCCAGAATTCAACAAGAAAGGAACTAAAGAAGAAGAAGGACTGCCCTGCTGGACCCCTGGCCTGCACCTGGAACCTGCACTCAGAAGGACTGCACCGGCTGCACACTTGGGCTTCACCACAAGAAGGACTTTGCCTGGCTTCAACTGGTTCAAGGAGGGACTCCCTGTTTGCTACAGGTGAAAAATTGCTAACCAGAGTCCCCTGCACCAACTCCTGAAGAAAGCGACCAGCTGACCACTATCCAGTGGCCAAAAAGGAGTTTGCGCCAGGTGCATTCTGGGAGTTGAAGTCCGCACCCCCCAAGGACCATCACAGAACTTCTGGACCCTTGGGGTGAGCTGTGGACCCCAAAAGAACCTTAAAAGAACATCTGGGTGAAGCCCCAGAAGTTTGGAAAAGATTTGAGAATTTTTGGAAGAAAGCTCCAGAGAGGGACCGACCCGCCGCGGAAATTCTAGCCGGCTTGCCTCAACCGCGACCCGGCCTGACTTCGTGGTTCGTCCCGGTAAAGAAAAACATCAAAAAAAGAGACTAAGGGGGTCATTCTGACCCTGGCGGTCTAAGACCGCCGGGTCCAGGGTCGGCGGGAGCACCGCCGACAGGCCGGCGGTGCCCCGCAGGGCATTCTGACCGCGGCGCTTCGGCCGCGGTCAGAAGAGGCAAACCGGCGGTCTCCCGCCGGTTTACCACTGCCCTTTGAATCAGGAACAGGATGGCGGTAGGGGGTGCCGCGGGGCCCCTGGGGGCCCCGCAAAGTATTTCAGTGTCTGCTAAGCAGACACTGAAATACGCGACGGGTGCAAACTGCACCCGTCGCACCCCTGCAACTCCGCCGGCTCAATTCTGAGCCGGCGTCCTCGTTGCAGGGGCATTTCCTCTGGGCCGGCGGGCGCTCTTTTGGAGAGCGTCCGCCGGCCCAGAGGAAATGTCTAAATGGCCGCCGCGGTCAAAGCGGTCATTCAGCGGCGGTAGCTTGGCGGGCGGCTCCCGCCGCCCGCCAACATTAGAATCAGGCCCTAAGTCCGAACGTAAAAAGTTGACCGGGACCTCCCAGCCATCGTATCCGAGAAGGGCTCCATGGACGTCGGATCAAGATCCAGGTTTACCCCGGTCGAAGGATTTTCATCTCGAAAAAACGACTAAGTCCGAAGGTAAAAGTCTCCACCGAGGAAACCCACATCGCGTATCCGGACAAGGGCTCCAGGAGGTCGGATTCAACTGGCAGGTTCGTCCCGGTGAAGAAAAACTTCAAAATAAAGACTAAGTCAGAAGGTAACTTTTTAACCGAGTCCTCCCGCGACCTGTAGCCGAGCAGGGCTCCATCGCGGTCGGCCTGAAAGTTTGACTTTGCCCCGGTCGAGGTGCAACCAGATGACCCGATTGGCGCTTTTTGTTTCTAAGCGCTAGTAAAGTAATAATTCTTTAAAAATTCATATCTCCGGTTCCCCTGAACCGATTTTAATCGTTTTTGTGTCATTTTAAAGATAAAAATATAAACTATTTTTATAAATTGGTTTTGGATTTTTAAACTGTTTCCTGTGTTTTATTTAATTACTGTTTTGTGATATTTGAATGCTTTACACTTTGTCTCCTAAATTAAGCCTTGACGCTCGTTGCCAAGCTACCAAGGGTTGAGCTGGGATTAATTTCCTGAGACCTAACTGTACCTATGTGGAGGTTGGTGGCTTGTTGCTAGGTGTAGGTACCTACCTTCCCTACCAATAACCCATTTTCCAACATCTATTTCAATCTCTGTTAGGGATTAGAGTTCTATTACACCCTGTTATTACTTCCAAAAAGTCTACGCATCCGAGATTAATATCATTTTGAGTGTTTTCAAAATGTAATCCTGTGTCTGAACATATTTGAAAGGGTTATGATTAAGAATATATATTATAAAGGTCAGTGAAAGTGCAAAAGGATCAATCTGAAAATAGTTTCCGAAAGCACAGACACCCTTCTGTGATCGTACCTTCCCAATTGAATCGTGAACGATTCTAGGCAAGGAATGTGGCCCCCACAATGGGGTGTATCAGTTAATTTTAGAGATGTTAATTTGTTTGCACCAAACAGCCAGATAGAATCCGCTGCTTTGAAAACCTTGAAACAAGCTTCTTTGCAATAATTTGGATCAGTGTATTTTGTGAATTAGTAACTGACAACTGACCTTAGTCTCTTTGTATACATTCCAATAAAGCGGTTGTTAGGAATTTCCTTTAAAAGACAGTCTATCCTTTGATCCATTGCGTCCTAATAATAATACTTAAAATAAGGAAGGGTCCAGTCCCTTCGATGAAGCGATATCTTATTATACTGGAATGCTATCTAGGCCTGCAGGAGGTCCAAATGTAATTACTTATGCCGTCTACAAGGTAACTTGAAAAGGAATGATGAACAAAAAGTGAAATAGAGGACAAAAGATAAGGAAAGTTAGGCAATATATTTATCTAGATGAAACCACTGCAATGGTAACGGTTAAAGGGCGACAATGGGAATGTTGCGTCAGACTTACACAGTAAGTAGATGCTCATTGTTAAGATGAACAATCACCCTAACCCAGAGTATCACAAAATGCCATATACAGTATGTAGCTTCTGGCACTATACGTTCATCCAATGTATCATTTTTATAGCTCATAATTATTTGACTTTTGTTAACGTTGAGCCTGCATCTAGATACCAGACCAAATTTTGAGGCTTCAGTCTCTATAAATTTACCTGCGGCAAAACCATAGGGGGGGAATAAATAGCTATGTCATTAGCCTAAACCGAGAGTTTCAAATCAATCTCATTTATCAAGATTAGAATAGTGGACATATTGTTGAGTGTATAATGGAGATGTGGTTCTGGATTTAAAACAAAGAGCATAGGTGTGGTAGGACAGCAGTGATGGGTACCCTGTCTAAAAGGTGCAGATAATTTCCCCGTATCTACCACTTGTGCAGTTTGTTCAAATTCACTGAACAAATAATTCCTCCTAGTCATACCTGCCCAAAGAAGCAGGCATGAAACCAGGTAAAAATACTTTTAGGCACAGCAAAGAATAATGACACCTTGAGGATCGTTTCCATGTAGCATCAGGTGCACCAAATAATGTAATTAGATTGTTTATGTGAGTCTTCTCCAGCAAGTAGCTTGTGAACTATTTGGTAGATCTCCAGCTACCTACAAATAGTTCTCCTGTCTTCAGCCCAGTGCACTATGTGCTTGGTTGAATTAATATATGTACAGAGTATTTATATTAGTTAAAACTGTGTGTATTTTTGGAAAATGTTACTTATGTTTGGACAAAATGGTTGAATTTGCAAAATATATTTTAAAATAATTTTTGAGTTACATATTTAGTAGCAATAGGGGGGAATTTTACTCATATTATTACCGTGGCACCAGGGGCATAATATTACAACTGGTAACCCTGTTTCATGCATTGAGGTGACCACTGCAGGTAATCTTGCAAATGGTTGCCACTACTGTAATCTTGTCTGATGCAATCCCTATTACAATGCTTGTAAAATATTACTAGCTCCGGATAATTTTCATTGAGCGTATGAAGCTTTTATTAAAGAAAAGGTCGGAGACCCCTGGTTTATCTGATCTACAGCACTTGTCCCAGACTTGAAACCGTGTTATTGGTGACATACCAGTTAAATGATTATACTAGATACCTATGCATCAATTATTGTAAAGGAAATGTTAGTATTGGCATTGATTACCCAAATGTTCTGCCAATGAGCCACATTCATCAGCTGGTTTTCTCCTACGGCTTTACCATTGGGTAATAACTCAGTTGCCCTGATAAAATTGTCAAGAATAATTCCTCCATCTGCAGAACTTCTGAATTAAGTGTGATTTGTGGACAGTTTCTCCTAATATACAAGAAAGGTCCAAACAGGTTATTACTTAGGCAGCAAGGATATGACAAGGATCACAACAATAGTGACATTTTATTTATAATCCGTTTTTACAACAAAATCAAAAACTTAAAAAAAGGTTTTTATTGCAATTGGTGTTAAAAGTCAAGTCATTATAAGGCAGTACTGAATCAAGGCATATGAATGCATACAGATGATTCAAATCACCTAGGTGTACATTTTTTTCTGTATGTCCAGAAAGGAGGATGATGGTATTATCTGTATGATTGCATGTTTTCATTATAAATTGCAACTCAGCAAAAAACTATCTTAACATATACATACATGAGCAGCAGCAAGCAATCAGCACAGTATATTACCATGGGGGAATGCAAGATTTGGGGGGGACAGATCTCTAATGATAGTCACAGTAGGTAGGCTCAGTGGGGGGAAGGAGGGCTGCCAGCCACAGAGTCCAGGCACTCTCCAGCATGTTATCTGCTTCACCCAAAGGTCCCTCGCCATGTGTTCAGTCAATCGCTCCATAACATCAAAAAAGTTAGTTTATTCCACTGTGTTGTTTACAGTGAACATTTTATACTAATCTTCGATTGATCCATTCATAAAAACTCTTCAATGAATGTCTTAGACCTTTCCAGTTACATAGTACATCATCAATGCAGTGGGACCAGTACAGAATATTTTCACTGTAGTGATTATTTTGATACATACACCTGTTTTCCAATTCTTGACATGAAGAGTGCTGTTATCTCTGGGGTAAAACAACAGCCTCCGTTTGTAGCTTACTTGAAAATTAAGTAAGTTTTTTAGTACTAGTGAGGGTAGATCCTGGGTAAAGGTTATTGACACAGTGTGTTGTCTTCTCTTTTTTCCAGATACAATATGATGATCGTTTGAGCTTCATCCTGCATTATGCTAATTTTATATCTGAAGTTACCAGAGTGTGTTTGTTCTCAGTGAAAGCTACCCCTTCTATTTTATTGATAAAATGAAGGGATGTGGGTACAAATGCCCTTGAAGGCTAAATGTGGAACAAATGGCTTCAGAATTGTAACTACATAATAAGGCAGTACTTATAATGTTGTACTACACTCCAAATGTATTCGTCTACTTTGGAGATGTTACTTGTTGCTGTGGATTTTGGGCATCAGGTAGAAACTTGAAAGTGTAAGTCTCTACTTTTTTACCATCATGGGTCATAGCATCAACAATAAAGTTACTAGATAAATTTAAACTGAAACATGAAGTTAAGGAATCTAGGGCCGAACGGGAAAATGTGCGAGTTCCTATTTGTGAATCAATGTGAATTGCAAATAGGAACTCGCAAATCCCCATGTACGTATGATGTGATGCCTCATTTTGTGAGTTGGTTGTAAGTTGCATCGCAGTTAAAGGATTCACAAAAACAATTATCTAAAGTTTTGAATGGTGTGGGAAATTGCAATTTGTATCACAAATTGTGAACAGCACTGCAAAATAAAAAAACACTTCCTGGTCATGGGTAATTACCTCTGAACAATGAGTGGCTCACAGAACGTGCCCGGAGACCAGCCTTAGTGGCGGGGGTGTGCAGTTGCCATTCACAGCACAAGTCTTAGAACACCAGAGAAGCCCAAGCAGCAGCAATGGTAAGCCAAACTGCAGAAAAAAATCCTGAAAGAACAAAAAGAAAACTAAAGTTCTCTGAAAAGGAGTGCTGTGAGAACCATGATGTCCTCTTTTGGGAGGGCATCAATGACATGACAGTCCCTGAGTCACAGAAAAAGAATATATGGCAGGAAATCCAAGCCAAAATGTATGCCATTGTAGTCGCACACTGCTCCATTGACGAAATCCTAAATAGGTGGTATGACCTCAAGTCACATACAAAACCAAAGGTAGCTCAGCAACTCACACAATCCTGGGGAATTGGAGGCACCCCCTCAACAGTACTACCACCCACTGCACTTGAGACCACAATGGAGACCATGTTGGAGCCAGAGGCTGTTGTGGACATTGGAAACATCAACAGTTCTGCACCACAAAGTAAGTGTACAATATTTACTTTTGTCACAAATCAGAACCCACAGCTGTGTCCAAATTCCAATGGTCTGCAGAATGCATCTGACATTTTTTTTCCCAAATGTAAAGTATGTAAGCGTCACAGTGCATTATGGGTGATGTACTCAATAAAGACAGCTTAGGAGTCATATGCACATTTATTGGGGCAGACATCAGAAAGGTAAATAAAATGTATCACATTTATCCCATAGATTCCCCTGAGGTACAAAGTGAGGATGCCAGTGTTGAGGGAGTGGATGATGCCAACATGGCAACAGAGGAATCCGTCCCTAGAGACAGCATCACCCCACCACACTGTATCATGATGTCAATGTCACAAGAGCCTGCAACAATGGAGGATGATGATGTCCCTCTGCTACCAAGTGAAGCCAAGACCAGTGTCTTCCAGTGCTTGAGCGCAGGAAGCATCATAAGGCACATGATGAATTTGAAGATGACGGCAATGGACAGGTGTTTGTTGGTCTAGAGGCATCCCTGCTCCAAAGTCAACACCTTCAAAGCAAGCACTTAAACATAATCAGCAGGAATATGTAGAGCATGCGGCAAAACATGTCTGTTGGCTTCAATAACATCGTGACACAATTCACAACAATGAAGACCAATGTAGTGAGCCTGACCACTGCCATTCAGGAGTTGTGCCAACAATTGAGGGCTGCTCATGCCCATCAGAGGCATTGGGATCACAGAGCTGCAGCTAGAATGGACCGGCAAAGAAGCTCTATAAGTAGATTGGCCACTTCTACTAGCAGTCTCTCCAGGAGAACCGTCACATTGCAGGTAGAAATGGAACACTTTAGTTGTGACATTTCCAGGGAGATCATGCTGCTGTTTTACAGATATAGCCGGCATAGATTGCAAGAGGCGCAAGAGATGTCCCTCTTTATAGTGAAGAGAATTCCAGGATGCACAGCATATTGGCCACTAATTTCCTGGCTTGCACCGCTGTATCAGCCGTATCCCTGTGGTGAACATGCAGGGAAGGGGTATGTTGGACGTAGCCACAAAAATCAGTAATACACCTGTCTGTAGCTTGGCAGTTAGACATGGCTATGATTTGTTTGGTGATGTAAACAACACTATTTTGTATTTCACTTACCACTTTGGAATTTTATAGTTCAGAATGACACAGCAAAAACAGTAGCCTGACATTGAAGGTTGCTTTAGTTTAAAAAATTGTGCCTACTTCAATCATTTCTATGAACGCAGTTTTACCCAAAACGTACCTTGCAAAGTAATTTGTTGCAATGTGATCTCATCGGCACCTCCCCTCCACTGCTATGGTCTAGTCCCCAGGCTATAATAGTGGTGCTTCTGGTTCATCATCCTCCAAGTCTGTGTTATTCAAATTGGGGTGTAGCCCACACCTGGTTGCCATCGTATGTAGGATGGTACAGGTTGCCACAATTTTGCAGGAAACTTCTGGGGCATACTGGAGTGTACTGCCACTTTTGTGAATGCACTGAAATCTGGATTTGAGCATGCCACAGGTACTGTTAATTATAGCTCTGGGCACTGTTGTATTGCCTCTCATTATGGTATGCGGGGGTTAGACATGGGGTCAAGCTCCAAGGTCGTAACACATAACCGCGGTCTCCTGAGGACACAAGATAAGTGTGAGCATGGCAGTACCTGCTGTTAAACAGACATATATAAACAAGTTGTGTTTAGGCATCATAGCCTAGTAAATATTCATCTTCAAACTCCACACATTCCAGGCGCTGGTGTACTCCATTGTGCCCGAAGATGTATGCGTCATGGGTGCTCTCTGGGTATTTGGCCACTATATATATGATGACATTTGTGGCATTACATACCACCTGGATGTTGAGGGAATGGGTTTTTAAACAATATGAACATTATTATCAGATTTCAAAGCAGATGATTGCGACATCAGTAAGGAATCAAAATACAGTTGAACATCAATTTCTGAGCTGGGCCACTCGTAATACTAACCAGAATTGAGACTAGGATGTGTGGGAACAGGCTAATACATGAGGGCAAAAGGGAAAAATAAAAGGACAAAAATAATTTAGAAAACCTCTCAATGGGGTAACTCACTATAGATATATGCTGTTGTGAGTGACTAAGCTAAAAGGGAAACTAGAAAACACATTTAGTTATATCTCTCCTCACGGGACAACATACAGGATGATTTCACAGCAACGACCAACTTCTTCCAGCGTCAGTTGATAGCAGCATCAGGATGGTGCAGCACACAGGCTGCATGTAGGACAATTCAGCAGTTCAGAATAAGTTGACCACATTAGAACTGAAACTGCAGTGACCAATTATGACTATGATCACAAAATACATCAGGGAACTTAGAGTAGATAATGGAACAGCAGACTTAAGCAAACACAGAACTGACTTTTAGAAGGACTGGTGATGGACTGACTTCAGTTTCAAACTTCTTCACTAACTAAAATACGGAAAATGAATTAATTGGTTCTTCATTTGGGCACATTCTGGACATTGATTTCAGCATCCAGTCATTGTAGATGGCACCACCAAGCATGCAACTTTCAGAAATCTTCTCAACAATAGTCCATTGTTTCGATGCCCGCATGCAATTCTGCCAAAATATTACATTTTGTAATAATTTGCAACTTACACTTCCTTTCCCATGGCACACAATAAACTAAGCTAGTATTCTTTCACATGAGCTTCATGCATTTCAGCAGCTAGAACAAATATTGTTACATTAACCAAACTTGAAACATGCTCTTCTCCTGCAGTCCAATAGAACATTCAACATTACATTAGCTTCCTAGGAAAATAATTCAGGTCAGAGGGGAAGAATAAACACATAGGGCCATATTTATACTTTTTGACGCAAAACTGCGCTAACGCAGTTTTGCGTAAAAAAAATTAGCACCGGCTAACGCCATTCTGATGCGCCATGCGGGCACCGTATTTATTCAATGGCGTTAGCCGGCGTTAGCCGCCGGCGCTGCCTGGTGTGCGTGAAAAAAAATGACGTACACCAGGCAGCGCCGGCGTAGGGGAATATGGAGCTTGGGCGCCAAAAAATGGGACAAGTCAGGCTGAGGCAAATTTTTCGCCTCAACCCGATTTGCGCCATTTTTTTCGACTCCCAACCCCCATTGAAATGACTCCTGTCTTAGCAAAGACAGGAGTCATGCCCTCTTGCCCAATGGCCATGCCCAGGGGACTTCTGTCCCCTGGGCATGGTCATTGGGCATAGTGGCATGTAGGGGGGCACAAATCAGGCCCCCCTATGCCACAAAAAAAAAAAAAAATACTTACCTGAACTTACCTTAATGTCGCTGGGATGGGTCCCTCCATCCTTGGGTGTCCTCCTGTGGTGGGCAAGGGTGGCAGGGGGTGTCCCTGGGGGCATGGGAGGGCACCTCTGGGCTCCTTCCGAGCCCACAGGTCCCTTAACGCCTGCCTTGTCCAGGCGCTAAAAAACGGCGCAAAAGCGGCTGGACGCCATTTTTTTTGACCCGCCCACTCCCGGGTGTGAGTTTTGCCCGGGAGTGTAAATACGGCGCACATGCCTCGGAGTCAATTTTTTAGACGGGAACGCCTACCTTGCATATCATTAACGCAAAGTAGGTGTCCACGCTAAAAAATGACGCAAACTCCATGGACTTTGGCGCTAGACGTGTCTAACTCCAAAGTATAAATATGGAGTTAGTTTTGCGTTGGAATTGCGTAAAAAAAAACGACGCACTGCCAGCTCAAACAGAGTATAAATATGCCCCAGATTTTTTCATGACTGCTTGCAAAATGAACCTTCCAGGCCCGTTCATGTTAAGAAAACCTAATGCAAGTTAATGCAATGAATACACTATATAAAACATTTTGTGCACCTCAATAATCAAATCAAACAAGAAAATGTAATTATTTCATTTCAGATATCATTCGTGTTATGTAAAAGCAATTTTAAACGTATATTTATTTTTCTATGCACACAATTCATAATAATGAAATCCATTTATTTCAATGTGTGTTTAATTCATATTCATTTGATACTCATAATACATTTTATTTCCACTGTTTCAACCTAAAAATAATGCTCTCATGTAATATTCATTATGAATTCATACATTTATAAATGCAAAACAATTTCTTATGAAACGTGATGCACATACGAATGGTAAGTACAAATGTCCACCACTTTTTAAACTTTGCAAATTTTAATTTCTATGTTATTTTCTCTGTTATGCTTTAAAAACTGCAGATGTATTAGCTGCCATGTGTTATGTCTTTGCCACTAATTAATTACAAAAAAATAGCTTTCTCTAAATCCCTCCTCTGATGGCAATCTATGCCATCACAAAAGAATTATTCTCATTTACAATGAGACAAGTCAAAACCTTATAGTTTGATAATGCATTGATCTAGGTTTATGATAATTTTCAATTCACTTCATTGTCTGATAACACTTCTTTCTTGTATTCTCGAATTCCATTTCTTCCCTCATCTCTTTATTCTTTGCTCTTTGTTTTCTCCATAAATTCTAAGCTTTGTAAAATCAGACTCATCAGATTAGATAAGTATCCCCTTATTTTCTTGCTGTTATTCAGAATATGCGTGCAACAGTGACTCTGCCGTCTTTTGCTAAAAGAATGTCGAACGTGAGGTGATTCTAAAGAATCATAGACCTTGCTGCAGCCATTTCTGTGTCCGTTAGGAGCATTGCGCCTGAAAAATCAGTTGACATCTTATCTACAATCGTCGATAACTTCCTTATCTTAGTGTCAGTCAAGATCACACCCACCAATGGAATAATAGCTCCAAAAATATATCATGTAATCTCTGAAGTACTACCTCATCTTTTAAATCACATTTTAGGTCTTTCAATCCTTTCTGGATTGTCAATGTTGTCCACTTGGTAACGTTTCGGAAAAAAACACTGCCAAATAGCATGTACCATACCAAACTTTCAGTAATTTGTAATAAGCATTCTTACCACAGTAATAAACACCAGGTACAGCGAGGTCTTGTCCATCTAGCATTAAATCCTATACACTCTTAAACAAAAACACGTCTACATTCACTCAAACCTACAAACGTATTGTCAGCTTTTGATTGCAGCCTATATATGCAAAGCTTTTCTGCATGTTGTCAATCTAAAGCTAACCGTCCTTGTATATCAGATATTATGTGAAATTATATCTTTCTAGAAGTATTCCCTTATCTGTCATTTCTTTCATAGCTTTTTTTCTGTTATCTACTTGATTAATGAACTCCTTTTCTACCTGCATGAGAATACATGTTAAGTTATTCCAGTGTGTATAAGGTGTGTCAAAAGTCAATGTAGGCTCAAAGAATCCTCCTACTATATCTATGTTCCTAGTCTTTACGATGCTGGTCAAATGCTGGTTAATGGGAACAAAAGAGAAAACTATGTCGTAGGTTGAATACAAATATTGCATGTTCTTCTGGTTGTACAAACATGTTAATAATAGACTGCAACTAATTCCATAAGTTAGTGGTAAGTGATTCATTCTTGTACTGACAAAGGAATTTGTGTGCACTCATAACAATCATGCACATTCAATGTGTCCACATACTCATACAGCAAAGTATAAAACACGTTGGAAAATAAATCTCCATTTTTGTCATCTGAATGAAGCAATCTCTTATCCTAATAAAACTTATCCTGCTTACATGTTGTCATTCCAGCACTGGAGAGGCTGTGCTTTGCATGTCTCCTTTCATTGAAACACGAATTCCTACAATCAACAAAATGCACGTATTCATGCACACTACAGTCAAACCAATGCACACATATTTATGTTTACTGTGTTTGCCCTGTCCATGATTCAGGGCTTTTGTAGACTCAGAGAATGAAAGAAAAAGAAAAATATAAAAGCAAAAGCAAGCAAAAAATCGAAACAAAAACAATTTTTCTTCAAAGTCTTTTTGCACTATTTACAGCAGTTCTTGATCTTCAAAAAAATTCTTGAGCTCAGCAAAAAGTTGTCAAAATCAGTTCAAATGTCTTTTTCAATAGAACACAGTCTGTTGATCACTTATTGTCACATCAGGAGTGTAATGTCTTTGGTGATTAATTGGCAAGATTATTTCAAAGCTCAGTTAAAATGTGATCTCAAGTTCCAGAATGTTCAGTTGAATTCTCACAGTCATCACAAAAGGCTATAAACCTGTTCTCCCATTCATTTGTGGCAGGGTAGATCCATTCAGGTACTTGAGACTTGGCACTCTTTTCCTTTTCTTTTTCCTCACATCACCATCTTCATCTTCACTCTGATTTGACTCTTCAACTGTTTCTGTTACTGGCGGGAGTTTATCAGCAACCTGTTCATGTGCAGCTGGAGGCCTTTTCACAGTTTTCTTTCTGTGTGCAACTGCTTTCGCAATGTTTGCTGTGCAGACAGGAATCAGGAATCAGTTGATTTTGACTTGACTTTGCTCTCCTGCACTTTTGTTGGTTTGCAAGCTGCTTGCATCCTTATCTGAGCCGTTATCTGTGGTTTGTCTGCACCTTTATCTGAATTCAGATGGCTTGTGCCTTCACCACTTTGCACGTTTTGTGCTTGAGCCACTAGTTCCATCCTCACAGCTTGGTCAAGCCGAACACCTTCTTCATCAGCATTCAATCTTGCAGAATCAGACTCTGTAGTTTCAAGAGGACACAAAACTTTGTGCGTGTGGCTTGAGTGTATCGAGTTTGGAAGACCACACATGTCAAAGCTGTCGTTGTCACCAGGATGATTTGCTATGGACCTTTCCAGCTGGGCTGTAGGCAAGCCTTCCCCACATGCTCCTTAACCAAAACCCATTCCCTAGCCTCCAGGCAACAGCACTGTTCTGGGGCTGGTTGAACTATTTCTGCTTCAACCTGATGAGACAAACAGCAACCGACATCAACCAGACTGTTTCAATAATCCAGCACCAAGACATCTGTTATGTACACAAGTGCATTTGCAGGTAAAGCTGGTAGTCTCAGTGCATGATCAATCAGTATCTCATAGGGAAACAATCTTTTCTTCCTGTCAGGGGTGCTAACAATGCTTATCAGGACAAGCGGCAATGCATCAGGCCATTTCAACGCTGCAGAGGCACAAACCTTTGCCAGTCAAGCTTTCAGTGTTCCATTTATTTGCTCCGCTGATCTGGAGGTCTGTAAATGCAGTGCAATTTTTGCTCAATGTTTAATGTTGCACACAACAACTTTATGATCTCATTATTAAAATGAGTGTCTCGATCTGATTTTAAAAAGTCAGGAATCCATACCTTGGTATTGGTTCCAGGAGCAGCAGCTTAGCTACAATAAGGCTATCAATCCTACTTGTTGGATAATCCTCGATCCACTTGGAAAACAAACGTACAATGACTAGCATATACTTCAATCCATTACAGGAAGGCATTCTAATGAAGTCAATTTGCATTCTGTTAATTGGACCTCCCGATCTTCCTATGTGGCTCAAATTAACCACTGTGAGTTTCTCCACGTTCTTTAGGTCGCATGTAACATATCTTTGACAAACTGCTTTTGCAACCAATCTAAATCTGGTATTAAACTATGTCTGCTTGAATGTGTGAATCATTACATCTCTACCAAGATGAACCTGACCACAATAATACCTAGCCATCAAGTTCAGTAAACAATCTGGCAACACACCTTTCCCTTCATTTTAAACTCCAGATATCATCTCCCTCTCTTTGAACACGACCTTCTTTTCTCCACCCTCTGTGCTCTTCCACGGTTGCTTCTTCCTGTAATCTTTTAATCTCATCTCAGGTATCAACCACTGGCATCAAGAAATGTTGATATTTCTCACTGGTGTCACTTTCATTACCCCACTCTTCATAGAAGGTGATGCAATGGAGTGCACAATATCTGGCATTTGTTTCAGCATAGGCATTACCCAACGTGATATAGTAATGCGACCTCTGGTGGGCCACACATTTGACAACACAAATCTTCTCAGGTAATTGTAGAGCATTCAACAAATCATTAATTCTTTCACGATTTAGATGGGTGATCCAGACGAGGTCATGAAATCTTGCTTGTGCCATAATTTCTCTAAATCATGGACCAAACCAAATCCATGTTGACTATCTCTGAATATTGTGACTTTGAGCTGCTCTGATACACAGCATGCTCTTGAAAGAACAACCGATTCAGCTACTTGGGCTCTCAGCATACATTCACTGTCTCTTAAACTGGAGCCATCAACAAAGAAAACTTGTTCATTCTCCTCTAAAGGACTATCCTGAATGTCAGGTCTGGGTATGGTACACATTAGTATAATCGAGGTAGTCATGTTCCATGTCATTAATATAAACTGTCTCATAAAAATTTACAGGAATTATTGTGGTGGGGTTCAAACTTGAATGTCTCTTAATCACAACATTGGATGATCCAGGAATTAATAACTCATAATGGGTAAGACGGGCGTTGGTCAAACATTCTGTTTTAGACCTTGTCAAAAGAATTTCCACTGAGTGACGGACATAGACAGTGAAAGGATGTCCTATCACAATGCCTTTGCATTGACTAATACTCACACCAGCAGTAGCCACGGCTTTCAAACAGCTGGGCAATGCAGCCACTACAGAATCCAAAGTGGTGGAAAAATATGCCACTGGCCTGTTCGTTCCTCAATGTGACTGTTGCAAAACAGAAAGTGCACAACCATCATGTTCCTGACAAAACTGTGCAAAACCTTTCATGTAGTCAGGCATTTCCAAGACTTGAGCTCTGCACAACCTCTCTCTGAATTCAGTAAACACTTTCATGCACTCTTCATTGAAGGGGACTAGATCATTGATTTCTTCCTGTGTCAACTTCTGTACTGGTTTGCAAATTACTGAAAAATTCAGCATCCATTGGCGGCAATAGCTCACCAGGCCCAAAACATTCTGACCTCTCTCTTTGTAACTGGGGTACTCATTTTCATGATAGCTGCAACTCTCTCATGGGACACTTTCTTCTCACCTTTCTCAGTTTGGTGACTTCACTTCTTTCTGGTAATACAGTAACTTAACAGGGGGAATGTGTCTGTTTTCACCAAAATGATTCAATAATGCTATAGTATCTTGTCTGCAAGTTTCAAGCACATTGGATGCAACCATAAGGTTGTCAATGTACTTCACTAAAGCAGACTTAAATGGCACAGGACTTCTGCAGACCTGGCAGTGGAATGTGGTGCTCCTGTGTCAACCAGAAATGAAACATCATGGCCCATAACAATGGCATTCACTGAAGGACCCCACTGATCTACTTCCAATGAGGTAGCCAACACACATTCGTCTTCTTCTGAACTGTCGCTCATGCATTCTTCACTCACTTCATCATCACTGAAATCAATCAATGGGTATTGTGTGATCAAATGTTTTGCATTTGCGTTACTCTTCGGTTCACATTCTGCTAAGGAACCATCACCTGTTACTGTGCCATCAGAGCTTGCGGTAACTGCATCTGCTGTGGGACATGAATATGCTGTTGGGAAAATTGTACTTGTTTCTGGGGAACCTGAATTTGGACCGCTCCATTAGGAACATTCATGCTTTGATTTTGGGGCCTTTGAATGCTCTGATTTTGAAATTTACTGTTGTCAACCATCTGTGCAATAACAGCTTGCACCAAATTATTTACATTGCTATAGGGGCACTCCTACTTCAATTTACAACGGCACTGCATGCATGAAAAGGCAACATTTTCTTCATGTTCCAAACATCAGCCACATTTGCATCCGGATCTACTCGAACTCCACAACCTCTACCTTTAAAGTGAGGCACCATATTATCCTGCAGTTGCATCACTTGCATTCCTCCTGCTTTCACCATTCTTTATGATCTCTGCATATCTGCTGCATCACAATTACCTTTACCTTTTCCTTCAACGTTTTCTTGTTCATATCAATCTTTTCACTGCAGTATTTTGTGTATTCCCGCATTTCATCAATTGGCTTTCTTGCCAGCAAATCAAATTAATCTGGATCATATTATCGATTTCAGGCTTCAATCCCTGAAGGAATCTGAACACAAAATGAATCATGTCTTTCGGCTCAATCATTTCTGTGCCACTTTATTGTCTAAATGCTTTCAGCATCCTTTCATAGTAAGCATGAACAGACTCCTTTGCTTCCTGAGATGTCCTGTCAATTCTTTGCCAATCAATGTCCTTAGGTGGCCAATCTGTGCTCCGCTGACACTCAACCCACAAATCTGCTGGAACCGCAATCTCCAAAAAAGTGTTTAAGTCCTCCCTCAGGCACTTTGGAAGCTTAAGAAACCTCTTTGGTTGCTGGTATCACTCCACTAGTTTCTCCCTCAACTTTGGGTAGTCATTTGTAAATTACAGTATGTCACTTCTGCTCCAAGGGACATGAACAAAATTCCCTCCCAGAATTTCTCTCTTCGGTATCATTTTACAGTTCCTTCAGCCTGCTGTGCCTCATTTGAAGAGGCAGTCAGCTTTTTTTTCTGATCTCTTTTCTTTGCCCATCTGCCTTATCACTTATTTAATGCTCACCCTGTTTGAATGCTTTGAATAAATCCCTTAATTTGAATTTTAGTCCAGGTGATCTCATGTTTACAATATCTCTCAAGTCAAATTCTAATCTGTAACTCTTCTGCAACTGTCTGGATACATTCATTCCTACTTCATATTTCTCGGCCAAAATGTTTTTCTCCCATACACCTTTCCTGCGTGAAGAGTAACATCTTTGCGCATGAAGTGCAATTCATTTTCTTTTTTTAACATTTGTTTTATGTTTTTTTGCTGCAGGTGCAATTACATTACATAGATCAAAACGTGATCCTGTTACATCATGGCATACAATTTCTGTAAATCAATTTAGTGTACTACAATTCTTACGAATGCCCTTAACCCAATAATAATTAAGCAAATGTATCTGTAAGAGGGGCCTTGTATCTCAACCTCTATTTCCCCCCCAACCTAATCGTTCTCCACATTACTCATCTTCCCCCATATACCCTGGTATCTCCATAAAGCTCCGACTCGTTGAGCATACAACTTTTCTTTTGCCCGTATTGCCTTCATCTTTGCCTCCCATGCGGCACACGTTTGGGATACCGGTGATTTCCACGCCTGAAGAATCAGTGATTTGGCTATCAAGGTGCCCACAAATATTATTTGTCTAGTGGAAATAGACAAATCTGTGCTTTGCGTAATACCCCATAGTGCCACTAATGGGCTAGGAGCTAGCTCATATGCTATCATGTCACTAATCCTTTGAAAAATCTTTTCCCAATACCCTGCCAAGTGCATGCATGAGCAGCATATATGGAGCCACTCCCCCTGAGTCATTTGACAGCGCGGGCACAGACCTGATGCCTCCGGGTTCATTTCCTTTATTCTAATGGGGGTATAATAAAGCAGCCATTTGGAATAGAGTGTAATTCTTTTAAAATTCGCCCCTCTAAGTGCTTTTTGTGACACCTCGTTGTGCTTTCACCCTATTTTGAGGGTGCATCCCTATTTTACACCCAGTAATATTTTCGACTCTGACCAAAAGTTGGGATATTGGCTTAGTTGAACGCCCTCCCTGAAGTGTCTTATACCATCTGCCAATGCCAAATTGATCATTATAAAAGCCTGGAAAATAGCTTAATTGAAGCCATCTATTACTTTTTCCATTGATTGTAAAAAAATGTGAATTTGGCCATAGGAAAATTTTTAACTTTCTGGAATGTCATTTTTTTCCATTACGCACTGCGTCCATGTTTTGATACAATCCCCTATAAGAAAATCCGCTAGGGTCCTAATTCCTACCTCTTCCCACTTTTGAACATATCTTTGACTAATTTCTAAGCCTATCATCCATGTATCCCTAAGTCTCATTAATGGGTGAATTTTACAAATTTGATTTTTAGCCTGTATTAATAATATACTTGACTGTATCATTACTGGTAGTTTATATCTTACCCTTTTTGGGAGGCGGGGATATTTCAGAAATCGTGAAAGCTGCGTGTTCGTTTCTGCCAACATTTGGTGCAGATAGAAATTAAGATTTGGCATTTGCGCAGCTCTTGAAGCCCAATCAAATATAGAAGCTTCATAGTATGTTTGAACATTGGGGGGCCAGCCCCCCATCTTCGACTGTAAAAGTTAGCTTCTCTATCTGTAGCCGAGGTTTCTCATGGTTCCATATGAATTGTCTAATCAATGAATCCAGCTTGTGGAAAAACTTTTTAGGAACTCTCAAAACTATACTACAAAAAACAAATAACAACAGAGGGAGAATCATCATTTTGACCAGTGTGCTCCTTCCTATAATCGTCATAGTGGATTCCTGCCATTTCAATAATAATCCTTGAATCTTTTTAGGAACTCTTGTGTAGTTCAACTGAAACAAGTCCGCTGGGTTCTTAGGCACATATATGCCTAGATACCTAATGGGGCTAGAAGATTAAGATAATACCCGGATATCCTTTGGTAGAACTGATATTTCTGCATTATACAAAAGAGCTTTTGATTTGGACCAATTAATTTTGTATCCCCCCAAGTCTGAAAAAGCCTTGGTCTCTGAAAAAGCTCTGTCAATATTATGTAAATCCACATGAAGATACAAGATCTTATCATCGGCGAATAATTTCACCTTGAGTCCTAAAGGAAGCGCAGCCTCTATATATTGGTCCTGCCGAATTGCTGCAGACAATGGCTCAACAAAGAGCACAACAGAAATGGGGACAAAGGACAACCCTGTCGCGTGCCCCGTGATATCTGCACCAGTCCTGCTATTTGTGCGTTTACCGAATCCTTGGTTTGAGCCCCTACGTATAACCTACGCAGCCTCTGAATAAACTTCCCTGGAAAGCCGAACTTGCCTAGAACCATAAACAATGCTTCCAATTGATCTAGATCAAATGCTTTTTCAGCATTGAGCATTATAATCACCGCATGATGATGATTATGAGATGAGTAATCCATCGCCTGAACCAAAACATTTGTATTGGTGGACAGCAACCTTCCTGCTAAAATTCCACATTGATCCTCATGTATCAGTCCTTGCGCCACCTGAGCCGTACGGATCACAAGTATCTTGGTGAATAATTTATAGTCCTGATTTAGGAGGCTAATCGGACGATATGAGCCTGTATATTCCGATGGTTTATCCTTTTTAGCAAAGCTAACCACTACAGCCCTGGAAAATGCTGAAGGGACCTCAGCTCCTTTTATTATTTTGTTGACTAGGTCGAGTAGTATTTTGGCAATTTGACCCTCTAATATTTTTTAAACCTCCTCAGGAAGGCCATCTTCTCCTGGAGCTTTTCCACTGGGGGCACCCCTTATTGCCTCTACTACTTCATTAAGAATGATAGCGGACGTTAATATATTCTGTGCCCCTGGATCTAAGCTTGGCAGTATCACTGAATTTAAATACTGTTTGATTTGTAAAGTATTTACTTGCATCATCTCAGTATACAACTTACAATAATGCGAGAGGAAAGCTTTTTCTATCTCTTTAGGCTGATTAAGCATTATACCCAACTCCTCATCAAAAATAGCTTTTATTAAATTAGAGTTGGATTTCTTTTTAACTGACCAGGCCAGAAATCTACCTGCATGCTCGCTTTCTTCATACTGCCTCTGAAAGCTCGTATGCCTATTGAGTATCTCCCGAGATAGATAGAAATAACTTAGTTTGGCCTGAGCTCTTTTCAATATTAATTCCGTCTCTGGACTGAGTAGTGATTGATTTCTTTTTAATGCCTACACTAGCTCCCACTGAAGTGAATTGCTTTGATTTCCCTAGGTAAGCCTGAAAGGAAATTGCCTCCACTCGTATATAAGCTTTAGTGGCTCTTCAAATGCTAAAAAGAGAGGCTGAATTCTTATTCGCCTCTAAAGATTCCGTAACCAACGCCTAAGGATTTACTACCCAACCTTTCTCTGCCAAGAGGGATCTATCCAATTGCCATTGCGGGCAGCCCTGCTGATTTCCTTTTTCACTAATATTAACCCAGGGAACGGAATGATCAGAAAAATAATTTGCAAGTATTCCTGACCCCCTGACACTTCAGTGCAAATGAGTTTAGAATATAGTCAATTCTTGATGCCGTATTGAACCTTTTTGAAGAGCATGTCAATTCTTTCTCCTGGGGATGGTCAGCCCGCTACACATAGAGTAATGCTAGATCCGAGATCAGTTTAAAAAGCATTTGACAGGCTCTTGGTTTATTTTGCTCTTTACTCCTACGTGATGTGTCCCATTTGATATTAGGTATAATATTGAAATCCCCTCAGATTATAAAATAGCCTGACAGTGAAGATAAATGTACATATAGAGCCTGCATTGACGCTACATCATTCTCTATTGGGCCATAAAAGCTTACAAAGTGGATCACTTTTTCTGCCAACATAGTTGTAACTACTATCCATCTTGCTTGCGGATCTCTAAAAACTCCCTTTATCCTCCCTGCAAAGTTTCTCAAAAACAAAACTGCCACACCCCTTGCCGCGGCATCAGCCGAAGCATAGTAGGAGTGGGCAATACACACAGGAAGTTTAGGTAACTTGACATTGGCCTTCCAATGAGTTTCCTGCAGAAGGGTGACTTGCACTTGAGATGTTTCAAGCCAGTTAAGAACCATTTGAAGTTTAACTTTCTTATTAGCCCCATCTAAATTGCATGAAGCTACTCATAACTTGTACCCAATCATTTCTTAATATTCCACCCCATCATCTCCATGGCCAATTGTATTTCAACTGCATTTTTAAATGTGCTTAATTGCACTCCCGTCTTGTATCCCATCTAAGAATAAGGATATAGCTGGCTGATCTCCACCTGCATTTTTGCTCTAGCTCCACCCTGTGCCTCCTCCCCTTCCCCAACATCGTCGTCCAGGGCCGCACCCGTCATGGGCCCTCCCTCCCTTGAACCCCCTGTGCTTCCCCTTCCACCATAGCCTCCCCCCAATACCCAAAAAGAGAGGGCACTGACATTGCACTCCTAGAGCCTGACCCCAGAAGATCCGTAAGACATCCGGGCAGAGGAATCCAAAGAGAGAGAAAAGGAGAACACATGACATGACATTAATACAAATAAGCAAAAAAGCCCTCGAAACAACAGTTTTCCTTCCTACTCCTTTCCCTCCTCTTCCCCCTTACTTCACTACTTATCTTATCACCTCTTTTCCCCCTTCCCCCCTCACTTCATCCTCCCATATTCTCCTGAGACAACCACATCAATTTTTTTTTAAGGAAGCTAAAAAGTCCTTGCATCCTGAATGTGCTAGAAAACATGCGCTTGTCCTTTATAAAGCACTATACGCTTGGCTAATTGTACAATACCAGCTGGAGCTTTAACTGGTGCTCCTCAAGTTCTGATTGGATCCGAGGTATTGCTGACTCTGCTTGATTTCCTGCATCTTCTATGTCCGAGACTCTCTGTTCCACTTGGGTTAATCTTGTGGAGAGGTGAGTTAAATGAATGTTCACCTGCCGAGCTGATCTTTGGTCTCTTTATGGGCCACCTACTGAGATAGCTTAATTGCTCGCAACTCCTCTAAAATGTGCCCCATCCATTCTTCCATTCAAAAGGTGTGAGGTATCCTGCGTGTTGGACTATGGTTACTAGGACTGGGGCTGGGGGTGCAAGGAAATACACCAGAACAAGCACCTGCACTAACATTTGGTAATACCAGATTGGACATAACCAAACAAGAGTTTTCTAGTACAGAATTTGAAGTCATGCCGGGGATTGTACCATTGTCTATAGCACCTTCTTAGACTGACGGTAGTACTTCCTCTTGTCCTGCTTCTTTGACGTTCTCCTTTTCCAGTACACTCAGCGCTGCCTTGGAATTGTTGCTAGTGGTTGAGAACAAAGGATAAGTAGACATCTCTTTATATTGCAAACTTACACTAGATGCGACAAGGGGGGGGTTGTTAGGAGCAGGTGGAGATAGATGAAGAGGCTGTTATGGGGGGTGAGTTGATATTCCAGCTAGTTGCATTGGCCATAGTGCTGACTGCTCATGACCTTCTGCTGAACTGTGCACCAATAACACAGAAATAACTTGCGAGTGAGGTGGTAAATCCTACAGTGTGTCCTGTACTCCTGTGGAGTCTCTCAAAACCCCCCAAAGGCTGTTGTTCAGAGCTATATCTTTGTCTACCTGAGGTGGGAGTCAAAGTCTTTGCTTTAGGGCCCTTAACATTTTTGCCCATTATCCGTGCCCTACAGCTGTGTCCCGTGTCATGTGTTTCATTGTGAATGCAGTTTGTAAAGCATTGCACTAGGAGGGGATGAAATGCAAAAGCCCAGTGAAACCTCAATCAGACTGGAGACCAGAGCCCTTAATGAGAAGACCAGGGAGGTGTTGAGTCACATTAGCATCTAAGTCTATTTCTCAGTCGTATCCTTGTCCATACAGGTATGCCAATTAACAATGTCTAAAACCTGATACTGGTGTGGCAGGGTGTTCCGCACCTCTTGAGCCAGAAATCACCCAAACACTAAAGTTTCTCTCTTTTTTTTTGGACTCTGTAAATCTCTCCTGAAGTTTTGCAGATAAAATTGAGTTTTTTCAAATAGCAATCTCCCCACCTATTGCTAGCTCCAGCCCCAAAGCAGCTACCATATGTCCTTCTGACTCTATTTCGTCGTTTTTTAAAGTGCCAGTTCTGGGGTAATTGCAATGTCTTTCAGAAATGGAACAGTCTTGGTATGAAACCTGTAGCGCCCCCCTCCCTTGGCTCCGCTGTCGCTATAACTGTCCTTGTTACTTATCTCTCGTTCTGTGACCGTCTCTGCGTCGTAGTGTTAGGGTCTCCGGGGGGGGGGGGAAGTGCCATAGTCCTTCGATTGGTAAAAAGTGAACCCTATCCAAGTGCTGCCTCACCCCTCGCACTTAAATGATGTTTTATCTGTTCCAGCCGGGAGTCCTGCCGCACTGTTACCGCTGCACCCTGCACGCTGCTGTCGTTGGGGTCTGTGGGACCGGGTTGTCCGATCATGCTGGGCTCACTGGCAGCCGCATAATTCCCTAAGAAGAAACTGTTCATTTTTGAAAAGCGGAAAGTGGCAGCGCGATTGTCAATGCGCTTCGCTCCACCCACCATCTTGCCGATCCATCAGGCTCTCAGTCATTGAGCATGACCAGACATCCACGTGACCAGGAATCCCAATTAATTTTCATTGTAAGAGTTCAATCTGTCTAATTCCAAGGATTCCTCAATCATTTAATTCAATTCCAATTTTGATCTGGCCATGCTCAATATAATTTTTCCCTCAGGTTTATTTCCTGGAACTGATGCTCCACTCAAATTCTCTAACCATTCTGTTAAGTGTTGGGCTGTCAATCCTTGTAAACTAATGGTATTTCCTCTATCTCAGGGTATAAACTCTGTAACATTGCATGGGGCATTCATAACTTGCTCTTGAGTCATCACAGATGATCCCACAGTGGACCAATTCCATTATGTATCTGGTTAGTGCTTAACATCTCCATTCCTGCATTATTTCTGAAA
This sequence comes from Pleurodeles waltl, assembly GCF_031143425.1. Taxonomy (NCBI): domain Eukaryota; kingdom Metazoa; phylum Chordata; class Amphibia; order Caudata; family Salamandridae; genus Pleurodeles; species Pleurodeles waltl. The sequence goes on from NC_090445.1 coordinate 1,301,229,864, forward strand.
GGTGAATTTATTGCTGAAACTGGATTTGGAACCTTAGGACCACTCTTGTTATTACCTTGGATATACACCGGGACTACTGGACCTATAGTTACAGGAACTGATAATACTCCTGGACCTGACCAATTCGACCAACTTTGCAGAAACGTTAATCCTTTACTTTGGCCAGTTAGTACTTTACTAAAAGATTGATTAGATTGATTCAGGACAACATTCTGTAGGGTCACTATGGGGGAATACATAGGCATGGTCTGTCTCTGGTTTACAACTTGTGCGGGTGTAGATGTGGACTCTAGCTGAGTTATTCCTGCATTCTGAATTTAATGTGGCATAACTGGAACTGAAACATTCTGAACTGTGTTAACGTTTGGAACTGTCAGATAAAAAGCTGGCACTTGTGCAACATTAGCAGTAAGCACATTTGTTTGGAGTTATCTGAATTTGACTTAGGGCAACTGGAGCTGTGGCAACATTTGAGACTACATTCTGATTTACTGATTCGACTGCATTGTATGGTGGGGGACGATTACTCAACAAGTGATTTATAGTCCCATCCTCTAAATCACTCTTGAAATATGCTATTCTTTTATTTTCATACAATTTCTGTTCATGTACTTTCCTCAGATTTCTTTTTGGCTTTGAGCTTAACACTTCCATCACCTTCCTGATTTATCACTGGAAATGACTTTTCTGTATGTAATGTATCTGTTCTCCACATTTTCTGCTCTGCATCTCACCCATCTTCTGACAGCGTCTTCTCTGCTTTCCTCATTCTCCCTTCAAATTTTTGAGCCTCTTTTTGTCTCACAACTAATTCCCAAATAGCAAGTGCTTACAATTGTGAAGGTCCAGGAAGGGGCTTTGATTCATAAACTACCCTCCTCAGATTCTCTAAAATTCTCAAATTAAAGGTTTTATAACTAGGAAAAGCTAAGGTGGCTTCCTTCTCAGTTAATTTGCACCATTTATTTACCCAAAGACATACGGAAACTTCTCCCTCTTCCATTACCTCCAATGCTGGAGTACGCTCAGGTGGAGTTGGCTCACCTTTGCTAACTGGAATAAAGACATCTCCTCCCAACGCACTCCTTAAAGCCTTGAAAAACGTCATTTTTATACAAATCTAATTCACAAACACAAAATCTGTGAAGCCAGGAAGTAATTAATTTTCAATCCCACAACCCTATTCACAAGCTGTTCTCAACCTATTTAGTGCAGTCTTGTCCACCAAACCGTGCACGACTTTCTCACCAACGGACCAATCCCAGCGTGGACAATATTACATCACACTCACTCCATTCAGATGCTACGACTCACTTCAGAGCTGTCTCATACACCTCCCATGTGAGTCTAAAGGCAAATATTGTGAGCACAAAAACCAAAACCTGTCTGCTCACTATGGGCAAGACTCAAACACTTCGGAAGCTGTACAGAAATTTCAGCTGCAGCCTTTCGCACCAACAGCTACTCTTTCGACTGAGGCTTTCTGACAAACACAAGTAAGATTTGACCCCCAAACCTCACTCTGATTAGTACTGATCCTCCATGTGCACCCAGGATTCATCTAATACCAACCAACAACACATACATCCAAGGGAAATACTACTGGTATTGTTGACAGTGCTCAATCAACCAACCCCTTTATCTGGAGATAAAAAATTAACCAAATGTCTCCAGATAGCTGTACAATACTACTCCAGAGTCTTTGGCCATGCGGGACCCATCAACAACAACAACAACCACGTGGGCAATGTTTAAGCACAAATCACCACATTCACTTGGAGTATGCAACTCCACACTCTCACACCTGGAGTATGCAAACTCTCTACTTAATTACCTTGGAGTACTCAAACGCCCTATTTCACTTCATACATCAAACTTCTTTGCAATTTATCCAATGCACTGCAAGTGCAAAACCCTACTCAAAGCACATACCATACATTTGCAACACTACGCTGAGATTTCATCAACCTTTACACTACTCCAAAGAACAACTCATTATGTGGGCAAATTTTGACTCTCCTCCTCACAAGACATAACCATAGCTTTGCTATCAAAAACTGCTGGTGTACCCACGGAGGTCCTCTTCCCGCCTCAAGTTCAGAAACCACAGACCATCATAAAGCTCACCCTTCGAGGTCCATCAGATCTTTGGATTTGGTGATGGAGGCAGTAGTCAGAATAATTAAATCACAAATCAACAAAATGAAACCATAAACAATTTTAGACACCAGAACCAATTCAACAATAAATCAAAACTCAAAACTTTATTGCAATCCCCAAATTAATATCACATAAATGGTGCATCAATACTGTTAAACACTCCAATAGAGTAATATAGATTAGTAACAGAATAATATGAACATTATTATCAGATTTAAAAGCAGATGATGGTGACATCAGTAGCACATCAAAATATAGTTTTAACAATCAATTTCAGAGCTGGGCTATTCCTTATGCTAACCTGAATTGAGACTAGCATGTGTGGGAACGGGCTAACACATGCTGGCAAAAGGTAAAATAAAAGAAGGACAGAAATAATTTGGAAAACATCTAACTAGTATAACTCACTATAACAATGTTCCAGTGTAAGTGACTAAGCTAAAAAGGAAACAAGAAACCACATTTGGTTATAACTCTCCTCACGGGACATAATACAGGATGATTCAACAGAAACAATCACCTTCTTCCGGTGTCAGTTGATAGCAGCATCAGGATGGTGCAGAACATGAGCTGTACATAGGACAATTCAGCAGTTCAGAATTAGTTGGCCATATTAGAACTGAAACTACACTGGGCAATTATGACTATGATGAGCAAACTCATCAGGAATTTAGAGAAGAGAATGGGACAGCAGACTTAAGCAAACATAGAACTGACTTTCAGAAGAGCGGGCAATGGACTGATATCAGTTTAAAAGTTCTTCACTAATTAAAATATGCAAAATGCATTCATTGGGTCTTTATGTGTGCACATTCTGGGTGTTGATTTCAGCATTCAATCTCTGAAGGTGGCACTACCAAGTTTGCAACTTTCAGAAATCTTCTCAACAATAGTCCATTGTTTCCATGACTGCATGCAATTTCGCCAAAATATTATATTTTCTAATAATTTGCATCGTAAGGTTTCTTTCTTATGGCACACAATAAACTAAGCAAATATTCTTTGACATGATATTCATGGATTTCCTGTGCTATTTAGCAGCTAGAACAAATATTGTACATTAACTAAACTTGAAACATGCTCTTCTCCTGCAATACAATAGAGCATTCAACATTACATTGGATGCCTACAAAAAGTATTCAGGTCAGAGGAGACAGAATAAACGAGTACTTTTCAACGACTGCTTGCAAAATGAACCTTCCAGTCCTAGTCATGTTAAGAAAGCCTAATGCATGTTAATACAATCAGGATATTATATAAAACCATTTGTGCACCTTAATAATCAAATCAAAGATACAAAACAAATTATTTTATTTCAGATATCATCCATGTTATGTAAAAGCAATTTCAAACATACATTTATTTTTCTATGCACATACTTCATAATAATGAAATCCATTTATTTAAATGTAAGTGTTTTTACTTCATATTCATTTAATACTCATAGCACATTTTATTTTCACAGTTTCTACCTAAAAATAATACTCTCATGTTAATATGTATTATGGCTTCATACATTTATGAATGCAAAATGTTTTCATATTAAACGTGAGGTAAACATACGAATGGTAAGCACAAATGTCAACCACATTTTAAACTGTGCACATTTTCATTTCTATGTTTGTGGGTTTGTTTTCTCTGGTAGGCTTTTAACTCTGCAGATGTATTAGTTGTCATATGCTTAATCTGTTCTACTAATTAATTAATTAAAATTTGCTCTCTCTCAACCCTAATACCTCATGTAAGTTGCCAATTCTGTACAAGTTGATTTTGATGTTGTGTAGTTCTGCTTCATTTCTGGAGGTATAAGTAATTATTTATGTGGATGGGTATGGCACCTAGAAAGCAATTAAAGAAACATGACAGTGCACATTCCACCAGCAACTGCAATTACGCCCTGGTAGCTACTCAAGGCCAAAAGGTGCAGTGAGCACAACACCTGCACATGCGTGGAAATGGAGTTGCTGTACACGGTACTGCTTTCCATATGGGGAGATAACATAGATATCATATCTAGGATCACAGCACTACTCAGTCTGTATTTCTCATATATTTCCTTCTCTGCTGAAATATGGTGAGCCTGACTCTGAAAATCTGCTCCTGTATCCGCCTCCTCCTCCTCCACTGGGCAGCCAGGTATCGCCTCCTCATAGCAATCATATAAAGTGCAGTCATTGTGGAAATCCCTATAGGTTCTGGACGTCCTTTTATACTTTGCACACATTCACCACTTGATTGCAATCAGTGTAAAATTGCATGGGCAATTAGGCATTTTTACAACTAGTCGCAATTTACAACAGCCTCTAACATACAGATTGTGACTCTCAAATAATGATTACGTATTTGGGAGTCGCAAAATCCGGTTGCTAATATTACCGACTCACAATTTGGTTGCAATGCTATTTGTGGCTACTGAATGGCATTCGTACATACTGAAACACTACTTTTTGGTTTGCAAATAGGTTTGGGACCACTTTGCAAGTCGCAAAATGTTATGCCTAACACATAAGTATGTGGATTTGAGGCCCTCACAGTGAACAAGTATCCAAAAGCTGTTTACACTGTATAGGTAAAGTTGCATTCTTCAACAACAGGACTAGCGGTAAGTAAAATTGTTATTTTATATCTCCACCTGGGAAAATACCAGATCAATGATTTGAATTTACTTTTCTGCTTAGTTTAAAAAATGGAATTCAATGATGAATATAGATTTTTAATAAATTTAGTCAAAATTAACATTGCAAACCTACATGTGTCACCTGGAAAGAAACCAATTTAAAACTAGTTTGCCTCTCAGCTCTACTCTAGGAATAGGGCATTCATACCCAGACCCCTCTCCAAAATTCTGTCTTCAGAAAAAGAAGAAGGGCCCTTACAGATGGGAGAGCACCTCACCTCCATTGATGAATGGCTAGAGAGAAAGCCAGATCTCCTCCAGGTGGAGGTTTATGGTAACCATCTTGCTTAATGAGTTCTGGGTAAGTTTGCATTAAATGGCTAATTAACTCCAGGTACGTTTGCAGTAAATCAAGAGAGCAAGTGCTGAAAAAGGAGATTAGGAGCATTAAAACAATTGTCAGACATTGTACCCTGGCCTCCTTCATTCAACTCCTAGGGGTTTAGTTACAAGCCCCTTGATCTGACAATACTTCACTTTTCCCATATAAAACGTGATACACCAGTGGTGCAAGGGGCTTGTAAATAAGCCCCTTAGTCACCAACTAACAGGAACTGTTTAAGGTGAGGAAACCAGCTGGTTTCCTGCTGGACCGTTATGTAGCTGAAACTCCATGAAAATCGCAATCTCAATGATTGGTTCTATTTCTGTAACAAACTTTGCCAACAACGTTCCTAACATCTACCACCTACCCCTCTGACCTCAAGAGTTTGCAGGTTATTACACTCATGAAGACAAATAATCTAGATACAGTACAGTTGTCTTTACCACCTGCAAATCAATTACTAATGAAACATTCTTAGGAACACTGAGGGAAAGAGCACATTTCACTCAAACCAGTAACTTCTTAGAAGAAAACAACAAACATTCGGTCAATCACTTTGTGACCCAGATGATTTAATATTTACAAAATGCAGTATGAAGATAAGCAGTACTACACTGTATGAATGGGAAAAGATTATGCAATGCCAGATTTAGTCAAAGAGGTGCATCAACAATTTCATCAGCTCTGCTCACTTTAAAAACAATGTTTTAGTGCAATGCTAAGCTTTGTGCTGGGATGCAGAAGTGATCCAGCACAGCCTTGCTTGAAGTTTGTACTTCAAAGAACATCCTTCAGTACAATGTCAGTTCAAGGATAATTAGCCAAGGGCAAGCCATGTAACTTTTGTAGTTTTGTGGCAGTTATTCATCAATCAACCAATCAATCAATCAAAACAAATTATTTAGCGCACTCAAGGCGCTTGTGGGGGGGTTACTGTTCGAACTGCCATGTCTTGAGGTTTTTTCTGAAGAGTATTAGGTCTTTGGTTTTGTGGAGGTTGGTGGGGAGGGAGTTCCAGGTTGTGGGGGTGAGGTAAGAGAAAGCCCTGCCTCCTGTAGTGGTTCGTTGGATGCGGGGGACTGTAGCTAGTGCGAGGTCGGCTGATCGGAGGTTGCAGGTGGGAGTGTGGAAGTTCACTCTTTCACTGAGGTAGGTCGGGTCAGTGTTGTGGAGGGATTTGTGTGCGTGGATGAGGACGTTGAAATTGATTCTCTTGTCTATGGGGAGCCAGTGAAGGGATTTGAGGTGTGGTGAGATTCGTTTGTGGCGGGGGAGGCCAAGGACGAGGCGTGTGGCTGTGTTCTGGATTCTCTGGAGTTTGCGTTTGAGTGTGGTGCCGGCGTAGAGGGCGTTACCGTAATCTAGTCTGCTTCTGATGAGTGCATGGGTGACTGTCTTCCTGGTCTCTGGGGGAATCCATTTGAAGGATTTTTTTAGAGTGCGGAGTGTGTGGAAGCAGGAGGAGGTTAGTGCATTGATTTGCTGTGTCATGGAGAGGGAGGGGTCCAGGATGATGCCGATGTTGCATGTGTGGTTTGCGGGGTGGGTGCGGGGCCTAGGGCGGTGGGCCACCAGCAGTTGTCCCATATGGTTTTGTTGGGGCCGAAGATTATGATCTTGGTTTTGTTGGCGTTAAGCTTGAGGTGGTTAGTTGTCATCCAGTTGGCGGTGTCGAGGAGAGCAGCGTGTAGGTTGGTTTTGGCGGTGATGGGGTTGAGGGTGAGGGAGAGGATGAGTTGGGTGTCGTCTGCCTAGGAGAGGATAGTGATTCCATGTGGTCGGAGGATGTTGGCTAGGGGGATCATGTAAATGTTGAAGAGTGTGGGGCTGAGGGAGGACCCTTGGGGGACTCCGCAGATGATCTTGGTAGCGGTGGAGTGGAAAGCTGGAAGGCGGACTCTTTGGGTCCAGTCGGTGAGGAAAGAGGTGAGCCAGTCTAAGGCTTTGTGGTAAATTCCTGTGTTGTGGAGGTGTGTGTGGAGTGTGTGGTGGCAGACAGTGTCAAAGGCTGTGGAGAGGTCTAGGAGGATGAGTGCGACGGTCTCACATTTGTCGACTTTGGTCCTGATGTCATCAGTGCATGTGATGAGGGCGGTTTCTATGCTGTTGTTTTCTTTGAGAAAGTGGAATAGGCAGGCGTTGACTAGTTTCTCGGCAACCTTGGTGGTGAAAGGGAGGACGGAGATGTGGCGATAGTTGGAGAGGACCTCAGGGTCGACTTTGTTTGTTTTTAGGAGAGGGGTGATTTCTGCGTGCTTCCAGGGGTCTGGGTTGGTGGTGGAGTCGAAAGAGGAGTTGATTATGTCATGGAGTATGGGTGCAATGGTTGGGCTGGCTTTGTTGTAGATGCGATGAGGATAGGGGTCGGAGGGGGATCCGGAGTGGATGGAGTTCATGGTTTTTTCGGTTTCTTCGTGTGTAGTGGGGGCCCAGGTGGTGAATGTGGTGGGGGGGTCATGAGTGGGGGTTGAGTTGGGTGAGTGAGGGGTGTGTGTGGTCGGTGTGTGTGGTATGAAGCTGTTGCGGATGTCCATGATTTTGTGGTGGAAGTGGTTGGAGAGGGCGACACATAGGGGCTGTGTGTGTGGGGTCTATGTTGCTGGCTTTGGGTTTGGCTAGCTCTTTAATGATGGTGAAGAGTTCTTTGCTGTTTTGGGAGTTGTTGTCAAGGCGTGTCTTGTAGTGATCTCTTTTGGTGGTGCGTATGAGTTGGTGATGGGTGCGAATGGTAGTTTGAGGGAGGAGAAGTTGGTTGTAGAAGGTTCTTGTCGCCATATTTTCTCCATAATTTTTTTGGCTGCATTTGCTCTTGGAGTCTTAGAGTTCGGGAGTGAACCATGGGGCGTTCTTGATGTTGCGGGTGGCGATGTGTTTTCTGAGGGGGGCTAGTGTGCCTGCGCAGGTAGTGATCCATTTAGAAAGGTTGTGTGCTCCTGTGTTGGGGTTGTTGGTGTGGGGGGGGAGGTTGTGAGCCAGTTGGGAGTTCAGGCATTCTGTGAGGATCTTGTCCCACATGCGGTAGGGTGTGGTGTGTTGATGGTGGTGTGTGGGGGTTTTGGTGAAGTAGAAGTAGACGCAGTGGTGGTCAGTCCAGTGGAGTTTGGTGGTATGGGTGTAGGCTATGTGTTGGCTTGAGGTGAAAATTGCGTTGAGCGTGTGTCCTGCTGAGTGGGTGGGTGCGGAGACCAGTTGTTTGAGTCGGAGGTTGGTGAGGTTGTCTATGAGGAAGGTTGAGTTGTGGTCTCGAAGGTTCTCCAAGTGAAAGTAGAAATCACTGAGGAGGATGTAGTCTGTGGAGGTGAGGGCGTGCGAGCTGATGGTGTCGCACAAGGCGGGCGTGGTCCTGGTGGTCTGTAGATTAGTGTACCTCTGAGGGTGGAGTTGTTGTTAATGTGGATTAGGAAGTGCATGTGTTCTGTGCTGTCGATAGTGTCTTGGGAGCTGGTGGTGACTTTGATGGTGTCCCTCTGTCGGATGGCGATGCCACCACCTGGCCTGTTGAGGCTGTCTTTGCGCTGGAGTTTGTATCCCTTAGGGGTGGCGATGGCTATGTCGGGTTCCGAGGAGGGGCTGGTCCAGGTTTCCGTGAGGAAGGTGATGTCAGGTGAGTGTGATGTGATGAGGTCCCAGAGTTCTATGCCATGTTTGTGAAGGGAGCAGGTGTTGAGGAGCAGGCAGTTGAGGTGGTTGTGGTGGGTGGTATTGGTGTGGTGCATGAGGGTGTTGTTGCGGGGTGTGTTCTGGTTGTGGGGTGTTGTGCAGCAGGGCTGGTTGTTGGGGGCGGGGGCAGAGCAGGTGAGTATTGCATTGGGGGATTTGTGTTTGTTGTTGGGGGGTCGCTATGGTTGGTGTGTGGTGTAAGGGATGAGGAGCAGGAGAAAAGACAGGTGTAGCAGGTGAAAGGGCCATGTGTGTGTATGTGGGGCTGGAAAGGGTACAGGTGGGGCGAGTGCCTGGGTTGAGTGAGTGGAGGGTGAAGGGGGAGTAGATTTGTCTGAGGGGGCCAGGGGGACTGGCGCTGGGCGTGGTCTTGGCATGGACGGGCGCAGACGAGCTTGACTTTGGCGCGCCTTTGGTGTGCCAGCGGCGCGCCAGTGGTGCATCCGCGCCGCAGCTGCCATAAATGGGGAGGAGGGATGGAGTGTCAGCTGGGAGGAGGGAGGGCTAGGCGAATGGGAAGGCTGGGGGGGTGGGGCCGCAGTGATTAGCAGCAGCGGGAAAAACAGACAGAGAGGAGGTGGGGGTGGGGGGAGGGGCCGCTGGGACGCAGCGGCAGGGATTAAGGACAAATACAAAAGAAAATGGATGGAGAGGAGGTGGGGGAGGGAGGGGAGGCCGCGGGGATGCAGTGGCAGGGGTTAAGGAAAAAGAAAAAAGAAAACGGAGGCTGGAAAAGACACAACCGGCAAAGTGGAGGCAGTGCGGGCGGTGGCGCGAGGAGCGACCTGCCTGCTGGAAGCAGGGTCAAGGGTTGCTCCTGTTACCGTGGCGTGGCTGCCATAAATTAGGAGGATGGAGGGAGTGGCAGCTGGGAGGAAGGAGGGCTGGGCGAATGGGAAGGCTGAGGAGTGGGGCCACAGGGATTAGCAGCGGCGGGAAAAACAGATGAAGAGGAGGTGGGGGAAGGGGAGGGACCACAGGGACGCAGCAGCAGGGGTTAAGGAAAAAGAAAATGGATGGAGAGGAGGTGGGGGAGGGAGGGCCGTGGGGACGCAGCAGCAGGGGTTAAGGAAGAAGAAAAAAGAAAATGGACGGAGAGGAGGTGGGGGAGGGAGGAGGGGCTGCGGGGACGCAGCGGCAGGGGTTAAGGAAAAAGAAAAAAGAAAACGAATGGAGAGGAGATGGGGTGGGGGGGTGGGGGGGTGCGGGGACGCAGCAGCAGGAGTTATGGAAAAGAAAAAAGAAAACAGACGGAGAGGAAGTGGGGGGCCACGGGGACGCAGCGGCAGGGGTTAAGGAAAAAGAAAAAAGAAAACGGACGGAGGGGAGGTGGGGGAAGGGGTAGGGGCCGCAGGGACGCAGCGGCAGGGGTTAATGAAAAAGGAAAAAGAAAACGGACGGAGAGGAGGTGGGGGAGCGGGGCTGGGCACGGGGACGCAGCGGCAGGGTTTAAGGAAAAAGAAAACGGATGGAGAGGAGGTGGAGGAGCACGGGGACGCAGCGGCAGCGCTTAAGGAAAAAGAAAACAGACGGAGAGGAGGTGGGGGGCCACGGGAACACAGCGGCAGGGGTTAAGGAAAAAGACAAAAGAAAACGGACGGAGAGGAGGTGGGTGGAGGGGGGCCACGGGGACGCAGCGGCAGGGGTTAAGAGAAAAGAAAAAAGAAAACGGACGGAGAGGAGGTGGGGGAGGGGGAGCCGCGGGGACGCAGCGGCAGGGGTTAAGGAAAAAGAAAAAAGAAAGCGGAGGCTGAGAAAGACGCAACTGGCAAAGTGGAGGCGGCGCGGCGCGGGGCGGTGGCACGAGGAGCGACCTTCCTGCTGGAAGCAGGGTCACCGGTTACTCCTGTTACCGTGCCGCGGCTGCCATAAATGGGGAGGAGGGAGGGAGTGGCAGCTGGGAGGAGGGAGGGCTGGGCGAATGGGAAGGCTGGGGGGGGTGGGGCCGCAGGGATTAGCAGCGGTGGGAAAGACGGACGGAGAGGAGGTGAGGGAGGGGCGCGGGGACGCAGCGGCAGGTGTTAAGGAAACAGAAAAAAGAAAATGGACGGAGAGGAGGTGGGTGAGGGGGGAGGGGCCGCGGGGACGCAGCAGCAGGGGTTAAGGAAAAAGAAAAAAGAAAACGGACGGAGAGGAGGTGGGGAAGGGGAGAGGGGCCGCGGGGACGCAGCGGCAGGGTTTAAGGAAAAAGAAAAAAAAAAGGACAGAGAGGAGGTGGGGGGAGTAGGGAGGGGCCGCAGGGACGCAGCGGCCGGGGTTAAGGAAAAAGAAAAAAGAAAACAGACGGAGAGGAGGTGGGGGTGGGGGGAGCCAATGGGACGCAGCGGCAGGGTTTAAGAAAAAAGAAAAAAGAAAACGGAGGCTGGGAAAGATGCAACCGGCAAAGTGGAGGCGGCACAGGGCAGTGGCGCGAGGAGCGACCTGCCTGCTGGATTCATCTTACTAATAAGAATATCACACCATATTCTGATTGCCCCTTGCATGCTTCTGATTTCCTTGGGTGTTAGGACTTCACACAAAGCCAGGTTATGCTATTTGGGTTTGTGTGAAATGCAATGGGTGATTCAGCTCTTCCACACCCGATTGCTTATATTACAAGGGCTGACACTTCATGCCCAAAATATTTTTGGCACAAGGCTCAGGTCAACATTTGGTGCAAAGTAGCTAAAATGCATCAATGTTGTGAGTGCTGCTTTGCTCAATGAAGAGCTATAGCAACAAATTAACCCTTAATTCAATCAGGGATGAACTGCAGACTACAGTGACGAGACACAGTATTTCTGAGGAGAACAAAAAGCAACGGGTGGATTGCTTGAATAAATCTCAATAACAGGTAACTATTCTGTGCTTCAATCCAGTCCATAATTCTTAACTCACCTTGCTATTTTAGATAGGAACCAGCCATATGCAAACTAGTCCTGGTCTTGCTCCAATAGGAACCATTCAGATCACACTATCAAGCCAGATCTCCCTTGAGCAGGGGCACAAGCAACCCCTGACCCGTTTATGCCTATTTGGGACTCGTCAGTAGAGTCTGGCCTGCATTTTATGGCACAGTGATCACGGGAGCCACATCAGGGCATTCCTGTCACCACATTCCTAAGAGAGAAACATTATGCCACCTTTGGCCTAGTTCCTTCTCACGTCCTTTTTGACACTAAAAAAACTGGTATCAAATTCTAGACTAGAAATTCTCCTACCTCTTTGTCAACTTTACCATGATCTCACTGCCAACAATTACATCACCTACTCTCAGCAGTGATGCTGGCCAACCTCAAGGCTCAATCATCTCACCTCACCTTTTCAATACCTACATCAATATGCTACCAGATCACAGCTACTCTTCCTACTTAAACTACACAAAATATAATAATGTTCCCTAGCCCTAGATTATCCTAAAATTGAAACACCAGTGTGATCTTGACCCTTCAAGATTAGGGCTCTGCCTCTGAGGTGTTGAATAAGAAAAGCTGACTAACCACTTCAAGCTGAATTCCCAGCTACAATCCTCTGTGCCCAAGGCCTAGGTTCAATACCATTAACATTGAGTGAAATTAGATACTTGGAAGTGAACAAAACTTCCAATCTTTCCTTAGTTCCCCAAATGAACCATGCCACAAGCAGCACTTTTTGTACCATGCAAACTCATCAACATAGCGATCAAAGAGGCTAGAGAGGCTACAGAACACCATTACCTTGTCATTTCTCAACTACAGTATGTAAATGGATTGTGCTCTTGGACCCTGCTCTTTATACTCCAAGTGTAGAAAAGTCAAAATAATGCAACAAAACAATTCCAGGGCCTTTGTCTACATCACCAGACCTCCAAGCATTCCACATCAACCCATGGCCAGATGCTCTATCTACTAGTTGCACTGCTGTGTTTATAGGTTCATCCCAAAAGAACTGCAAAGATACTCATAGAGGACAACCCTCTGAGCAAGACTGAAACCTCTGCTTATAATCCCCCCCTATATGAAGGAACACCACAATGGAGTACCCAGCTTTTACCTGCAGAAGAACATTGTAACTGTCTGTTGAGAGATGCGTTAACTGTCTAAAACTGCCTTCAATTAGGAAAGTACCACATTTCTGGCTTTTACCCAACATATGCCAATTGTTTTCACAATTGTGGCCTGGAGAGAGCAGACGAAAAACCATACCCACCCTAGAACCAGCTCCAAATCACTTTGAAGGAGTGTAAGCATAAAAACAGCTTTCTTTCACTCTCATCTGCCACATGGGTGACACTATAAACACTTACTAAAGCAAATCAAAGTATGGTAACCTAAAACATCCTATTTCTAAACCATTGTTGCACTTCAGTTCAAGCAAGGACTCAGCAGTGCTTGCTTTGTCAGACGTTTAGTCCTCACTTGAACTGAGCTCAGGAGCATGAGTTATTGAACTGAATTGGTCACATGGACTCTATCCATAGGGCTACCAAGTGACTGTTGACACCAAGATCAGTGACTCAGATTTCAGACACTCAGTGGCGAGGTTGGCTCATATTAATATAAGTTTCATCTGAAACTTTACAGGATCATAGGAACCTGTGTCACAATAGGATTCTGATCATTTAGACTGCTCTTGTTCACTGAAGTCAAGTACAGCAGAGGGGTTGTTGTTCTGTTTTCTTTAACATCTTTGTCCTGAGGATGGTCCTGTCGATGAAAATGCTCAGAGACTTAAATTTCAACGCATTACCCATCTGTCTAAAGAACCTTTTGGAATATCGACCCCTTGTTATGTGGATCTAACATACAATCTGAAAAATCTCAGAAAGTGGGTACTTAGCATGTTGGCACACAGTGAAAATCAAACCTGGCATTGTTGATGTACTTGAAACTGCAGTGTTATATAACCCCTATTATCTCTGTTGTGATTTGTGTTACTCTTTTGGTAAACAGTGATTACAATTTTAACTTTGTTCCAAATACAATAGTCTCAAGCAATAAGACCAGGAGTCATGATTTGTTCTGTTTGACTAATGGCTTTGCAAATTATTGTTGGATTCAATTCATATGAAAGTGAATTGCATCATTGATTAACTGTCACTCATTAAATAGTATTATAGCTAAATTCCTTATAGGCATTTTTACCTGGTTAAAATATTAGTAGGCTCTCATAGGTACGGTTAGTATAGTGTACTGTTTGTCTGCAGTGACACTGTTTTATACATAAAGGGGAAAAGCTGTCTTAGAACACCGTTTCACTTCACTTGAGCCTAGAAAGTCCCATGGTGTATGAAACTGGGGTAGACCATGTGCTCCTAGTCTGACTATGCAGATTCTAAGATCATACATATACACTTCATGGGTTGACAGAATTTCCTTATTTAGCTGGCTCAACTTAGGATCAGAGCCCAGGCCTTTTTGTCACCCTGCTGGGCCAAGTTAATTACTATGTGTTGGAAATGGCCTTTCTGCAGGGTCACCCCCAAACTTGTTGCCTTCCTCCTTCTTTTCTTCTGACCTCATTTTTGCTGGCTTTAGGACGCTGTGCACTTTACCACTGTTAATCAGTGCTAACGTGCATATGCTTTCTCCTTAAAACATGGTGACATTGGCTCATACCCAATTAGCTTATTTATTTACTTGTAAGTCCCTAGTCAAGTGCACTACATGTGCCCAGGGCCTGTAAAATAAATGCTACTAGTGGGCTGCAGCACTGGTTGTGCCACCCACTTAAGAAGACCCTTAACCATGTCTCAGGCCTGCCACTGCAGTGCCTGTGTGTGCAGTTTCACTGCTGCTTCGAATTGGCATTTAAAAATACTTGCCAAGCCTTAAACTTCCCTTTTTCTACATATAAGTCACCCCTAAGCTAGGCCCTAGGTAGCCCATAGGGCAGGGTGCTATGTAGGTAAAAGGCAGGCCCTGAACATGTGTGTTCTATATGTCCCGGTAGTGTAAAACTCCTAAATTCATTTTACACTGCTGTGAGGCCTGCTCCTTTCATAGGATAGCATTAGAGCTACCCTCATACTGTTTGAGTGGTAGATCCTGATCTGAAAGGAGTAGCCACGTCATATTTAGTATTGCCAGAATGGTGATACAAAATCCTGCTTAATGGTGAAGTTTGATTTACTATTTTAGAAATGCTACTTTTAGAAAGTGAGCATTTCTCTACACTTAAATCCTTCCGTGCCTTACAATCCACGTCTGGCTAGGTTTAGTTGACGGCTCCCTTGTGCATTCACTCAGACAAACCCAAACACAGGATGCTCAGTCACACTTGCACACATCTGCATATTGAATGGGTCTGCCTGGGATGGGAGGGTGAAGGGCCTGACACATGTAAAGGGCAGTAGCCTGCCCTCAGGCAAAGGACTGCTACACCACCTATTGGGACCCTGGCAGACAAGATGGAACTGAAAGGGGACCTTGTGCACCTCTAAGCCACTCTTTGAAGTCTCCCCCACTTCAAAGGCACATTTGGGTATTAAAGCAGGGTCTCTGACCCTACCAACTTAGACACTTCTTGGCAAGACAATCTTGTCACAGACACTTCCTAGAGAAGAGAACCTGAACCAGAACCTGCAACCTGCCAAGAAGAACTGCCTGGCTGCCCAACAAACTCACCTGACTGATTTCTGAGAAGCACTGCTGCCTTGCTGTTGCCCTGGTGCATGACTGCTCTCTGGCTGTGCTGAGAATTGCTCTCCAAGGGTTTGGATAGAGCTTGCCTCCTGTTCCCAGAAGTCTCAGGAGCAAAAATACTTCATTCCTGCAAGAAGAAATCCTGGTGCGGTGAAAATCGACGCCCCACCTACCAGAAATGACACACAGCCTGCATTGCGGTGAGAAAATCACTGCACACCGAACCGGAATGGCGCAGCCAAACTTTGCAAGGAGAAGATTGACGCAGCGCCAGCTTAGCAACCGGAAGTTCGACGCACGGCCTATTGGATCGATGCACAGCTGAGCCAGAATGACATAGCCCAACTTCTTGAGAGAAATTGACGCAGAGCATGCCGTGTGGCAGAATATTCCACGCAATGCCCACTGCATCGACGCAGCCTGTGACTTTGTCCTGCCAGCGCCGGATTTCAACGCATCATCCATGGGGCGTCCGAAAACCAAGCAACACGAAGAGGATTCAAGACCAAGTGGCAGAAATTGACGCAAATCCTTCATTGCGTGAAAAACAAATGAAGCATCACTGTGTTCTTCCCAAGAAATCGACGCACACAACCCTGTTTTCCACGCCTCTCCTCCTCTGCGGTTCCTTGCAGAGATTTTGCATGTAAACCAGGTACTTTGTGCTTGCAAGAGACAATTGTGGCTTTTAAGATACTAAAGACATTTTTTATCATTTTTACAGTGATATTTCAAAATATACTTGTTGCATCTTAATCGTTTTATCATCTATCTCATCAGATAAATATTATAATTTTTTCTAAACACTGTGTGGTGTATTTTTGTGGTGTTCTACTGTGTTATTGCATGATTTATTACACAAATACTTTACACATTGCCTCCTAAGTTAAGCCTGACTGCTCAGTGCCAAGCTACCAGAGGGTGGGCACAGGATAATTTGGCTTATGTGTGACTTACCCTGACTACAGTGAGGGTCCTTGCTTGGACATGGGATAACCTGACTGCCAACCAAATATCCCATTTCTAACACTCTGCTTCCCAGCAGAGGGAACAAAGCTCTCCCCACACACTGAGAAATTAACAGTGCCTCCCTCAGCTCCTGAGCAGAAAGGGGTGGGAAGGAAAATCTGCATCTGTTAATTAGCTGTCACGTATAACGAGGCTGGAACTTCCCAGGCCCACTGAACAAAGGACATAGCCCAGACAACTGAAGCCTATACAAGAGTGGGCTTCTCCTTGATGTTTTGCTTGTGAATGCCCTGGCAGTGGTGTCAGTGAGAGGCAGAGCTGAGGCTCCCAGAGGAGATGTGACTAGTGACTTCTGGACAGCACAATTTTGAACTGTGCCAGCATGCTCTACATAGGGGTTAAGGCAGAGGTGAAGGGGTGATCTGGCACCTTAGTTTTGACATGGGGTGCCTGGCTTCCAGAAGCTACCATCTCAATTTAAAAACTCTTGCACAAGGGTGAGAAAGTGATTTCTGCTGTTCAACTCTGGACACTGGGATTGTGAAGGCAGCAGCAGCAGCCATTACTGGAATGACAAACCCCTTGGTGCCCAGGCACTCTTTTCAGAGTTGACCCCAGGACTACTGATCCTCTGCAAGGGCCAGAAAGGCTGCCCCCTTGTTGTGGCTTGTTTTTGATTTAATATTGTGCTTTGTGGTGGCTCTAAAATAGGCAGGAGCAGCATCAACAATGTAGTGGAGGGTGTCAGGAGCCAAAGAAGCCTTCCCAGTAGTTCTTTAAAACATTTTGCTTGTGGGACCTAAGGGAACATGAGCCCTTATGTTTTTATCACTTTTTAAAGCACTGCTTAGGCTCAAATTGTTTTTTTTTCTTCAGTTGGGAGTGCAGCACCCTCTAGGAGCTGTTTCTATGGCTGCATTTTAAGTGGCCTGAAAGTTCACACAGAAGACTGAGACACAATGGTCCAGGTTTAAGAGGGTCTAGAGCCTCCTTTCACCACATTAGCATAATTCTTTTTTACACTAATGTGGCCCAGTGTGACCAAAACTGCACCACTTTGTAACCCCTTGCCCAACATTATGCCTGTGCCAGACACGATGTATGCAAGGGGGTGTTCCCAACCTTAGAGGGGGCGAGAAAATGGTGCAAAGAAATCTAAATGATTTCTTTGCACCGTTTCTTTTGGCATTTTTAATGTCTGCTCAGAGCAGGTGCTAAAAAGGGGCACACCATTAGTTACAATGGGCCCCTATGTACTGTTCAGGGTTAGCTCCAAAATGTTGGCACTAACACTGAACAGTACATCAATAGCATCAAAAAATCTGACGCTATTGCCCCTAACGTGTGCCATTGTGCACCGTATTTTAAATACAGAACACACATGGTGGCAATGCGGGGGCACTAACGGGCGCAAGGAAAGTGGTGTTCAACTGGGTGCAGTGCCACTTTTCTTAAATCTTCCTGATTATGTTTATATTCAATGCTTTTTCAATCATGTATGTTAACAATGATTGTTGAACTCTATTGAAATGCTTTATTAACAATAATTAATGCACTTGCACATTATTATTATTGATTACAGCAGAATGGCAGACGTTTTAAACATGTGGTTATTGGTCTTTGTATTTTGGTGACACCCTGACAAGTAATGCAAACAGCTCTGTCTGCTTCTTTGAGTGATAGGGGCATGGCTTCCATTATTGGAGCAGAGGAGTTCCCACATTAATACACATAGTTTGTGATGCAAAGCCCAGCTTACTAAAATTGTTAGATAGGACTTGGTGCCAAATAATAATGTCTCTTTGAGACAGGTGCCTCAAAAGTATTTTTTTTAATGTCTCCTAACTTTTCACATAGTGCATGTATACTGCACTGTACTATATAAATTCAACATGTATATAGTTTGAAAGTGTATTTCGGCAGAGTATTTTATATTGGAAAGGTACCTCAGTTAGATATCACTCGCACATCTTTACACTATGATGCAAAGGTGTGCGAGTGACACCTAACAGCGTTTTTATGCACCAGTGCTGAGGAAGAGAGCAGCAGTGCTACGTCATAATAGAAATGGTTTCTTTCTGCTACCATCCCCTGACGCAACAGAGCACAGGAACCAGCCTCTTTCGTTGTCCTACTGTGCTTGCCATTTTTACGAAGTATACCCCTTGAATATTTATCTGTGTGACTGTAACTGCTAACGCGTCCCACTCTAGATAATTTCTTCACTCTGGGACTCGTTTTAGGCCGATGAATCTTTTGACCCCGATTGAAGACACCTTAAGACGAGATAACTAATCAACATGTCAATCAATAAGTCAATAATGTCATCAATAGTCACCATAACAAATCAATTGGATTAATCTATAACATTAATAAGACTCGGAAACCACCATGACCTTTCAGTCATGAATCACCACACCAGTTTAGTACGATTTTATGATGTTTATTCCCCATTGATTACAATTCTACTAATAAGTTTATTAGTCTCAAAACCATGAAACACATCAGCATTGTCATAATATGGCAACTCGAATAAGATTTCATCAAAGCAAAGATCACGAACATTAGAACATAACACAACGTCAACATAGGTTAACCTTAGCAGAGTATCATTAGCGCATTATTCAACAAAGCATTGATTCAGTCATTTGTCTATTTGCGTCCGTTTAGTGAACCCCTTGACTAACCTCAAATTAGCATTGGGCTTCATGCAAAACAATTTAGCAACACAAATTTAGAAAACATCTAATTATGGTCTATGTCAAAAGAAGCAGTTGGTACCTAGAAAGGAAAGGCAAACAGACAATTACAATTTCATCATTATATAGTTACCCTCCATACTGGGTCAGCATACAGAGTCAGTCTTCGCCCTCAGGACATCAGTTAATTCGCCATCAGCCAGGGAACTCAGCAAAGTTCAGCAAGACGGGGTAAGTAGGGGCACTTCCCTCATAAGAAGGAGAAGTATAGAACAGGCAAGGTAAGGTGAGGAAGGTTTGAAGAGTCAAACAGCAAAGTTTTTAGGCCGAGTGACAAAGTCTCTGGGTAATAGCAAGGTTCGCAATGGCATCTCTCAATGGCTCCTCGTGTCAAAGGTTTTAATCCCTTTTCTGTTGTACAGTCCCCTAATTTCTAATTGGGCAGGTTTGGCACCCCACTATCTGCATCCAATGGGTTTCCAGTAGCACTATCAAAATTGTCACCTCATAACAGTTCTCACGTAGTTTATTGGTTCTTGTGATTGATGTCTCCAACGGGTAGAATGTCCGGTATGATATCATCTTCTTGTGGTCCTCTCGCATCCCCAGTCAGTGGTTCCATTGTCTGTACCGGTTTGGGCGACCCTGTACCTGTAACAAGTCTACACTGTTGCATTCAGCAAGAATGTTTCCTTGAGCAAGTCGAGTTTCATGAGAACGAATCTACTACAGTTACACTCATCTTCTAGCTTCTGGAAAAATACAATTACATGTCCTTCAGCAAGTCAGCACACTGCACGTTAGAAAAACACATTTAATATGAAAACGGGCAGCTAGGCCCCGACTCATGCTAACTAAGGCCTAATGAATTAATTAGCAAAACCTTATTGTATAGCTCTTAATACTAATACAAAATCATACATTATTGCATCAATAGTCAATTTTGTTAGTCCCCGTATATATTGGCGGCCACTCCCCGTGGGCACCATTTGGACTCACGTTTAGTAAAACACATTAATATATTTTCTATGCAGCATTATTATGCATTAGTTCATAAACGTTTCATGTTAATTTTGATTATAAGAGCTACACTCCACCAATCCCTCCTCTGATGACACTTGTCATCACACAGAACATTTCCTTTCACAACCTTTCACTTTCTTAAACTGCGCATTTCAATTTCTTCTCCCTTCCTTAATTTTGCATAAGTTTCTTTGAATATTTTCTCCTTTTTCTTTTCCTCTTTCTTTTTATTGCGTTTTGCCAATTTTTCTCTAATTCATTTACTAATTTTGCATGATAACCATAGTCCCAATAAACAAGCTAGATCAATCAATATAACCCCTATTATTTTTGCAAGTATCCCATTCCAAATACTACTAAACGAATTCCCTACTTTAGCAATTCCCTTTCCAACCTTTTCCCAAACTCCATGTTCCTTGAGCTCCTTCAAATCTGTACTGTCTCTTGTTAGGTTAGCAAGCATACTCCTAATCTTATTACTATTGTCAGGTATGAATGCACAACAGTGGCGCTCATTAAGCATCCTATAGACTCCGCCACTCTTGGCTAAAAGAATGTCTAAAGCAAGACGGTTTTGAAGAGTCATAGCCCTCTCCGCATCAAGTTCAGTATCCATCAGGAGTATAGCCCCTGTGAAGTTTGTCAGCATGTTATCCACAATAGTAGACAATGTTTGAATCTTTATGGAGTTTAAGATAACCCTCACTGAAGGAATTATGGCTCCAAATATATCACGTACGACAGCAGCCGCTGTCTCTCTCCTTTGTCAAGCATGATGTAATTCAGACATTTTAGGAATTTTCTTTAAGTCATCAAAACTATTCCCAAATAACATGTCCCATACCATCCCTTTGGAAGACAGTAATAAGCATTAAGTCCACATATGTAATAGATCCCAGGGTTCGCTGGACCCTGTCCATTTAACATGAACGTCCACTTACTCTGAAACAAAAACACATGCCTGCATTCACTCGTTCCCACAAATAAAGTGTCATGATCAGATTTTGGCCTATATGTACAAAGCTTTCCTACGTGTAATGCATCTACAGCTAGCTTGCCTTGCGTCTTTATTGCACTATAAGCATAATCATTTGCAAACGTTAGTTTTTCTAATCCCTTTTCTAGCCTTTCCTTAAACAATTTTCTTCTATCATCAGTGTGATCTAAGAAGCTCTTCTCTACAGGTGTTAGTAAGCAGGTTAGATTATTGCGGTGTGCATAAGCTGTCCCAAATGTCAGTGTCGGCTCAAAGAAACTCCTAACTACTTTTATATTATGTTCCTTAGCTATTTTATTTAAAAACTCAATTATAGGCACAAAAGAAAACACTACATCTAGATTAGAATAGAAGTATTGAACATGTTCTTGATCATAGAATCTCGTTAATAGCAAACTACAGCTTATTCTGTAAGTAAGCGGAAAACTATGACAAGTAACCCCTTCTTGTACTGACGAAGGAATCTTCGTGCACACATAGCAATTCTTCGCATCCATTGTTTCAACATACTCATTCAACGATAGTTCCCCTTTCGTGTTAGTTCCCTCATGAAAATACTTTGTATCCTGCTCAAACCTCTCCTATGGTGTTAGTGTAGCAGTCTCAGGAGTTGAAGCACTGTTAATCGCACTCTTATCCACCAATGGCATTCCCACAATCACACCTATAATTACTATTGCACACACAACACCCAAAATAACACTTAAACATCTACGAATCCTACCCCTATTATTATTATCTCTAGTGTTATTCATGATCTGTGAAGAATCAGAGAGCAGAATAATATAAAGCAAACAATCAACTTGAGGAAGGTTTAAAAGCTCTTTTTTTTCTGAATCACCTTCCATCTTCAATCAGATATTGAAGAAGGACTTGGAATCATTAGAGTTGCCTTTTAGTTCGACTCTAGTACAGTATATTGATGATTTGTTAATTGCGTCCAAAACGAAAGATGACTGCAGGTACGATACTATTGCCTTACTGAATAATTTGGGAAAGAACGGACATAAAGTGTCCCCAAAGAAGGTACAGTACTGTCAGAAAGAGGTGAAGTACTTAGGTCACCTGATTGAAAAAGGGTCGAGGAAAATATCCAAAGAAAGGGTGACAGCCATATTGCAGATTAATCCCCCGAAAACCAAGAGGGATGTTAGGATGTTTTTGGGAATGGTGGGCTACTGTCGTCAGTGGATTCCCAACTTCTCGATTATTTTTAAACCTTTGGTGAGGTTGACTGTCAAAGAAATTGAGGATGGCCCGGGTGCCATAACCATGTCCAAAAAAGAGATGAGGGCATTCATTGAATTGAGGAAAAGCATGTGCAGGGCACCAGCTTTAGGTATGCCTGATTAGAAAAACCCTTTTGTACGGTTTTGTCATGAATGTGATGCTTGTTCTTTGTCTGTCCTGACAAAGGTCCATGGAGGTGCAAACTGCCCAGTAGCATATTTTTCAGCTACTTTGGACCCAGTCGCAGCAGCCTTACCGGGTTGTTTGCGTGGAGTTGCAGCAATTGGTCAAAGCCTCACTCAGTGTGAAGGCATAGTGATGGGACATACCTTAACAGTAATGGTCCCACATACAGTTGAAATTCTGTTGACCCGAACAAAGACTCAGCATATGACGAATGCTCGTCTGACTAAGTACGAAACAAATACACTGGGGTCACCTAATGTATCTCTGAAGAGATGTACTGTGTTGAACCCGGCAACTTTGCTTCCTAATGAAAATGCAGACATTGATGATGCTGAGGAGGTAGAACATGATTGTCTTGAGGTTACGGATCTGTGAACCAAACTGAGACCCGACATTAAAGATACTCAATTGGAAGAAAATTATTGCATTATCTTTGTTGATGGTTCATGTCTGAGAGATTCAGTATTTCTGACTCCTCCAGAGCCGCTTGCAGGTCCATCAAATGAAAACACCATAGCACAAGAGGAGGGTACTGTTCAACATCATAAAAGGCCGAGCGGTAAAAAAACACTTAGAGGAGATAATTTGCCGGAACCACAAGCTGCAAAGCAGACAGTGGTCCTTAATGAAACAATAGAAGAAGAAATTGACACAACCAGGAAAGAAGATCTCAGTGAAGGAGAGTTGCAAGGAGATCGCAAACTGAAAAGAAAGAGAGTTGCAAACAGGAGGTACACAGGCCCTGAATGGGCTTATGTGACATCAGCTGAATGGCAAAAATAATTCTTGGCATTCTGTTTTGATCCAGGTCAATACTATGGCACCTGAATTCAACCATAGAAAGAGACTGTGTTAAATTGAAATTAAATAGAAAGAGAAACCTGAGAAAAGAGACTGATAAATTACCGGATGTGACACTGTTAACCTGAATTGACTCTGAAAAAAGGATTATGAGGAGCTCCTAACCTGATTTGACAAAGGGTCCTGGGAGTGAGTGAAACGCTGTAAATACTTGTCAAAAGAGAAACTTTGCAGGAGAGAGAAAAAAAAAAGAGCTTTTAAATCTTCCGCAAGTTGATTGTTTGCTTTATATTATTCTGCTCTCTGATTCCCATACAAACTTGCATTATATTGTACCATAATAGTCATCCTATTTGAATTTGAATAACGTTTCGTATAGGTATTGTACGCTATCAGGAGTTTTCTATGTAAGGCGAAGACACTCGACAGTTCACGTAAACGTACAAATAAACCCGCAAACATCTACAGCGGCACGCATGTTCTAAATGCTGGGTTTTCCACCTGCCTCCGTGAAGCATTTCACCGTCCCTTCTGAGCCTCTATCGAGCTTGTCAGCAGTCAGTCAGTGCAATGTTTTCTACAAACAAAACGGAGTTGGGATGCGTCCATGGTACAGGTCCATAAAACAGCGTATGCGCTGTTTAAAATTCATTGCAAAACCTGGACCGAAATAGTAACGGCCAAGATTTATCTTGGTAATTTCGGCCTGTGCCTGCTGGAATTGTTTCTTAGCCTGTAGACACGCTAGTGGCCAGAACTTCTCCACTGGGATTGGAGCAGGAGATCTTCTTAGCCTTCGTCACTGAATTATTTTGCTACTCAACTATGCAGAAGCAGCAGGCCTTTAGGCTAATTAATAAATCATCAGCGCATTTGTGGTGTGAAAAATGAAATATTTATGCTTGCCAGAGTAATATTTCTGTCTTGCAGAACCATGCTCTGTTGATGCCTGATGGAGTATGAAGTAAATACCAGCTGCTGTAGAAGGAGCAAAATATAATTACTTTCTACAAAGTTAGCTGAATATTAAAAGAGGAAAGGCAAGAAAATGGCAGACGTGAAGCGGTGGCATTACTTGATATTGAAAGTACACAGTGTTGGTCACCTGTCTCTCTCATGCAGGCAGGTACAAGGAACACCTTTCATAAATAAATGTGCATATTATCCATGGGCTACCTTTCCGTGATAGAGATTTTTACTGCACTATATTTAAATCCATTTTAAGGGTAATTTCCTCTTTTAACCATTGAGTAAACCCGGGAAATGTAAATGTTAACAATTTTGTGTAGTTAAGTAAAAACAACGGATGAAAAATGCCCCCAAAATAGGTAGCAGGAGATCAATTATTTGCACGTAAAGTTTTCTAGTGACAAATATATTTTTCAGTGGCAAACTTTGGCTGTAAGTTTAATTTTATTAATGTGGCAACTACGTTTTACTTTCGCAAGGCTTTGCAGACCGTACCATAATTTCCTCACCTTTGTATGGTTTTCCATGTCTATCAGTGAGGGAATCGGAAAAAAGGTACTAAGGTAACCCGTAAATTGGGGTTCAAGGAGTTGGCAGAGGAATGAGGGTTAAGGCACGAGGGGTGGAGCTGAGAAAGCAGAGTACGACAATCAACATTTATTGCCAACGAGGAAAAGTATGGCAGCAAATATGTTCTAGTTTACTGAACTTGTCACGAACAGGCTGCATTTTAAAATACCTTACAGGGGTAAAACACCTGCTGCAGAGGTCTCTGTATGCCCAGCAAATTTGAGGTACATATAATACTGCAAGGATACCCCTGGTGGTTAATCCAATTCCATGAGAGTTTTGTGTTTTGTCCAATCACAGTTTTTACTTATAAAGTAGCATAAAGGGTTAGTGTGTCTTCTGTAAAAAGCATTGTTTAACTTGCAAATCAAGGACTCGTATTTTATGTAGATAGGTAAGTGGGCAACTGCTTTTGACACTGAGATTGTTATGTTACTTCCAGTTCATAAATTGTAATCCTTCTAACACAGCACAGTGATCTAGTTACTGGCATCAAAAAGCTGCATTCAAACTGTATTAATGGGCTGAGATCCTTACTGTTTTTCTCAATCTGTTGTTATTCTAAGATTGAAAAAAAAGATCCTCTGGAAATTAATTGTCTTTTTAATGCAGACAATCCCAATCACTGCAATACATTTTATATCATGACTGTCTTTCTCCCTACCTGTTCGCTCCTACTATATAATGATTAAAAGCATAGATGAAATGTGATTCCTACAGTTTATAATATTCATTGTTTTAAGTAACGTTTCCTGTACATTAGTTTGCACACTTCTATGATTTATTGTGTCCCTGAGAGTGAGGTAAAGCACTCTAACACCGTTCTCTGGGATGAGTAGCGCTATAAAATGATTAGTAGGTGCCATCTAAATCATTATTAGTATAATTATTCAAACGCTGATACATCTTTTGCACTCTTGCATTGCATGCACATCCCTTACAGTGAGGGTATTGAACAAAGTCAAAAACCTTTTTCAAAGTCAAAGTTTCTCTATATTACTTGTGACTTGATAGGCAATGTGTCATTGTTTCCTTCCATTGCATAGGCATCTAGGGATTAGACTCCAGATGGCTCCCAGCCAGGGTGATATGTGAGCAAAAAGAGGGCCGCTAGCTCTTTAAATGAGGCCTTTCTTTGTGCCCACCTAGAAATGTAAATGAGAAAGTCCCCTCACTGCCTTACAGGTTGATGCACCAAACTGAAAGAAGACAACATCTGGGTGAGGCTGAATTGTGTCCTGGGATTAGATTTTTGTCATTTTGGTCTTGTTTTACTCATAAAAATATAATCTGTCTTTCTAATTCTGTGTGGAATACTGTTTGTGGTGCATTGTCGTTTTGTTGTTTTGATCTTATTTCATTCAGATAAGTAGTATCTATTTTTCTAAACCGGTGTGAAGTACTTTATGTAGTGTTTTACCTGTGTTACTGTATGAGTAATTGCACAAATACTTTACACATTGCCTTCTAAATTAGGCCTGCCTGCTCTGTGCCAAGCTACCAGTGGGTGAACAAAGGATAATTCGGATTGTGTTATGACTTACGCTGACTAGGATAGTGGTCCCTACTTGAACAAGGGTCATACCTCTACCAACCCAGGAACAGATTTACAATAAAATGGTGCAGCACCGCGCTGCACCAAAATTAGTAGCACCGCTCTCAGCCACTTTGGAAACACAGGAACGTGCTGTATTAACAAGAATACAGTGCACCCGTGTATTTCTTCTTGCACCGCGCTGAATTTAATGAGCACCAATGCAGCCACCTTTGCGCCACGGTGCAATAATGGCTGCACTTTGGGGGAGATGGTTTTTGTGCATGAAGGGGCACCTTTTTGCACAAAAACAATCTTCCATGGAGATTTGCTGTTTCTAAGTGTGCTGCAGAATGCAGAACACATAGAAAGAGCAAAATACAAGGAAAAATGAAGGCATTTCTCTTCGTTACACCATGCTAACACCACCTCTTGGGTGGCGTTAGATTTTGGAACTGCCTCAAGTTTACAAAATCTCGTAAATATGGGGCAGCGTCAGAATTAAATGGGTGTTGCAGAGGAACACCCACAGCAACACCCATTGCTCGCCCTTTCCACAAAAAGTGCTGCGTGTGAAGGGGCCGTATTTACAAGGTGGTTCAACGCCTCTCTGTAAATACAGCACAGTGCACAGCACCACTGGAGTGTCACAAAAAGTGAAGCTTCGGTGGTGCTAGGGGTTTATAAATATCCCCCCCATTTCTAATGAGTGTACTAAAGCAATGGTTAGGGTGGCCACAATTAACTCTTGTAGGGAATCCTTCATAGTACCAATTTAATAAAAAGCTTTCAGGAATCATCGAGCATGCTACCACCCAATTTAATTATTAGACACAACTGTGAAAATCTTAGGTTGTGTCATTCTGGGCAGATTGGAGGATTGGGCAAAGGCCAATTCTTTTTTCTCTATGGTCCAGTATGGCTTCTGACATGGCCTAGGGATGACGACTAAGCACTCAACCTATCTCTAATGTAGGGGAAAAAGATCAAAGCCAGGACAAGTGCCTTACATAAGGCCTTTATGGACCTCTCCTGTACCTTTGACCTAGTTGATGAGGGAAAATTGTGGAACTTGATGGACCATACTGGCGTCAACCTCCCAGTATTGTTTCTTCTTAGGTGCTGACATTGGGAAACAACCACAAAAGAACACTACACTCAGCATGGGGACTGTACACACCCTATAAAGGTCATCAGGGTCATCAAGGTAGCTTTGCTTGGCCTTGTATATATAGGCCTGCACACTGAGCCACAGGAGCGTAAATAAAAATGGCGCTCTGGTGGCAGAGTGTGCCGCTCGGGGCTTGTAAATGAGGTCGTAAGAGTTTCAAATAGGGGTCCCCAAACTACAAATATGCCACACTTCTGTGCCCTGGGCCTCAAAATACCAAAAATATTATTGGCTCTAAGCATATAATATTTCACAGAAATTAGACTGAATTCTTTAAAAAATTGGAGCACTTCCCAAACAGTATGAGAAACTATCGAAACTTCTGGAGAAGTTTTCATGAAAAGCACTTTCCCTATCTTTGGCCCTGAGGTAAAATTTGACTTTTCAACCCCCTTCCCCTCAATACAGTCAACTAACAACATTTAGCAACCCAGTCACTGTCATAATATCTACCATAAACTCTGGAATGTGGCATACTTGTCAGGAGTTTCTTGACTAATAAATGCCCCATTTTGCATATACGATACTATGTAACCTTTTCATAGGGATACTTAATACAAATTCCTGCAGTTATCAGGGATGCCATTGCATTCTGACAATCAATCCCTAGTGCTGTTATATCATTATAAAGCCTTATTCACCATAACATTATCAAGCCGTTAACCACTGTTGGTAATCAAACTGAGGTAACATATGTCAGAGCCAACTGTAATTTATAAGTGTATCATTTTTCAGGAAGAGGAGTGTTTCTACAAAAAAAGAAATGAAATCAAGGGAGCCCTTGAGTGGCCAAAATTGCATGCGCACTCTTCCTTAATGGTAAACAGGCAAAGGTTATTTTATTGTAACAACTTAGATCATCGCTTATTAGAACTTTTGATTAGCTCTTCTTAGATATTAGAATGCTGCCTGATTAAAGAAAAGCTTATCTTCGGTCTGCGTTCTATTTTACTGACCAGGTTATAAAGGGCATTTAGAAATACCATGAAAATATTACTCGACAGGTGTTTTTACAACCCTAGCAGACGATTGTTAGAGCTCATTTTTTGTCTAAAACTTAGCATAAAAATAAATGGCAAATCATTTGAATTCTATTGTCATTGTCATGTACGTGAATATAACAACATATTTGTAAATTGAATGCTAATAAAAAACAGACATATTATTTGGCCCAACAGTAGGGATGTGTTCGGATAAACCGTTTTAACCAAAATAACGAACATATATAGGGCGTTTTCAATATTTTTTCAGTTTTCCAGGAGCCATGTTAAGCAAACGGTTAGCAATGGAATTTTGCGCTTTTACAAAGTACAAACAGGAGTCTCCATATTTAAAAATATGTGCAGCGGTCTGCTGCTACTTAATTGCAGACCGATACAAATAGCTTCCATGACATTGGCATAGCCGTGTACCCTGAAATTTCGTGAGGGTGAGGGTGTCTTGGTTGCTGCCCAGTCTTTAAGTGGAAGACGCCCACAAGGCTGTGTGAAGTTGTAAACTGCATCATCAACGGTGTGGAAAAGTTAAGATTTCTTTCACAGCAGGGGGGCATTGTGAGTAAATAAATTGTAGCTTTGAAAACCTGACTGCATAGATCGGATTTATGCACTTATACCTCCCCTTTAACAGAGGGAGAAAGGCAAGCCTGTCGTTATAGTAGTGTCGGTAGTTTGTAGGATGCTTCTGACACTCATCACCTACTGCTTCTCAGACTTAGGGACAGATTTAAGAGCCCCTTGTACAAATTTAATGCCACTTTAGTGTCACTTTTTTGGCGCTATGGTGGCCTTTTTCCCCGCCTCATATTTATAAATGCATTGCACACTTTGTAACCCTTTGCACCACATTATGCATGCGCCATGAATATTGTATGCAAAGGCTGAGTCCCAGTGCAAGGACGCCCGCAAAAATAGCACAATGAAATCTACAAGATTTCATTGTGCCATTTTTGGAATTTTTTAACACCTGCTAAAAACTATTTCTGCTCAATCCTCAGATTATCTCTCTTTATTTTGGAGGCTTAGCTAACCACTAGCATACTCACTTGTTAGGAATGAGTCCTCTTGTTTTCTTTTCTGTTCATTTGTGCTGTAAGATATGAGTCTGGTAGTCCAATCCTTTGTGGATAGACTTCAGGATTCTCCTTCTTCCTGTTTGTTTTAATCCCTTTTGTGCAGGTGTCTGGTTGTAGTTTTACCTCTGTCTGATCATGTTCGGGACTGTAATTGTAATTTGTGCATATTGTGAGAGGGTCTGTGCAGCATTACATGCATCTATTGTCACGGGAATAGTGAAGGTTCTGTGTGAGATTGCACCACATACCCAGCCTACTGATGTTGGCTGAACAGCCGAATAAACGAAAACAAAATATCTAAAAAGGAAAGAATACAGGAGGCTAATATGGAATCTGAATATGGTCTTATAAGAGTAAGGGAATTTCAGAGAGTATAGTTACTGGTTATTTGTGGGCATTTACAAATCTACGATTTTTTTAACACTGTTATTTACACATTTTCTGATGTCACATAGAAAGCACTGAAAATGAAACATAGTAACTACATTGAAAAAAGCAGTTGTCCATATCATGTGCCCCCAACACCCATCACAGTCTGATGTAATACAGGATCAAAATATGTATCAGTTCAGGAGGAAACACAAAGTCAATAGACTGTGAGTCAAGACTAGAGGCATATACAAGTGATGCATAAGGGAAACCAACTAAACAGAATAAATCCTTTCCGGGTTCAACAGTTAAGCAATTCTCAACCACCACATCTGTACCATCATCCACATTTGAACCAGAACTTCATCCTGTTGTACAATTTAAACTGTTTTATCATCAATTCCCAAGTTGCAATGTCATCCTGAGTTTCTTTATCACATCTAGTCAGTTTAAGGTGCTGTTCTTCAGTTATTGCAGATTCCAGAACATTCTGAACCCAGTGACGATCCTGGGGTGCCCCAACTCTGATCCAGCTAATGGCCACCCCTATTTTAGCAAAGACAAGAGCCAACTGTAAAATCTTGTATGGCATCTTTCTGCCCTTCGGTTGTGCGATCATGCCCAACTAACAAGTACTGGGTATTACTGGGAGCAGGAGAGATGTAGCTGCCTCTATCCGCGGTACCCCTACCCTCCAATTCCCCATGACTGCATCACAGGACCAGTCTAGATGTAAAAAGGTGGCCTGTTCATGTCCACATCTGGGCAATTTAGCCATCCTACCTTGGTAGATTTTACTGAGGGCAAACAGAATAATGTATGTCCTGTGGAGTCAATTTATATGCAGTTGTTTGAATCCACCTTACAGACTAAAGTGCAAGCCTGATCCCAATACACATTGGAGAAAAGTTCTTCCAGTTCCACCTCCCATGCCTGCTGATCTCCTAAAGGCACCTGGATAAATCCCCCCAATGGCCTTTAAAAAAGTGTGATCAAATGTATACCCTCACCCCATTGATTAAGCCCACTTAACACCTGTGTGAGCTCCAGACCGGCCAGAAATGTACACCCACAATTCCCTCGCAGTATTCCCTAGTTGAGCGTAATTCAGAAACTGTCCTATGGACGTCTGTATCTGTAACAGAAAAGGGAACCAAGTCCCAAAGGTGCAATTGTCTGTCAAAGGACTCTGTATGGAGCACCTCAGAGACCACCTTTTCCCAGATCACTGCCGTCTGATGGATCAGAGAGAGGGATAGAGAATAGATTTATCTGCCCACCCACCACTCATGAAGAGCCCTGACAATGTGATATCACCAAATGTGTCCTGCAGCAGTAGTTTTTCCCAGTTACCTGAGTCAATAAGCCTTTTTGTCGCATTCTGCAAGTAGGCTGCAAAGATAAAGGCCCTCATTATTACATTTATCGGTAAATGCCACTTACCACCGCGGTGGTGAATATTCACCATGTTATGACACACACACAAAACACTAACAGAACACAGCCACATACGCAAATCCGCCAGCCCAAAGGTAGGTGGTAAAGTGTTGTTACGAAAACACATACCGTTACGCCAACAAAACATCGCCCACCACGTTATGACCCACAAATCACCACAGTGGACATTCAATCGCGGTAAACCACTGGCAGTACACACCGGCGTGCTCAGAATGGCCACCCAAATACAAAACAACACAATATTGGGCAAAACTAAAATCACACACCGGACACAGATACACACATCACACCCAAACACCCACAGCACTATAAAGCACCCACCCACATTACACACAAACCTTTACGAATACCAATAACTGCCACAATACTAACACAAAGACCACTGAGACAACTACACACACACACCACAAACACCCATCCATCCGTCAAGCTCCCCACATCCCACACCCCACCACATAACTTAACACCCTTTCCACAACAATCACCACACAGCACCCATGTCCCCACTAAGGCACCCCGTTTCACTGATGAGGAGTTGCCGGTCATGGTGGAGGAAATAGTCAGGGTAGAGCCACAGCAGTTTGGAGCACAGATACTGCAAATATCCATTGCTAGGAAGATGGAGCTATGACCACAAACCTTTGCACAACCCCTTCTTTAATAACTATTTCACAGGTACAAAGTTAGAATCTGGGTAATAGCAAGTGCTTTTTTCATTTGCATGGGCCAGAGGCTTTTTGCAAATGAGAGAATGGTTATATATTGAACAAACTCAGGAACATGAGCATGTAGGACCCCAAATGGTTCCCAATTGCATGGCAATCACACATTGCGTCTTGCACGGTGACCCCTTGCCCTGCCTACAGAGAACAGCCTGAAGTGAAAGGCCCCTGAAAAGGGACTGGCAATGCAGCAGGAGCAGCAAAAAAGAGTCTCTGATTAACAAACCCCACCTCTTCACAGAAAGTGGTCGAAAGGAACACACATTAATGGGTGCAGTGTTTGACTACACTCATGAGCAGTACTGCCTTCAATGTCTCCATCAAGGGTCTTGGGTCATCTGCAGAGGCTCACATAGCTGAATCTGGTTTACCTGTTAAGTTTTTTCTAGCACATACATTAGCTTGATGAATTACTGCACGACTACAGACATCATATTTATTTTATTATTTAGGCATTGCGGCCCTCATTATGACCTTGTTGGATAGCGGACCGCCACGTCGGCGATGGTGGTAGTATCTCCACCAGGCTGGCGGTGAAGACCGCCATACTATGACAATGGCGGTGAATCCTCCCATATACAGCCAATGCACTTCCTGAACTGCCAGTGCGGTCCAGCCACCGACCACGGAAGTCACCATTTTCAGCCCGGAGGAACACCAGTTACTGCCCAAAATATTACGACATGGCAGAATGCCAGGGATTTCCGGAGTGGGATCACTGCCATGAAAACCCTGGCAGAAATGAGCCATATAAAAGGAGACACCACCTCCAGGGACACAGAGGAGTCTGTGTCTGCCATGGAACCCAAACTGGAAGTCCTGTCAATGCTGTACCATGTGATGGGAGTCCAGAAGCGGCAATGTCGACGAAGACAGTGACGGTGAGTATAGCCACCAAGCACACAAGGGAGGGAGGGAGGGGAAAGTGACACACCCACACGCACAACACACACCATACACACATACCACACACATTGCGAACAATCCGCTGAAAAATACAACAATTACAGAATCCAGAAGAAAAGAAAGCCATGACAAATGCCTGTGACTCAACCACTGTGTTCCGGTGAGAATAGCGCCCACAACAAAGCAGGAACTATATTCAAAGGGCTATTGGTCAGTCCAATTGTCCATGGCAACCCATAGGGCAATGAAATAGGCTCAACTTGACTCCTGACAGCCCAAGTGATTCAACTGTGCAGGACCTCAATGTGGAAGGCATGCACCTCAGGGGGCATGGGTGTGGGGATGGTTTCTTCTTGGAAGAGTGGGTCTTTGGTCTTTAGTTTGAGAGGGGGTGGGCTCCTGCTCCTCTGTTTAGGGTGTGGGAGTGGGCCTGGATCGGGGGTGGGAGTGGCTGCCCTGTGCTCTGTAGTGGGAGTTTTTTTAGTGGGGGAGGGACAGTTGAAACCCTAGGGGGGCCATGGGAGGACTGGGAGCTGGAGGGACTGGGCTGGGAGAGAAGGACCTTACGTTTTGGGACCACACACACGGGGTGGGCCAGGACTAGTGAAGAGGTCAAGGCAGGAAAGGAAAAGCTCTTTAGGTACAGTGGAGCAGAGTGTGGGAGGAGGTTTGGGAGTGGAGTTAGAGGGAGTGGTTGTAGGAGATGTAGGTGTGCTGGACTGGGTTGTAGGTGCATGTAAAGTGTGCATGTGTGAGGTGTATGGCTGTTGAGTGTCTGAGTGGAAGCGTTTATGTGTTTTGGGAGGAGGGGGCAGAGAGGAAAGGAGAGGACAAACAGGTCATTTGAATGTAAGTTGGGGTCTACAAGTAAGATGGGTGTGCTGCATGTGGATGTGATGGTGGTGGTGGTGACTGCGCATTTGGTGAATGATGTGCTAGTCTGGGTGTCTGCTGTTGCTGTTGTGGAGACTGTGGGCAAGGCTGAACAGGTGGTAGGATCTGGGACTGAGGATGCAGTGCTTGCAGGTGTGAGTGCTGATGTGACTTTGAGGGAGGAGGTGCAGGGGGAGACAGTAGAGGCAGTGGCTGTTGTGTGTGCTTCTGTGTGTTGGCTGTGTGTATGCTTGTGGTATGGTCTGTTGTGCTTGTGCTTGTCTTTGCGAGTCCTGTCTGTTTTTTTGGGTGCATGCTTGTCTGATTGTGTGCTTGGGATGGGTGGGGGAAGAGGGCCCTGGGACTGGGTACAGGTAGTTGGAGGGGAGTAGGAAGTACTAGGGACACTGGCTGCCATCAAAGAGTAAGCCAGAGCATGAAACAATCTCTGTGGGGCAGCCAAGCCACTGTGAATGACCTCCAGGTAGGCATTGAATTGCTGCATCTGGGATGCCAGCCCCTGGATGATATTCACTATGGTTGACTGCCCTACAGAGATGGATCTCAGGAGGTCAATAGCATCCTTAGTGAGGGCAGCTGGGATGACTGGGGCAAGGGCTGAGGTGCCTGCGGCAAAGAAGACGCCCACCCTTATGGGTGAGCGGGGACGGGCAACTCGGTGGGGGGCTACTAAGAGGTCGGTGGTAGCACGGGGAAGATGACAATACTGGAGTGGTCCCTCGGGCGTCTGCCACCACCAGGGAGCTCAAATTGGAGGAGCAATCTGATTCAGTTTTTGTAGCTCCTGTCTCCCCCGTGGTGCTCCCCTTGCCCTCCAACCCACTAGTCCCCTCGGTGTCGGTGGACACTTTCTCCTGGCTCCCTTGGGCTGCAGCAACCCCATTTGCCGCTGCCTCTGCTACTTTACCAGATGATGCTAATGCACACAAAGACAGGAAAAGAAACGTAAGGAGGGTCTGTGAGAAAGAAAGAGAGCACAGTGTGGATAACAGTAACAACATCAGATATGTCATACACATCACAATGACTCACTGGTAATTACACTATGCAGTAACAAGCACAATACCACACCACTGCCTGGGAATAGCAGCTGAAATGAACTCTGAAGACAAAACCATCTGCTCACCTTCTGAGACTCACTAATCCATGTCTGCCTGTTGACAAAGGCACAGCTACACTACTCCCACAAAGTGACTGGCCAACATGCAATTGCCAGGTCACACCACCTTGCCAGTTGACATCAGAGCATCACTCCAACACTGGTGAGTCAGGATGTAGGCCCTTATTGAAGCTGGAATACCAGTAAATGACCAATACCAATTGTACATACCACTCACCAGAGCTATGCAGAATTTAACAACATAACCTACAATGGCATAGTGAGGCATACACTGACTATTACCTTGGCATACAAAGACTATGCCAGGCATTAGGAATGAAATTTACACAGCGTGTACTCACCCCCTTGTGGCTGCTGTGCTGCTCTCAAGTGCCCATCCAACTCTGAGTTGGCCACAGTCTGTATGCGGGCCATCAGGGGGGTCAGGCCATGCCCAGCTGGGCCTAAGAGGTCTTCTGTGCCCAGCGTCTCAGGTCCTCCCACCTCTTCCTACTGTGGGTGCTCTGCCGACTATGGACCCTCAGGGTCTGCATGTCCTTGGTGATGGCACACCATAACCCTTTGTTCTTATGGGAGCTGACCTGCATAGGAAACACAGACAGAAGGACACCATTGTCTACATAATTCAGTCAGTTACAGCAATGGACTACATACTGCATTGATACCACATTCATCTTACACATCACTCGTACTTCTGTGTACATATTGCATGCAGCAAACAACACTCCCTAAAACACACAGCATGCACACATACACATCTACATACAACCATGTTGCATCCAAAATACCTAAAAGGTGCTCACCTGTTGATCTGAAGGCCCATACAGCTGTCCATAAAAGGGTATGTCCCAATCCACAAGCTTCTCCAGTTCTTCAGATGTGAAGGCTGTGACCCTGTCCCCTGTAGCATGGGCCATTGTGGGTTCCAGACACAGTACACAGCAGCTCATGCAGTGGAGGTCTCCAAAGGGTGAAATCAGGAGACAAGTGACATGGGCATCTGGAAATGGTGGTCACGTCCACGTGGATAATGACTGTCACTGCTGGCGGTGATCATAATTGGCCCCTGTGCTCCATAGACTGCAATGTTAACCAATGAGGAGTTGCACAAAGGTTCAAACTGCCCTCTGCCATTGCGTCAAATACCGGCAGAGTGAGGTCACCTCCACCAATCCTCTGCGTGCAGGGCAAGTGGGTGCCATTTCCTGATGATTGTACTCATGGTAGTCAATTAAATGTACCTCATAGGTACATATGGTACACACCAAGGCAATTCCAACATGTCTAGATTTTAGGTTTGGTGGGAGACTGGCTCTTCAATGAGCGCTCATACCAGTGCACTGCTTGCAGAAGAGAAGTTGACAAAACATGTGAAATGTGATGGTACAAATCACGTCTCACAACTTTGACTACATCTGAGAGGTAGTAAGGCAAATGAAAGAGAATGTATGGTTTCAGAAGTCCTTTTACATGTAGAGTACATCAGAACAGATTCCAATCATTGGTTGCCTGAAAAGTATGAGACAGCTCAGTTTAATGTGTTATCACACACTTGTGATGTTTGGTTTGTTTAGATACCAACCACTGCAGAGGAGGAGGAATGCACCTGTTTACAGACCCCTAGTGGACTTGGCTACACTGGAGGAACGACATATATTTCTCACTTATCATCCAGACAGGGCCACAATCATTAAACTTTGTGCACAATTGGAGCCAGATCTCATTCCTGTTCTTTCTAGTCCTACTGCAACTCTTCCTACAGTACAGGTGCTGCATCTGCTGCATGACCTCCTGGTGGTATTCCCCCTGCAGCCTCTGCTTCTCCTGCAACATGGTAAGTACCTGTCCCATCCTGTCCTGGGATCTCTGGTACGCTCCCAGGACATGTGACAGTGCCTCCTGGGCAGTCGGTTCTGTGGGTTGGACCACCCTTTGGCACACAGATATCCTCCCACTGGCCCTGACCCCCTGTGCCTGTGTCCCCTGTACTGTGTGCCCACTCCCACTGACACCAGGCCCTTCTACGTCTTGCCTATGAGCTGTTGGGACCCTGTACAGGGGGGCACACTGTTGATTGACGTGTCCTTGGACAGAGGTTTGGGGACATTGGGTACCTGCTGTGTTAGTGGAGTCTGATGTGGTGTGCTGTGGGCTGTACTGGGTGTTGCCTGTGGTGTCTGTCTGACCAGTGGTACCAGATGGGCCAGTGAGATCTTCCAGATCTAGACATCCATAGTGGCAGTCATCACTGGGGCCTTCTTCTGGTGGAGGACTGGGTTGAATTGGGACATGCTGCCAGCTGACATTACCTGGGCTACCTGTGGACATGTATGATATTTGTTAATTTGATTCTCAGATACATATTCAGCATTTGTTGGTTTCCCTTTGGGATGGGTGTGGTGTTTCTACATTTGGTTTGTGTATGGTGAAGCATTGTGGGATTGGTAGTACTTCATGCTGACCATTGTGTGAATGTTGACCTTGAAGAGGTGTGCTTGAAGTGGGTAGGGCATGCAGGGGAAAAATGTTGAGTGTGGTTATGGTTGTCAGTTTGGGATGGAGGGGGTTTAAGGGAGATAGAGTGACGGGGAGATGTGCCATGCAGGAGTATGTGATGGTGGAGAAGTGGTGACTTACCAGTGTCCAGTCCTCCAGTGAGTCCAGTGAGGCCCTCAGGATGCAGGATAGCCAAGACTTTCTCCTCCCATGTTGTCAACTGTGGGGGAGGTGGTGGGGGTCCACTGCCAGTATTTGTGATGGCAATGTGGTGCCTGGATGACATTGCACGCACCTTCCCCCGTAGGTCTTCCACCTCTTTCTTATGACGTCCCTTGTGCGTGGATAGGTTCCCACGGAGTTCACCTTGTCCACGATTCTCCGCCATAGCTCCATCTTCCTGGCAATGGATATCACTACTGAACCTGTGCACCAAACAGCTAAAGTGGTGTTAATGCCCAAACCTGGCAAAAATCCAATTTACAATACATAATATTGCCCAATCTCCCTGCTAAATCTTGATACCATGATAATTACAAGAGTCCTAGCGAACAGGCTTGATAAGTACATGCTAAGGTTGACTGATGCAGACCATTCAAGCTTTGGGGACAGCAAACCCACGACAATGTCAGGAGGATAGCACAGCTGGTGGAGAAAGTCACCAGGAAGAAGATACCAGCTTTTCTACATATGTTACATGCAGAAAAGATGTTTGACCATGTCAGCAGGTTCTTTTTAGAATAGGCATTATTAAGATTTGGGGCCAGATTTATGAAAAGTAGCACTGCACTGCACTTTCTTGTGCCCCCTAGTGCCCCCCTAATGCCACCATGTGTGCAGCGTAGCTAAGATACGGTGTCCCATGGCTGTAGTTAGGGAACTAGCATCAGAAATGTTGGCGCTAGTTTGAAGCTTTGCAGGATTCGCGTAAAAAATGTTTAGGATAATCCAGCAAAGCCCATTGAGGCCCATTGTAAACAATAGTGTGCCTCCTGTTAACGCCTGCTCTGAGCAGACATTTTGTGATGCAAATGCGACGCAAACTTACAAAATTAAATTACATTTTGTAAGTTTGTGCCGCTTTTGAGTAAAAAAATGTTACACATGCGGTACTAGAAAAGTATAAATCAGGCCCTAAAAGTGCTAAAAAAAATTATGCAAAGAATTCTCTTAGATTTCTTTGCGTTTTTTTTGTATCTCCTAACAAGGGAACACCCCCTTTGCATATGCAAAGGGTTAAAAAGTGGTACAATGCATGCACTGCACCACTTTGTAAATTTGGTGTGGCAATTGTGGCCTCGTTGGGCCACATTAGCATAAAAAAACATTAATATGTTGCAAAGAGGCGCTAGGGGCCCCTTTGTATCGGCAAATGGATGCACAGATAGATATTAACAAATTACAATGACCCTGAAACAAACCTTTCTCTCTTTAACTGTGATACAACGATCTAGCTTAAAAGAGAGTTAGAGAGAAAGAGAAAAAGAGAGAGAAAGAGAACATGAGACAAAGCTGTGTAATAGTGTTCCTCCCCCCAAAATACACTCTTCCTTCTTTCTTACCAGCAAGGCTATTGTGTCTAAATCCTGCACTCCGAAGGAAACATTGTCATGTTATCATGCTTGATTGTAAGATTTGTGAAGTTTAATCTGTCAATATTAACTGGCACTAGTTAGTTTTGGGCACTACGGCTGTACGGTCTATGCATTAAACTGTAGATTTGTCTCTGGCAATTATGTTCTGGCAGTACAACTGTATAAGCACAAGCTATGCAGTAAACATTGTATAGTGTAGTCTTTACCACTTTTTTTCTGGAACTACAACAGAATATTTCACTCTCTAGATGTGCTGTCTGTACTAGGAAGCAAACTATTCTTTTTTCTCTCATATCGCCAAGTTTTTTTAGGCTGCTATTGTTACTTTAGGTTACTACATAGAAACTCTTGTATGAGCGCAATCCTCTGCTTGGTGTTGATAACTGCTACTATCTGAGAAGGGTTCTGGCAGACTCTTGTTCAGTGCACAAACTCAGAGAAAGTTTGTCCTCAGAAACCTTGGACTCTAACGCAAGATCGATGGAAAAATCCATCTTCTCTTTGTATTTCTATTCTACGCAGTCTACCACTATAAAGCAGAGGTGAAAAATCTACCACAAAGGTACAGAAATGTAAAACACTACGGATTATGCTTGTAAATGTAGTGGTGTGAGAGAACATTTTACATTAACATGTTTTTTAATACCAAATAAATACGAAAATATATGCAACAAGATATGTTGAAGTTCTCCTAATTTGAGGTAAGGTTACAATTGTGGGTGAATGATGTATGCAATTGTATGTATTGTATTTATAGATATTGTATAGATGAATTTGTGAGTGATGTGTTTGTGGATGCCTAATACTATTAAAAGTTCTAGTTGGGATGGACATGAGATTGGTGGTGTCTCTGGATGGTGATAACATGTAATTTTGGCTGTACCATCACTTGTCACAAGAGTGACATAATAATGTAATCAACATTACATATATCATGTGCCTTACTGTTACTAATGCAAAGTGGAGCATCTAAATTGTGTTATTGAAGGTGTGTTCACAGTAGAAGAATAGTAATTTATATATCTGTGTGTGTGTGTTCTAATGTTGATTTTAACATGCTGGACAATAATACGTATGAGCATATATATTTGTGTGTTCTGACTATGATAGTATGGCGATGTTGCATATGATCATGTTTTATCTATAATCATGTTGCAATTAAAATTGAAGATGCACGTATAATCATGTATTTCAAATGTGCATTAAAATGCCATACTAAGTTATCATAACCAAAGGCCTCAATTATTGGTTTCCTGTGTTAAATCTTCAATGTGGAAATTTGCTTGTATTGCAATATTCTTTATTTGTAGGTCGGTCCTTCTTAGTCTACAGTTAATGAAAGGCATATTGTGCATCTAAGACAGTTGGGTACGGGTGGATATTTAGTCAAGGATGAATGAAAGCAAACAGACTGAGAAGACTCCTGTTTGTGCACCTCCCTCCAGGAGTCTATCAAGCACCGCAAGATTTTTTTTTTTTTACCCCCGAGAGACTCAGAATATCTTCTGCATCCCTCTCCACCCTTGTACTGCCCATTTTCTTACCCTCTGAAACAGAGACACAGCAGGTAAGGATGCTCTCTGCTCCAGTGGGGGAAAAAAGGCCCAAACTGTACCAAATCATACAAAGTCACCTGTAAGAGTTTTCTCAAGTAACTATAACTCATGCCCTAAGGTAACTAAGGCCCTCATTACAACCCTGGCGGTCGGTGATAAGGCAGCGGTAATGCCGCCAACAGGCTGGAGGTAAAAAAAATGGGATCACGACCACGGCGGAAACCGCCAACATAGGCAGCCACTTTAACACACCTACCACCACGGCAGTAGCAACAAACACCGCAGCGGTAACCACCAACAGACAGGCGGAAGACAATGTACCGCCCACCTTATCACAACCCACCAATCCACCAGCTTTTCCGGGGCGGTGCCAACACCATTAAGAGCACAGCGGAAACAGAACACAGAAGGGAAACAACTCACCTCTTGACACTCAACGAAGAACCAGGATGCCATGGAGCCCGAGTTACAGGTCCTGCCCATGCTGGTGTACCTCCTCATACACAATGGATATCAAAGGCAGCGGCGACGACCACAGTGAGTATTGCACCTAGCACACAGGAGAAGGGAGGAGGAGAAGAGAGTGACACACACATGCAACCCGCAACACCCCCACCCCACCCTCAACCACAACACTATACACACAAACACATGCAGCAATAGTACATTTACACCCAGTTACCCCCTGGAAGAATGCAAGGACAAAAGGAATTGAGTTCAAACTGGGATATTTTGTAACATGCAGATAT
Organism: Pleurodeles waltl; assembly: GCF_031143425.1. NCBI lineage: Eukaryota > Metazoa > Chordata > Amphibia > Caudata > Salamandridae > Pleurodeles > Pleurodeles waltl. The sequence goes on from NC_090445.1 coordinate 1,301,271,376, forward strand.
AGTTAACAAATATAAAAAAAATAGTATATACAAATATTTACAATATGTACAGAAGGGTGTACACTGTTCTTTGTAAATGTCCATGGCCCACTGGGCCAAAAATCATGGGCGAAGACCACACTTGACTCCTCCATCAAAACGGAGAGAACACTGCAGGGGCATCAGGTCGTAAACACACAGGCACCTCAGGGGGAACGGGAAGGGGAGGCACCTCAGCCGGAAGATGGTACTACGCTACTGCTCATGGAGGGAGCTACATGCCCACTGCTTGGTGCTGGGGAGTGCAAAGCCACAGGTTCTCAAGTCTCTCAAGTGGGTGGTTGGCTGACTGCTTGATCCTGGGGAGTGCAAAGCCACAGTCTCTCAAGTCTCTCAAGTGGGTGGTTTGCCCACTGCTTGGTCCTTGGGAGTGCAAAGCCACAGTCTCTCTAGTGGATGCCTTCTTGCAGAGGTTCTGGAGGGGGATTTGTGCCCAGAGTGCTTCATCCTGCCAAGGATAGGGTGAGTAGATGCAGTTATCCACTGGTTCTGGAGGGGGCTTTGTGCCCAGTGTGCTTCATCCTGCCAAGAACAGGGTGAGTGGATGCATTTCTCCACTGGTTCTGGAGGGGGCTTTGTGCCCAGTCTGCTTCCTCCTGCCAAGGATTGGGTGAGTAGATGCAGTTCTCCACTGGTTCTGGAGGGAGCTTTGTGCCCAGTCTGCTTCATCCTGCCAAGGATTGGGTGAGTGGATGCAGTTCTCCACTGGTTCTGGAGGGGGCTTGGTGCCCAGTGATGCAACACTTGGGGTGTGGCAGTTCACAGTCCCTCACCTGGGTGTCTGAGGCAAGAGATTTGCAGGGAACAGGTAGCATGATACTCCATGTAGGAGGGCCAAATTCCATCCTGCAGCGACTAACGCTGCAAACTGGTGGTAGTGCCGGTGCTGGTGGGGGTGCTTCAAGTGGTGGTGGGAGGCTCCTCGCCGTCTTCTGCAGCCTCTGAGGGAGGGAGGCAGTTGTTGTGACAGCGACGGTGCAGGTGGCGGTGGAAGTGGCGTGCAGGTGGCGGTGCAGATGGCGGTGTCTGCGGCGGTGCTTTCTGCGGTACAGGTTGTGGGCTGTCAGTACTGATGGTGGGCATCAGTCCCTCACCTGGAGCCTCCGAGGCCTGAAGTGCCTTACCTTGGGTTTTCTTCCCCTTCCCCACCTTGGCAGATGCTGCTCGGACCTCAGCACTGTTCTCTTGAGTTTTGGATGAGGTCTTGCTGGGTGGGTTGTGGTCCTTGGCCGTGCTGCCTGCATGATGGCCCCTTTTTCCACTTGGCAGGTGGCAGAATGGGTAGGTCCTTTGCAGGTGTTGGAGGCACACTGGCTGCCCTAACGGGTGTCCACTTTGATCCACTGGGATTTGCAGGTACCACAGTGTCCGACGACTTGGTGGCTGAGGTGCTGGCTTGGGATCTGGACACCATGGCCTGAGGGGAAGGACGGGGGGAGCGTGGGGAAGACGTCAATGTTTGCCAGGAAATGCTTTTTAGACACACTGGGAAAGGAAGATGGAGAGGGTTTGGGAGTCGAGGAAAAGGTAGTGGTTGTAGGAGATGTACATCTGCTGAGTTTGGGTGAAGTTGCATGGGCTAGACGCTGTTGTGAGGTGGATGGCTGTTGGGTGAGTGGGTGCTTGCGTTTGTGTACTTTGGGAGGAGGGCTCACAGACACCCTGGGAGAGGACACAGGGGATGTGTGCATGATTGTGGGGGTGGTGACTGCTCGTGAGGGATGTGTTGTGATGGGTGTGCTGGTGATGGAGGTAGTGGATGAGGATGTAGTGCATGCAGGTGTGAGTAGAAAGGCTACTGGGAGGAAGGTGGACGAAGAGGAGGAGGGGGACACAGTGGAGGCAGTGGATGTTGGTGTGTCTGCATGGGGATGGTGCTTGTGTGAGTACCTGTGAGATGAATTGTGGTGTTTGTGTTTGCCTGAGCCACTTTTGTGTGTTGATTCGGGTGAATGCTGGTCTGAAGGTGTGCTAGGGATAGGCTGAGGTTGAGGGGATTGGGTCTGGGTAGTGGAAGTTGGAGGGGGGAGGCTGGACACAGGAGCAATGGCTGCTATCAGTGCTGAGGCCAGAGCCTGAAATGCTCTCTGTTGGGCCCCCACACCTGAGTGAATGCCCTCCAGGTATGCATTTGATTGTTGTAAATGCCTCTCGACACCCTGGATGGCATTCAGATTGTGCCACAATCCAAGAACTGTGTGCACAATTGGAGCCAGACCTGATGTCAGCTATTCTCCTGCCCACAGGTATCCCCTCTCTAGTGCAGGTCCTGTCAGTGCTCCATTTTTTGGCAAGTGGTTCCTTTCAAACTACAGTGGCCATGGCATCAGGGATGTCTCAGCCCATGTACTCCAACGTGTTGACCAGAGTGTTGTCTGCCCTGCTGAAACACATGTGCAGCTACATCTTGTCCCCCCAGGTGGATGATTTGGCTACAGTGAAGGCTGACTTTTACGCCCTGGGACATATCCTCATTGGTGCTATTGATGGTACACATGTAGCATTTGCCCCCCCCCACCCCAGAGAAATGAACAGGCTTACAGGAATAGGAAAAGCTATCACTCGATGAATGTGCAGATGGTGTGTTTGGCGGACCAGTACATCTCCCATGTGAATTCCAAATATTCTGGCTCTGTGCATGACGCACTTATATTGCAGAATAGCAGCATCCCATATGTGAGGGGCCAACTCCAGAGGCACCGGGTGTGGCTAGTAGGTGAGCCAAATGTCCCCACACAGTATGAATAGGTGTCTGGGTATGGGGTTGTCCATAAGGGTTAGTGTGTATCTAACAGTTGTTACCATATATATGCAGGTGACTCTGGTTCCCCCAACCTCTCCTGGCTTCTGACCCCAGTGAGGAATTCCAGGACAAGGGCAGAGGAACGTTACAATGAGGTGCATGGGCAAACAAGGAGGACAACTGAGAGAACCTTCGGCCTCCTGAAGGCCAGGTTCCGGTGCCTTCATCTGACAGGTGGCTCCCTGTACTACTCACCCAAGAAGGTGTGGCAGATCAGCATTGCATGTTGCATGTTGCACAACCTGGCCTTGAGACGCCAGCTGCCTTTTCTGCAGGAGGATGTGCCTGGAGATGGTCTTGTGGCAGCAGTGGAGCCTGTGAACAGTGAGGAAGAGGAGGCAGAGGAAGAAGATGTCGACAAAACAACAAATATTATACAACAGTACTTCCAGTGACACTCAGGTAAGACACTGTAACTTCACTTAACATTTCAGTGATATGTTGGACATTGCACATGGCAGCCTCTTACCCTATGTCTATGGCCACTGACTGTTCCCTTTGGATTCTCTATTTTCAGATCTGTGTGCCCCATTCTGGCTCCTGCTATATGTACTGCTGCCACCAATGGTCATCCTGTAGTATATTTCACTGTACATATACTTTGCAATGTTTTGAATATGTTGTACTAATACATTTGAGATTCATTACACTGACTCCAGTATGGTATTTGTTTCAAGGGTGTTTATTTATATGCAAATAAGTATAGGGGTTTGTGCAAGGGTCTGGGGTGATGGTGGAGGAATGTTCAGTTTGAGTCCAGTCTATTCGTATCACAGGTGCATTGTCCAATGGGGCATAAGAAGGGGAGTAATAGCAGGTCAAGGTGGACAGGGTAACAGAGTGATACAGAAGGGTCAGGAGAGTCCTATTTACTGGCAGGGGTCTTGGCAATGTTCTCTGTCTTGTGCCTGGATTGCAGGGACTGTTTGTGGGGTGGTTGCTCCATCTGCTGGGGGTGGGGTGCTGGTGGCCTGTTGGTCCTGTGGTGGGGCCTCCTGTCCACTAGCGCCAGCAGAGGTGGAGAGCTGTTCTTCGGTTTGGCTTGTGTCAGACGCCCTTTGTTGTGCCACTGCCTCCCTCATAGTCTTGTCCATGTCAGCCAGCACCCCTGCAATGGTGACCAGGATGGTGTATATTTTTGTTAGGTCCTCCCTGGTACTATCCCTCCTGCAGCCGCTGGGTTTCCTGAAACTTGGCCAGTACCCGGCGCATGGTCTCCTGGGAATGGTGGTATTCTCCCAGAATGATGGAGAGTGCCTTGTGGAGAGTGGGTTTCCTGGCCCTGTCCTCCCCCTGTTGCACAGCAGTCCTCCCAGCTTCCCTGTTGTCCTGTGCCTCTGTCCCCTGAACGGTGTGCCCACTGCCACTGACCCCAGGTCCCTGATCATCCTGGATTAGTGGGGTTGCCTGGGGTCCCTGTAGTGGTGGACACACTGATGATTGACGTGTCCTGGTGACAGTAGCATGGGCCCGCTGGGCGGGTGTTGTGCTGGCGTTTCCTGAGGAGGGCTGCTCTGTGGTGGTTTGGGAGTATGGCAGGGGAACCGACTGTCCAGATGCCCCTGATGGGCCAGGTTGTTCATCCTGATCCAGGCGTGCAGAGCTGCTGTTGTCACTGTGGGCCTCTTCTGTGGGGGGACTGGATGTAGCTGGCACCTCCTCTCTGGTGAAGTTGAGTAGGGGTCCTGTTGGGATGCAAATGCATTGTTAGTGTATCTGCCAGTGCCATCTTGTACATGGGTTGGTTTCCCTCTATGTCTGTGCTTTCCCTGTTGGCTTGGCCTTGTGTAGGTGGTGAATTTGTCGGGTGGGTGAGTCTCCCTACTGGGCATGCTTTGGTGATGGGTGTCCATGCAGGTCTGTGAGTGATGCCATGCATTGGTGTTGCATGCAGGGCTTGTTATTGGTATGGGTGGGTTGTGATGGTGGGGTATATGTGAGGTGATGGTGTGATGGGAGTGAGGGTAAGGGTAGTGGTATGTGATGGCATGCAGGTAGGGGGGATATAGTAGTAAAGATTTGACTTACCAGAGTCCAGTCCTCCTGCTACTCCTGCGAGGCCCTTAGGATGCATGATCGCCAAGACTTTCTCTTTCCATGTTGTTAGTTGTGGGGGAGGAAGTGGGGGTCCACCTCCAATCCTCTTTACTGTTATCTGGTGTCTTGCAACCACGGAATGCACCTTCCCCTGTAGGTCGTTCCACCTTTTCCTGATGTCATCCCTTGTTCTGGTGTGCTGTCCCACGGCGTTGACCCTGTCGACAACTCTCTGCCATAGCTCCATCTTCCTTGCAATGGACGTCTGCTGCACCTGTGATACGAATAGCTGTGGCTCTGCCCAGATGATTTCATCCACCATGACCCTGAGCTCCTCCTCTGAAAACCTGGGGTGTTTTGGGGGTGCCATGGATGTGGTGTGAGTGGTAGGTGGGAGGATGCGTGGTGCGATGTGTGGGGTGATGTTTTGTAGTGTGTGCTGTGAGGTTTGTTGATGGTGTGTGTGTGATGGTGTTCTGTGCCTCTGATTGAGTGGGTGCTCCTGCCTTGTGTCTCTCTCTGCTTGCTATCTTTTTTTTTCGCTGTAAGGTATTGTGGGTAATGTGGGTGTGTGTTTTATAGTGTTGTGGGTGTGGTGTGTGTATGTGTGTCAGGTGTTTGTAGTTTGAATTGTCCCATGTGGTTTTGTTTTGTTAGTGTGTGTGTATTATGAGTGTGGTGGTGTGTATAATCAATAGTTTACTGCGATTGAAAGACCGCCGTTGTGATTTGTGGGTTGTGATGCTGTGGGCTTAGTCGTGTTGGTGTAACTGTGTGGGTATTGGTACCGCCAGTTTATCACTGACCTTTGGTCTGGCAGACTTGTGTGGGTGTCTGTATTGTGGTGGAATTCTCAGTGTGAGTCATAATACCCGTAGCAGATTACCAGTGCGGTCACGGTATGTTGGCGGCCGTCAGTACGGCGGTAGGCGGCATTTACCGCCAGGGTTGTAATGAGGGCCTAAGTCTCGCACACCCGTCATGCACAGATTTTTTGCCAAAAATTGTAATGCGACTATTAGATTGATATTATCAATGATGTTTTCAAAGATGTCATGAGTGCCATAATTTCAGAGTTAATTAGCAGTGCATGGCAAATCCGCAGGCTATGCAAGTTATAGTTACCTTAGGGCACAAGTTATAAGCGGTCATTACAACATTGGCGGTAAAAGCCGCTTACTGCCATGCAGAAGACCGCCAACACACCGCTGAGGCTGCGGAAATCCGCCACAGCTATTATGACCCACAGCACGGAATCTGCCAATATTGAGACACCCACACAAGTCCGCCACACCAAAGGTCAGTGATATTCTGGCGAAAACAAAAGCTCCACCGTCATGCCAACAGAAATAAGCACACAACATCACGACCCACGAATCCACGCGGCGGTCTTTCAACCGCGGTATTCCATTGGCAGTACACACCGCCGCGCTCAAAATACCCACACACATACAAAACACTGCCACATTGGACAGATCCAAATACACACACCTGATATACATACACACACCACTCCCACACACCCATTACAATATAAAACACACACCCACATCACCCACAAACCCCTACCACCACAATTACTGAGAGAAGGCCAGAGAGAGACACCACCATCAACAATACTAGCATCCACAGGCACACAACACCATCACCCACATAACTTCCACGCACCTCATACTACTCACCACTACATATCAGCACACTTATCACCCCACACATCACCTACACCACCCCATGGCACGGCAAAGACACCCCAGGTTCTCGGAGGACGAGCTCAGGGTCATGGTGGAAGAAATCGTCCGGGTAGAGCCACAGCTATTCGGATCACAGGTGCAGCACACCTCCATTGCAAGGAAGATGGAGCTATGGCGAAGAATAGTGGACAGGGTAAACGCAGTGGGACAGCACCCAAGAAATCGAGAGGACATCAGGAAGAGGTGGAATGACCTACGGGGAAGATGCGTTCCGTGGTCTCAAGACACCACCTGGCGGTTCAGCGGACTGGCGGCGGACCCCCACCTCCTCCGCCACAACTAACAACATGGAAGGAACACGCGTTGGTGATTCTGCATCCTGAGGGCCTCACAGGAGTAGGTGGAGGAATGGACTCTGGTAAGTCAAATCTTAACTATTACATCCCCCACCCTACCTGCATGGCAGCACATACCCCTACCCTCACCCCCATCACTCTAACTCCTCACAAATGTCCCAGCATCACAAACCACACATCCTAACACCAAGCCCTGCATGCAACAACAAAGCATGGACACCCATCACTAAAGCATGGCCAGTGCACATACCCATACACCCCCCTAAACCAACATCACACAATGTCCCACACAGGAATGCAAGCACTGGGGTACACGGTCACCCACCCATTGCACACCTTGGCACACACAGATGTAATAAAAATCCTTTCATACCCCTGCAGGACCCATACCCAACGTCACCGGACAGGAGGGTCCACACATGTCCACTCCACCAACAGAAGAGGTCCACAGTGATGACATCACCTCTGTCCAACTGGATCTAGATGACCAGCCCGGCCCATCAGGGACCTCGGGACAGTCGGTTCCCCTGACCCTGGCACAGGCCACCACAGAGCTTCCTCCCTCCGGAAACACCAGCACAGCACCCACCCAGCGGGCCCATGCCTCCGTCCCCAGGACACGTCAATCAGCAGTGTGTCCACCACTACATGGAACCCAGGCTAACCCACCACCCCAACAACAACAGGGACCTGGGGGCAGTGGTAGTGGGCACAGGGTCCAGCGGACGAAGGCCCAGGAACACAGGGGAACTGGGAGGGCTGCTGTGCGACAGGGGGAGGACAGGCCAATGGAACCCACTCTCCACAAGGCCCTCTCCAACATCATGGGAGCCTACCACCACTCCCAGGAGATGATGTCAACGGTACTGGCCAAGTTTCAGGAGACCCAGTGCCTTCAGGAGGAACAGTATTTGGGCTTCAGGGAGGAACTCAGAGCCATCAATTCCACCCTGGGCACCATCGTAGGGGTGCTGAAGGAAGTACTCAACACCAGGAGGGACACTGTGGCACTACAAGCGGCCCCTGACACGAGCCTGGACAATGAACTGCCACCACCTCTGCCGGCGCTAGTGGACAGGTGGCAAGCCACAGGACCACCACACCAGCACCCCACCCCCTGCAGAGGGAGAACCACCTCGCAAACGGTCCCTGAGATCCAGGACAAAGACAGAGAAGGATGCCAAGACCCCCACCAAGAAATGAGACCACCCTGAATGTCATCCTTTCAGTCCTACTTTGTCACCCTTTCCACCCTTCAACTGCCCCAGCTCCACTTCCTATGCCCATTTGGGCAATGCACCTGTGAGACTAATAGACTTGACTACGCCATGGACATTCCTCTGCCATCACCCCTCACCATTTTGCTACCCTCTCCAATATTGAGCACTAAAATAAACACCCTTAAAGCACAAAACAGTCTGGAGTCAGTCTGTGATTTCAGAATAGTGTATTAGCAATTACAGTGTCAAAAAGCTCTTTCATTTGTAATGTCAACATACCTATGTCACACAGCTTTAGTCCATTAGGAATCAAAGCAGATATCACACTGTGGGACCCAGATCTGTGAAATCGTAAGGGAAAGTGACAACTCAGTGACCATACACTGGGTGAAAACGACAGTCAGTAGAGCGGTAGTAGTGTTAAAGTACATGTAGTAGGCAGGTTTGTATTCTTACCTTTGTTTCACTGGAAATATTGCTGGATCACTGAGTCCCTGTTGTCTTCTTTTTCTGCTTCCTGGTCTTCACTGTCCACAGGCTCCACAGCTGCAACAACACCGCCATCTGGACCATCCTCCTGCAGAAAAGGCACCTGTCATCGCAAAGCCAAGTTGTGAAGCATACAGCAGGCCACAATGATCTGGCACACCTTCTTTGGTGAGTAGAATAGGGATCCACCTGTCATATGGAGGCACCTGAACCTGGCCTTCAGGAGACCGAAGGTCCGTTCGATCACCCTCCTAGTTCACCCATGGGCCTCATTGTAGCGTTCCTCTGCCCTTGTCCTGGGATTCCTCACTGGGGTCAGTAGCCATGACAGGTTGGGGTAACCAGAGTCACCTGCAAATGGCGAGGGACAACTGTTAGGCACACACTAACTTGTAGGGATATCCCCAGACCCAGACAACCATTCCCACTGTCTTGCTTCCAGGTGCTCACCTAATAGCCACACACAGTGCCTCTGGAGTTGACCCATCACATAAAGGATGCTTCTATTCCGCAGGATGAAGGTGTCATGCACTGAGCCAGGGAACTTGGCATTCACATGGGAGCTGTACTGGTCTGCCAAACATACCATCTATACATCATCAAATGATAACTCTTCCGGTTTCTGTACACCTGTTCACTCCTGTGGGGGTGGACCAAAGCCACATGGGTCCCATCAATGGCACCTATGACTTTGGGGATATGTCCCAGGGCATAGAAATCACTTTTCACTGTAGGCAAATCCTCCGCCTAAGGGAAAATGATGTAGCTCCGCATGTGTTTCAGCAGGGCAGACAACACTCTGGACAACACGTTGGAAAACATAGGCTGTGACATCCCTGATGCTATGGCCACTGTTGTTTGAAATTACCCACTTGCAAGGAAATGGAGCACTGATAGCACCTGCGCTTAAGGGGGGATTCCTGTGGGATGGCGGATAGCTGACATCAGGTCTGGCTCCAGCTGGGTACACAGTTCCTGGATTGTTGCACGGTCAAGCCTGTAGGTGATGATCACATGTCCATTGTCGACAGGTCCACCAACGGTCGGTACACCGGAGGATGCCGCCATCTCCTCACGTGTCCCAGCGGACGGTGCCTATGAAGGACAACAGCGAGCACAGAGTCAAACAACTCAGAGGTACGTACCCACAGCTTACACCGAACAACAATCATAATCAAAAAAGTGGCCTGTATGTGTGTTGAGTCTAGTATGTGTGACGCAGTTAAAAATGAAGCCATATGGACCCCTGAAATGGTGGCTGCCTGACCTGTAAAGTGGGACAATTGGATGTGAGGTAACTGCGCTGGACCCAGGAGCCAATAACGATATATGACAGCGGTGAAGGTACGCACCACCGTGGACATGACCGCCATTTTCTATCTGTTCAATCACTCGATACCTGATCTTTGACAGGAGAGGACCTACACTGCAAGTGCTGTTGTGACCTCGGTCTGGAAGAGACAATGGCTTGTGCGTCTGGGGATAGGGCCCCTACCTTCACATCGGAGGAGTTGGATAAACTTGTGGATGGGGTCCTCCCCCTGTACATGCCACTCTACGGTCCTCCAGACAAACAGGTAAGTACACTGGGAGCATGCTGTATGGGCTATGCCTGTGTGGAGTGGGGTGGATGTAAGAAGGAGGGGAGATTGCGGCGTGCATGAAACAACGGAGAGTGCATGTGACACATGGCAAGGGTAGGGATGGGGGCAATGACAGTGCAGTTGGTAATAAGTTCCTCTTCCCCCTGTACAAATCATGTAGGTCAGCGCCCACCAGAAAAAAGATGTTTGGCGTGCCATCGCCAAGGACGTCCGGACCCTGGGGGTCTACCACAGACGGAGCACCCACTGCTGGAAAAGATGGGAGGACATTCGCCGCTGGAGCAAGAAGACGGCGGAAGCTCAGCTGGGGATGGCCTCCCAACATGGGAGGGGTGCCCGTCACACCATGACCCCCCTGATGTTCAGGATCCTGGTGGTGGCCTACCCGGAGTTGGATGGGCGCTTGAGGGCATCTCAGCAGCCACAAGGGGGTGAGTACACTCTCATCCTGCTGATTTTGCGTACCGTGGAGGGGTCTGGGTGGGGGAGGTAGGCTGTGGGTTTCCCTAGGCCAGGGCGAGTTCCTTAGGCAAGGTCCCTCAGTAAGGCAGGCCATGTGGCACCCCACCCCTCCTCTGCAGAGTGCCAAGTACACCTAGTCATACCCCTGTGTCATCCATGTGTGCAGATGTCGTCCATAGCCTAGTAGGCCATTTCCCAGGAATTGAACAGTGGAGCCCAAGAGCGCAGCGTAGTAGCAGGGGGCTTGTGTGTCTGTCGTGTCCGCCAACGGTAGCGGTAATGCATGCACTGAACATTTCTTTCTTCTGTCGTCCCCCTCCTTTTTGTGGTCTTTATGTTCTTGTGTGCATTAGCATCATCAGGCGGAGGAGCAGTGGCACCGAAGGACAAGGGGGCTGCATCCCACATAGCCATGGAGGGCTACACTATGGACTCAGACTCCACAAGTGGGACGGAGGGTGAGGGGAGCTCCACAGCGGGGACAGGAGCTGAGACCAGCGACACGGACTCGTCCTCTGATGGGAGCTCCCTTGTGGTGGTGGCAACATCTGTGCCTCCCCCATCTACAGGTACAGCTGCCACCCCCCTACCAGCACCGCCCTCCCAGTAGCCCCTTAGCCTTTGCCCCGTGCACGCTCACCCGGAAGGGTGGGCATCACCTTCGCCCCAGGCACCTCAGGCCCTTCCCCAGTCAGCCCTGCTTCCCTCAGTGAGGAGGAAATCCTTTGTTCTGCCTTCCTGGGACTGGGCTGCCCAGACCCCAGGAAGGCAGAAGCCTGTCTGTGGGTTGGCAGCAGCGGTAGCTGCAGTGAAAACCCCAGAGAGCTGGTTTGGCAGTACCCAGGGTACATGCTGGAGCCCCAGGGATACATGGGTTTGGCACCTCAATTCCAGATTTGGCATGGGGGACAATTCCATGATCTTAGACATGTTACATGCCCATATTCTGAGTTACCATTGTGAAGCTACATGTAGGTATTGACCTATATGTAGTGTATGCATGTAATGGTGTCCCCACACTCACTAAGTCCAGGGTCATTGCCCTGAACTATGTGGGGGCACCTTGGCTAGTGCCAGGGTGCCCTCACACTTAGTAACTTTGCACCTAACCTCCACCAAGTGAGGGTTAGACATATAGGTGACTTATAAGTTACTTAAGTGCAGTGTAAAATGGCTGTGAAATATTGTGGATGTTATTTCACTCAGGCTGCAGTGGCAGTTCTGTGTAAGAATTGTCTGAGCTCCCTATGGGTGGCAAAAGAAATGCTGCAACCCATGGGGATCTCCTGGAACCCCAATACCCTGGGTACCTAGGTACCATATGGTAGGGAATTATAATGGTGTTCCAGTGTGCCAATTAGAATTGGTGAAAATGGTCACTAGCCTATGGTGACAATTTTAAAGACAGAGAGAGCATAAGCACTGAGGTTCTGATTAGCAGAGCCTCATTGACACAGTTAGGCACTACACAGGGAACACACATTCAGGCCACAACTATGAGCACTGGGGTCCTGGCTAGCAGGATCCCCATGAGACAGGCAAAAACAAACTGACACACAAGTAAAAAATGGTGGTAACATGCCAGGCAAGATGATACTTTCCTACACCCCTCAGCCAAGGCGATCTACCAGTATCCTGAAGTGAGATTAAAGCTACTGAGGAATTTTGCAGCGCCTAGCCTGTCTACAAGCTCATCAGCTCGGGGGATAGGGTGAGCGTCTGTGTTCGTGACAGAGTTGAGACCCTGGTAGTCCACACAGAAACTAAGTTCTGGCTTGGCACCGGGAGCAGCATCCTTGGGAACCAGCACCACAAGTCTGGACCACGGACTCCTGGACTTCTGAATCACCCCAAAAGCCAGCATCTTGGCAACTTCCTCCTTGATGCTAGTCCTCACTTTGTCTGACAACCTATACATTTTGACTTTACAGAGGGACTGTCTCCCATGTCAATTTCATGGACATACAGGTGTGTAAATCCAGGCTTGAGGGAAAACAGGAAGGAGTACTGTTCCATTAACTGATAGCAGTTCCCTCTCTTATCCAGGGTCAGGGAGTCAGAGAGATTGACACCCTCCGCTGACCCGGCCCCTTCTTTGGCAGAGAGGAGGTCGGGGAGAGGTGCACTCTCCTCTTCCACACCCTCATCTGTCACCAAAAGCATGCTGACCTCAGACCTCTCAAAGTGAGGTTTCAGTCGGTTCTGATGGCGCACTCTTAGGGGGTTTATAGGGGACTTGAGGTCCACTAGGTATGTGGACTCCTCCTTCCAATCCTTTATTTCAAATGGGCCAGTCCAGCAGTCCTGAAGGCCTAGGCTCTATTGGCTCCATCACCCAAACTTTGTTCCCAGGCTGAAACTCTACCAGGGTGGCCTTCTGGTCATACCATTGTTTTATTACCTCATGACTGTCCTCAAGGTAACTTTTGGCCGTTTTCCAGAAGTGGTGCATCTGGTTGCGCAGGGCCAGCATGTAGCTGACCGCATCCAGAGGGGGTGCCTTTGGAACTTTCTCCAATCCCTCTTTGACAATGCCTAAGGGTCCATTGACAGGGCACCCATAGAGAAGCTCAAAGGGACTGAACCCTACCCTCTTCTGGGGTACCTCTCTGTAAGCAGAGAGAAGGCATGGTAAGAGGACGTTCAACTTACACCGCAGGGCCTCAGGGAGATCCGTGATCATGCCTTTCAAGGTCTTTTTGAATCTCTCCACAAGACCATTAGATTGGGGATGATAGGGTGTGGTGAACTTGTAGGTTACACCACACGCATCCCACATAGACTTCATGTGTGCAGACATGAAGTTAGTGCCTCTGTTAGACACTATCTCCTTTGGGAATCCCACATGGGTAAATATCCCCATCAGAGTTCTGGTCACCACTGGTGCAGTTACGGTCCTCAGAGGGATTGCCCCTGAGTAACGGGTGGCATGTTCCACCAAATCCAGGATGAACTTGTTGCCTAGGGCAATTTTGGGGTCCAATGGACCAACAATGTCGATGGCCACCCTTTGAAAGGGGGTGCCAATGACTGGAAGTGGAATCAGGGGTGCCTTAACCCTTTTTCCTGTTTTACCACTGGCCTGGCAGGTAGGACAGTACCTACAGAACACATCTGAGTTAGTCCTCATTCCGGGCCAATAGAAGTGGGTGACAAGTCTGTCAAAGGTCTTGTTTTGCCCCAAATGTCCTGCCAGGGGAATGTCATGAGCCAGTCCCAGTAGGAAGGTCTGGTAACACTGGGGGACCACCAGCGCATGTGCTGCCCCAATGGCCGGAACTTTAGGCACACTGTAGAAGAGATCATTCTCCCAATATATGTGGTGATCGCCAGAGGCTTCACCTGCTGCCTGGGGCTGAGGCTTGCTTCCTCATGCCCTCTAGAGTGGGACATTCTTTCTCCACCTTGCAGAATTCCTCCCTGGTGGGCCCACCCTCAACTTGCCAGCCAGCAAGCTCAGGTAGGTCACCTAGGGCAGCAATGTCTTCCACAGTTGGCTCGGGGGCCTCCTTCTCAGGAACCCCGTCAACCACTGCGGGAACTTCTGGGACCGGTTTCCCACGCACCTTGACCTCCTCTTGGCAGGTGTCTAGACCATTGTTCCAGGCTCCAGGTGCCCTTGACTTCCCTCCTGGGTATCCATGGACCGTGTGGTCATGCAGACCCACACAGGCAATCCTAACATTTCCAAGTAAGACCTTAGCTCTACCTCCTTCCAGGTAGTGTGCTCAAGGTCGTTGCCTAACTGACAATCTACAGGCATGGCAGGACTCACAGCTACTTTTAGGGTACCAGCGACCCCCCCCACTCAAAGGGAACCAGAGCTACCGGTAGGTGGCTCTCACGATTGTCAGCGACTATGACTTGGTGGAATGTATTTGGAAGGACCTGCTCTGCTGACATCACCTGACCCTTGACAGTAGTCATGCTGGCTCCTGTGTACGCAGAGCCTCCAAACTTTGCCCATTGATGGTGACCCACTGCCTATACTTGGAAGTGTTGGCAGGCATGTGGGTTTTTGGCACCATCTCTGCATCCCGCAGGGACACTAGGGTTACCTCTGTCTGCTCCCCACAACTGTCTGGAACATGTCTGCCCGAGTGCTACGCTAGCCAACCCAGGTGTCTGCACTCCTTCGGGGGCTGTACCCTCTCGGGAAACTTGAGGTCGCCCTCAGAGTGCCCATACCTATCGCACTCTGCACATTGGGGTACAAACCTCCCTGTCTCATGGTGAGTAAAAACTCTCCTTTTGGAATCAGACCGGGACTGGTTACCACTACTCCCTTGGGAACTATTTTTGTGGGCCTTTTGAGAACTCCTTGCTTTTAAGTTTTTCTCCCCCCTCTTTCCTCTGATGGGAACCCTGACCACCTTTGTGGGTGTCCCCCCCAGATACCTTTCTGGACATTCTGGTGCAAGTCCAGACGTCCGCATCTTCAGCAAGCTTCCTGGGATCAGTCAGCTTACTGTCTACTAGGTGCTGGCGCAACTCTGTAAAACAAATACTGAGCATATGCTCTCTCATAATCAAATTATACAATCCTGTGTAATCATCTACTTTGCAGCCCCGCACCCATCCATTCAGTGCCTTACTGGAAAAGTCAAAGAAACTACCCATGTTTGTGTAGACTGTTTGGTGCTGTCCTTGAACCTCTGACAGTATTTCTCAGGGGTCAGCCCAAACTTGGCAAGTAAAATGGCTTTCTGAAGTGGGTATGTGTTTTGAGCCTTTGGGTCTAATGTGAGAAGTGTGTCCCTCCCCAGTGCTGGCACATATCTCCACATAGCTGTACCCCATTGCCCTTCAGGAACCTCATTAGCCCTTAGTGCAACTTCATAAGCAGCTAGCCATTTATCTATGTCATCTCCCACCACAAAACAGGGCAACACATTTTGGGGTATACGAACCTTCCTTTCTCCAGCAGGTCCTGCCTGTATGCTGCCACCATTACTGCTGGATTCAGACTGCTTTGCCTTAAGATCCAGCTCCTTGAGACTCAGTTCAGGAGCCAACAAAAGTTTATTTTCAGCCAAGGCTCTCTCAGCTGCGTGCGCTTCTCTCTCCGCCCTCCTTTCCTCCTGTTGAGCCTCAATTTTCAGTCTTGCCATTTGCAATTGGAAATCCCTCTCCTCTCTCCTATCCTCTGAGGTCAAGCCTTGATCAGAGACACTGCTCCCTGGTCTGGCAGGGGGCACAATTGCAGTGGTAACTCCATCCACTGATGGTAAGAAATTCTCTGAGGGGCCATCTTCTGGCTCCTCAGCATCATCCTCTAAATGGGCTTCTGCCCAGGCCCTCAGCGCCACTTGAAAGTCCTCCTTTCTGGAGGCCCCTTAGGTGGGTACACTCATCTCCTTGCAGAACCCTTTTAGCTGTTTGACAGTATATGTCTCCAACAGGGCTAGGTAAATAAATCGTGCTTGAGACCCAGCCTGAGACATGTTGAGTGAGAATTTAGGTTTAGAAAATTGTCAGGAAAAAAAGAATTTGCAAAAAGAGATAACAATCACGTTGACCTTCAACTGTGGGTAGGTAGTGAAATACTTAGCTACTGTATGTCACTGCACAAATACAAGTCCTATCCTCACCGCTGACCACCAATGTTAGAAATGGGGTTTTTGATTGGCAATCAGGTTACCTCTGTCCAAGCAAGGACCTTCACTCTAGTCAGGGTAAGTCACACACAATTAAAATTGTCCTGTGCCCACCCTGTGGTTGCTTGGCACTGAGCAGTCAAGCTTAACTTAGAAGGCAATGTGTAAAGTATTTGTGCAATAAATCATACAATACCACAATAAAACACCACAAAAATACACCACACAGTGTTTAGAAAAATATATAATATTTATCTGAATAAATGCAGGTCAAAACGATTAAAGATGAAATAAGCAAATGTAGGGATATCACTGAAAGTGATATCAAGTGTCTTTAGAGTTAAAAGATTACTGTAAAAGCAATAAAAAGTGTCTTAAGTTCTCCTAGAAACAACAAGTGTCTCTTGCAGGGCAAAGTGACTGGTTTGTATTGGAACATCCTTGCAAGGAGAAGATGCGTGGAAAATGGCGAGTGTGTGCTGGTTTCGCTCCTTGGCACACGGACTTGTGTCGTTATTTTCCATGCGGGGAAGATGATGTGTCAATTTCCTGCGCTCGGACTTGGATCCTCTACAGGTTGCAGGGTTTTTAGATGCCCCGGGGTTTATGCGTGGAATCCTGGGCTTGCGGAGCGAAGTCACAGCGGCTGCGTCGATTCCGGTAGGCGATGAGTGGAATTTTCTTCCGCACTGCAGGAGCTGCGTCGATTCCTCTCAGTAAGTTGGTCGTCGTCGTTCTGAGTCGGCTTGCATCGATCCAGTAGGGCTGTGCATTGAAGTTCCGGTCACGTCACTGGCGCTGCGTCGATCTTCTGCTGCAAAGTCGGGCTGCATCGTTCTGGACTTGGGGTGCAGTGAAATTTTCACTGCGAGCAAGCTGTGCATCATTCTTGGCAGGCAGTGCATCGAATTTTCACAGCACGGGCATTTCTGCTGGAGGAGAGAAGTCTTTTTGGTACTGAGACTTCAGGGAACAGGAGGCAAGCTCTATCCAAGCCCTCAGAGAGCACTTCTGCAGCAAGGCAAGAGAGCAGCAAGACAGCAGGGCAACCGTAAGGTAGCAGTCCTCTTCAGAAAGCAGCCAGTTGAGTCCTTTGGGCAGCTAGACAGTTCTTCTTGTCAGGGTGCAGGTTCTGGTTCAGGTTTCTTCTCCAGGAAGTGTCTGAGGTGGTAGGGCAGAGACCCTGCTTTTATACCCAAATGTGCGTTTGAAGTGGTGGAGACTTCAAAGAGTGGCTTAGAAGTGCACCAGGTCCCCTTTCAGTTCAATCCTGTATGCTAGGGTTCCAGCAGGGGGTGTGGCAGTCCTTTGTGTGAGAGCAGGCCCTCCACCCTCCCAGCCCAGGAAGACCCTTTCAAAATGCAGATGTATGCAAGTGAGGCTGAGTATCCTGTGTTTGGGGTGTGTCTGAGTGAATGCACATGGAGCTGTCAACTAAACCCAGCCAGACATGTATTGTAAGGCACAGAAAGATTTAAGTGCAGAGAAATGCTCACTTTCTAAAAGTGGCATTTAAAAAATAATACTATTAAATCCAACTTCACCAGTCAGTAGGATTTTGTATTACCATTCTGGCCATACTAAATATGACCTTCCTACTCCTTTCAGATCAGCAGCTACCACTCAAACAATGTATGGGGGCAGCCCCAATGTTAGCCCATGAAGGGAGCAGGCCTCACAGTTGTGTAAAAACGAATTTAAGAGTTTTGCACTACCAGGACATGTAAACTACACAGGTACATGTCCTGCCTTTTACCTACACAGCACCCTGCTCTAGGAGTTCGTAGGGCACACCTTAGGGGTGGCTTATATGTAGAAAAAAGGGGAGTTTTAGGCTTGGAAAATACTTTTTAATGCCAAGTCGATTGGCAGTGAAACTGCACTCACTGGCCTTGCAATGGCAAGCCTGAGATACGGTTAAGGGGCTACTAAAGTGGGTGGCACAATCATTGCAGTAGGCCCACTAGTAGCTTTTAATCTACAGGCCCTGGGCATATATAGTGCATTCTACTAGGGACTTAAAAGTAAATTAAATTGCCCAATTGGGTGTGATCCAATGTTACCATGTTTAAAGGGAGAGAGCATATGCTCATTAGCACTGGTTAGCAGCGGTAAAGTGCACAGAGTCTAAAAACCAGCAAAAACAGTATCTCAAAAGTGGAGGGAGGCCGGCAAAAAGGGGTGACTAACCTAAGGCTGTCTGGTCTAACAGTAACCATAGAGAGGTTCAAAGGGGCTGAACCCCACCCCTTTCAGGGGCACATCTCTATAAGCAAAGAGAAGGCATGGCAAAAGTATGTCCCACTTATGCCTCATAGCCTCAAGGAGGCCTGTGATCATGCCTTTCATGGTCTTGTTGAATCTCACCACAAGACAATTGGATTGAGGATGGTAAGGGGTGGTGAGCTGGTAGGTTACCCCGCATGGACTTTATGTACGAAGACATGAAGTTGTGCTTCTGTCAGACACAATCTCCTTTGGGAATCCCACCCGAGTAAATACCCTCATCAGATCTCAGATGACCACTGGTGCAGTCAGGTCCACAAAGGGATTGCCTCTGGGTAGCGGGTGGCATGGCCCACTAAAGCCAGGATAAAGTTGTTGCTTAAGGCAGTCTTGGGGTCCAATGACGTTGATGCCCACCCTTTCAAAAGGGGTGCCAATGACAGGGAGCAGGATCAGGTTGGCCTTGAGCCTTTTCCCTGTATTCCCAGTAGCCTGGCAGGACCTACAGAATGTATCTGAGGCCATCCACATTTGGGGCCAATAAAAATGAGTGACAAGCCTGGCAAAGGTCTTGTCTTGCCCCAAATGTCCCGTCAGGGGAATGTTGTGAGCCTGACCCAGTAGGAAGACCCGACATGTTACCCAGGGCAGCTATGTCCTTTCCAGTTGGCTCTGGGGCCTAGTCCTCAGGGACCCCATCAACCACTGTAGGAACTTCTGGGACTGGTTTCCCATGCCACTTGCCCCTCTTCTTGGCTGCTGTCTGGGCCATTGTTCCAGGCTCCAAATGCCTTTGACTCCCTTCGTGGGCAGCCATGGACATGTGGTCATGCAGACTCACTCAGGCAAACCTAACATTTCCATGAGACACCTTAGCTCTACCTACTTTCAGGTAGTGTGCTCAAGGCCATTGCCTAACAGAAAATCTACAGGCATGGTAGGACTCTCAGCAACTTTCAGATTACCAGAGCCACCCCCCCACACAAAGGGAACGAGAGCTACCAGTAGGTGGGTCTCATGATTGTCAGAGGCTATGGCCTAGAAGAATGTATTGGGGATGATCTGCTCTGCCTACAGCTGCTGACCCCTGACAATAGTCATGCTGGCTCTTGTGTCATGCAGATTCTCCACCCTTTGCCCATTAATGGTGTCCCACTACCTCTACTTGGAAGTATTAGCATGCATGTGGACTTTTGGCACCATTTCCTCATCTCTGGGTCACCTCTATCTGTTCCCCAAAGCTAACTGGGACTACCTCCTCCCCGAAAGGTACACTATCCATCCCAGGCATCTGCCCTTCAGTGGGGGGCTGTGCCCTCTTAGGACACTTGGAGTCACCCTTAGAGTGATCATACCTAGTGCACTCTATGCATTGGGTTACAAACCTCCCTTGCTTACGGTCAAAGAACCTTGGTTTCTTTGCAGAGTCAGGTTGGGACTGGGTACCACTATCTGCTTGTGAATTATTTGGGGGTCCTTTTGAGAACGCCTTATTTTTTCTCCCGCCTCTTTCATCTGGTGGGAACCCTGACCACCTTTGTGGGTGTCCTCCACAGATACCTTTTTGGACACTCTGGTGCTAGCCCGGAGGTGTGCCTCCTTAACAAGCTTCCTAAGATCAGTCAGCTTACTGTCAATCAAGTGCTGGCTCAACTCTGAAACGCAAACACTGAGCATATGCTCTCTCAGGAACAAGTGATAAAACCCCACCTAATTGTTTACTTTACTGCCCCACATGCATCCATTCAATGCGTTACTAAAAATACCAAAAAGTATACCCAAGTTTGTGGGGAGAGTTTAGCACTGTCCCTGAATTTCTGACAATACTTTTCAGGGGTCAGTCCAAACTTGGCAATTAAAATGGCTTTCATGAGTGGATATGTGTTCTGGTCCTTCTCTTCTAGTGTGAGAAGTGTGTCTCTCTCAATTGCTGATACATGTTTCCGCAAGCCCGTCCCCCATTGCTCTTCAGAAACACCATGAACCCTTAGTGCAACTTCATAGGCAGCAAAGCATTTGTCAATGTCATCTCCCACCACATAACTTGGTACCACATCTGTGGATATACAAACCTTTTTGTCCCCAGCTGGTCCTGT
This sequence comes from Pleurodeles waltl, assembly GCF_031143425.1. NCBI lineage: Eukaryota > Metazoa > Chordata > Amphibia > Caudata > Salamandridae > Pleurodeles > Pleurodeles waltl. The sequence goes on from NC_090445.1 coordinate 1,301,291,996, forward strand.
ATATATGCTGTCACGTCAATGCTGGGCTCAGACTGCCAAGATTTTAGGTCCAGCTCCTTAAGACTCAGCTCATGACCCAGAAGTATTTCTTTTCAGCCAAGGCCCTTTCAGCATCAGCTCTCCTTTCCTCTGCCTCTTTCTCTGTTCTCCTCTCTTCCAGTTTTAATCGGGCATGTGCGTTTGGAGCACTCCTTCCTCCCTCCTTTCCTCTGCACTCAAGCTGTGGCTTGAGCCACTGCTACCAGGTTTAGCAGGTGGCATAAATCCAGGGGTGTCACCCCCCCTACTATTGGCAAATCCTCTGGGGAGCATTCCTCTGGCCCCTCCACCTCAACATCCTCTTGTAAACACGATTTGGCCCAGGCACTCAGGCCCTCATTCCAACCCTGGCGGTCTATGACCGCCAGGGTGGAGGATGCCGGAAACACCGCCAACAGGCTGGCGGTGCTTCACATGGCATTCTGACCGCGGCTGTAAAGCCGCGGTCTCCCAGCCGGGTCCGGCGGTTTCCCGACGGATTTCCCCCGGCTGGGGGAATCCTCCATGGCGGCGCTGCTTGCAGCGCCGCCATGGGGATTCCGACCCCCTTCTCGCCAGCCTGTTTCTGGCGGTTTTCACCGCCAGAAACAGGATGGTGGGAACGGGTGTTGTGGGGCCCCTGGGGGCCCCTGCACTGCCCATGCCACTGGCATGGGCAGTGCAGGGGCCCCCTAACAGGGCCCCAGCAGAGCAGACAGTGAAAATCGCGATGGGTGCGACTGCACCCGTCGCACCCCTGAACACCGCCGGCTCCATTCGGAGCCGGCTTCAATGTTGCAGGGGCTTTCCCACTGGGCCGGCGGGCGCTCTTTTGGAGGGAGCCCGCCGGCCCAGCGGGAACGTAGGAATGGCCGCCGCGGTCTTTTGGCGGCTAGATTTTGGCGGGCGGCGACTGCCGCCCGCCAAAATCAGAATGAGGGCCTCAGTGTCTTTTGGTAAGCCTCCTTTATAGAGGCATCCAGGGTATGTACTCCCATCCCCTTGCAGAATCCTTTCAGCTGGCTGAAAGTTTATGTCTCCAGCCTAGCTAGGTCAAACTCTCCAGTTCCTCCTTGAGACCCAGCCAGAGACATGTTGTTTAGGATTTAGATTAAAATGTCAAGCAGGAAAAAAATGCAAAAAAGAGAAAAATCAAATTGACCTTTAACTGTGGGCAGGTAGTGTACACATAGTTTTGTATGTCACCGCACAAACACAAGTCCTATCCTCACCCCTGATCACCAATGTTAGAAATGGGGTCTCTAGTTCGCAGAGGTATTCGCCTTTGTCCAAATAGGGACCACAGTCCTAATCAGGGTAAGTCACACAAAATCCAAATTATCCTGTGCCCACCCTCTGGTAGCTTGGCACTGGACAGTCAAGCTTAACCTAGAAGGCAATGTGAAAAGTTTTTGTGCAACATACCATACAATAACACAGTGAAAACACCACAAAAATACACATACAGGTTTACGAAAATATATGATATTTATCTGATTTAGTTAAGGTCAAAACAATAAAGATTCAGTAATTCGATAAAGTCACTCCGGTAGGAATTTTCTGTCACACAGCAGGTGCTGTGTTGATTCTTCACTCATGAAGTTGGGCTGCACAGTTCCGGACAGGCTGTGCGTCAATGAAGTAGGGCTGTGTGTAGAATTTCCGGTCACAATGCAGGCACTGCGTTGATCTTCACTCTGGAAGTTGGGCTGCATCCTTCCGGTTTGGCTGTGCGGAGATTTTCTCATCACAGGGACTGTGCATCGTTTCCAGCAGGCTGTGCGTCAATTTTCAGTACACAAGGAGTTTCCTTGAAGAGATGACGTTTATTTCGACCTGAGACTTCAGAAAACAGGAGGCAAGCTCAATCCAAGACAGCAGAGAAACAGCTGGGCAGCAGTGCTTCACAGCAAAGCAGTCCAGATGTGTCCTTTGAGCAGCCAGGCAGTTCCTCTTTGAAGGTTGCAGGTTGAGGTCCAGAAGTGTCAGATTTTTTGGGGTCAGGGACCTGGTTTATATACCAAAAAAGGACTTTGAAGTGGGAGAGACTTCAAAGAGTGGTTTTGAAGTATACAGGTTCTCCTTTCAGTACATGCATGTCTGCCAGGGTCCGAGTAGGGCGTTTGGCAGTCCATTGTGTGAGGGCAGGCCACTAGCCTTTTAAATGTAAGTGTCAGGCCCTCCACCCTCCCAGCCCAGGAAGACCCATTCAGTATGCAGATGAGTGCAGGTGTGACTGAGTACCCTGTGTGTGTGGTTGTCTGGGTAAAATGCACTAGGGAGATGTCAACCAGCCCAGCCGAGATGTGGATTGGTGACAGGCTGTAAGGCACAGATGGATTTTAAGTGCAGAGAAATGCCCACCTCCTAAAAGTGGCATTTCTAAAATAGTAGTATAAAATACAACCTCACCAAGAAGCAGAATTTTTTATTACCATTCTGGCCATACTAAATATGACCTGGTTACCCCTTTCTGATCAGAATCTACCACTCAATCAGTATATGAGGGTAGCCCTAATGTCATCCTATGAAAGGAGAATGCAGTAGTGGAAATATTTTTTTAAGATTTTTCTACTACCAGGAATTATATAACACACATGTACATATCCTGCCTTTTACCTACATAGCACCCATACCCTACCATAGGGGTGACATATGTAGAAAAAGGGGAGTTTAAGGCTTGGCAAGTACTTTTAAATGCCAAATTGAAGTGGCAGTGAAACTACACACACACGCCTTGCAATGGCAGGCCTGAGACGTAGTTAAGGGGCTATTTATGTGGGTGGCACAACCAGTGCTGCAGGCCCACTAGTAGCATTCAATTTACAGGCCCTGGGCACATGTAGTGCACTTTACTAGGGACTTACAAGTAGATCAAATAAGACAATTGGGTATGAACCAATCTTACCATGTTTAAGGGAGAGGCTGTTGCTGCTAACAGTCCCTGTAACCTTTGTTTTTTTCAGTGAATATCTATGTTTTTTTACATTTATTGTAATTTTCATTACTATACATTAATCCAACCAGCGCCACACATGGCCTGTGGCCCAGCCCTATGGCCAACCCCTTTTAACCACCCACCCTTGCATCACGCACGGCCTCTGGGCTTTGATTAGTGATATACTTAGAATGAGATATTTCCGGGAGAATTGAAAAGAAAAATGTTTTTGTCAATTAAAAAGAGTGAGATAACTTTTCAATATGTCAGTTAAATATTTACAGTTGAAAAGAAACTGAAGCAGGCAAAGACCACAGACTCAGACTAGAACCCTTCAACTTTAGGTGTGCATGTCTGAGATATTAACCACTAGGTCAGAGGTAACACCTTTTTTCACAGTGTCAAGACTTAGCTATGACATTTAATCCACAGATTGTAAGGGAAAATAGGAAGACTTCAATGTTCCATCTCCAGGAATGTTTAACAGCAAAAATACTAGAAAACAAACGTACACACTGTTAAGCAATACTTGGATTTGAACGTTCATCTTACTGAGTGACAGCACAAGACCTTGACCATTAGGCTAGAAGTGACTCTGTTCTGCTCTGCATCTAAATGTAACTATAACTTTCTTATCAAATATCTTGCTAGTCTGACTCTTTGAAGTCATTGTATGGTGAGGCTATTGCAGGAAAAATCTTTCTCTCTCTTCTATCCTATAATGGGATCAAAGAGAGAAAGAGAGAGGGAGAGAGAGTAACAGGACCACAGGGGAGTCACAAGGCCCCCGAGGTCCTAGCCATCTCCCCACATCCTGCGAGAACTGGCATTGCTCCCACAAGCAAGGAACTCCTTTAAATAGCAGCTCTCTGCTTACGGAAGCAATGTTTTTATCTGTTTTCCTGCATGCATGTGTGCGTGCAGGGAAACAGATGAAAACTTCACTTTCTGCAAGTGAGAGCTGTTTGACAGCTCTCACTTGCAGAAAGTGAAGTGTTTGCTCTTACTTGGTAAGAGCTCTCAAAGATCCCACCAAGTCAGAGCAAACAGCTATGTCCTGGGAGTGGGTACCCAGAGACTTAGCATGAGCCGGCCCTGAGGGGATGGCAATCCCCTTTGTCATCATTTGCTCCATAAGGGGAGGCATGCAGCTCTTCTCCAAATTGAATAGCTCTGGGGAAGCAGGAGGTAGTGATCACTGAGGCTGTAGGATGGCTGGGTGTCCCCCTATATTTGTTGACAATTTGTGCCCAGGGAGGTATAGGTCCCTGAGCTTGCAGGGGGGGTCCAAGTGGCCCCATGAAACTATTTACTTTAAAGCCTCCAGAAGGTGGTGGTCCTCTGGGATACGAAGCAGCCAGACGGCCCCTGCATTGATTTATTGTAAATCCTTAGCAATGTGGTGGTCCTCTAGACTCCGGAGGAACCACCCAGCCCCTCACATTGATTTAGTGTAAAGCCCCAATGACGTGGGGGGTCCCTGGGGGTCTGGGTGGCCACCCCGCAATCAAAACTTAAATGCCCCCAGGACCTGGCCCACCCAGGGGCTTCACTGAAACAAGTGTGGGAGCCCGCACTCGTTTAAAAAAAAATACATTTTGGTTGGTCCGCTTCATCTCCTGCCCATTTTCTTGTTTAAAAACATGCTTTTTTGCTATGGGTTGGCCCCTCCGGGACCCAAGCACCATAGCTAACGGATAAGGGTGTCCCTACCCTTGTCCTTTTTCTTTCCTTTAATGTTTTTTTCTGGGATTCAGCTCAATCTGAGTCCCAACATGGTTACCAACACTTCCTTCTTGAAGTGTTGGCAGCTGATCAGATTTCAGCATGTGATCTGGAGGGTTTGCGGTGCCTTCGCATCCCTACATATACAAATTTTCTTTAATTCCTAAAAAAAATATTGAATGGATTTACACCAAATATCAAAAAGTCACTTTCTGGACGCAGAGCTATCTTTCTGCCAAAGTTGGTGTAATTCCATCCAGTATTTCGGGCACTATTCCTGTTCAAAATCCCCATGGAAAAATAAGTGGGTAAAAAACATTTTGGGACCCCACTTCTTCACAGAATACCCCAAAACCTTATAGACAGACATTGAAGTGAGGGTCGTGTTTTCTTGAAAAATTTTGTGAAGATTCATCAAATGGCACAAGTTATTATCAAAACAAAAAATGCTTTTTCTTTAGAAACTATGTCCTAACTATAACTACCTAGTGGCAACTGCCACAGGTAAAAATAAATAAAAAATTATATATATATATATATATATATAAATATATATATATATATATATACATATATTTGAAACATGCTGACTTCTCAAGAAGTGTCCACATGCAATCCAGAGGCGTTTATGTAATGTAATAGCAGAGTCCCTCGACCAAGACAGCAATAGGATGGCAAAAATCCAATGTGTTTATGCCTTGATCTTGGGTAGGTTGCTCATCTGAATTACAAAATTTTACAAATGTAAAGCACCCAAATTGAAAGACATATACTAAACATAGAAAAAGGAACCCAACATACCCTTGTTATGATTCTGCAAGCATGGCGGCCATCTTAACATAAACAACTTATTATTTTCTGGGCATCGAATGCATGGCATAAACTATATATTTATTAAGACACACATGTTCTTTGCTACCCATTCTCATGCAAAATAATATTATCCATTATGAAAACATTGTTAAACTGAAATTAGTAAGTAACATTTTTAGAATACTTATAGCATTACACATTCATATCCAAATTAATCATGTATTACTTATCGTATGAAACCTAAATAAAAAATATGGTGGACATCCTGCAATACGTCCCCATTGTGAAAAAGAGGATATGTTGCCCAAGTGGGCAATTATATCTAAGTTACACTAATACCCCAATGGGCCCCCTCAGTAAACAGTTAGTATTATTGTCAGCTAAATTTCCATCTGACAATAGTGCCACCAATCCAAAGCTACCTCGATGATTAGTGTACATTGTCCAATGCATCCCCAAGCCTAAAAAGGAAATCCAGCCCCTGTGGGCAATTGCATCTAATCAATAGTTCACCAACTCAGTTCATGCCCAGAACAGATGCTCATCCATCAGTTGACAATTTTATCTCTATGTACTTATACCTCGTTGAGCCTGCTTAGCAATCCGTCAGTACTGATGTCAGCTAAATTTCCATTATTTGAATAACACCATAACATGGCTAGGAAGGAAATCCCACCCCAGTGGGTGATTGTGTCCAAACGATCTTTCATCAACATGATTTACACCCATTGGAGATGCTCATCAAACATAGAAACAAAAGTAGAGAGAACATATTAAAAAGATATATATAAAGAATGAAATACTTTTCATAGTAGAATCATTCAGATCCAAAAGTTGTGCCCAGACTTGTTTGTACTATCTCAAATGATCTGCATTACACCCAATCACCTGTAAGAGTACAAAAAAGGTTCAGATTCCTGGGTACTTTAAATGGGGGCTAAGGTCAAAGGAGAAGGGAGAGAAGAAAAGGGAGTGAGCAAGGGGGAAGAAAAACGCTGGGACCAAACAGGGACGGGGAGTATTTTTTAAATGTAATACCTAGTACCAACATCAGGAATAGATCACCCCAGGATCATTCGTATTCTTCATGCAAGGACTACTGTTGACCTTTGTGTGATTCATTCCTGTCACGGGCACAAGGCCCAGGCACAACAGTGGGGTAGCATTTTAATTGGGTCAAGTTGGGGAACCCTTAGTAGTAGGAAGATTGTGGATCCTGCATGTTCCTGTAGTTTACGTCACAGAATTGAAAGGAAAAATAGCATTTTTATTCAATGTTTCACCTTTACAGGGTATTCTGGAGAAGAAAACTTTGGGGGATCCACACAAGCGATGTTTTCGGAGACTCCCCTTGATATCTAACTTTCAGAAATGTCTCTGTTTGATAGGTTTCCCTACATGGTTGCCCATCTCAAGACTAATTAGTAGACCCATCATTGTTATCATTATGTCCACAATACGTTTTGGGCTCTTCCCTCACATGGGCACTTGGCCCACCCACACCAATGAGGCCCCTTTTTCCTAGGGAGACTTGGGGGAATGCAGGGTGGTAGGAAATTTGTGACTGCTTGCAGATTCCAGAACTTTTCATCAATGAAATGTGAGGAAAATGTGATGTGTTTTTAGTCAATGTTTGAGGTTTGCAAGGGGTTTCTGAGTAAAAACAAAGTGGTGTCGACCATGCAAGTCTTTCCATCCTGGATACCCCTGGGTGTCTAGCTTTCAAAAATCTATAGGTTGGTTAGGCTTCCACTGATGTTGGCTGAACTAGGGTCTGAAATTTCGAGCTATCCACATTGGAAAAAGGAACTATTTTTTGGTGGAAAAATGAGAAGCGTCCATGTTGACTTTTGGGATGCTTCCCATTGCAGACACTATGGGGCAAATATGTGGAAAGTGGTGCTGCACTGAGTGCACCACCACTTTTCCTGCACCCCTTTGAAACTCCCCCCCACTGCCACCATGTATGCACAGTATTTAAAATACAGCACACCATGGCGCAGGGTAGGGGCAATAGTATCATCTTTCACAATGCAATTGATGTACTCTGTAGCACCAAAATTTTGGTTCTACTCCTGCAGAGTACATAGGGCCCCATTCTAAAGAATGGAGGCCCTCTTTTAACACCTGCTCTGGAGCAGGCTTGAAAAGTGCCATAAAAAATGGTGCAAGGAAATCTCATAGATTTCCTTACACCATTTTTTCACCCCCCTAACAGGGGAACACTCCCTTTGCATACATTATGCCTGGCACAGGCATAATGTAACCCAAAGGGTTACAGAGTAGTGCAACTCGTGCATTGCGCCACTCTGTAAATAAGGTGTGGGAATTTCGGCCTAGTTGGGCCACATAAACGTTAATGTGGCACAATGTGGCGCTATGGCATTATAAAAATGCCCCTATGTCTACATACACAAGTGAGGCACCACTTTTATGGAGGGATATGGGGGAATGTTGGTTGGAAGGAAGATTATGGCTCACCACAGATTCCAGAGCTTTCCATCACAGAAATATGAGGAAAGTGTGTTTTTAGTAAAAGTTTGAGGTTTGCAAGGGATTGCGTTTAAAAAAATGTGGTGTGAGCCACACTAGGCATCCCACCCTGGTACCCGTAGGTGCCTAGTTTAAAATTTTTTACAGGTTGGCTAGGATTCCATAGGTGCTGACTGAGCTAGGTTCCAAAATTTTGAGCTAACCACATTGGAAAAAAAGGCCAGTTTTCGTGGAAAAATGAGAGGCGTTCTTGTTGCATTTTGGGATGTTTCCTGTATCAGGCACTAGGTCTACCCACACAAGTGAGACAAATTTTCGTATGGGGAGACCTGGGGGAATGCTGGGTGGTAGGAAGTTTGTGGCTCCCCACAGATTCCAGAACTTTCCATCACAGAAATGTGAGAAAATTGTTATTTTTAGTCAAAATTTGAGGTTTGTAAGGGATTTGGTTAAAAAAATGTGGTGTGATACATGCAAGTCAGCCCACCAATGATACCCCTAGGTGTCTAGTTTTTAAAAATGTACAGGTTGGCTAGGTTTCTCTAGTTGCCGGCTGACCTAGGGTCCAAAGTCTTGAGCTACCACCATCAGAAAAAAGGCCAGTTTTCAGAGGAAAAATGTGATGCATATATGTTGCATTTTGGGACGTTTCCTGTTGCAGGCACTAGGTCTACCCACACAAGTGAGATACCATTATTATCAGGACAGCTAGAGGAAGGCCGGGTAAAAGGACATTTGTGGCTCTCCAAAGATTTTGGAACTTTCCATCAAAGAAGTATGAGGAAGATGTGTTTTTTTGTCAAGTTTGAGATTTGGAAAGAATTCTGGGTGTAACAACATGGTGTCAGCTACACAAGGAGCCCACACTGGATACTACTAGATGTCTAGTTTTTTTTGGTCTCTGACCATGGAAGCTGCCCAGAGGTGCCCTTCCCTGCCCCCAGGGACACCCCCGCCACCCTCGCCCACCCCTGGAGGACACACATGGATGGGGGGACCCATCCCAGATAAGTACAGGTAAGTTCAGGTAAGTATTTTTTTTTTAAAGTGGCATAGGGGGGCCTAATGTGGGCCCCCTACATGCCACTGTGCCCAATGGCCATGCCCAGGGGACAGAACTCCCCTGGGCATGGCCATTGGGCAAGGGGGCATGACTCCTGTCTTTGCTAAGACAGGAGTCATTTCAATGGGGGTTGTGCGCCAAAAAATGGCGCAAGTCCGGTTTGAGCCATGATTTTTGACTCAAACCTGACTTGCACCATTTTCTGATGCAGAACCCCCATTTTCCCCTACGCCGGCGCTGCCTGGTTTGAGTCAATTATTTTTACTCTGACCGGCTAACGTCAATCTTTAAATATGACGACCGCATGGTGCATTGGAATGGTGTTAGCCGGCGGTACATTTTTTGACGCAAACCAGCGCCAGTGCTGGTTTACGTCAAAAAGTATAAATATGGGCCTAAATTAGCGTGAGCCACACAGGTCAGCCCACCCTGGATACACCTGGGTGTCTAGTTTTCTAACATGTACAAGATGGCTAGGTATCTCTGGCTGTCGGCCGATATAGGGTCCACAATCTTGAGCTACCCACATCAGAAAAAAGACCAGCTTCAGTGGAAAAATTTGCTGTGTCCATTTTGTGTTTTAGGCTGTTTCCTGTCGTGGGCACTAGGCCTAACCACACAAGTGAGGTACCATTCGATCGAGAAACTTCTGGAAGCATAGAATAGTAGACCGTTTGTCATTACCTCTTGGATTTTGCAGCATTTGTGCTTTTCAAATATAAGCCAGTGTATAGGAAAGATGACATTTTGAAACATACCTTACAAACCATACGCTTGTTTGGGTACCCACAAAATCAGAGATGCAGAAATGACTACTGCTCCTAAAATCTATATATTGTGCCTAGTTTTCTTCATACCACTTTTTACTCTTCCTATTTTGCTATATAAGAATTGGTCGGTACTTGCTACTCAATGAAAAAACATTGTACGGTGCACCACAGTTGTTGCCTCTGGATACCTTGGTTTCTTGGAGAACCTACAAACCCAATGCATTCAAGCAGCCAGAAGGGTCTGGCAGACATAATTGTATACTGATTTTGTCAATCGGCCATTGTGACAAAATGTTACAGATGAAACTTTTGTCACAAATGCCTGCTTTTTCCTACTCCTTTTTAGATTCGCTTCATTTCAAAAGTTATTTTCCTTGGCAAAACATCGAGGGATCTACACATATGACCCCTTGCTGAATTTGGCATTTTGTCTACTTGTAAGAACTTTATAGCTTTTGGGGGCCATCAATGGGTTTCACACTGGTTTCCGCAAGAAACTGGAAGTAGGTTCAAAGCCCAAAAGGTAGGGAAAATAGACTACCTCTTAGAAAAATGCCAAACCTGTTGTACAAAGTGAGGTCAAAGGATTTAGCTCTGCATGTTTCCGAAAGCTGGGCAGAAGGTGACTTTAGTTCAGTCAACCATTTGTGGAAGTCATATTTCAGGGAAAAAACAGCCACTTTTATCTGGAGCACTTTCCCCTATTTTTCTAAAAAATACTCAAAATGTTGCTATATTTTGCCCATTTTCTTGGTTTCCTCCAGGGGTATCCACAAACACTGGATACCTTTACAATCCCCAGGATGTTTTAAAACAAGGACACAAATATGGCATGGATACTCTTTGTGGAAAAAATGTTATGGAGCCCTAAGAACAAACTACCCCACATAACCAGGAAAGGGCTCAGCACTGGAGGGAAAAGGCCCAGAAATCAAGGGGATAATTGTTCTTATTATTGTGTAAATTATAAATGTTCTCATCATCATTGTTAATACTACTAATATTACTATTATTTGATTCTTATGTGTCACTTCAAACAATAGCTTTTGGCTTTCGTAAAGCACAGTAAAAAGGTGATACTGCTTCCAATTAAATTGTACTCATCCTGTCTTATCCTGTCAATCTAACAAATAGGAAAGGCCTTGTCAGGATTTGAATTCAGGACCTGTAGGTCCCACCACGTCATTAGCACATTCTTACAGCACTGATCCAATTAGCTGGTTTAACGATAATGGTAAGATTAATACTGTTATGGTGCTACTAATTTGTATACATCACATGCATAGTGTTGAAGCAGTTGAGTACTTTAAATGCTTGATGATTATGTACATTACATTTATGGTGCACTTTAACAAGGTCTGCTAAATACAAACAGTGAAAGTGCAGTGGGTGAAGTGCATTCAAGTGAAATACAGAGCGGTTGCTGCAAAGCCACTGTATGTTTCATTGTGGGGTCAGCAATCTGTCTGCATTTTAAAGAGGAGAGAGAGATTTCCTTGAAGGCGGGTGCAGTGAGTGACAAGCAGATGTCTATCTGTCTATGAAACCCCCTTTTTCATCTCCAGCGGGCTTCCTTTAGGAGGCGCACTTAAAGTGTGACACCTTTTTGTGTCACTTTTTCAGAATGCCTCCTGACTTTCTGTTTACATCTACAACTGCATCCACAGAGGCAAGTGATTTCCTCATTTGTATGCAGCCACGCTCCCATGCAAAGAAGGGAATGCCCTCTAATGATAGAGCTGGTGTTATGTATGTGCCAGTGCTATCCGTATTACAGAAGGGATGCACAAGCATCTGCGGTACCTTTTGCAATACCAAAGTGCCCCAGGAGTGCACAAAGCTGGTGTACATTCCCACTGCATTCCCATTAATTCTCCACTATTTAGCTGGCAGCCAAGCACATAGCAGGAAATAGAAGAGATTCACCACTGTTTGGCTGGCGGGCATGCAAATAACAAGATAACTTCACTATATACTTGGTCATTGACTTAATAGCAGAGGTTATGTGTTATTTTGCAATCAGCTATAGAAATATCAAAGAAACCTTACTATTTACCTGGTCTGTGGCTTGTTAGGGAGAGGCATAGGATGGGATGTGGTGCCTCTGCCAGTGCTGCTGACTCTGGAACTGAGCAAGCAGGTTAGAGACCAGGTGTCAGCTCAACATCCTGTGGTTCTGGATAAATCTCTTAGGCCCTGATTTATACTTTTTGGTGCAAAACTGCACTAACGCAGTTTTGTACTAAAACGTTTAGCACTGGCTTGCACCATTTCTGTGCACCAACCAGGCACCATATTTATGGAATGTGCAAGCCGGTGCAAAGGGTAGGCTAGCATAAAAAGAAAATGTGTTAGTCAGTGGGGCTGGCGGTCTGGAAGAAGGGGGTTTTGCACCTAAAAATGACTTTAGGCAGGTTAGAGTAAAAAAAAAAATACTCTAACCTGCCTAGAGTCATTCTCTGATGTACAACCATCCATACCACATGACTCCTGTCTTAGAAAAGACAGGAGTCATGCCCACCACCCCAATGGCCAGCACAGGGGACCAGCGCCCCCCTGGGCATGGTCACTGCACCCAAGTGACACCTAAAAAAATAAAAAATACTTACCTGTACTTACATATACTTACCTGGGATGGGATCCCACATCCTTCGCTGTCCCTCTGGTGTGGGTGGGGTGTCCATGGGGCCTTGGGATGGCACCTGTGGGCTTATTCCATGGTGTTCCACCATGGAAATAGGCCAACATGTCTCCTAACGCCTGCCCTGACCCAGGTGTTAAAAGCTGGGGAAAAGCAAGCTTTGCACCATTTTTTGACCCCTCCTCCCTCCCGTACACCATTTTTGCACGGGAGTATAAATATGGCGTTAAGGCACTTTTTTTGCACAGGGACGCCTACTTTGCATCTCATTGACGCAAAGTAGGCTTCCACGTCCAAATAAATGACTTTAACTCCATAAATTTGGCGCTAGACGGGTCTAGTGCTGAACTATAAATATGGAGTTAGTTTTACACCGAATTTGCATAAAAAATAATGACGCAATTTCAGCACAAAACATGTATACAAATGTCCCTTAATCTCCAGATGCCTAAAAAGAACAGAATCCAACTTTCTGTAATGTAAATGGTTCTAATGTAAAGTGTACCAGTGCCCTTGAGCTGAGTTTGATCCATGTAAAACTGCAAAAAAAAACAGACAAACTGTGCTGTATGGCCAGCAGACATGCACCTAAACTCCATTATTTACCTAACTGTTGGTTAGATAGCTGTTAGAACTGGAACTTTCTGCACTGTTTCCCCTGTCTTTTTGCTTTTGACCTCGTGTTTTTGATCCAGTGCTGAATTTTGCTTTTGCTGACTTTAGTATTCTTGGCACTTTACTGCTACTGACCAGCTCCTTGTCTAAATGGTATTGGTGATTGTTTTAGCTATGATTGGCATATTTCATTCACTAGTATGTCCCTAGTAAATTGCAATATGTGTTCCCAGGGCCTGTAAATCAAATATTACTAGTGGGTCTGCAGCACTGATTGTGCCACCCACATGAGTAGCCCTGAAACATGTCTCAGGTCTGCCATTTCAGTGCCTCTGTATGCAGTTTGACCTGGCAAGTGTACCCTCTTGCCAGGCCAAAACCTTCTCTTTTACTACAGGTAAGTCACCCCTACAGTAGGACCAAGGCGGCCCCATCGGCAGGGTGAACTGTATTTAAAAGGTAGGACTGGTGTGTTTTGTATGTTTCTATAGTGAAATACTGCTAAATTCCGTTTTCACCATTGCAAGGCCTATTTCTTCCATAGGTTAACATAAAGATTGCCTTTAAATATCTTACAAGTGTAATTTCCCAATAAAACTCACTATTTAGCTGGCAAAATTGCAGAAATTATGTACTGCTTGGCCAGTGGTCTTGCAAACAGTAAAGTAAATTCATTATTCATCTGGTGCAAATAGCAGAGAAACATCACTATTTATGGAACTGGTATCTAAACAGCCTGAATTTGTGTTACCAGGCACTTACCACCAGATAGAACTGCAAACAAGCGGTCAACACAATTGGCATCCATCTCCATACGCGAGTTAGGGTCCTTATGTATTATTTAATTGCAAAAAATGGTCAAGTACGGTGACTGCAAGGAACATCACACCACAATCCCTATGACTACATTTAAAATGGGAAACTTTTTTTGAAGCAGCTTTCCTCCACAAAGGAACAAGCACTTTAAAAAAAAAAGTTTTTCTGTTTTGAAACACTTCTCCCCAATGAGGCTGCCAACATGATTCCCAAAGGAAAAAGCATTCTAAGGGGACTCCTTCACTTTTCCAAATTATTTACTAACCCAGCTTGGGGTTCGATAGCTCATCAATAGTTTGCGACTGCAATTATAGTCATAAAATATGAATACAATCCTTTCCAAATTGTAAATGTGAGGCTGGAAACCTCTTCCATTTCACTCCTATTTCCAGTTCGGAAGCAATCACAAAAATCTTTTTACAAGTTGAAAGCAATTTCCAACTGGTAAAAAGGGGTATGAACATAATAAGTACCTTTCCTGTCAGAAACCCCGCAATTCTGTGATATGAGGCCCTTAGTGCTTAAACTGGCTTTGATACAAGCACTATTTATAGGTCTAACTGTCCCAAATGTTTGAATGTTTCCAAGTGACATTACACAGAATGCAACTCAATTATACCATGTCCCAAGACATAGGTGGTCATTACAACCCTGGCGGTCGGTGTTAAAGCGGCGGTAAAACCGCCAACAGGCCGGCGGAAAAAAAAAAATTGGAATTATGACCGTGGCGGAAACCGCCAACAAAGACAGCCACTTTAACACTCCGACCGCCATGGCGGTACAGACAAACAGCGCGGCGGTCACCGCCTACAGACAGGTGGAGGACAATGTACGCCCACAGTATCACAACCTACCAATCCGCCACCTTTTCCAGGGCGGATTCACCGCAGATAAAAACACGGCGGAAACAGCCATTTCAAAGAGAAAACGCACACCTCTACACACCCCATAAGGAATCCGGACGCCATGGAGCCGGAACTCCATATTCTCCCTGCGATAGTCTTCCTGCTCCTATACGAGGATCAACAACGCCGTCGGCGAAGACCACAGTGAGTACTGCACCTACGACATAGGGGAGGGGGAGGGAAAAACACAGGGACACACACAACCAACATCACAACCCCCACCCCGACCCTCACCCACTACAACACACACATAAATGCATAACCAAACATTACAGTAACAACCCCCAACCCCCCCCGGAAGAATGCAAAGACAAAAGGAAATGAGTTGAACCATTGTAATATATCAAAATACAGTAACCAAATATATACATATATATATATACACACATTAAACAAAATATACACCACGATTAGTAGTGCAGGTAATGCACCATTCATTGTCCGTGGACCACTGGGCCCAAAATGCATGGGCGAGGCCCACACTAGATACCTGATCAAAATGGAGAGAACACTGCAGGGGCAGCAGATAGAAATACAACAGGCACCTCAGGGGGAAGGGAAGAGGGGGCACCTCAGCCGGATGAGTGCACCACGCTAGATCCACAAGGGGGCTCCATGCCCATTGATGTATCCTGGGGAGTGCAAAGCCACAGTCTCTCAAGTCTCTACAGTGGGTGGGTTGCCCACTGTTCAATCCTGGGGAGTACAAACCACAGTCTCTCAAGTCTCTACAGTGGGTGGTTTGCCCACTGTACCATCCTGGGGAGTGCAATGCCACAGTCTATCAAGTCTCTACAGTGGGTGGGTTGCCCACTGTACCATCCTGGGGAGTGCAAAAACACAGTCTCTCTAGTCTCTAGAGTGGGTGGGTTGCCCACTGTTCAATCCTGGGGAGTGCAAAGCCACAGTCTCTCAAGTCTCTACAGTGGGTGGGTTGCCCACTGTACCATCCTGGGGAGTGCAAAGCCACAGTCTCTCAAGTCTCTACAGTGGGTGGTTTGCCCACTGCCATATCCTGGGGAGTGCAAAGCCACAGTCTCTCAAGTCTTCACAGTGGGTGGCTTGCCCACTGTACCATCCTGGGGAGTGCAAAGCCACAGTCTCTCAAGTCTCTACGGTGGGTGGGTTGCCCACTGTTCAATCCTGGGGAGTGCAAAGCCACAGTCTCTCAAGTCTCTACAGTGGATGGGTTGCCCACTGTACCATCCTGGGGAGTGCAAAGCCACAGTCTCTCAAGTCTCTACAGTGGGTGGTTTGCCCACTGCCATATCCTGGGGAGTGCAAAGCCACAGTCTCTCAAGTCTTTACAGTGGGTGGCTTGCCCACTGAACCATCCTGGGGAGTGCAAAGCCACAGTCTCTCAAGTCTCTACAGTGGGTGGGTTGCCCACTGCCATATCCTGGGGAGTGCAAAGTCACAGTCTCTCAAGTCTCTACAGTGGGTGGCTTGCCCACTGTACCATCCTGGGGAGTGCAAAGCCACAGTCTCTCAAGTTTCTACAGTGGGTGGGTTGCCCACTGTACCATCCTGGGGAGTGCAAAGCCACAGTCTCTCAAGTGGATAACAGGCTCCACTGGTTCTGGAGGTAGATTGGTGCCCAGAGTGCTTCATCCTGTGCAGGACAGACGGAGTGGATGCATGTCTCCACTGATTCTGGAGGGGGACTGGTGCCCAGAGTGCAGCACTCACCCCGTGACGGTCCCTGTTGCGTCACTGCCCCTGCCGCTAATGGGCTAGCGGTGTTTTCCATTGCGGTCTTTGCCCTGTTCAGCGGTGTTTGAGTTGGCAGTTTCTAACCTGTTCAGCGGTGCTTGCCCTGTTCAGCGGTGCATTCCATGGCGGTCTTTGCCCTGTTCAGCAGTGCTTGAGTTGGCAGTTTCTGGCCTGTTCAGCGGTGCATTCCATGGCGGTCTTTGCCTTGTTCAGTGGTGCTTGAGTTGGCAGTTTCTGACCTGTTCAGCAGTGCTTGAACCTGTTCAGCGGTGCATTCCATGGCGGTCTTTGCCCTGTTCAGCAGTGCTTGAGTTGCCAGTTTCTGACCTGTTCAGCGGTGCTTGCCCTGTCCAGCGGTACATTTCATGGCGGTCTTTGCCCTGTTCAGCAGGGCTTGAGTTGGCAGTTTCTGACCTGTTCAGTGGTGCTTTCCATGGCGGTCTTTGCCTTGTTCAGCAGTTCTTGAGTTGGCAGTTTCTGACCTGTTCAGCGGTGCTTTCCATGGCGGTCTTTGCATTGTTCAGCGGTGCTTGAGTTGGCAGTTTCTGACCTGTTCAGCGGTGCTTGTCCTGTTCAGCGGTGCATTCCATGGCGGTCTTTGCCCTGTTCAGAAGTGCTTGAGTTGGCAGTTTCGGACCTGTTCAGCCGTGCTTTC
The DNA here is from genome assembly GCF_031143425.1 of Pleurodeles waltl. Classification (NCBI taxonomy): domain Eukaryota; kingdom Metazoa; phylum Chordata; class Amphibia; order Caudata; family Salamandridae; genus Pleurodeles; species Pleurodeles waltl. The sequence goes on from NC_090445.1 coordinate 1,301,309,161, forward strand.
CATGGCGGTCTTTGCCTTGTTCAGTGGTGCTTGAGTTGGCAGTTTCTGACCTGTTCAGCAGTGCTTTCCATGGTGGTCTTTGCCTTGTTCAGCGGTGCTTGAGTTGGCAGTTTCTGACATGTTCCGCGGTGCTTTCCCTGTTCAACGGTGCATTCCATGGCCGTCTTTGCCTTGTTCAGCGGTCCCTGGCCTGTTCAGCAGTGCTTGCGAAGGCGGTCCTTCATTGCCCAGATGGCCTGTGGCTGGCGGTCCTTCATGGGTCAGCTGGGCTGTGGCTTGCGGGGCCCTCCTGGCCAGTGACGATTAGGCTGGCCTCCTGGGCAGTGACTCTGGGGCTGGCCTCCTGGGCAGTGACTCTGGCGGTGGCCTCCTGGCCACTGACGATTGGGCTGGCCTCCTGGGCAGTGACTCTGGCAGTGGCCTCCTGGCCAGTGACGATTGGGCTGGCCTCCTGGGCAGTGACTCCGGCGGTGGCCTTCTGGCCAGTGACGATTGGGCTGGCCTCCTGGGCAGTGACTCCGGCGGTGGGCTCCTGGCCAGTAACGATTGGGCTGGTGGTGCCCCTTTCCCACCTTGGGAGGAGTCACAGCTGAGTCGACACTACCCCCGGGACCCTTGTGAGCGGCTTTGCTGGCTGGAGTCTTCCCCCTCTCCCGCCGGGTACTGTCCAACTTCTGGTGCTTCACAGGGGGGGGGACTAGCTGTGCTGTGGCTCCGTGGCACACTGGCTGGCCTGGTGCACTCCAAATACCTGTAACAGGCACCACTGGTCCGGGCGATTTTTTGGCTGAGGTGCTAGTACAGGACCTATGAGTTGGAGGGGGGGTGGGAAAGAAGTCAAGGTTGGCCAGGAAAAGTTTCTTAGGAACACTGGGACGGGTAGCTGGAGGGGGTTTGGGAGTGGAGGAAGAGGTAGTGGTTGTAGGAGGTGTACGTTTGGTGATTTTGGGTGAAGGTGCATGCGCTGGAGGCTGTCGTGAGGTAGATGGCTGTTAGGTGGGTGTGTGCCTGCGTTTGTGTATCTTCGGAGGGGGCGTCACACACACACTGGGAGAGGACACAGAGGACGTGTAAATGGGAGTGGGGGTGGTGAGTGCACGTGAGCAGGGTGTGGTGGTGGGTGTGCTGGTGCGGGACGTAGTGGCTGTAGAGGTAGGGCATGCAGGTGAGAGTGTAGACGAGACTGGGAGGGAGGAGGGAGATGACGTGGAGGGGGACACAGTGGGGGCAGTGGATGTCGGTGTGTCTGTATGTGTGTGATGCTTGCGTGAGTGCCTGTGGGATGTGTGGTGCCTATGTTTGCCTGAGCTTCCCTTGTGTGGTGAGGTGTGTGCAGGCTGGTCTGATGGTGTGCTTGGGATAGGCTGGGGTACAGGGGATTGGGTCTGGGTGGAGGAAGTTGGAGGGGGGAGGCTAGAGACAGGGACAATGGCTGCCATCAGTGCTGAGGCCAGAGTTTGCAGGGTTCGATGAAGGGCATCCTGACCATAATGAGGAGCTTCTCCAACTCCTCTGCAGTGAAGGCAGGGGCCCTTTCCCCAGACGCACGAGCCATTGTCTCTTCCAGACCGAGGTCACAGCAGCACTTGCAGTGTAGGTCATCTCCTGTCAATGATCAGGCATCGAGTGATTCAACAGATAGAAAATGGCGGTCACGTCCGTGGCGGTGCGTACCATCACCACTGGCGTACATCGTCATTGGCTCCTGGGACCCATTGGGTCCAATGTTGACCAATGCAGCATTGCGCCGCGGTCTTCGACCGCCTACCGCGACGGTGTACAACGCCAGCGCAGTTACCTCACATCCCATTGGCCCACTTTAGAGGTCAGGCAGCCGCCATTTCAGGGGCCCACATGGCCTCATTACCAACTGCGTCACACAGACCTAGGCCTTATCGCGCAACACAAATACAGGCCAGATTTTGTGTATGAATGGTGTTCTGTGTAGACTGTGGGTACATACCTCTAAGTTGTTTGACTCTGTGGTCGCTGTTGTCATTCCTAGGCACCGTCCGCTGGGACATGTGAGGAGATGGTGGAATCCTCAGGTGTAACGACCGCTGGTGGACCTGTCGACAATGGAGGAAAGACATTTGATCATCCACTACAGGTTTGACCGTGCCACAATCCAGGATTTGTTGTCGTAAGGGTTTGTGGGTGATGTGGGTGTGTGTTTTATATTGGATTGGGAGTGTGGGAGTGGTGTGTGTATGTGTATCAGCTGTGCGTATTTTGAACTGTCCAATGTGGCGGTGTTTTGTAGAAGTGTGTGTATTTTGAGCGCAGTGGTGTGTACCGCCAATGGAATACTGCAGTTGAAAGACCGCTGTGTGGATTCGTGGGTCGTGATAGCACGGGCGTATTCCTGTTGGCGTGACGATGGAGGTTTTTTTTCGCCAGTTTATCACTGACCTTTGGTGTGGCGGACTTGTCTGGGTGTCTGAATTTTGGCGGATTTCGAGATGTGGGTCGTAATAGCTGTGGCGGAATCCCGTGGCCGCGGCGGTGTGTTGGCGGTGTTCTGCACGGCGGTAAGCGACTTTTACCACCAATGTTGTAATGACCCCCATAGTGATTTTGAAGCCATATATGAAACTGCCTTTTGCTCCACAAATGATCCAGCTTCTTAAACTTTACCTCCTGAGTTGCCTAATGATGAAGATGATTACAGTCTTTTCAAGGCTAGTTAAAGCTGTTTACTCCTCAATAGCTACATACTCACTCTTACTCACAATGTCACGGGAATGTACCAGGGTCGATATAGGATTACCAAAAGGCTCCATGTTATTTTAACACCTCTTTTTTCTACAGTAAATCAGTGCATCCTTGAATTATTAATTCTGGTCCAGTTTGATCAAGCAAATAAGAACTCAAATACCTGAAAACAATACCTGAAAACTAAATTGCAGAAGCAAAGGCCTTAACTGAAATATTGATTCCCAGTGCCATAGTGTCATTGAATATATTGGGTGATATTATCAAACTTGAAAAATCTCATAGGGAACCTTAGGAAGTCACCAGCACAGTATAATTGATAAGCTTCTTTCCATTCTCCTGGTATAAGAAAGATAAACTATGGGTCTGATTTTGAGTTTGTGGGATCAAGATAACTCCATTGAAATGGTGAAAGACAATACCCATGTGCCCTGAAGGACTTTTGCTTAGTAAATTTAGAGTTGGCTGAATACCTTGTGGACAACTCTCTACATTGACAATTCTCTAATTTTTTAGTCCTTTCTGTAATAGCCCCTGTCCTGCTGGTCTATCAGAGCAAGTATGCTGTCTCCAGAGCCACAAGTAAAAGAAAGGAACTATAATAATCGACCTGAATGGCACTGGAACATTAATGAATAGTACCAGTAAATCAAGGAAAGTGAAACATGCATCAAGCACACAGAAACTGACAGAGATATTCCATTCATTGACATTATTACAAATATTGTAAGAAATAAGACTCTAAATAAACAGAGATGTTTTTCTGCCTAATTCTTGTGACCTGTGGATCGATCATTTTACAGTTGCACTTTATTGCTCATTTTTCAGAAAGTGAATGGGGCTCTACTGTTGAGGTTTTAGGATTAATTTCTCCTTGTATCTTCTTCTGGCTGTAGCTCAAGCAAAGTGAAAAAAGGAAAATTCCCAGGGGGAACAGAAGATTATTCAACACAAAACACACTATAACAACCATTCTTTCACTCCAATGATTACTCTCAAATAAAGAAATCAATTAGAAAGTTATTTAATCAAATAATCCCATAAAAATACAAGATAAAATCACCCTTAAAAAGTCTGCGAAAAACTGTTAAAAAACAGTTTTTTGATGAGTTACGTTTCCCTGTCCCCTTGGGGTGATAGGTTCAGGAGGACCCTCTCTCCCTTATTTGGAACATGTAGCTCAAACAAAGCCCTTGTGCTAGAAGATGGCTCTCTCAGCAGTAGCAATAATGCTCTCTAAAAGCAGGAGTATCCAAAACAAGAACACAAAAAATGTGTGATCTCAGCGCCTGGGTTTCATCAACCTTCCTGAATGATCATCAAGCACAGACAAAGAGACAACAACCTATGATCTACCCCCTCACTCTTACATCTACCCTATGTCATCGCTCAGGAAGAACTAATCAGCAACCCTTTGCTAACAAGAACATAATAGAATATCTGTGGGTAGCCTCTTCTCCATCCTCCTTCAATTGAGTTCTGGGCCTCCACACTCCCGGCACAGGGATGCAGTCAATCCATTTCCACTGTCTAAAAAAAGCTGTTTCACATGTGATGCAAAACGCATTCCACTTAGACTTTAACCACACACAGGTTCATATTACTACACACTTGCTACATATTTACAGCACATACATGCACATGGAATATCAGAGCAAAGGTCAAGGAATCGCACAGACTCCTCTCCGGGTCTTAATTCTCTGTGCCGGTTTGTTGATCTTCCAAACACATCTGCCAATTGTTTCTTCACCACTCTTCAAAGTTTAACAGACCACTCATCTGATGCTGAAGTTATCACTGCCAATCTTGGTTCCCAGTGCTATCACAGTTGTCAAGCAGAGTCCTTGGAAGACACACAATGGGCCATCTGCAACAATCAATCTGCAGACTGTCTTACCACCCTCTACTACTCATCTGAGCCTTCTAATGATCGTGATCTCCCCTTTGCTGATTGCATTAGCCATGCAACCCTTTTGTTAGCAATTAAGCATTTTTTTCTGACTTCAGCCAGCTAAGCTTCTTTCATTCTTCACAGATCACACTTCTTTTCACCTATCCACCTTTAGAGCCCCGATAAGTTTCTGCCCCTCTGCCTCTCTATCTACCATCAGTCTACTGTCCCAAAATCCAATTGCATCTACTATCATTCATGGCTCATAGTGTAACAATCTGAGTTTTGTATTCCCTTTGCATTCTCTGATTTTATTTTGTACATACTGATCAGTTCTAAATGTGGGCTGAAAAAAATGAGTGTGTTCAATGGGGTTGACAGCATAAGAAGTATGAATATAAACCATTTGCAAAAGGTATATCCTAAAACACCCTAATGCATGTAGTCTAGAATCACAAATATGTCGTCCTGTTCCTAGTTTTCCTGAGTTGGGTCATCCTGATTCTCCCTACACTGGCCCTGTCTACATGGTCCACTTAGTACTGAGGCTACTGATCACCATTCTGCTTATCAGGAACTCTTGAGCAGGACTTGGTCACTTTGGTCCTAGTCTGGTCCCAGTTTTACTTGTGGCCATGGTTGTCCTGGACGAAAGACTCACCAAGAGGTACAAAGAGGACTCCACCGCCACTATGGAACCGGAACTACAAGTCTTCCTGATGCTATTCTACTCCGTGGCCCTCATGGAACACCAACGCCGATGAAGACGACAACGGTGAGTACAGCCACCTAGCACACAAGGGAGGGATGGAAGAAAAGGAGAGTGACACACACACATGCATAACACACCATACACAGAACCAGCTGCAGAGTTAAAACAATGTCACAGGACACATGTTAAAATAAAACAAGGACAACTATGAGAATCAGCAAACACTGTAATTTGATGCCAAGAGCCACCATATTCTCCATTTGATTCCAAATGCAGGCGACAATGTTCAGAATGGGCCAATGGCCAGTCCAAAGTACAAAAGGGCCACATGGCCACAGGGCACAGTCCAAGGCCCAACTTGACTCCTGACACAATTCAGAACCCACTGTTCAGGGGCATCATGTTGGAAATGGGCAGGCACCTCAGGAGGAAGGAGGGAGGGGTGGGGGCACCTCAGCTGAAGTGGGGAACTTGCTCACTGGTTCTGGGCTCCATGGCCATTTGTCTTTGCTGGCGAGTACAAGGCCACAGTCTCTGATGAGGGGAACTTGCCCACTAGTTCTGGAGCGGGCTCCTTGTACAACAGTCCCTGGAGGGTGGCCTACGTGCCCTTAACTGGAGGTGAGGACTGCTGTGTCTCTGCTGGATGTGAGGGATGCTGTGTCTCTGCTGGAGGTGACGGCTGCTGTGCCTCTGCTGGAGGTGAGGGCTGCTGTGTCTCTGCTGGAGGTGAGGGCTGCTGTGTTTCTGCTGGAAGTGGAAGCTCCCTGCCCTCTGCTGGAGGTGAGGGCTGCTGTGTCTCTGTTGGAGGTTGAGGATCCTTGCCCTCTGCTGGTGGAGTGGGTTTCTTGCCTTTCATTGATGATTCAGTGGGAACGTTCACTTTCATTAAGTTGCGTGGGAACCTTCACTTTCATTGGTGGTGGAGTGGGAACCATCACTTTCTTTGCTGGTACAGGGGGATCCATGTTTCCCCTCTTGTGACGGGTCTCCTTGGCCTTAGACATGCCACGTATGTCCTTGCCTCAAGGACTAGGCGGTGCCTCCACTGTCCCCTTCTCATGTCCCTTGCTTTTCAATACCCTAGTCCTCCCTTTCTAAGCTGGAGGTGTGCTCTCAGTAGGAGTGGCAGCTGTCACACTCTGGGGCCCCTTTGTGCCAGCAGCTGATGATTTGATGGGAGCATTGGCAGACGGTTTGGCTGAGGTGCTGGGCTGGGTTGTTGGGATCATCCTCTTACAGGCAGGACGTGGGGAGGAGGGGGAGGGAAGAGTTCAAGACATGCAAAGAAAAGCTTCTTAGGGGTGTTGGGGCAGACTATTGGAGGAGGGATGGGAGTGGAAGTTGAGGGAGTGGTTTTCAGAGGTGTACCTCTGCTGGACTTGGGTGCAGGTGCATGGACAGTGTGCATGTGTGAGGTGGATGTCTGTTGGGTGTCGGTGTGTGTGCCTTTGTGTCTCTTAGGAGGGGGCAGACAGGGAGGGAGAGGATAAAGGGGACGCATGGATGGATGTTGTGGAGGTGTTTGCAAGTGAAGTGTGTGCGCTGCATGCTGTGGTGATGGTGGTGGTGGCTGTTGATGCAGTGCATGCAGATGTGAGTGTGGATGTGACTGTGAGGGAGGATGAGGAGGGGGAGACAGTGGAGGCAGTGGATGTGATTGTGTGTGCAACTGTCTTGTTGTTTGTGTGAGGGAGAGAGAGAAAGGGAGCACTGGGTCAATGACAGCTACAACACCACAGTTGGCATACACATGACCATCACACGCAGGGATCAGGATTGAGCACTATGCATCGCACTGGCATTTCATTGGCTAAATGCCACAGCAAGATGAGAGCCAACCACCACCAACTGCACCCCTCCTTGGACCCGCTTAGCCCTGCCTGACATGGAATGCTACCTATCTAGGTTACCGGGTTTTGCTATACACTCATTTACCTTGAGCTGTGTGATGCAGCAATGGCTGAGCTGGCATTAAGGGGCCCCCACTAACTGAAACTCACCCCCAGAATCCCATGAAACCCAAAAATAATTGTTGTCACACTCACTGTACTCACCCCTTTGTGGCTGCTGTGCTGCCCTCAAGCGCCCCTCCAGCTCTGGGTAGGCCACCACCAGTATGCAGGCCATTAGGAGGGTCAGGTTCCGACAGGCATGTCAACCTCATCGGGAGGCCATCTCCAGCTGGGCCTCCGCGGTCTTCTGGACCCAGCGTCTCAGGTACTACCACCTTTTCCTACAGTGGGTGCTCTGCCTGCTATAGATCCCCATGGTCCACACATCCTTGGCAATGGCATGCCGCAATCCCTTCATCTTACGGGCGCTGACCTGCAGAAGCAATACAAACAGGAGGACACCATTAACCATACAATCCAGCCTGTCACACATATGGCCCAAAAATACTATTTAATTCTCCATTGGCACACACATCACCCGTAGCACTGCATGTACACTACCACTAGACATACCCCCCACCAAAATTACATACTGCTAGCACACACATCGCCATGCAACCTTGTCACATGCATCATGCCCATGGTGTACTCACCTGTTAGTCTGGAGTCCCATACAGCTGTCCATACAGGGGTAGGACCCCCTCCACCAGGCGCTCTATCTCCTCCGAAGTGAAGGCAGGGCCCCTTTCCCCTGTCACATGGGCCATGGCAGGATCCAGACACAGGTTACAGCAGCACACGCAGTGTAGGTGTTGTCCTGTGGAAAGTCAGAAGTCAAGTGAAGTTTTAGACAGAAAATGACAGAAAATTCCTACAGGACAGATGGTCGCCATTTTATGGTGGTGGACAACATTCAGAAATAGTAAACTGCGTCATTGCTATAAATTGCACATACATTGCCAATCACATTTTCTGATTACGTACATGCTCTATGTACACTGAGGTGGTGGTTCCATTTTTCAGATTGTGACACCCTACTCACTCTTGTGTCCCTTAGATACTTACCACTGTGGAGGAATAGGAGAAGGAGACAAGACCAGATGTACAGACTGCTTGTGGACTTGGCTACACTGGAGGACAGGCATATAATACGGACCTATAGATTGGACAAGGCCACAATCACAGAGCTGTATACTCAATTGGAGCCTGATCTGATATCAGTTATCCGTCATCCCACTGGGGTTCCCCCTCTTGTGCAAGTTATATAGGTGCTCCATTTCCTGGCACCTGGTTCTTTCCAAGTGACCGTGTGTTTGGCAGCAGGGTCACAGCCAATGTTCTCAATAGTGCTGGCAAGGTTTTTGTCTGCCTTGGTCAAGCACATGTGCAGCTACATCACTTTCCCCCATGTGGAAGATTTGGCCACTATGAAGGCTGGATTCTATGCAATGGGGCATATACCAAATATTATGTGGGCGATTGATGGAACACATAGTGCATTTGTTCCCCCCCTCCAGCACAATGAACAAGTATTTTAGGAATCGGAAGAGTTGCCACTCACTCAATGTGCAAATGGTGTGCCTGGCTGACCAGAACATCTCCTATGTCACTGCCAAGTATCCTGGGTTGGTGCATGATGCCTTCGTCCTGAGGAATCGCAGCATCCCAAATGTGATGCCACAACTACAGAGGAACAGGGTGCGGCTAATAGGTGAGCCAGAGTCTCCACCCACTGTATGTCAGTGTATGCCTTCAGGAGTCATCCCCTATACCATTGTGTAAGGCTGTTTGTCCCTCAATACTTGCAGGTGACTCTGGCTACCAAACCTATCATGGGTCCTGACCCCTGTGAGGAATGCCAGGGACTGAGAATCAGTATAATGGGGCACATGGGCAAACCAGGCAGATCATGAAACATACGTTCAGACTCCTGAAGGCCAGGTTCAGATGGCTCCATCTGATAGGTGGATCCTTGTGCTACTCCCCTGAGAAGGTTTGCCAGACAGTTGTAGCATGCTGCATGTTGCACAACCTGGCCCTCAGATAACATTTGCCTTATCTGCAGGAGGAGGATATTGGAAATGGCTCCATGGCAGCAGTGGACCCTGAGGACAGTGAGGATATGGAGGCAGAGGATGAGGATGTTGGCAACAGAACATCAGTTATTTGGCAGTACTTCCAATGACACAAAGTGAGACAGTGGAACTGACCGTTCCTCTGAATATTTTTCCTTTTAGTGTGGCTGTAGCATGATGGCAGTCAATTCCTTTGCATCTCAACTGACTGTCACCTATGCCTTCTCATTTTGCAGATGTTGGTGATATAACTACTGTGTACTGATGTGATGACTATGGACAGCTACGGTTCATTATTTGTATGCTATCACAGAGTTCAGGTCATTTTCACAAGATGTAACTGTTGCCATAATTGCACATTTTCTTCACATAAAGCACTATCACTAAAGTTGTGTTCAAGGGTGTTTATTGCAGTGACATTTATAGACCGAATAGTGCAAAGGAATGGGGTGATGGTAGAGGTAAGTCCAGGGTATTGGTCCAGTCTGTTTGTGGTCTGTGGGTGGTGGTGCATGGCCGTTCTTAGTTGGTGGAGCGATTTGTCTGGTTAATTCCGATAACGAATGAGACTCCTCCATGCTAACTAGTTACGCGACCCCCAGCACATTGCACAATTTTTTCTATGGACTGACTGGAATATGGTGCTTTGACTTTGAGCTTTTTGGAAGAACATCTGTCTTTAACTGGATTATAGGATCTATGTTAAATGAGTGGTATTTATGTTTCTAATTTGATTTGTTTGTGATATTTTTGTGATATCTATGTATTTTCATTTGTTTTGTAGTTATTGCTTTATCTCTATTGGTATTTTTTGTATTAAAATTGGTAATTGAAATAGCACAGTCTTGAAACCATCACACACCAATATTATCTCCTTTGATTACATCATGTGCATTTATAGTACTTTGTGATATAATGATTGTTTCCATTGACACATTTAGAAATTTAAACTAACTATTCAAAGAGTGCTCCATTAGTATTTTAGTCACAGTCTGTTTGTAACACAGGTCCAGTGTCAAAGGGGCAATAGGAAGGGGAGTAAAGGCAGTTCATAGTGGACAAGGTGACAGAGTGGAACACAAGGGGGACATTCAGGAGGGTCTCTTTCCTGGTGGTGGTCTTGGTCTTGGCAAGTGGCTCTGGCATCTGGCTGATGGCCCGTGGGTCCTGTGGTAGGGCCTCCTATCCACTAGCTTCAGCAGATGTGGTGGGCTATTCAGCTGACTGGCTTGTGGAAGGGGTCCCCTGTTTTGCTATATATTCCCATCATTATGTTGGCCATATCAGCCAGCACCCCTGCTATGGAGACCATGGTGGTGTTGATAGCCTGCAAATCTTTCCTGATCTCCAGATGGTATATCTCCTGCAGCTGCTGGTTCTCCTGCATGATATCAAGAATCTGGCCCATCTTGTCTTGGGATTGTTGGTAAGCCCCCAGGACATTAGTGAGTGCCTCCAGTGCAGTCGGTTCCCTGAGCCTGTCCTCCCCCTGGTGCACAGCTATCCTCCCAGTGTCCCTGTACCCCTGTGCCTGTGTCCCCTGAAAGGTGTGCCCACTGCCACCAACCCCAGGACCCTGATTGTGGTGCCTCTGATGTGTGGACTGGGGTCCAGGTACAGGAGGGCACACTTCTGATTGTCATGTCCTGGGGACTGAGGTGTGGGGACGTTGGGTGGGTGCTGTGGTATTGGAAACTGAGGGGGGGAGGCTCTGTGGTGGACTGCGAGTGGGCTGGGGTAGCCGGCTGACCAGAGGTCCCTGATGATCCAGGAAATTCATCCAGATCCAAATGTCCGGAGTTACTTTCATCACTGGGGGCCTCTTCTGTTGGGGGACTGGATAGCTGTGGCACCTCCTCACCACTGGGATTGGCTGGGGCACCTGCAGGGATGTGAATGACGTATTATGCTTCACGTCTGTGTCATATTGTACTTCCCTAGCTTCTCTTATTTAGTTGCTGTTGCCCTGCCACCTTTGTTTGTGTATGGTGATGTATTGTGTGATTGTTAGTTTGCCATTCTGTGCATGCATAGGTGGTGGGTGTACATGCAGGGCTGGGAGGGCTGTACATGCAGTGGATATAGCATGCATGGCTTGGCTTTAGGGTTAGTCATATGTGTAGGTGCACTGTGTGGGATGGAGTGGAGTGATGGGAGTCAGGGTGAGGGGGTGAGATGGCATACAGGTATGGGGGGTGATAGGTACTAAATGTTGACTCACCACCGTCCAGTCCTCTGGCTACTCCAGTGAGTCCCTCAGGATGCACTATTGCCAAGACTTGCTCCTCCCATACTGTCAGCTGTGGGGGAGGAAGTGGGGGTCCACCGCTAGTTCTCTGGATGGTGAGCTGGTACCTTGCTGACATGGAACGTATCTTTCTCCGTAGGTTGTTCCACCTCTTCCTGATGTCATCCCTTGTTGTTGCATGCTGTCCCACGGCTTTCACTCGGTCCACAATTCTCCGCCATAGCTCTATCTTCCTTGCAATGAATATTTGCTTTTACCGTGCTCCAAACAGCTGCGGCTCTACCTTGACCATTTCCTCCACCATGACCTGCAACTCCTCATCTGTGTTGTGTGGTGTGTGTTGTGCAGTGCATGATTAATAATGTGGTGGGGTGTGGGGTGCATAACTGATGGTTGGGTGTCAGTGGTGTGTGCAGTTGTGTCTGTGATTTGCGTGTCTATCTTGTGGCTACTTTTCGTGTTCGTAAAGGGTTGTGGGAAATGTGGGTGGGTGTTTTATAGTGCTGCTGGTGGGTGGGTGTGGTGTGTGTATTAATGTCAGGTGTGTGTTTTTGATATTGGGCAATGTTATGCTGTTTTGTATTTGGGTGGCCATTCTGACTACGCCAGTGTGTACCATCTATGATTTACCGCCGTTGAATGTCTGCCATGGTGATTCATGGGTGTTTGTAACAACAGATTAACGCTTACCTTTGATCTGGCGGTTTTTGTGTTTGTGGCAGTATTCTGTCGGTTTAGTGTGTGTGTCATAATATGGCGAATTAATGTTTGCTTCTCCGACGGTATGTTGGTGGCCGTCTCCGTGTCGGTCAGCAGGATTTACCACCAATGTCATAATGACCACCATAGTCATTTCGTGTAATGGGATATCTTGCAAATTGGGTCTACTTTTGGTGCATAGTTCAATCACATCAAAACAGTCATGTTCCACTTAATTTTCATCATAAAAATTTTCAGCATTCACAGGTAAGAGTAATGCAAGATTTAGGACGGAATTATATTTTTTGATATTAACATTTGGCGAACCCAGGACTGCCACCTCATAATGGTTTAAACGTGCATTGGTCAGATGTTGGGTTTTGGTTTGGGACAAAAGGACCTCAATGGAATGGGGGACATAGACATTAAGGGGGTGATTTGACACCTGTGGCTATGACTGATTTTAAACAGCCGGGCAGCGCTGCATGTACAGGTTCCAATGTGACGGAATAATAAGTCATTAGTCTTTCGGCCCCTCCATGCAACTGCATCAAAACAGAAAGTGCACAGACATCACATTGATGGCAAAACAATGAATAACACACAGCACAGGCTTTCTCTCAGCTCTGGGAAGGGTTTCATGCATGTGTTGTCAAATGGTACCAGATCTGACACCTCTTTGTGTGTCACTTTTTGTTAAGGGTTTGGAAATCACTGAAAATTTGCAATCCGCTGGCAGCAGTAGGCGACCATTCCCAGAAACATTTCCATTGGACGTCCGCCATACCATAATAGGAGAATTACATGGACTTCCCATGACGTCCTTCAAAACTCCCTTCTAAAAATAAATTAAATTATTAGATTAACCCCTTATCTGCTGGGCCTTCCCCCGCCCTTTTATGGCTATTTGGGTTAGTTCACACTTAGTCCTTCATGACTTTTTGTCCACATGAGCTATGCATGCCAAATTTGTGTCCTTTTTGTTCCAACACCCTAGGGATTGTAAAGATACCCAGAGTTTGTGGGTTCCCCTGGAGGAGACCAAGAAATTAGCCAAAATACAGCAAAAACCTTAGGTCATATTTATACTTTTTGACGCAAAACTGCACCAATGCAGTTTTGCGTCAAAAAATTGAATGCCGGCTAACGCCATTTCTTAGCACCACTTGGGTGTCAAATTTATACTTTGACACATGACGGCGCAAACCACTGCTGTGAGTAATTTTTTTTTACTCAAACCAATGTGTCACGTCATAAAAAAAAACTGCGTTAACGCGGCGAAAATTACTGTGAGCCGGTTTACGACGTCACAAACCGGATACACGCCTTTTTTTTACGCAATTGTGTCAAAAAGCGGCGCAAACACTGCAAAATTTGCAAAGGAGAGCCAAAATGGATCCCAGTAGGTTTGAGAGACCCAGGAAGGATGACAACAGGCCAGGAACCAGCCAGGAGGACCCACCCAAGACCCACGAGAGGGAGAAGAAGAAAAGGAAGTGTTGGTTCAGTGCATAGGAGCAGGAAATACTGGTGAAATGGGTGACGGAACACCAGCACCAAAGTTTTGTCACCTCTAAATTGCCAACTAGTAGGAGAGAGGCAATTTGGCAACAAATTGTTGACAAGATAAACAGTGTGGCAGAAGTAGGGAGAACAGTCATCGAGTGCAAGAAACGCTGGCATGACTGCAAGCGCAGGACTAAGGAAAAGATGGCCAGGAACAGGAAGGCAGCACTGCAGACTGGAGGTGGGAGTCCAGCACCGCAGGAGGACCTGGACAACATGGAAGAGATAGTGGCAGCCGTCATCCCTAAGGAGATCATCACAGCGATTCAAGGACAGGACAGTGCTTACTACCAGGAGACAACACAGATGCAGGGTAAGTCGCATGGGGAACTAAAATGCCTAATTGTTCACTGCAACTGGGGGTACATACCTACTACAAAATGCATGGAAGTCATGATATTCAGGGAGTGGAATGGGCAAAGGGGCACGGCACGGGGACATGGCCTGGTCAGAGGAAACCTGGGGCACAGTACTACACTACACCAGCAACCTTAGCATTGGGGTATGCTGCCATGCCAAGGATGATGGAAAGGTAAAGCCAGTCCAGGAGTGTAGGGTACAATGTAAAACTGGCCTCCTCCCACATGACAGCTCGTATTGTCGCTACATGAACTAGGGCTCAATTAACAGTCTCAGGCCATATCCGCAAGTGGAATTTAACATTGACAACTGTTGTCACTACCACCTCTGCTGTGTGTGTGTGTCAAGTAGCTAATGGCAGTTACGTGCCTATGGATCGAGGGTTGAGGCTGACACATTATCAATCCTCTGAAATCAATAAAAATGTGCAAATCCTTTCAAATGCTAATGTCCATAGTCGCTACAAACATCAGGCATTGTCATAAACATTATGAGGTACACAGCAGTAATGTCATCCCCATGCTGCATATGTCAGGGTCAACCCTGTGCCTGGGTCACAATAGCTGCAATGACACCATGCAACATCCCTACCGTCATACTGCTCAGACAACAGCATTGAGGGGGAGGACATATGTAACTGGCTAGTGAAATACACCTGCACAGTCAGAGGAGGAACTGGAACACTGCTAGGACCATCAGTGCAATCCAATGTAGCACACATTCCCCAACATCAACATTACACACTACCAGTGCTGACATCTGTAGTGTGCCATGCCAATGTTATACATAGTACATGAAAGGTCTCCAAAACATAAATCTGGATGTGAAATATCTGAAACTGGGGCAGTTCCACATTGTTAAGTGTGGTGCAAGTGCCATCAGAACAAGCACAGCCAGTGCAAGGACACAACATGAGAATGGAAGTAGACGGAGGGTTGAGTTGTACAATAAGGTGGCGACATACAATTTGGACAGAACCTACACCTAGAGGATATGACGCTGAGATTTCCCCAAGCTGCCCACACTACATGTGACATGCAGGTGGGGCATAGACCTGGGATAATTCTGATATGAATCACAGGAACAATGAACAGGAACCAAGATCACAATGTTCAACTAATAGGAAGTCTGTGACGTCACATTACAACTGCCACAACACAGACACACTAATTGTACCATATCTCATTGCAGAGGAGGATGGCTCTCCTGGGGATATGCCTGTCCTGGACTTCCCTGATGAAATGGATGACAATCTGACAAACATCAGCCAGCAGGCTATCCAAGATGTCCTCGGAACCCTCCAGACACCACCTTCAGTCGCAAGGAGGAGCACAGATAAAGCAGCCATCACAGAGGACCCACCCACCACCCCACTTGTACGACCTGCCAGCTCCAACCCAGCTGAGAACTCTGACGACACTGGCACCAGCTTTGAGAGAACTGTGGGGATGCAAAATATGGCAGTCAGCCTAGAGGGGGTACGTTGGTGCATGATGACAACTGCAGAACAGGCAGCAGCCATGCAAGGGCGAACATCTATCTTGCAAGAACTGCAACAAAGCATGAAGGAAATCAGCACAGCAGTAAGGGAATTGACATAACTCCTCCAACAACAAACCTTTCAAGGCTTGCACAAATGCAATATTGACCCCCTCATGGCCGCCCTGGCTGCCTACCTGTAGGAGGCTGGCCTGGATTGTAGTGGGTACCAAGGGGTACTTACACCTTGCACCAGGTCCAGGTATCCCTTATTAGTGTAGAGGGGTGTCTAGCAGCTTAGGCTGATAAAAAAGGTAGCTTAGCAGAGCAGCTTAGGCTGAACTAGGAGACGAGTGAAGCTCCTACAGTACCACTAGTGTCATATGCACAATATCATAAGAAAACACAATACACAGATATACTAAAAATAAAGGTACTTTATTTTTATGACAATATGCCAAAGTATCCCAGTGAGTACCCTCAGTATGAGGATAGCAAATATACACAAGATATATGTACACAATACCAAAATATTCAGTAATAGCAATAGAAAACAGTGCAAACAATGTATAGTCACAATAGAATGCAATGGGGGCACATAGGGAGAAGGGCAACACAAACCATATACTCTAGAAGTGGAATGCGAATCACGAATGGACCCCAAACCTATGTGACCTTGTAGAGGGTCGCTGGGACTGTAAGAAAACAGTGGGGGTTAGAAAAATAGCCCACCCCAAGACCCTGAAAAGTGGGTGCAAAGTGCACCTAAGTTCCCCAAAGAGCACAGAAGTCGCGATAGGGGAATTCTGCAAGGACGACCAACACCAGCAATGCAACAACAATGGATTTCCTGACGAGAGTACCTGTGGAACAAGGGGACCAAGTCCAAAAGTCACGATCAAGTCGGGTGTGGGCAGATGCCCAGCAAATGCCTGCTGTGGGTGCAAAGAAGCTGCCACCGGATGGTAGAAGCTGTGGATTCTGCAAGAACGACAAGGGCTAGAAACTTCCCCTTTGGAGGATGGATGTCTCACGTCGTGAAGAGTCGTGCAGAGGTGTTTCCGTGCAGAAAGACCACAAACAAGCCTTGCTAGCTGCAAGGGTTGTGGTTGGGGTTTTTGGATGCTGCTGTGGCCCAGGAGGGACCAGGATGTCGCCAATTGCGAGAGGAGACAGAGGGGGCGCCCAGCAAGACAAGGAGCTATCTCAGAAGCAGGCAGCACCCGCAGAAGTGCCAGAACAGGCACTACAAATTGGAGTGAACTGGAGCTCACCCGAAGTCACAAAAGAGGGTCCCACGACACCGGAGGACAACTCAGGAGGTCGTGCACTGCAGGTTAGAGTGCCGGGGACCCAGGCTTGGCTGTGCACAAAGGAAATCCTGGAAGAGTGCACAGGAGCCGGAGTAGCTGCAAAACACGCGGTCCCCAGCAATACAGTCTAGCGTGGGGATGCAAGGACTTACCTCCACCAAACTTGGACTGAAGAGTCACTGGACTGTGGGAGTCACTTGGACAGAGTTGCTGAGTTCAAGGTACCTCGCTCGTCGTGCTGAGAGGAGACCCAGAGGACTGGTGATGCAGTTCTTTGGTGCCTGCGGTTGCAGGGGGAAGATTCCGTCGACCCACAGGAGATTTCTTCGGAGCTCTAGTGCAGAGAGGAGGCAGACTACCCCCACAGCATGCACCACCAGGAAAACAGTCGAGAAAGCGGCAGGATCAGCGTTACAAGATCGCAGTAGTCGTCTTTGCTACTTTGTTGAAGTTTTGCAGGCTTCCAGCGCGGTCAGCAGTCGATTCCTTGGCAGAAGGTGAAGAGAGAGATGCAGAGGAACTCTGATGAGCTCTTGCATTCGTTATCTAAAGAATTCCCCAAAGCAGAGACCCTAAAAAGCCAGAAAAGGAGGTTTGGCTACTTACGAGAGAGGATAGGCTAGCAACACCTGAAGGAGCCTATCAGAAGGAGTCTCTGACGTCACCTGCTGGCACTGGCCACTCAGAGCAGTCCAGTGTGCCAGCAGCACCTCTGTTTCCAAGATGGCAGAGGTCTGGAGCACAATGGAGGAGCTCTGGGCACCTCCCAGGGGAGGTGCAGGTCAAGGGAGTTGTCACTCCCCTTTCCTTTGTCCAGTTTCGCGCCAGAGCAGGGCTGGGGGATCCCTGAACCGGTGTGGACTGGGTTATGCAGAGATGGGCACCATCTGTGCCCATCAAAGCATTTCCAGAGGCTGGGGGAGGCTACTCCTCCCCAGCCCTGACACCTTTTTCCAAAGGGAGAGGGTGTAACACCCTCTTTCTGAGGAAGTCCTTTGTTCTGCCTTCCTGGGCCAAGCCTGGCTGGACCCCAGGAGGGCAGAAACCTGTCTGAGGGGTTGGCAGCAGCAGCAGCTGCAGTGAAACCGCGGGAAAGGTAGTTTGGCAGTACCCGGGTCTGAGCTAGAGACTCGGGGGACCATGGAATTGTCTCCCCAATGCCAGAATGGCATTGGGGTGACAATTCCATGATCTTAGACATGTTACATGGCCATGTTCGGAGTTACCATTGTGACGCTATACATATGTTGTGACATTTGTATAGTGCACGCGTGTAATGGTGTCCCCGCACGCACAAAGTCCGGGGAATTTGCCCTGAACAATGTGGGAGCACCTTGGCTAGTGCCAGGGTGCCCACACACTAAGTAACTTAGCACCCAACCTTTACCAGGTAAAGGTTAGTCATATAGGTGACTTATAAGTTACTTAAGTGCAGTGGTAAATGGCTGTGAAATAACGTGGACATTATTTCACTCAGGCTGCACTGGCAGGCCTGTGTAAGAATTGTCAGATTTCCCTATGGGTGGCACAAGAAATGCTGCAGCCCATAGGGATCTCCTGGAACCCCAATACCCTGGGTACCTCAGTACCATATACTAGGGAATTAGAAGGGTGTTCCAGTATGCCAATGTAAATGGGTGAAATTGGTCACTAGCCTGTTAGTGACAATTTGGAAAGAAATGAGAGAGCATAACCACTGAGGTTCTGGATAGCAGAGCCTAGTGAGACAGTTAGTCATAACACAGGTAACACATACAGGGCACACTTATGAGCACTGGGGCCCTGGCTGGCAGGGTCCCAGTGACACATACAACTAAAACAACATATATACAGTGAAATATGGGGGTAACATGCCAGGCAAGATGGTACTTTCCTACACTACCACAGTGATGTAGCTGCTATACACAAGAACCAGCAGCTCCTCCTTGCTGCAGTACGGCCCTTATTAGCCACACAGTTGGCAGCTACCGGGATTTCTGACTCCACGTCTTCAAACACTGAAGTGTGTGTTGTCCTTTCAAACCCACCACCACCAAGGGCAGAGGAGACGACACAAACATCAGAAGATGAAGACATGGAACAGAGCACCCTTACCCGTAAGAGTACCCAGTAGCACAAGCCCATGCCACATGGCCACTTATAACTAAGGTCCTGTGCTTTGCAACATGCCAGTCTTGCAACTGCTGCTCACAAGCAGTGTTCTCTAGCCCACTGTTTAGCTTGTCACTCTGCCCTGTGATTGGCTCTCACTACCTCATTGGCAATTCATGTCCCTCTGCACTGTATGATACTTCAATCAATCAATCAATCAATCACTGCCTTTGTAAAGCGTGCTACATACCCGCAAGGGTCTCAAGGCGCTGGGGAGGGGGGGTGCTACTGGTCGAAGAGCCAGGTCTTGAGGAGTCTTCTGAAGGCCAGCAGGTCTTGGGTCTGTCGTAGGATGGTGGGGAGAGTGTTCCAGGTCTTGGTGGCGAGGTAGGAGAAGGATCTGCCGCCGGCTGTGGTTTTTCGGATGCGGGGGACTGTGGCGAGGGCGAGGTTGGCTGAGCGGAGGCTTCGGGTGGGGGTGTGGAAGCTGAGTCGGTTGTTGAGGTAGGTGGGTCCGGTGTTGTGCAGTGCTTTGTGTGCGTGGATCAGGAGCTTGAAGGTGATCCTTTTGTTGATGGGGAGCCAGTGCAGGCCTCTTAGGTGGAGTGTGATGTGGCTGCGGCGGGGGACATCGAGGATGAGTCGGGCCGAGGCGTTCTGGATGCGTTGGAGTCGTCTCAGGAGCTTGTTTGTAGTTCCTGAGTAGAGGGCGTTCCCGTAGTCGAGTCTGTTGGTGATGAGGGCCTGGGTAACGGTTTTTCTCGTGTCAAGGGGGATCCATTTGAAGATCCTGCGGAGCATACGGAGGGTGTTGAAGCAGGACGCGGAGATGGCGTTGACTTGCCTGGTCATGGAGAGAGTGGAGTCGAGGATGACCCCCAGGTTGCGTGCGTGGTCCGTGGGTTCCGGGGCTGTGCCTAGTGCGTGGGCCACCAAGAGTCGTCCCAGGCTGATGGGGTGGGTCCGAGAATGAGGACCTCCGTCTTGTCTGAGTTCAGCTTCAGTCTGCTGTCCTTCATCCAGTCGGCTATGGCCTTCATTCCTCGGTGGAGGTTAGCTTTGGCGGTTTAGGGATCTTCGGTGAGGGATATGATCAGCTGGGTGTCGTCGGCGTAGGAGATGATGTTGAGGTTGTGTTGTCGTGCGACGTGGGCGAGGGGGGCAATGTAGATATTGAACAGTGTCGGGCTGAGGGAGGATCCCTGTGGGACGCCACAGATGATCTCAGTGGTTTTGGAGCGGAAGGGTGGGAGGCGGACGCTCTGGGTTCTGCCGGAGAGGAAGGATGTGGTCCAGGCCAGGGCCTTCTCTTGGATACCGGCATCATGGAGGCGTGCTGATAGGGTGCGGTGGCAGACCGTGTCAAAGGCTGCTGATAGGTCCAGGAGGATGAGGGCAGCTGTTTCTCCTTTGTCCATCAGGGTCCGGATGTCGTCAGTGGCGGCGATGAGGGCGGTCTCGGTGCTGTGGTTACTGCCAAAACCAGATTGGGACGGGTCCAGGATGTTGTTGACTTCGAGGTAGCGGGTCAGCTGTTTGTTGACAATCTTCTCGGTCACTTTTGCCGGGAAAGGGAGCAGGGAGATGGAATGGAAGTTCTTGAGGTCCTTGGGGTCTGCCTTGGGCTTCTTCAGAAGGGCGTTGATCTCGGCGTGCTTCCAGCTTTCTGGGAAGGTTGCTGTCTCGAAGGAACAGTTGATTGTTTTCCGGAGGAGGGGCGCGATGGCTGCGCTGGCTTTGTTGAAGTCCAATGACATGTGCTGTTGCACTTGTGTAGGATCACAATAGAAAGTTTCACACTAATGGACTCACAATTCTGGACTATGTAAATATAGCACTACAGCACTTTAAAAAAAATCACACTTACACAACCACTTTGTCTCTGTGTAGTGTGACATATCAACCGTGAGGGAGATTAGTGATGTTTGCCTCATGTCAATGCCCATAGAATGTCAATACAACTGCCCTGAAAGAATGTGGACTGATAACTATGCACTGTGGTCTGGATTGTACCATCATCTATCCTTCCTGAGGATTAATTGTGAGGTAACTCGAAACTAAACAGTAAAATGCTGTGTTGGACAGAATAAGTCTTCTTCAAGGGATGTCTAAGCAGAAAAATATTGCCTTCAAATTATTGTTCGAGACAATCTTTATGTATGTGACATTTGTCACAATTGTTTCCACACACACCATACAGCAGGAATGGATGTGTATGAGTGTACGTACAAATAAGTAAGCTGGCTGTGCAATGTAACAAATGATAGGTGTGAGTTATGTATACCATACTATATAAGATTATACCATCACTCTCCTTATCAGGGTTCACTTGAACATCGGGCTGCAGGCAGACATAACACAGTGTCCTCAATACCAAATCTGGTCCCAAAGTATGTCAGATTGAAAACATACACCAAAAATTAACAACACATTGGGATCCATAGTAATCTTGAGTGGTGGGTGCTATGGATGGCAGATTCCTAGCAAAGTAGCTCTGGTGTAGCTGCCAATGTGACAGCTCAGTTGGGATTTGGATGCAATATGGGACACAAATGCAAATACTAAATAGACACTGTTCACCCATGCCAAGGCCCTGATCCCCAAGCATATGACACATACTATAAAGGAGTAACTAAATATTTATTTAACTGTAAAAAAGGACACTAAAACCAGGAGAAACACCTTAACTAACCTAACCTATCCTAACTACACATTACCCACAACTGGCCCTAACTAACCTAAGCTAAACTTACTTATCACATTTAACTAAACACTCTAAACATCAACCCCCCTTATAAGACGGGACACACGGAGGACAACATATACTAACCTAATGTGGCGTTAACACATCGCCCTCTGCTGAAACTCACGGATCTGGCTGGCATCCATATTGGCTACTGTTAAAAAAGATAAAGCCAAACTTTAGGTATTCATTGTGTGATATAGCTACTGATAAGAATCAGACAATACATCTAATGTAGCTGAAACAGGCCATATCACCATACAGATCACAGATTCTCCCTGAGGAAGTACATGCCAACGCAGCCTACACATGTCCTATCTAACAGCACAGCAATGCTCTAAAAGATGTGTACCAACTTAAATGACCTATGCACCATTGTTCAGCCATTGTCACATATAAAATGCTGCAAGTCCACATGTGACAGGCCAACTAATGACTATCTTCTGGATGACAATCAAGGGCCACAAGATCTGTGATTTGTAAATGGAATTGCCAGGATGGTATGCAGTTGCTAATCATGAGTGGGTATCCTAGGTTTGGTCAAGTGATTTACAGATTTACATGTCTGTGTACTAAACTTGGATCATCACACCTAGGTACACATTTCATAACCCTAAGCCTGTTCCTCGGGGGGGATGGACAAGCAACACATACTTTCAAACATCAAGGACACCCAGGAAGCTTTGGACAGCTGTACATGGGTTTAGGCAGTCCACCAAAGCTAAGGAGGATGTCCAACTAGGATAGACCCAAACCGTGGACAATCCCATCCACATTTATGTTTGTAAATGCAAACAATTGTCATAATTTGATACCACTAATACCTGTCTTACAATAAGCAGATAGATGCAAGCAAGCATCTGGCCACGAGCTGCATGCACACCTATGATATTGTACTCAAGTGCCACATACACGTAGCACAACATGTGGAGCTACATGCTGCTAGGAAGTCAAACATACAGTTGAACATGTTCATTATTGAACAGGGAGGCTCAAGTCTGTGGGTAAGACTTTGACATCCCTATTCTGTGAGATTCAGGGTCTGACTTGATGACTAAATCATGAATATGGCACTCTGCAAATTTTTCTTTCTAACAATTTCAAAAACAAATGTCACCCACTTCACATGGCCATGCCTACAGGGCTGCACTACAATCCCAAAATACAACTATACACTACTGATTGTCCAACACAAAGATGGAAAAAAAAGTGAAACTATAGTCAAGTTACATATCAGATCATGTGCCAGCACATCATACATTGCTATGTGTCCAACACACAGGAGTCAATCACACAACAGCTGCAAACACAACACAGTACTGAAATATCAACACTTACTGGATATGTCTGCGTCCACAAACTGAGACACTTCTCCGATTGTGTAAGGGGCAGGTCCACCTGTAAAGCATGGAAGGGTGAAATGTGCTCAATGTCTGTGCACTGTACAGCACTTTCAAATAAAATTAGTGTGTTTAACATTAAATCTGAAAGTCCAGCTTCTCAGGCATGATGATACTCCAACATACATACCACTGCAAACATGTATAGACCCTGTCACTCCAGTGAGTGATACACACACATCTGCAGACATGCAGTGGCCCTAACCATCATGTGGTGACAAACATGCTCCATCAATTGGTTACAGACTCATTTATGGAGTGTACTCCTCTCATCATTTGTAGTAATGAGAGACATGCAAAGCCACATTCCTGAAGCACTGCAATACCAGTCACTCAGGTATTGTGGCTTGTGCATCAAGCGACAATCATTTACTGTGTGACACTCCTGTGGGTTGATTTAAGGTCATGATTTATCATGCTTTAGATGTTCCCTAACATGTAGGGCCTGTGTTGTATGTAGATTAAATATGCAACATTAACAGTGTACCCTGAGCCACATATGCCCCCTATGACACCATAATGGCAGGGATCCTGTGCGTTAATTGGTGACAATTTGAGGCAAGGCATGAATTGACCAGTTTTAATATTTTAATACAACAAGGAGATATATGCTGATGGTGTATATTGTGGTCATCCATGACGGATGGTGTGGTCACAGATGTAGTCATTGGACCTGTAATGTTTGACTCATTGCCCTGTGTACCCATAATGAGTTTTGGAAATCACAGTTAGCCACATTCATCATCTTACATTTGCCAAGTTGGGAGATCAGCGGGTATACAGCAAACTGACACTGTCACATTATTGACACATGGTTTAGCAAATGTACCAATGTGTCAATCATGATGATGTAGGTTTCAATGTCTATGTACCTTTGGAATGGCAGCAGTCACAGGAATGCTGGTCTTCTGATATTAGCATACACACATGTCTGTGATAGCCTCCATACTAGGAAGTTAGTTATTGTACATATGCTGCAATAGATCAGAAGGGGTGTACCAAACAAAACTAGCAAAGTATTAGGGAACTTTATATGTATCTTGGAATTGGGCAGGGGTCCCTTGCACGACATCATGCACGAAATACATTGTGACCATGCATTGCCCAACGTCAGGTATCCCATGATGATCCCATAACTTATGAGAATTGGCACACCAGCCAAATGAATCGCCTCAGCTCCTCCTCACCCATTCTCCCCAGACGTGGCCTACCCAACATGACTGAAATAATACGAAAATTAAGGGGTACAGAGGATAATAAAGGGAAAGGAGGGAGGAAAATGAAATAAAAGTAACCCTAAAACAGCACAACTATCCCCAAAATAACAATAGCCACAGCAGACTCCCAACAGTACAAAGACAAAATTGGACAACAGAAATGACAAAAATACACTTACACAGGATACCACAGACACTTACAAAACACCAAAAAACAATATAAAGAGCACACAGGAGACAAATTCACAATATTCACAGAGAGACAAGTCCAAACACAGCCACACAGTCAAGAAAAATTACAGACTGCAAAGTGAAAATGAAAGCACACCCACTGTACCAGTTCTGTAAACAGGATATCCTATTACATCGCTTCCGGCCTCAAATGCGGTGCATTTTTATTATGATGCGTCAAAATATTATGACCCTTACAGTCTGTGCGTCATTCTTTTTTGACGCGCATGCTTAAACATTACCCTACATCCATAGTTTCAAATATTTTGCATTGGTAATCAATTTCATGGGGGACAGTGTGGGAATTACCGCTCGGGGCCAATCAATGTATCATGGCTGTGAGCGTCATTTTTCTACGCATATGCAGAGTTTTTTGATGCATGTGCATCTTTTTTGATGCATATGCATCAACATTTATGTCTTTTACTGGGTTTGGGTAATTTCTCACATTTTTATAGTACATGACAGCTGTAACTATACAGAGATAGGCTGTTTGTACCTACATTGTGCATTCCAGTGTTTGGGCCCATGTGGCAGATCACACAACTGTGGACCATGATCCTCTAGTTGTTGTACCGGATTTGCACTCTTCACTGTTGCAATAGATACCCAAACTTTTGGAATACAAATTGGTATTACCCAGTTTGAGCAGGTTGTGCGTCAATACAGGATAACAAGGCTACGCAACTTAATACAGTAATTCATTGCCTGTGTGTCAATGTCTGTGAATTGGCTATTTCAATTTTAGTTGGCCCGTTGTGTGAACATCACAAGACGTGTTTTCATGTATGTGCTTATATGCATGTGTTGTAAATGTTGATCACCATCAGATGCTATTCAGTGTGGAAATGAGTTAGGAAATGTGTTTGTCATGGACGTGGCAACAAATGCTGTGTGAACTTCCCTGAATTTTGGGACAAAAGCATCTCCAGTGACAAACCATGCACAAGATAGAGAGAGGACAGTTGATTATGACAATGTTACAAGACTAAGGGCCTGATTCTGGCGGCGGCAGAGGCCCCCCGCCAGAATTCCGCCCTCCAAAATACCGCGCCGCGGTCAAAAGACCGCGGCGGGTATTTCAAGTTTTCCCCTGGGCTGGCGGGCGGCCGCCAAAAGGCCGCCCGCCAGCCCAGGGGAAAACGACCTTCCCACGAGGATGCCGGCTCGTAATCGACCCGGCGGAGTGGGAAGGTGCGACGGGTGCATTTGCACCCGTCGCGTATTTCACTGTCTGCCAAGCAGACAGTGAAATACTTGTAGGGGCCCTCTTACGGGGGCCCCTGCAGTGCCCATGCCATTGGCATGGGCACTGCAGGGGCCCCCAGGGGCCCCGCGACTCCCCCTCCCGCCATCCGGTTCCCGGCGGGAGAACCGCCAGGAACTGGATGGGGGAGGGGGAGTCGGAATCCCCAAGCCGGCGCAGCAAGCTGCGCCGGCTTGAAGGATTCCTGGGGGCAGCGGGAAACCGGCGGGAGACCGCCGGTTTCCCTTTACTGACCGCGGCTAAGCCGCCGCGGTCAGAATGCCCCGCGGGGCACCGCCGGCCTGTCGGCGGTGCCACCGCGTCCCACGGCCCTGGCGGAGGAAATCCGCCAGGGTCGTAATGACCCCCTAAGCCATCACATGTAATGGAATGTTGGATACCACTTCCTGGTCACTTGTTTGTATACTACCCATGAGTCAGGCATTTGAAAATGCTATGTAGGTACAGTGTTTGTGACACAGAGTCTCAAAACCAATCCACAAATGTAATGTCACTCCACAGTTTGACTCATATTAATGACCTACGTTTCTCTTGTGGCAGTAGAAGACCAGCAGACCAACCAGCATGTATTCACATATTTCCAGTGGTAAATTGCACAAAGTTGTCCAGTTCAAGTGTGTGGTCATGTATACCCTATGTCATTATTGGGGTCCATGTTGTCACAGTTACGTGCAGGTCTAGTCATGAGTCTGTGGAGCCATTCCCTGCATTAACAAAGTATCCTTCACAGCAGAATTGAACAAAAGCCGAAAAGGAATTGAGAACACACATAGGGATAGTCCAGCTATGGCACTGCAGACGTTTTATGAGGCTGACAACAGGGCAACCTTGGTGTGCTCACAAAGTTGATGAATCAGTAATTTTAAACCAGCAGGTTTCCTCACAACATTTGTACACAGGGTGGCCTCTAAAATTCCCACTGCAACCGGGAACATCAGTGCCTCTGTGCTGATTAATCTCACAGCTATTCACCACGCAAGCCCCATCAGAACGTTGGGGCCGATGTGAATCAGTGTGTGGACCGTCAGGACACAAACATGTTTTGACATTTCAGGCACATTAGCAAATGTTGTTTGTTGTGCTGGAGGACCATACCCAATCCATGCATACAGCCATGGTACACTGTCACTATTTGTCACTCATGCATACATGAAACCCAGACAAGGGATGGGGTGTGATTAGGCTATTTGAAGACATGTCCCACCCTATGATACGATGAGTAAACTGATTACGCTATACAATGTATTTGAGTATTCATTGTAGGCCTACCAGACACAATACCCCAGGAGGAAAGTGAGGGCATGGAATGCAACTATGAGACAAAAGTAGCCACATGGAATAATTATTGTAACAGAAAGACAGGGACCAATCAGGCTAACAGGTTGGAGGCTCTGTCAGGAACTAACATGAATAAGGCAAATACACAGTGAACAGACTGAGACTGGTTAAAGCTGGAACAACACTGTGGAAAATTAAAACTGTATTTGTCCTGTGTGCTGCAACGTTATACAATAACCCAAGGTCTGTGTTACACAAGTGATTTATACGGCAATGCATAACAGGGATATACATATAATTAAAACTTCTCAGCTGTTCCAGGCAGCAGCAAGGGCAGTGCAGGTTCAAATGGCTGGTCTGCATGGAAGTGCTCACAGGTGTATCCAGCTTCAGTTTATCACAAGTCATGCAGGTGATAATCAAGTTCAAAGGGCCAACAGTACCTTTCACTTGTGAAGCAATGGACAGGTGATTACAGTTCCTACAGACTACCAGGCAGTGCATTATCTGACCAGAAGTCCATGCAGACGGATGAACTATGAGTATGGAATGCCATACTAAAGAGGGAAGCACACTGCAGTCAGAATGTGAGTCTGGGTGTGTGTAGATGAAGGATTATCTGGGTACAGATAGTCAATTTCTAGGGCCCACTAGAGAAGGGTGGGGAGAGACTGAAAACATGGCAGTGGCAGGACTTGTGAGCAATGACAGTCATACCTGGGGCACTCGTGCTATTCATTTGCAGCTTACATGGACTTCTTGTCACACATACTCCTTGCAGAGATAGTTGATATCACACTTACTTCTGTCAAGGGTCTGGTCATACATTCCTGTTACCAATGCAATAGCACATCCACTGTCTCATGTATGAGGTAGTTTTTTACCTTATGAATTATGGTGTCTTAGTTGTGTGCCATATGCTGCCATGAACCATGTTGCCAACATGTATGTGTGCCATAGCTTTGTTCCTCTGATATTGACCTTCAAATGTGAAATTAACAGGATGTATGTCATTTACAGTGTGTGTGAAGTTGGGTGTACATTCAAACCCATCAAATGTGATGTGGATTTTTCAGTATCCTAATCTGTATATCTGCAATGCTCCATGAGGCTAAACTCTGATTATGAATCCTAGGGATAATGTGACGCATAAATGATTACCCAGACCATGATAGAGTGATTAGAATCGGTGTTTAATGACATATGGTACGACAGTGGTGATGGTGACTATAGTTAAAAGAAGTTTTGCACAATGTGTTGTCTCCGCCACAATCCTGCTGCAGTGTTTAGATGGCCCCCCTCATGTTGATGGACAACATCCTCCTCTTCCTCCTCTTCAGGCATTTGTGGGTCTGGTTCATAGAGGGGAATGTTCCTCCTTACACAAAAGTTGTGCAGAATGGCACAGGTCAAAATGATCTTGCAGACCATTTCAGGTGAGTATAGGAGGCTGCCTCCGGTGATGTCGAGGCACCTGAATCTTTACTTCAGGATGCCAAAGGTCCTTTCTACTATGGTGTGTCTCCTCCAATGTGCATCATTATAGGTATGCTCTGAAGCTGTGCTTGGGTTTGCAAATGGGGTCATGATCCATGGCTGGATCCCATACCCCTGATCAGCTGAAAGAGAAAATTAGTGAAACCTTTTGAGGGAGCTTGCACCATGATTATCACTTTGCATGACAGTTGTTCTCTTGTGTTGTCTGTGACTCATCTGTGTTTGTGTTTTTGTGTGGAATCCTAGGCTTCTAGGATGTACCATCGGCATTGGGATGTTTCATTATCTGAACTGGTGTTTGGCTGATTGACCAGATGTGAGCGGTATTTTTGTAGACTTGCAGTACATTGTACACTCCTATGCATTATGTCATGTGAAAGAGGTGTCCATGTGTCTTAACTGGGGGTGACATGATACTTCCATACACATAATCAATTCCACAGTGGTGGTAGCAAGGTTGCATCTATATGGCCTGGACATCCCATCCAATTTAACATATTTAATAGAATTTGTTAAACATCAGTGAGGCCCTTTGATTTGGCTAGGTGACATTGTACAACACATCTCCATACGTTGGCAGCACTGACGTGTTGACAATTGACAATGCAGAAATATCCCATGTGTGACAAGTTCTATGCAAACCAATTTTTCTGCCCTCACCGAGTTGGCTCATGTTCGAACGTGTACCTACACTACTGAACCTGCTCCAGGCAAGCTGGCTAACTTGGTTGTGAGGTTGACGGTTTAAGTGTCAGAGAGTCCATATGCCTGTACATCTGTTGTGTATATGTGTAATTGTTTCAAACCTTATGTGTAGGATTGTGCACTTTGCAATATTGTCACATCAATATGTGTTCTTAGCACAGTCCACTTGCTTATTGGTACTAGACAATGTCAGACCAGGAGTGATGTGAGATATTGGTACAGCCTCAATGATTCCATGTCCTCTTTGTTAGAGTCATCATCATCATGCTTTGTGTGTCATGGTATTATGCCTGCAGCGAAACACATTGCATACCCCTTACACTGTACATATTGTTTGGAAGGGTGTGTGAATGAGTGTTATTGATGTGATATTGTAAGATTAATCTTCAAAGTTGTACTGGCAGTTAAGGCAATGTTATTGTCAAGGTGTGGTTTTAAATTGTTGCCTTGTGTCTGGGGCCTGGAATCTGTTGTTATTTGCATCTGTCATTTGTCCTTTGGTGTGTATCCAATTGGGTGAGGATATCAAACATGCCTAGCAGTGTCACAACCTCAGTGTCTTCCTGCCCACGTGTCAGTGTGGTGGTGTATGTGTTGTGTGTCCTAAAGGGTAGCTCAACTGTGCGTATATACGTAGGTTTCTGTACTTACCAACAAGTAGACCATTGCCATATCGTCCATCCTGGAAGTGTTGATTGATGGTGCAGTGGCGGAAGATGAATGAATCATGTACACTCCCAGGATACTTTGCCCCGCAGTCGGTGATCAAACCCCCTTGATCGACAATGGTCTGCACATTGATGGAGTGTGTGTGCTTCCTGTTGCGGTATAGATGTTCGGTTGCAGTAGCTGGCACAATGCGTACATGTGTGCAGTCAATGGCACCAAGCTTGTGTGGGAAGTCATTGATTTGGGAGAAGCCCTGATTGGTCTACTGCTGCTTCTGCTGTGTGTTAGGGAAGCTGATGTGACGGGGTGTGAGGGAGATGATGGCATCCAATTCCTTGGGTAGGAAGGCATAGAAAGAGGGCTGTGAGATCCCAGCAACCAGGGCACCAGTTGTTTGAAACGAGCCACTTGCCAACATGTGGAGGACAGCTAGCAGCTTGGCCTCTGGTGGAATGATGTGGAGTGTCTGCAAGCTGGGTGCCAACTGTGGCTCAATGTTGCGCAACAGCTGCTGAATGGCTTGCCAGTTTAGTCTGTACTTCTGGATGATGTCTTGTTGCCTGAGTCCCAGAAGGGTTGTCTTGGTCCTGAGTATCCTCTCGTCCCTTCTACGTTGCCTTTGGGGTCCCTGCTGGTGTGGTGGAAGCTGCTGGTGCTGGTCCTGTGCTCTCCGTCTTTGTGCATGCTGGATGAATAACACCTCCATGTCTTCCTTTTGAAGCTCTGCTGTTGCTTCTGTGTGTTTTCCTTCAGTACTGGTGTGTTTGCCCCATTTTAACGCCTGCCCTGACCCAGGCGTTATTTTGTGACGCAAATCGGGCTGTTCGTCATTTTCCGGTTCCACCTCCCGGCTGTGCGGGATTTTTACACAGTAGGGTAAATATGGCACACGGGTGTTTAAGTCATTTTTGGGACGGGAACCCCTACCTTGCATGTCATTAACGCAAGGCGGTTTCACACATCCAGAAAAGGACGCACACGGCGGAATTTTGGCATTCATGTAGTCGGGCGTCAAAATATAAATATGGTGTAGGGTTTGCGCTGAATTTGCGTCAAAAATGTGTACGCAAATTTGGCGCAGGCACAGTAAAAATATGCCCCTTTGTTTTTTTGAAAAAATTGGGAAAAAAGGGCTGCAGAGGAAGGCTTGCGTTTTTTTCCCTGAAATAGTATCAACAAAGGGTTTGCAGTGCTAAAATCACCATCTTCCCAGCTTTCAGGAACAGGCAGACTTGAATCAGAAAACCACATCTTTCAACACAATTTTGGCATTTTACTGGGACATTGTCAGATCAGATCCTCGGGGTCTGTGCACGTTCCCAACACGTCCACCACTGAACAGCTCCAAGACTCTGATAGATAAATCACAGAGACTGAGAGAGTTCAAGAGGGGAAGAGGGGATTAGAAAGGGAACGGCTGGGAAGGAGACCTGTAGTAAGAAAAAGGTTAGAACACACAATATGAAAATTATATCTCCTGCAATCAATACTAAACAATGATTCCAAGCCTAGTCACTCTGAAAACATGAACAATCTAAGAGTTAAGTTTAAAATGACTAAGTTTCAAGAACAAAAACTTTCTTATTCAAGTACTTTCCTTTACAATGAGAATCAGAAAAAACATTCTGACTAAATTTTAAACCAGTCATATAAACCCTGTTTTGAGAATGTATACTAGGACCATACAATATTGCATCTAGAAACTATGGCCTTCTGTGTACTCTTAAAATGTTTCAACATAAATTGTGAATATTACAGATATATGTATATATATATATATATATATAGTAAAAACCATTAAAAGGATTGTGCACCATGAATAACGCAGTATGGATTTAGGAAACCAATCACATAACTTGTCAACTCAAACATTACATTATAAATATCTTAAAATAGTAGCATACAATAAAACAACATGAATTAAACTTGAATAAAGAATTGTGCGTCTTGCCAATTCGAGTGTTACCATGTAAAATGCCAAGAAATGGTAACATGCAATAAATATCAAAGTCAAATCCTCATTAATCGAATTGCGCGTCTTGCCAATTCGTAGAACATGATATAAATGTCAAGGATTAGCAGCTCACAATAAATACCAAGATTAAAGTACAATGAAACACATCAAGCTGCTTTTGCCGATTCTTAAGCCACCATGTAATTGTCAAGAAATGGTAGCGCGTAATGAACAACTAAGTTAAATGCTCATGAAACGAGTTGCACGTCTTGCCAACTCGGAAAACATCATATAAATGTCAAGAAATATCAGCGCGCAATGGACAACAATGTCCAAACACCAGAAAACAAATTGCGCGTCTTGCCGACTCTAAAGCCACCACGTAATTGTCAAGAAATGGCAGCGCGTAATGAATAACGAAGTCAAAACCTTTATCGAATAACTTGTGCGTCCTGCCTATTTGCAAATCATCATAAAAATGTCAAAAATGGCAGCGTGCAAGTATTCTGTTATTCTTTTAAGAATTAAAACCAGGAATATGAAAATTCTCAATAACGGTGTTGGGAAATGGCCAACCACTGTCTTACCGCCTGAAACAATGATCACCAAATGAATGATGAGAGCAGAAGAATGGAAGATCCACATAGGTCGCCAAGACAGGAGCTCAGGAAGAAGCTGCTGCTCTGCACCGGGACCTCTGAATAGTGAGCACTGGGAGTTGGTCTGACTCTTTTATAGAGTCTTGGCCCAGCCTAGAACCACGCCCAGGCATGTTGCAGGGAAAGTCTCTGGAAGGCCCTGGAAAGGGGCCACACCCTAACACACTCTGAAAACCTTCAGCAATACATTGCAAAGGAACAGTATTTGTAAACATATTAAAAATAAGTTTGCAGGATTGAACTCTGCAATGCAAAAGGTTAAAACACAACATATCAGCACAATGCATAAATTACGTTGCTTTGAGAGTGCTGGGGTTTTGCATTTTTGTTGCCAATAGAGCGCGTACTGCTCTGGTGTTGACAGACATACCCAATTTTTACTATTTTTTGTGCTTTCAGCCTCCTTCCAGTTTGTGACAGAAATGGGTGTGATACCAATGCTGGATCCCGGAAAGCTAAACTTTTTTTGAAAAATAAACAAAATTCTGATTTCAGCAAGGGGTCATTTGTGTAGACCCTACATGATGTTCCTACCAAAAAAATAACAGCTGAAATAAAAAAACATATTGAAATTGAGGTAAAAAAACAGCAGTTTTTCTCCACGTTTTACTCTGTAAAGTTTTCCTGGGATGTCAAATTTTTGAAAGCAATATGCTGTTACGTCTGCTGGACTCTTCTGGTTGCACAATTATATAGGGCTTGTAGGTTCATCTAAGTACCCAGAGCAAATAAAGGAGCTGCACCTTGCAATGGGTTTTTATTCTATACCGGGTATACAGTAATTCATTTGCTGAAATATAAAGAGTGAAAAATAGGTATCCAGAAAACCTTTGTATTTCCAAAATGGGCACAAGATAAGGTGTTGAGAAGCAGTGGTTATTTGCACATCTCTTAATTCCGGTGTGCCCATACTTGCATGTGAATTACAGGGCATTTCTCAAATAGATGTCTTTTTTTACACACTGCCTTACATTTGGAAGGAAAAAATGTAGAGAAAGACAGGGGGCAATAACACTTGTTTTGTTATACTGTGTTTCCCCAAGTCTCCCGATACGAAATGGTACCTCACTTGTGTGAGTAGTCCTAATGCTCGCGACAGGAAACACCCCAAAAACCAACATGGACACATCACATTTTTACATTGAAAACTGACATGTTTTCTGCAAAGTGCCTATCTGTAGATTTTGGCCTCTAGCACAGCCGGCACCTAGGGAAACCTACCAAACATGTGCATTTTTGAAAACTAGACACCTAGGGGAACCTAAGACAGGGTGACTTGTGGGGCTCCATCAGGTTCTGTTACCCAGAATACTTTGCAAACCTCAAAATGTGGCCAAAAAAACACGTTTTCCTCACATTTCGGTGATTGAAAGTTCTGAAATCAGAGAGGAGCCACAAATGTCCTCCTACTCAGCATTCCCCCAAGGTTCCCGATAAAAATGGTGCCTCACTTGTGTGGGTGGGACTAGTGTCTGCGACAGGAAAAGCCCAAAAAAGCAACATGGACATATTACATTTGAACATTGAAATCTGACGTGTTTTTTGCAAAGTGCCTAGCTGTGGATTTTGGTCTCTAGCTCAGCCGGCACATAGGAAAACATAACAAACCTATACATTTATGGAACGTAGACAGCTAGGGGAATCCAAGACAGGGTGACTTGTGGGGCTCCACCAGGTTCTATTGCCCAGAATCCTTTGCAAACCTCAAAATTTGGCAAAAGAAACACTTTTTCCTCACATTTCGGTGAATGAAAGTTCTGGAATCTAAGAGAAACCTCATATTTCCTTCCACCCAGCATTCCCACAAGTCTCCCGATAAAAATGGTATCTCACTTGTGTGGGTAGGCCTCGTGCCCGCAACAGGAAATGCCCTAAAACACAACCTGGACACATCACATTTTCCGAAAGAAAACTGACCTGTTTTTTACAAATTGCCTAGATGTAGATTTTGGCCTCTAGCTCGGTCGGCACCTAGGGAAACCTACCAAACCTCAACATTTTTTTAAACTAGACACCTAGGGGAATCCAAGATGGGGAGACCTGTGGGGCTCTCACCAGGTTTTGGTACCCAAAATCCTTTGCAAACCTCAAAATGTGGCCAAGAAACATTTTTCCCTCACATTTCGGTGACAGAAACTTCTGGAATCTGAGAGGAGCCACAAATTTCCTCGTGCCAAGCATTCCCCCAAGACTCCCACTAAAAATAGTACCTCACTTGTGTGGGTAGGCCTAGTGCCCAGGACAGAAAATGCCCCAAAACACAACGTGGACACATCACATTTCGGAAGGAAATCAGAGCTGTTTTTTGCAAAGTGCCTAGCTGTGGATTTTGGCCTCTATCTCAGCCGGCATCTAGGTAAACCTAGTAAACCTGTATATTTTTGAAAACTAGACACCTAGGGGAATTCCGAATTGGGTGACTTGTGGGGCTCTCACCATGTCCTGTCACCCAGAATCCATTGCAAGTCTCAAATTTTGGCAAAAAAACACTTTAGCATCATATTTCGGTGACGGAAAGTTCTGGAATTTGACAGGAGACAGAAACCTCCTTCTTCCCAGAATTTCCCCAGGTGTCCCGATAACAATAGTACCTCACTTGTGTAGGTAGGCCTAGTGCCAGTAACAGGAAATGCCCCAAAACGCAACATGGACACTTCACATTTTCGGAAAGAAAACCAACTTGTTTTTTGCAAAGTGCCTAGCGGTGGATTTTGGCCTCTAGCTCAGCCGGCACATAGGGAAAACTACCAAACCTGTGCACTTTTTAAAACAAGACACGTAGAGGAATCCCAGATGGGGTGACTTGTGGGGCTATCACTAGATTCTGTTACCCAGAATCCTTTGCCAACCTCAAAATTTGGCCAAGAAAACACTTTCCCTCACATTTCAGTGACAGAAAGTTCTGGAATCTGAGAGGAGCCACTGATTTCCTCCTACCCAGTGTTCCCTCAAGACTCCTGATAAAAATAGTACCTCAGTTGTGTGGGTAGGCCTAGTGCCCGCGACACAAAATGCCCCAAAACACAACGTGGACACATCAAATTTTCCCCAAAAAATCAGAGCTGTTTTATGCAAAGTGCCTAGCTGTGGATTTTGGCCTCTAGCTCAGCCGGCACCTAGGGAAACCAAGAAAACCTATATATTTTTAAAAACTAGACACCTGGGGGAATTCAGAATGGGGTGACTTGTGGGGCTCTAATCATGTTCTGTTACCCAGAATCCTTTGCAAGTCTAAAAAGTTGGCAAAAAAAACACTTTTTCGTCACATTTCGGTGACAGAAAGTTCTGGAATTTGAGGGGAGGCACAAACTTCCTTCTTCCCAGCATTTACCCAGGTCTCCCGATAACAATGGTACCTCACTTGTGTGGGTAGGCCTAGTGCCAGCAACAGGAAATGCCCCAAAACCCAACATGGACACATCACATTTTCAGAAAGAAAACCAACCTGTTTTTTGCAAAGTGCCTAGCGATTGATTTTGGCCTCTAGCTCAGCCGG
The DNA here is from genome assembly GCF_031143425.1 of Pleurodeles waltl. Lineage (NCBI taxonomy): Eukaryota > Metazoa > Chordata > Amphibia > Caudata > Salamandridae > Pleurodeles > Pleurodeles waltl. Next base: position 1,301,345,321 of record NC_090445.1, read on the forward strand.
CACCTAGGGAAGCCTAGCAAACCTGTGCATTTTTAAAAACTAGATATGTAGGGGAATCTAAGATGGGGTGACTTGTGGGGCTCCCACCAGGTTCTGTTACACAGAATCCTTTGCAAACATCAACATTTGGCAAAATAAACACTTTTTCCTCACATTTCGGTGATTGAAAGTTCTGGAAACTAAGAGGAGCCCCAAATTTTCTTCCACAAAGCATTTTCCTAAGTATCCCGAAAAAAATGGTACCTCACTTGTGTGGGTAGGCCTAGTGCCCGCAACAGGAAATGCCCTAAAACACAATGTGGGCACATCACTTTGTCCGAAAGAAAACTGACCTGTTTATTTGCAAAGTGCCTAGCTGTGGATTTTGGCCTCTAGCTCGGCTGGCACTTAGGGGAGCCGACCAAACCTCTGCATTTCCTAAAACTAGACACCTAGGGGAATCCAAGATGGGGTGACTTGTGGGGCTCTCACCATGTTCTGTTACACAGAATCCTTTGTAAACCTCAAAATTTGGCCAAGGAAACACTTTTTCCCCACATTTCGGTGATAGAAAGTTCTGGAATCTGAGAGGAGTCACCGATTTCCTCCTACCGAGTGTTCCCCGAAGGCTCCCGATAAAAATGGTACCTCAGTTGTGTGGGTAGGCCTAGTGCCCGTGACACAAAATGCCCCAAAACACATCATGGACTGATCACATTTTCTCAAAAAATCTGAGCTGTTTTTTGCAAAGTACCTAGCTGTGGATTTTGGCCTATAGTTCGGGCGGCACCTAGGGACACCTACCAAACCTGTGCATATTTTAAAACTAGACACGTAGGGGAATCCAAGATGGGGCGACTTGTGGGGTTCACACCAGGTTCTGTTCGGAATCCTTTGCAAAACTCAACTTTGGCCAAAAAGCCACTTTTTTCTCACATTTCGGTAACAGAAAGTTCTGAAATCTGAAAGGAGTCACACATTTCTTCCCACGCAGCATTCCCATATGTCTCTCGATAAAAATGGTACCTGACTTGTGTGGGTAGGCCAAGTGCCTGCGACAGGAAATGCCCCAAAACACAACGTGGACACTTCGCATTTCCCCAAAGAAATCAGAGCTCTTTTTTGCAAAGTGTCTACCTGTGGATTTTGGCCTCTATCTCAACCGGCACCTAGGGAAACCTAGCAAACCTGTATATTTATGAAAACTGGACACCAGGGGGAATTTAGACTGGGGTGACTTGTGGGGTTCTCACCAGGTTCTGCTACACAGAATACTTTGCAAGTCTCAAAATTTGACATAACAAACAGTTTTTCAATACATTTCGGTGATGGAAAGTTCTGGAATCTAAGGGGAGCCACAAACTTCCTTCTTCCCAGCGTTCCCCCAGGTCTCCCGATAAAAATGGGACCTCACTTGTGTGGGTAGGCCTAGTGCCCCCGACAGGAAATGCCCCAAAACACAACGTGGACACATCACATTTTCCCAAAGAAATCAGAGCTGTTATTGGCAAAGTGCCTAGCTGTGGATTTTGGCCTCTAGCTCAGCTGCCACCTATGGAAACCTACTAAACCTTTGCATTTTTAAAACTAGACACCTAGGGGAATCCCAGATGGGGGGACTTATGGGGCTCTTACCAGGTTCTGTTACCCAGAATCCTTTGCAAACCTCATAATCTGGCCCAAAAACACTTTTTCCTCACATTTCGGTGAAAGTTCTGGAATCTGAGAGAAGCCACAAATTTCCTTCCACCAAGCATTCCCCTAAGTATCCCGATAAAAATGGTACCTCACTTGTTTGGTTAGCCCTAGTGCCAGCGACTGGAAATGCCCCAAAACACATTGTGGACACATCACATTTTCCGAAAGAAAACTGACCTGTTTATTTGCAAAGTGCCTATCTGTGGATTTAGGCCTCTAGCTCGGCTGGCACCTAGGGAAACCTACCAATCCTCTGCTTTTTTTTAAACTTGACACCTAGAGAAATCCAAGATGTGGTTAATTGTGGGGCTCTCACCAGGTTCTGTTACCCAGAATCCTTTGCAAACCGCAAAGTTTGGCCAGGAAAACACTTTTTCCTCACATTTCGGTGATAGAAAGTTCTGGAATCTGAGAGAAGCCACCGATTTCCTCCTATCCAGTGTTCCCTCAAGACTCCTGATAAAAATGGTACCTCAGTTGTGTGGGTAGGCGTGGTCCCCGCGACACAAAATGCCCCAAAACACAACGTGGACACATCACATTTTCCCCCAAAAATCAGAGCTGTTTTATGCATAGTGCCTAGCTGTAGATTTTGGCTTCTATCTCAGCCTGCGCCTAGGGAAACCTAGCAAACCTGTATATTTTTGAAAACTAGATACCTTGGGGAACTCAGAATGGGGTGACTTGTGGGGCTCTCACCAGATCCTGTTACCCAGAATCAATTGGTAGTCTCAAAATTTGGCATAAAAAAACACTTTTTTGTCACATTTCGGTGACGGAAAGTTCTGGAATATGAGGGGAGGCACACACTTTCTTCTTCCCAGCATTTTCCCAGGTCTCCCAATAACAATGGTACCTCACTTGTGTGGGTAGGCCTAGTGCCAGCAACAGGAAATGCCCCAAAAAGCAACATGGACACATCACATTTTCGGAAAGAAACCAACCTGTTTTTTGCAAAGTGCCTAGCAGTTGATTTTGCCCTCTATCTCAGCCGGCACCTAGAGTAGCCTAGCAAAGATGTGCATTTTTTAAAACTAGACACATAGGGGAATCTAAGATTGGGTGATTTGTGGGGCTCTCACCAGGTTCCATTACCCAGAATCCTTTGCAAACCTCAAAATTTGGCCCCCAAAAAAATGTGTCCTCAATTTTCGGAGTCAGAAAGTTCTGGAATCAGACAGGAGCCACAAATGTCTTCCTACCCAGCATTCACCCAAGTTTCCCGATAAAAATCGTGTCTCACTTGTGTGGGTAGGACTAGTGCCAGTGACAGGAAACGCCCCAAAAACCAACATGGACACATCACATTGTTACATTGAAATCTGACATGTTTTTTGCGAAGTGCCTAGCTGTGGAATTTGGGCTCTAGCTCAGCTAACACCTAGGGAAACATGGCAAAACTATAGATTTATGGAAAGTACACACCTAGGGGAATCCAGAATGGGGTTACTTGTGGTGAACTCACCAGGTTCTATTACCCAGAATCCTTTCCAAACATCAACATTTGGCCAAAGAAACACCTTTTCCTCATATTTTGGTGATTGAAAGTTCTGGAAACTAAGAGGAGCCACCGATTTCCTCCTACCCAGTGTTCCCGCAAGACTCCCGATAGAAATGGTACCTCAGTTGTGTGGGTAGGCCTAGTGCCCGCGACACAAAATGCCCCAACACACAACATGGACACATCACATTTTCTCAAAGAAATCAGAGCTTTTTTTTTGCATAGTGCCTAGCTGTGGATTTTGCCTCTAGTTCGCCGGCACCTAGGGAAAACTACCAAACCTGTGCCTATTTTAAAACTAGACACATAGGGGAATCCAAGATGGGGTTACTTGTGGGGTTCACACCAGGTTTTGTTCACCAGAATCCTTTGGAAACCTCAACTTTGGCCAAAACAACACTTTTTCCTCACATTTCGGTAACAGAAAGTTCTGAAATCTGAGAGGAGCACAAATTTCTTCCTACCCGGCGTTCCCCTATGTCCCTCATAAAAATGGTACCTCACTTGTGTGGGTAGGCCAAGTGCCTGCGACAGGAAATGCCCCAAAACACAATGTGCACACATCACATTTTCCCAAAGAAATCAGAGCTTTTTTTGCAAAGTGTCTAGCTGTGGATTTTGGCCTCTATCTCAGCCGGCACCTAGGGAAACCAAGCAAACCTTTATATTTTTGAAAACTAGACACCTAGGAGAATTCAGAATGGGGTGACTTGTGGGGCTCTCACCAGATTTTGTTACACAGAATCCTTTGCAAGTCTCAAAATTTGGCAAAATGACACTTTTTCGTCACATTTCGGTGATGGAAAGTTCAGGAATCTGAGGGGAGCAACAAACTTCCTTCTTCCCAGCATTCCCCCAGGTCTTCCAATAAAAATGGGACCCCACTTATGTGGGTAGGGCTAGTGCCCCCGAGAGGAAATGAACCAAAACACAACATGGACATATCACATTTTCAGAAAGAAATCAGAGCAGTTTTGGCAAAGTGCCTAGCTGTGGATTTTGGCCTCTAGCTCAGCTGCCACCTAGGGAAACCTACCAAACCTGTGCATTTTTTAAAACTAGACACCTAGGGGAATCCCAGATGGGATGACTTATGGGGCTCTCACCAGGTTCTGTTACCAGAATCCTTTGCAATCCACAACATTTGGCCAACAAATACTTTTTCCTCACATTTTGGTGATAGAAAGTTCTGGAATCTGAGAGAAGCCACAAATTCCCTTCCACCCAGCATTCCCACAAGACTCCCAATAAAAATGGTACCTCACTTGTTTGGGTAGGCCTAGTGCCCATGACAGGAAATGCTCTAAAACACATTGTGGACACATCACATTTTCCGTAAGAAAACTGACCTATTTATTTGCAAAGTGCCTAGCTGTGGATTTTGGCCTCTAGCTCGGCTGGCACCTAGGGAAACCTACCAAACCTCTGCATTTTTTAAAACTAGACACCTAGAGGAATCCAAGATGTGGTGACTTGTGGGGCTCTCACCAGGTTCTGTTACCCAGAATCCTTTGCAAACCTCAACATTTGGCCAAGAAAACACTTTTTCCTCACATTTCGGTTATAGAATGTTCTGGAATCTGAGAGGAGGCACCGATTTCCTCCTTCCCAGTGTTCCCTCAAGACTCCTGATAAAAATGGTACCTCAGTTGTGTGGGTAGGCCTAGTGCCCGCGACACAAAATGCCCCAAAACACAACGTGGACACATCACATTTTCCCAAAAAAATCAGAGCTGTTTTATGCAAAGTGCCTAGCTGTGGATTTTGGCCTCTAGCTCAGCCGGCACCTAGGGGTACCAAGCAAGCCTATATATTTTTTTAAACTAGACACCTGGGGGAATTCAGAATGGGGTGACTTGTGGGGCTCTCACCATGTTCTGTTACCCAGAATCCTTTGCAAGTCTCAAAATTTGGCAAAAAAAACCCACTTTTTCGTCACATTTCGGTGACGGAAAGTTCTGGAAACTGAGGGGAGGCACAAACGTCCTTCTTCCCAGCATTTCCCCAGGTCTCCCGATAACAATGGTACCTCACTTGTGTGGGTAGGCCTATTGCCAGTGAGACAGCACAGCTTATCCACTGAGAAATTAACAAGTAATGTTTATGAACTAATGCGTAATAATGGCGCATAGAAAATGTATTAATGTATTTTGCTAAACGTGCGCTTGAAATGTGCCCACGGGGAGTTGCCACCAATATATACAATGACTAATGAAACTGATTAATAATGATGAAATGTTATGTTAAAACATGATTTTGCACTAATAATAAAAGGTTATATGTTAAAGTTCTGCTAATAAATCATTAGGCCTTAGTTTGCATGAGTCGAGGCCTAGCTGCCTGGTTTCATATGAAATGTGTTTTTCTAACGTGCAGTGTGCTGACTTGCTGAAGCACATGAACTCGTATTTTTCCAAAGCTAGAAGATGAATGTAACTGTAGTAGATCCGTTCTCATGAAATTCGACTTGCCTAGTGAAACATTCTTGCTGAATGCAACAGTGTAGACTACTCGCAGGTACAAGGTCGTCTGAACCGGTACAGACAATGGAACTACTGACTGAAGATGCAAAGAGGACCACGAGAGAATGAAATCATACCAGACATTCTACCCGCTGAAGATGTCAATCATGAGGATCAATAAACTACGTGAGAACTGTCATGGGGTAACAAATTTAATGAAGTAATTGAAACCCTATTGGAGGGAGATATTGGGGTGCTGATCACAGCCAATTAAAACTTAGGGGATTGTACAACAAAAAAGGGATAAAAACCCTTGACACAAGGAAAAATGGGCAAGATGTAGGAAAATGCCAATTTGCGACTTGCAAATTGCGAGTCCCTGCGACTCGCAATTTGCAACTCGCAAATTGGTATGCAGAACGGTGTCTCAGACACCGTCTGCGAGTCGCTATGGGGTCGCAATGACCCACCTCATTAATATTAATGAGGTGGGTCGCAAATTGTGGCCCCATAGCGAGTCTAGGCACTCGCAAACATGGAGGCCTGCTGTCGTCAGCAGACCTCCATGTTCGTGACTGCTTTATCAATAAAGCAGTTTTTTTTTTTTAAGTGTAGCCTGTTTTCCTTAAAGGAAAGCTTTAGTTTCGGTATTTTTTCAGGGCAGGTATGCGGTCGCAAATGGTATTGCATGCCACTCCGAATCGCAAATAGGAAGGGAACACCCCTTCCTATTTGCGATTCTGAAATGCATATTGCGAGTCGGTCCTGACTCGCAATATGTATTTCTGCATCGGGAAATGCGATTAGCAAGTCGCAAACGGCAAATTTTGCCGTTTGCGACTCGCTAATCGTTTCCTGCATCTGGCCCTAAGTTAGTTAGGGAGATGCTATTGCGATTTGCTATGACCCAGACACTTTGGTGGTCATTACAACCCTGGCGGACGGTGTTAAAGCGGCAGTAAGACCGCCAACAGGGCGGCAGTAAAAAAATTGCAATTACGACCTTGGTGGAAACCGCCAACAAAGACAGCTACTTTAACACTCTGACCGCCACGGCAGTACAAACAGCGCGGCGGACACCGCCAACAGACAGGCGGGAGACAATGTACCGCCCACACTATTATGACAGGCCAATCTGCCACCTTTTCCGGGGTGGATTCACCGCGGATAAAAACACGGCAGAAACAGGAATTATGAAGAGAAAACGTTCACCTCTACACACTCCACGAGGAACGAGGACACCATGGAACCGGAACTCCAAATCCTACCTGCAATAGTCTTCCTGCTCCTCTCCCAGGAGCACGAACGCCAGCGGCGAAGAACCACTGTGAGTACCGCACCTACGACACAGGGGAAGGGAGGGAAAAAACAGGGACAGACACACGCAACACCCCCACCCTCACCCACTACAACACACACACTAATGCATATCAATACATCACAGTTACACCCCCCAGAACCCCCCGGAAGAATGCAAAGACAAAACAAAATGAGTGTAACCATCGGAATATATTACAAACAAGTAGGCAGAAATATATATATATACACCATGTACAAAATATATACCAAGCATAGTAGTCCAGGTACTGCACAAAGAAAGTCAGTGGAACACTGGGACCACACGGTATGGGTGAGGCACACACAAGATCCCTGACCATGACGGAGAGAGAACACTGCAGGGGCATCATACAGCAAGAAAACAGGCACCTCAGCTGCTTGAGTGCACAATGCCAAATCCACGAGGGGGCCACATGCCCACTTTTCCATCCTGAAGAGTGCAAAGCCACAGTCTCTCAAGTCTCTACAGTGGGTGGGTTGCCCACTGTTCCATCCTGGGAGTGCAAAGCCACAGTCTCTCAAGTCTCTACAGTGGGTGGTTTGCCCACTGTTCCATCCTGGGGAGTGTAAAGCCACAGTCTCTCAAGTCTCTACAGTGGGTTGTTTGCCCACTGTTCCATCCTGGGGAGTGCAAAGCCACAGTCTCTCAACACAGTCTCTCAAGTCTCTACAGTGGGTGGTTTGCTCACTGTTCAATCCTGGGGAGTGCAAAGCCACAGTCTCTCAAGTGGATAACAGTCTCCACTGGTTCTGGAGGGGGCATGGTGCCCAGAGTGCTTCATCCTGTGAAGGACAGAGGTAGTGGATGGATGACTCCACTGGTTCAGGCAGGGGGACTAGTGCCCAGAGTGCTTCATCCTGTTTAGGACAGAGGTAGTGGATGGATGTCTCCACTGGTTCTGGAGGGGGACTGGTGCCAGAGTGCTTCATCCTGTTTAGGACAGAGGTAGTGGATGGATGTCTCCACTGGTTCTGGAGGGGGACTGGTGCCCAGAGTGCATCACTCACCCCGTGACGGACCCAGTTGCGCCAGTGCCCCTGCCATTCATGGGCTAGCGGTGCTTGAGACGGCAGTGCCCTGTTCAGCGGTGCTTGAGTTGCCGGTGCCTTGTTCAGCGGTGCTTGAGATGGCGGTGCCCTGTTCAGCGGTGCTTGAGTTGGCGATGCCCTGTTCAGCGGTGCTTGAGACGGCGGTGCCCTGTTCAGCGGTGCTTGAGTTTGCGATGCCCTGTTCAGTGGTGCTTGAGTTGGCGGTGCCGCGTTCAGCAGTGCTTGAGTTGGCGGTGCCCTGTTCAGCGGTGCTTGAGACGGCGGTGCCCTGTTCATCGGTGCTTGAGTTGGCGGCGCCCTGTTCAGCGGTGCTTGAGACGGCGGTCCTTCATGGCCCAGCGGGGCTTTTGCTGGTGGTCCTTCATGGCCCAGCGGGGCTGGTTCTGGCGGTGGCCTCCTGGGCAGCTGGGCTGGGGCTGGCTGTGGCCTCCTGGGCAGCTGGGCTGGCGGTGGCCTCCTGGGCAGCTGGGCTGGGGCTGCCAGTGGCCTCCTGGGCAGCTGTGCTGGGGCTGGCGATGGCCTCCTGGGCAGCTGGGCTGGGGCTGGCGGTGGCCTCCTGGGCAGCTGTGCTGGGGCTGGCGGTGGCCTCCTGGGCAGCTGGGCTGGGGCTGGCGGTGGCCTCCTGGGCAGCTGTGCTGGGGCTGGGGCAGCTGTGTTAGGGCTGGCGGTGGCCTCCTGGACAGCTGGGCTGGGGCTGACGGTGGCCTCCTGGGCAGTTGGGCTGGGGCTGGCGGTGGCCTCCTGGGCAGCGGGGATGATCGCGGTCTTCTCCACCGTGCAGCTCTTCCCAGACTTGCCGGGTTTCTTGTGGCCCTTCCCCACCTTGGAAGGTGTCACAGCTGACTCCACACTCCCACTGGGACCCCTGGGAGAGGCTTTGGTGGCTGGAGTCTTCCCCCTCTCCCGCCGAGCACTGGCCAACTTCTGATGCTTCACAGGTGTTGGACTGTCTGTGCTGTGGCTCTGTGCCACACTGGCTGTCCTGGTGGCCGGTGCATTCCACATACTGGTGACTACAGGCACCACTGGTCCCGGAGATGTTTTGGCTGAGGTGCTACTTCTATGAGATGAACGGGGTAGGGTAGGTGTGGGAAAAAGGTCAAGGGTGGACAGGAAATGTTTTTTGGACACACTGGGACGGGTAGCTGGAGGGGGTTTGGGAGTGGAGGAAGAGGTGGTCGTTGTAGGAGGTGTTCGTTTGCTGACTTTAGGTTAAGGTGAAGGTGCATGCGCTGGAGGCTGTCGTGAGGTGGATGGCTGTTGGGTGGGTGTGTGCCTGCGTTTGTCTATCATGGGAGGGGGCGTCACAGACACACTGGGAGTGGACACAGGGAACGTGTGAATGGTAGTGGGGGTGGTGACTGCACGTGAGCGGGGTCAGGTGGTGGGTGTGCTGGAGAGGGACGTAGTGGCTGTATAGGTAATGCATGCAGGTGTGAGTGTAGACGAGACTGGGAGGGAGGAGGGAGATGACGAGGAGTGGGATACAGTGGAGTCAGTGGATGTTGGTGTGTCTGCATGTGTGTGTTGCTTGCGTGAGTTCCTGTGGGATGTGTGGTGCTTATGTTTGCCTGAGCTTCCCTTGTGTGTTGAGGTGTGTGCAGGCTGGTCTGATGGTGTGCTTGTGATAGGCAGAGGTACAGGGGATTGGGTCTGGGTGGAAGAAGTTGGAGGGGGGAGGCTAGAGACTGGAACAATGGCTGCCATCAGTGCTGAGGCCAGAGTTTGAAAAGCTCGGTGAAGGGCCGCCTGACCAGAATGAATGCCCTCCAGGAATGCATCAGTTTGCTTCAACTGCCTTTCTACACCCTGGATGGCATTCAAAATGGTAGACTGCCCAACAGTGAGTGAATTGAGGAGGTCAATGGCCTCCTCACTGAGGGCAGCAGGGGTGACTGGGGCAGGGCCTGAGGTGCCTGGGGCGAAGGTGATGCCCACCCTCCTGGGTGAGCGGGCACAGGGCAAAGGCTGAGGGGCTGCTGGGAGGGCGGTGCTGGTGGGGGGGTGGCGGCTGTACCTGTAGATGCGGGGGGCACAGATGTTGCTGCCACCACAAGGGAGCTCCCATCAGAGGACGAGTCCGTTTCTCTGGTGTCAGCTCCTATCCCCACCGTGGAGCTCCCCTCGCCCTCCGTCCCACTGGTGAATTCCGAGTCCGTAGTCTCGCCCTCCAGGGCCATGTGGGATGCAGCTCCCTCCTGCTCCGGTGCCACTGCTCCTCCGCCTGATGATGCTAATGCACACGACAACAGGGAGACCACAAAAAGGGGACGACGACAGAAGAAAGACATGTTGAGTGCATGGATTACCGCTACCGTTGGCGGACACGACAAACACAGAAGCCCCCTGCACTACGCCGTGCTCTTGGGCTCCACTGTTCAGTTCCTGGAAAATGGCCTACAAGGCTATGGACGACATCTGCACACATAGATGACACAGGGGCATGAATAGCTGTACTTGGCACTCTACAGAGGTGGGGTGGGGTGCCACATGGCCTGCCTTACGGAGGGGCCTTGCCTACGGAACTAGCCCTGGCCTAGGGAAACCCACAGCCCTCCTCCCCCACCCAGACACCTCCACTGCACACAAAGTCAGCAGAATGAGAGTGTACTCACCCCCTTGTGTCTGCTGTGATGCCCTCAAGTGCCCATCCAACTCCGGGTAGGCCACCGCCAGGATCCTGAACATCAGGGGGTCATGGTGCGACAGGCACCCCTCCCACATTGGGAGGCCATCCCCAGCTGAGCCTCCGCCGTCTTCTTGCTCCAGCAGCGAATGTCCTCCCATCTGTTCCGGCAGTGGGTGCTCCGTCTGTGGTAGACTCTCTGGGTCCGGACGTCCTTGGCGATGGCACGCCAAATATCTTTCTTCTGGTGGGTGCTGACCTACATGACATGTACAGGGGAAGAATAGAAGTCATTACCAACTGCACCGTCGAAGTGAGTGGCCCACATCGCTGCCCTTGCCATGTGGCACATGCATTCACACTCATTCATGGTCACAGAACTCTGCCCCCTTCCTTCTTACATCCAGCTCTCTCCACCCAGGCATAGCCCATACAACTTGCACCCTATGTACTCACCTGTTGGTCTGGAGGACCGTAGAGTAGCGTGTACTGGGGGAGGACCCCGTCCACGAGCTTCTCCAACTCCTTCCAGACCGAGGTCACAGCAGCACTTGCAGTGTAGGTCCTCTCCTGTCGAAGATCAGGTATCGAGTGATTCAACAGATAGAAAATGGCGGTCACGTCCGCGGCGGTGCGTACCGTCACCGCCGTCGTACATCGTCATTGGCTCCTGGGAGCCATAGGGTCCAATGTTAACCAATGCAGCATTGCGCTGTGGTCTTTGAACGCCTACCACGATGGTGTACAACGCCAGCGCAGTTACTTCACATCCCATTGTCCCACTATAGAGGTCAGGCAGCCGCCACTTCAGGGGCCCACATGGCTTCATTTTCAACTGCATCACACATACCTAGGCATAGATTCAACACCATACGGGCCACCTTTTGTGTATGATTGGTGTTCTGGGTAAACTGTGGGTACGTACCTCTGAGTTGTTTGACTCTGTGCTCGCTGTTGTCCTTCATAGGCGCCATCTGCTGGGACATGTGAGGAGATGGCGGCATCCTCCAGTGTACCGACCGTTGGTGGACCTGTCGACAATGGAGCAGCAACATTTGATCATCACCCACAGGCTGGACCGTGCCACAATCCAGGAACTGTGTACCCAGTTGGAGCCAGACCTCATGTCAGCAATCCGCCATCCCACAGGAATCCCCCCTCAAGTGCAGGTGCGGTCAGTGCTCCATTTCCTTGCAAGTGGGTCATTTCAAACAATTCTGGCCATGGCATCAGGGATGTCCCAGCCTATGTTTTCCAACATATTATTCAGAGTGTTGTCTGCCCTTCTGAAACACATGTGGAGCTACATCGTTTTCCCTCAGGTGGAGGATTTGCCTACAGTGAATGGTGATTTCTATGCCCAGGGACATATCCCCAACATCATAGGTGCCATTGATTGGACCCATGTGGCTTTGGTTCCCCCTCCACAGGAGTAAACAGGTGTACAGAAACCGGAAGAGTTATCATTCTAGGAATGTACAGATGGTATGTTTGGCAGACCAGTACATCTCTCATGTGAATGCCAAGTTCCCTGGCTCAGTGCATGACGCCTAAATCCTGCAGAATAGCAGCATCCCTTATGTGATGGGTCAACTCCAGAGGCACCATGTGTGGCTATTAGGTGAGCACCTGGAAGCAAGTCAGTGGGAATTATTGTCTGGGTCTGAGGTTATCCCTCCACGTTAGTGTGTGTCTAATAGTTGCCCCTCACCATTTGCAGGTGACTCTGGTTACCCCAACCTGTCATGGCTACTGACCCCAGTGAGGAATCCCAGGTAAAGAGCAGAGGAACGCTACAATGAGGCCCATGGGCGAAATAGGAGGGTGATCAAGCGGACCTTCGGCCTCCTGAAGGCCAGGTTCTGGTGCCTCCATATGACAGGTGGATCCCTATTCTACTCACCAAAGAAGGTGTGCCAGATCATCGTGGCCTGCTGTATGCTTCATAACTTGGCTTTGCGAAGACAGGTGCCTTTTCTGCAGGAGGATGGTCCAGATGGCGGTGTTGTTGCAGCTGTGGAGCCTGTGGACAGTGATGAGGAGTAAGCAGAGGAAGAAGACATGCACAACAGGGACTCAGAGATCCGGCACTATTTCCAGTGAGACACAGGTAGAAATACAAACCTGCCTAATACATGTACTTAGACACTACTACCTCTCTCCTGTCTGTCGTTTTCACTCAGTGTATAGTCACTGAGTTGTCACTTTCCCTTACGATTTCACAGATGTGGGTCCCACTGGGTGACATCTGCTTAGATTCCTCATGGACTAGAGCTGTGTGACATAGGAATGTTGACATTACTATTTAAAAAACATTTTCTCACTGTAATTGCTAATACACTATTTCAAAATCATAGACAGACTCCAGATCATTTTGTGCTTTAGGTGTGTTTATTTAAGTGCTCAATATTGGAGGGGTTAGTGAAATGGTGAGGGGTGATGGCGGAGGAGTGTCCATGCCAGAGTCCAGTCTATTAGTCTCACAGGTTCATTGCCCATATGGGCATAGGAAGTGGAGCTGGGGCAGTTTAATTATGGACAGGGTGACAAAGTGGGACATTAGGATAACAATCAGGGTGGTCTCATTTTTTGGCGGGGGTCTTGGCATTGTGCTCTGTCTTTGTCCTGGATCTCAGGGACCGTTTGCAGGGTGGTTCTCCCTCTGCAGGGGGTGGGGTGTTGGTGTGGTGGTCCTGTGGCGGGGCGTCCTGTCCACTAGCGCCGGCGGAGGTGGTGGGCAGTTCATCGTCCATGCTAGTGTCAGGGGCCCCTTGTAGTGCCACAGTGTCCCTCCTGGTGTTGAGTAGTTCCTTCAGCACCCCTACGATGGTGCCCAGGGTGGAGCTCATGGTTCTGAGTTCCTTCCTGAAGCCCAAATACTGTTCCACCTGCATGCGCTGGGTCTCCTTAAACTTGGCCAGTAGCGTTGCCATCGTCTCCTGGGAGTGGTGGTAGGCTCCCATGATGGAGGAGAGAGCCTCATGGAGAGTGGGTTCCCTTGGCCTGTCCGCCCCCTGTCGCACAGCAGCCCTCCCAGTTCCCCTGTGTTCCTCGGCCTCCGTCCTCTGGACCGTGTGCCCACTACCACTGACTCCAGGTCCCTGTTGTTGGTGGGATGGTGGGTTATCCTTGGTTACCTGTAGTGGTGGACACACAGCTGATTGACGTGTCCTGGGAACGGAGGTATGGGCCCACTGGGAGGGTGCTGTGCTGGTGTTTCCAGAGGGGGGAATGTCTGTGGTGGCCTGTGCCTGTGTGAGGGGAACCGACTGTCCAGAGGTCCCCGATGGTTCGGCCTGGTCATCTAGATCCAGTTGGACAGAGGTACTGTCATCACTGTGGGCCTCTTCTGTTGGTGGTGTGGACATGTGTGGACCCTCCTGTCCGGTGACGTTGGGTAGGGGTCCTGCAAGGTTATAAAAGGATGTTTATTAAATCTGTGTGTGTAATGGTGTGCAATGGGTGGGTGACCGAGTACCCCAATGCTAGCATTCCTGTGTGGGACATTGTGTGATGATGGTTTAGGGGGGTGTATGGGTATGTGCAGTGGGCATGCTTTGGTGATGGGTGTCCATGCTTTGTTGTTGCATGCAGGGCTTGGTGTTGGGATGTGTGGGTTGTGATGTTGGGACATATGTGAGGAGTTGGGGTGCTGGGGGTGAGGGTGAGGGTCGGGGTATGTGATAGCATGCAGGTAGGGTGGGGGATGTAATAGTAAAGCTTTGTCTTACCAGAGTCCATTCCTCCACCTACTCCTGCGAGGCCCTTAGGATGCAGAATCGCCAAGACCTGCTCCTCCCATGTTGTTAGTTGTGGGTGAGGAGGTGGGGGTCCGCCACTAGTCCGCTGAACCGCCAGGTGGTGTCTTGAGACCACGGAACGCACCTTCACCCGTAGGTCGTTCCACCTCTTCCTGATGTCCTCACGATTTCTTGGGTGCTGTCCCACTGCGTTGACCCTGTCCACTATTCTTCGCCATAGCTCCATCTTCCTAGCTATGGAGGTGTGCTGCACCTGTGATCCGAATAGCAGTGGCTCTACCCGGACAATTTCCTCCACCATGACCCTGAGCTCCTCCCCAGAGAACCTGGGGTGTCTTTGTCGTGCCATGGGGTGGTGTAGGTGATGTGTGGGGTCGAGTGTGTGGTGATAAGTGTGGTGATATGTAGTGGTGTGTTGTGCAAGGTGCATGGAAGTTGTGTGGGTGATGGTGTTGTGTGCCTGTGGATGCTGTTGTTTTTGCTGGTGGTGTCTCTCTCTGGCCTTCTTTCGGAATTTTTGGTAGTAGGGTTTTTTGGGTGATGTGGGTGTGTGTTTTATATTGTATTGGATGTGTGGGAGTAGTGTGTGTTTGTGTATCAGGTGTGTGTATTTTGAATTGTCCAATGTGGCTGTGTTTTGTAAGAGTGTGTGTATTTTGAGCGCGGGGGTGTGTACCGCCAATGGAATACCGCGTTTGAAAGACCGCTGCGTGGATTCATGTGTCGTGATAGTGTGGGCGTATTTCTGTTGGCGTGAAGGTGTTGACTTTGTTTTCGCCAGTTTATCACTGACCCTTGGGGGCATATTTATACTCCGTTTGCGCCGAATTTGCGTCGTTTTTTTCGACCAAAACTAACTCCATATTTATACTTTGGCGTTAGACGCGTCTAGCGCCAAAGTTCATGGAGTTAGCGTCATTTTTTTGCGTGAACACCTTCCTTGCGTTAATAATATGCAAGGTAGGCGTTCCCGTCTTAAAAAATGACTCCGATGCATATGCGTCGTATTTATACTCCCGGGCAAAAATGACGCCCGGGAGTGGGCGGGTCTAAAAAACCCGCATTAGCGCTGGATTTTTGCGCCGGGGTCAGGGCAGGCGTTAAGGGACCTGTGGGCTCAGAGGGCCATATTTATACTTTTTGACGCAAAACTGCGCTAACCCCCAGGCGCTGCCTGGTGTACGTGTTTTTTTTTAACGCACACCAGACAGCGCCGGCGGCTAACGCCGGCTAACGTCATTGAATAAATACGGTGCCCGCATGGCGCTTCAGAATGGCGTTAGCCGGCGCTAATTTTTTTGGCGCAAAACTGCGTTAATTGTCTTATTATGGTAAATATTGATGATGTTATTGACGTATTGATTGACATGCTGATTAGTTATCGTCCTAAGGTGTCTTCAATCAGGGTCAAAATATTAATTGGCCTAAAACGAGTCCCAGAGTGAGTACATTAGTCATAAAGGGACGCGTTAACAGTTCTGGTAGCAGAGCGACGGTTTAGGCCCTTTGGGGCCCTAGGACGAAGGACCATTGTTTAAAAGTGTTTTTCGAAATAATGCAAATTGGAGGTATGATGCGTTTCTAAATTCCCCATGACTTTCCCGGAATCTCGGAGCTCGCCTAAGTGAGTTGGGTATGTTCTCAGCATTCTAGCATTTGTGGGGTAGAATTTGCACTTGCTCAGCTTATGCATATTGCAGGTGATTTGTGAAGTTTGTGGGGATTTAGGTCAGGTAATGTTGTTTCAGTAGGAGTGGGCGTACTCCGCAGTATGAGAGTGGGGAAGTCGGCGAACCTCATGTGAGTGTGGCATTTTGTGCTAAAAAATTATCCACATGGTTGTTGGTGATGTACGGACCCGTCGTGGTCTAAGACTCCGGAGTATATTGACAAGTGTAGGAGACACATGGGTTTATGGTGTAATTTGTGCAGTTTAATAGGTCAATCGGGCATGGTTGACAAGTCAAGTTTGAGTCAAATTGTGTGAGTGAAAACTTCGATGGAGATTTGACAAGTTCTAAAGTGCAATAGAACAAACCATTGTCAAGTCGTGAGTAGGATTTGCAGGTCGAATTCTGCTTGCAAGTGCGGGAGCTGAGAAGGAGAGAGTAGCGCCCGAGGCCTCAAGTGAAATCTCTGTAAAGTTCTGAAGCGATTGTGTTACCCTTCCTGTAGTAAACCGGCAAATTTGGGTTTTGTTGTTAAAGGAGCTCGCAATATATTGCATTCGTTTTGTGGGAGGAGGACAAGCCGCAAGACTTTGACAGCTGCAGTGTGTGAGTGTGACGTCATTTGAGCCGCGCTGGGATAGGTCAGTTGCTGACAGGGGTCGCGCACACATTGGCAGCCGTCCGTGAGAGGCAATTGGTTGAGAAAGGTGGGTGAAGAGTGTTCTGGGGATTAAAGTCACTTTCTGATTAGATTCTAAAGCAGAATAAAAGAGGCAAAAATGAAGTTTTTCAAGGCTCTGAAGAGTGCTTTGAGGGGAGATACATACATTACAGCAAGTGTGGGGGAGCCTACAATGCCTGAGGGTACTCCAGCTTATATTGTGATGGAGGAGAAGGGAGTCGCGCCATGTCTTTGGTTAAAATAGTGGTGCAAATTGACAGAGAAGGAGGAATGTTTAGCGTTTCCGGAATACGGGACGTTTAATGTAAGAATTTTGGAAAATTTGTGAATGATGTTAAGTGTACAAAAACCACCTCTGAGACCAGCTCAGTATGAGGCATTATCAATCTGGGATTTGATGGCCACACGACAGAGACAGCAGAAATTTGAAAGGAGAATGAAAAGAGCAGAAAAGACTTTAGCTGAGGCTAGATAGGATAATGAGAGCAGGATGTGGAGAAGGGGAGTAGTTGACGGACTTAAAATGTTTCCAGCAATAACACAAGAAGACGAGACACAGGGAAAGAAAGCCACTTGTAAGACAGATAAGGTCTCTAGTAAGCCAAAAGAGACTCAGAGGTCTTGGGCAGACGCAGATGATTCAGACGATGAAGAGTTTCTAAATCAGTTGTTACATGATCGCCCGCCATCATATGCCATAAATGACAACGTACACAGCACTAGTGTGGGTTCTGAAGACCCGGCACAAAATAAGGGCATCACAAGTACAGTACAGACAAGTGATACAGTTTTGATACAGAATGGTGTTAGTGTACCTACTGCGCCAGACACACAGATACAGTTGCAGCCACCGCAGATTCAAAGGATTTATCCTGATGTTCCAGTATTCGAAACAACTACGAGTCTGATGATGCCGCCTGATCCAGTATATGTAGGAGGCTGGCCTGGCTTGTAGTGGGTACCAGAGGTACTTATACCTTGTGCCAGGTCCAGTTATCCCTTATTAGTGTATAAGAGGTGTTTCTAGCAGCTTAGGCTGATAGAAGGTAGCTATGGCAAAGCAGCTTAGGCTGAACTAGGGGACTTGTAAAGCTCCTACTATACCACTTGTATCATATGCACACTATCATAAGAAAACACAATACACAGAGTTACTAAAAATAACGGTACTTTATTTTTATGACAATATGCCAAAAGTATCTCAGTGAGTACCCTCAGTAAGACGATAAGATATATACACAAGTTATATGTACACAAACCAAAATTAGGTAAGTAATAGCAAGAAAAGTAATGCAAACAGTGTAGAATTACAATAGGTTGCAATAGGAGCACATAGGTATGGGGCAACACAAACCATATACTCCAAAAGTGGAATGCGAACCACGAATGGACCCCAAACCTATGTGAGCTTGTAGAGGGTCGCTGGGACTGTAAAAAAACAGTGAGGGTTAGAAAAATATCCCACCCCAGGACCCTGAAAAGTAGGAGTAAAGTACACCTACTACCCCCATACAGCACAGAAGTCGTGACAGGGGGATTCTGCAGGAAGAACAAACACCAGCAATGCAACAACAGTGGGGTTTCCGGACCTGAGTACCTGTAAGACAAGGGGACCAAGTCCAATAGTCGCGACAGTGTAGAGAGTGGGCAGGAGCCTAGGAAATTCCAGCTGAAGATGCAAGGAAGCTGCCACCAGTTGGAAGAAGCTTGGAGTTCTGCCAGAAAGAAGAGGACTAGGAACTTTTTGTTTGGAGGATGGATGTCCCACGTTGCGATGAAGCTTGCAGAGGTGTTCCCACGCAGAAATACCACAAAAAGGCCTCGCTAGCTGCAACGGTTGTGCTAGAGGTTTTTGGGTACTGCAGGGGCCCAGGAGGGACCGGGCTATCGTTACTTGAAGGAGGAGACAGAGGGGGCACCCAGCAACTCAGGGAGCCCTCACAGAAGCAGGCAGCACCCACAGAAGTACCCCAACAGGCACTTCAAAGAAAAGTGAACTGGAGTCCACGCGAAGTTACAATAGGGAGTCCCACGACACCGGAGGACAACTCAGAAGGTTGTGCACTGCAGAATGGAGTGCCAGGGAGCCAGGCTTGACTGTACATGAAGGAAATCCTGGAAGAGTGCACAGGAGCCAAAGCAGCTGCAAATCATGCGGTACACAGCTTTGCAGTCTAGCGTGGGGAGGCAAGGACTTAACTCCGCCAAACTTGGACTGAAGAGTCACTGGAATGTGGGAGTCACTTGGACAGAGTTGCTGTGTTCCAGGGACCACGCTCGTCAGGATGAAAGGGGACCCAGAAGACCAGTGTTGCAGACTTTTGGTGCCTGTGTTAGCAGAGGGAAGATTCCGTCGACCCACAGGAGATTTCTTCGGAGCTTCTGGTGCAGGGTGAAAGCAGGCTACCCCCAGAGCATGCACCACCAGGAAAGAGTCGAGAAAGCCTGCAGGATTAGGAACTACAATGTTGTTGGTAGTCGTCTTGCTACTTTGTTGGGGTTTTGCAGGCGTCCTGAGCAGTCAGCCGTCGATCCTTTGGTAGAAGGCGAAGAGGGAGATGCAGAGGAACTCTGGTGAGCTCTTGCATTCATTATCTGAAGAATTCCCCAAAGCAGAGACCCTAAAAAGCCAGAAAAGGAGGTTTGGCTACCAGGTTAGGAGTATTGGCTACCAAGAGAGGTAAGAGCCTATCAGAAGGAGCCTCTGATGTCACCTGCTGGCACTGGCTACTCAGAGCAGTCCAGTGTGCCCCCAAAACCTCTGTTTCCAAGATGGCAGAGGTCTGGGACACACTGGAGGAGCTCTGGGCACCTCCCCTGGGAGGTGCAGGTTAGTGGAGTGGTCACTCCCCTTTCCTTTGTCCAGTTTCACTCCAGAGCAGGGCTGGGGGATCCCTGAACTGGTGTAGACTGGCTTATGCAGAGATGGGCACCATCTGTGCCCATCAAAGCATTTCCAGAGGCTGGTGGAGGCTACTCCTCCCCAGCCCTTCACACCTATTTCCAAAGGGATAGGGTGTAACCCCCTCTCTCAGAGGAAATCCTTTGTTCTGCCTTCCTGGGCCAGGGCTGCCTGGACCCCAGGAGGGCAGAAACCTGTCTGAGGGGTTGGCAGCAGCAGCAGCTTCAGTGGAGACCTCGGAAAGGCAGTTTGGCAGTACCTGGGTGCTGTGCTACAGACCCGGGGGATCATGGAATTGTCCCCCCAATACCAGAATGGTATTGGGGTGACAATTCCATGATCTTAGACATGTTACATGGCCATGTTCGGAGTTACCATTGTGTCGCTATACATAGGCAGTGACCTATGTTTAGTGCATGCGTGTAATGGTGTCCCTGCACTCACAAAGTCCGGGGAATTTGCCTTGAACGATGTGGGGGCACCTTGGCTAATGCCAGGGTGCCCACACACTAAGTAACTTGGCACCCAACCTTCACCAGGTGAAGGTTAGACATATAGGTGACTTATAAGTTACATAAGTGCAGTGGTAAATGGATGTGAAATAACATGGACGTTATTTCACTCAGGCTGCACTGGCAGGCCTGCGTATGAATTGTCAGAGCTCCCTAAGGGTGACAAAAGAAATGCTGAAGCCCATAGGGATCTCCTGGAACCCCAATACCCTGGGTACCTCAGTACCATATACTAGGGAATTATATGGGTGTACCAGTATGCCAATGTGAATTGGTAACTTTAGTCACTAGCCTGTTTGGAAATCAGAGAGAGCATAACCACTGAGGTTCTGGTTAGCAGAGCCTCAGTGAGACAGTTAGGCATCACACAGGGAACACATACAGGGCACATACTTATGAGCAATGGGGCCCTGCCTGGCATAGACTAAAACAACCTATATACAGTGAAATATAGGGGTAACATGCCAGGCAAGATGGTACTTTCCTACAGTATACATGAGATCAAAGTTAGTGCAGATTGAGTCAACTACGCAATTGCTGCCGCAGCCGCAACAGGTGGTTCCCAGTTACACTTAAGTTGCAGGACAGCAGTCAGTACCTACAGCACCTACGATGAATCAAGCTATGGGAGTTAATGCTCCTCAGGGTTTGGGACTTGGTCAGACACCAGCTGCAATATCATTGCCAATTACTGTTGGTTCACCAGTACCGCTGTATGCGCAAGGTAAGCCTGGCGTATGTGATCAGGGAGTAATGACCCAAGAGGCAATAAGAGGAGAGTCCATAGGACACCTGCAGGGAGAACAGACAGTTGAAAGGTCTAGATCCTTGTTAGACTTTAGTCCGATTGGAGTTCCTTTGGAGACAATGAGGCAAGCAGGGTTGGGAACACTAACCCCGCAGGTAATGAGTACAAATAAGACACAGACACCAATGGTGCAGTCTGGAAATATTTTGTTGCAAGGCTTAACAGCACAACAATTGAACGAGTGGTTAGACAAACTCAATACTCGGCAGGCTACTACTGTGACCGCAGAGAGGTCAGAAAGGGAAGAATACCTAAATTTTGTGAGACTGGTTGTAGAAGCCATGGAACTAGTGGAAGGAACAATGGGGGTGAACAGGCTAGAGTCATACACGGAAGCAGAATTGAGGTATCTGTGCCCCAAAATAACTAAGGAAGTGAGCAAGGTGCATCAGAGGTTGGCAAACCTGGCGGATAAACACAGCATAGACATTGAGAGTACTAAGCATTTGAAAAGAAGTTATAGATTAGACTTCGAGCCTAAAGATTTCGAGCACATGAGGTCTACCGGAATGAAGGCACACCTCAAAGGAATACTGCAGAGTGCTGAAATGTGGGGAGCCTTAGAGAAATGGGAAGGCAGATGGGCAAAGAAGAGAGATAAAGAGAAAGGTGATGGTCCGGAACCAAAGCAGGCTAAAGCCGCACCGGACACGGGGACAATAAAAATGTTACCAATGAGAGAAACAGCCTGAGGGGTTCAAGTCCATGCACCGTGGTCTAGAGGTGACATTCTGTCATTCACAAATGACTACCCCATTTTGAGGGAGAAGCCGATAGAGTGGTATCAGAACCGGACGGGTTTGTGAAGCTTGCAAAATGTCTCTGGGAGGATTTGAATACCCTGTTTGAAATTATAGTTCCACCTGACTTATGGCTTGAGTGCAAAAGGGGTGTAGATTTGCGGACAGAGGAGCCGGCAAGGGATAAGGTTACTGGAGCACCATCTGCAGAAGTGATGAGGTATTATCACAAAGTGATTGAGTTTTTGAAGCAGAAAGTGTCGTTGAAAGTGACTGATTGGCAGAAAATTGATCGAGCTTCACAGGAGGCCAAAGAGTCGATTCATGCTTACTATGAGAGATTGTTGAAAGCATTAAAACATTACAGTGGCACTGAGGTCACTGAGCCAAAAGACATGAATCATCTTGTGTTCAGGTTTGTTGAAGGGCTGAGACCAGAAATTATCCAGATGATTAAGAATCATTTGATCTGTTGGCAAGCAAAGCCAATTCATGAGGTGTTGCAGTATGCAAAATACTGTAGTGACGAGATTGAGTTGAAACAGAGAAAGTTGAAAGAGAAGGTGATGGTGATGCAGATTAAGGCAGCGCAAGCAGGGATGCAGGGAAATGGAATACAGCAGGTGGTACAGCAGCAACTGCAGGGGAATGGAATGTTTCAGGCACAACCAAGAGGCCGAGGACGAGGAGGCTTTATGACCCATGGTCCAGATATAAAAACTGTTGTGGTTCAAAATGATGGGCAGGGGATGAAAAAGATGTCACCATGTCACTCGTGCGGGGGCGTGTGGCATTGGAGGCGGGAATGCCCAATGGTGGTGAAGGATGGTGTTGTTCAACAAAGCAATGATGTTGGTACATTTCAAACTGTGAAGGGCCCAAAAATGAGGGTCCAAAATCCAAACTTTCAGAATAACACGGTGCAGATGCAGGGTCTCCAAACTGTGCAACAGATTCAAATGCCACGTGTTCAACCAGCACAAATGCAGCAGGCACAACAGCAGATTCCCATGGTACCTAGACAGCAAATGCAGATTCCATTAGCTCCAATGGGACAAGAACAGGTGATGTTTCCTCAACAGGTCACAGGTCAAACGATGAGTCAAAATAACACAGTACAACAGTTCCCATTGTGTGGTGAGGATGGAATAAACGATGAATGGTCGGATGATTGTTCAGACAGTGAGGAGTGTAGGCTTGCAGCATCCCTAGAAGTAGACCAGAGGGGACCCTATGTAGAGGGGAAGGTGATGGGTCATAAGGTTTTGTTCCTATTTGATACAGAAGCTATACGCTCTACAGTTAGAAGTGCAGAGGTTCCTAAATTACCACTTTCGGGGCGTACCATAAGAGTGGTAGGAGTAGCAAATCAGTTCCTGACAAATCCGATTACAGATCCAGTCCAAGTTGAGATTGGTAACTTCCAGGGATTACACAAATTTGTAGTTTGTGACTCGAGTCCAGTATACTTACTGGGAAGAGACTTACTGTGCAAAACAAGGTGTTCGATTACCTGTTCCAATGAAGGGATTGAGGTGCAGACAAACAGTGATGATGAAGGGGACGATGGTCAGTTTCCAGAATTAGAGACGGAGACCGCAAATGAGGAATACCCTTTTATAACCCTATTCCCAATGCTTATAGTGACTGACTTACCACCTGAGTTGCAGGGAACAGTGACAGAGAAAGTGTGGGACCTAACAGGAAAGGAAGTGGGACTAATAAAAGGATTAGAACTGGTTAAAGTAGAGGTGAAGCCAAATGCAGTGTTTCCCCAGGTACCACAGTACCACATGGCACAAGACATCCTCATTCAAGTAGGGTAGATAATTGCAGACTTTGTGAAGCAAGGGGCTCTGAAAGAAGTGCTGACTAGCCCTTGTAATTCACCAATAATGGGTCTGAAAAAGCCTTGTGAGAAAGTTCGAATTGTTCAAGATTTGAGGAAAATAAATGAGATTGTGGTAAAGTGTTGCCCCATAGTGCCAAATCCAGCTGTGATCATGTTTCAGGTTCCGTGTAATGCAGAGTGGTTCACCGTTGTGGATTTGTCTCAAACTTTCTTTTCGGTGCCTCTTCATGAGGATAGCCAATTTCTCTTTAGTTTCAAATTCCTGGATAAGGTTTACAGTTGGTGCAGAATTCCTCAAGGGTTTTCTGAGTCACCATCCATCTTCAATCAGATATTGAAGAAGGATTTGGAATCATTAGAAATGCCTTTCAGTTCGACTCTAGTGCAGTAAATTGATGATTTTTTGATTGCGTCTAAAACAAAAGATGACTGCAGGTATGACACAATTGCCTTACCGACCCATTTGGGAAAGAATGGACATAAAGTATCCCCAAAGAAGCTGCAAAACTGTCAGAAAGAGGTGAAGTACTTAGGTCACCTGATTGAGAAAGGGTCCAGAAAAATATCCAAAGAGAGAGTGACAGCCATACTGCAGATGAATCCCCCGACAACAAAAAGAGACGTTAGGATGTTTTTGGGAATGGTGGGCTATTGTCATCAGTGGATCCCCAACTTCTCGATTATCTCTAAACCCTTGGTGAGACTGACTGTCAAAGAAGTTCAGGATGGCCCGGGTGCCATAACCATGTCCGAGAAAGAGATGAAGGCATTCATGGAATTGAGGGAAAGTATGTGCAGGGCACGAGCTTTAGGTATGCGTGATTACACAAAGCCTTTTGTACTGTTTTGCCATGAACATGATTCTTGTTCTTTGTCTGTCCTGACACAGGTCCATGGATGCGCAAACCGCCCAGTAGCATATTTTTCAGCTACTTTGGACCCAGTCACAGCAGCCTTACCGGGTTGTTTGCGTGCAGTCGCAGCAGTTGGTCAAAGCCTCACCCAGTGTGAAGGAATAGTGATGGGACATCCTTTAACAGTAATGGTCCCACATTCAGTTGAAATCCTGTTAACCCGAACCAAGATGCAGCACATGACAAATGCGAGGTTAACAAAATACGAGACAATTATACTTGGGTCACTGAATGTATCGCTTAAAAGATGTACTGTATTGAACCTGGCAACTTTACTTCCTATTGATAATGCAGACATTGATGATGCCGAGGAGGTAGAACATGATTGTCTTGAGGTAACAGATCTGTGCACCAAACCAAGGTCTGATATTAAAGATACCCAACTTGAAGAAAATGATTACATTATCTTTGTTGATGGTTCATGCTTGAGAGACGCAGTAGGAGTACTGAGAGCTGGATATGCCGTGTGTACAATCACTTGTATCTTAGAAGCTTCCTGGCTCGAAAGAGTGTACTCTACTCAAGTGGCTGAATTAATTGCTCTTACTAGGGCATGTCACGCAGCTGAAAACCTAAAGGTCACTATCTATACTGACAGCAGATACGGATTTGGAATTGTACATGATTTTGGCCAGTTATGGTCACAGAGGGGTTTCATGACCTCTTCTGGTTCTTCAGTGAAAAATGGCGAAAAGATTAAGGATTTGTTGCACGCAATTCAGTTACCTCTTGAAATTGCCGTGGTGAAATGCAATGCTCATGTGAAGTCACAAGATTTTGTGCCAATGGGAAATGGCTATGCAGATCAAGTCGCAAGGTTTTGTGCATTGAACTGTATATCGTTTTAAGATCAGTGGGAATTGTTACCTGAAACTGAAAATGAAACATGCTTAAACTTTGCATTAAGGGTGGTTGACACATTAGATGAGCTAAAATCACTGCAGGGACGTGCTAGCAAGGAGGAGAAACGTTCCTGGCAGAGAATGCAATGTGTACAGAGATCTGATGACTTATGGGTTTTTAGAGGAGGGAAAAATGGTTTTGACAAACAGTCTTTTGTCACAGTTTGCGAGGTTTTACCATGGTCAAGCAGATGTTGGGAGAGACACAATGATCAAGATGTTCTAAATCGATTGGTTCAATACAAACTTCAGGCATGCTGCAGAGGTTATCTGTCACAGGTGCATCATCTGTCTGCAGATGAATGCGGGGAAAGGGACTGTAGTGAATATGTGCCACGTTGGGAGAGCAGGAAGTCCATTTAGCAGAATGCAGATGGATTTTATTGAGATGCCTGTGTGTGGAGGTCTGAGGTACGTGTTGGTGACTGTGTGCATTTTTAGCCACTGGATTGAAGCTTACCCTACACATAGGAATGACAGTTGTACAGTAGCAAAACTGCTGCTTTGGGAGTTAATACCACGTTTCGGGTTTCCGATCTCTTTAGAATCAGATAGGGGCAGACACTTTGACAATGAGGTGATTAAGCTCTTGTGTGCGGCATTAAACATTGAGCAGAAGCTGCATTGTAGCTATCGCCCTGAAGCATCAGGACTAGTGAAGCAGATGAATGGTATCTTGAAGTCGAGAATGGCAAAAATGTGCGCAGCTACCAATTTGAAGTGGCCAGATGCATTGCCCTTAGTGTTGATGTCAATGAGAAACACACCTGACAAGAAAACAGGACTGTCTCCTCATGAAATTCTCATGGGCCGAGCTGTGAGATTGCCCGCAGTACCTGCAAATGCTTTTGTGAATATCACAAATGATATAGTGTTGGACTACTGCAAGGGTCTGGCTGACGTCGTCTGCTCTTTTTCTCACAAGGTGGAGGCTACCACATTGCCAACGATAAGTGATCCAGGTCACACCCTGAAAGCCGGTGACTGGGTGGTTGTCAAGAAACACGTGAGGAAGTTGTGTCTGGAGCCACGTTGGAAGGGGCCGTATCAAGTAATACTGACAACTACTACTGCTGTGAAATGTGCAGGTCTTCCAAATTGGATACATGGCCAGTCACACAAAGAACGTGACGTGTCCAACTGATGAGGAACTTGAAGTGTCCAAAACAGCTGCAGAGAAAGAAGTCTCAGGGCCGGAGAGTATTCAAAGGGAAACTGAGACTGAAGGAGAACCCGCTGAGGACGGCTTAATCACTCAAACCGTAAACGAGATCCAGAGGAGTGACAGTGAGCCTATCTCAGCTGGGGCATCAGGGGAACCGACACAAAGAGAGGTTCTCCCAGAAGCAGTCGGATACGGGTTTGAAATTGAGCCCATAACTGATTCTGAAGGCGAAGGGAGTGAGGCAGAAGGAAGTCGAGTGGTGTTCTCTCTCCTCCTGAGCCACTTGAAGAGCCATCAAGAGAAAACACAATAGCACAAGAGGAGGGCAATGTTCAACGTCCTGAAAGGCCAAGCAGAAAGAAAACACTTAACAGAGATAATTGGCTAGAACCACAAGCTGCAGGAGAGAGAGAGATCCGTAATAAAACAATAGAGGAAGAAGTTGACACAACCAGGAAAGAAGATCTTAGTGAAGGAGAGTTGCAAGATGATCGCAAACTGAAAAGAAAGAGAGTTGCAAACAGAAGGTACCCAGGTCCTGAATGGGCATATGCCACATCAGCTGAATGGCAACAAGAATTCTTAGCGTTCTGTTTTGATCGAGAGGTTCGAGGTCAATACTACGGCACCTAAATTGAACTTTAGAAAGAGACTGTGTTAAATTGAAATTGAAATTGAAAGCTGAGAAGCTTAGAAAAGAGACTGATAAATTACTGGATGTGACACTGTTAACCTGAATTGACTCTGAAAAACCGATTATGACAAGCTGCTAACCTGATTTGACAAAGGGGTCCTGGAGTGAGTAAAACGCTGTAAATACTCGCAGAGAAAGAGAGAGACTTTGTATAGAGAAGAAAAAAAAAAGAAAAATTAAAAAAAAAGCTTTCTTTGTATTATTCTGCTGTCTGATTCTTTACAGATCATGAGTTACACTAAAGATAATAGTAATAGGGGTAGGACATATGCATGTTTGGTTGTTGGTGTGGGAGATATGTGTGCGGTAGTGATAATAGCTGTGATTGTGCGAATGTCATTGGTGGAAAGAAAGTGACTAGCAATGCTTCAAATCCTGAGACTGCTACACTAACACCATGGGAGAAGTTTGAGCAGGATGCAAAATACTTGCATGAGGGAAATAATTCAAAAGGGGAATTATCTACTAATGTCTTCTATCGCTTGCTGAATAAGTATGTTGACACAATGGATGCAAAGAATTGCTATGTGTGCACAAAGATTCCTTTGTCAGTACAAGAAGGGGTTACTTATCATAGTCTGCCACTTACCTACGGAATAAGCTGTAGTTTGCTGTTAACAAGATGCTATGATCAAGAACATGTTCAATACTTCTATTCTAACTTAGATGTAGTGTTTTCCTTCGTGCCTATGATTGAGTTTCTGAATAAATTAGCTAAAGAACAGAGCATAAAATTAGTTAGGGGTTTCTTTGAGCCGACACTGACATTTGGGACAGCTTATGTGCAACGCAATAATCTAACCTGCTTACTAACACCTGTAGAAAAGAGCTTCCTAGATCACACTGATGATAGACGGAAAGCATTAAAGGAAAGGCTAGGAATGGGATTAGAAAAACGCATGCTTGCAATTGATTATGCCTACACTGCAAAAAAGACACAGGGCAAGTTAGCTATAGATGCATTACACATAGGAAGGCTTTGTATATATAAGCTGAAATCTGAGCATGACACTTTATTTGTGGGAATGAGTGAGGGCAGGCATGTGTTTTTGTTTCAGAGTAAATGGACGTTCATGTTAAATGGACAGAATCCAGCGATCCCTGGGATCTATTACATATGTGGACTCAATGCTTTTTACCGTCTTCCAAAGAGATGGTATGGGACATGTTATTTGGGAATAGTTTTTCCCAAGATCTACCAGATTGATTACTTTAAGCAAATTCCTAAAATGTCTGAATTACAGCATACAAGACAAAAGAGAGAGACAGCGGCTGCTGTCGTTGGAGACATATTTGGAGCCATAATTCCTTCAGTAGGGGTTATCTTAAACTCCATAAAGATTCAAAAGTTGTCTACTATTGTGGATAACATGCTGACAAACTTCACAGGTGCTATATTCCTGATGGATACTGAACTTGCTGTGGAAAGAGCCATGACTCTTCAAAATCGGCTTGCTTTAGACATTCTTTTAGTGAAGAGTGACGGAGTCTGTAAAATGCTTAATGAGCGTCATTGTTGTGCATTCATTCCTCATAATAGTAAAAAGATTAGAGGTATGCTTACTAACCTACAGGAGATAGTGCAGATCTGAAGGAGCTGAAGGAACCTGGAGTTTGAGAAAAGGTTGGGAAAGGGATTACTAAAGTAGGGAATTGGTTTAGTAGTATTTGGAATGGGGTTCTTGCAAAAATATTAGGGGGTATATTGATTGTCCTGACTTGTTTATTTGGACTATGGTTATCATGCAAAATTAATAAAAGAATTAAAAGAGATTTGGCAAAACGTAATAAAAGAAAAGAAGAAAAAGAAAAGGAGAAAATGTTCAAAGAAATTTGGGAAAGATCACATAGAGAGGAAGAAATTGAGATGCGTAACCTAAAGAAAATGAAAGGTTGTGAATGGAAAGGTTTTGTGTGATGACAAGTGTCATCAGAGGAGAGACTGAGAGAGCGCAGCGTATCCACTTAGAAATAAACATGTAATGTTTATGAACAAATGCGTAATCATGCTGCATAGAAAATGTATTAATGTATTTTGCTAAACGTGCGCTTAAAATGTGCCCATGGGGAGTGGCCGTCAATATATACAATGACTAATGAAACTGATTAATAATGATGAAATGTTATGTTAAAATATGATTTTGCACTCATAATAAAAGGTTATATGTAAAAGTTCTGCAAATAAATCATTAGGCCTTAGTTAGCATGAGTCAAGGCCTAGCTGCCTGGTTTCATATTAAATGTGTTTTTCTAACGTGCAGTGTGCTGACTTGCTGAAGGACATGAACTTGTATTTTTCCAAAGCTAGAAGATGAATGTAACTGTAGTAGATCCGTTCTCATGAAATTCGACTTGCCTAGTGAAACACTCTTGCTGAATGCAACAGTGTAGACTACTCGCAGGTACAAGGTCGCCTGAACCGGTACAGACAATGGAACTACTGACTGAAGATGCAAAGAGGACCACAAGAGTATGAAATCATACCGGACATTCTACCCGCTGAAGACGTCAATCATAAGGACCACTAAACTATGTGAGAACTGTCATGGGGTGACAAATGTAATGAAGTCATTGAAACCCTATTGGAGGGAGATAGTGGGGTGCTGATCCCAACCAATTAAAACTTAGGGGATTGTACAACACAAAAGGGATAAAAACCCTTGACACAAGGAAATAAGTTAGATAGGGAGATGCTATTGCGATTTGCTATGTCCCAGACACTTTGTCACTCTGCATAGAGACTTTGCTGTTTGGTTCGTCAAACCATCCTTGCCCTTATATTGCCCATTTACACTTTACCTCCTTATGAGGGAAGTGCCCTTTACCCGACTGCTGAATTCCTGGCTGATGGCGAGTCAACTGATGTCCTGAGGACGAAGACCGAACCTGCATGCTGACCCAATACGGAGGGTAACTATATGACAATGAAATTGTAATTGTCTGTTTGCTTATCCTTTCTAGGTACCAACTTCTTCTTTTGACAGAGACCCTAGTTAGATGTTTTTCTAAATTGATGTTGCTAAATTGTTTTGCATGAAGCCCAACATGCCAATGCTAATTCGAGGATAGATGAGGGGCTCACTAAACTGATGCAAATAGACAAATGACTGAATCTATGCTTTGTTGAATACCGTGATAATGATTCTCTGCTAATGATAACCTATGTTGACGTCGTGCTATATTCTAATATTCGTGATTCTTGACTTGATGAAATCTTATCAGAGTTGCCATATTGTGACTATGCTAATGTGTTTCTTGGTTTTGAGACTAATAAATTTACTAGTAGAATTGTAATCAATAGGGAATAAACTTCATATAATTGTACTAAACTGGTGTAGTTATTCATGACTGCAAGGTCATGGTGGTTTCTGAGTTTTATTAATGTCTTTGACTAATCTGAATGGTCTTATTATGGTAAATATTAATGACGTTATTGACATATTGATTGACATGCTGATTAGTTATCTCGTCCTAAAGTGTCTTCAATCAGGGTCAAAAGATTCATTGGCCTAAAACGAGTCCTAGAGTGAGTAAATTAGTCATAAAGAGACGCGTTAACACCAGCAACAGGAAATGCCCCAAAACGCAACATGGACACATCACATTTTCGGAAAGGAAACCGACCTGTTTTTTGCAAAGTGCCTAGCGGTTGATTTTGGCCTCTAGCTCAGCCAGCACCTAGGGAAGCCTAGCAAACCTGTTCATTTTTAAAAACTAGACACATAGGGGAATCTAAAATGGGGTGACTTGTTGGGCTCTCATTGGGTTCTGTTACCCAGAATCCTTTGCAAACCTCAAAATTTGGCCACAAAAACAATTTTTCCTCACATTTCGGTGTCAGAAAAGTTCTGGAATCAGAGAGGACCCACAAATTTCTTCCTATCCAGCATTACCCCAAGTCTCCCGATAAAAATGGTGCCTCACTTGTGTGGGTAGGTCTAGTGCCCGTGAAAGGAAACAACCCAAAAACCAACATGGACACATCACATTGGTACATTGAAATCTGACATGTTTTTTGCGAAGTGCCTAGCTGTGGATTTTGGCCTCTAGCTCAGCCGACATCTAAGGAAACATAGAAAACCTATACATTTATGGAAAATACACACCTAGGGGAATCCAGAATGGGGGGACTTGTGGTGCTCTCACCAGGTTCTATTACCCAGAATCCTTTGCAATCATCAACATTTGGCAAAAGAAACAGTTTTTCCTCACATTTCGGTGATTGAAAGTTCTGGAAACTAAGAGGAGCCCCAAATTTTCTTCCACCAAGCATTCCCTTAAGTATCCCGATAAAAATGGTACCTCACTTGTGTGGGTAGGCCTAGTGCCGGCAACAGGAAATGCCCTAAAACACAATGTTGGCACATCACACTTTCTGAAAGAAAACTGACCCGTTAATTTGCAAAGTGCCTAGATGTGGATTTTGGCCTCTAGCTCAGCTGGCACCTAGGGAAACCTACCAAACCTCTGCATTTTCTAAAACTAGACACCTAGGGGAATCCAAGATGGGGTGACTTGTGGGGCTCTCACCTGGTTCTGTTACCCAGAATCCTTCGCAAACCTCATAATTTGTCCAAGGAAACACTTTTTCCTCACATTTCGGTGATAGAAAGTTCTGGAATCTGAGAGGAGCCACTGATTTACTCCTACCCAGTGTTACCCCAAGACCCCCAATAAAAATGGTAACTCACTTGTGTGGGTAGGCCTAGTGCCCGCGACACAAAATGCCCCAAAACACAACATGGACACATCACATTTTCTCAAAGAAATCAGAGCTTTTTTTTGCAAAGTGCCTAGCTGTGGATTTTGGCCTCTAGTTCGGCTGGCACCTAGGGAAACCTACCAAACCTGTGCATATTTTAAAAGTAGACACGTGGGGGAATCCAAGATAGTGTGACTTGTGGGGTTCACACCAGGTTCTATTCACCAGAATCCTTTGCAAACCTCAAACGTTGGCCAAGAAAACACTTTTTCCTCACATTTCAGTAACAGAAAGTTCTGAAATCTGAGAGGAGCCACAAATTTCTTCCCACCCAGCATCCCATATGTCTCACGATAAAAATGGTACCTCACTTGTGTGGGTAGGCCAAGTGCCTGCGACAGAAAATGACCCAAAACACAACGTGGACATATCACATTTTCCCAAAGTAATCAGAGCTCTTTTTTGTAAAGTGTCTACCTGTGGATTTTGGCCTCTATCTCAGCCGGCACTTAGGGAAACCTAGCAAACCTGTATATTTTTTAAAACTAGACACCTAGGGGAATTCAGAATGGGGTGACCTGTGGGGCTCCCACCAGGTTCTGCTACCCTGAATCCTTTGCAAGTCTCAAATTTGACAAAACAAACACTTTTTCATTACATTTCAGTGATGGAAAGTTCTGGAATCTGAGGGGATCACCACAGTTCCTTCTACCCAGCGTTTCCCAAGGTCTCCTGATAAAAATGGGACCTCACTTGTGTGGGTAGGCCTTGTGCCCCCAACAGGAAATGCCCCAAAAACACAACGTGGACACATCACATTTTCCCAAAGAAATCAGAGCTGTTATTGGCAAAGTGCCTAGCTGTGGATTTTGGCCTCTAGCTCAGCTGTCACCTAGGGAAACCTACCAAATCTTTGCATTTTTTTAAACTAGACACCGAGGGGAATCCCAGAGGGGGGGCTTATGGGGCTCTTACCAGGTTCTGTAACCCAGAATCCTTTGCAAACTTCAAAATTTGGCCCAAAAACACTTTTTCCTCACATTTCGGTGATAGAAAGTTCTGGAATCTGAGAGAAACACAAATTTCATTCCACCCAGCATTCTCCCTAGACTCCCGATAAAAATGGTACCTCAGATGTGTGGGTAGGCCTAGTACCCGTGACACAAAGTGCCCCAAAACACAACATGGACACATCACATTTTCTCAAAGAAATCAGAGCTTTTTTTTGCAAAGTGCCAAGCTGTGAATTTTGGCTTCCAGTTTGGCCGGCACCTAGGGAAACCTACCAAACCTGTGCATATTTTTAAATTAGACACATAGGGGAATCCAAGATAGATTTGACTTGTGGGGTTCACACCAGGTTCTGTTCACCAGAATCCTTTGCAAACCTCAAACTTTGGCCAAAAAAACACTTTTTCCTCACATTTCGGTAACAGAAAGTTCTGAAATCTGAGAGGAGCCACAAATTTCTTCCTACCCAGTGTTCCCATATGTCTCTCAATAAAAATGGTACCTCACTTGTGTGGGTAGGCCAAGTGCCTGCGACAGGAAATGCCCCAAAACACAACGTGGACACATCACATTTTCCAAAAGAAATCAGAGATCTTTTTTGCAAAGTGTCTAGCTGTGGATTTTGGCCTTTATCTAAGCCGGCACCTATGGAAACCTAGCAAACCTGTATATTTTTTAAAACTAGACACCTAGGGGAATTCTGAATGGGGTGACTTGTAGGGCTCCCACCAGCTTCTGTCACCCAGAATCCTTTGCAAGTCTCAAAATTTGACCAAAAAAACACTTTTTATTACATTTCGGTGATGGAAAGTTCTGATGGGGAGCCACAAACTTCCTTCTTCCCTACGTTCCCCCAGGTCTCCTGATAAAAATGGTACCTCACTTGTGTGGGCAGGCCTAGTGCCCCTGACAGGAAATTCCCCAAAACACAACGTGGACACATCACATTTTCCCAAAGAAATCAGAGCTGTTATTGACAAAGTGCCTAGCTGTGCATTTTGGCCTCTAGCTCAGCTGCCACCTAGGGAAACCTACCAAACCTTTGCATTTTTTAAAGCTAGACACCTAGGAAAATCCAAGATGTGGTACTTGTGGGGCTCTCACCAGGTTCTGTTACACAGAATCCTTTGCAAACCTCTGAGAATCTGAGAGGAGCCACCAATTTCCTCCTACCCAGTGTTCCCCCAAGACTCCCGATAAAAATGGTACCTCACTTGTGTGAGTAGGCCTAGTGCCCGTGAAACAAAATGCCCCAAAACACAACGTGGACACATCACATTTTCTCAAAGAAATTCAGAGCTGTTTTTTGCAAAGTGCCTAGCTGTGGATTTTGGCCTATAGCTCGGCCGGCACCTAGGGAAACCTACCAAGCCTGTGCATATTTTAAAACTAGACAGGTAGAGGAATCCAAGATGAGGTGACTTGTGGGGTTCACACCAAGTTCTGATAACCAGAATCCTTTGCAAACCCAAAAATTTGGCCAAAAAAATACTTTTTCCTCACATTTCGGTGACAGAAAGTTCTGGAATCTGAGAGGAGCCACCGATTTCCTCCTAACCAGTGTTCCCCCAAGACTCCCAATAAAAATGGTACCTCAGTTGTGTGGGTAGGCCTAGTGCCCGCAACACAAAGTGCCCCAAAACACAACGTGGACACATCACATTTTTCCAAAGAAATCAGAGCTCTTTTTTGCAAAGTTCCTAGCTGTGGATTTTGGCCTCTATCTCAGCCGGCACCCAGGGAAACCTAGCAAACCTGTAT
Organism: Pleurodeles waltl; assembly: GCF_031143425.1. Lineage (NCBI taxonomy): Eukaryota > Metazoa > Chordata > Amphibia > Caudata > Salamandridae > Pleurodeles > Pleurodeles waltl. The sequence continues at coordinate 1,301,380,051 of NC_090445.1, forward strand.
ATTTTTGAAAACTAGGCATCTAGGGGAACTCAGAATGGGGTGACTTGTGGGGCTCTCACTGGATTCTGTTACCCAGAATCCTTTGCAAGTCTCAATATTTGGCAAAATAAACTCTTTTTCGTCACATTTCGGTGATGGACAGTTCTGGAATCTGAGGTGAGCCACAAACTTCCTTCTACACTAGTGTTCTCCCTGGTCTCCCAATAAAAATGGGACCTCACTTGTGTTTGGTAGGCCTAGTGTCCCCGACAGGAAATGCCCCACAACACAATGTGGACACATCACATTTTCCCAAAGAAATCAGAGCTGTTTCTGGCAAAGTGCCTATCTATGGATTTAGGCCTCTAGCTCACCCACCACCTAGGGAAACCTACCAAACCTGTACATTTTTTTAAAATAGACACGTAGGGGAATCCTAGATGGGGTGACTTATGGGTCTCTCACCAGGTTCTGTTACCCAGAATCCTTTGCAAACCTCAAAATCTGGCCCAAAAAACTTTTTTGTCACATTTCGGTGATGGAAAATTCTGGAATCTAAGTGAAGCCACACATTTCCTTCTACCCAGTGTTCCCCCAGGTCTCCCAATAAAAATGGTACCTCACTTGTGTGGGTAAGTTAGTGCCCGCAACAGGAATGGATCACACAATGGTTAATGGTAGTCCTTGCATCAGGACTACTGTTAAGCCTGGAGTGATCCATTCCTGACACAGGCACTAGGCGCAGGCATACAAGTAGGGTTGTGTTTTTATCAGGACAAGTGGAGAAACACTGGGTGGTAGGGATTTTGAGATTTCTTGCACATTCCTATAGTTTATGTGATAAAAAAGCAAGGAAAAATAGTGATTTTAATCAAAGTTTCACTTTTCACTTTTCACTTTTGCAGGTTATTCTGGGTAAGAAAACTTTGTGAAATCCAAACACTCCACAATTCCGTGGACTGCCTTAGGTGTCTAGTTTTCAGAAATGTCTGGGTTTGGTAGGTTTCCCTATATGGCTGCTGAGCCCAGGACCAAATACTCAGGTGACTGTCTCACAAAACGAGTCTGTTTTGTGGTAGGTAATTTCGACGTCTCCACAATACGTTTTGGGTACTTCCCTGTTGTGGTCACTTGCCCACTCACTAAAGTGAGGCAGTTTTTCACTGGAGACTTAGGCCCTGATTCTAAGCTTGGCGGGCGGCAGGAGCCGCCCGCCAAGCGGGAACCGCCAGAAGACCGTACCGCGGTCAAAAGACCGCGGCGGTCATTCTGGGTTTCCCACTGGGCTAGTGGGCGACCGCCAAAAGGCCGCCCGCCAGCACAGTGGGAAACACCCTTCCCACGAGGAAGCCGGCTCAGAATGGAGCCGGCGGAGTGGGAAGGTGCGACGGGTGCAGTAGCACCCGGCGCGAATTTCAGTGTCTGCAAAGCAGACACTGAAATTCTTTGTAGGGCCCTCTTACGGGGGCCCCTGCAGTGCCCATGCCATTGGCATGGGCACTGCAGGGGCCCCCAGGGGCCCCACGACACCCCATACAGCCATCCTGTTCCTGGCGGGTGAACCGCCAGGAACAGGATGGCGGTATGGGCTGTCAGAATCCCCATGGCGGCGCAGCAAGCTGCGCCTCCATGGCGGATTCCCATGGGCAGCGGAAAGTCGGCGGTACACCGCCGGCTTTCCGCTTCTGGCCGCGGCTGTACCGCCACGGTCAGAATGCCCGGCGGAGCACCGCCAGCCTGTTGGCGGTGCTACCGCCGACCCCGGCCCTGGCGGTATTTACCGCCAGGGTCAGAATGACCCCCTTAGTGGAACGCTTAGTGGTAGAAAATGTGTGCCTGCCTGCAGATCCCAGGACTTCTGCTCACTGAAATGCAAGGTAAAAGTGTTTTTTAAGCAAATGTTGTGATTTCAAGGGTATTCTGGGTGGAGGAAAACTGGTGAGAGCCACTCAAGTCCTGCACCCTTGGACTCCCCTGGTATTAGTATGTTAAATTTAACCCACCACTCACACTGGTTGGTTTTAGCACCTCCAGAAATTATGGTTTCAAAGCATGAATACTTATCACAGTATCTGAATATTGAAACCAAGCCTTCTGAGGGTGGGCCATAAAGCCACGTCCATGCACCAACCTCTTTATGGTCCATTCAGACGCCATTCACGCAGAACAAACAACCCTTTCATACCGCCAACCACAGGCTCAATCCAACCAATCACTACACTCACATTAACTTATCGCTGCCAGGCAAGGGCACATCACATTTATCCTCCACAGGACGGTATACGTTTGACTACATTTACCACCTGTCAAGTAACCACCACCTTCTTCCTGATCATTACCGAATGCATGTGTAGCAAACCATTACTAATGACTCCCATGACAGCCACCCGAGGCTCAGGAAGACATGTTTTTCATGCACCTTTAATGCACTCACTTTTCAAAATCCAACTCCTTCCAGTTTGTGGATGCAAGTTGGGGGTGTCCGAGTATGCTATACAAAAAGATTCCTCGAACTGAGTGAGCATATCTACCTTTGAACCTAAGGAAGACATGCTGAGGAATTCCTGTGATGTTCCCTAAAGAGAAGGTCATAGGCTATGAAAAAGGGTAGTGTTTGACACACGTGAGACCGTAGCAAATGTCCCAGCCAACATTTTGTGCAGTGCTGTGACTGTAATGCACTTATCATACAGCAAACTGAACATCTACTGAGTTCTGATCAAGGGTGAACATGAAAAGCAGGTAAAACACTGACCCACACATGTCATTGTCCTTCAGTGCTGAAATGGCACCAATTAGGTTGAATCCATAGGTGTAGATGATGTACATCTGTACTACCTTTACTATCTGCCTTCTTCCTGTTCAATATCCCTGTGAAGGCACCCCTACCATAAGGTTTCCCTACCCTTTCATGTCTCTGTTCTCATCAGAGTCCTGACTAATCCTGTATAATTGCCAAGTGAACCTATACTACTTTGTGGATGTAAGTTGGGGGTGTCCGAGTATGCCTTGGGAGGCCTATTACTCAAAATGAGCAAGCATATCTACAGTTGAATACTAAGGCAGACGTGCTGGTGAAGAAATCCTAAGCTCTCTAAAGTAAAAAGTCAAACAATTATCCTGTGGGACTCATTCACCAACACTTCTACTTTTGCTTTGAAAGTGAAGCTACAAATTGAGTTTGCACAATTTCAAACAAGTAGAAATGTTGATGAATATGTCTGACAGAACATTTGTTTGACTTATTACACTTACTCTGGTTCTCGTTGGAAATCATGGTGGTCCTTGTGTAGTATACATAGGTTCTCTAAAAACACTCATGCTTTTAACATTCTGCCACACAGGGTAATCCCTGACAATGTGGCACATGTTCTGTCCACTAGTATATGCAGTATTGGGACTATAATGCGCGTTAATTGAAAAGAACACCTACCACGTTCTGATGGTGGATATAGATCTCAAGCAGGCCATAAGGAAGTCCATGATTTCCTGAAGTAGATGAAGTAAAATTCTGTGGCTCCTTGCCTAACGAATCAGTGGCTCATGGACGTTCGGTATCCATGCACTGCCACTGAAAGGATTACCCAATGGCAGCTCCACCTCAGTCGATTTCCGAGAACTTTGCTTTAGTCTTTTACAACGTAAAGCAAGTAGGGACACAGAGGCCTGGTTGTGAAGGGCAATGGGCACTGGGGGCAGTAATACCGACTCTCCTGCCGCTTTCCATGCTTCAAGCACACTTTAGAGCGACGACATGGATGATCCTTTTTGGGTGTTTTAGGAATATGATCATCAAAGTGTCGCTCAAGCAGCCTTGCCACACGCATTGTATGGTTGAAGAACCTGGTCGTTCTTGTCCACTCCGCCCATGTACTTATTGTAATCAAGTATACAGATGGGCTTGTGGACTTTGGCCATCTGACCCCAAACCTTGATGGGGGAAGTGCTCTCATCATGAACTGTAGTGAGCATGAATACATTATGCCGATCCAAGAACTTTACTGCGAGCTGCTCTTTGGAACACAATGCAGTACTCTGGGATTTCTGTAGGTTCTTGCAAACAAGCTCCTGCGGGAATCCATTGCGGTTACAACAAACTGTGCCACAGGCCACAGTGTCAGCTTTGTAGAGCTCACTGAACAGCTCTACTCCTGTATAGAAATTGTTCACCTTTGTGAAGAACTGGCTGGACAAGTTCCCATACAACAGGGTTTAGGGTAGAGTCCTTCCTGGTATACACTCTCAAGGTGTACACATAGCCAGAAGAGCTCTCACACCATATGTACAGCTTTTTGCCATTGCAAGCTCTTTTGCTCGCAATGTACTGTCTGAAAAGCAGCCGTCCTTTGTACAGGATCAAGGACTCATTGAATGCTATATTCTAACCCATTTTTTAGTGTAAGGCCCAAAAATATCTTCAACTCGCCCTAGAACGAAGCCCTAGAGTGCCTCCACGTTCCCTCAGAAAGTGGTCTGCATGCAAATTTGTTTGCTGCAAAATTTCCTGAAGGAAGTCAACATCCAAAAATAGATGGATGTAGTCGACTGGCAAAAAGTTGGCTGTATCGACTTTACATCCAGCGTCACCAGTAAAAGGTGGAATTTGGGGCTGAACTAAACAGGGGGGCTGCCAAAAAAGCACTCTCTCTATGCCTGTAGCTGCATGCACCTGCTCTCAGTGTTCAGCTAACCCAATGTTGTCCCGTTGCACTGACTGTGCTTGCAAAGGGACAGCACAGCTGTCGTCATCATCTCCTTCAGAATCACTGGAAGAGGTGTCGTCGAATGGGACTCTGCAGACTGAAAAATCACTCCCAGATTCTGCCCCATTGTCCTCTCCCTCAGATGCAGTCTCAGTATCTGCTGTATCTGATCCTACATCATAGCTGTCCTCTATAACCTGAGTTAGGGCTTGACCAGCAGTCATCCGACGAGACGCCATCTCTGCTACTGACTAAACTGTCCCTCTAAAGTACTAGCCTACGTAGAAGGCAGATAGAGTCAAGAATTGCTTGTCGGTGTGTGTGATGTGTGTGATGTGTAGACACAGTATTACTTCACGTTACCACATACCCATCATCACAGCCTTTAGCGTTGATGATACCCAGTATGACAGTCATTTTTGGAACTCTGCCTCCCATGACCTCCTCTTCTAATTCCCTCAGTACTACCCAGCAAAAGTGCCCCTCAGGTCTCCATAGTCCCCCTCACACATACATGTCATTTGTTTTAAAGCACAGGTAATGCGTGCCTTTACTAATCCACTCAGCTAAATACATATAAATGTATGTCCTTTGCAGCAGGACAAGAAACCATCTACGATACTTTATGCCGTCAAAACTGCCACTAGACGAAAGACATATATGCTGACTCTCTACATCACTTATTGTTTCATACATGTGTGTTTTCCCTTGGCAAAGCACAAATGTATAAAAATAATCACATCCATAAAAACAAAGGCCGCATAGGGGGTCAGCCTAAGGGCTCACCCCAAAATTTTCTATTTTTGTTTTTAAATATTTCCTGGGGGCGCCCGATCCCCTCCCCAGGGAAAAGTATAATGATTAAATTCAGCCCCAGGGGTCGGCCCGTGTTCGAAGGGCCGACTCCACCATTTTTATATATATTTTTTAACATTTTTGTTTATTATCTGGGGGCGTTATCGCCCCCAGAAGAACCCCAACCTATTTATTTTTTCATTTATGCCCCCACAGGGTTGGTCCGGCCCATTTACACGTGGCCAACCCCCCCCAAACAAGATCACTGGTACCTAGGGGCATTTCCTTGCCATGGATCGCAGCGCAGCTGCGATCCATGGCCAGGAAACGGTGCCAGGAAGGCATCCCCTTCCATCGATGCCTCCCTGGCAACAGAGGAGTCAGTTTTGGCTTTTTTTTCCCCCACCGGAGTAGGGAGAGGATGCTTACCTGCCCCTTCGCTGCTCCGGTGGGGAAAAATGTGACGTCCTTTCCATCCTCCTCATCCTAATTCTCATACGTAAGTCCTCCTGGTCCTGCTCCCTGGTTTATCTAGTTCACTTATTTGCTTGTTCCTAATAGTTCTGCTTCTTGTTCCACTGAACCATTTGTTCCTGGTCTTAGGTCTGGTACTTTGTTGGGACATCATGTATCAGATTTTCTGGTTCTGGTCTCACTGGGCCTGGTTTCCCTATCCCTCTTAATCTCCTCAATTCTCCTGTCCAATACTAGTCTTAATATTCCCTTTGGCCCCTTGGTTTGCCTTTTCCACCTTGTTTTTGTCCATCTGACCCTGGTTCCTTCTATCATGGTCCTCCTAGTAATGGTGTTCTCTGTGGCACTAGTCCTTCTAGTTCCTATGTTTCATTTCACCCTTCCTGGACTTCCTGTGCCTGTATATTCCTTTATATTCCTCCTGGTCCTTCTGTACTAGGGTCTCTTTATCTTTTCTGGTGAGGGTCATCCTGGCCACTTTGCTTCTGGCCCCTTGGTCCTCATTGATTTGATCCCTGGCCATGATTTTCCTACTAAGCTCCATCCTTCTCCTACTGGTCCTACAACCTCCTTCCCCTACACCCCTCCATAATGACTTTAGTCAGGTACACCCTACAAGCATGTCACTCAGACTTTTATGTTTTTTTTGGCTTGCAGATTTCTTTTGCTGAGAAGAATAGAAATAAGGGCGAATTAGAGACAGTACCTTGCCCACTAAAAAGCTGATTAGCATGTTAAAAACTGAAACTATAATTTTTATGATGCATTGTGCAGGTAACTAACACATTAGTGTGGCTGAAGAGACCACTCATAATTTACTGTCCAGTCTATAGGTCAGTATAATATGCCTGTCCTCCAGTGTAGGCAAGTCCACAAGGGGTCTGTAAACCGGGTCTTGTCTCCTCCTCCATGCACAGTTGTCTCATCAATAATTTTATTGCAGATGTTGCAGTGATAATATGAAAGATGGGACAGTAGATGCCATCAACGATATAATATGTGGAATAATTAGCTATGCATGGCAAAGGCACGAGCTATAGTTTCCTTAGGGCGCGAGTTATAGTTACTTATAAGAGCTCTAACTATAAATGCTGAACTTTAATGGTTTTGTACCAGTAAATTCAGAACCTAAATAAAACGTCTCTGTGACCTTTGGTTTTTCAGTGGCTTTCTATGTTTTTTTTAATGTATAGTGTATAGTGTATAGTATAATGTATAGTAACTTTAATTACCATATTTCAATCCAACGACTGCTGTGCACGGTCAAAGGTCATGTGCATCTCCAGTAGGCCACAGGACCTCCCCTGTGACAAAGCCCTGAGGTTAACCCCATAGAAGCACCCAAATTTGCACAATCCACAGCCTTCACTTGTGCACAGTAAGGGTTGACTGGAAGTGCTGGCCTGAAGCCAGTCCCTGCGGCCAACCCCCCTAACCACCCAATCCCATGCTGTGCACAACGTTTTAGCCCTGCACTGCTGCAGTTGGCTGCGTCTTCTCTGATTGTGAAAATAGATGTGAGAGGATGTTTTCAGGGGTGAGAGTGGCTGTCAGAGTGTCTGTCTGGGTGTGAGAGTGCATACATCAATGTTTTGGTGGGTGGATTAGTATGTGCATGAGTCTGTGAGTGGGTTCATGAGGGTGTCAATGGGTCTGTGAGTGTCTGTGTGACAGTCTGAGTGGGTGTGTGAGTGGGTGCAAAACTGTCTGAGTGTGTCTGAGTGAGCCTGTCAGTGGGTGTATGAGGGTCTGACTGGGCTGTGAGTGAGTGCATGAGGGACTGAGTGGGTCTGTGAATGGGTGCATGAATGTCTAAGCAGGTCTGTGAGTCGGTGCATAAGTGTCTGAGTGGGTGTGTGATTAGGTAAAAGATTGAAAAGGATAGGAAGAGAGTGACAGAAAGAGAGTGAGAAGGAGAGAGATAGATAATTGTTCAGGCTTTAATATATGACATATCTAGAATGAGATATTTCTGGACAAACTAAAAAGAAAAATGTATTTGTGATTTAAAAAGAGTAAGATTACATTTCAGTACGAGCCTTAAAGATTTGTAGCAAAAATAAAAAAGAGGGAAACAAGTCTTGCTGGATCAAACCCTCAACATGCAGTGTGAAGGTCTGTGACTGTAACACTGAGCTATTTGTTTGTTTTTCTTTTGTAACATTATTTGTTTAATGTATTGGAAGCTCTTTACGGGCTATCTGGCACTGAGAGGGATCCCTCGTGGTGTCATTGCTTCAGCAAGCACAGTGCTGCTTTAACAGTATCTCCGTGCTTGCTGAAGCATTTCATCTCTGTTCTCTGCATGTGTGCAGAGATCAGAGATAAAAGCTTTGGTTTTTGACAGGTACCATTGTCAAAAAGCAAAGTGTTTGCTGTGGGTTGGCTGCAGCAGCAAACAGCTATGTCCCGGGGTGGGCAACCCAGAATATAGCAGGAGCTGGCCCTGGGGGATGGCAGTCCCCAGGGCCATCAGGGGTTTTAAAAGGTGGCCATGCAGCCCCTCTCCAATGTGCACATAGTCTCAGGGATCCCTAGCGCTTAGGGTTCCGAAACAGACCCCCTTTCCATATTTATGTTGTTTGTCCTGAGGAGATTGGGATCCCAGGGGTTTCAGTGGGGGAGGGGCGTTCGGGGGGCACGTGCCCTCAGTACCACATTTAGACATTGCCCCTGGAGGTAGTGGGTCCTGGGGCTCAGGGGGCATGCACCCCCCCCCCCACATTTATTATAACTAAAGCCCCAGGGAGGTGGCGGTCCAGTGGTTTGAGCTGTAGACGTGTCTAAATGTCCTATGGGAATTACCATGGGAAACACAATTTTTTTAACCCCCCAGTTTTCTCATCCCCCACATGATGGGTCACCCCAAAACTTTCTGTGAGCAACAACAATCACTGTAACACTTATTTTGAAAAAGTTTGAGAAGATTCGTCAAACGGTGCGAAAGATAATGGCAAGTCAAAAAATGCTTTTTCCAATGGAACCATGATCCTAACTATAACTACCTAGTAGCAGTCACCACTAGGTAATTAATAAATATATATATGTACATATACACACATATAGATTTATTTTTCGCTAAAAACAAAAGTTGCAGGAACATTATAGTTAAGTTCTGAATTTACAAGCTCAAAACCGTGAAAATTCGGCTGTAATAGTTGGAGTTATTTCAAGTGACTATAACTCGTGCCCTAACATTACTATAACTAGCGCCCTCCCTTTGCACAGTTTTTTTTATCATTAATTTTATTGAAAATATCATAGTGATATTATCAATGATGTCGAAGAAGATGTCATGGGTGATGTAATATCTGGGGCAGTTAGCACTACATGACGACAGAGTGAGTTATAGTTACCTTAGGGCACGATTATAATTATTTGAAATAACTCTAACTATAAGTAACTGCAAGTAAATTCAGAAACAAATTATAACGACCCTGTAACCTTTATTGTTTTTGAGTGAATTTCTTAGGTTTTTTAAATGCCAATTCTTAACTATATTGTCTCTTCAACCTTTGTTTTCAGTGAATTTGTAGGGTTTTTTAAATGCTAATTCTATACAACTATCACATCCATGAGTGTCAGAGTAAATCTCTGAGTGGGTGTTTAAGTCTCTGAGACGGTATATTAGTGAGCGTGCTAGTGTCTGAAAGGATCAGTGAATGGGAGTGTAAGTCTCTGATTGGACCCATGAGTGGATGTGTGAGTCTCTGAGTGGGTCTGTGAGTGTGTGAGTCTCTGAGTGGGTCTGTGAATAGGTGTTAGAGTATATGCGGCTCTCTGAGAGGGTGTGTGAGTGCCTGTGTGGGTCTCTGAGTGGGTGCCTAAAACCAAAATGAATGTGTCCTTGTAACTAATGCTCATGCAAAGCTCTCCAATACCTTCTGTCAAGTCTGAGCTATATATAACTGCACCAAACATAAAAAATGAAGGGCCAGATTTAAAGAAAAGTGCCACAGCGTGGTGCAGCACCAAAATTGTTGGGCTTGGGCTATATTTGGGTAATTTGTGCATTAAGTTTCGGCTCTTTTTTTCTCTGGTGGCTATCCTGGGAGACTTATTTGTTATGAAGTTCCTTAACTTCATTACTTAATGCAGTTTCCATGGTAGAAAATGGTTTCAGTTTTCCACTTCGATTCCATGTAGGTGGTGTTCAGATTAGTCACACTTTTGGTATGAATTTAGAATGATAGCACTCTAATTGCTCCTTAGAACACTGTAAGCTGCTGATCACCAGAAAGTTAACTGGCAGCCTGCTACTCATGTTGAAAGTGCATGTTTCAGTCTGCATGTTATAATGTTTTAATGAAATAGAAGAGAAAGACATTTGAGAACTCACTTAAAACGTCCTAATTTTTCTTTCTACAGTACTAATCATAATTTATAGGACAAAATGATCCCCTTCACTTTATTCCTTTCTACATTAAATATTTTTAGTTGTACTTGGCCCGGGTGTAGTACTCTGCTCCACCAGTGGAGTTTGAGGATTTTGGACACTTTGCGCTATGCAGAGTAGCATGGAGTTCCCGTATTCTGCAATCTGGTGCAGAGTGGAGTTCATTCACTTGGGTATTTTGGTGCTCTCTCATGAGCACCATGATACTCTTGGGCGAGTAGCGAGTACACACAAGACTTTTGGTTTGTTCGTGCTGTTTCCAGCTATGAGCGCAAGACTTAGGGGCATATTTATACTCTGTTTGCGCCGGAATTGCATCGTTTTTTTTTTACACAAATTGGACGCAAAACGAACTCCATATTTATACTCTGGCGTTAGACGCGTCTAGCGCCAAAGTTCATGGAGTTTGCGTCATTTTTTAGCGTGGACACCTACTTTGCGTTAATGATATGCAAGGTAGGTGTTCCCGTCTAAAAAATGACTCCGAGGCATGTGCGCCATATTTACACTCCCGGGCAAAAATGACGCCCGGGAGTGGGCGGGTCAAAAAAAATGACGTCCAGCCGCTTTTGCGTCGTTTTTTAGCACCTGGTCAGGGCAGGCGTTAAGGGACCTGTGGGCTCGGAAGGAGCCCAGAGGTGCCCTCCCATGCCCCCAGGGACACCCCCTGTCACCCTTGCCCACCCCAGGAGGACGCCCAAGGATGGAGGGACCCATCCCAGGGAACTTAAGGTAAGTTTAGGTAAGTATATATATATATTATTTTTTTTGTGGCATAGGGGGGCCTGATTTGTGCCCCCCTACATGCCACTATGTCCGATGACCATGCCCAGGGGACATAAGTCCCCTGGGCATGGCCATTGGGCAAGGGGGCATGACTCCTGTCTTTGCTAAGACAGGAGTCGTTTCAATGGGGGTTGGGAGTAAAAAAAAATGGCGCAAATCGGGTTGAGGCGAAAATTTTGCCTCAGCCTGACTTGCCCCATTTTTTTACGCCCAAGCTCCATATTCCCCTACGCCGGCGCTGCCTGGTGTACGTCATTTTTTTTTTTACGCACACCAGACAGCTCCGCCGGCTAACGCCGGCTAACATCATTGAATAAATACGGCGCCCGCATGGTGCTTCAGAATGGCGTTAGCCGGCGTTAGATTTTTTGACGCACAACTGCGTTGGCGCAGTTGTGCATCGAAAAGTATAAAAATGGCCCTTAAAGTTTACTCCCACTGCTTCCGGCCACAATGGCAGTCAAAAATCCTGCTCATGAGCGAAAATGTGCGTGGAGTAAATTTTCTACTCAAGATACATCAAAATCTAGTTGAAAAGTGTTTTTCGAGTGGATTTTCTTCTCCAATGGACCGTTCAAGTTTATTTTTTGGATTGTGAAGCATTTTTTCTTGAAACTGGAAGGAAGTGACCCTGAGGCTCCAACTTCTTGTTCCTGTCCAGCAGGCTTCTCTCAGTGCTTTGTCCATCGTCTGGTCACTTTTCACTTGAATTTCGAGGTGGAAGGATCACTCTCTTTGCCTCCTGGGTATACCTTTGCACTTAAGGACTTTTTTTGTGAAATCACACAAGTAAATTCCACAACTATTGAAAAAGGGTGTTGATTGTTTGCATGGGCATGCACCCATATTTCTTTGTACTTTAATTTGATTTTAAATATTTATAGTGGTGAGTGGCCTCGATTTTAAGTATGGGCTCCGTTAGTTATTTTGCATTTTATTTATTTTTTATCTTTTGTAAAGGAAAATTGTTGCACAGCCCAGTGCCTGACCTTTATTACATATTTGCAACATTCGCAATAATATTTTACTTTGTGGCCTCCATTTCCAAAGGGCCACCTAGCCAGTAGGCCCAGTACTAATAGTCATCAGTACATACAGTAAATATTTCAGTGGTATATGTTTTTAAAACATCATTTAGGGCAGGAATGGCATTGTATCAAATGAAACTAAAAATGTTGGCTATTGTTTGTATTTTATTTCTATGCAAAATGTGTATATGTTGTGCTGTGATATCTGATGGCATTTGAGGATGTGTGTACTGTTATTGTAAAATGTTTATAGCTCAGTTCACTTTCATGGTTTGCATTGCTAAATTGATGTTAGTGTTTTCTTCAGAGTTACCACTTTACTTCCTTATGGCCAGTAAGTGTGTGTGTGTGTGTATTTGTCATTGTCCACCATTTGTCTTTGTTCTCCATGCAGTGTGGCCAGGGGCAATTTTGTGTAGTCAATGTCCTTAGGCTTACATGTGTTTTTTGCTCTCCATGCCTCCTTGCCTGCAGTAGTTTTTGACCATGTGGCTGGCAGCCATTTTCTGCATCCAGTTATGGTGTCTTTGCCCTAGGCTTGCATGTGTTTTTCTTCGTTCTCTTTGCTCCTTGTTGTTTGACCACGTGGCTGGCAGCCATTTCGTTCATGCAGCCAGTGTTTCTTTGCTATAGGCTTGCTTGTGTTCTCTCTTTGTTCCCCATGTCTCCTTGCTCCTTGTTGTTGTTGTTTGACCATGTGGCTGGCAGGCATTTTGCACATCGAGCCAGTGTCCCTTTGCCATAGTCCTGCAAATGTTCTTTGTTTGCCATGCCTCCTAGTTCCTTGTTATTTGGCCATGTGGCTGGCAGCCATTTTGCGCATGTAGCCAGTGTTCCTTTTCAATAGGCTGGCATGTGTTCCTTCTTTGCTCCCCATGCCTCCTTCTTGTTGTTTGAACATGTGGCTGGTGGCAGTTTTGTCCATCCAGCCATGTTTCCTTTCCCATCAGCTTTCATCCATTCTTTTTTACCCATGCCTCCTTGCTCCTTGTTGTTGTTTACCATGTGGCTGGCAGCCATTTTGTGCATCTAGCTAGTGTTTCTTTGCCAGAGACTTGCACTGGTTCTTTTTTCATTTCACATGCCTGCTTTCTACCTCTTGTTGTTTGGCAATGTGACTGATGGCCATTTTGTCCATCCAGGCAGTGTCCTTTTGACATAGGCTTGCATGGATTCTTCTTTGCTCCCCATGCCTCCTTGCTCCTTGTTGTTTGACCATGTGGCAGGCTGCTTTTTGTCCATCCACTTAGGGGCCATTAGTGATAGGCTTACATGTGTTCTTTGTTTGCTATGCCTCCTTGCACCTTGTTGTTGTTTTACCACGTGGCTGGCAACCTTTTGTGAATCCAACCAGTCGGTCTTTGCCATAGGCTTACATACAAACACTCGTTAATTATTAATCATTTGTTTATTTCACATTTCTATTTAAATTTTGTATTTTTATTTTCTATTTTTTTTTTAAATTTTAATCCCATTATTTTAAATGTAATTTTGTATTTAATTGTTTATTTTAATTTATTGTATTTCTTTGACATTTTCATTTTTAATAGTTTTATTTTTTATTTTACTTTGCTTTATTTTATTTTTTAATTTCTTTTTTTTCTTTTTTATTTTTTTTATTTGTTTATTTCATTTTATTTAATTCTACATTTTGCCTTGATCCATCCATCCATCCACATCCATTCTTCCTACTTCCATCCTACCATCCACCAAAAACGCACAGCCGCACTACAGCATTCGGTTTGTTTAGGTGTATATTATTTCCATATCTTCCTGGACACCCTGCCTGCTGTGCTCTGCAGACAAATCAGCAGCATAATTTGTTTTTTAAGATTATTCCATTACCCCTGGAACATCTTGCGGCCACAGGTTTTTAAAGGAGTTTTCCATTTACTCATGCACCTCTCGCTGACTATGCAGGTGTTTCCTTTAAAACAGATGGAGATAAAGCAAAGCTACATCTGCATGTTGTGCTACCTGATTTGGAATTACATTTTATGGTATCATGATGTGGTTTCACTTCACATTGTTTGATTAAATTGGCATTTATTAAATAAATAACCAACTGCACTAAGACTACATCTGTGTGTACTATTTTAACCTGCAACAATGCCACATTTCACTAACTACATGTTTTTCTTACTTGGTGCACAAGAAAAGAGACGTCACACCACCCGCAGTACTGCCAAAGAGAAGGTCTGTACAGCTAAGTCCTCAAATCTCTTCCGCTTGTGCAGCTAAGTGCCACTGCCAAATGAGAGATTCAAGATGGCCCCAAAGAAATTTGCTTTAAAGAAAGTGGTCAGTACGAAGAAGCAGCTTTCCTCTACTGGTGTGCTGACTGCAACCTTTTTCATGAGTTGTGTGCCTGTCACATCGGCCTCCAGGGAGGAACCTGGGAGCAGCAATCCTGCATCTACAGAACCTCCGCAAACTAAGCCCAAGACCATTTCTGTTAATGAGCAGCCACTGCAATCATGGCGACGTTGACAAGCAGTGACGTTGAATTGAATTTGTCCCTTTCACAAAGAAATACCCAATCATTTCAGGAAATAGATCAAAGTGGACAGCAGCTGCAGCCAGCAATAGTTGATCTTCCCACAACTGGAACAGAACAGGAGGTCAATCTTCCAACTAAGAAAAAAACTCCTCTTTTAGAATCAATGGCTCTCAGATCTCCATCAAGAAAAAGGAAGGGTACTGCTCCACTATCTTTTCCAAGCACTACTACTGAAGATGATGATAGGGACATGGAATGGACGCCGGGAGAGTCCAGGAGATGCCAATAGAGGCAAGGGAAAAGAAAAGTTCCAGAAAGCCTTAGGATCATAGAAGTGGATGATGGTGAGGAGGATGATGACCATGAGCCAGTCATTGTGGAAGCTGGCACAGAGTAGTCCAAGATTATTACCCAACCTGTTCTGAGGGATGTGGAACAGGCAGCACTGCCAGTTCGCACATTTGTAAGGTCCCAGGAGAGACACACACCAACCTGCACCTCTGTAGTATTATGCAGTGCAGGTAGGCAATCAACACACCCACTTATCTCCATTTCTCCTTCAGGCATTGGCCCAGTAAGAAAGTACTTCTCCCCAGTTTAATACTTTTTCATGATTAGCAAACAGGATGAAAACATTGGGATATGCTCCATTTGCCATGTGAGGTTAAGCCTGGTACACATTATGGTATTGGAGGCCAGACAACCCATATGAAAAAACATCACACAATCCTGTGGGAGGAACAACTAAAAAAGATTGCTGAATGTGGTTGCAGTGGTTAAGGTGAGGAGAGCCAGGAAACGTCAGTTACAACTGGTCAAATCACGGTGGAAGGTGAGGAAGAAGAGGGTGACATTCTCATGCAAAGCAGACCTGTCCCCAGCAGTGCACCAGAATCACCTGCCCCAGTGACCTCACAATGTTTCAGAGTCAAATGGAGACACAACGGCATACGGTGACTGCACCACAACGCACATTGAATCTACTACCACCTACATCTCAAATGTCACCTGCTTCAGTGGCTCCAGAAAAGGATAAAATTCAGTCTACAATAACTGGCATGATTAGGATGGACTGCAACCACTCAATAGCACGTTTATACAATTTGAACTAGGGAACAATGTAAGAGCTGGGCCTTCTCCCTTTTTTGGGGGGGAAGGACTGGGATTCTGAGAGTTTGTGGTAGCCATCTGCCCGAAATGGAAGGTTCCATGTCGGACCTATTTTGTCCAAGTTGCTGTTCCAGCACTGCATCATAATGTGCTGCAATTGGCTGGACAAGTTTTGTAGCAAAGTGTTGTCCATACTATCCACCTGACAACAGACATGTGAACCAGTTGTCAGGCTATTAAACACATATGTATTGCTCCACACTGGATGTGTTTTGTGGAAGTAAAGCAAAAGCTATCTACAGGCCTTTTCCCTGAAGAAAAGTTTAAGAACATTTTCCGGCAAGCAACAGTAGCCATGCTCCCCATGGAGAAGTCACAGACAGCTGCAAACATCTGGGACAAATTAAAGAAGTAAGGTGTCATAATGGCCGTGACTCAGAGGTCTCTAAATTGGATTTGTTGCCAAGGACAATGGCAGTTACATAGTCAAGGACATGGCAAACCGTGGCTATTCCAGGGTCCTGCCTTTGGTCCACTGTATCAACCTGGTTGTATAAGTATTTCTCTAAAAAGAAGACACAATCAGCAATATACTAAAAACCTGCAGATGAATCTGCACTCATTTCAGCCATTCGTTTAAAGCCCAGAAGCAGTTGCAGATTATCCAGAGTGGTAACAGAGTACCAGTTAAAGCCCTGATACAGGAGGTGGAAACACATTCGAACTCAACCTATTGTATGTTGCAATGTCTGTATGAGCAGTACAGGCAGATCAATGACTATTTCATTCTAAGAAGGGACGCAATTGGGAAAGCTATGACCATGGATGTAGACAAATGGGACCCAGTCAAATGCCTGACACAGATGCTGCTCCCTTTTGAGGTTTCCACATAGAAAGTTAGCAAGGGGAGAAACTATCCTGTTGTTAGCAAGGGGAGAAGCTATCCTGTTGTTGCATCTACTACAGAAGCAGCAGGAGAAGGTGTCTGAAAGGCTTGCACTTGGAGATGTGAATGAAAACCCAGAAGCACATGCCCTAGTTGAGAGCTGAATTCTTCGCTTGGCTTGTAATGCAAGACTACAAAATGAGATTGTCTCATCCAAAGTGTACATCTGTGCCACCCTACTTGATCCATGCTACAAAAAAAATCTTCCCACTTTCATAGCTTTTTCTAAAGGGGATGTTTCAAAATACATGAGGTGGATTGTTGAGCAAGTCGGAGAGTTGGAAGAAGAATTGTTGGAAATTAGAGTCCCACTCCACAGTTCTGAGGTGCGACCTTCAACTTCCAGAGAAGGCAGTCTTGTCTCACAGTAGCCAAAACCAGAAACAAGAACACCAGCAACAACAGCATCAGAAGAATTGGACCCAACCTCTGCATTGACTTGGTTTCAAGTGGCAGGTTGTAAGTCAAGTGCAGAGGCTGAGGTAAAAGAGGTTGAGCAAGGGGCAGCACCAATGACACTTGGAAGGATGTTCCAGGATTGTCTGGATGACCCAAAAGAGGTGTATGTGGATCAAAACCCATAGGTGTTTCGTACAGCAAGATGCACCAATGGCCAGAGTTCATCAGGCTGGCAATAAAGTATTTGGCATAGCCAGGATGTCTGCTGAACATGTGTTCAGTGCAGCTGGCACAGTTGTAACATTGAGAAGGACCAGACTCTCACTTTAAAATGTGGAGAGATCAGCCATGATCCAAATGAACCAGCGTTTTTATACCACCTTATCCCATCGTTCCTGAAACACTGCAGAAGGAGGAAGAGGATGATTGGTCAAAATCAAGTGTGCTTGCTAACCAACTTCTGGGTGAACCACCTGAGTTTGAGGACAAACTCCACTTCCCGGACCGAATACGGCAGTGCCATCATCAAATTTTTAAATTATTTCTCTTTGAACTTCTTTCTTTCTTTAAAGAAGCCACCATATTCCCTTCAACACATTGGAGGCAATGCCTGTCTTCCTCACATGCCATTGCTTATCCTTTTTGTTTATAATTAGCTTGCAAGGCTGCCCCAGAAGATCATTGATTAAAGTGGTAATTGATTAAAAGACTGCCAGTTGCAATGCCAAATACCAATATGTTGCTACCATCAAAGAGGAGATAGAATTTTGTTCAACTACTTTGCTTGAATTGGAAGAGGTAAATACTAACTGTTGTATCAATGAGTGCTGATATATTGAGTGATTGTGAGTGATGGCTGATGATGTATGTGGTGGGCGACAGTTAGCGAGTGTTGGAAGGTGCATCATTAGTTGTGTGGCCTGTGTTGGAGTGTAATTGTTATAATCAAAATTAACATGAAATGTTTGAAAATTAATGGGTAATGATGCTGCATAGAAAATGCATTCATGTATTTTAACCTACGCGTGTGAAATGTGCCCACGGGGAGTGGCCACCGATGTATACGATGATTAACAAAATTGACTAATAATGAATTATTGATGTACTAATGTGTGGTTTTGTATTAGTATTAAGAGTTATATGTTAAGATTTTGCTAGAATTAATTACTAGGCCTTAGTTAGCATGAGTCTGGGCCTAGCTGCCGGTCTCATATTAAATGTGTTTTTCTAACGTGCAATGTGCTGACTTGCTGAAGGACATGTAGCTGTACTTTTCCAGAAGCTAGAATATGTGTGTAACCGTAGTAAATTTGTTCTCATGAGACTCGACTTGCTCAAGGAGACATTCTTGCTGAATGCAACAGTGTAAACTTGCAACAGGTACAAGGTCGTCTGAACTGGTAAAGACAATGAGACTACTGACTGAGCCTGCAAGAATAAAAGTTTGTACCTGACATTCTACCCGTTGGAGATGTCAATTACAGGAGCCAATGAACCACGTGAGAACTGTACTAAAGAGAAAATCCTAGTGAGGTGACAAACCAATTATTTGTTGGAGATAATGATGCACCAACATTTGCCCAATTGGAAATTAGGAGACTGTACACCAAGATTAATATAACACCGTGTCACAAGGAGAAATCAGCCATTACGTGCCATTCTTTGCTAGCATCTAACCACTTTGTCACTCTGTCTCAAAGACTCTGCTGTTTGAATCTTCAAACCATCCTTACCCTTGTCTTGCCCGATTCATACTTTTCCTCCTTATGAGGGAAGTGTTCCTTATTACCTGTCTTGCTGAACTTTGCTGAGTTTCCTGGCTGATGGAGAATCAACTGATGTCCTGAGGATGAAGACTGACACTGTATGCTGACCCATTATGGAGGGTAACTATATGATGAGGAAATTGTAATTGTCTGTTTGCCTTTTCTTTCAAGGTACCAACTGCTTCTTTTGCTAGAGACCACAGACAGATGTTTTCTAAATTTGTGTTGCTAAATTGTTTTGCATGAAGCCCAACATGCTAATGCTAATTCGTGGATAGTTAAGGGGCTCACTAAAACAAAGGATAAAGGACTGAATCGATGTTTTGTTGAATAATGTGCTAATGATACTCTGCTAAGATTAGTCCATGTTGACGTCGTCCTTTGTTCTAACGTAGATGATCTTTGCCTTGATGAAATCTTATTTGAGTTGCCATATTGTGACATTGTTGATGTGTTTTCTGGTATTGAGACTAATAAACTTGCTAGGAGACTGTAACCAATAGGGAATAAATATCATACATCTTACTAAATTTTATGTGGTTATTCATGACTGAATGGTCATGGGGTGTTAAGGTTTTCATTAATGTTACTAACCAATTTGATTGATTTGCCATTGTGAATATTGATGAGGTTATTGATCTATTGATTGACATGCTGATTAGTTATCTCGTCTTAAGGTGTTTACAATCAGGGTCGAAAGATTAATTGGCCTAAAACGAGTCGCAGATTAAGTAAATTACCTAAAACGGGACGCGTTAACAGTTCTGGTAGCAGAGGACGGTATAGGCCCTTTGGGGCCCTAAGACGAGGGTCCATTGTTTTAAAATTGTTGTCGAAATAATGCAAGTTGAAGAGATGAGGTGCCCCTAAGTCCCAAATGACTTTCCCGGAATCTCGAAGCTTGCCTAAGTGAGTTGGGTATGTTCTCGCCGTTCTAGTGATAGGTATGCGTGACGTAGAATCTGCGCTTGCTCATCTTATGTATATCGCAGGTGAATTGTGAAGGTTTGTGAGAATTTAGACTAGGTAATGTTTTAGTAGGAGTGGGCGTACCCCGCGTTATGAGAGTAGGGAAGTCGGAGAACTTCATGTGAGTGTGGCACTTTGTGCTCAAAATTGTCCACATGGTTGTTGGCGATGTACGGACCCGGCGTGGGCTAAGATTCCGGAGTATATTGATAAGTGTATGAGACACTTGGTTTATGTTGTAATTTGTGTGGTTTAATAGGTCAATCGGGCGTGGTTGACGAGTCAAGTTTGAGTCAAAGTGTGTGAGTGAAACCTTCAATGGAGATTTGGTAAGTTCTAAAGTGCACTAGGATGAACCATTGACAAGTAGGGAGTGAAATTTGCGGGTCAAATTATGCTTGTGAGTGCTGGATCTGAGAAAGAGAGAGTTGCGGCTGAGGCTTCAAGTGAAATCTCTGTAAAGTTCTGAAGCGATTGTGTTACCTTTCCTGTAGTAAGCCGGCAAATTTGAGTTTGTTGTTAAGGTGCTCGCAATATATTGCATTCGTTTTGTGTGGATCTAGAGTGAGGAAGACAAGCCGCAAGACTTTGTCAGCTGCAGTGTGTGTGAGTGTGACTTCATTGGAGCCACGCTGGGATAGGTCAGCTAGTAAGAAGGGTTGCGCACAGATTAGCAGCCATCCGTGAGAGGCAATTGGTTGAGAAGGTAGGCGAAGAGTGTTCTGGGAACTAAAGTCACTTCCTGAAACAAGGTGGTTGATGCTTAGCGACGCACATCTGAAACCAAGAAACAAAAAACAACAAACACAATAGTATGTCGTCAGCAAGTCCTGTGGCGGGTGCCAGCCTGGTGCAGAGAAACCCAACCACCGAGGGTTTCAAGGTGCACACACACAGAGGTGGATGGCGACAACCACCTCTGTCGAGCGCTGTAGGTTACAAAATCTAAGAAAAGAGCAAACCGGGGCACTCCAAACAAAGAGAGTCCAAAAGTCAGGTGACTTAGTGTGGAAAAGTTTAATCCTCAGTAATTGGTCGTTGAATCATAGTTCAAAATTGTTTGAATCCACATATGAGAAAGTATATAGCAGGTTACAATAACAAACTGACTCCTCAGAATGAACAGGCATAGATGAGCAACAAAACAGCCAACACGTGTTTCGTCCTCTCTGACTTTTTCAAGGCTCTAGGTATACTTTTTAGGTAAAGAATGGCTGATGGTGTTCAGTTAGATATCCACACGATGAAATAGACCTGACTGTTTCTAACCGTAGAGTTCGGGAAGCAAGTAACAAAGGCGTATGTGCTTGCCACTGCAGCGTCTGATAACGCTGCCGTTTCACCACCAACCAAAATATTCTTCTCTATGGGACATTAATACTGTCTTATGTTTTTTGGATTCCTAGCCTGCAAATAACTATCTTTCTAGGAAACAGTTTTCAGCTAAACTCACCACACTCTTGTGGCTATGAGTTTCTGACTTATGGGCTTTACACTTGGCAGGTAGAGTTTTTTTCTGCTGAAGAAGTGACTTTTCCTATTGCATGTTGTACCAAATGTTATTCAAGGATGGTTTCATACTCCTCTAGTTTTCAAGATAATTCCAAATTATGAGTAGTGCAGTGTTTAAAAGCATACAAGGTGAGTACTGCTGAGTTTCCAACTGATATGGGTGGTCAATTTTTGATTTCTGTACAGAAACCTTTACACCCAGTTTCATTGGGTACTCTGGCTAGATCGATGTGATGGCCTCTAAATAAAGCAGGCATTGATACTTTCAGGTTTGCTGCTCACTCTGCCAAGAGGGTCATGGCATCTAAGTCATTTTCATTGGGTTCTCGCCTTGAGAACATTTTAAAGGTAGCTTATTGGTCATCTGAGTCCATGTTTAAATACTTTTATTATAGACCTATTGTGGATATTGTGTCAGTGGTGGTGGCTAAGCTTTAGACTAGCATAATCAGAGCCTCTTGTCCTGACATAAAATAAAAATATTTCTAGCAATTGCATCAAGATTTTTCAATTCTATCCTACCCAATTATCAATTTGTTTATTTTATTACTTAATTGTTTTTTTATCTGATACTTTAGTCAATGCTTTTCATTTGAAATGATATCTTGTGTACTGTAGGCTCAATTTGCTGATGTTATATTTGAATGTATCCTTTTCTTCCCTCCCTGATTATGTAGATGTTTTGACATGTTTACCTGACCAGTGTTTACTGCTTTGGTATTATTTCTGCATTAGGAAATGATGCCAAGTGAACCTGTTTTTTTTCTTTGTGGTGTAATTTGAGGATCTTAGTTTTTTCTCACATCAAGCTCTCAAATGTGGTCCGGCCAGAGTCTTCAATCTGGCCCTGTGCTGCGCTCCCTTTTGAGTTTCATTCTACTGGTTTGGTCCTGTCATTTCAGGGTTTAGAGACTGTTGAACCGTTATTTAGACTTAAACAAAGAGTGGGCTTTAAGTCTCTCCAAGTTTACGTAGAGCTGGGGATCTATGGTTGGTCATGTGAAGTTGACATGTTCATGGAATATGCAGTGTTTTGTCAAACCTTGTTTTAATTGGCTGCTGTGAAAATTAACCCCCAGAGTGCCTGGGGCAAGGTGGTCTTGTCCTCGGGCAGGGTTCCTGTGTGCCGGGGTCGAGACTTGCTCCCCCTGCTCCCCCTGTGGGCCTCCCACCCACTCACACCCATGAGGGATTAAAGGGGAATCGCGTCCCCTTCCACCTCGCCCCCCCACCCCCTGTGAATGCATTTCTCTTCCGACCGGGAGGTGGGGGCAGGCAGAGGCATGAAAGGAAAGGAAAAGCCTTTTGTTTCCTTTCCTTTTATGTATCTGTAAGCATTTCTGCAGCCCGATCGTAAAACGATTGGGCTTCAGAAATGCCAACTAGACACCAGGGAGTTGTTTTTTTTATTTATACATAAGGGGAGCGACCCCTTAGGCAAGGGTCGCGCCCCAGGGGGCAATTTACAATTAGTCCTTTTCTGCCCCCCCTGGGGCCGATCTGCCCCGGGGGGGGGGAAGAAGCCACTAGATTCCAGGGACATTTTTTTCATCATTTTTGACACGTGGGGAGCGACCCCATAGAACAAGGGTCGCTCCCCTGAGGACAAATTATTTAAGGGCATTTTCTCCCCTTCATATGGTGAAACGGCAGCGTTATCAGACGCTGCAGTGGCAAGCACATACGCCTTTGTTACTTGCTTCCCGAACTCTACGGTTAGAAACAGTCAGGTCTATTTCATCGTGTGGATATCTAACTGAACACCATCAGCCATTCTTTACCTAAAAAGTATCCCTAGAGCCTTGAAAAAGTCCGAGAGGACGAAACACGTGTTGGCTGTTTTGTTGCTCATCTATGCCTGTTCATTCTGAGGAGTCAGTTTGTTATTGTAACCTGCTATATACTTTCTCATATGTGGATTCAAACAATTTTGAACTATGATTCAACGACCAATTACTGAGAAGTCACTTCCTGATTAGATTCTAAACGAAATAAAAGACGCAAAAAACTAAATTGAAGTTTTTCAAGGCTTTAAAGAGCGCTTTGAGGGGAGATGTGTACATTACAGCGAGTGTGGGGTAGCCTACACCGTCAGAGGATACTCCGGCCTATGCCGTACTGGAGGAGAAGGGAGTCGCGCCATGTCTTTGGCTAAAGCAATGGTGCAAATTAACAGAGAAAGATGGGTGTTTGGCATTTCCAGAGAATGGAACCTTTAACATAGGGGTTCTAGAGAGTTTGCAGAAATCGTTAAATGAACAAAAGCCGCCTCCGAGACCAGCTCAGTTTGAGGCATTAGCGATTTGTGAATTAATGGCCATACGACAGAGGCAACAGAAATTCCAGAGGAGAATGAGGAAAGCGGAAAAGACTCTTGCGGAAGCTAGATGGGATAGTGAGACCAGGATGTGGAGAAGGGAAATAATAGACAGAGTTAGGATGTTTCCGGCAATAACTCAGGAGGCCGAAACACAAGGAAGAAAGGCCACTTGTAAAACAGAGAAGGGCTCTAGTAAGCAACAGGAGACTCAGAAGTCTTGGGTAGATGCAGATGATTCCGATGATGAGTTTCTCAATCAGTTGTTACATGATCGACCACGACCATATGCCATAAATGCCAATAGACCGAGTACTAGTGCATGTCCTGTAAGTTCGCAGGGGACCACGAATACAGCACAGGCAAATAATGTTACCACATCAGCTCCGATACAGAATGGTGCTAGTATATCCACTGCACCCGAGACGCAGATACAGTTGCAGCCACCACCAGTTCAGAGGCTCTACCCTGATGTCCCAGTATTAGAGACGACTACGAATTTGATGGTGCTGCCTGATCCAGCATACACAAGATCAAAGTTAGTACAGATTGAGCCAACTCCACATTTGCTGCCCCAGCCGCAGCAACAGGTGGTTCTGAATTATACTTCGGTCACAGGACCGCAATCAGTTACAGCACCTATAATAAATCAAGCTATGGGAGTCAATGTCCCACCGGGATTGGGAAATGGACAGACACCAGCTGCTATATCTTTGCCAATTACCGTTGGTCCGCCAGTACCGCTGTATGCTCAGGGAAAGCCTAGTGTGTGTGACCAAGGAGTAATGACTCAAGAAGTGATAAGAGGAGGGTTCACAGAAAGCTCCCAAGGGATGACACCGGGAGAACAGACAGCGGAGAGGTCTAGATCCTTATTGGACTTCAGTCCGATTGAGGTTCCGTTAGAAACCATGAGACAAGCAGGCTTGGGCCTACTGACTCCAGAGGTACTGAGTGCAAATAAGTCACAAACTCCAATGGCGCCAGCTGGAAATATCTTGTTGCAAGGTTTGACAGCGCAACACTTGAACGAATGGTTAGACAAGCTTAACACTCCACAGACTACTCCTGCGACAGTAGAGCGGTCAGAAAGAGAGGAATACCTGAATTTTGTGAGGTTGGGGGTGGAAGCAGTGAAGCTAGTTGAAGGGAGCATGGGAGTGAACAGATTAGAGTCATACACTGAAGCAGAATTGAGATACTTGTGCCCTAAGATAACAAAAGAAGTGAGTAAGGTGCACCAGAGGTTGGCAAAGTTAGCAGACAAATACGGCATAGACTTAGACAATACTAAGCATCTGAAGAGGAGTTATAGGTTAGACTTCGAACCTAAAGATTTTGATCACATCAGGTCTACTGGGATGAAGGCACACCTTAAAGAGATACTACAGAGTGCGCAGGTTTGGGGAGCTTTAGAGAAGTGGGAAGGCAGATGGGCGAAGAAGAGACATAAGAGGAAAGGAGACTGCCTGGAACAGCAGCAGACAAAAGCTGTGCCAGACACAGGAACCATAAAGATGTTACCAATGAGAGAAACAGCTGGAGGGGTTCTAGTTCATGTACCGTGGTCTAGAGGTGACATTTTGTCATTCACAAATGACTACCCCAGGTTGAGGGAAAAGCAGATAGAATGGTATCAGCAAACGGATAGGGTTGTGAAGCTTGCGAAATGTCTTTGGGAAGAATTGAATACCCTGTTTGAGATTATAGTTCCAGCTGATTTGTGGCTTGAGTGCAAGAGAAGTGTGGATTGGCTGACGACGGAACCAGCAAGGGACAGGGTTACAGGAGCACTGTCTCCTGAGGTGATAAAATACTACTATAAGGTGATTGAGTTCTAGAAGCAGAAGGTGTCGCCGCGGAATATTGATTGGCAGAAAATTGATCGAACGGCACAAGAAAGCAAAGAGTTGATACATGCTTACTATGAGAGGTTGTTAAAGGTGTTCAAACACTACAGTGGCACAGAGGTCATAGAACCGAAAGACATGAATCACCTTGTGTTCAGGTTCGTTGAAGGACTGAGGCCAGAGATTAGTCAGATGATTAAGAATCATTTGATCTGTTGGCAAGCGAAGCCGATTGATGAGGTGTTACAGTATGCAAAATACTGTAGTGATGAGATTGAGCTGAAGCAGAGAAAGCTGAAAGAGAAGGTGATGGTGATGCAAATCAAAGCAGCTCAAGCAGGGATGCAGGGGAATGGAGCACAGCAGATGGTGCAGCAACCGCAAGGAAATGGAATGTTTCAGCCGCAAACAAGAGGCAGAGGTCGGGGAGGTTTTGTGAACCGTGGTCCAGATTTGAATACTGTTGTGGTTCAAAATGACGTGCAGGGGATGAAAAAGATGTCGCCATGCGTGTGGGGCCGTGGGACACTGGAAGCGGGAGTGTACGATGATGGTGGAGGATGGCATTGTTCAACAAAGCAATGATGTTGGTGCGTTTCAAAATGTGAGGGGTCCAAGAATGAGGGGTCCAAATCCGAACTTCCAGAATAACATGGTTCAGATGCAGGGTCTCCAGCCCATGCAACAAATGCAAATGCCACGTGTACAACCAGTGCAGGTGCAGCAAGTACAACAGTAGATTCCCATGGTACCTAGACAGCAAATGCAGTTGCCTTTAGCTCCGATGGGACAGCAACAGGTGATGCTTCCTCAACAGGTCACAGGTCAAACAATGAGTCAAAATAATGCAGTACAACAGTTCCCATTGCGTGGTGAAAAAGGAATAAACGATGAATGGTCGGATGACTGTTCGAATAGTGAGGAGTGCTGGCTTGCAGCTTCCCTAGAAGTAGATCAGAGGGACCCTTATGTGCAGGGAAAGGAGATGGGTCACAAGGTTTTATTCCTGTTTGACACAGGAGCTACACGCTCTACAGTCAGAAGTGCAGAGGTTCCAAAATTGCCGCTTTCGGGGCGTACTATAAAGGTGGTAGGAGTAGCAAATCAGCTCCTGACTAATCCGATTACAGACCCGGTCCAAGTCGAGATTGGTACCTTCCAGGGATTGCACAGGTTTGTAGTCTGTGATTCGGGTCCTGTGTCCCTACTGGGAAGAGACTTGCTGTGTAAGACGAGGTGTTCAATCAGCTGTTCCAATGAAGGAACACCCCGACCCCCAACATAACAGCACTCATACACACATGACACGCACACAGGCACCACC
Source organism: Pleurodeles waltl (assembly GCF_031143425.1). Classification (NCBI taxonomy): domain Eukaryota; kingdom Metazoa; phylum Chordata; class Amphibia; order Caudata; family Salamandridae; genus Pleurodeles; species Pleurodeles waltl. The sequence goes on from NC_090445.1 coordinate 1,301,406,905, forward strand.
AACACACATACACACACACACACCGACATACATGCAAACATCCACACACACAGTCAGACACGCACATCCACATTTAAACATACACGCACACATCCATACAGACATACCTACAGACATACACGCACTCATTCCCAAACACACAACACCCCGCAAGCATACACGCACTCACACACCCCCTCTACATACACTACATACACACCCCCATTCACGCACACAACACACAACACCCCCCACCCCCCTCCCCTCACGGACGATCGACTTACCTGGTCCGACGATCCTCCTGGAGGGGACGGGAGCCATGGGGGCTGCTCCGCCAACACCACACCACCAACAGAACACCGCCACGCCGAATCACAGGACGTGATTCGCTGGGCGGATTCTGTTGGCATGACGGTGGAGCAACCTCCACTTCCCCGCCGCCCGCCAGTATGGCTGTTGGCGGCTCTCCATCCGTAAAAGGACGGAGAGCTGCGAACGGTCATAATAGGCCGAGCGGCAAACCGCCACCACTGGCGGTCTTCCGCACGGCGGTCCCTCGGCGGTCTTGGAAAAAAAGACCGCCAAGGTCAAAATGACCCCAAAATGTCCCCAAAGAAGCTGCAGTACTGCCAGAAAGAAGTGAAGTACTTAGGCCATCTGATTGAGAAGGGGTCAAGGATAATATCCAAAGAAAGAGTGACAGCGATATTGCAGATGAGTCCCCCAACATCCAAGAGAGACGTTAGGATGTTTTTGGGAATGGTGGGCTACTGCCGCCAGTGGATTCCAAACTTCTCAATTATCTCTAAGCCTTTGGTGAGGTTGACCGTCAAGGAGGTTAAGGATGGCCCGGATACCCTAACTATGTCCGAGAAAGAGATGAGGGCATTCATTGAGCTGAGGGAATGTATGTTTAGGGCTCCAGCTTTAGGTATGCCTGACTACACAAAGCCTTTTGTCCTGTTTTGTCATGAACGTGATGCTTGTTCTTTGTTTGTCCTGACACAGGTCCATGGAGGTGCAAACCACCCAGTAGCATATTTTTCAGCTACTTTGGACCCAGTTGCAGCTGCCTTGCCAGGTTGTCTGCGTGCAGTTGCAGCAGTTGGTCAAAGCCGTACTCAATGTGAAGGTAAAAGAAAGTAAAAGAAGTGAGTAAGGTGCACCAGAGGTTGGCAAAGTTAGCAGACAAATACGGCATAGACTTAGACAATACTAAGCATCTGAAGAGGAGTTATAGGTTAGACTTCAAACCTAAAGATTTTGATCACATGAGGTCTACTGGGATGAAGGCACACCTTAAAGAGATACTACAGAGTGCGCAGGTTTGGGGAGCTTTAGAGAAGTGGGAAGGCAGATGGGCGAAGAAGAGACATAAGAGGAAAGGAGACTGCCTGGAATAGCAGCAGGCAAAAGCTGTGCCAGACACAGGAACATAAAGATGTTACCGATGAGAGAAACAGCTGGAGGGGTTCTAGTTCATGTACCGTGGTCTAGAGGTGACATTTTGTCATTCACAAATGACTACCCCAGGTTGAGGGAAAAGCCGATAGAATGGTATCAGCAAACGGATAGGTTTGTGAAGTTTGCGAAATGTCTTTGGGAAGACTTGAATACCCTGTTTGAGATTATAGTTCCAGCTGATTTGTGGCTTGAGTGCAAGAGAAGTGTGGATTGGCCGACGACGGAACCGGCAAGGGACAGGGTTACAGGAGCACTGTCTCCTGAGGTGATAAAATACTACTATAAGGTGATTGAGTTCTTGAAGCAGAAGGTGTCGCCGCAGAATATTGATCGGCAGAAAATTGATCGAACGGCACAAGAAAGCAAAGAGTTGATACATGCTTACTATGAGAGGTTGTTAAAGGTGTTCAAACACTACAGTGGCACAGAGGTCATAGAACCGAAAGACATGAATCACCTTGTGTTCAGGTTCGTTGAAGGACTGAGGCCAGAGATTAGTCAGATGATTAAGAATCATTTGATCTGTTGGCAAGCGAAGCCGATTGATGAGGTGTTACAGTATGCAAAATACTGTAGTGATGAGATTGAGCTGAAACAGAGAAAGATGAAAGAGAAGGTGATGGTGATGCAAATCAAAGCAGCTCAAGCAGGGATGCAGGGGAATGGAGAACAGCAGATGGTGCAGCAACCGCAAGGAAATGGAATTTTTCAGTCACAAACAAGAGGCAGAGGTCGGGGAGGTTTTGTGAACCGTGGTCCAGATTTGAATACTGTTGTGGTTCAAAATGACGTGCAGGGGATGAAAAAGATGTCGCCATGCGTGTGGGGCCGTGGGAAACTGGAAGAGGGAGTGTACGATGATGGTGGAGGATGGCATTGTTCAACAAAGCAATGATGTTGGTGCATTTCAAAATGTGAGGGGTCCAAGAATGAGGGGTCCAAATCCGAACTTCCAGAAAAACATGGTTCAGATGCAGGGTCTCCAGCCCATGCAACAAATGCAAAAGCCACGTGTACAACCAGTGCAGGTGCAGCAAGTACAACAGTAGATTCCCATGGTACCTAGACAGCAAATGCAGTTGCCTTTAGCTCCGATGGGAAGGCAACAGGTGATGCTTCCTCAACAGGTCACAGGTCAAACAATGAGTCAAAATAATGCAGTACAACAGTTCCCATTGCGTGGTGAAAAAGGAATAAATGATGAATGGTCGGATGACTGTTCGGATAGTGAGGAGTGCTGGCTTGCAGCTTCCCTAGAAGTAGATCAGAGGGACCCTTATGTGCAGGGAAAGGTGATGGGTCACAAGGTTTTATTCCTGGTTGACACAGGAGCTACACGCTCTACAGTCAGAAGTGCTGAGGTTTCAAAATTGCCGCTTTCGGGGCGTACTATAAAGGTGGTAGGAGTAGCAAATCAGCTCCTGACTAATCCGATTACAGACCCGGTCCAAGTCAAGATTGGTACCTTCCAGGGATTGCACAGGTTTGTAGTCTGTGATTCGAGTCCCGTGTCCCTACTGGGAAGAGACTTGCTGTGTAAGACGAGGTGTTCAATCACCTGTTCCAATGAAGGAACACCCTGACCCCCAACATAACAGCACTCATACACACACGACACGCACGCAGGCACCACCAACACACATACACACACACACACCGACATACATGCAAACATCCACACATACAGTCAGACACGCACATCCACATTCAAACATACAGGCACACATCCATACAGACATATCTACAGACATACATGCACTCATTCCCAAACACACAACACCCCGCAAGCATACACGCACTCACACACCCCCTCTACATACACTACATACACCCCCCCATGCACGCACACAACACACAACACCCCCCACCCCCCTCCCCTCACGGACGATCGACTTACCTGGTCCGACGATCCTCAAGGAGGGGACGGGAGCCATGGGGGCTGCTCCGCCGACACCACACCACCAACAGAACACCGCCACGCCGAATCACAGGACGTGATTCGCTGGGCGGATTCTGTTGGCGTGACGGTGGAGGTGGAGCAACCTCCACTTCCCCGCCGCCCGCCAGTATGGCTGTTGGCGGCTCTCCATCCGTAAAAGGACGGAGAGCTGCCAACGGTCATAATAGGCCGAGCGGCAAACCGCCACCACTGGCGGTCTTCCGCACGGCGGTCCCTCGGCGGTCTTGGAAAAAAAGACCGCCAAGGTCAAAATGACCCCAAAATGTCCCCAAAGAAGCTGCAGTACTGCCAGAAAGAAGTGAAGTACTTAGGCCATCTGATTGAGAAGGGGTCAAGGATAATATCCAAAGAAAGAGTGACAGCGATATTGCAGATGAGTCCCCCATCATCCAAGAGAGACGTTAGGATGTTTTGGGGAATGGTGGGCTACTGCCGCCAGTGGATTCCAAACTTCTCAATCATCTCTAAGCCTTTGGTGAGGTTGACCGTCAAGGAGGTTAAGGATGGCCCGGATACCCTAACTATGTCCGAGAAAGAGATGAGGGCATTCATTGAGCTGAGGGAATGTATGTTTAGGGCTCCAGCTTTAGGTATGCCTGACTACACAAAGCCTTTTGTCCTGTTTTGTCATGAACGTGATGCTTGTTCTTTGTTTGTCCTGACACAGGTCCATGGAGGTGCAAACCAACCAGTAGCATATTTTTCAGCTACTTTGGACCCAGTTGCAGCTGCCTTACCAGGTTGTCTGCGTGCAGTTGCAGCAGTTGGTCAAAGCCGTACTCAATGTGAAGGTAAAAGAAAGTAAAAGAAGTGAGTAAGGTGCACCAGAGGTTGGCAAAGTTAGCACACAAATACGGCATAGACTTAGACAATACTAAGCATCTGAAGAGGAGTTATAGGTTAGACTTCGAACCTAAAGATTTTGATCACATGAGGTCTACTGGGATGAAGGCACACCTTAAAGAGATACTACAGAGTGCGCAGGTTTGGAGAGCTTTAGAGAAGTGGGAAGGCAGATGGGCGAAGAAGAGACATAAGAGGAAAGGAGACTGCCTGGAACAGCAGCAGGCAAAAGCTGTGCCAGACACAGGAACCATAAAGATGTTACCGATGAGAGAAACAGCTGGAGGGGTTCTAGTTCATGTACCGTGGTCTAGAGGTGACATTTTGTCATTCACAAATGACTACCCCAGGTTGAGGGAAAAGCCGATAGAATGGTATCAGCAAACGGATAGGTTTGTGAAGCTTGCGAAATGTCTTTGGGAAGACTTGAATACCCTGTTTGAGATTATAGTTCCAGCTGATTTGTGGCTTGAGTGCAAGAGAAGTGTGGATTGGCCGACGACGGAACCGGCAAGGGACAGGGTTACAGGAGCACTGTCTCCTGAGGTGATAAAATACTACTATAAGGTGATTGAGTTCTTGAAGCAGAAGGTGTCGCCGCGGAATATTGATTGGCAGAAAATTGATCGAACGGCACAAGAAAGCAAAGAGTTGATACATGCTTACTATGAGAGGTTGTTAAAGGTGTTCAAACACTACAGTGGCACAGAGGTCATAGAACCGAAAGACATGAATCACCTTGTGTTCAGGTTCGTTGAAGGACTGAGGCCAGAGATTAGTCAGATGATTAAGAATCATTTGATCTGTTGGCAAGCGAAGCCGATTGATGAGGTGTTACAGTATGCAAAATACTGTAGTGATGAGATTGAGCTGAAGCAGAGAAAGCTGAAAGAGAAGGTGATGGTGATGCAAATCAAAGCAGCTCAAGCAGGGATGCAGGGGAATGGAGTACAGCAGATGGTGCAGCAACCGCAAGGAAATGGAATGTTTCAGCCGCAAACAAGAGGCAGAGGTCGGGGAGTTTTGTGAACCGTGGTCCAGATTTGAATACTGTTGTGGTTCAAAATGACATGCAGGGGATGAAAAAGATGTTGCCATGCGTGTGGGGCCGTGGGACACTGGAAGCGGGAGTGTACGATGATGGTGGAGGATGGCACTGTTCAACAAAGCAATGATGTTGCTGCGTTTCAAAATGTGAGGGGTCCAAGAATGAGGGGTCCAAATCCGAACTTCCAGAATAACATGGTTCAGATGCAGGGTCTCCAGCCCATGCAACAAATGCAAATGCCACATGTACAACCAGTGCAGGTGCAGCAAGTACAACAGTAGATTACCATGGTACCTAGACAGCAAATGCAGTTGCCTTTAGCTCCGATGGGACAGCAACAGGTGATGCTTCCTCAACAGGTCACAGGTCAAACAATGAGTCAAAATAATGCAGTACAACAGTTCCCATTGCGTGGTGAAAAAGGAATAAACGATGAATGGTCGGATGACTGTTCGGATAGTGAGGAGTGCTGGCTTGCAGCTTCCCTATAAGTAGATCAGAGGGACCCTTATGTGCAGGGAAAGGTGATGGGTCACAAGGTTTTATTCCTGGTTGACACAGGAGCTACACGCTCTACAGTCAGAAGTGCAGAGGTTCCAAAATTGCCGCTTTCGGGGCGTACTATAAAGGTGGTAGGAGTAGCAAATCAGCTCCTGACTAATCCGATTACAGACCCGGTCCAAGTCGAGATTGGTACCTTCCAGGGATTGCACAGGTTTGTAGTCTGTGATTCGAGTCCTGTGTCCCTACTGGGAAGAGACTTGCTGTGTAAGACGAGGTGTTCAATCACCTGTTCCAATGAAGGAACACCCTGACCCCCAACATAACAGCACTCATACACACACGACATGCACGCAGGCACCACCAACACACATACACACACACACACCGACATACATGCAAACATCCACACACACAGTCAGAAACGCACATCCACATTCAAACATACACGCACACATCCATACAGACATACACACACTCATTCCCAAACACACAACACCCCGCAAGCATACACGCACATCACACACCCCCTCTACATACACTACATACACACCGCCATGCACGCACACAACACACAACACCCCCTCACCCCCCTCCCCTCATGGACGATCGACTTTTCTGGTCCGACGATCCTCCCGGAGGGGACAGGAGCCATGGTGGCTGCTCCGCCGACACAACACCACCAACAGAACACCGCCACGCCGAATCACAGGACGTGATTCGCTGGGCGGATTCTGTTGCCGTGACGGTGGATGGAGCAACCTCCACTTCCCCGCCGCCCGCCAGTATGGCTGTTGGCGGCTCTCCATCCGTAAAAGGACGGAGAGCTGCCAACGGTCATAATAGGCCGAGCGGCAAACCGCCACCCCTGGCTGTCTTCCGCACGGCGGTCCCTCGGCGGTTTTGGAAAAAAAGACCGCCAAGGTCAAAATGACCCCAAAATGTCCCCAAAGAAGCTGCAGTACTGCCAGAAAGAAGTGAAGTACTTAGGCCAGCTGATTGAGAAGGGGTCAAGGATAATATCCAAAGAAAGAGTGACAGCGATATTGCAGATGAGTCCCCCAACATCCAAGAGAGACGTTAGGATGTTTTTGGGAATGGTGGGCTACTGCCGCCAGTGGATTCCAAACTTCTCAATTATCTCCAAGCCTTTGGTGAGGTTGACCGTCAAGGAGGTTAAGGATGGCCCGGATACCCTAACTATGTCCGAGAAAGAGATGAGGGCATTCATTGAGCTGAGGGAATGTATGTTTAGGGCTCCAGCTTTAGGTATGCCTGACTACACAAAGCCTTTTGTCCTGTTTTGTCATGAACGTGATGCTTGTTCTTTGTTTGTCCTGACACAGGTCCATGGAGGTGCAAACCACCCAGTAGCATATTTTTCAGCTACTTTGGACCCAGTTGCAGCTGCCTTACCAGGTTGTCTGCGTGCAGTTGCAGCAGTTGGTCAAAGCCATACTCAATGTGAAGGTATAGTGATGGGACATCCCTTAACAGTAATAGTCCCACACTAAGTCGGAATATTACTTACCGAACCAAGGTGCAGCATGTGACAAATGCCCGTCTGACCAAATATAAAACGATTATATTGGGTTCACCTAATGTGTCATTAAAACATTGTACTGTGTTCATCATCATCATCAACACATAGCTTTATTCGGTTACTTTCAACCATAAAAGCAAAACAACCAACAATTGAATGAAAAAGGAAATAGGAATTAAGTTTAAAAAGTGATAAGAATAAAATAAAAACATATGTTTCAGCCTTAAAACACATAACATTACTTTCCTTAAAAATGCACCTAACCCCCTAATACCTATCATTTAAATTAAACATGGGGTTTTATTTCAGTCTAGGTGTATGATTAAAATTTAGCAACTAAAACACTTTTTTTTTATTTTTTATTTTTTAGTTCCATATCATCATTTTTCCCCAGAAAATGTATTCGTATATGCCAAGCCGCTACAATATACTTGCTAACCGCACAGGATAGAGGGAGAGAAGTTTCCCTCATCATGATCCTTAAGGCAACAATACAGTGTCTTACCCCCATATTCCTGCACACAGGTCGTAACCACTTCGGTCGCGCAGTCAAATAAGCAGGGCATATAAACATAAAATGTACAATAGATTCTGAAATGTGATTACAACCCGGACAAAGATCAGGACTTGGAGTCACACTCTGTGTACTGCCATAGGATTTAAGAGGCAGACAACCATATCTGAACTGAATATATAGACTCTTACTTAATGGGTCAAGAATTGTATCCATATATGGTTCCAGATACGGGTACCATTTAAAATCAAAGAATTGTGAAGTCAGTCTGCCGTGTGTTGAGCACAGCAGGTAGTTTTCCCTGACATATATCCAGTAAACAGTTTTCAAATGATTCTTCTGATCCTTCCTTATACGTTCTGGATGACTCCAAAACTCACTAAGACCCAATCTATGAAACCATTTTGAGATGTGGTTAAACCAGGGAATGCTAAGTACATTTGGTCTATCTAGAATGTCTTGAATAGACTCCTTGTATGTGGATAGCTCAGGGGTGGTCCATACACGGACCCAGAAAAGCAATGGTCGTAGGGCAATTACATCTGAGATGCGTGAAAGGCCATGGTCCCAGAACATTGGCAGCAGTGAGGTACTGAGAGGACAGGCCAAAGTTGACCTTACAAAGTTGTTTTCCCCCACTGCAAGCTTGCCAGTGTTCGACGACCCCCAAATTTCTGCCCCATAGACTGCCGCACTCTGTGCCTTTGCTCGGTAAATTGTAATAGTTGGAGTAATCACTCTCTCAGAGGTAGACTTGTAAAAGTGTAAAATGGCCCCAGATCTCTGTGCCAGAATAGCTAAACTTTTATCGATTTGGGCCCCCCAATGCAGATTGTTGCTAATTCTCGCCCCCAAATAATCTATGGAGCTTACCATACCTAGGGGGGTTCCATTAGAGAAAATTGAGTATCTCTTAGTGGGGCCGCAGCCCAGGGTCATTAGTTTAGTTTTGCTATGGTTGAGTTCAAGTCCATAGTCACCACAAAACGAACTAAACTTATCCACCAGTACCTGGAGACCCATAGGAGTTCTGGAGATCAGGAGGGAATCATCAGCAAATAGCAAAATTTGAATTTTACGGTTGTTTAAGGATGGAGCATCATTTTGGCAGTTGGTAACGACTTGCACCACCTCGTTGATGAACAATGTAAATAGCGTTGGGGCAAGAACACAGCCCTGGCGCACTCCTCTTCTAATATCTATTTTGTCGGTGAGTTCCCCCTGATTACCCCATCTAACTTGTGCAAATGTTTTTTCATGTAATCTTTGAATTAAAAGCACTAAGTTTCCTGGGATACCGATTTTGTTTAATACTCCCCATAGTTTCTCTCTTGGGACAAAATCGAATGCAGATCTTAGATCTACAAAAGCAACATAAAGTTTTTGCTTAGATAGGGTGACATACTTCCAAAATAGTAATGACAGCCTGAAGACTTGGTCCATGGTGTTAGTTTTAGGCCGAAAACCGGCCTGTAAGGGGGATAAAATTTGGTTGTCTTGGATCCAATCGGTAAGCCTATCTAAGACTTGCTTAGCAAACGTCTTTTAAGGATAACGATAAGGCTGATTGGTCAATAATTTACAGGTGAACTGACATCACCCTTTTTGTGAATCGGTATTATTTCTGCACCACGCCAAGAATCTGGAATAGGGCTACCAGCTGCTATGGCATTAGACAATAAATTGATGTACCATGCCCATATCTTAGGTTCTGATTTAAACAGGTCCCCTGGGATCTTATCTGGGCCAGGGGCTTTGGCTGGCCTCAGAGAATTAATTGCGGCTGTTGTTTCGGCTAAGGTAAAAACAATGCTCTCATTTGAAGTCTTGTTAACAGCCCAACACTCATCATATCCAGGGTCCTCCAGAGCTTGCGGTGCAGGCAGAGCATAAATTCCAGAAAAATAGGACACCCATCTTTCGGGCTGTATGTACATACCAATGTCATCATTGCCCCTTTTCGAACTAGAGGTCAACAGCCGCCAAAAGGAACTATCATCTTTGTATTTTACTGCGGCAAGCAGCTTCTGCCATATCTCATTATCCCAGTCTTTTTTTGCTTGCTTCAGGGCATTAACATACCTACGTCGGGCCTCTTTAATAGCCACTTGGGTAGAGTTTTTTACAGCCTCATTTAAATTAGATTTTGCTCGCACACAATCCTGATTATACCAATCCCTACGAGGGGTGTCAGCAGGTCTCGGTTTGGAAGGGATTTCCCTATAGAAGATACCCTGTAGGGAATCCACCAATTTATTGTGGATAGCCATAATGGGAATATCAGAGGCTTCTTGTTCCTCATGATCTGCAAAGAGTTTTAAAAATGATGAATATATTTCCCCAATCAAATACGGGTTGGATTCAACCTTTGGCCAGCAGACCCGAGAACGTCTATGATTCAGGTAAGGGAGTGGAACGTTAGTGATCGTTATGTGCTGGACTCTTAAAAATGCATGGTTGGTCAGTACAAGGCTCAGAGGATTATGATCGCTATCCAAGCGAGGTAAAATTTCCATGTCCAGAGAACTTGATCATAGCCTAATGTCCACCAGAATATAATCGATAGTACTAAAGGAAAGCCCTCGCTTGAAAGTGATGGCTCGCACTGAATCAGATTTAGTGCGGCCGTTACATTCTCTCAGGCCATATTTCAGACAAAGGGAAGACAACTGAGATGCAACACGGGAAACGGGCAAAAACGCCGTTTCCTTAGATTGGGGAATACCCCAATATTCGTCCTCCTCAGTAGTCAGATTGCTGATGGTGTTGTCCAACACAAAAGAACAATTAAAATCACCTGCTATAATCAGAAGATCTGAAGGGTCCAGAAGCTTTATAAAGTCCGTCAGCCGGGTGAGAACCATTGATTCTGACCCACGGGGAACGGATCTTGCATAAGTATTCAGAACTATCATCCTGAATCCAGGTCGGAATGTGAGTTGCACACCCAGCAGATCATAGGAATTAAACTTTATCATGGAGTGGACACATTCTAGCTTATTCTTCAATAAAATCATTAACCCTCCTATCTGTCTTCCAAAGCCTCCAAAGGCAGGTTGGGCAGCAGAAAAATAGGTTGTAAAGCCTTGTATGGATAACTGTTCTGCAGTCCAAGTTTCCTGAAAAAGACAGATATCTTGTTTATTAACAAGGCTTACCCATTCCGGGTCATCCAACTTTGACTTAATTCCTGCAACATTCCAAGATATAATATTGATTTTGGGAGGCGTAGATGTTGGCTTAGTTCTCAATAGGGAGGCGGGAGATGGAGTCCCTGTGAGTTGACACTCTTCATTTACTATTTTAGGAAGTACTGTGAAGGGGGCGATCAGTCAGTCCAATTCAGGAAGTAAGGGGGAAGGGTTCACGAATTTAGATGTTGCAGAGTTATCTGAAGAAGAAATAACCCCGGCTACAATAGTTCCAGATGTACAACATCCTCTACATAACGGGGCCCCAGGCGGCTGACTACTAAGTCTAAGATTCGATTCCCTACCTGTACATAATGTACCTGTCCGTGTATCAAAGGCCAGGAGGTCATTAACAAGACTACTATCATTAAAAAGAATCGAAATATAATCAAATTCCGACCCTAACTGATTATATCTATGGGCCTCACGTATATCAGACCGGATAACAGAGAGACAGTTCCTCTGGGAGCATATCTAATGAATGACTTTATTAATTAGAGAGTCAATCGACTCTCTATTGCCCTGAGGTAGCTTTGGCACCCTAGTCAAATATATAATGGCGTCTTCCCACCTCCTTTTTAACCTTCCCTTGAGGTCACAGGTCTGCGAGAGTGTCAAATAATCAGGGTGAGTGGCTGAACGGGGACTAACACAACAACTTGCTGTAGAGGGCGTTCCTCCTAGGTTTAACTGAGAAGTTTTTGGGCGAGGAGTACCTTTGTTCCCCCGTCCAAAGATGGATCCACACTTGTTTACACCTAATTTTGGAACTCGCTCATGGGTGGAAGACATGGTCTGGCAAGCAGACCTACCAAGCCTTGGGGAGCTACCATTACTTCCCCTAACGAGTTTATGTGTAGACGAAGATGTCAATTTATCGCCTACGGTAAGAGGACTAGGTTTTTTAGTCTCCATCAATAGATCAGAGGAAGGAACAGACTCATATGGCACAATGCAATTACAACCAGACTTTTGATCATAGAGTCCAGCGATTTTGTTCATCAAAGATACCAACAGACACTTAGGGGCATATTTATACTCTGTTTGCGCCGGAATTGCGTTGTTTTTTTTGACGCAATTCCGACGCAAAACTAACTCCATATTTATACTTTGGCGTTAGACGCGTCTAGCGCCAAAGTCCATGGAGTTTGCGTCATTTTTTTGCGTGGACACCTACTTTGCGTTAATGATATGCAAGGTAGGCGTTCCCGTCTAAAAAATTTACTCCGAGGCATGTGCGCCGTATTTACACTCCCGGGCAAAATTCACGCCCGGGAGTGGGCGGGTCAAAAAAAATGACGTACGGCCGCTTTTGCGCCGTTTTTTAGCGCCTGGTCAGGGCAGGCGTTAAGGGACCTGTGGGCTCGGAAGGAGCCCAGAGGTGCCCTCCCATGCCCCCAGGGACCCCCCCCCCCTGTCACCCTTGCCCACCCCAGGAGGACGCCTAAGGATGGAGGGACCCATCCGAGGGACATTAAGGTAAGTTCAGGTAAGTGTTTTCTTTTTTTTTTTTTTTTTTTTTGTGGCATAGGGGGGCCTGATTTGTGCCCCCCTACATGCCACTATGCCCAATGACCATGCCCAGGGGACAGAAGTCCCCTGGGCATGGCCATTGGGCAAGGGGGCATGACTCCTGTCTTTGCTAAGACAGGAGTCATTTCTATGGGGGTTGGGAGCCGAAAGAAATGGCGCAAATCGGGTTGAGGCGAAAAATTTGCCTCAGCCTGACTTGCCCCATTTTTTGGCGCCCAAGCTCCATATCCCCCTACGCCAGCGCTGCCTGGTGTACGTCGTTTTTTTTCACGCACACCAGGCAGCGCCGGCGGCTAACGCCGGCTAACGTCATTGAATAAATACAGCGCCCGCAGAATAGCGTTAGCCGGCGCAAATTTTTTTGACGCAAAACTGCGTTAGCGCAGTTTTGCGTCAAAAACTATAAATATGGCCCTTAACGTCATCTAGTTTCTGAGAAATGATAACCAACTGAGAAGCTTCGTTGTTGCCCATCTTTCCATCCAGAGAGTCTTTGTCAGTTCCTTCCACAAGTAAGGTTTGTGGATGTCCAGGACTTACAGAATTAGAGGACAAAACCGAAAACCTATTTGAACAAGGAATGGTAATAGGAGGCGGAGACGTGCACCTCAAGTAAGGTGCACCTTCTATAGGTAAACATCCATTTGTTTCCACCAAGGATTGTGAAATCTCCAAGAGTGAAGGAATTACACCCTGGGAGTGAGGAGGGGGGTGTAAATCAGCCTTGACCTCTACTCTATGCATCTGTATTTTTTTCTTAAAGAGATCAGGAATCTTTTTGGAAGGAATGGTATCCGATATAGAAGGGCCAGCAACAGAAGGACTCCTCAGTATAGCCTCAACCTCTTCAAACAATGAATCAATTGTTTTGAATTGCTGTAGATTTGTAGTAGAACATCCCTCCACTTTCCCAGCAGAGCGTTTCTTGGGTTTTTTAACCCGAGACTGGGGTGCTGATACATCATCGGCCTTCCTCTTCCCCATATCGTCTATCCAATGGCCCAGCTGAGTACTTTCAAACACGTCTGGAAAAAAAAAGAATAGCCCAGTCCTAGTTCCTACTATCAGGTACGAGTGATATCAGGAAGAAAAGAAGCCCCAAGGAGCGAGAGGTAATAGAGACTTGCTCCGCTGGCCCCTTTGGTGCCAAGTGAAGCTCGTGGTCAAGTAACACTAGACAAACTGAGCAAAGGAAATTCCTGAGACCTCTATACCAGGGCCAAGTATCAGAAAAACAAAACTTTGGGGGGGTGGCCCAGCCCAGTCTCCTCCTGGCGATGACGGGCGCAAGACGGGCCCGCCCTTGGCCCGCGCGGCGGGAGCGCTATTCAAAGTTTAAAGGGCTCCTGCCCAAGCTGCTCTTCCCTCCGGTGACGCGCTTCCCACGGCGGCGGGAGCGCTATTCGAAGTTTAAAGGGCTCCTGCCCAAGCTGCTCTTCCCTCCGGTGACGCGCTTCCCGCGGCGGCGGGAGCGCTATTCGAAGTTTAAAGGGCTCCTGCCCAAGCTGCTCTTCCCTCCGGTGACGCGCTTCCCGCGGCGGCGGGAGCGCTATTCGAAGTTTAAAGGGCTCCTGCCCAAGCTGCTCTTCCCTCTGGTGATGCGCTTCCCGCGGCGGCGGGAGCGCTATTCAAAGTTTAAAGGGCTCCTGCCCAAGCTTGTACTGTGTTAAACCCGGCAACTTTGCTTCCTAATGAAAATACAGATGTTGATGATGCCGAAGAAGTAGAACATGATTGTCTTGAGGTAACAGAACTGTGCACCAAACCGAGACCCGACATTAAAGATACCCAATTGGAAGAGAATGATTACATTATCTTTGTTGATGGTTCATGCCTGAGAGACTCAATAGTAGTACTGAGAGCCAGATACGCTGTGTGTACAATCACTGGTATCCTGGAAGCATCTTGGCTCGAAAGAGTGTACTCTGCTCAAGTGGCTGAATTGGTTGCTCTTACTAGGGCATGCCATGCCGCTGACAAATTGAAAGTCACTATCTATACTGATAGCAAATACGGATTTGTAATTGTCCATGATTTTGACCAGTTGTGGTCACAGAGGGGTTTCATGAACTCTTCTGGTTTTCCAGTGAAAAATGGTGAAAGAATTAAGGAGTTGTTGCACGCGATTCACTTACCTCTTGAAATTGACGTGGTGAAATGCAGCGCTCATGTGAAATCACAAGACTTTGGTGGTCATTACAACCCTGGTGTTAAAGCGGCGGTAAGACTGCAAACGGCGGTAAAAAAATGGGAATTATGACCGTGGCGGAAACCGCCAACAAAGACAGCCACTTTAACACTCCGACTGCCACGGCGGTACAGACAAAGTACCGCCCACAGTATCACAACCTACCAATCCACCACCTTTTCTGGGGCAGATTCACCGTGGATAAAACCAAGACGGAAACAGCCATTTCAAAGGGAAAACGCTCACCTCTACACACTCCACAAGGAATCAGGACACCATGGATCCGGAACTCCAAATACTCCCTGCGATAGTCTTCCTGCTCCTGTACGACTATCATCAACGTCGGCGCCGAAGACAACGGAGAGTACTGCACTTACGACATACGGGAGGGGGAGGCAAAAGTCAGGGAGACACACCCCCACCCCCACCCCGACCCTCACCCACTACAACACTCACACCAATGCATATCCAAACATTACAGTAACAACCCCCCGGAAGAATGCAAAGACAAAAGGAAATGAGTGCAACCATTGTAATATATCAAAATACAGTAACAAAATGTATACAGATAAATATACACATTCAACAAAATATACATCACGATTAGTAGTGCAGGTAATGCACCATTCAAAGTCCGTGGACCACTGGGCCCAAAATGCATGGGCGAGGCCCACATCAGATACCTGATCAAAACGGAGAGAACACTGCCGGGGCATCAGATAGAAATACAACAGGCACCTCAGGGGGAAGGGAAGGGGGGGCACCTCAGCCGGATGACTGCACGACGCCAGATCCACGAGGGGGCTCCATGCCCATTGAAGTATCCTGGGGAGTGCAAAGCCATAGTCTCTCAAGTCTCTGCAGTGGGTGGTTTGCCCACTGTTCAATCCTGGGGAGTGCAAAGTCACAGTCTCTCAAGTCTCTACAGTGGGTGGTTTGCCCACTGTTACATCCTGGGGAGGGC
The DNA here is from genome assembly GCF_031143425.1 of Pleurodeles waltl. Taxonomy (NCBI): domain Eukaryota; kingdom Metazoa; phylum Chordata; class Amphibia; order Caudata; family Salamandridae; genus Pleurodeles; species Pleurodeles waltl. The sequence goes on from NC_090445.1 coordinate 1,301,422,633, forward strand.
AAAGCCACAGTCTCTAAAGTCCCTACAGTGGGTGGTTTGCCCACTGTTCAATCCTGGGGAGTGCAAAGCCACAGTCTCTCAAGTCTCTACAGTGGGTGGTTTGCCCACTGCCATATCCTGGGGAGTGCAAAGCCACAGTCTCTCAAGTCTCTACAGTGGGTAGTTTGCCCACTGCCATATCCTGGGGAGTGCAAAGCCACAGTCTCTCAAGTGGATAACAGTCTCCACTGGTTCTGGAGGGGGACTGGTGCCCAGAGTGCTTCATCCTGTGCAGGACATAAGGAGTGGATGCTGTTCTCAACTGGTTCTGGAGGGGGACTGGTGCCCAAAGTGCTTCATCCTGTGCAGGACAGAAGGAGTGGATGCTGTTCTCAACTGGTTCTGGAGGGGGACAGGTGCCCAGAGTGCTTCATCCTGTGCAGGACAGAAGGAGTGGATGCTGTTCTCCACTAGTTCTGGAGGGGGACTGGTGCCCAGAGTGCATCACTCTCCCCGTGACGGTCCCAGTTCCGTCACTGCCCCTGCCGCACATGGGCTAGCGGTGCTTGAGTTGGCGGTGCTTGCCCTGTTCAGCGGTGCTTGCCATGGCGGTCTGTGCCCTGTTCAGCGGTGCTTGGCCTGGTCAGCGGTGCTTGGCCTGTTCAGCGGTGCTTGCCATGGCGGTCTGTGCCCTGTTCAGCGGTGCTGGCCTGTTCAGCGGTGCTTGTCCTGTTCATCAGTGCTTACCATGGCGGTCTATGCCCTGTTCAGCGGTGCTTGGCCTGTTCAGCGGTGCTTGCCATGGCGGTCCTTCATTGCCCAATGGGGCTGTGGGTGCCGGGGCCCTCCTGGGCACTGACTCTGGCGGTGGCCTCCTGGCCACTGACGATCGGGCTGCCCTCCTGGGCACTGGCTCTGGCAGTGGCCTCCTGGCAACTGATGATGGGGCTGCCCTCCTGGGCAATGACTCTGGCGGTGGCCTCCTGGTCACTGATGATCGGGCTGGCGGTGGCCTCCTGAGCAGCGGGGATGATGGCGGTCTTCTCCGCCGTGCTGCTCTTCCCAGACTTTGGCGATTTCTTCTGCCCCTTCACCACCTTGGGAGGAGTCACAGCTGAGTGGACACTCCCCCCGGGACCCTTGTGAGTGGCTTTGCGTGCTGGAGTCTTCCCCCTCTCCCGCCGGGCACTGTCCAACTTCTGGTGCTTCACAGGGGGGGGACAGGCTGTGCTGTTGCTCCGTATCACACTGGCTGCCCTGGTGCCCGGTGCACTCCACATACATCTAACAGGCACCACTGGTACCAGCGATCTTTTGGCTGAGGTGCTAGTACGGGACCTATGAATTGGAGGGGGGGGGTGGTGGGAAAGAAGTCAAGCTTGCTCAGGAAAAGTTTCTTATGAGCACTGGGACGGGTAGCTGGAGGGGGTCTGGGAGTGGAGGAAGAGGAGGTGGTTGTAGGAGGTGTAACTTTTGTGGCTTTGGGTGCAGGTGCATGTGCTGGAGGCTGTCGTGAGGTGGATAGCTGTTGGGTGGGCGTATGCATGCGTTTGTGTATTTTGGGGGGGGCACAGACACACTGGGAGAGGACACAGAGGACGTGTACATTTTAGTGGGGGTGGTGAGTGCAGGTGAGCGGGGTATGGTGGTAGGTGTGCTGGTGCGGGACCTAGTGGCTGTAGTGGTAGTGCATGCAGGTGAGAGTGTAGACGACACTGGGAGGGAGGAGGGAGACGACGAGGAGGGGGACACAGTGGAGGCAGTGGATGTTGCTGTGTCTGTATGTGTGTGATGCTTGTATGAGTGCCTGTGGGATGTGTGGTGCTTATGTTTGCCTGAGCTTCCCTTGTGTGTTGATGTGTGTGCAGGCTTGTCTGATGGTGTGCTTGGGATAGGCTGAGGTACAGGGGATTGGGTCTGGGTGGTGGAAGTTGGACGGGGGAGGCTAGAGAAAGGGACAATGGCTGCCATCAGTGCTGAGGCCAGAGATTGCAGGGTTCGATGAAGGGCAGCCTGACCAGAATGAATGCCCTCCAGGAATGCATTTGTGTGTTGCAATTCCCTTTCTACACCCTGGATGGCATTCAAAATGGTAGACTGCCCAACAGTGAGGGACCTGAGGAGGTCAATGGCCTCCTCACTGAGGGCAGCAGAGGTGACAGGAGCAGGGGCTGAGGTGCCTGGGGCGAAGGTGATGCCCACCCTCCTGGGTGAGCGCGCACGGGGCGAAGGCTGAGGGGCTGCTGGGAGGGCGGTGGTGGTAGGGGGGGTGGCGGCTGTACCTGTAGAAGTGGGGGGCACAGATTTTGCCACCACCACAAGGGAGCTCCCATCAGAGGACGAGTCCGTGTCGCTGGTTGCTGATCCTGTCTCCGCCGTGAATCTCCCCTCGCCCTCCGTCCCACTGGTGTATTCTGAGTCCGTGGTGTGGCCCTCCATGGCCATGTGGGATGCAGCTCCCTCGTGCTCCGGTGCCACTGTACCTCCGCCTGATGATGCTGATGCACACAAGAACAGGGAGACCACAAAAAGGGGGGGACGACAGAAGAAAGACAGGTTGAGTACATGGCTTACCGCTACCGTTGGCGGACAATACAGACACAGCAGCCACCTGCAGTACGCCGCTCTGTTGGGCTCTACAGATGCAGTTCCTGGGATATGGCCTACATGGCTATGGTGGACATCAGCACACATAGATGACACAGGGGCATGTATACCTGTACTTGGCACTCTACAGAGGTGGGGTGGAGTGCCACATGGCCTGCATTAAGGAGGGGCCTAGCCCTCCTCCCCCACCCAGACACCTTCACTGCACGCAAAGTCCACAGAATGATCTTGTAATCACCCCCTTGTGGCTGCTGTGATGCCCTCAAGTGCCCATCCAACTCCGGGTAGGCCACCGCCAGGATCCGGAACATCAGGGGGGTCATGGTTCGACGGGCACCCCTCCCACGTTGGGAGGCCATCCCCAGCTGAGCCTCTGTCGTCTTCTTGCTCCAGCGGCGAATGTCCTCCCATCTTTTCCGGCAGTGGGTGCCAAATATCCTTCTTCTGGTGGGCGCTGACCTACATGACATGTACAGGGGAAGAAGAGAAGTCATTAGCAAACGTCGAAGTGAGTGTCCCACATCTCTCGCCTTGCCATGTGGCACATGCATTCACAGTCCTTCATGCACGCAGAACTCTGCCCCCTTCCTACTTACAACCTGCCCTCTCCACACAGGCATAGCCCATACAACATGCTCCCTGTGTACTCACCTGTTGGTCTGGAGGACCGTAGACTAGCGTGTACTGGGGGAGGACCCCGTCCATGAGCTTCTACAACTCCTGTGCAGTGAAGGCAGGGGCCCTTTCCCCAGACGTACGAGCCAGTGTCTCTTACCTCACATCCCATTTTCCCACTTTAGAGGTCAGGCAGCTGCCGTTTCAGGGGCCCACATGGCTTCATTTTCAACTGCGTCACACATACCTAGGCCTGGACTCAATACACATACAGACAACCTTTTGGATTTTGTTTCGTGTTCTGTGTACACTGTGGGTACATACCTCTGAGTTGTTTGACTCTGTGGTCGCTGTTGTCCTTCCTAGGCACCATCAGCTGGGACATGTGAGGAGATGGCGGAATCCTCCGGTGTACCGACTGCTGGTGGACCTGTTGACAATGGAGGAGCAACATTTAATCATCACCTACAGGTTTGACCGTGCCACAGTTCAGGAACTGTGTACCCAGTTGGAGCCTGAGCTGATGTCAGCTATTCACCATCCCACAGGGATCTCCCCTCAAGTGCAGGTGCTATCAGTGCTCCATTTCCTTGCAAGTGGGTTATTTCAAACAACAGTGGCCATGGCATCAGGGATATCCCAGCCTTTGTTTTCCATCGTGTTGTCCAGAGTGTTGTCTGCCCTGCTGAAACACATGAGGAGCTACATCGTTTTCCCTCAGGTGGAGGATTTGGCTACAGTTAAAGGTGACTTCTATGCCCTTGAACATATCCCCAACATCATAGGTGCCATTGATGGGACCCATGTAGCTCTGGTCCCCCCCCACAGGAGTGAACAGATGTACAGGAACCGGAAGAGTTATCATTCCATGAATGTACAGATGGTATGTTTGGTAGACCAGTACATCTCCCAGGTAAATGCTATGTTCCCTGGCTCAGTGCATGACGCCTACATCCTGCGGAGTAGCAGCATCCCTTATGTATTGGGTCAACTCCAGAGGCACCGTGTGTGGCTATTATGGGACTCTGGTTACCCCAACCTGTCATGGCTACTGACCCCAGTGAGGAATCCCAGGACCAGGGCAGAGGAACGCTACAATGAGGCCCATGGGCGGACTAGGAGGGTGATCGAACGCACCTTCAGCCTCCTGAAGGCCAGGTTCAGGTGCCTCCATATGACAGGTGGTTCCCTATTCTACTCACCAAGGAAGGTGTGCCAGATCAACATCGCCTGCTGTATGCTTCACAATCTGGCTTTGCGGCGCCAGGAGCCTTTTCTGCAGGAGGATGGTCCAGATGACGGTGTTGTGGCGGCTGTGGAGCATGTGGACAGTGATGAGGAGGAAGCAGAGGAAGAAGACATTGACAACAGGGACTCAGTTATCTAGCAATATTTCCAGTGACACACAGGTGAGAACACATTCCTGCCTACTACAAGTACTTTCACACTTCTAACTCTATCCTGTCTGTCAATTTCAACCAGTATATGGGAACTGAGTTGTACATTTCCATTACGGTTTCACAGGTGTGGTTACCAACGTGTGTCATCTGCTTACATTCCTCATGGACTTGTGATGTGCGACATAGGTATGTTGACATTATATTTGAGAACGGATTTTGTCACTGTCATTGGTAATACACATTTTCTAAATCACGGACTGACTCCAGATTGTTTTGTGGTTCAAGGGTGTTTATTGAAGTGCTAAATATTGGAGGGGGTGGTAAAATGGTGAGGGGTGATAGTGGAGGAATGTCCATGGTAGAGTCCAGTCTATTAGTCTCATAGGTGCACTGCCCATATGGGCATAGGAAGTGGAGCTGGGGCAGTTCCAATATGGACAGTGTAGGAGGCTGGACTGGCTTGTAGTGGGTACCAAGGGTACTTACACCTTGCACCAGGCCCAGGTATCCCTTATTAGTGTAGAGGGGTGTCTAGCAGCTTAGGTTGATAGAAAAGGTAGCTTAGCAGAGCAGCTTAGGCTGAACTACGAGACGAGTGAAGCTCCTACAGTACCACTAGTGTCATATGCACAATATCATAAGAAAACACAATACACAGATATACTAAAAATAAAGGTACTTTATTTTTATGACAATATGCCAAAGTATCTCAGTGAGTACCCTCAGTATGAGGATAGCAAATATACACAAGATATATGCACACAATACCAAAATATGCAGTAATAACAATAGAAAACAGTGCAAACAATGTATAGTCACAATAGAATGCAATGGGGGCACAAAGGGATAGGGGCAACACAAACCATATACTCCAAAAGTGGAATGCGAACCACGAATGGACCCCAAACCTATGTGACCTTGTAGAGGGTCGCTGGGACTGTAAGAAAACAGTGAGGGTTAGAAACATACCCCCCCCTAAAGACCCTGAAAAGTGGGTGCAAAGTGCACCTACGTTCCCCAAAGAGCACAGAAGTCGTGATAGGGGAATTCTGCAAGGAAGACCAACACCAGCAATGCAACAACGATGGATTTCCTGATGACAGTACCTGTGGAACAAGGGGACCAAGTCCAAAAGTCACGATCAAGTCGGGAGTGGGCAGATGCCCAGGAAATGCCAGCTGTGGGTGCAAAGAAGCTGCCACTGGATGGTAGAAGCTGTGGATTCTGCAAGAACGGCAAGGGCTAAAAACTTCCCCTTTGGAGGATGGATGTCCCACATCGTGAAGAGTCGCGCAGAGGTGCTTCCGTGCAGAAATACCGCAAACAAGCCTTGCTAGCTGCAAGGGTCACGGTTAGGGTTTTTGGATGCTGCTGTGGCCCAGGAGGGACCAGGATCTCGCCAATTGTGTGAGGGGACAGAGGGGGCGCCCAGCAAGACAAGGAGCCCACTCAGAAGCAGGCAGCCTCCACAGAAGTGCCATAACAGGCACTACAAAGTGGAGTGAACTGGAGCTCACCCGAAGTCACAAAAGAGGGTCCCACGACGCCGGAGGACAACTCAGGAGGTCGTGCACTGCAGGTTGGAGTGCCGGGGACCCAGGCTTGGCTGTGCGCAAAGGAAATCCTGGAAGAGTGCACAGGAGCCGGAGTAGCTACAAAACACGTGGTTCCCAGCAATGCAGTCTAGCGTGGGGAGGCAAGGACTTACCTCCACCAAACTTGGACTGAATTGTCACTGGACTGTGGGAGTCACTTGGACAGAGTTGCTGAGTTCAAGGGACCTCGCTCGTCATGCTGAGAGGAGACCCAGAGGACCGGTGATGCAGTTCTTTGGTGCCTGCGGTTGCAGGGGGAAGATTCCGTCGACCCACAGGAGATTTCTTCGGAGCTTCTAGTGCAGAGAGGAGGCAGACTACCCCCACAGCATGCACCACCAGGAAAACAGTTGAGAAGGCGGCAGGATCAGCGTTACAAGGTTGCAGAAGTCGTCTTTGCTACTTTGTTGCAGTTTTGCAGGCTTCCAGCGCGGTCAGCAGTCGATTCCTTGGCAGAAGATGAAGAGAGAGATGCAGAGGAACTCTGATGAGCTCTTGCATTCGTTATCTAAAGAATTCCCCAAAGCAGAGACCCTAAATAGCCAGAAAAGGAGGTTTGGCTACTTAGGAGAGAGGATAGGCTAGCAACACCTGAAGGAGCCTATCAGAAGGAGTCTCTGACGTCACCTGCTGGCACTGGCCACTCAGAGCAGTCCAGTGTGCCAGCAGCACCTCTGTTTCCAAGATGGCAGAGGTCTGGAGAACACTGGAGGAGCTCTGGGCACCTCCCAGGGGAGGTGCAGGTCAGGGGAGTGGTCACTCCCCTTTCCTTTGTCCAGTTTCACGCCAGAGCAGGGCTGGGGGATCCCTGAACCGGTGCAGATTGGCTTATGCAGAGATGGGCACCATCTGTGCCCATCAAAGCATTTCCAGAGGCTTGGGGAGGCTACTCCTCCCCAGCCCTGACACCTTTTTCCAAAGGGAAAGGGTGTAACACCCTCTCTCTGAGGAAGTCCTTTGTTCTGCCTTCCTGGGCCAAGCCTGGCTGGACCCCAGGAGGGCAGAAACCTGTCTGAGGGGTTGGCAGCAGCTGCAGTGAAACCCCAGGAAAGGCAGTTTGGCAGTACCCGGGTCTGTGCTAGAGACTCAGGGGATCATGGAATTGTCTCCCCAATGCCAGAATGGCATTGGGGTGACAATTCCATGATCTTAGACATGTTACATGGCCATGTTCGGAGTTACCATTGTGACGCTATACATATGTCGTGACATATGTATAGTGCACACGTGTAATGGTGTCCCCGCACTCACAAAGTCCGGGGAATTTGCCCTGAACAATGTGGGGGCACCTTGGCTAGTGCCAGGGTGCCCACACACTAAGTAACTTAGTACCCAACCTTTACCAGGTAAAGGTTAGACATATAGGTGACTTATAAGTTACTTAAGTGCAGTGGTAAATGGCTGTGAAATAATGTGGACGTTATTTCACTCAGGCTGCACTGGCAGGCTTGTGTAAGAATTGTCAGATCTCCCTATGGGTGGCACAAGAAATGCTGCAGCCCATAGGGATCTCCTGGAACCCCAATACCCTAGGTAACTTAGTACCATATACTAGGGAATTATAAGGGTGTTCCAGTATGCCAATGTAAATTGGTGAAATTGGTCACTAGCCTGTTAGTGACAATTTGGAAAGAAATGAGAGAGCATAACCACTGAGGTTCTGGATAGCAGAGCCTCAGTGAGACAGTTAGTCATAACACAGGTAACACATACAGGGCACACTTATGAGCACTGGGGCCCTGGCTGGCAGTGTCCCAGTGACACATACAATTAAACAACATATATACAGTGAAATATGGGGGTAACATGTCAGGCAAGATGGTACTTTCCTACAGACAGGGTTACAAAGTGGGACAGTGGGATGACAATCAGGGTGGTCTCATTTCTTGGCGGGGGTCTTGCCATCGTGCTCTGTCCTGTTCCTGGATCTCAGGGACCGCTTGCGGGGTGGTTCTCCATCTGCAGGAGGTGGGGTGCTGGTGTGGTGGTCCTGTGGCGGTGCCTCCTGCCCACTAGCACCGGCAGAGGTGGTGGGCAGTTCATCGTCCATGCTAGTGTCAGGTGCCCCTTGGAGTGCCACGGTGTCCCTCCTGGTGTTAAGTATCTCCTTCACCACCCCTACGATGGTGCCCACGGCGGAGCTGATGGTTCTGAGTTCCTCCCTGAAGCCCAAATACTGTTCGTCCTACAGGCACTGGGTCTCCTGAAACTTGGCCAGGACCGTAGCCATCGTCTCCTGGGAGTGGTGGTATGCTCCCATGATGGAGGAGAGGGCCTCGTGGAGAGTGGGTTCCCTTGGCCTTTCCGCCCCCTGTTTCACAGCAGCCCTCCCAGTTCCCCTGTGTTCCTGTGCCTTCGTCCCCTGGAACGTGTGCCCACTGCCCCCAGGTCCCTGTTGTTGTTGGGGTGGTGGGTTATCCTGGGTTCCCTGTAGTGGTGGACACACAGCTGATTGACGTGTCCTGGGATGGAGGTATGGGCCCGCTGGGTGGGTGCTGTGCTGGTGTTACCAGAGGGTGGAAGGTCTGTGGTGGGCTGTGCCTGTGCAAGGGGAACCGACTGTCCCGAGGCCCACGATGGTCCAGGCCGGTCATCTGGAACCAGTTGGCCAGAGCTGCTGTCATCACTGTGGGCCTCTTCTGTGGGTGGGGTAGAGATGTCTGGACCCTCCTGTCTGGTGACGTTGGGTAGTGGTCCTGCAGGGGTGTAAAAGCATGATTATTGCATGTGTGTGTGTCATGGTGTGCAATGGGTGGGTGACCGTGTACCCCGGTGCTAGCATTCATGTGTGGGGGCTTGTGTGATGATGGTTGGGGGGGTGTTATGGGTATGTGCAGTGAGCATGCTTTAGTGAGGGCTGTCCATGCTTTGTTGTGTCATGCATGGCTTGGTGTGGGGATGGGTGGTTTTTGTTATTAGTACATGAGTGAGGAGTTGGAGAGATAGGGGAGGGGGTGAGGGTGGGGGTCTGTGATAGCATGCAGGTAGGGTGGGGGATAGTTAAGATTTGACTTACCAGAGTCCATTCCTCCACCGACTCCTCCAAAGCCCTCAGGATGCATAATGGTCAAGACCTGTTCCTTCCATGTTGTTAGTTGTGGGGGAGTAGGTGGGGGTCCTCCGCCAGTCCGCTGTACTGCGATGTTGTGCCTGGAGACCACGGAACGCACCTTCCCCCATAGGTCGTTCCACCTCTTCCTGATGTCCTCCCGATTTCTTGGGTGTTGTCCCACTGCGTTGACCCTGTTGACTATTCTTCGCCATAGCTCCATCTTCCTAGCTATGGAGGTGTGCTGCACCTGTGATCCAAATAGCTGTGGCTCTACCCGTACGATTTCCTCCACCATGACCCTGAGCTCCTCCTCCGAGAACCTGGGGTGTCTTTGCCGTGCCATGGGGTGGTGTAGGTGATGTGTGGGGTGGTGCATGTGGTGATGAGTGTGGTGATGTGTAGTGGTGTGTGGTATTTTGTGCGTGGATGTAGTGTGGGTGATGGTGTTGTGTTCCTATGCGTGGTGGTGTTGTCTATGCTGTGCAGTCTCCTTGGCTGTCAAAGCCCAGCTCACCTGAGTCCTTGTTCAGTTCTGATGGAGGTTGAAGACAATCCGACCCCCCCCTGAAACTGCTTGTTCCAGCACACTAGTTTTTAAAACAGTGCACTAAGAACAGAAGCTCAAGGGAAGGGGGGAAGTGTATAAAATAAAATAAAGAGACAACAGCGTTCTTGCGTTTCCACTGTTGAAGTGCTGCACAAATCTGCGGCCCTCTCTGACTTCTGTAGAAACTGGTGCCTAATGAAACATAAACAAAGAACAGATAAGTACATCCTATTCCTAACTGGGTTCCTGACTATCCCTTTATTTATTAGAAATTTTCTTCTAAAAGTACCTCTTGGATCCTGGTCTCTAGTTTCCAGGTTTGGAATGTGTTACTGTTCTGGGATGTGCTTTCTATTACTCTAAAGCTTCTAAAACATTAAACAAATACCGTTATCAGAATTACCAATATCAAACATTCATCTTAATATAACTAAAGCCTAAATTGCCAATAGCAGACTCACTTTTCCCATATTTCCAGAATCTTTTATAAAACAAATACTGTACTTTTATGTCAAAATACAGCATGTAATTTGTGCAAGTCCGTGATTTACTGTTTGCCTTGCTGTTAATGGTTTCCACGGTTCGATTCTTAAAAGTTCCATAAAAAACTGTTTGCTTCACAAAGTTCTGCAAAGTATTCTTGTAACAAAGAGTTTGAATCACAATGTTCGTGGAAGGTTTCTTGTTTCAAATTGTCTATACACGAATCCAGAAATTGTTGTCAAAGTTCTTTCAGGTAATAAAAGTTTTGCACTTACTTGTTGCTGGCAAGAGATACTGATCAGTCTAACCTTGTCTTCTTTCTCTTTTGCAGGTTGCTTGTAGGAGAGAGGCTGAGGCAAGGAGGAACCGGAAACCGGAAGAGCCAGCAGCTGCGCCCATTGAAGCCAATGAAAGTCTGTAGAGAGCAGGAGTGCAAGCGCCGAGGGATCTGTCCTCAGGTAAGCGGGAGGTAGACGAGCACAAGCACTGGGTGAGGCTCGGGGGCTGCCTTTTATAGACAGGGCTGGGTGTGGTCCTCACATGCTGCACATGTTCTTGAAAGGTGTGCAGAGCTGGGTGTGGTCCTCACCTGCTGCACATGTTCTTGAAAGGTGTGCAGAGTTTCAGTTATTATGCAAATGAGTTAAATTAACACATGGCCTAGAGAGGAGTGTTTTAAAGAAGCCTTGGTAAAAGCAAGGCCCAATGGGTAAACAAAACAGCACATTAAACAACATACACAGAAGCCTGGGGGGGGGGGGAAGGTGAGATAACAAGAAAGGCTTTCAATAGTAAGTTTAAAAGGGAGCTATTACAGAACCCACTAGTGCAGTGAGAGGGGACATGCTCTTTGCTGTGCACAAACCCTAACAGTTGCCCCCCTCAAAGGCCCTCCTACAGGACGGGGTTTTCCTGGATTTTTTAAATAAAACCGTCTAATCAGCTGTGGGGCATGTACATATGATGCTGGTTCCCATGAATTCTCAGATTCATCAAATCCTTTCCATTCTACTAAATAAAACAGACGTCCACTAATTCTTTTTGAGTCTTTTATGCTTTTCACTTCATATTCTAGATTTCCCTTAATTGGTATGGGTGGAGGTGGTGGTTCAGGTCGGGTTTTTGGATTGTACGGCTTAAGCAAGGACACATGGAATGTAGTATGTACTGGATATTCTTTTGGTAAATCTAATTTTACTGTTACCGGGTTTACTATGGCAGTTATACTAAAGGGTCCAATGAAACGTGGTTGCAGCTTTCGGGATCCCTCTATGTTTACGTTCTTTGTGGAGAGCCATACCTTGTCACCGATTTTATACATTGGGGCTTCAGATCTGTGTTTGTCTGCTTGTCTTTTCATGCTTTCCTTGTACTTTAATAAATGTTTCCTGGCTTTGTCTTGTATGTCACCTAACCTTGTTAGTCTATCCGTTACTGTAGGTAACAGAGAATCTTCTAACAAAATGGGTATAGCTCTTGGATGATACCCCTGCAAGAAATAGAATGGTGAGCAAAGTAGAGCTGAATGCTCAGTATTATTATAAACAAACTCCGCTACAGGGAGAGCTTCCAACCATTCACTAGAATAATCAGCCAATAAACAACGTAGCGTTTGAAGTAAGGTTTGGTTCAGTCGTTCAGTCTGTCCATCTGTCTCTGGGTGGAAAGCAGTGGATAATGCCACATCTATTTTCAGTTTTTTACATCATTTTTTCCAAAATTTAGAGTTGAACTGGCTCCCTCGGTCTGACACCACTTTGCTTGGCAAACCATGTAAACGTACAATTTCCCTTATAAAAATATCAGCAAATTCTGTCGCCGTGGGTAATTTCCGTAATGGTACAAAATGTGCCATTTTAGATAACAAAATCCACTATAACCAACACTGTTGTGAAAGATTTTACAGGTGGTAAACCTACAATAAAGTCTACGCTCACAGTATGCCAAGGTTGCTTGGGTGTTGGCATTGGTATTAACAAACCATCAGGGGCCTTATGAGAAGATTTATGTCTTGCACAAATTGGACAGGTAGTGACAAATTGCTTAATGTCCTTTCTTATAGTGTCCCACCAAAAGTGTTTTTGCACATTTTCCAGGGTTTTTACCCAACCAGGATGACCTGCCAACGGTGAGGCGTGATGCCAAATTATCACCTGTGTTTGTAATTCAGAGGAGGGCACTAACAGCATGTTGTCGTGATACAATAAACCTCGTTGTATTGTGTTATGGGAATCCTTTAACCAATCCTGAGGTGCTATTTGCATGTGTGCATTATATAGATCTGTGATGAAATCCTTCTGTTGTACTGGTGCCAAAAACTTTTGGGGAGGAATAATGGGTTCTCCTATTTTATCTTGTTTCATGTCTGAAGTATGTCCGTATCTAGATAACACATCAGATTGAATTTGTTGTGCACCTGGTCTATAGGTTATTACAAAGTCAAATGTGCTAAAAAAATTTAACCAGCGCATCTGACGTGGTGTTAGTGCTTAAAGTGATCCAAAAAACTGTAGGTTCCTATGGTCAGAAAAGATTGTAACTGGGTACTTGGCTCCCATTAAATGGTGCCTCCATTCTGACAAGGCTACTTTGATAGCTAGTAGTTCCCTTTCAGCCACAGTGTAATTTTGTTCAGCTGGTAATAACTTTTTGGAATAGAAGGCTATAGGATGTAACTGGCCATCTACTGCATCTCGTTGAGAGAGAACTCCTCCTAAAGCTACTTGTGAAGCATCCGCTTCAACAAAAAAAGGCAAGTCAGGATCAGGATGTTTCAGAATTGGGGCTGAAGTGAACTTTTGTTTTAGGAGTTGAAAGGCGTGTTCCGCCTCATCAGTCCAAAGAAATTGTTGCCCTTTCCGCAACAAGGTAGTTATTGGGGCCGCAATGTCTGCAAAATGTGCAATAAACCTCCTATAAAAATTGGCGAAACCCAGAAATTTCTGAATATCTTTTACAGAGGATGGTTCTGGCCAATCAGCAATAGCACTGATTTTCTTTACATCCATAGTTATTCCTTGAGTTGACAGGCAGTATCCTAAAAAGTCCACCTTGCTGACATTAAAAGTACACTTTTCTAACTTAGCAAAAAGATGAATTTCTTTTAACTTTGATAATACTGCACGAACATGTTGGGTATGTTCTTCTGAGTTCTTAGAGTAAATGAGGATGTCGTCTATGTATACTATGACACAAACGTCCAGGAATTTGTGTAGGACCTCATTTATAAAGAACTGAAAGGCCGCAGGGGCATTACATAACCCAAAGGGCATTACTGTGTACTCAAATAAACCAAACTTTGTCTTGAAAGCTGTCTTCCACTCATCCCCCTCTTTTACTCGGACCAGCTGGTAAGCTCCCCGCAGATCTAGTTTAGTGTATACAGTAGAATGTCTTAATTGATCCAACAACACAGGTATTAGAGGAAGAGGATATTTATTCTTTATTGTAGCCTTATTTAGTCCTCTATAATCGATACACACGCGCAGGGTTTTATCCGGCTTCGGGATAAAAAAGAGTGGAGATGACACCGGAGATGTGGAATGACGGATGAACCCAGACTGTAGTAGGTCATCTTGGTAGGTTCTTAAGTATTTGGTTTCTTCGTCAGTCAAAGCATATACTCTGTTATTAGGTAAAGGGGCCCCTGGGATAAGATCTATACGACAGCCATAAGACCTATGTGGGGGCAGCACACTAGCCTTTACTGGATCAAAGACGTCTTTAAAGTCAGAATATTCAGGAGGGAGACTTGGTTCATCTTGTATAACACTAGCACAGTGTAATACTGTGCTCTGTTCTGTACCTGCTTCTTGATAGCAATTGGTTCTACAGAAAGAGGAATCCAAAGTAACATTTCTATTCATCCAATCAATTGTTGGGTTATGAGTTGTTAACCAGGGTACCCCGAGAATCAAACCAAAATTAGGAGTATCTATCAGATCAAAGCTAATCACCTCTGTGTGCCCGTTCTGACAGACCATAACAAGTGGACTTGTTTGTTTTGTGATTAATCCAGAGGTCAATTCTGACCCATCCACTGCACATACTGCTTCTGGACAAGGCATTAGGCACATAGGAAGTCCTAAGTTTTCAGCTAACTTATTATCCACAAAATTTCCTGTCGCACCTGAGTCCAGTAGGACAGGGAGAGAATGCCTCACTTGGGTAGTAACAATTAAAACGACCTGAATTATGAAATGTCTAGGTATGTGCGGTACCATGAAGGCTGCAGCATTAGAGGTTTGATTAAGATGTTTTCTCGAACAAGTAACCTCTCCCCTTGTCGAGCTTAATCGTTTCCCGATTCAGTTGAGGAGGTGGAGGAAACAGCACCCTTTCGTGGATTTTTAGGCTTTACTGGACATTCTCTGGCAAAGTGACCTGCCCTTCCACAATATAAACATAATTGAAGTTTTCTCCTTCTTTCTTTTTCCTCTGATGTGAGTGAACCTCTGAGTGTCCCTATTTGCATAGGCTCAGGTTCAGGGAGTTTATTATCTGGGTCTTTCTTCTCATGTCTAATAAAAGTTAACCGTGATTCCAGTTTGTATTTATCTCCCTTTCTTTCTCCTAGTCTATGTTCTAATTTCACAACTAAATCTACAAAGTCCGAATAGTCTTCTGGCAAATCAACGATATGAGCCAGCGCGTCTTTTAACTCGTCTCTCAAACCTTTATAGAAAAGGGAGACACGCTTTTCTTCTGGCAAGTGTGTCTCGGTGAGTAAACGATTAAAACTAGTGAGATAGGTCAATAAATCCTTGTTACCTTGTTTAAGATTTAAAAGCTCGTTATCACTTGCCTGCATGAAAGTGTGTTTTGCAAAAAGGCTGGTCATGGTACGTTTAAATTGATTCCAATTATGGAGGATGGGATCATCTCTCTCCACGAAAGGAATTTACCAATTGGCTACTGTGCCACCCAAATAAGACAAGACGAATGCCACTTTTGTAGCATCAGTAGGGAACTGTTGTGGCTTACAAACGAAGTGTAATTGACATTGATTGATAAAAACATGAAATTTGTAACTATCTCCATGAAAACGTTCAGGTGCTGCTAAGGGCACAGCATTAGGAACATTAACAGTGACCTCAACTGGGGGAGGCAAAGTTGTATGTTTTGATGGCGCCCCTGTCTCTGAGGAGGTTTTAAACAAAGGCGTAAAAGCTCTGTTCCACTGAGATACCCTAAATTTATACCTGCTTAAATCCTGTTTTAAAGAGGTATTCTCCATCTTTAATCTCTCTATTTCCTCTTGCATATGTTGCAAGATGCCAGACACTGATTCATTATGAGCCAAGTCCTCATTTAGGGCCTGCGCCATATCCGTGACGTCAATGCCCTCTATTTCTTCCCCGATATTCATCGTCCACCAGAACTGAATTTTTTTTTTTATTTAAGGCTTGTGCTTCTGTCAAAGCCCAGCTCACCTGAGTCCTTGTTCAGTTCTGATGGAGGTTGAAGACAATCCGACCCCACCCTGAAACTGCTTGTTCCAGCACACTAGTTTTTAAAACAGTGCACTAAGAACAGAAGCTCAAGGGATGGGGGGAAGTGGATAAAATAAAATAAAGAGACAACAGCGCTCTTGCGTTTCCACTGTTGAAGTGCTGCACAAATCTGCGGCCCTCTCTGACTTCTGTAGAAACTGGTGCCTAATGAAACATAAACAAAGAACAGATAAGTACATCCTATTCCTAACTGGGTTCCTGACTATCCCTTTATTTATTAGAAATTTTCTTCTAAAAGTACCTCTTGGATCCTGGTCTCTAGTTTCCAGGTTTGGAATGTGTTACTGTTCTGGGATGTGCTTTCTATTACTCTAAAGCTTCTAAAACATTAAACAAATACCGTTATCAGAATTACCAATATCAAACATTCATCTTAATATAACTAAAGCCTAAATTGCCAATAGCAGACTCACTTTTCCCATATTTCCAGAATCTTTTATAAAACAAATACTGTACTTTTACGTCAAAATACAGCATGTAATTTGTGCAAGTCCTTGATTTACTGTTTGCCTTGCTGTTAATGGTTTCCACGGTTTGATTCTTAAAAGTTCCATAAAAAACTGTTTGCTTCACAATGTTCCGCAAAGTATTCTTGTAACAAAGAGTTTGAATCACAATGTTCGTGGAAGGTATCTTGTTTCAAATTGTCTATACACGAATCCAGAAATTGTTGTCAAAGTTCTTTCAGGTAATAAAAGTTTTGCACTTACTTGTTGCTGGCAAGAGATACTGATCAGTCTAACCTTGTCTTCTTTCTCTTTTGCAGGTTGCTTGTAGGAGAGAGGCTGAGGCAAGGAGGAACCGGAAACCGGAAGAAGGAAGAGCCAGCAGCTGCGCCCATTGAAGCCAATGAAAGTCTGTAGAGAGCAGGAGTGCAAGCGCCGAGGGATCTGTCCTCAGGTAAGCGGGAGGTAGACGAGCACAAGCACTGGGTGAGGCTCGGGGGCTGCCTTTTATAGACAGGGCTGGGTGTGGTCCTCACATGCTGCACATGTTCTTGAAAGGTGTGCAGAGCTGGGTGTGGTTTGAAGAGCTGGGTGTGGTCCTCACCTGCTGCACATGTTCTTGAAAGGTGTGCAGAGTTTCAGTTATTATGCAAATGAGTTAAATTAACACATGGCCTAGAGAGGAGTGTTTTAAAGAAGCCTTGGTAAAAGCAAGGCCCAATGTGTAAACAAAACAGCACATTAAACAACACACACAGAAGCCTGGGGGGGGGGAAGGTGAGATAACAAGAAAGGCTTTCAATAGTAAGTTTAAAAGGGAGCTATTACAGAACCCACTAGTGCAGTGAGAGGGGACATGCTCTTTGCTGTGCACAAACCCTAACATTGGCCTTCCTCAACATTTGTGGTTTTAGGGGTTTGTGGGTGATGTGGGTGTGTGTTTTATATAGTATTGATTGTGTGGGAGTGGTGTTTGTATGCGTATCAGGTGTGTGTATTTGGAATTGTCCAATGTGGCGGTGTTTTGGAGATGTGTGTGTATTTTGAGCGCAGCGGTGTGTACCGCCAATGGAAAACCGCGGATGAAAGACCACCACATGGATTCGTGGATCGTGATAGCATGGGAGTGTTTCTGTTGGCGTGACGGTGGAGGTTTTGTTTTCGCCAGTTTATCACTGACCTTTGGTGTGGCGGACTTATGTGGGTGTCTGAATTTTGTCGGATTCCGAGATGTGGGTCATAATAGCTGTGGTGGATTTCCATGGCCGCGGTGGTGTGTTGGCAGTCTTCTGCACAGCGGTAAGCGGCTTTTGCCACCAATGTTGTAATGACCCCCTTTGTGTCAATGGGAAACGGATATGCAGATCAAGTCGCAAGGTTTTGTGCATTGAATTTTATATTGTTCAAAGATCAGTGGGAATTGTTATCTGAAACTGAAAATGAGACATGCACAGGCTATGCATTGAGGGTGGTTGACACGATGGAAGAGTTAAAATTGTTGCAGGGACGTGCCAGCAGAGAAGAGAAACGTTCTTGGCTTAAAATGCAATGTGTGCAAAGACCAGATGATTTGTGGGTTTCAGATGAGGGGAAAATGTTTTTGCCTAACAGTCTCTTGTCATAGTTTGCAAGGTTTTACCATGAATAAGCACATATTGGGATAGACGCCATGAACAGGTTGTTCAAAATCGATTGGCTCAATCCAAAATTCAGGCAAGCTGCAGAAGTAATCTGTCACAGGTGCATCATCTGTCAGCAGATGAATACAGGGAAAGGGACCGTGGTGAATTTGAGCCAAATTGGGAGAGCAGGAGGCCCATTTAGCAGAATGCAACTTGATTTTATTGAGATGCCTGTGTGTGGAGGTCTGAGGTACGTGTTGCTGATTGTGTGTATCTTTAGTCATTGGATTGAAGCTTACCCTACATGTAGGAATGACAGTCTCACAGTAGCGAAGTTCCCGATCTCTTTAGAATCAGATAGAGGAAGTAACTTCAACAATGAGGTGGTTAAGCTCTTGTGTGCAGCATTGAACATTGAACATAAGTTGCTTTGTAGCTACCGTCCTGAAGCCTCAGGACTAGTGGAGCAGATGAATGGTACCTTGAAGTCAAGAATGGCGAAAATGTGCGCAGCTACAAATTTGAAATGGCCAGATGCATTACCCTTAATGCTAATGTCAATGAGAAATACACCTAACAAGAAAACAGGACTGTCTCCTCATGAAATTCTCATGGGCCGAGCTATGAGATTGCCCGCAGTGCCTGCAAATGCTCTTGTGAATATCATGGATGATATGGTGTTGGACTACTGCAAGGGTCTGGCTGACGTGGTCCTCTCTTTCTCTCACCAGGTGGAAGCAACCACACTGCCACTGATAAATGATCCAGATCACAATCTGAAAGCCGGTGACTGGGTTGTTGTGAAGAAACATGTCAGGAAGTCGTGTTTGGAGCCACATTGGAAGGGGCCGTATCAAGTGATACTGACAACTACTACGGCTGTGAAATGTGCGGGAATTCCAAACTGGATCCAAGACAGTCACACAAAGAAGGTGACATGTCCAACTGATGAGGAAATTGAGTTGTCGAAAATAACAGCTGCAGAAAAGGAAGTCCCAGGGCCGGAGAGTAATCAAAGGGGAACTGTGACTGAAGGAGAGCCTGTTGAGGATGGCTTGGTCATTCAAACAGCAAAAAAGATCCAGAAGGGTGACGGTGAGCCTATCTCAACTGAGGCACCAGGAGGACTGACCCAAAGAGAGGTTCTCCCAGAAGGAGACGGATACGGATTTGAGGTTGAACCCCAGACAGACCCAGAAGGCGAAGGAGTTGAGGCAGAAGACAGTCAAAAGTTTCAGGCTCCTCCTGAGCCACTTGGAGGTCCAGCAAGAGAAAACACCATAGCACAAGAGGAGGGCATTGAACAGCAACCGGAAAAGCCGAACGGTAAAAGGACACTGAGGGGAGATAAGTGGCCAGAGTCACAAGCTGAAAAAGGGAAAGTAGTCATCAATGAAACAATAGAGGAAGAGGTTGATACCACAAGGAAAGAAGATCTGAGTGAAGGAGAATTGCAGGGTGGCCGCAAGTTGAAAAGAAAGAGAATAGCAAACAGGAGATACGCAGGTCCTGAATGGCTTCTGCAACATCAGCTGAGTGGCAACAAGAGTTCTTGGCTTTCTGTTTTGATCATGAAGTTCCAGGTCAATATTATGGTACCTGAAGTTGGCCACAAATAAAAGAGACAGTGTTAAGTTGAAATTGAATAAAGGGAAACCTGAGAGAAGAGATTGATAAATTACCAGATGTGACACTGTTAACCTGAATTGACTTTTGAAAAATCGATTGTGACAAGCTGCTAAGTAGATTGACAAAAAGACCCTGGGAGTGAATGAGAAAGCTGTAAATACTTGCTGAAGAAAGATGTTTTGCTTAGTGTTAGAAATGGGGTTTTTGGTTGACAGTCAGGTTACCCCCTGTCCAAGCAAAAGCCCTCACTCTAGTCAGGGTAAGTCACACACAATCCAAGATTATCCTGTGCCCACCCTCTGGTAGCTTGGCACGAGCAGTCAGGCTTAACTTAGAAGGCAATGTGTAAAGTATTTGTGCAATAAATCATACAATACCACCATATAGCACCACAAAAATACACCACACAGTGTTTAGAAAAATATATAATATTTATCAGGATAATTGTAGGTCAAAAAGAATAAAGTTGCAATGGGAAATTGTAGAGATATCACTGAAAAGTGATATAAAGGGGGTCATTCTGACCCCGGCAGGCGGCGGGAGCCGCCCGCCTGGAGGGAACCGCCAGAATACCGCTGCGCGGTCAAAAGACCGCCGCAGGTATTCTGGGTTTCCCAATGGGCTGGCGGGAGACCGCCAATAGGCCGCCCGCCAGCCCAGTGGGAAACACCCCTCCATTAGGATGCCGGCTCCGAATAGAGCCGGCGGAGTGGAGGATGTGCGACGGGTGCAGTAGCACCCGTCGCGAATTTCAGTGTCTGCTAAGCAGACACTGAAATTCAGGGTGGGGCCCTCTTACAGGGGCCCCTGCAGTGCCCATGCCATTAGCATGGGCACTGCAGAGGCCCCCAGGGGCCCCACGACACCCCATACCGCCATCCTGTTCCTGGATGGCGGTATGGGGGTCAGAATCAAGCTGCGCCGCCATGGAGGATTCTACAGGGCAGCGGAAAACCAGCGGGTGACCGCCGGTTTTCCCTTTCTGGCCGCAGCTGAACCGCCGCGGTCAGAATACCCTGGGGAGCACCGCCAGCCTGTTGGCGGTGCTTCCGCCGACCCCGGCCCCGGCGGTCCTTGACCGCCGGGGTCGGAATGACCCCCAAAGTGTCTTAAGTCTTTAGAATATAAACAAAGTCTCTTTCAAGCAAAAGTACCTGGTTTAGAGTGGTAAAATCTCCTCAGAGGGCCACAGAGGAAGAGGTGCGTTGAAAAAGGGTGTGTGCGTGGATTTCTCCCCAGCACACGGGACTTGCGTCGTTATTTTCCACGCGGGAAAGTTGTGCGTCTTTTTCCGGTGCGCGGACCGTCTCTTTCTGTGGATCGCAGGGATTACCAGATGTCCCAGGTCTGTGCGTGGATTTTCCTGCTTGTTCTCCGGCTGCGCGTCGGTCTGCGGGGCTGCGCGTCGAAATTACGATCTCACGGCAGGCGTCGCGTCGATTTCTCCTCTGGACGTCGGTCTGCGGGGCTGCACGTTGAAATTACGATCTCACGACAGGCGTCGTGTCGATTTCTCCTCTAGAGGTCGGGCGGCGTTGTCCTTGCGAAGCCGTGCGTCGGATTTTCGGTCGTCCCAAGAGCGTCGCGTCGATCAGCGTCGGTGTGCGGCGTTTTTCTCGCCGCAGAACAAGTTGTTCGTCTAAATTTTCGGCGCACGGAGCGTCCAAGTGAAAAAGAGAAGTCTTTTTGGTCCTGAGACTTCAGGGAACAGGAGGCAAGCTCTATCCAAGCCCTTGGAGAGCACTTTCACAGCCAGACAAGAGTTCAGCAAGGCAGCAGGGCAACAGCAAGGCAGCAGTCCTTTGTAGAAAGCAGACAGGTGAGTCCTTTGAGCAGCCAGGCAGTTCTTCTTGGCAGGATGTAGTTTCTGGTTCAGGTTTCTTCTCCAGCAAGTGTCTGATGAGGTAGGGCAGAGGCCCTGTTTTATACCCAAATGTGCCTTTGAAGTGGGGGAGACTTCAAAGAGTGGCTAAGAAGTGCACCAGGTCCCCTTTCAGTTCAATCCTGTCTGCCAGGGTCCCAGTAGGGGGTGTGGCAGTCCTTTGTGTGAGAGCAGGCCCTCCACCCTCCCAGCCCAGGAAGACCCATTCAAAATGCAGATGTATGCAAGTGAGGCTGAGTACCCTGTGTTTGGGGTGTGTCTGAGTGAATGCACAAGGAGCTGTCAACCAAGCCCAGCCAGAGGTGGATTGTAAGGCACAGAAAGATTTAAGTGCAAAGAAATGCTCACTTTCTAAAAGTGGCATTTCTAGAATAGTAATATTAAATCCGACTTCACCAGTCAGCAGGATTTTGTATTACCATTCTGGCCATACTAAACATGACCTCCCTGCTCCTTTCAGATCAGCAGCTGCCACTTCAACAGTGTATGAGGGCAGCCCCAATGTTAGCCTATGAAGGGAGCAGGCCTCACAGTAGTGTAAGAACTAATTTTGGAGCTTTACACTACCAGGACGTATAACTACCCAGGTACATGTCCTGCCTTTTACCTACACAGCACCCTGCCCTAGGGGTTACCTAGGGCACCTATTAAGGGTGACTTATATGTAGAAAAAGGGGAGTTCTAGGCTTGGCAAGTACTTTTAAATGCCAAGTCGAGGTGGCAGTGAAACTGCACACACAGGCCTTGCAATGGCAAGCCTGAGACAAGGTTAAAGGGGCTACTTAAGTGGGTGGCACAACCAGTGCTGCAGGTCCACTAGTAGAATTTAATCTACAGGCCCTAGGCACATGTAGTGCACATTACTAGGGACTTATAAGTAGATTAAATAGTCCAATCAGGTATGATCCAGAGTTACCATGTTTATAAAGGAAGAGAGCATATGCACTTTAGCACTGGTTAGCAGTGGTAAAGTGCGCAGAGTCTAAAAGCCAGCAAAACAGGGTCCAAAAAGTGGAGGGAGGCAGGCAAAAAGTTAGGGGTGACCACCCTAAGGCATGTCAGGTCTAACATGTGTCCCCCCCAGCTGAAAGTGGGGAGAGCTACCCGACCTCCTGGGAGCTCTCATCGCTAAGGCGGAAGTATCTGGAGAGACCATCAGCATTGGTGTGGTCAACCCCTGGGCGATGCTCCACTGTAAAGTCCATCCCCTGTATTGAAATGGACCATCTCAAGAGTTTTGGATTCTCACCCCTCATCTGCATGAGCCATCTGAGGGGCCTGTGGTCTGTCTGAACCCGGAAGTGAGTCCCAAACAGGTAGGGTCTTAGCTTCTTCAGTGCCCAGACCACAGCAAATGCGTCTCTCTCAATAGCACTCCACCTTTGTTCCTGTGGTAATAGTTTTCTGCTAATAAAGACTACTGGTAGGTCTGAGCCCTCCTCATTCAGTTGTGCTAGAACAGCCCCTATGCCATGCTCTGAAGCGTCTGTCTGAACAATAAATTCATGGGAGTAGTCAGGGGCCTTGAGCACGGGGGCCGTGCACATGGCTTCCTTCAGAGAATCAAAGGCCTTCTGACAGGCCTCTGTCCAATTCACCAACCTAGGTTGTTTCTTGGAAGTGAGTTCAGTCAAGGGGGACACAATGGAACCATAGCCCTTGACGAACCTGCGGTAGTATCCAGTGAGGCCCAAAAAGGCTCTCACCTCAGTCTGTGTTCTAGGTGGTTGCCAGGCCTTGATAGTTTCAATCTTGGCCTGGAGCGGCTGCACCCTTCCACCACCTACGAGGTGTCCCAAGTACACCATGGAACCCTGCCCAATCTGGCACTTACTAGCCTTGATAGTCAGGCCTGCCTGTTGCAGGGCCTGAAGCACCTCCTTGAGGTGGAGCAGGTGTTCCTCTCAGCTGGAACTGTAGACAGCTATGTCGTCTAGGTAAGCTGCACAGAAGGCATCTTTACCAGCTAGGACCCCGTTAACCAACCGTTGGAAGGTAGCGGGAGCATTTTTCAGCCCAAATGCCATCACCCGGAATTGGTAATGGCCATCAGGGGTGGAAAAAGCAGATCTTTCTTTAGCCCCCTCAGTCAGGCCAATCTGCCAGTACCCGGAAGTAAGATCGGACGTACTCAGGAACTTGGCAGCGCCTAGCCTGTCAACGAGCTCATCAGCTCGGGGGATGGGGTGAGCATCAGTCCGGGTGACTGAATTGAGACCCCGGTAGTCCACACAGAACCAGAGTTCTGGTTTCGCTCCTGGGGCAGTAGCCTTGGGAACCAATACCACAGGGCTGGCCCAGGGACTACTGGATTTCTCAATAACCCCCAAAGTCAACATCTTGGAGACCTCCTCCTTGATGCTGGCCTTCACCTTATCTGACAACCTGTAAATTTTGTTCTTTACAGGAGCACTGTCACCTGTGTCAATGTCATGCACACAGAGGTGGGTTTGTCCAGGTGTAAGGGAGAACAGGGGGGAGAACTGCTCTAGCAGCTCATAGCAGTCCCCTCTCTGTGTTGGAGTCAGGGAGTCAGAGAGAATGACACCACCTACTGACCCATCCCCTTCTTTGACAGCGAGGAGGTCGGGGAGAGGTTCACTCTCCTCTTCCATGCCCTCATCGGTGACTAGGAGCATACTGACCTCAGACCTCTCAAAGTGAGGTTTGAGCCGGTTGTGATGTAGGACCCTTAGTGGTTGCCTAGGGGTCTTGAGGTCCACTAAGTAAGTGGCCTCCCCTTTACGCTCCGTGATTTCAAAGGGGCCAGTCCAGCGGTCCTGGAGAGCCCTGGGCTCTACTGGCTCCATCACCCAAACTTTGTCTCCAGGTGAGAGCTCAACTAGAGTGGCCTTTTGGTCGTACCACTCCTTCATCACCTCTTGACTGGCCTCGAGGTTACTCTGGGCCTCCTTCCAGAAGCGTTGGGTTTGTTTGCGGAGGGCCAGCATGTAGCTGACCACATCCTGGGGAGGGGCCTGGGGAGCTCTCTCCCAGCCCTCCTTAACGATGCTTAGGGGTCCCCTGACAGGGTGACCATAGAGAAGCTCAAAGGGGCTGAACCCCACCCCTTTCTGGGGCACCTCTCTATAAGCAAACAACAGGCAGGGTAAGAGGACGTCCCACTTACGCCTCATGGCCTCAGGCAGGCCACCAATCATGCCTTTCAGGTTCTGGTTGAATCTCTCAACCAGCCCATTGGTTTGAGGATGATAAGGGGTGGTAAACCGGTAGGTCACCCCACACTCATCCCACAGGGTCTTCATGTATGCAGACATGAAGTTTGTGCCCCTGTCAGACACGACCTCCTTAGGGAATCCCACACGGGTAAATATTCCCATCAGGGCTCTGGTCACCACCTTTGCAGTCACTGTTCTCAGAGGGATTGCCTCTGGATAGCGGGTGGCATGGTCCACCAAAACCTGGATAAACCTGTTGCCCAGGGCAGTTTTGGGGTCCAAGGGACCAACAATGTCGATGCCCACCCTTTCAAAGGGGGTGCCAACGACTGGGAGTGGGATCAGGGGAGCTTTAAGCAGTTTCCCTGCCTTCCCACTAGCCTGGCAGGTGGGGCAAGCTCTGCAGAAGTTACCTGAGGCTTTCCTCATTCTGGGGCAATGAAAGTGGGTGTTAAGCCTGTCAAAGGTCTTGTCTTGGCGCAGGTGTCCTGCCAGGGGAATGTCGTGAGCCAGGCCTAGTAGGAATTTCCGGTAACACTGGGGGACCACCAGCACACGGTGTGGCCCAGGACCTGGAATTCTACGCTCACTGTAAAGGAGATCATTCTCCCAGTAAATATGGTGAGCGCCAGAGGCGTCACCTGCTGCGTGGTCTGTGGCCTGCTTCCTCAGACCCTCAAGGCTGGGGCATTCTCTCTGCGCCTTGCAGAATGCTTCCCTGGTTGGCCCCCCCTCTACTTGCCAGCCAGCAAGTTCAGGTAGGTTACCCAGGGCAGCTATGTCCTCCCCGGTTGGCTCGGGGGCCTCCTCTTCCTCAGGGACCTCGTCTGCCACCGTGAGAACATTGGAGGCGGGTTTCCCGCGCCCCTGTCCCCCCTCTTGGGCGGCTGTCTGGGCCATTTTTCCAGGCTCCAGACGACCTTGACTCCCTTCCCGGGCAGCCATGGACCTGGTGGTCATGCAGACCCACTCAGGTAACCCTAACATCTCCAGGTGAGATCTGAGCTCTACTTCTTTCCAAGCAGTGTGCTCAAGATCATTGCCTAACAGACAATCTACAGGCATGGCAGGACTCACAGCTACTTTCAGAGTACCAGAGACCCCCCCCCACTCAAAGGGAACCAGAGCCACCGGTAGGTGACTCTCACGATTGTCAGCGACTATGACCTGGTGGAATGTATTAGGGACTATCTGCTCTGGGGACACCAACTGACTCTGGATAGTAGTCATACTGGCTCCTGTGTCACGCAGAGCCTCCACCTTCTGCCCATTAATGGTGACCCACTGCCTGTACTTGGAAGTATTTCGGGGCATGTGGGCTTTGGGCACCATTTCTCTTTCTCCCAGGGACACTAGGGAAATCTCTACTTACTCCCCAAAGCTATCTGGGTCCATCTCCCCTCCAAGCGCTACACTAGTTATCCCAGGTGTCTGTCCGGTAGTGGGCGGTGCCCTTTTGGAGCACTGGGGGTCGCCTTTATAGTGACCATACTGGTAACACTCCATACATTTGGGGTTGGATTTCCCTGACTTATCAAATGTCCCTGGCTTCTTCCCAAATCTAGAGAAGGAATGGTTCCCACCCCCTCCCTGGGAATTCTTTTGGGGGCCTTTTGAGAGTTCCTTATCTGTAAGTTTATCTCCCCCCTCTTTCTTCTGTTGGGAACCCTGACCACCTTTGTGTGAGTCCCCCCCAGGTACCTTTTTGGACACTCTGGTGCTAACCCAGAGGTCCGCCTCCTCAGCAAGTTTCCTGGGATCAGTCAGCTTACTATCTACCAAGTGCTGGCGCAACTCTGTAAAAGTAGTATTAAGCATATGCTCTCTCTGAATCAAGTCATATAACCCTTTATAGTCATTTACTTTGTTGCCCCGCACCCATCCATTCAGTGCCTTACTGGAAAAGTCAAAGAAATCTACCCATGTTAGTGTGTGTTGTTTGGTGCTGTCCCTGAACCTCTGATGGTATCCCTCAGGGGTCAGCCCAAACTTGGCAAGTAAAGTGGCTTTCTGAAGCGGGTATGTGTTTTGATCAGGTTGATCCAATGTGAGAAGTGTGTCCCTCCTCAATGGCGGCACATAACCCCACATAGCTACCCACCATTGACTTCAGGAACCTCATGAGCCCTTAGTGCAACTTCATAAGCAGCTAACCATTTATCTATGTCATCTCCCACCACAAAACTGGGCACCACATTTTTGGGTATATGAACCTTCTTTTCTCCAGCAGGTCCTGTCTGTATGCTGCCACCATTATTGCTGGATTCAGACTGTCTCGCCTTGATCTCCAGCTCCTTGAGACTCATTTCATGAGCCAACAATAGTTTCTTTTCAGCCAAAGCTCTTTCAGCTTCCACCTGTTTGGCTGCTCTTTCAGCTTCTGCTTGTTTGGCTGTTCTTTCAGCTTCAATCTGTTTGGCTGCTCTTTCAGCCTCAGCTTGTTTGGCTTCTCTCTCTGCCCTTCTCTCCTCCTGTTGAGCCTCAATTTTCAGTTTTGCCATTTGCAATTGGAACTCCCTTTCTTCTCTCCTTTCCTCTGCGGTCAGGCTTTGGACAGAGACACTGCTCCCTGGTCTGGAAGGGGGCACAATTGCAGTGGTAACACCATCCACAGATAGTGAAAATCCCTCTGAGGGGCCATTTTCTGGCTCCTCTTCCTCATCATCCTCTAAATGGGCTTCTGCCCAGGCCCTCAGCGCCACTTGAAAGTCCTCCTTTCTGGAGGCCCCTTGGGTGGGTACCCTCAATGCCCTGCAGAATCCTCTTAGTTGTTTGACCGTATATGTATCCAACTGGACTAGGTCAAAGTCCCCTGTCTGAGACCCAGTCAGAGACATGTTGAGTGAGGATTTAGTTTTTGAAAATTGTCAGGAAAAAAAACGGATTTGCAAAAAGAGATAAAAACCAAGTTGACCTTCAACTGTGGGTAGGTAGTGAAATACTTAGCTACTGTATGTCACTGCACAAATACAAGTCCTATCCTCACCGCTGATCACCAATGTTAGAAATGGGATTTTTAGTTGGCAGTCAGGTTACCCCCTGTCAAAGCAAAAGCCCTCACTCTAGTCAGGGTAAGTCACACACAATCCAAGATTATCCTGTGCCCACCCTCTGGTAGCTTGGCACGAGCAGTCAGGCTTAACTTAGAAGGCAATGTGTAAAGTATTTGTGCAATAAATCATACAATACCACCATATAGCACCACAAAAATACACCACACAGTGTTTAGAAAAATATATAATATTTATCAGGATAATTGTAGGTCAAAAAGAATAAAGTTGCAATGGGAAATTGTAGAGATATCACTGAAAAGTGATATAAAGTGTCTTAAGTCTTTAGAATATAAACAAAGTCTCTTTCAAGCACAAGTACCTGGTTTAGAGTGGTAAAATCTCCTCAGAGGGCCACAGAGGAAGAGGTGCGTGGAAAAAGGGTGTGTGCGTCGATTTCTCCCCAGCACACGGGACTTGCGTAGTTATTTTCCACGCGGGGAAGTCGTGCGTCGTTTTCCGGCGCGCGGACAGTCTCTTTCTGTGGATCGCGGGGATTACCAGATGTCCCGGGTCTGTGCGTGGATTTTCCTGCTTGTTCTCCGGCTGTGCGTCGGTCTGCGGGGCTGCGCGTCGAAATTATGATCTCACGGCAGGCATCGCGTCGATTTCTCCTCTAGACGTCGGTCTGCGGGGCTGCGCGTTGAAATTATGATCTCACGGCAGGCGTCGCGTCGATTTCCTTGCGAAGCCGTGCGTCGGATTTTCGGACGTCCCAAGAGCGTCGCGTCGATCAGCGTCGGTGTGCGGCGTTTTCCTCACCACAGAACAAGTTGTTCGTCGAAATTTTCACGCACGGAGCGTCCAAGTGAAAAAGAGAAGTCTTTTTGGTCCTGAGACTTCAGGGAACAGGAGGCAAGCTCTATCCAAGCCCTTGGAGAGCACTTTCACAGCCAGACAAGAGTTCAGCAAGGCAGCAGGGCAACAGCAAGGCAGCAGTCCTTTGTAGAAAGCAGACAGGTGAGTCCTTTGAGCAGCCAGGCAGTTCTTCTTGGCAGGATGTAGTTTCTGGTTCAGGTTTCTTCTCCAGCAAGTGTCTGATGAGGTAGGGCAGAGGCCCCGTTTTATACCCAAATGTGCCTTTGAAGTGGGGGAGACTTCAAAGAGTGGCTAAGAAGTGCACCAGGTCCCTTTTCAGTTCAATCCTGTCTGCCAGGGTCCCAGTAGGGGGTGTGGCAGTCCTTTGTGTGAGAGCAGGCCCTCCACCCTCCCAGCCCAGTAAGACCCATTCAAAATGCAGATGTATGCAAGTGAGGCTGAGTACCCTGTGTTTGGGGTGTGTCTGAGTGAATGCACAAGGAGCTGTCAACCAAGCCCAGCCAGACGTGGATTTTAAGGCACAGAAAGATTTAAGTACAAAGAAATGCTCACTTTCTAAAAGTGGCATTTCTAGAATAGTAATATTAAATCCGACTTCACCAGTCAGCAGGATTTTGTATTACCATTCTGGCCATACTAAATATGACCTCCCTGCTCCTTTCAGATCAGCAGCTGCCACTTCAACAGTGTATGAGGGCAGCCCCAATGTTAGCCTATGAAGGGAGCAGGCCTCACAGTAGTGTAAAAACGAATTTAGGAGCTTTACTCTACCAGGACATATAACTACCCAGGTACATGTCCTGCCTTTTACCTACACAGCACCCTGCCCTAGGGGTTACCTAGGGCACATATTAAGGGTGACTTATATGTAGAAAAAGGGGAGTTCTAGGCTTGGCAAGTACTTTTAAATGCCAAGTCGAGGTGGCAGTGAAACTGCACACACAGGCCTTGCAATGGCAAGCCTGAGACAAGGTTAAGGGGGCTACTTAAGTGGGTGGCACAACCAGTGCTGCAGGTCCACTAGTAGCATTTAATCTACAGGCCCTAGGCACATGTAGTGCACATTACTAGGGACTTATAAGTAGATTAAATAGTCCAATCAGGTATGATCCAGAGTTACCATGTTTATAAAGGAAGAGAGCATATGCACTTTAGCACTGGTTAGCAGTGGTAAAGTGCGCAGAGTCTAAAAGCCAGCAAAACAGGGTCCAAAAAGTGGAGGGAGGCAGGCAAAAAGTTAGGGGTGACCACCCTAAGGCATGTCAGGTCTAACACTTAATTTTATTGAAGAAAAAAAAAAAGAGAAAGTTATTAACCATCCTCATATTAGTTGTTTACACTTATAGTACTTTACCTTCTGATTCTTTACAGATCATGCTAGGTCAGGAGATAACGTTGAGGGGAATAAAGGCTGTAAATATTTGGGTGCTGCTTTGGGTGTTATGTGTGTAATATTCATTATAGCTTTGTTTGTGGAAATGCGTTTGGTGGATGGGAGTGAAGCTAACAATGCTACAGTTTCTGAGACTGCTACACTAACACCATGGGAGAAGTTTGAGCAATATACAAAGTATTTGCATGATGAAACTAATACAAAAGGGGAGCTGTCTTCTAATGTTTTCTATCGCTTGCTGAGTGAGTATGTTGACACTATGGATGCAAAGGCTTGTTATGTGTATACACAAATTCCTCTTTCAGTCCAAGAGGGGGTTACATACCACAGTTTGCCATTAACCTGTGGGATTAGTTGTAGTCTGCTACTAACGCGTTTCTATAACCAGGAGGAAGTGCAATATTTTTACTCTAACTACGATTTAGTGTTCTCTTATGTGCTTATCATAGCAGATTTGAATAGTGTAGGTAAGTATTATGCTATAAAGCTGATTAAGGGATTCTTTGAACCTAGAATGACAATTAGTACTTCATATGCGCACTGCAATAATTTGACATGTTTGCTTACATCTGTATAAAAGAGCTTTCTAGATCACACTGAAGATTGAAGGAAGGTTTTAAAGGGGAAATTAGAAAAGGGCTTGCAGCAACGATCATTTCTTAGTAATAGCAATAATGGGATCAGGGAACAAGGGAAGCTATCTTTAGATGCAAAACATGTAGGTAGGCTTTACATTACATGACCAAAATCATACTGTGACAACGTGTTTGGAGGAAGGAGTGAGTGTAAGCATGTGTTTTTGTTTCAGAATAAATGGACTTTCATGCTAAATAGAATGGATCAAGCGATCCCAGGGGTTTATTACATTTGTGGACTCAGTGCTTATTACCGTCTTCTAAAGGGATGGTATGGGACATGTTATTTGGGAATAGTTTTCCCAAAGATCTATCAACTAGATGATTTAAAGAAATTTCCGAAAGTGACAGAATTACTTTGTGCTAGACAAAAGAGAGAAACTGCTGCTGGTGTAGTGGTGGAGACATATTTGGAGCAATAATTCCTTCAGTGGGTGTTGTTCTGAACTCCATAAAGATTTGAAGGTTGTCTACTATTGTGGATAACATGCTGACAAACTTCACAGGGGCTATACTCCTGGATACTGAACTTGCTGCGGAGAGGGCTATGACTCTTCAAAACAGGCTTGCTTTAGACATTCTTTTAGAGAAAAGCGGCGGAGTCTGTAAGATGCTTAATGAGCGTCACTGTTGTGCCTATATACCTGACAATAGTAATGAAATTAGAAGTATGCTTACTAACCTAACAAGAGATAGTGTAGATTTGAAGGAACTGAAAGAACCAGGAGTCTGGGAAAAGGTTGGAGAGGGATTTGCGTGTGTGGGAAGTTGGTTTAGTAGTTTTTGGCATGGGTTCTTGGGAAAATGAATACAGGGAATAGTAATTGTTTTGGCTTGTTTATTTGGGTTATTGTTATTGAGCAAAATTTGCGAAAGGGGTAAATAAACATTAGCAAAACTTAAAGCGAGAAGGGAAGAAAAGAAAAGGGAGAAAATGTTCAGGGCAAAATATGAAAAGGCGAAACAAAAGGAAGAAATTGAGATGAAAGACATGAAAAGGTGAAAGGGTTGTTAAAGAATGGGTTTGTGTGATGACAAGTGCCATCAGAGGAGGGATTGTTGGAGTGTAATTGTTATAATCAAAATTAACATGAAATGTTTGAAAATTAATGAATAATGATGCTACATGGAAAATGTATTAATGTATTTTAACATACGCGTGTGAAATGGCCCCACGGTGAGTGGCCACCAATGTATATGATGATTAACGAAATTGACTAATAATGAATTATTGATGTACTAATGTGTGGTTTTGTATTAGTATTAAGAGTTATTTGTTAAGATTTTGCTAGAATTAATTACTAGGCCTTAGTTAGCCTAGCTGGCAGTCTCATATTAAATGTGTTTTTCTAACGTGCAATGTGCTGACTTGCTGAAGGACATGTAGCCGTACTTTTCCAGAAACTAGAAGATGTGTGTAACCGTAGTAAATTTGTTCTCATGAGACTCGACTTGCTCAAGGAGACATTCTTGCTGAATGGAACAGTGTAAACTTGCAACAGGTACAAGGTCGCCTGAACTGGTAAAGACAATGAAACTACTGAGTGAGCCTGCGAGAATAAGAGTTTGTACCTGACATTCTACCCGTTGGAGATGTCAATTACAGGAGCCAATGAACTACGTGAGAACTGTACTAAAGTGAAAATCCTAGTGAGGCGACAAACCAATTATTTGTTGGAGATAATGATGCACCAAAATTTGCCCAATTGGAAATTAGGAGACTGTACAACAAGATTAATATAACACTGAGTCACAAGGAGAAATCAGCCATTACGTGCCATTCTTTGCTAGGACCTAGCCACTTTGCCACTCTGTCTCAAAGACTCTGCTGTTTGAATCTTCAAACCATCCTTACCCTTGTCTTGCCCGATTCATACTTTTCCTCCTTATGCGGGAAGTGTTTCTTATTACCTGTCTTGCTGAACTTTGCTGAGTTTCCTGGCTGATGGCGAATCAACTGATGTCCTGAGGACAAAGACTGACACTGCATACTGACCCATTATGGAGGGTAACTACATGATGATGAAATTGTAATTGTGTGTTTGCCTTTTCTTTCTAGGTACCAACTGCTTCTTTTGATAGTGACCATAGACAGATGTTTTCTAAATTTGTGTTGCTAAATTGTTTTGCATGAAGCCCAACTTGCTAATGCTAATTCGGGGATAGTTAAGGGGTTCACTAAGACAAAACAAATAGACAAAGGACTGAATCGATGTTTTGTTGAATAATGCGCTAATGATACTCTGCTAAGATTAGTCCATGTTGACGTCGTGCTTTGTTCTAATGTTTATGATCTTTGCTTTGATGAAATCTTATTCGAGTTGCCATATTGTGACATTGTTGAT
This sequence comes from Pleurodeles waltl, assembly GCF_031143425.1. Classification (NCBI taxonomy): domain Eukaryota; kingdom Metazoa; phylum Chordata; class Amphibia; order Caudata; family Salamandridae; genus Pleurodeles; species Pleurodeles waltl. The sequence goes on from NC_090445.1 coordinate 1,301,455,424, forward strand.
TTGTTTTCTAGTATTGAGACTAATACATTTGCTAGTAGAGTGTAACCAATAGGGAATAAATATCATACATCTTACTAAATTTTGTGTGGTTATTCATGACTGAAAGGTTATGTGGTGTTTTGGTTTTCATTAATGTCACTAACCAATTTGATTGATTTGTTATTGTAAATATTGATGAGGTTATTGATCTATTGATTGACATGCTGATTAGTTATCTCGTCTTAAGGTGTCTCCAATCAGGGTCAAAAGATTCATTGGCCCAAAACGAGTCCCAGATTGAGTAAATTACCTAAAATGGGATGTGTTAACACTTGCACAAGTAATGAGTCCACACACGACCACCCCTGGGAACCAAACACCTCATTGTAGCACTTCACTCTCATAGGATATCGTTGCAGAGCAGTCCAAGGCTTATTCAAGGAAGGTGGTGTGGGCTAGTAATCCCCGTTCACGAGCACACAAGCATGACACTCAATAAATGATTGTCCAGTCTGTGATTTTTCTTTTGATAAAGCAAAAGTATATTTATTACATACACACTACTCGATACTATTCTACAATTTACAAATATACAAAAAATCGATGGAATTACTCTTGGATGACATTGAGTAATCTCTTATGTCTCCCCAAGGGGAAATACAATCCAACAACCCACATGGCAAAACAATCCCTGGTATCCCAGTGCAACATAATGTAATGCGGAGTGAGAGCACCAAAATCTGGCAAATAAGAACATCTACTGTGCAAGAAAGTGGTTATCAGTCTCATTACACAACTCAGCATTAACAAGGAACATACAGATGCAGGTTTAAATTCTTTAAAAGGTAAATGTTACTTTTGGATTACTTTTAGATTACTCTAAGATTACTTCTAGTTTACCCTGGATTAACCTCTTGTAATACCATCCTACACCCCTAGAGGTCACACCAGCAAAGAACGAAAAGTTCCAAGATGCTGGAGCTTTACATTTAGTTGTAATCCTTCAGAGGTTATATTTCCTTTGTCATACCCAACCTAGGGTGGGGACAAAAACTTTGCATTGGGGAGATGCTGTGCTGTTCCTTCAGCTCTCTCAGGATGGAGTCCGGGGCCCCAGCGACACCTTCACGGGGAGCGCAACGGCGCACCCTGGCTTAGTCTTCAGCCACCAGCTCTCTCTCAGCTGGTGGCCATTTTTGCAGGGGATGTGACAGCATCCCCTAACTGTTTTTCTTGGCAGGGCCACGGAATAGAGTCTGGGGCCCTCATTCTGCCATATTCACAGGGATCACAACAGCACTCCCTAGCCTCCTCCTCAGTAGGTCTGGGGCCCTCTACGTTCTTCTTCACGGGGCTCACTACAGCGGCCTCCGGCTTTGCTTAATTTTGGGGGCTTCCCCTGGGTCCTGGCCCACCCAAGGGGCATTGACCACAGCAGCTGTAGAGCCCCACATGCTTCGCCACTTGCTCAGAAATAGGGCAAAGGTCACAGACCTTCTCCTTTGGATATCTTAGGCCCCTAATGGCCTATGTTGATGGTTCTGGTGTAATTTCACTCCTGGTGATGAACCCTTGCCACCAGGATCACTCTTGTTAGGCCTTCTGGCCTAGAAGTGCCCCAGATTGTAGGGAGCCTGTCCCACTGACTCCCTGCACCAGCACTTCCTCTGGGTGCCCTCCTTTCGTTCTGGGCAGTGGGCTCTCCTTATGTTAGCCCAGACTTTCCCCATCTAGTCCTCAGTGGGAGTAAGGGGGCCAGCTTACCAGACCCTGGCATGTGCCTCACTGGGACTGAAGTCCTTCAGAGGCACAGTACCTGTCACAGGGGGGAGTAAGGGGGTTCTTCCTTCCAGTTGCACATGATGCCCGTCTGCAGTCCCTTTGTCCAGCAGTGAAGCACAGCCAAGAGAGAGAGCTCTCACCTGTGCAGAACCTTTTAAGTGTGGGAGGAAGTGTCCAGCAGGCCTGTGCCTCTGGCCAATACAGATGTGCCACATTACTTCCTTGCCCCTTTCCCCTCCTTTCTGCACTGCGATAGCTCAAAATGGCCTCGTCCAGGAGCTAAGGCCACATGTGCCCTAAAGCTCAGCCCCTCCTTCTTAACATTCCTTTCAAGGCTTCTCCACCCATTTCTGGGCATTGTCTGACAGCTGGCTGATTGATGCAAAGCCCTGCTCAGGCAGCTGGATAGAGCAGTAATTGTCCCTAATCCTGAGCTGAGTCAGAGAACAATGACATTCCAGGATGACCCATAAGTTGTACAACTATGCTTTTCGAACCTACTGCATCATTCTTTTCATACAGGTTACAGTGTACATTGGTGTGACTCTGGTCTCGGTGGGCACTAGCGAACCTGAGTTATGCCCTAGGTCACTCTTTCCCATTGACATTGAATGGAGTGTCCCTGCAGAGAAAAGACAGTAAGCACACTTATCTTGACATGTACTGGAGTGTCCCTACAGTAAAAAGATATTAAGGACACTGACTATCCCTCCTCTGTGTACACCCATTTCATGAGGCCTACTCCAGGTCACCACCCACTCTGCATAGCTGCTTCTGCACCAGGCTCCCTAAGTGCAGTTCTTGGGTTACGCACGTCAGGAATCTTCCCCTTTCAGCCCTTACAAGGGTGCACATGCATGTGCACACATGATCATGTGTAACCAGCCCGAAGCCTCCTACTCTTGCTGCACCACAGTAGCCTTTCCTTAACAAGGCGACACTGGTGGTGACACTCACAGTACATTTTACCATGAGTTTTCTGAGGGGGAGTCCCTGACTCGGAGGCTCCCCCACAGTAAAAGGTAAAAAACAAGGTGGTCGAAAAGCAAAAAAATCAGGTTGGACCAGATGGTCAGAAATGTCCTCTCACAGCGAGGGAGTTCAGCAAATTTGTGAACTTGTTTCCAGTGATTTGCAATGTTTGAGGACTGATGGGTGATCATTTTGTCCTGAAAGTGATTGGCGTTTCAAAGTTTGTTGAAATTTACCTAAAGGGTCCCCTCCTTTCTTCTGGTTCCTCAGACCAGACCAGTTACTTTAGTTACCAACCACAAGTCAAAGCAAAATATTTCAGTTCTGTTTATATATATTTGTTCTTCAACAGCAGTACATCACACAGGTCTACCTCGCTCAGTTTGGGACTGGGATGGAATTACTCAGACTTAGGAAGACAAGGATGGAAGGACTACTTCACCAGTTAGAAGAAAAAATGTTATTGACTTCAAAGAGAAACCATGATAATGGCAAAGACTCTGAGGCCAAGTACTCACTCAGCTTTGTGGACTGGAGAGAGGTGCATTGATTTGGGAAATGCTTCTGAGTATGTGGTTGTTACAGTGCTGGCTCAAACATGAAAGTCATCCTAAGTTTTTGCTCTGCCTCTGAGTCTTTTTGGTACATTCTGACCACTCATGAAGCTTCCTTTGCTTCCTTTTGTCCTTCTCCTTTACTCCACAAATCAGTTACTGTTTTTTTTCTAGTCCTCTCCTGCACGAACAAACTTGGTGAAAGCTCAGTACTCCAGCTTACCCACTGGACAGGTTCAGCCAGGCACCCAAGAGTGACAGACAGTCCAAGAAGAATAAAGATGCATCTCCCAATTTGGCAATATAGTATAATTTTCCTTTGAACAATCATAATTTTTAGAACTGGGTGGGTTAACTTCAGTCCTCCATAATTTGTATTTTTCAAATCTAGAAGGCAAAACATTTAGATATATACTATATTCGGTCTCTCTGGGGCAGAAGGACTGTTTGCAATACTTTAACCTGAACTCTGTCATACATATCCCTTCATAATTTCCTTCCACAACAGATTGATGACTGTGTGCTGCTCTGTGCCCCGATTAATATTGTTTTGGTTTCTTTTGTGTAGTGTTTGTCTTTGTCACACTCTTCCCCAAATCCCCATTTCCATCCATTCATCGACCCCTAACCCCTCTTACCTGGGGCTTGTGATTTATTGAGGTGTGACTTAATTTAAACCATAAATGGATCAACCACTTGCTGGGGCAGATGTGGAGAAAGCGACACCAGCTTACTGCATGACCTTCTATTACCTGAGCATTATCCTGCACCATCCCCATCAATATCATCATTACGGCCTTTTCTTGTGTGTTGCATAAATGCTTAACATTGTCCAACCACTCTGGAGTTTGAGAGCCCACATCCCAATTTTTTCAATACTAGTCTACGTCATTGTTCAGAAGAAGTCGATATTGCTAGTTGTTATTGTCATATAAGGTCTTCTTTGTTGTATGCCAAATACTGTCTTAGTGGTAGTTTGGTCTCAGTCTTACTAAAGTTATGAAATTATATGACCCACTAACTCTCTGTTTTCTTTCAATCTAGTTGACAGTGATGGATAACGCTTTGATTAATCCTGCAATTGGAGTTCACAAAGGTGGGAGTGGCGCCTTCCGTCTCCCCTCTTAGCACGCTAGCCTGCTACTACTACTACCACTCCCTTAAGATACTACCTTGGGAAAAACCCTGCAGTAAGAAGACTCCTTCTCTTCATGTATTCAGGTGAGAGTGGAACTATGGATTGCTGTGAACTTTTTTAGTTGGTAATTCACTTGTACTGAAGCAGATGTTGTTTGTGTCAATCTAGGTTTTTGTAGGCAAAATAGGCAATGGCAGGCATCCCATATTGTCCAATATAGTTGCAGAGGGCAGTAGAGCAAGAGGATAAGTAAATTGCATATACTTTTTTAAGTAGATTTAAAACAAAAAAACAGGCTATAGTAAAAGAGAGCAGTGCAAACTAAAACACCAAAATAAACATTTGAGGCATAAATAAAGTAAAATACATTATCCTCTTTTTATTTTTAAGAAATAGAAAACCCACCCTTTTCACCCACAATATGACCACCTATCTCCCCAAACAAATAGCCCGGTCCCCAAAAAGTCCAAAGAAAGTCCAAAGTGAAACCCGGTCCCAATTTCCTCCCCACCCTCTCCATCCACAACAAATACCTCCAACCAAAGCAAAACATTTTAAAAAGTGCTCAGAAGAGGGTACTGTCAATGTGGGACTGGGGCTGGTCCAGGCTCGGCGCGATCCAGGCGAGCTGGCTCACCATATTATCTATCCACCGCAGAATACAGTAGAGCATTGCTCTTTCAGAGTGGGAAGGGGAGGCAGCATGTGCCGTCAGGGACCCAGTCAGCTGGCGGCGGTGCCGGTGAAGTGGTAAGCCCGGAGGCTGGAGACTAAGGCTGCTGTTCAGCTGACCTGGGTCCTGGGTCAGAGGCAGCTATTTCCCCCTCTTACTCCTCCAGGACCACCAGCTGCCAGCATTCGGCCGTTCTACCCTCTAGCCTCTGCTGCTGCAGACTGGCTGCTATCTCCTGCCTGGTGGGTGGTGCTGGTTGACTAGCAGCAGTAGGTATGTCTAGAGAAACAAAAATAAAAAAGACAAATTATAAACAATGCTCTGAACAAACACTTCTTCAAAAGTAGCGGGTGGGACAGTGGCAGTACATTGCTGGTCTTCCAAGGAGCCTGTAATATATTGTGATTATGATTAGGAGAGTCAAAGGGACAGTTTTATTTGTTTACCCACACATGCCTTACATAAAAAGCACTGAGAGTCCGGTTGAAAAGAAATAGGTCAGAATAACACCAGAATTTTAAAAAGTGATTTTATTTTTTTTCTTTTAAAGAATTTTTTAGTAACTAAGCAGACACTTTTAGTAAAAATAAAAATGAATTGTCTATCATTTATTAGTAAGACATTATGGACTATACCATGGAGTTCAAATTAATGGAGGCATGCTAGCCAGGGCTACGAGTACGTTGCTACTATGTGTAGCTGGGCCAGCTGTAGTTGACAATTATCTATATTTAATTCCAATGGCCCTACTCTTTTCCAAATGCATTTCAGTTAGTTTCTAGCCTGACTCCAAAAGGCAGATGAATAATAAATAACAAAAGTCACATATGTAACAAATAAAAGGTGGATATATTGTCCTGTCTGTCGTGAGTAGACAGTGTAGAAAACGATGCATGGCACTACAGGGAATGGAACAGGCTATATAGATTGTATTTGGCACGTTCGTCACAGAGAATCCCATATGCCAAACTTAAAAATCAAATTGTGCAGTTACTAGTCCCACTTTACTCACTGGCCTTTCCCACCACCATACGTTCTTTCGAAGAAATTAATTTGCTGACCAGTAAGTAAAATAAACTTGACTTACTCTGCTACAGGGTAAGGCAGAGAGATTAGGCAGGTAGGTAGAGCGTTTGCTGTTGAATAGAGGTGTGTCCCTGATCATCGATTCATCATGTGCCTAAGCTTTGGCTTATTTAGTCACTGTATAGGCAAAAGTCTAAAGAGAAATATCTAAACAGGCATAAAGTAAATCTGTAATGGAAAACCATGAAATATATTTCGCAAACACTTCACGTGGTCATAAAAATGCGGCACATGCCGAGAATGGTTTTTCAATTTGTTGGGTGTGCTAGGATGGAAGAACTTAAGAAAGAATAAAGGAGTGAACTATTAAGAATTGACTGAGTGGGCGAAGGGAAAGACACCTTGTGTATTCAATCTGCAATACATTGAAAACTTTCAAAAGTATGCATTAACTGAAGCAGACGTACATTGCGCAGTCAACACTGCAGTCACGAATTGGACCATACTGCACTTCTTCAGTCGTGGGTGGTGAAATGCCAAGGACAGGAAGGGGGTTGATGAATGATGATGGGTGGGATACATATCTGTCTCGCTTAATAAATACAGTGAGTCAGGGTATTGGAACACAAATCAAAATACCCCCTCCAATTTGAACCATAGATTTGATAACCATAAACCACAGTAAACAAAGTGGGTGAGCAGCATGCCCCTCTCCAGAAGAGCTCCCTTGTTTATTCATCTAAGCAAATAGTCAATCATCCTTTCATTCTTTCTACTCTATTCACCCAGAGCCACCATGATTTAAGCTTTACTTTCTCTCATCCAGTCTTTTACCAAAATTCATAATCCATTATCCTTCCATTCAGTATATCAAACCATCCATTTCTTTCATTCACCCTTATAACCATTCATCCATTTACCCAATACTCACCCATGCATCTTTTCACCCGCCCCTGCATCCTTTTCTTTCACTCATCTAACTCATCCTTTCTTTCAACCTTCTTTTCTTTCCTGTTTCCATCAAGCCATCATTTGTAGTGTACATTATGTTTGCTTTTGCTGAATTAGGATAAAAGCGGCCAAAACCCAACCACTGCTGTAGCTGGTAACGTGGGGGGGTTCACGATCATGATAATACCCTTGTTGCTAGTGAGTATAATAGTAATTGTTAATGAGACAGCAATGTGACTTACCACCACCCGTCCCTGCGGCCTCTTCCCCTCATTCTGCATCTCGTTCTGCAGCAGCACTTCAGCTCACCCCACTGGTGGTTGGTGTGGCTAGAAAATAACATTATTAAATTTTTAGATGCCAGGTACACTTCCACTTAATTTTTTTTGTCAAAAAATGCAAACAAAATACATTGCTACAGTTCGGTTGGCACTGCAGCATCTTCTTTCAAAAATATCACTCTGGGCATTTTGTTGGTTTACAGTATTAGAAAAGCCAGTTAGTCAAGCCAATCAAAAGCTTTTTGTAATGGAAGGGCAGAACTATAGCCTATGATGAAGAGGACTCTGAACCATTGAAGAGCAACAAAGGGGTAAAATAAAATGGTCAATGAAAGACAGAAAAAAAGCTGATGTAGGGATAACAGGAAATACAATTTAGATAGAGGAGTTGGTAAAGAAAAGACAGTATAAAAAATAAATAAGGCAAAATTAAAAGTTGTATAATAATGGACAGAGGTTAAAGTTAGGGAAATAATACCAATAATAATAATAATAATAATAAATAATAGGACCTACTGGGATGAGCAGAGCCCGCAGCGCTATCCCTTGTGGTCGGCACCTCCTCCCCAGCCGGACCTACTTCTGTGCCCCTCCTTTGCCCTTGGGTGCTGATGTCAGAAATAAAGTAGATAAAAAAAATAGATTGGTGGTGCAGTTATCTCCACAACTTTGTACTTATTTAACTCAGATCAACTAGTATGATTGACTATCGCTGAGTTGCCTGTACTCCTAAAATCCCTATTCCAAATTTACTTACCAAAAACTACATTTGGAACTAATGCATTGCAAGAAGTGATCTTTGATTCTATTCTCATTTCTCAACTCCCTCGATGGACCAACTCAGTCTCCCTTTTTTGTAATACAGAGATGTATACTTGTAGTACTACACATCACTTGAAACTGCTTGGGTCTGTACGAGCTACAGAGATAAAAGCCACAGAGAATACAAACTCATCAATATCACAAATTGCCTATGGTGACAAGAGGACAAAGGTGCTGATTTTCAATGGCTTCCTAAATAATCAGACAAAGCGAGAGCCAACAAGTAAGAAGAGGTAGAGCCGAGCACCTGCTTCGACCCAAATTGGGACACATTATAATATTATTAATGAAAACTAAACATAACTTACCTCTGAGTTTGTGCAGCATGCTTTTAGGGAAAAAAGTTAGCATTGTAGAACACAAACACAATCATATAGTCAATACCCACGAGTTCAGGAGTCTCTATGCCTAGCAGATCGAGCTTGCGGTCAATGATATCTATCCAAGGGTGTGTCATCCCCCAACTCAGTCAATACTCTTACAGGGATACTTGCAGCCAGGCCTGACACCTGCTGCCAGCATCAACAGGAGGTGGCGCTCCAAAAATGAAAAAGAGTGCTGTCACATCAACCTTGAAAAAGACTGGCCGTGGCTGAACCCCTCCAGGAGCCACTGAAGGCCCTGGGGATGGATACCCCCCCAGGGCCGGCTTCTGCTATGGTCTGGGATGCCCACCCTCAGGACATAGCTGTTTGCTGTGGATTTCAAGCTGCAGCCATGTCACAGCAAACACTCCAGTTTCTGACAGCAGGTCCCACTGTCAGAAAGTGGAGCTTTCATCTCAGTTACCTGCACAAAAGGAATGCTTGCAGGGAACAGAGATGAAAGGTTTGCTTCAGCAAATACAGGGGTTTGTGAAGCAATGGGACCACAGGGGAGGATTCCCCCAATGTCCCAGATAGCTCATTAGGGCACATTATAAAATATATTTAAAAATAATTTAGTGACCACAGGGAAGCCCTTGAGGGCTCCCCTGTGGTCCTAGATAGCCCATAAAGGGCTAAACAAAACATTGTTAAAAAAAAAGAATAGGTCAGTGGGAAGGTCACAAACCTTTGTGTTAGGGGTTCGAGTCCAGTCGGATTTGTTTCCCTCTTTCTTTTATTAACTACAAATGCTTAAGGCTCATACTGAAAGGTAATCTTACTCTTTGTATGACAAAACATTTTTCTTTTCAATTTGTCTAGAAATATCTCATTTGAAGTATATCATATCTCAAAGCCTAAAAAACTCTCTATCGCACTCCCTCTCACTCTTTTACTCTCTCTTTCTATTTCAATCTTTCTCAAACACCCACTCAGACAAACATACACCCCGTCACAAACCCACTCAGTCCCTCATGCACTCACTCACACCCAAGTCAGAACCTCAAGCACCTACTCACAGACCCACTCAGGCTCTCACACACCTAGACACAGACCCAATGACTCCCTCATGCACGCACTCACTGACCCACACACACACACACTGATGCACCCACTAAAACACTGATGTACACACTCTCACACCCCGATAGGCACTCTTACAGCTTCTTTTCGCATGGGTACTGATAAAAATGTGTGAATTTGGAGAATTATTCACGTCCAGAGATATAAAAATGTATTTGTCCTTAAATATCTCCTAAACTGCTGAGCAGATTTACAGAAAATAACAGAAAGCATAATCTGCATAGTGGCAGCTAGCTTTCTGCCAAATTTGGTGTAATTCCGTCCAGTGGTTTGGGCTGTAGCTGTGTTGAAAGATCCTGTGGGATTTAACATGAGAAGAGCAACATTTTTTTAATCCCACATTTCTTTGATCCAACTTGACAGATCACCTTGAAGCTTCCTGTGCGTAAAAATATTAACAGGGACACTTTTTGGGGGGAAACTTTTGTGAAGATTCACCCAATGGTGCCAAATACATAGGCAAGTCAAAAAATATTTTTTCTATTGAAATATTGTGGCAATCGGCACTAGGTTATATAGGCACTAGGTTATGTGTGTGTATGCGTGTGTGTGTGTTACACAGTGGGAGTCACCATTGTACAGCTGTAGTTAGATTACAGTTTTCTTAAGAAGAGTGTTCTTTGTTTCATTAATAAAATTGTTGCTGTTCGAAGAATCTTCACAAAACTTCCTTAAACAAAATTCATTCTCCTCAGCTCCTTGCTGGCATGTTTCAGGATGATCCATCAAGCGGGGCTGAGAAAAAAGGAGGGGGCAAATCACAGTTTCTTCATTCAATTTCCATAGGGGAATTTTACAGCCAAAACTCTGAACGGAATTACACCTAATTTGGAAGATAACTAGATCATTACCTAGAAACTGTGATTTTTGTAATTTGGTGTACATTTTAATTCAGTACATTTGGAGAAATTAAAGTTTAAAATCTATCGACTTATTGACAATTGGGCTCAAGAATCCAAGACCTTTAGTTGGCATTTTTTTTATTTAATGAAGCGAAATGTTGCTGCAGCCATTGCAGGACTAGGGGACAAAGTCCCCTGTACTGAAAATATTTTTTAAAAAGGTTATAAGCAGTCAAGGTAAGGATACCTTTACACGCTTGTCTTACACCCTTGCCCTTGTGACCCAGTGCCACCAAAATTGCTTTTTTTGTGTGTCACTGTTCCACTGGAGTGCTACGAGATCATAAAAATTTTTTTTAAGAAAATGAGGGGTTCCCTATTTCATTAAAAAATCTCCTTGGGTAGTTCCAGTCTCAGGAGTACGTCACATTTTTGTTTTATGTGAGGGGGTGGTGCATCAGCCCCCCAAAAACCAACTTTAGGCCCTGGGACTCAATCCCCCAGGGATCAACTCGCATATAAAGTCCTGTGGATCGCCTCTCTCGGGACACAGCGCTATATCTACTTATCTGTTCACAAGAGCACAGTGGGAGCAAATGTAACTGTGGCGGGCTACCATCAGCACCTAAGGATGGGTGTTAGCTGGAGAGCCAGTGGCACTGCAGGAGTCTTGGGCCTCCCTGCCATGACCCCCAATGAGTGGCTGAATTGTGAGTGACCTGGCTAAAACTGGGGTACCCACTAAAAAGAGAAAAAAACTTGTGCCAGGCTCCCATGGCAGCACCCGGGATGGGTGCTGGCTGAGGCGCCATAGGCATTCAAGGGACCTGGGGCTCCTCCCACGGTCTCCCAACAATGATAAAAACTGTGGCTGTGCGGGCAGGACTGATGCAACCAAAAATACAATGAAAGAAAGCAGCACAAAGCAGCAAAAAAAAAACAAATTTTGCATCCTCAGCCACTCGGTTATTTTTGGCTGCTTTGGGGAGTAGGGCCAACTGACCCTTGAAGTCACATATGGGGTCTTGGATTCAATTGATGCAGATCTAATTTTCCTTCAGGTTGATTAGATTTCAGGGCTGTCCTAATTTCTCATAGGTCCAGGAGTGTTCTGAAGAGAGTTATGTGGATGTCAGTTTTATGCCCAGTGCTGGCCTGTAGGTAGGGGACAATCCTTTGTTCACTCCGTAGCCAGTTCTGGGTGGCTTCCCGACCACTGGGTTTGGAGCCAGCCTGACTAGAAAGACAGAAGGGAGGTATGCCTTGGTGAGAGCTTCATTTGCCAGTGACAGGATAGGCGTCCTTTGAAGCAAAAAGTCAAAAAGGCCTTTTGGTTTTAGGCACAAAAGGGACAACTTTCCTAAAAATGTCTTCTGTTAGTATTAAATTAGATTCTATTTTACCATTACATTAGATTTTAAATTACCATTAAAATGTATCTTTGAAAAATGTTTCTAGCTACTCCCAAACTGACTTTAAGCATTATAAGATTTTATGTTGTAACCCAGTGCTTCCCTGTGGTACTGTCAGGCTTACCACAGTGGAAACTGGCGTTGGAGACTTTTCACTGCCTGGACATGTAAAACATTAAGGGCCATATTTATACTTTTCGACGCACAACTGCGCCAACGCAGTTGTGCGTCAAAAAATCTAACGCCGGCTAACGCCATTCTGAAGCGCCATGCAGGCGCCGTATTTATTCAATGACGTTAGCCGGCTGAGCTGCCTGGTGTGCGTCAAAAAAAATGACGTACACCAGGCAGCGCCGGCGTAGGGGAATATGGAGCTTGGGCATCAAAAAATGGGGCAAGTCAGGCTGAGGCAAAATTGTCGCCTCAACCCGATTTGCGCCATTTTTTTTTACTCCCAACCCCCATTGAAATGACTCCTGTCTTAGCAAAGATAGGAGTCATGCCCCCTTGCCCAATGGCCATGCCCAGGGGACTTATGTCCCCTGGGCATGGACATTGGGCATAGTGGCATGTAGGGGGGCACAAATCAGGCCCCCCTATGCCACAAAAATACTTACCTGAACTTACCTTAAGTTCCCTGGGATGGGTCCCTCCATCCTTGGGCGTCCTCCTGGGGTGGGCAAGGGTGACAGGGGGTGTCCCTGGGGGCATGGGAGGGCACCTCTGTGCTCCTTCCGAGCCCACAGGTCCCTTAACGCCTGCCCTGACCAGGCGCTAAAAAACTACGCAAAACCGGCTGGACGTCATTTTTTTTTTACCCGCCCACTCCCGGGCGTCATTTTTGCCCGGGAGTGTAAATACGGCGCACATGCCTCGGAGTCATTTTTTAGACGGGAACGCCTACCTTGCATATCATTAACGCAAAGTAGGTGTCCACGCTAAAAAATGACACAAACTCCATGAACTTTGGCGCTAGACGCGTCTAACGCCAGAGTATAAATATGGAGTTTGTTTTGCGTCGAATTTGCGTAAAAAAAAAACGACGCAATTTCGGCGCAAACAGAGTACAAATATGCCCCTAAATATAAATGTTCTACTTTTAAATGCCATGCACCCTGCTTTATGGGAATTTAGGGCCTACCTTAGAGGTGGCCTATAAATATTAGAAGGAATGTTTAGTCTTGCCACAAGAAATATTCTGGTAGTTTACATCTGCACTCCCAGGCTGCTGTGGCAGACCAGCAGACATGTTTTACAGTGCTACCCTAGTGGGTAATACAATACCTGCAGCAGCTCACAGAAAGTCTTTAATGTACAGGACCTAGGTATATATATTACTGTATACTAAGAAAATGAATTGAGTGAATCAGTTGCATAAGAAATGTAACGTTTGAAAGGGAGAGCATAAGCACTTTACCTCTGGCTAGCAGGGATAAAACTTGAAGTGTCCTATGGCCAACATATACGGATTCAGTAAAAGAAGGGAAACATTTTGAGGAATGCCACAAAAAAGATGGTTATTTCCAACTCAGTGCATAGTTATTGTAATTGTTTCATATTGCACTTAAGCAAGCGCATACATTAGCATCATTAGTTGTTGTGCCATAGGGGCAGATCCCTAGGGGCATATTTATACTCCGTTTGCGCCGAATTAGCGTCGTTTTTTTCGACGCAAATTCGGCGCAAAACTAACGCCATATTTATACTTTGGCGTTAGACGCGTCTAGCGCCAAAGTATGAGTAAAGAGCGTCATTTTTTTGCGTGAACGCCTTCCTTGCGTTAATGAGATGCAAGGAAGGCGTTCCCGTCTAAAAAAATGACGGCGACGCAAATGCGTTGTATTTATACTCCCGGGCAAAAATCACGCCCGGGAGGTGGCGGGTCAAAAAACCCCGCATTTGCGCCACTATTTAACGCCTGGGTCAGGGTAGGCGTTAAGGGGCCTGTGGGCTCAAAATGAGCCCACAGGTGCCCTCCCCTGCCCCCAGGGACCCCCCCTGCCACCCCTGCCCACCCCAGGAGGACACCCAAGGATGGAGAGACCCACCCCAGGGACATTCAGGTAAGTTCAGGTAAGTATAATTTTTTATATTTTTTAATTTTTTTTGTGTGGCATAGGGGGGCCTTATTTGTGCCCCCCTACATGCCACTATGCCCAATGACCATGCCCAGGGGACATAAGTCCCCTGGGCATGGCCATTGGGCAAGGGGGCATGACTCCTGTCTTTACTAAGACAGGAGTCATTTAAATGGCGTCTGGGCGTTGAAAATAATGGCGCAAATCGGGTTGAGGTGATTTTTTTGCCTCAACCTGACTTGCCCCATTTTAAGACGCCCTAACGCCATTTTCCCCCTACGCCGGCGCTGCCTGGTCTACGTGTTTTTTTTCCACGCACACCAGGCAGCGCCGGTCTGCTTGCGCCGGCTAACGCCATTCCATAAATACGGCGCCCGCATGGCGCTTCAGAATGGCGTTAGACGGCGCTAAATTTTTTGACGCTAAACTGCGTTAGCGCAGTTTAGCGTCAAAAAGTATAAATATGGGCCCTACTATCTCTATAAACCTGGTGAACTAATTTCTGGAGGTCTTTCCAGTCTATACACATCGGAATCTTCTTTGGGCTTGCTGCTTTAACACATGATCACATGTGGACCATACTCAAATAAAGTATAACTTTTTATTTGCTAAGTTAATTTAAACAGTGGCGAATGTGCACATTACAATTACGATTTTTTTTTAATTACATTTGAAAATGCAAAAGCTTATTGAATTCTGTTGTGGCCTTTAATACAGAAATTGAAATATTTGATTAGTTACTGGGAAAAGTTTTAAACGTAAAATTCAGCTACTTTTCAAGCATCCATTGTATCTATGAAGAAAAATGCCAAGTGGCTATACATTTTACACACAATGCCTATCGACACGTTATTACAATTGCATTAAAAGAATGCACGCCTCAAAGATTAAGCAATGGTTTCATTAGTACCCTATGTCCCCCTTGAATAGCTGAGCAGCTCCAAATATTGTGTGACAACGATTCCCCATAGTAATCACAGCTGAGACAACCAGAATTGAAAGACATTAAACTTTTGCTCGGCCTAAGCTCCACAAAAGTGGGAGGCAACATCCTTGCCTAATACTGTAGATTTTAATTTGCAGAAGCAGGAGGATCAAAGACATACGACTGTAATAATACAAAGCAAGTGTATTTTTTCCTAGTGCAATCATAATAATCGTCATCAAAGGAAATCATTTTAACCTGATCGGCAAAGGGCCTTTTGAAATCCTAATATGAGCGCGTTATGTTTCATTCCCGCTGGAAACTTAACGACTGCCATGCGCTGTTCAAGAATTCGAGCCACCGGTTGCGCATATCTGATGCTGATGTGAGACATTTCATACCACAGTATAGACTGAAAAGAAACGTTTGATGCATTGCATCTTCGGAAGAAAGTTAAGATGAAATTTGCCTCCATTCATCATGTTTGCTTACGCAGCAAAAGGCAAGCCTTACCTGCGCTTGAGTCATGGACCCAGATTCTCAAAAGTTTTAGTGTCGGTATTTGCGTTGGTGTGTGTGGAAAGTAACCCAAAGCAGGCAAAACGTTGCTTTGCATTACTTTGCATCAAGTGGGTGTTTCATGGTGGTACATGGATGTACTCGTGCTACCACACGAGAAATGTTTGTATTTTTCCATGCTTTTTTGACTTTCCATGTGAGCTGCACTGTACAGCATACATACAAAGTAGGAAAAGCATTTCCACTTGTCTAGGCATAGTATTTTGTACAGGAAGGATAACCTACCTGTACAAAACCTATACTACACACACCCAAACACCCTAGCACTATGGTGCGAAGGTGTGAAATCAGCAACGGCTTTGAACATGGTGCTCTCCTGCTCTCTCCTTATCATGCAGGGCAGTGCAGCATTTTTTGCTACTGTGGTACGTTGGGAGATGGCTTTCAGAATCTGGGCCCTGGAGTTAGGCAGGCCAAAAATTGTTCTAATGGCGCACCACTGAGCAGTGCCATACCATTTGGAAAATTCTCCAGGTAAAGCTTTATTTCCAACTATAACATAGGCCCTCATTCTGACCTTGGCGGTCTTTTCGCAAGACCGCCGAGTTACCGCCGCGGTAAAGACCGCCGACCGCGGCGGTATGCCGCTGCGCGTATTCCGACCGCTGGGAGCGTTCCGCCGGAATACCGCCAGCAGCCACACTGGCGGTCGGCGGGAAAGTGGAGACTGGTCAACCTCCACCGCCACGCCAGCAGAACACCGCCCCCAGAATTACGACCCACATTTCTGTGTGGCGGTCTTCTGTTGGCGGTCTTCTGTTGGCGGTCACGTCCCTATGGCTCCCGTCGCCTCCCGGAGGACCAACGCACAAGGTAAGTTGATCGTCCGTGAGGGGAGGGGGTGGGGGGGTGTTGTGTGATGTGTGCGTGCATGGGGGTGTGCGTGTGAGTGTGTAGAGGGGGTGTGTGAGTGCGTGCATGCGGGCGGGGAGTGCTGCTGTGCCTATGGGCAATGTGTTTAGTTCGGCGGGTGTGCATGTCGGCATGTATGTGTGCGGGTATGTGTCCCCGTTGTGTATGTGTGTGTAGGGGGTGTGTATATGTGCATGTTGGGGGTGTGTGCATGTCGGGGTGCATGTATGTGCATGTCGGGGTGGGGGTGGGGAGGGGGTTCGTACCACCTCTGGGGGGTGGCAGGGGGGTGGAGGGTGTGGGGGGAGGACTCGGGTGGGTAGTGGGGGGTGGGGGAGACCCCTATCAGTGCCAGGGAAGGAATTCCCTGGCCCCGATAGTGCTTACCGCCATGGTTCGCACGGCGGTTCCCGCCCGCAAGAAACCGCGGCGGTAGGCAGGGTCATAATACCCTTGGCGGTCTTGGGACGACCGCCGGGCCGGAGTGCGCAAACTCCAGCCCCGCGGTCATGACCGCCGCGGCGGTCGGAGTGGAGAAGTGGCGGTCGGTCGCGGTGGGGACCGCCGCGGTCAGAATGCCATTTTTAATACCGCCGGTCTGTTCGCGGTCCGACCGCCGTCTCTCCGCCGACCGCCAGGGTCAGAATGAGGGCCATAGTGTACTACTGTTTGAAAGATGAAGAGACAGAATGAGCCCACAATGGACGTCTGCCACCACCTGCCCAAGTGCTGGAAAAGATTGTGGTCACAATATTTCTGTAGATGTGGGGACAAATTAGACCAACAACACACTACTGAGCCACATATGCTGGGACAGCAGGTACTGGGACAGATTTGGCCCACAACACACATCTGTCCCCAGAGCTTCAGGTAAAGATAGGGCCCACCACACAACTCTGCCCCTACAGATAAAGGGATAGGGTGCTGGGACAAAACATTTCTGTCCCCACAGATGCTGAAAAGTTTGGGCGGACAACACACTTTTACCCCCACAGAGGTTGGAACCTACTGAGGACACTTCTGTCATTTCAGATGCTGGGAAGCATTAGACCCACATTGCAGAGACTGAGAGACACAGAAAAAGACAGGGAGAGAAAACACACAGGATAGTGAGTGACACAGGAACCCCATGGGAGACGAAAAATAAATAAGGGAGAGGTATAGAGATGGGGGAAGAAATCCGGGGAGATACAAAAACATAAGAAGGTTGTAGAAGTATGCAATGACAGTACAGAGGCCGATATTAAGAGACAGAGAAAGTGACAGAGAGAGAAATGAAAAGGCAGAAAATGCTGAAAGTCATGTACTTATGGAGAAAAAGACAAATGGGCAAAGAGAAGTGAGAGGGGCTACAAGAAGAGATTGGGAGAGGCATATATGAATGACAGAGAGAAAAGAAAACAAAATAACAAAAAGGGAGAAAAGGGGGCATACAGTAAAATAAAGAGACAAAGACAGAGCAAGATAGAACCAAAAGAGATGGAGAGCGAGAAGAAGATAAAGAAAGGGCATGAAAAGACAGAGCCAAGGAAAGTCAGAGAACAACCAAAAGAGAGATAGAGAGACAAGGATCAAGAGACAGACCAGGAAAGACACAAGGGACGAGGGAGAGAAAAAAGGAGAGAACAATATGGAGATAATGACAGAAAGAGAAAGAATGGGAGAGACATTTGTAATTTTAGGACACTTCCCTTTTTGGATGGTCACCTCCACACCTTTTGCTCTAAATGTTGTTGGTGATGACTCTGAGAGTGCACTGCAGCCTGCTAACCAGGCCCAGGTTGCAGTGCTCTGTCCCTAAATTGGTAACTCTGAATTGGTAACCCCAATTGGCAAATACTTTAAACCCCTTATAAGTCCTTAGTATATGGTTCCAGTGGTACCCAGGGCATGTGTGTTAAATGGGTCATCAAGCCTGAAGCACTGCTTGTGCCACCCTTTGTGACCCAAATAAACTACTGACAGCAGGCATGCCATTTGCAGAAGCCAGTAGCAGTGCAAACTACTCAAACTCAACTGTGCCCATATCATGTGCGGCACAGCCCAGCACTGCCTTTATTATATGTAAGTCACCCCTAAGGCAGGTCTCCTAAGCCCAGAAGGGAGGGTGCATTATATTAAAGGTATGAACATATTAATGCAAGCTTATATGTCCCTATAGTGGCCTTTCCAGTGAATGCTTTTATAAGTGAAGAAGGGTCAATAGGATAATATGGGCTGGCTCCCAGGCAAACCCAAAGTGGACAACTCCATTACTGTAAGACCAAAGTTGGTTATGTTTGGTATCAAACAACATGCCTTCTCCTCCCTGACATGAATAATGTGTCAAGAGTGATGTGGCAAGGACCCAGAAAATAACCCTAGAGGTTGCCATGGAGATACACCCGTTTTCTTGTGCTTTGGCTGCCAGTCCACTGCTACCACCAAGACAGGTTTCTGACCCCTGGGAAGAAGTGGGGACACTCCCAGAAGTCAGGACAATTACTTTAATGGGAAGGTGGTCACACCTACCTCTCTCCCAAGAAGGCTAGTGAAGTGGCATATTAAGGTGGGGAGCTTCAAAGGTCACATCAAATCTGATATGCAAGCAGGGTGTCTCCCAGTGGAGGACACAGCTATCCCCCACCCCAAGGCACATTTGCACACAGGCAGGTGGTAGTCAGCAGGTGTATACCCACAGAAGGCTGGCCAAACATATAGGATGGGCAGCCTGGTCTGTTCAGCCAAGAAAGACTTCTACTATCTTGAAAAGTGGCACAATGAAGGATTCTGGGTAGAAAAGGTACCAGAACCCACCAGATCTGGTCACTTCAGGTGTATATTAGCCCCTACTTGCATCCACACCCATAACTCCCCTAAATCTAGGATTTAAGGGTTTAACCTGGCACCAGAACCTCAGATCTGTAACAATTTGTGAGGAAAGGACATGGGTAGACCAACATCGATGACAACAGGAACTTACACTAACAAAAGCTGTGATACCTTGAACCTGTGGCAAACTCCTGTACCAAAGGCTGCTTTCCCCAGCAAGAGGGCACCCTTTGAGACCCAGAGGCAAGGCTGGATTCCCTTGGACCGGTGGCACTAGTTCCCTGCCCACTGCAGGTAAAAAGTACTCACCGGATCTGAAGAAGCACTGGCCATTGGGCCCTCTGCGGGATCGCCCAAAGACAGCTGGTCAAGTACATTGTGGGAAGTGTGCTTCTGCTTCCTGCCAAATTGCAGCTGGCTATCGTTTTCCAGTGGATCTTACCATTGCCAAGTCTTGTTGGTGGCCAGTTTGGTCGTCACTAGCTTTACTCAAAGCTGCAACCCAAGGGCACACTGAAACACCCTCATTCGATGTCACCTGTGGCTCTGTTGTCGAGCTTTTGCATCTATATCCACGTCCGCGCAGTCTCAGTGGTAAAACCAGCAACTGCAGCTCCCATTCAGCACCAAGGATAGCCAAGCATACCTCTGCACCTGAGATGCCAAGACTAGATGGAGTTGCTCTGCCTGTTGAATCCTGGTCCAAGAGCTCATAAAGGCTTAACTCCCAGTGGACTCCCACAAACTCGACCTGCAAGTGAAGGAGTGTCACAAGTACCCTTTTTCAGTACCCACAACTCTCAAGTTCAGCTCCAAGGACAGCCAGTATACCTTTGCACCTGTGTCCACGAGCCAGGTAAAACTGGTCTGACTGTCATAGCTTGATCTTTAACCCACCCTCCACTTTCCTACAGTAATATATTGTGGGATTTCCTGATATTCAATTATGTGAACATTTCTTCATTGTTGAATGTGCATGTAATCAATTTTGTGTTAAGATTTTTCACTTGTGGAGAACACTCAGTTCCTTGGCTATATTTTTCTCATACAATTCCATACCAAGGCTTTTTCTTCCATTTGTAGGCATATTCTAGGTGTGACATATCGCTGCAATTTCAGAACTGAGTAATGTAAAGAAAAAAATACACATCAACTCACAGAGAAAAAACTGTAGTAATTAAACAAAATATGAAATGTCTTTCAGTCTGTGGCCTGATTGATTACGCAGGAGGCTACATATTGCTTAGGGCACAGGGCAGCATGATGACTGTATTGATTAGGGTTTGGAGACAGGAGACATCTTGTCTTGGGATTGTCTATTTGAGGTCTCACTATCCACTGATTTCTAGACTTTCCATATCATACTTTGGCTTCAAATTGGAAGGGAAAACCCATAACAGTTTCTGATTTGCTCTAGTGGTTCGGCAAAAACATGTTTATCCTTCCATCAAAAGCTGAGCTCCCACTTTCTTGGCTGGTTAAGTCACTGTCAGTGATCCTAGTCTGGAAGCAGTTAGAAGACCATGTTGATCCTTATAGATGGAGATTGTGTGTTGAAGGAAACCGTTGCCAATGAAGCCTAAGCAGTACTGCACTCCAGCTGCCCCATAGTAGAAGCTGCATCTGTTTTGCAGAATAGCACTGAGATCCACCCAGCCTGCTGCCATGCCACAGTTTCATTACATCCTAACACATTCTTATTCCCAAGCACTGGGCCTCTCACCCGCCTTTCCCCCTCTCCAGGCCAATTGTCTCTATTGAAAGCAAGTAGTGTGCCTAAGGCCTGGACCAGTTGGGCCTTTCCTGATTCTGTGTCCCATAGAAGTCATCCACTAAATTAGAAAGTTATGCTTTTGCCCATACCTAGACACTGCACCTACCGCTTGTTGTAGGCCTGGAAAAGATCTACCATTTACAGAAAATGAACAAAGGGATAATGGTTTTGCTGTAATTCCTGCACAGCATAGTTGTGAAGTTTTGTCTTGTGTTTCACATCTTGGTCATGAAGGCACCTCACTTGTGCAAGATTGTTCACCGTATAGTACTGGTCAATATTTTGTTGTGCTTAAACTCAGGATGCAAGGTTATCCCTGTTCATGTGTTTCCTGCTGACTGCTATGAAGAAGCCTCCAGTACTCTACCTTAGAGGTGGTGGCTACCGAAGCTACATTAGCATTCTGTGTAAAATATGCCTGCATTGCTACAGTCATGCTGTACCTTGCGCCAGATAATGTATGTGAAAATCTTGTGCTACTCTCCATGATTCACCGGTTGTAAGTGTTCTAAGGGTCATGACATTAAGTCCTCTGCCGATATTTCAACAGATTATTGACCAAAGAGAGCAACAAGTATTACATGCCGCTTTCCACTGCCTCATCTACCTATTGATGTTTTCTCACACTGGCCCAATAACCCATACACACTACAACGCATATGAAATAGACAATTAAAGAAGAAACACTCTTCAAACAACAGACTCTAATTATGTATTAGAAATGGGGTCTATATTTGGAAGTGGTGTGCACCCTGTACAAGTATGGACCCTCATTCTAGTCAGGGTAAGGGAGTTGCACAACTAATATAACCCTTGCTCATGCCCTTAGTAGCTTGGCACGAGCAGTCAGGCTTATGTCAAAAGCAATGTGTAAAGTATTTGTAACTACACACACACAGTAACACAGTGAAAACACCACAAAAATGGTCAATATTTATACGAGTAAAGCAAGACCAAAACGACAAAAATTCCAACATATACAAGTAAACATATGATTTTTCAAAGATTAAATCCTGAAATAGCATGTAGAAATACAATAGGTCCAACTGAGGATCACAGCACTTTTATGGAGTCACTTCCAACAGTCCAATGCCACTTCCAAAGGAGCGTGGTCTCGTCACTGAGTAGCACAGACCCTGGCTACAGTGCGTTGGAAAACGATGTGGAAACAAAGATGTTGTACGGGTTCCAGGAGGTGAGGAGTCACTTGAGCCGGTGCGTCATCGGTTCCTTACTGCTACCGGGGAGGTGAGGCATTGGCTCCTTACAATAAGACGGGTTCCATGAATTCAGCAGTTCAAGATGCAAGGTATTGACTTTGTGGTGTCATGATTACACCACAGGGCCACAGGTGCTGCGGCAGAGTCAGGTGTCACAGACATCAGTGACATGACACTCGGGGCTCATGCTGTGCAGGCCTTCGGAGGTACTGTGACAGCATTGGGCCTGTGTTGCGGTCTGCAGTCGTTGCACTGAGCAGGGACAGGGGCTCCGGTGCAGGCTGCAGTGTGGAGTAAAAAAGCGGCACCCATCCTGAAGTCCCTCTGGAATCAATGTGCTTAGGCCCGTATTTATACTTTTTTTAGCGCCGCATTTGCGCCGCTTTTTGACGCAAAACGGTGCAAACCTACAAAATACAATGGTATTTTGCAAGTTTGCGCCGTTTTTGCGTCAAAAACCGACGCAAATGCGGCGCTAAAAAAGTATAAATACGGGCCTTAGTTTCTTCTTGGTTGTACCAGAGCTCACTTCCAATGGCACAGGACCTGGATTTGACAGCACTTGGCAAGTTAGGACTCTCAGGAAGAGGGCCAAGGTGCTGGTAGCACCTGTCTTTGTTGGCCGTGAGACGTCTTAACAGGAGGCAAGCTCAGTTCAAGCCCTTGGAGAACCTTGGAAACCAGGATTCAGAAAGCAAATACCAGTCCTTTCACTCCCAGGACAGAAGCAGCAAGCAGCAGGACAGAAGCAGCAAGCAGCAGGCCAGCACAACAAAGCAACAGACAGAGTGGCAATCCCTGCTACAGCATCCAGCTCTTCTTCTTGGCAGAATGTCCTCACTCTGGAAGTGTTCTAATTCTGTGGTGCCAGAGGTCCAGTACTTATACCTATTTCTGTCTTTGAAGGAGGCAAACTTCAAAGAGAAGTCTTTGTAGTACACAAGACCCTGCCTTTTCCTGCCCTGACCCCAGGCACACTACAGGGGGTTGGAGACTGCTTTGTGTAAAGACAGGCAAAGCCCTATTCACGTACACGTGTCAGCTCCTCCCACCACCTCAGCTCAGGAAGAGCCATCAGCCTGGTGATGGGCCATCAGGCCTCAGCTCCCTTTGTGTGACTGTCTAGAGTGAATTCACAAACAGCCTAACTGTCATGCTCACCCAGACATGTATTCCACAGTCAGGCAGAGGCCCAAAATGGCTAAGCAAAAAAATGCCCACTTTCTAAAAGGGGCATTTTCAAACTTACAGTTTAAAAACCAATTTCACCAAAAGTTGTATTTAAAAATTGTGAGTTAAGAGACCCCAAACTCCATGGGCCTGATTCACAAAAGTAAACTTAGATGTTTGGTCTAAACCTAGTCCAAATGTTTAAGTTTACGACAATGGGAATTCACAAAGGGCATTTATGAGTAGTATCTTTACGTCCGCACTCACAAACGTCTAAGTTTACATTTGTGAATCAGACTCCATACCTCTATCTCCACTCAATGGGAAACCACACTTAAAAGATATTTCAAGGCAATCCACATGTTACACTATGAAAGAGATAGGCCTTGCTACAGTGAAAACCAAATTTAGCGGTATTTCACTATCAGGACATGTATAACAGTACACATCCTACTTTTTAAATAAACTGAACACTAGCCAGGGGCTGCCTTTGGCCTACCTTAAGGGTGACTTACATGTACCAAAAGGGGAGGTTTAGGCATGGCAAGTGGGTGCACTGGGCAGGCCAAAGTGGCAGTTTAAAATTGCTCACACAGACACTGCAGTGGCAGGTCTGATACATGTTTACAGGGTTACTCATGTGGGTGGCACAATCAGTGCTGCAGACCAACTTGTAGCATTTGATTTAAAGGCCATGGGCACATGTAGTGCACTATACTAGGGACTTACTAGTAAATCAAATATTGCAATCATGGAAAACCAATCACACATACCATTTAAACAGAGAGCACTGGCACTTTAGCACTGGCCAGCAGTGGTAAAGTGCCCGGAGGCCTAAAGTCAGGAAAAACAAATTTTAGCACAAGATCACAACTATGAGGTCAGAAGCAAAAAGTCAGGGGAAACTCTGCAAAAAATGCCATTTCCAACAATATGTAACAACTTTCACCTTGGTAATCTCTACAATCCAGTGATAGGAGCAAGCACCAGAGCACAGATATGGGGGACTGGTTGGAACAATGGAACACAGTACAGCAGAGACAGGCGCCAACAATAATATCTGGTGGGAGGTATTGGGGGGATAGTAGAGAGCTCAGCTTGTTTGGGCATTAGAGCACAATACAATCAGTGGGAGGAGCAAAGAGAGGAACAACAAAAGAGAGGGGAGCAGATGCAGCCTAATAGAAGGAACACAGAGATGGAAAGGAAGATTAGTGACAGAAACAAAGATTAGAGAGGTAGAAAAGAAGAGGTAGGAAGCAAAGGTACAAAAGAAGGATAAGAAGAGAGGTAGAAAAAAGAGTAGAGATGGGACCAGCAGAGTAGGTTGGAAGATTAAAGCTACTGGAACACAAAATAGCAAGAAAGAAGAAGTCATGAAGCAGGAACAACGAGTTACAAAGTAGCAACAAAGAGTTGCAAGAAACAAACTGAGTCCATGGTAGGAAGAAAAGTAGATTTGCGGAAGTGAACAGTAGATCTTTAGTAAGAAAGAGTAGGGAGGGCAGTAGAAAAGTGGGAAGAAAGAACAGAGGAGAGAGTAAAGAAGTTGGAAGTAAAATGACATATTAAAGACAGGAAGCCAGGTAGGAAGGAAGAGTATTGAGTGAGGAAGGGAGGAAAGATGAGTAAACAGACAGGAAGGAAAAAAAAATGAGGAAGGAAGGAAGAATAGGGGAAAGCTTGAAAGGAAGAGATCAGAAGAAGGATGAATACAGGTAATCAGAGGGCTAGAATGGAAGTATAGTGAGGGAAGGTAGAAAAGAGAGCAGAAAGGAGAAGAGAGGAGAAGAGTAGGAAAGGAAAATATTAGCAGAGATTAAGAGGTTGGAGAGTCGACTGGAAGGAAAAATCAGGAAAGAATAGATTAGAAATGAAGTACGAATAGAAGAGGGGAATAGGGAAGAGAAGAGGAGGTAAGGGCAACATAAGGAAGCCAGGTAAGAAAACCATAGAGAGGAAAGATAAGAGAAGTGTGGATGGGAGAAGCAAAATGGTTAACAGATGAAGTGGGGGATGAGGACGAGAGAAAAGGGGTGAGTTGTTGGACATGGCCCTTCTTAGAGAGTTTCCCTTAAATGTTTTGCTTTTTCCTCACTTTTTTTGCTGACTCTGTTTGTGTGGTCTTAAAACTCTGGGCACTTTCTAACTCTACTTCAGTGGAAAATTGTGTGAGCCCTTCCTACACATGCTAGGAAGGGTCCTTTATGTGATTGGTTAAGGTCTATACCCAGAAGTGCCCTGTAAAAAGGTACACCACATACCTGGGGTTGGTACAGCCATGGATACTGGTGGGGCATTGAACTGATTGTGCCACCCACAGAATAGCCTGTCAATCATGTGTTAGGCCTGACAGTGCACTTCTGTGGAGGCGCAATTGCGTTTGCGCTCAGGGTGGCATTTCCCACTCTGTGGCGAACCTTGAGTAGGTCTTACGCTACCCCTAGAGAACCCCCTGAAGGGCAGAGTAGGTGAGAGGCAGAGCGCAGGGCATTTAGAGGGTGTTCTATGCCCTGGTTTTGCTGATTATCTCAGTGGCCTCAGGACATGGGCACTTTCCCACTGCAAGTTAAGTGCGGATGACCTTCCTACAATGGATTCTGCATTCTGCATCACACATAGAGAGAGGAACAAATGTGGAAAAATAAAGATATTTCTCCTCATTAAGCCTTTTCTGGGGAGGTGTATCTTTTTGGTGCATTCCCAGGTTTACCTGTTTTTGGAAACCTGGGAAAGCGTCAAAGTCCATAGATGTTGCATGGGAACACCCATGCAACACCCATGGAAAGGCCTCCTGGTGCAGAGTAATGCAACTAAGTGATCTGCACTGCGTCACATTAATCAAGATTCATTAAGCCACTCAGGGCCATGGAAGTTGGCCTTGTGTGGCTTCATAAATCTCAATTTCATTTGAATCACTCTGGCACCACATTGTGTGGTGAAAGAGTGACTCAACAGGGGCTCATAAATATGCCCGTAAGCTCTCCAGTACCTCACATGCAGTGCCTCTACCTACAGCATACGCAGCAACATTTTAGAACAGGAAAGAGGGACATTTTGAAACAGGGGTAATGTATTTTTCCATTTGACTTTGGTTGAAACAGAGGAAATGTCAGGTGAGATATAGCTAAAATAAAGAAATTTTTGCCTACAAAAATGGGGAGTGTCCCACCTGAATCGGGTCTATAGTATGCATCATTCTAAAGGTGCCTCTGGAATAACAATAGCCACCGCAGCCCCCATGGAACAGGGACCAGGAGCTCCAGGCCCCCCCAGAGCACATTACACTGTGAATGGGTGGCGGGCCCCTATCCTGAGAGCTCCTGGCTGGATCAGGGGGCTTTCATGTACTTTGCATGGGGCCCCTTCAAGTTTCATTATGCCACTGAAAGGTGCTGCTTTCTGCCCACTTGCCTCCTGCATTTTCCCTTACGAAGAGGTGATGTTGACTCTTTTAGCAGCCAGAACAGCACCGGGTCACAAGGCAGAGTCAGGATGAGGACAGATTGACAGATTGGAGAGCTGGGTAGCAAGTAAAAAACAAGGAAGGCAAAGAAGTTTGTTTGGTATGCGCTTAAGTTGGAAGTCTGGGTGACATTAAGAGTGGAGGACTAGAGCAAAGAGATCAGTGTCCTATAACAAATAAAGTTGTTAGCAGGGACATGATTCGTTTTTTTGTGTCTCGTGTTCCCTTATCTTCGGGAATGGTAGATACTATGGGCCTCATTTACAAGAAACTGGTGCATCGGCTCCAATGCGTCAGTTTCATTGCATCACCTTGCGTCCCCCTAATTACACCATGGTAGCACTGTGTTTATAATTCAGTACACCATGGTGCTAGTTAGCAGAACTGCATCAAAATTTTGACGCTAGTCCAGCAAAACTCGATCAACACCTGCCCTGGGCAGATGTAAAAAAATGACACTAGGACTGTACAGTGAAATCTTGTAGATTTCACTGCTCCAATTTTTGGGCTTCTCAGTGGGGGAACGCTTCCCTTGCATACATTATATCTGGTGCAGGCATAATGTTGTGCAAGGGTTTACAAGCGGGCGCAATGGTGACATTGCACCAGTTTGTAAATACGGGGCGGGCGACTGTTTTGCACTGCTGCAGCATTAAACAAAATCACATCACAGTGGCGCAAGGGGCTTGTAAATGAGCCCCTATGAGACATATTTACAATCCGCCTTGTGCTGCCAGTGCATCACTTTTCCTGTAGAGAAAGTGACAAACTGGCAGCACAAAATGTTTATAAATAAGCCCCTATGTTTTTTAAAACATGGCATGAAAAATCTGTAAGTCGATACACGTTGCAGGTCAGTGCTAAACTAAAATATACACAACCCTTGTTAAATTAGCCTGTGAGCAAAGAAAGCTATGTCTGTTATATAAATATTTGCAATTAATTTGTTGTTTCTACAGGACGACTCTGCTAAGGCACCCGGTTCTTAGTAAGTAAACTTACAAGGAGAAGCGTATAAGTTGATAAACCTTTTGATTCACATGGAGTATCCTAGACATGTAGTAATCGATGACCATCAATAATCAATACACAAAAGCAACGCATTAAGCGAGTCATTAACCCCTTCGCTGCCAGGCCTTTTCCCCCTCCTGTGTCAGGCCTTTTTTTGCCTATTTGGGGCAGTTTGCGCTTAGGCCCGCATAACTTTTTGTCCACATAAGCTAGCCAAGCCAAATTTGAGTCCTTTTTTCCAACATCCTAGGGATTCTAGAGGTACCCAGACTTTGTGGGTTCCCCTGAAGGAGGCCAAGAAATTAGCCAAAATACAATGAACATTTCGTTTTTTTCAAAAAAATTGGAAAAAGTGGCTGCAGAAGAAGGCTTGTGGTTTTTTCCCTGAAAATGGCATCAACAAAGGGTTTGCAGTGCTAAAATCACAAGCTTCCCAGCTTTCAGGAACAGACAGACTTGAATCAGAAAACCCAATTTTCCAACACAAATTTGGCATTTTACTGGGACATACCCCATTTAAAAAAAGAATTGTGCTTTCAGCCTCCTTCCAGTCAGTGACAGAAATGGGCATGAAACCAATGCTGGATCCCAGAAACCTAAACATTTCTGAAAAGTAGACAAAATTCTGAATTCAGCAAGGGGTCATTTGTGTAGATCCTACAAGACTTTTCTCCAGAAAATAACAACTGAAAAAGAAAAATATTGAAATTGAGGTGAAAAAAAAAGCAATTTTTCTCTATGTTTTACTCTGTAACTTTTTCCTGCAATGTCAGATTTTCGAAAGCAATATACTGTTACGTCTGCTGGACTCCTCTGGTTGCGGGGATATATAGGGCTTGTAAGTTCATCAAGAACCCAAGGTACCCAAAGCCAATAAATGAGCTGCACCCTGCAGTGCGTTTTCATTCCATATCGGGTATCCAGCAATTCATTTGCTGAAATATAAAGAGTCAAAAATAGCTATCAAGAAAACCTTTGTATTTCCAAAATGGGCACAAGATAAGGTGTTGAGGAGCAGTGGTTATTTGCACATCTCTGAATTCCGGGGTGACCATACTAGCATGTGAATTACAGGGCATTTCTCAAATAGATGTCTTTTTTACACACTCTCTTATATTTGGAAGGAAAAAATGTAGAGAAAGACAAGAGGCAATAACACTTGGTTGTCTAATCTATGTTCCCCCAAGTCTCCCGATAAAAATGATACCTCACTTGTGTGGGTAGGCCTAGCGCCCGCGACAGGAAATGCCCCAAACCGCAACATGCACACATCACATTTTTTGAAAGAAAACAGAGGTGTTTTTTGCAAAGTGCCTACCTGTAGATTTTGGCCTCTAGCTCAGCCAGCACCTAGGGAAACCTACCAAACCT
The DNA here is from genome assembly GCF_031143425.1 of Pleurodeles waltl. NCBI lineage: Eukaryota > Metazoa > Chordata > Amphibia > Caudata > Salamandridae > Pleurodeles > Pleurodeles waltl. The sequence goes on from NC_090445.1 coordinate 1,301,484,561, forward strand.
ATGCATTTTTGAAAACTAGAGACCTAGGGGAATCCAAGATGGGGTGACTTGTGGGGCTCTGACCAGGTTCTGTTACCCAGAATCCTTTGCAAACCTCAAAATGTGGCTAAAAAACACATTTTCCTCACATTTTGGTGACAGAAAGTTCTGGAATCAGAGAGGAGCCACAAATTTCCTTCCACCCAGCGTTCCCCGAAGTCTCCCGATAAAAATGATACCTCACTTGTGTGGGTAGGCCTAGCGCCTGCGACAGGAAATGCCCCAAACCGCAACGTGCACACATCACATTTTTTAAAATAAAACAGAGGTGTTTTTTGCAAAGTGCCTACCTGTAGATTTTGGCCTCTAGCTCAGCCGGCACCTAGGGAAACCTAGCAAACCTATGCATTTTTGAAAACTAGAGACCTAGGGGAATCTAATATGGGGTGACTTGTGGGGCTCTGACCAGGTTCTGTTACCCAGAATCCTTTGCAAACCTCAAAATGTGGCTAAAAAAACACATTTTCCTCACATTTTGGTGACAGAAAGTTCTGGAATCAGAGAGGAGCCACAAATTTCCTTCCACCCAGCTTTCCCCCAAGTCTCCCGATAAAAATGATACCTCACTTGTGTGGGTAGGCTTAGCGCCCGCGACAGGAAATGCCCCAAAACGCAACGTGGACACATCACATTTTTTGAAAGAAAACAGAGGTGTTTTTTGCAAAGTGCCTACCTGTAGATTTTGGCCTCTAGCTCAGCCGGCACCCTGGGGAAACCTAGCAAACCAGCGCATTTTTGAAAACTAGAAACCCAGGGGAATCCAAGATGGGGTGACTTGCGGGGCTCTGACCGGGTTCTGTTACCCAGAATCCTTTGCAAACATCAAAATTTGGCCCAAAAAACACTTTTTCCTCTCATTTCGGTGACCGAAAGTTCTGGAATCTGAGAGGTGCCACAAATTTCCTTCCACCCAGCATTCCCCTAAGTCTCTCGATAAAAATGGTACCTCACTTCTGTGGGTAGGCCTAGCGGCCACAAAAGGAAATGGCCCAAAACACAACGTGGACACAACACATTTTTTCATAGAAAACAGAGGTGTTTTTTGCAAAGTGCCTACCTGTGGATTTTGGCCTCTAGCTCAGCCGGCCCCACGGGGGGGCAGAAATGGCCTAAAATAAATTTGCCCCCCCAACCCCAGGAGCAACCCTTGCCTACGGGGTCGCTCCCCCTGTGTGACATTGGCGCCAAAAAAAAAAAATCCCCGGTGCCTAGTGGTTTCTGCCCCCTTGGGGGCAGATTGGTGTAGCAAAAAACAGCAGAGCTTCCAGCGCGATGGGGTAGGCCCCTGTGACAAATCAGCAAGCGCTCGTGCGCTGACGTCACAGGGGGGGTTGAGGGGGTCGGGGTGGAAGGGGAAGGTCTTCCCTTTCCATCCCCGCTTTGGGGGGGGCAGGGGGGTGCACAGGGGGGCGCGCTAGCGCTCCCCCAAGTTCCCGTGCCTTGGACGAGGTGACCTCGTCCAAGGCACACGGGAACTGTGGCCTTGGACGAGGTGACCTCGTCCAAGGCACAGAAGCGGTTAATCAGCAATTAATAGCGTCAAACATTTCATGAATAACCACAACTCGGTATACATTTTAGGAATTTTATTTCCCTATTGGTTACAATACTCGTTCGTGAGATTAATTCAAACTTTATCCAATCAACTCGATTAATTAATTAGTTACCAACAATAACGTAATCTAATCAGAATTTGAGAAAACATACATTCCAACGCTTCAGCATAAGCCAGCATGTGAATCAAAGATGAATACTGCAACATCAGTAGCAGAATTCAGCAAATCAGCCCATCAATCATTTGTCACTATATATGCCACCATCTCTGAATAGGAACCTTACCTAACCGAGATTAGCATTAGCATATGGGAATTCATGCAAAAAACAGTTTAGACCATTAATTTGGAAAAAACATCTAGCTTAGGAAAACTATTTAGAGAGCGCAGTTGGTACCTAGAAAGGAAAGGCACAAAAGTTAATTTCAGTCACATTGTCATAGCTACCTATCCACGGAATGGGTCAGCAACAAAGTCAGTCTTCTTCTTCAGGTCATCAATCGATCAGCATCTCATCAGGCTCAGTTAATCTCCAGTTATGACTTTATCCAATAATTTCAGTTCTTCAAATCTATGAATTCTAGTACTAAACAGTTCTCAAGGTGTTGATTGGTTCATTGTATGATGTACTCACCATCCAGCTCATTAGATATTGAAAATGTTGCATCTTTTTCTCCAGTCAGTGTGTCTATTGTTCGAGTCCTGGGAAAGTACATCCAGTCTGCTTTACACAGTCCTTGATACAATTTTGATTCACTCCTCTCCAGTTCATCGCAGAAAGTTTTAGCTAAGCAGACTTTATTAAACAACGAGCAGTTCAGGGTCTGTTCAGCACATTAGCTTCTCTACATTGCTTTATTATTCCGCTTCTGCATGAGGCCTGGCAAAACTAGGCCACAACTTCGGCTTCATTAGCTCTACAATATAATATAAAACACATGTTATATATCTCAATATGACATATTGCCACATAATTATTACACATTTTCAACATTTCCCATATTTTAGTTACTTTTTAATATAATTCGTGAATCTTTATGACCACTCTCCGTGGGCACATTTTCAAACGTGCATATTAATTTTTGATATAATTCGTGAATCTTGGTGACCACTCTCTGCGGGCACCTTTTCAAACGTGCACATTAATTTTCTATGTTAATTTGATTTCTACACATTTTCTTTATTCAAAATACATAAACATTCATGAATAATTTGTAATTAATATATCTGCTTCAGCAACTCTATTGCACTGATGACAGTTCTAGCCAGTTAAACTGTCATCAGTACATTGCAAGATATTGACATGAAAATCTCTTAATTTTGGTGGAGAGCAGCTCAAATGCAAATATTCCTAACAGGTTGGTTTTCAAATAGCAGTAGTGCTGAAATGCATCCCGTTTTGTTCCCCTGTTTGCTCTGGCCTACCATTTTGCTGATTGTATCCAGATTACTGTGGATCCAATTCTCCAAATAGCACTGCTGAAATTATCGAGTTGTTTCACTTAATGCATAAACATTCATTAATAATTTTTAATTATTATATCTGCTTCAGCAATCCCTCCTCTGATGACTAAATATGTCATCACACTACTTTTATCATCAACATTTTAACAGCGCAATTTCTTCAGTATTTTGTCTCCTTCTCAAATCTTCTCTATAAATTCTTTCCCTGTTTCATTCTTCCCTCCTCTGATTATTTTTAGACCTTTTCAATGTAATATTTTGACACAATTTACATGCACCCCATTATCCTAATGTACAAGCAATCACAATTAATATTCCCTGCATGATTTTTAATAATACCACATTCCAAATGTTACTAAGCCAATTTCCCACTGAAGCAAATCCCTTTCCAACCTTTTCCCAAACACCTGGGGCCAGATGTAGTAAAGCATTTGCGAGTCGCAAACGGCAAAAATTGCCGTTTGTGACTCGCAAATCGCATTTTCCTATTCAGAAATGCATATTGCGAGTCGGGACCGACTCGCAAAATGCATTTCAGAATCGCAAATAGGAAGGGGTGTTCCCTTCCTATTTGCAATTCGGAGTGGTATGCAATACCATTTGTGACCGCATATGCGGTCGCAAATGGTGTCGCAGTTACCATCCACTTGAAGTGGATGGTAAGCCACTTGCAAATTGGAAGGGGTCCCCCTGGGACCCCCTCCCCTTTGTGAATGGACCCAAAACTATTTTTTCAGGGCAGGTAGTGGTCCAAGGGACCACTACCTGCCCTGAAAAAATACCAAAACTAAAGGTTTCTTTTTTTTTTTTAAGTGCAGCTCGTTTTCCTTTAAGGAAAACGGGCTACACTTAAAAAAAAAAAAACTGCTTTATTTAAAACCAGTCACGAACATGGAGGTCTGCTGACTACAGCAGGTCTCCATGTTTGTGAGTGCCTATAGTCGGTATGGGGCCACAATTTGCGACCCACCTCATTAATATTAATGAGGTGGGTCTCTGCTACCCCATACCGACTCGCAGACGGTGTCTGAGACACCGTTCTGCATTTCAAATTGCGACTTGCAATTTGCAATTTTCCTACATCTGGCCCCTGGTTCTTTCAATTCTTTTAAATCCTCACTTGAGTTAGTCATGTTAATAAGTAAGTGTCTTATCTCTTTACTATTGTTAGGAATATACGAGCAGCAATGCCTAGAGTTAATCATTTTACAGACTCCACCGTCCTTCCCTAAAAGGATGTCTAAAGCAAGGCGATTTTGAAGCATCATAGCTCTATCTGCGGCTAATTTACTATCTATCAGGAGTATTGCCCCTGTAAAATCTGTCAGCATGTTATCCACAACAGTAGACAACTTTCGTATCTTGATCGAATTCAGGATGACTCCCAATAAAGGAATCACCACACCAAAGATATCTCCCACAACTGCAGAAGAGGTTTCCCTCCTCTGTCGCTTATGATGTAATACAATCAATTTCCGAAACTTCCTTAAATCATCTATCTGATAAATCTTTGGGAAAACTAGCCCCAAATAACATGTCCCATACCATCCTATTGGAAGACCGTAATAAGCATTAAGTCCGCAATTATAATAGATACCAGGAATCGCAGGGTCCTGACCATTCAGCATAAAGGTCCATTCACTCTGAAACAAAAACACATGCCTACATTCACTCATTCCCACAAATAAAGTGTCAATGCATGATTTTGGCCTATATATACGAAGCTTCCCTACGTGTAATGCATCTAGTGCTAATTTCCCTTGCATTTTAATGGCAGTGTAAGCATAATCATTCTTATAAGTCCTTTTCTCTAAGCCTTTTTCTAGTTTTTCTTTTAATGTGTTTCTCCTGTCATCAGTATGCCCTGTGAAGCTCTTTTCTAAAGGTGTTAGCAAGCATGTGAGGTTATTCTTGTGCGCATATGCAGTTCCAAATGTTATTATAGGCTCAAAGAATCCTCTAACTAGTACTATATCATGACCCTTAGCTACTCTACTCAAATATCTAATAATAGGAACAAACGAAAATACTAAATCATAGTTAGAATAAAAATACTGTATGTATTCTTTATTATAGAACCTTATTAGTAGCAAACTACAGCTTATTCCGTAGAGAATCTCATGCATCCTCCGTCTCAACATAGTCACTCAACAAGCGATAGAAGACGTTAGAAGAAAGCTCTCCTTGAGCATTAGTACAATCATGCAAATATTTCTCATCTATTTGAACTTCTCTAAAGCTGTTAGTTTAGTAGACTCAGAAGCAGAAGTATGATTGGCTCCTTTCATATCGAGAACAGACATTCCCACAATCACCACTATAAACAAGATCCCACACATAACTGCTAATCCAACACTCATATATTTACAGCGCCTAGCATTCCTAACTTGATTGTTCAACTCAGCCAAGATCTGTAAAGAATCAGAAAGTAGAAATAACTGTTATATAAAGTGCAGCAAAAATAAAAAAATAAGGAAAAATTCTTCTCTCACAGTTCAGTCTCACATTCAGGAACCCTTTTCCTTTGTCAAAATCGATTAGCAGCTTGTCACATCTGGTTAATGTTTAATCAGGTTATCAATGTCTCTTCTGGTTTATTTTCAACAGTCTCTTTAAGGTTTTTCAGATTGGTTCAATAATTAATCTTCTTGTTCACCTTCAGGTTACATCAAAGTACTGACTCAGAACCTCACTATCAAAACAAAAGGACATAAACTCGTGTTGCCATTCATTAGTAGTTGCATACGCCCATTCAGGACCCCTGTAACACCAAATTGCTATTCTCTTTCTTTTTAACTTCTGATCACCACTTAGTTCTCCTTCACTCAATTCTTCTTTTCTCGTAGTATCAACTTCTTCCTCTTATGTTTCATTTATGACTACTTTCTTTCTTTTCCCTACCTGTGATTCAGGCTAATTATCTCCTTTTCTCGATCCTTCTGTCAGTATTCTTCTCAGAATTGGAGTCTTCTCCTTCTCTTTCTCTATGGTGTTTTCTCTTGATGGATCTGCAACGGGCTCAGGAGAAGTCGGATCACCTTGGCTTTGCTCCGTCTCAACTCTTTCCCCCTCTTGGTCTGGCATTGGCTATGTTTGCTTCTCAGCACTGTCTGCTTCTGGGAGAACCCCTGCTAAGCCAGGCTCTCCTGCTGTATCAGTTGAGATTGATTCTTCCGTACCCTCCTGTAATTCCTCACTTTCGTCTCTTACAGCTGTAATGGATCCATCTTCCACAAGCTCCTGTTCAATTTCAGGCTCTCTTGGGTCTTTTTCTGGTTCAGGTGCGGCAACCTGTTTCACTGTTGTTGGTGCTCTCAACAACACTTCTTCATGATCCAGTGGACATGCCATTTTCTTCGTATGACTTGCATGTGATAACGCGTCCCAATCTAGATAATTTATTTACTCTGGGACTCGTTTTAGGCCAATGAATCTTTTGACCCTGATTGAAGTCTCCTTAAGACGAGATAACTAATCAACATGTCAATCAATATGTCAGTAACCTCATCAATATTCACAATAGCAAGTCAATCAAAGTAATCAATGGTATCAATAAGACTCGGAAACTACCATGACCTTTCAGCCATGAATAACCACACACAATGTTGTAAGATTTATGATATTTATTCCCTATTGATTACAATTCTACCAGCAAGTTTATTAGTCTCAAAACCAGAAAACACATCAACATTGTCATAATATAGCAACTCGAATAAGATTTCATCAAAGCAAAGATCATGAACATTAGAACATAGCACAACGTCAACATGGATTAACTTTAGCAGATTATCATTAGCGCATTATTCAACAAAGCATAGATTCAGTCATGCGTCCGTTTAGTGAACTCCTTAACTAAACTCGAATTAGCATTAGCATGTTGGGCTTCATGCAAAACAATTTAGCAACATCAATTTAGAAAACATCTATCTATGGTCTCTATCAAAGAAGCAGTTGGTACCTAGAAAGAAAAGGCAAACAGACAATTACAATTTCATCATCATATAGTTACCCTCCGTAATTGGTCAGCATACAGAGTCTGTCTTCGTCCTCAGGACATCAGTTGATTCGCCATCAGCCAGGAAACACAGCAAAGTTCAGTAAGACCGGGCAAAAGGGAATACCTCCCTTATAAGGAGGAAAAGTATGAATCGGGCAAGGCAAAGTAAGTAAGGATGGGTTGCGAAGTTCAAACAGCAAAGTCTTAGGGCAGAGTAACAAAGTGGCTGGGCAATAGCAAAAGGCACGCAATGGCTTGTAATGGCATATAATGCAGACAAAGGAAAGGGGAGTGACCACTACTCTGACCTGCACCTCCCCTGGGAGGTGCCCAGAGCTCCTCCAGTGTGCTCCAGACCTCTGCCATCTTGGAAACAGAGGTGCTGCTGGCACACTGGACTGCTCTGAGTGGCCAGGGCCAGTAGGTGACGTCAGAGACTCCTTCTGATAGGCTCTCACCTATGTTGCTAGCCTATCCTCCTTCCTAAGTAGCCAAACCTCCTTTTCTGGCTATTTAGGGTCTCTGCTTTGGGGAATTCTTTAGATAACGAATGCAAGAGCTCATAAGAGTTCCTCTGCATCTCTCTCTTCACCTTCTGCCAACGAATCGACCGCTGACTGCGCTGGAAGCCTGAAAAACCGCAACAAAGTAGCAAAGATGACTACTGCAACCTTGTCTCGCTGATCCTGCCGCCTTCTCGACTGTTTACCTGGTGGTGCATGCTGTGGGGGTAGTCTGCCTCCTCTCTGCACTAGAAGCTCCAAAGAAATCTCCCGTGGGTCGACGGAATCTTCCCCCTGCAACCGCAGGCACCAAAAGACTGCATCACCGGTCCTCTGGGTCCCCTCTCAGCATGACGAGTGTGGTCCCTGGAACTCAGCAACTCTTCCCAAGTGACTCCCACAGTCCAGTGACTCTTCAGTCCAAGTTTGGTGGAGGTAAGTCCTTGCCTCCCCACGCCAGACTGCATTGCTGGGTACCGCGTGATTTGCAGCTGCTCCGGCTCCTGTGCACTCTTCCAGGATTTCCTTTGTGCACAGCCAAGCCTGGGTCCCCGACACTCTAACCTGCAGTGCACGACCTCCTGAGTTGTCCTCCGGCATCGTGGGACCTTCCTTTGTGACTTCGGGTGAGCTCCGGTTCACTCTTCTTCATAGTGCCTGTTCTGGCACTTCTGCGGGTGCTGCTTGCTTCTGAGTGGGCTCCTCGTCTTGCTGGGCGCCCCCTCTGCCTCCTCACACAATTGGCGACATCCTGGTCCCTCCTGGGCCACAGCAGCATCCACAAACCCTAACTGCGACCCTTACAGCTAGCAAGGCTTGTTTACGGTCTTTCTGCACGGAAACACCTCTGCAAGCTTCTTCACGACGTGGGACATCCATCCTCCAAAGGGGAAGTTCCTAGTCCTCTTCGTTCTTGCAGAATCCACAGCTTCTACCATCCGGTGGCAGCTTCTTTGCACCCTCAGCTGGCATTTCTTGGGCATCTGCCCACTCACGACTTGAGTGTGACTCTTGGACTTGGTCTCCTTGTTCCACAGGTACTCTCGTTTGGAAATCCATCATTGTTGCATTGCTGGTGTTGGTCTTCCTTGCAGAATTCCCCTATCACGACTTCTGTGCTCTCTGGGGAACTAAGGTGCACTTTGCACCCACTTTTCAGGGTCTTGGGGCTGGCTATTTTTCTAACCCTCACTGTTTTCTTACAGTCCCAGCGACCCTCTACAAGGTCACATAGGTTTGGGGTCCATTCGTGATTCGCATTCCACTTTTGGAGTATATGGTTTGTGTTGCCCCTATACCTATGTGCTCTCATTGCAATCTATTGTGACTGTACATTGCTTGCATTGCTTTCTATTGCTATTACTGCATATTTTTGGTATTGTATACATATATCTTGTGTATATTTGCTATCCTCATACTGAGGGTACTCACTGAGATACTTTTGGCATATTGTCATAAAAATAAAGTACCTTTATTTTTAGTATATCTGTGTATTGTGTTTTCTTATGATATTGTGCATATGACACCAGTGGTATAGTAGGAGCTTCACACGTCTCCTAGTTCAGCCTAAGATGCTCTGCTAAGCTACCCTTTTCTATCAGCCTGAGCTGCTAGACACCTCTTCTACACTAATAAGGGACAACTGGACCTGGTGCAGAGTGTAAGTACCCTTTGGTACTACTACAAACCAGGCCAGCCTCCTACAGCAGGACCATCTGGTCTACCTCAGAAACCCATATCTCATCAGGCCTTTGAACACATTTTAATTTGGACCAAAGTCATTTCTCTATCTTGTCAACATTACTATGCAGTGTTTTGAACTCTTCTAAAGTATCGATCAATTTCAATGCAAAACTTGTACATGTATTATCTTCTTCTGACATCAGATCACACTTGTCTTTGAATGATATACAGTTCAATGCGCAAAACTTGCGACGTGATCCGCATATCCATTTACTAGTGAGATGTAGGGCCATATGTACGAAAGCTTTTTCCCATAGACACAGAATGGGTAAAATCCTTTGGTACATCTGGCCCGTAGTCCTGTGATTTTAGATGTGCACTGCATTTCACCACGGCAATTTCTTCAGGTAACTGTATTGCATACAACAGCTCTTTTATTCTGTCGCCATTTCTTACTGGTGAACCAATAGAGGCCAGGAAACCTCTTTGCAACCGCAATTTACCAAAATCATGAACAATTCCAAATCCATATTGGCTTTCTGAATAGATAGTGACTCTCAATCTAGCAGATACATGGCACGCTCTGGTAAGAGCTACCAATTTTGTTACTTGGGCAGAATATACATCTAGAAGCCAAGAAGCTTCTAATGTACCTGTAATTGTACACACAGCATATCCTGCTCTCAATGTTCGTGTACCATCTCTGAGGCATGAGCCATCAACAAAGACAATTTGATCATTTTCTTCCAATCGTGTATCTCTAATATCAGGTCTTGGTTTTGTGCACAACTCAGTTAACTCAAGACAATCATGCTCAATGTCTTCTTCTCTTTCTATTGCAACAGTATCACTTGGAAGTAATGTTGCCCAGTTCAGCACTGGACATCTTTTCAATGTTACATTTGGAGCACCTATAATGCTTGTCTCATACCTTGTCAGTCTGGCACCGCTCAAAAACTGTTTTTTTGTTCTTGTCAGTAAAATCTCAACAGAGTGAGATACCATTACCGTCAGAGGGTATCCCATCACTACTCCCTCACATTGAGAAAGGCTTTGACCAACTGTGGCAACTGCACACAAACAACCTGGTAAGGCTGCTGCAACTGGGTCCAAGGTAGCTGAAAAATAGGCTACTGGGCGATAAGCACATCCATGGACCTGTGTCAAGACAGACAAAGAACAAGCATCACATTCATGACAAAATAATATGAATGGCTTTGTGTAGTCAGGGATTCCCAACGCTAGAGTCCTGCACAAACTCTCTCTCAACTCAGTAAACACTTTCTTCTGATCCTGGTCTAGTGTAATGGGATCTGTAACATTTTTATGTGTTAGCTGCTTCAATGGTTTGGCAATCTCAACAAAATTTGCAATTCACTGACGACAATAACCTACCATTCCCAGAAACATTCTGACATCTCTCTGTGAAGTCAGGGGACTTCTCTACAAAATCATTGTAATCCTTTCTCTGGAAATCCTCCTTGACCCTTTCTCAATTTGGTGACCGAAATATTTCACTGACTTCTGACAATACTGCAATTTCAAAGGTGACACCTCATGTCCACATTTTCCCAAATGATTCAAATGATTCAACCTGGCAATCGAGTCATACTTACTCTCATTTCTCGTTTTGGATGCAATCAGTAAGTCATCAATGTATTGCACCAGAGTTGATTGATACGGTAGTTCCAACGACTCCAGATTCTTTTTCAAGATCTGATTGAACAGAGACGGTGAGTCTGTGTACCCTTGAGGATGCCTGCACCCGCTGTAGACTCTGTCTAGGAATTTGAAACTAAAGAGAAACTGACTATCCTCATGAAGAGGCACAGAAAAGAAAGCTTGTGACAAGCGTGTTCGCATGGAATCTGAAACAATATTACCGCTGGGTTTGGCACTACGGGACAACACTTGACCTCCATGTCATTCACTTTTCGTAAATCTTGCACAATGCGTACTTTCCCTCAAGGCTTCTTCAAGCCCATTATTGGTGAATTACATGGACTGCTCAATACTTCTTTCAGAACCCCATGTTTCAGAAAATCTCCAACTATCTGTGCCACTTTCATCAGAACATCCTGTGCCATGTTATACTGTGGAAGCTGCGGGAACACTACATTTGGCGTTAGAGTGATCTTAATCAGCTCCACTCCCTTGATCAGACCCACTTCTTTACCTGTCAGGACCCACACATTCTCCTGTACTGTTCCCTGAAAATCTGCATGCAATTCTTTCACATTAAACATTGGAAAAAACTCAATCAACGGGAATTCTTCATTAGTGATTTCATTCTCAATTTCAGGAGTTTGTTCATACTCATCATCACTATTCGTCTGGACTTCTATCCCAGCAGTTAAACAACTATTCGAGCATCTGGTCTTACATAACAAGTCCCTTCCCAGTAGGGATACTGGACTTGAGTCACAGACTACAAACTTATGGAGTCCCTGGAAGTTGCCAATCTCAATCTGTACTGGATCTGTGATCGGAATGATCAACTGCCTATTAGCTACCCCTACAACCTGATCTGTTCTGCCTGAAAGAGGTAAGTTTGGAACTTCTGCACTCCTCACTGTAGAGCGTGTAGCTCCTCTGTCCACTAGAAATGAGACCCTATGACCCATCACCTTCCCTTTCACAAAGGGTCCTCGCTGATCTACCTCTAATGAAGCTGCACGCATACATGGCTCCTCATCCAAACTATTATACATCCATTCATCATTTATTTCATTCTCACTATGTAATGGGAATTGGTGCACTGTGTCACTACTTCTGTCTTGACTCTGATCTGTGACCTGCTGAGTAAGCATCATCTGTTGCTGTTCCATTGGGGCTTGAGGTATCTGCATTTGCTGTCTAGGTACCATAAGAACCTGCTGCTGCATTGGTTGCAACTGTGTCATTTGTGCACAAGGTATTTGCACCTGCTGCATGGGTTGAAAATTCTGCACTTGATTGATGTTATTCTGGAAATTTGGATTAAGTCCTCTCAAACTAGGGACTTTCACAGTTTGAAATGTATTGACATCACCACTTTGCTGAACAACACCATCCTGAACCATCATTGGACACTTCGTTTACAGTGTCCCACGTTTCTGCAAAGATGACATAATAGCATTTTTTTCATCCCTTGTGCATCACTCTGAACCACTACAGTACTCAAATCTGCTCCGCGATTCATATTAATTCTGTGACCCCTACCTCTCACCTGGGGTTGGAACATAACAGTTCCCTGCTGCTGCAGTACCGTTGCACTAAAGCTCCCTGTACTCCTGTTTGAGCTGCCTTAATCTGCATCACTATTGCCTTCTCTTTTAATTTCTTCTGTTTCAACTCAATCTCATCACTACAGTATTTCGCATACTGCAGTACCTAATCAATCGGCTTTGCTTGCCAGCAAACCAAATGACTCTTAATCATCTGACCAACTTCAGGTCTCAATCCTTCCACAAACCTGAACACAAAGTGCAACATGTCTTTCGTCTTGATTGCTTCCTTACCAGTGTACTCTTTGAACGCCTTTAACAATCTCTCATAGTAAGTATGTATCGACTCCTTTACTTCCTGCACTGTCCTGTCAATTCTCTGCCAATCAATAGTTTGAGGTGAAATTCTCGTCTTCGGGAATTCAATGACCTTATAATAATGTTTCATCACTTCAGGTGAAGGTGCACCTGTAACTCTATCCCTTTCTGGTTCACTCATTGGCCAATCCCCTGCTCTCTTGCACTCAACCCACAAATCAGCTGGAACCACTATCTCCAACAGAGTATTCAAGTCTTCTCACATACATTTTGAAAGTTTCACAAATATATCTGCCTGTTGGTACCACTCAACGGGTTTCTCCCTCAACTTTGGATAATCATTTGTGAATGACAGAATATCGCTCCTCTGCCAGGGAACATGAAACAAATTTCCCTCCTGGAATTTCCCTCGTTGGTAAAAATTTTACTGGATCCCTTTCTTTTTTTAATACTTTCAGACCCTTCTTGTGAATCTCCATTCCGTTTATCCTTCTTCTTTGCCCATCTGCCTTCCCACTTCTCTAATGCTCCCCAAATCTGAGCACTCTGAAATAATCCTTTGAGATGCACTTTCATCCCTGCTGATCTTATGTGTTCAAAATCTTTTGCCTCAAAATCCAGTCTGTAACTCCTTTTCAAGTGCTTTGTTTTCTCAATTTCTGTGTCATGTTTATCTGCCAGATCTGCCAATTTCTGATGTATCTTGCCCACTTCTCTCGTAATTCTCAGACACAAATAGCTCAGCTGTTCTTCTGTATAGGATTCTAACCTATTCACTCCCATGAATCCTTCAACTAGTTCGGTTATTTCAGTAGCCAGCCTTACACGATCAATCTGCTCTTAACTCTTGGATGTCTATTGAGGGGAATTCAGACTGTCTAACCACTCATTTTACTGCTGTGCTGTCAATCCCTGTAATGACACATTACTAACATGTGGCAATGGCACCTGTTGTACCACTGCACCTGGAGTCTGCGGTGCCAGAAGCTTCCAGCTCTGACTTACACTCGGGCTATTTACGGCATATGGAAGCGCAACAAGTGGACTAAGATCCATTAATGGCTTAGATCCATCAAAACTCTGCCCCATAGATGATATTACCTGCACATGGTCTCTCGCTCCCCCTCCTCACAAGGCTTTGTGATATTTCACCCTGTTCTCCTGAAGTCAGCTTCTTTTGTGCAAACAATGGTACTGTTGGATCAACAGTAATTGGCAGCGATATTGCATCTGGTGCGCTCTAATACCCACATTTTGTGGAAGGGCTACTTCCATACTCTGATTCATCACTGGTATCACATCTGACTGTGTCCCTTTCATTGTTGTGAACTTCGGCAAACCCTGTGGCTGTGCCTGAGGCATCAATATTGGAGTCGGCTCAGTCTGAACTAGCATCGGCCTCGGAACCACTTGCTCCGTAGGAACCACTAAGTTCGAGGTTGTCTCAAGAATCGGTATCTCTGGATATGTTCTCTGTACCAGTGGCGAGTGCATCTGCGCTTGGACTACCGAAGTAGTCACTGCATTAGGAGTACTCTGCACTACCCCTTGTACCTGTCCAATATCTGTTTGTACTGGTCCTGCTGTCCCTGATACTTGAGCTGGGGCAGTTGGAGCAGAACTAGTACTTGGACCCCGCTCATGTACCGCAGATGGTGGAGGTCGGTCTCTCAGCACCTGAATAATAAGATCCTTAATATCTGAGTCTTCTTCTATGTAAGCTTTTTTCTTCTTTTTACTCCCTGACGAATTCTTATCACTTTTGCTAGTATCCTCTTTCCCTTCTGACTCATCTTCCTCTGTGATAGCAAGAAACAACTTAACATCCTGCAGTATTGCTCTTCTCTACCTCTTCTGTTCCCAATCCCATCTTGCTTCTGCCAGGGACTTCTCTACCTTCCTTATTCTCCTCTGGAATTTGATTTCTTGTTGCTGTCTGGCTATGAGCTCCCAAACTGCTAATGCTTCAAACTGTGCTGGTCTCGGGAGTGGCTTTGTCTCATACAGTGTCATTCGCAACGGATCCAAAATTCTCAAATTAAACATTCCATGCTCTGGAAACGCTAACGCTCCTTATTTCACTGTCAATTTGCACCACTGCTTTAACCAAAGACATGGCGCGACACCTGGCTCCTCCATCAAAATATAAGCCGGAGAATATTCCGGTGAGGTAGGCTCCACCACTGTCGCCTTAATGTATGTATCCCTCTTCATGGCACTCGTAAACGCTTTGAAGAACATAATCTTTCTTCTGTTGTATTTATTCGATTCAATAAGGAAATTACTTTTACTCCCAAGATTCCCTTCACCCGCTTTCTCATCCAATTCCCTTTTACGGACTGCTGCCAATCTGCTCGTGACTCTTCTCATTAACCAACCTATCCCAGACCAGCTCTCTCTGACGTCACACTCACACATTGTGGCTCACAAAGTCTTGCGGCTTGTCCTCCTAATCTTCAATTCACATGAAACAAATGCAAAATTATTGCGAGCACTAACCAAAAACCAATAATCAAAACAAAGCAGCTGGTTTACTACAGGATGGTATACAATCGCTTCAGAGACCTTACGGATTTTCACTGATGGCCCTTTCACTCATGCAGCTATTCCTCTTTCTCAGTCTCCCACATTCGCAAGCAAAATTTGAACCGCAAATTTTACTCTCAACTGATCAATGGGTCGGTCCTGGTCCACATAAGACTCACCAAATCTAAGTCGAAAATTTCTCTTACTCACTTAACTTACACATCAACTTGAGGACCACGCCCGACCAACCTACTAAACCAGGCAGATTATAACATATAACAACGTGTCTCCTACACTTGTCAATATACTCCGGAGTCTTAGACCATGCAGGGTCCGTACATCACCAACAACCGCGTGGACAATTTTTTAGCACAAACCGCCACACACATATGAAGTTCGACGACTTCCCTACTCTCATACTGCGGAGTACGCACACTCCTACTAAACTTCAACTGGAGTACGCAGACTCCCTACTTCCCTCACATACGTCACAATTCACCTGCGATTTGCATAAGCCTTTGCAAGCGCAACCTACCACTTTCACACTATCACTAGAATGACGAGAACATACCCAACTTTAGTAGCGGGATCCAGGATCCGAGAAAGCCATTTCTGGGCTTAAGGGGACATCATTCTTGCTACAATTGCCATTACGAAAAACTAAATCCAAATCACAATAATAATGAACAACTAACCCTAACTCAAACTAACACCAAAACCATTGGTCACCACATAACTAGTTCTCAAAGGAAACTAACCATCAATCTGTTACCAAAAACTGCTAACGCACCCAGTTCTTAGTAAGTAAACTTACAAGGGAACACGCATAGGTCAATGAACCTTTTGATTCGCATGGAGTATCCTAGCCAGTTAGTTATCGATGCCCATCAATAATCAATACACAAAAGCAACTCAGTAAGTGAGTCATTAATCAGCAATTAATGGCGTCAAACATTTCATGAATAACCACAACTCGATATACGTTTTAGCAATTTTATTTCCCTATTGGTTACAATACTAATTCATGAGATTAATTAAAACTTTATTCAATCAACTTGATTAATTCATTAGTGACCACCAATAACATAATCTAATCAGAATTTGAGAAAATATACATTCTTACACTTCAGCATGAGCCAACATGTGAATCAAAGATGAATACCACAACATCAGTAGCAGAGTTCAGCAAATCAGCCTGTCAATCATTTGTCACTATATATGCCAATGTCTCAGAATAGAAACCTTATCTAACCCAGATTAGCATTAGCATATAGAACTTCATGCGAAAAACAGTTTAGAACATTAATTTGGAAAAAGCATCCAGCTTAGGAAAACCTGTTTAGACAGCGCAGTTTGTACCTAGAAAGAAAAGGCACAAAAGTTAATTTCAGTCATATTGTTGTAGCTACCTATCCACGGAATCGATTAGCAACAAAGTCAGTCTTCGTCTTCAGGTCATCAATCCATCAGCATCTCATCAGGCTCTCAAGAGCTTGAGCCCAGTGACAGAATCTCGAATCTCTTCTCCCCCAATATCGCATTAATTTCAGAATAATGTCTCTCCTCCGACATCTGCCTCTAACATCTCTCCCCTCTCACCTTCTGTCATGTCATTATATCAAAGTCACCAAGACTATCCACCAATTTCCAATTGGTCAGTTAATCTCCAGTTATGACTCTATCCAATAATTTCAGTTCTTCAAATCTATGAATTATAGTATTACACAGTTCTCAAGGTGTTGATTGGTTCGTTGTATGATGTCCTCATCATCCAGCTCATCAGATATCGAAAATGTTGCATCTTCTTCTCCCGTCAGTGTCTCCATTGTTCGAATCCTGGGAAAGTACATCCAGTCTGCTTTACCCAGTCCTTGATACAATTTTGATTCCCTCATCTCCTGTTCGTTGGTTTATCGCAGAAAATACAAGCTAAGCAGACTTTATTAAACAACAAGCAGATCAGGGTCAGTTCAGCACATTAGCTTCTCTACATTGCTTTATTATTCAGCTCTTGCATGTGGCCTGGCAAAACTAGCCCATAACTTCGGCTAAGTTAGCATTACAATATAATGTAAAACATATGTCATATATCTCAATATGACATATTACCACATCATTATTACGCATTTTCAACATTTCACATATTTTAGTTACTTTTTAATATAATTCGTGAATCTTGGTGACCACTTTCTGCGGGCACATTTTCAAGCGTGCACATTAATTTTCTATGTTAATTTGATTTCTACACATTTTCTTTATTCAAAATGCATAAATATTCATTAATAATGTTTAATTAATATATCTGCTTCAGCAACTCTATTGCACCGATGACAGTTCTAGCCAGTTAAACTGTGTCACCAGTACATTGCAAGATATTGACATGATAACATCCTAATTTTGGTGGAGAGCAGCTCAAATGCAAATATTCCTAACAGGTTGGTTTTCAAATAGCAGTAGTGCTAAAATGCATCCCTGTTTTGTCCCCCTGTTTGCTCTGGCCTACCAATTTGCTGATTGTATCCAGGTTACTGTGGATCCAATTCTCCAAATAGCACTGCTTAAATTATCGAGTTGTTTCACTTAAACTACAATAATGCTCTATCCACTGCACCAAAAGCTCATCTGAAATCTCTGAAACAGGCATTCGACTGGAATTTGTGGAGTGGAAAGAGCGTTGTGGCATCATAGAACGTCAGAATATTTTCCTTTGTACCACATTTTGTCTGAATGCTCGTCTCGTATCCAGCAATTATATTCCTGCATTCTGTTCCAGCACCCAATTGAATTCTGTTACCAAAACAATTCTGCTAACACTCTACTACTCTACTTCTAAATCCAATAGAGCTAATAGTTTGATGGCTCTGAATGTGCTGCCTTTTAATACAGTCTATGAAGCACTAAAGGTCAAGATCACAAAGTCAGCTTAAACCTGAAGTCTGAGTTTAGGCCTGAAGGTCTTCAGGTCAAAGTTAACTTTTGTGAATTGGGCCCCCTACACTTCAGGTCTAAACGTCCACTTCAGGTCTATGTTTACCATTGTGAATTCGGTCCTAAGCCTTGCCAGGAATTGGAAACCATGGAAAGTATAAGGCAGTTATTAAATACTGGCTCTACCATTGGACCTAAAGCTCCGAATCACAGTTCAAAAGGGCAGAAGGAATCCCATATGGCCCTGGTGATCAACTCCTACTTTATTTTTTGGTGGTTGCCATAACCTCCTATTTGCCATCATCTAGAACATTCTAATGTGTCTCTAGTACAACACTGAAGAACTCGTGACAATATGCAATCAATACATCTGTATAATATAAGATCCCATACATCCAGTGCCACAGATTCAGCTTCACCCTGACGGTACTTGCTATCCTGCTTGTTGATGTAATCCTAGAACTCAGCTGAATGTTTTTCTGAACAAACATCGAATGTATGTCTTACCTTTGTCCCCCTATGTATGATCTATTTACAATACAAATTGCACTTTTTAGGCTACCTTCTCTATCGTGGATTTCTCAGTTAGAGGTGAGATGCCACTATCATGCTCAGTTGCTCTAATTTCACGAAGGAGTGGACTTTTTTCATCTCTTCATGCCAGCATACACCATGGCTTTAAGATTTTGAGATGTTTAGTTTTGCAGTTTTGATGGCCTTGTCTGGAGCAGGTCACTTGTCAAATGTTCAGTCACTTTTATCCCACACCAAACGATGGTTGATTACAGAACTTAACTTTATGTGAACCAGCAATGAGAGGGCAAAAACTTGTTAACGTTGCCACATGTGTGATGGCCTAAGACAAGTGCAAAGCACTGTCCTGCAAAAAATACTTTGAGTTCTCCTTAGCATACGTATTTGACAATAATGTTGCAAATGCAGTTTTTTTCTCCTCTGAAGACCTTTTATTTTTATATGAAATGGACATTAGTTAAATAATCAATTAATGTACAGCTGAGATTTGATGGAATGCACATTCTCAACATGCTTAGGGCCATATTTACAAGAAAGTGGCGCATCACAAGTGATGCATCACTTTTCTTGCGCCACCCCTTGTGCCCCCTAACACCACCATGGTAGCGCTGTATTTACAATACGACACACCATGGCACATGTTTGGGGCAATTGCATCATTTTTTTACTCTATTTTATCGCTATACTGGATGCTAGTTTTTAGAGGTCCATTGAAATCAATGGGAGCCTCATATTAACTCCTGCTTTAAAAATGAGGCTAGAAATGGTGCAATTGAATCTTGTAGATTCCATTACACCATTTTCAGTGACTCTCTAACAAGGTAACGCCCCCTTTGCATACATCATGCTTATAATATGCATGATGTGGCGCAAACCTAGTTTGCGGCACCTTGTAAATATGGCACTATGGTAGCAGCCTGTTACTGTCAAATTTGCCTTCAGCACTTGACTCTCAGTGGTAGCGCGGGTCGAGCAGTCAAATAATTTTTTGCAGAGGAGGTAGGTGCAAGGTTTACAAGGGCACAAGACTTAAAACATGTTCAGTAACATCAAGAAATGAACTCCCAGACAGATACTTGCTTTATTGAGAAAAATGTGGTATTTATGTGCGAACACAAAGTGAAATGCAGCCCACTACAAATAATGTGCAGTCTTCCTAAGGCTGGCATTCTAGCATTGTCGAAGTAAGATCCTGAGCTACACTTCCTTGTCTAAGGACTGTAGTTATTCTGTTTTTATGTGAGGCAACATTAAGGCTGACCCCTACTAGTGAGTGCACATCTTAGAAGTTCCACAGGGCTTTTTACAAGTCAATGTATCTTAGCACTAAAGCGCTTCAGTCAGAGCAAATTCCACCAGAGGCCGGTTGGCCTCGTAATCAGTCTTACTCACCCTTGGTAGTTTTGTGCTATAGAAAGCCGATGCACTTGGCAGCTGCTTGGCAATGAGCATGTTGCTGATGGGTTGGCAGGCATCCACTGCACATTTCCAGTCATGTGGTAAGTCTTCTTGAGTCCAACGGTGCTTCAAGGTTTGCGTGATTGAGCCGATGTTCTGTTTCCAGAAGTAAACTTCCTACCCTTCACCACTGCACATTGCTCTGGGCCAATGGCCTATCTCACTTCACTGTGGCCCCCACCTGACCTACAGTGGCCACAGACCTCACCAAAGAGGGCAACAGCACTTCCAGGTCACAAAACTGACAGTGATATTGGCCTTTTCAGTCACAGTTCTGCATTGGGATGATTGTCCTTTTTTCTTCACAGTTGTCCTTTCCTGCCATACAGGAGTCATTAACAAATACACAAGGGGCAACAACCTGTCCACGTCAAAGCACTGCACAGGGTTACTGCTCTCTTCAGTCACAATGCTGCACCAGGGTGACAACCTTTATTCTTAACTGTACTCGCGTACAGGATTTAAGAAAAACAGCATATGGGTAAATGGCTCAATAGGTGCAGTGGTCACCTCACCCAGCAGAGACACTAGCAGACCTTGGTCCCCATCTTTGTACGTACTGTCAGAATTTTACACTGAGCTTCTCCACACTGATATACAACTGCAGTTTGATCATTTTGGTAGGCTTACGCTCCCCTTTTTGTTATCAGCTCAAGTCACAGATGTGATTTAGGGCCCAATTTACATCTTCCTGGTATAGATACTCCAGAACAAAGGCATGGATTATCTATACCACCAAGACAATGGTCAGTCTGCCAAATTTTGATGCGGGCAGACCTTAGGTTTAATTACAGCAGAGGCTACTCCATCTGCACAGTGATTAAACTCCTCCGATAGCACTACGTAGTAAGGGCCGTCAGAGGCAGACTTAATTCCATCCACCCAATTTAGATGGGCAGAATTAGAGGTCAGTTTTCAATGCCAGTCACCGCCAGGAAAATCCTGGTGGCAGGGATCAGTGAAAACTGCTAAGTGCTCCCCTCACCATGGTAGAGGACCCCCATGGCGAGGAGAGCATTTTTATTTTTTTATTTTCCAATGGAAAACCACGCTTTGCAATATTCTTTTTCAAAATTAAAAAAGAAAATAGTTTGGTAAAGAGCTCCACCATGTACATGGAGTCCTGCACAAAACTGTCAACAATATTACCAGGAATGGCTGCTAGCTTGGCAATCATTTCTAAATTTGGTGGGTGAAACCTCTGTCAGGGCACAACAATAGGTTACTTTGCCAGCCTGATGGAGAATCCAACATAATATAAATTAGGCCCTTTGTTTCTCAGTCTTTTATGTTTGTGTAGTAGGGGCTGCCCACTTTCAAGAGCCCACTCTTCTGTCCTGTCCTTTGTGTAGGAAACAGTTTGTCTCAGCAGGACTGCCTCCATGCCTGATATCCCCACAACACTGGCCATGGTAATGACTATCGGGTCACACCAGGATGTCAGCATCACGGATATGTGACAAAGGTTACAAAGGCCTCCAACCCTACTCTTAATGATTGCCATTTCAACCCTATCTCCTTTCTTAGATGTACCCAGTTCTCACTGACCAGTGAACCTTTTTAAAGTACATCTTTGAAGTGCTAAAGACAGCCTACCTCTCCCTTTCTCCAGTGTGTGTGTGTGTCCCATCCAACTCTGAGAAATGGAGGCAATTAAAAAATCTGACTGGGGTGGCTCTTACACCTCCAAATGCCTTCTGAAGGCTGCGGGCTGTCAATATAGAACCCGCATTTCTACATGTACTGTACCACACACAGGCACACATATATTACAGTATGCACATGCAATCCCACTTGTGCTACATACTAACATGATGTAGGCCAAAGGTGAGTTAGGTACATAGCAGAAGAACCTTACAAAAGAAGGATTGTACGTCACACTCACATATACATCACCATGTGGGAGACATTTCCGTCCCAACAGATGCCCCTCTGAGATCAGACTACTCCAAACCATCTATCAACTTGGAGCAGCTGGGTCATTAGATAGACAAAACCAGGAGGGAAATTCCAGCGTCATTTCTGTGTCTCAATTCTTCTCCGTGATCCACTGCAACATCTAACCCTTCTAGAGAAATAGGCCACCCCAACAACTTGAGATTTTCATATCTATCAACTACTTCAATGGCTATTATCCTTTTGCAGGACATACCTAGTACCAAAACAAGTAAAAACTAAATTTACTCAAGGTCCACAGTGCGACAAAGCACTTTCTCTGAGTAGCCACCCAGTTATGTTTTCTGGGAAGTAAACGCATACTAATAAATGCTTTCAGATGCTTGCCACCTTTGTCATCCAATTGACCTAACAAAGCTCCAACTCCCTTGTCAGTGGCTAGCTGTAGTCAGGTGCATTGCATAGTGCCTTCTCCAGTTCTTCAAATGCCTTTTGAGACTCCCCAGTCCAGATCCCCTTTCTAGGCTTCTTCTTGGATGACAAAACAATCGACAGGGCAATTATAATTCCATTGTTCATCACAAAGTTCCTGTAATACCCAGTGAGACCTAGAAAGGCCATAACCACAGTCTGAGAAGTAGGTAACTACCACTTCACCAGAAAATGATTATTGCTATTTAATAGGGGATTCTCCCTGTTATCCCCCTATTCTATTCTGTTCTGTGGAATTTGTATACCGCATAGCTACCTAACGGGTCTCCCAGAGCTAGTAACAACACATCTGCCACAGGACTCAGTGCACTTCAAGGAGGTAGACTACAAAAGGAAGGTGATTGTCTAAAAATAAATGTCTTTAAGTGTTTCCTAAAACTAAGGGCCTGATTTAGATCTTGGCAGATGGAATACTCCATCACAAACATGAGGGATATTTCATCCACCATATTATGATCACCATAGGATCTCATGGGATCGTAATACAGCAGATGGGCTATCTGCCACGTTTGTGACAGAGAATTCCCCTCCGCCAAGATGCAAATCGTGACCCAAGTTCTGACTAGACCAGGCTGAGATCCACTGCAAGGGCATTCAAGATATTGCGGGCCAAGTAGACAAAGGAGTGCCCCCCACTCCTTACCTTTTTGATCCTAGGGACCAGCAACAACCTTTGATTGCTGGGGCGCAATGCTCTCCTGGGAATATAACAATACAGCAATCATTGATTTCGCTGCAGACCCTTCCTATGCATAGCACGATGGGCTAGGTAGAGTGTCTTGAATTGGTTTCTCTTATGCACAGGTAACCATTGCAGAGCTGCTAGGGCCGGTGTAGCCGAAGGTACTTTGAGATTTTTAAGAGAACACCGGTGGCAGCCTTCTGAACAACATGAAGCCTCTTTATCACATACTTTGGACTTCCAAGGTAGAGAGAGCTTCCACAGTCCAAGAGCGAATTCACCAGACTTTGCATTACCACTCTGTGAGAAGAACAAGGCAGCCAGCTTTCTGAGTGTCCTTAAAAGTCCAAAGCAGCTTGATACAAGTTTCCTAGCCTGTACCTCCATGGAAAGTTTTTTGTCAATCCAGAACTCAAGGCTTTTGATGCATGAGTGGGAGGGGGAAGCACAACAATATTGTCTAGCCAACCCAGTTCAAGCCAGTGAGAAGGGTTATTGCCAACAACGGACACTTCAATGTTTTTTCTGTTTAGTTTTAGGCTGCTGGCAGACATCCAGTCTGTCACTTGTTTTAGACAGGCATTTAGTTGATTAAAAACATTTTCTGTATTAGGAGTAAGAATATGCTGATCTGTGTGTCATCTGCATACGACACCAGCACAGACAGTGGGCCCATACTATCTCTGCCAGCAGGAGCACATATAAATTGTATAATGTAGGGCCTAAAGAAGAACCCTGCGGAAACCCACATTTTAGGGGATAGGACGTAGAGAATAGGGACTCTTGACATACTTGGAAACTTCTGTTTTCAAGGAAGGCAGGATGTTCTTCAAGCGCAGCTGCAAATTCCAGCCTCCTCTGAATTAGAAGGGGATGGGAGACAATATTGAAGTCTGCACTAAAGTCCCAAAAAACAAAGTCCCTGAGCCACCTTGATCTAAAATTGCCCTTAATTATTCTGTAGCTGTTAGTAGGGCAGGTCTCAGTACTGCTTCAAGGTCTAAAACAAATTTGGGTTGGTTATAGAATAGAATGCATCTCCAGAAATGAGGACAGGTGTTAGTTCGCATATTTCTTCAAGGCTTTAATAGCCTCCGGGAGAAGGGAAATTGGCCTTTAATTCTCAGTGTGTAAAGGATCATCAGAGACTTTTTCAGCATGGATTTCACAACTGCATATTTCCACGATGGAGGGACACTCTCACTTTCCAGAGAATCACTAAAAGTATCAGTCAAAATAGATAGAACTGCATTACCCCCTTTCCTTAATATGTCTGGAGTGGCTGGGTCCTCCGGTGACCCTAATTTGTTTGACATTGAAATCTCTTCAGTAACCTCTTTACTGGTTGATGGAACGGCCAACAATTTATCACTAGCTGAAATTTCTATGAGGGGTTTTCTATCTTGTTGTGACTAGAGTCCCTTGGCAAGGAATGAAGAGTATTATTTACTTTTTCAAGAAAAAAGCTGGCAAACATATTGCAGCATGCCTCAGAGATCGGGTAACTGGACTGACTCATCCATTTTCATGAGACAATTCACCAACTTAAATAGCTCTTTGGACAAGTTAGGCCAATTGTCAAATTTTGCACTAAAGTAGGTGACTTTTGCCTCTCTGATTACAAATTGATATTTTGTAATTGCTTTCTTGTAACTTACTGGGCTCATCATAGTTTTTCCTCCAACCCATTCCAAATGTTTTGCTTCATTTTTTAATTCCACGAGCTGTGACAAAAACCACAGGGTGTGGCCACCTTAGTGGCTAGCCCGCTAAAGCCTTAGACCAGGTGTCTTTTTTTACTGTTTTTTCTTTACTGGGGGGGCGCAGCATTAAATAGTTTTAAGACCACTGCCTTAGACAGACAAGAATGTCCAGGGAGTTCAGTAGCCTGCCGTCAAAATTAGTATACCTTTCTGCAATACTCCCTTCGATTATGGGGGTGGAGCTAGCGAGAGAGCTTTCCCACATCGCTGCAGCAAGTTTTGACCAGCAGCGACTGTGTCTGGGAGGATGGAAGTGAATGGCTATGTTCCCCTTTCTGCATAGGTGGAAGGTCAAGAGGTGATGATCTGACCAATATATTATATTAGGATCATCTGTAGTAATATTTTATCATATTTGCAAAAAGTGGATCCACTAAATGGCCTAATCTGTGAGTGGGAATTGTGAAACTTTGAGTCATATGCACAGATTGTGTAATAGATTATTAGCACTTTCAAAGCTGTCATCTTTCCTCAAAATGCAAGTTTAGATTCCCCCAATATCATTAAATTAGCTTTCTGAAGGCTGAGTTCTACCACTAAATCAGGAAGCGCCTGAATAAACTGATTCTGAGGAATAATACATCAGCATGCCTGAGAAGGTGAAAGTGGTAGTAATCTCTAAAGAAAAAAAGCAAGGTTTAACTTCCAGGGATACAGATGGGAAAGAATCCCCCTTGCAGTTCCTCCTTAGAAATTATAGCCACACCCCACCTCTTTTCTCTTCTCAGTCACACCTCGTGTTGCATATCCCTGAGGAAGGGACATCACAAAATCCCACCTAGTCATCTCTAAGCCATATATCTGTGAGAAACAGTGCTTCCAGCTGCTTGTCTTCAAACAGTATAAGCAGCTTGAAACCGTGCCTCAGCAGTGATCTGCAATTAAGCAGATACTTCTGCTATTAATGGCTGTTTTCAGGAATTAACTGGCCTGGAGCCACTGTTTAGTAGTTACAAATCTGCCATCAAGTTTGCACCCTTTACAAATGAAAGGAGCATTATTAGGATCAATAGAATGGCCACAATCCTTAACCATTAGCTGGTTAAGTTGATGAAGTTCCACAGCAGAGAAAATGTGCTTTGTGGATGCATGGCCAAGGTTTCTGGCCCTTGGTCAGATACAGATGGGTGCAAATTGGCTTGTCTTTGGTGTGCCTGTGGTGTGCCCGCTGCGCTCATCCGCTGTATATCTACTCCCCAGTGTTAATTATATATCCAGGCCTTATTTGACAACTAGAGCACACACCTAAGATGGCATAGTTCATGCGAAAAGAACTGCAGGCCTCATGCCCAAGATAGGCTACAGAGGACTGCCCCACCAGACAGTTGTCTTGATGGTCAGTTTCACCTACTGTGTCCTTGCCTGTGTCCTTGCAACACCTATCCTAAGTGTTTTAGGTGGTCCAGCAATGAATTGCTGAACACCTCCATATCATCCAGATAGGCCACAGTCCGCCTCCAACCCTGTGAGAACATGGTTCACCAGGGGCCAAAAAGCAGCAGAAGCAGCAGATGCATTTTCCTAACCAAAAGGCAGCACCTTACGCTAATACAGACCCTCTGAGGTAGAACATATTTTCTTCTGATGCTTCCCTATTGGTAAGGTGGTCTGCCAGTAGCCACTGGTCGGATCTAAAGTGCTAGAGTATTTTGCAGCACATAACTTATCCACAAGCTCATCCATTCTTGGGATTATATGGGCATCAGACTTAGGGGGTCATTACAACCCTGGCGGACAGTGTTAAAGCTGCGGTAATACCGCAAACAGTGCGGCGGATAAAAAAATGGAATTATGACCCTGGCGGAAACTGCCAAAAAAGATAGCCACTTTAACACACCGCCCGCCATGGCGGTACAGACAAGCAGCGCAGCGGTCACCTCCAACAGACAGGCAGAACCCAATGTACCGCCCATAGTATTACAACCCGCCAATCCACCACCTTTTCCGGGGCGGATTCACTGTGGATAAAAACACGGCGGAAACAGCCTTTGCAATGGGAAAACGCTCACCTGAACACATCCCACGAGGAACGAGGACTCCATGGACCCGGAACTCCAAATACTCCCTGCCCTTGTGTTTCTGCTCCTCTACGACCAACATCTACGTAGGCGCCGAAGACAACGGTGAGTACTGCACCTACGACATGGGGGAGGCAAAAGTTAGGGGGACACCCACCAAACACCCCCACCCCCACCCCCAACCTCGCATAATACAACATACACACAAATGCATTCACAAAAATCACAGTAACAACCCACAACCCCCCCAGAAGAATGAAAAGACAAAGCAAAATTCGGTCAAACATTGTAATGTGGCATAATACATGTCATACAAAAATATACAGAGATATATATGAAAATCAGTCATAAATATATACATTACGAGAAGTAGTGCAGATATGTAGATAACAATGTCCGTGCACCAATGTAGGAGGCTGGACTGGCTTGTAGTGAGTACCAAGGGGTACTTGCACCTTGCACCAGGCCCAGTTATCCCTTATTAGTGTATAGGGTGTCTAGCAGCTTAGGCTGATAGATAATGGTAGCTTAGCAGAGCAGCTTAGGCTGAACTAGGAGACGTGTGAAGCTACTACAGTACCACTTAGTGTCATATGCACAATATCATAAGAAAACACAATACACAGTTATACTAAAAATAAAGGTACTTTATTTTTATGACAATATGCCAAAGTATCTTAGAGTGTACCCTCAGTGAGAGGATAGGAAATATACACAAGATATATATACACAATAGCAAAAATATGCAGTATAGTCTTAGAAAACAGTGCAATCAATGTATAGTTACAATAGGATGCAATGGGGAAACATAGGGATAGGGGCAACACAAACCATATACTCCAAAAGTGGAATGCGAACCACGAATGGACCCCAAACCTATGTGACCTTGTAGAGGGTCGCTGGGACTATTAGAAAATAGTGAGAGTTAGAAAAATAACCCTCCCCAAGACCCTGAAAAGTGAGTGCAAAGTGCACTAAAGTTCCCCTAAGGACAAAGAAGTCGTGTTAGAGGAATAATGCAGGAAAGACACAAACCAACAATGCAACAACTGTGGATTTCCAATCTAGGGTACCTGTGGAACAAGGGGACCAAGTCCAAAAGTCACAAGCAAGTCGGAGATGGGCAAATGCCCAGGAAATGCCAGCTGCGGGTGCAAAGAAGCTTCTACTGGACAGAAGAAGCTGAGGTTTCTGCAGGAACAAAAAGGGCTAGAGACTTCCCCTTTGGTGGACGGATCTCTCTCGCCGTGGAGAGTCGTGCAGAAGTGTTTTCCTGCCAAAAGAACACCAACAAACCTTGCTAGCTGCAAATCGTGCGGTTAGCGTTTTTGGACGCTGCTGAGGCCCAGGAGGGACCAGGAGGTTGCAAATTGGACCAGCAGAGAGAGGGGACGTCGAGGAAGACAAGGAGCCCTCTCTGAAGCAGGTAGCACCCGGAGAAGTGCCAGAAACAGGCACTACGAGGATGCATGAAACGGTGCTCGCCGAAGTTGCACAAAGGAGTCCCACGTCGCCGGAGACCAACTTAGAAAGTCGTGCAATGCAAGTGAGAGTGCCGTGGACCCAGGCTTGGCTGTGCACAAAGGATTTCTGCCGGAAGTGCACAGAGGCCGGAGTAGCTGCAAAAGTCGCGGTTCCCAGCAATGCAGCCCAGCGAGGTGAGGCAAGGACTTACCTCCACCAAACTTGGACTGAAGAGTCACTGGACTGTGGGGGTCACTTGGACAGAGTCGCTGGATTCGAGGGACCTCGCTCGTCGTGCTGAGAGGAGACCCAAGGGACCGGTAATGCAGCTTTTTGGTGCCTGCGGTTGCAGGGGGAAGATTCAGTCGACCCACAGGAGATTTCTTCGGAGCTTCTGGTGCAGAGGAGAGGCAGACTACCCCCACAGCATGCACAAGCAGGAAAACAGTCGAGAAGGCGGCAGGATCAGCGTTACAGAGTTGCAGTAGTCGTCTTTGCTACTATGTTGCAGGTTTGCAGGCTTCCAGCGCGGTCAGCAGTCGATTCCTTGGCAGAAGGTGAAGAGAGAGATGCAGAGGAACTCGGATGAGCTCTTGCATTCGTTATCTAAAGTTTCCCCAGAGACAGAGACCCTAAATAGCCAGAAAAGAGGGTTTGGCTACCTAGGAGAGAGGATAGGCTACTAACACCTGAAGGAGCCTATCAGAAGGAGTCTCTGACGTCACCTGGTGGCACTGGCCACTCAGAGCAGTCCAGTGTGCCAGCAGCACCTCTGTTTCCAAGATGGCAGAGGTCTGGAGCACACTGGAGGAGCTCTGGACACCTCCCAGGGGAGGTGCAGGTCAGGGGAGTGGTCACTCCCCTTTCCTTTGTCCAGTTTCGCGCCAGAGCAGGGCTAAGGGGTCCCCTGAACCGGTGTAGACTGGCTTATGCAGAATTGGGCACCTCTGTGCCCAACAAAGCATTTCCAGAGGCTGGGGGAGGCTACTCCTCCCCTGCCTTCACACCATTTTCCAAAGGGAGAGGGTGTCACACCCTCTCTCAGAGGAAGTTCTTTGTTCTGCCATCCTGGGCCAGGCCTGGCTGGACCCCAGGAGGGCAGATGCCTGTCTGAGGGGTTGGCAGCAGCAGCAGCTGCAGTGAAACCCCAGGAAGGGCAGTTTGGCAGTACCAGGGTCTGTGCTACAGACCACTGGGATCATGGGATTGTGCCAACTATGCCAGGATGGCATAGAGGGGGCAATTCCATGATCATAGACATGTTACATGGCCATATTCGGAGTTACCATTGTGAAGCTACATATAGGTAGTGACCTATATGTAGTGCACGCGTGTAATGGTGTCCCAGCACTCACAAAGTTCAGGGAATTGGCTCTGAACAATGTGGGGGCACCTTGGCTAGTGCCAGGGTGCCCACACACTAAGTAACTTTGCACCTAACCTTTACCAGGTAAAGGTTAGACATATAGGTGACTTATAAGTTACTTAAGTGCAGTGTAAAATGGCTGTGAAATAACGTGGACGTTATTTCACTCAGGCTGCAGTGGCAGGCCTGTGTAAGAATTGTCAGAGCTCCCTATGGGTGGCAAAAGAAATGCTGCAGCCCATAGGGATCTCCTGGAACCCCAATACCCTGGGTACCTCAGTACCATATACTAGGGAATTATAAGGGTGTTCCAGTAAGCCAATGTAAATTGGTAAAAATGGTCACTAGCCTGTTAGTGACAATTTGGAAAGAAATGAGAGAGCATAACCACTGAGGTTCTGATTAGCAGAGCCTCAGTGAGACAGTTAGTCACTACACAGGTAACACATTCAGGCACACTTATGAGCACTGGGGCCCTGGGTTACCAGGGTCCCAGTGACACATACAACTAAAACAACATATATACAGTGAAAAATGGGGGTAACATGCCAGGCAAGATGGTACTTTCCTACAACCAACAGTCCAAAAATGCATGGGCGAGGCCCACAAAGGATACCTGACCACAATCGGAGAGAACACTGCCGGGGCATCAGATAGAAATACTACAGGCACCTCAGGGGGAAGGGAAGGGGGGGCACCTCAGCCGGATGACTGCAAAGCCAGATCCACGACGGGGCTCCATGCCCATTGATGTATACTGGGGAGTGCAAAGCCACAGTCTCTCAAGTCTCTACAGTTAGTGGGGTGGCCACCGTGCCATCCTGGGAAGTGCAAAGCCACAGTCTCTCAAGTCTCTACAGTGGGTGGCTTGCCCAATGTACCATCCTGGGGAGTGCAAAGCTACAGTCTCTCAAGTCTCTACAGTGGGTGGCTTGCCCACTGTTCAATCCTGGGGAGTGCAAAGCCACAGTCTTTCAAGTCTCTACAGTGGGTGGGGTGCCAACCGTGCCATCCTGGGGAGTGCAAAGCCACAGTCTCTCAAGTCTCTACAGTGGGTGGCTTGCCCACTGTGCCATCCTGGGGAGTGCAAAGCCACAGTCTCTCAAGTAGATGCAGGTCTCCACTGGTTCTGGAAGGGGACTGGTGCCCAGACTGGATGAGTCTCCCCGTGAAAGTACCTGTCCTGTCACTGTCCCAGCTGCACATGGGATAAGGATGCCTGATGTGGCGGTCTATTCATTCCTACCCGGTGCTTGCCCTGTTCAGCGGTACTTTGCCATGGCGGTCTTTGCCCTGTTCAGCGGTGCTTTGCCATGGCGGTCTTTGCCCTGTTCAGTGGTGCTTTGCCATGGCGGTCGTTGCCCTGTTCAGCGGTCCTCACCATGGCGGTCTTTGCCCTGTTCAGCGGTGCTTTGCCATGGCGGTCTTTGCCCTGTTCAGCGGTGCTTTGCCATGGCGGTCGTTGCCCTGTTCTGCGGTGCTATTTCATGGCGGTCTTTGCCCTGTTCAGCGGTGCTTTACCATGGCGGTCTTTGCCCAGTTCAGCCGTGCTTTGCCATGGCGGTTGTTGCCCTGTTCAGCGGTGCTATGCCATGGCGGTTCTGGACTGTTCAGCGGTGCTTTGTCATGGCGGTCGTTGCCCTGTTCAGCGGTGCTTTGACATGGCGGTTCTGGACTGTTCAGCAGTGCTTTGCCATGGCGGTCGTTGCCCTGTTCAGCGGTGCTTTGACATGGCGGTTCTGGACTGTTCAGCGGTGCTTTGACATGGCGGTTCTGGACTGTTCAGCGGTGCTTTGCCATGGCGGTCGTTGCCCTGTTCAGCGGTGCTTTGACATGGCGGTTCTGGACTGTTCAGCGGTGCTTTGCCATGGCGGTCGTTGCCCTGTTCAGCGGTGCTTTGCCATGGCGGCCTCTGGACTGGTCAGCGGTGCTTTGACATGGTGGTTCTGGTACAGACATTGGTGTGTGGCATGACGTTCCCTAGACTGGGCATTGGTGTGTGGCATGACGTTCCCTACACTGGGCATTGGTGTGTGGCATGACGTTCCATCATAGCCCACCTTGGCTGTGGCAGCCGGGGCCCTCCTGGGCAATGACTCCGGCGGTGGCGGTGGTCTCTGGACCAGTGACGATACTTGGGCCCTCCTGGGCAATGACTCTGGCGGTGGTCTCTGGACCAGTGACGATACTTGGGCCCTCCTGGGCTGTGACTCCGGCGGTGGTTTCTGGACCAGTGACGATACTTGGGCCCTCCTGGGCTGTGACTCCGGCGGTGGTCTCCTGACCAGTGACGATACTTGTGCCCTCCTGGGCAATGACTCTGGCGGTGGTCTCTGGACCAGTGACGATACTTGGGCCCTCCTGGGCTGTGACTCCGGCGGTGGTCTCCTGACCAGTGACGATACTTGCGCCCTCCTGGGCAATGACTCCGGCGGTGGTCTCCTGACCAGTGACGATACTTGGGCCCTCCTGGGCAATTACTCTGGCGGTGGTCTCTGGACCAGTGACGATACTGGGGCCCTCCTGGGCTGTGACTCCGGCGGTGGTCTCCTGACCAGTGACGATACTTGGGCCCTCCTGGGCTGTGACTCTGGCGGTGGTCTCCTGACCAGTGACGATACTTGGGCCCTCCTGGGCAATGACTCCGGCGGTGGTCTCCTGACCAGTGACGATACTTGGGCCTTCCTGGGCTGTGACTCTGGTGGTGGTCTCTGGACCAGTGACGACGGTGCTGGCGGTTGTGTCTCGACCGCCGGAAATGATGGCGCACTTCTCCGCCGTGACACTCACAACAGGCTGGGCAGACTTCCTCTGGCCCTTCACCACCTTTGGGGGAGTCACAGCTGACTCTCCAATATCCTTGGAACCCATGTGAGTTGTTTTCCCACCAGGAGTCTTCACACGGTCCCGTCGTCCTCTCTCCAATTTTAGAGCCTTTACAGGGGGTGGGCTGCCAGTGCCTTGGCTCCGGGTCACACTGCCTGCCCTGGTGGCCGGTGCACTCCACAAACCTTGAACAGGCACCACTGGTATTGGAGGCTTTTTGGCTGAGGCGCTACGACAGGACTGATGAATTGAAGGGGGGGGCAAAAAGGTCAACTTTGCAGAGGGACAGTTTCTGACGAACACTGGGATGGGTAGTTGGAGGGGGCCTGGAAGTGGAGGAAGAGGAGGTGGTTGTTGGAGATGTCACTTTAGGTGTTTTGGGTGCAGGTACTGGAGGCTGTCATGAGGTGGATGGATGTTGGGTGAGTGATTGCCGGCGTTTGTGTACTTTGGGAGGGGGCGTCACAGACACACTGGGAGAGGACACAGGGGACGTGTATATGGCAGTGGAGGTGGTGAATGCAGGTGAGCGGCTTGTGGTGCTGGGTGTCCTGCTGCGAGTCCTAGTGCCTGTAGATGTGGTGCATGCAGGTGTGTGTGTAGACGAGACTGGGAGGGAGGAGGGAGAAGAGGAGGAGGGGGACACAGTGGAGGCAGTGGATGTTACTGTGTCTGTACGTGGGTGAGGCTTGCGTGAGTGCCTGTGGGTTGTGTGGTGCCTATGTTTGCTTGAGCTACCTGTGTGTGCTGACTTGTGTGCATGCTGGTCTGTAGGTGTGCTTGGGATGGGCTGGGGTACAGTAGATTGGGTCTGGGTGGAGGAGGTTGGAGGGGGGAGGCTAGACACAGGGACAATGGCTGCCATCAGTGCTGAGGCCAGAGATTGCAGGGTTCGTGAAGGACAGCCTGACCAGAATGAATGCCCTCCAGGAATGCATTACCGTGTTGCAACTCTCGTTCTACACCCTGGATGGCATTCACAATGGTAGACTGCCCAACAGTGAGTGACCTGAGGAGGTCAATGGTCTCCTCACTGAGGGCAGCAGGGGTGACAGGGGCAGAGTTGCCTGGGGCGAAGGTGATGCCCACCATCCTGGGTGAGCGGGCACGGGGCGAACGCTGAGGGGCTGCTGGGAGGGCGGTGCTGGTAGGGGAGATGGCGGCTGTACCTGTAGAAGTGGGGCGCACAGATGGTGCCGCCACCACAAGGGAGCCCCCATCGGCGGACGAGTCCGTGTCGCTGCTTGGTGATCCGGTGGCCGACGTGAAGCTCCCCTCGCCCTCCGTCCCACTGGTGCATTCTGAGTCCGTGGTGTGGCCCTCCATGGCCATGTGGGATGCAGCTCCCTCGTGCTCCGGTGCCACTGTACCCCCGCCTGATGATGCTGATGTACAAAAGGACAGGGAGAGCAGAAAAAGGGGGGGAGACAGTAGAAAGAGAGTTTTAGTGCATGGCATACCGCTACCGTTGGCGGACAAGACAGACACTGCAGCCCCCTGCATTACGCCGTGCTCCTGCCCTCTTCACATGCAATTTCTGGGATATGGCCTACATGGCAATGGTGGACATCTACGCACATGGATGCCACAGGGGCAACTATACCTCGACTTGGCACTCTGCTGAGGTGGGGTAGAGTGCCACATGGGCTACATTACGGAGGGGCCTTGCCTACCGAACTCGCCCTGGCCTAGGGACACCCACAGCCCACCTCCCCAACCCAGACCCCTCCACTGCACGCAAAGTCCGCAGAATGAGAGTGTACTCACCCCCTTGTGTCTGCTATGATGCCCTCAAGCGCCCATCCAACTCCGGGTAGGCCACCGCCAGGATCCGGAACATCAGGGGGGTCAGGGTGCGACGGGCACCCCTCCCACGTTGGGAGGCCATCCCCAGCTGAGCCTCCGCCATCTTCTTGCTACAGCGGCGAATGTCCTCCCATCTCTTACGGCAGTGGGTGCCCTGTCTCTGCTGGGCCCCCAGGGTCCGGACCTCCTTGGCGATGGCACGCCAAATGTCCCTCTTCTGGTGGGCGCTGACCTACATGACATGCACAAGGAAAGAGGAACAGTCATTACCAACTGCACTGTCGTTGTGAGTGGCCCCCTCCCTACTCTGCCCATGTGGCCCATTCATTCCCATGCATTAATGTTCTATGAACTCTGCCCCCTTCCCTCTTCCAACCAGCCCTCTCCACCCAGGCCTAGCCCCTACAACGTGCTCCCTGTGTACTAACCTGTTGGTCCGGAGGACCGTAGAGTAGCGTGTACTGGGGGAGGACCCCGTCTACCAGTTTCTCCAACTCCTGTGCAGTGAAGGCAGGGGCCCTTTCCCCAGACGCAGCAGCCATCGTCGCTTCCAGACCGAGGTCACAGCAGCACTTGCCGTGTAGGTCCTCTCCTGTCGAAGGTCAGGTATCTAGTGATTGAACAGATAGAAAATGGCGGTGACGTCCGCGGCGGTGACGTCCGCGGCGGTGCGCATCATCACCGCCGGCGCACCTGTTCATTGGCTCCTGGGACCCATAGGGTCCAATCTTAACCAATGCAGCATTGCGCCGCGGTCTACGACCGCCTACCGCAACGGTGTGCAACGCCAGCGCAGTTACCCCACAATCCCATTGTCCCAGTTTAGAGGTCAGGCAGCAGCCATTTCAGGGGCCCACATGGCTTAATTTACCTCTGCGTCACACATAGCTAGGCCTACACTCAACAGACATACAGGAAGGATTTCGTGAGTGGTGTAGTCTTGTGTGTAACTGTGGGTACATACCTGGAGGAATTATGACTGATTCGTCGCTGTTGTCCTTCGTAGGCACCGTCAGCTGGGACAGTTGAGAAGATGGCGGAATCCTCCGGTGTACCGACCGCTGGTGGACCTGTTGACAATGGAAAAGCGACATGTCATCGTCACCTATCGGTTTGACCGTGCCACAATCCAGGAACTATGTACCCAGTTGGAGCCAGAACTGATGTCACCAATCCGCCATCCGACTGGAATCCCCCCTGACGTGCAGATGCTGTCAGTGCTCCATTTCCTTGCTAGTGGGTCTTTTCAGACAACAGTGGCCATGGCAACAGGGATGTCCCAGCCTATGTTTTCCAACGTGTTGTCCAGAGTGCTGTCTGCCCTGCTGAAACACGTAAGGAGATACATCATTTTCCCTGAGGTGGCAGATTTGCCTACAGTGAAAGGTGACTTCTATGCCCTTGGACATATCCCCAATGTCATAGGTGCCATTGATGGGACCAATGTAGCTCTGGTCCCCCCCCACAGGAGTGAACAGTGTACAGGAACAGGAAGAGTTATCATTCAATGAATGTCCAGATGGTATGTTTGGCAGACCAGTACATCTCCCAGGTAAATGCTATGTTCCCTGGCTCAGTGCATGACGCCTACATCCTGCGGAATAGCAGCATCCCTGATATGATGGGTCAACTCCAGAGGCACTGTGTATGGCTATTAGGAGACTCTGGTTACCCCAGCCTGTCCTGGCTATTGACCCCAGTGAGGAATCCCAGGACCAGGGCAGAGGAACGGTACAATGAGGCCCATGGGCGGACTAGGAGGGTGATCGAACGCACCTTCGGCCTCCTGAAGGCCAGGTTCAGGTGCCTCCATATGACAGGTGGATCCCTATTCTACTCACCGAAGAAGGTGTGCGACATCATCATCGCCTGCTCCATGCTTCATAATCTGGCTTTGCAACGCCAGGTGCCTTTTCTGCAGGAGGATGATCCAGATGACGGTGTTGTAGCAGCTGTGGAGCCTGTGGAGCCTGTGGACAGTGATGAGGAGGAAGCTGAGGAAGAAGACAACGACAACAGGGAGTCAGTCATACAGCAATATTTCCAGTGACACTCAGATGAGAACATTTTCATGTTTGACATTACATTAACTTTCACAGGTCTACCTCTATCCTGTCTGTCGGTTTCAACCACTATTTGGTAACTGAGTACTTGTGATGTGTGACATAGGTATGTTAGCTTTACAATGGGAAATGCATTATCACACTGTCATTGCTAATACACATTTTCAAAATCACAGACTGACTCCAGATTGTTTTGTGTTCAAGGGTGTTTATTGAAGTG
Organism: Pleurodeles waltl; assembly: GCF_031143425.1. Lineage (NCBI taxonomy): Eukaryota > Metazoa > Chordata > Amphibia > Caudata > Salamandridae > Pleurodeles > Pleurodeles waltl. Next base: position 1,301,521,366 of record NC_090445.1, read on the forward strand.
CTAATTATTGGAGGGGGTGGTAAAATGGTGATGGATGATGGTGGAGGAATGTCCATGGCAGAGTCCAGTCTATTAGTCTCACAGGTGCACTGCCCATCTGGGCATAGGAAGTGGAGCTGGGGCTGTTTAAGTATGGACAGGGTAACAAGGTGGGACAGTGGGAGGACAATCAGGGTGGTCTCATTTCCTGGCGGGGGTCTTGCCATCTTGCTCTGTCCTGTTCCTGGATCTCAGGGACCGCTTGCGTGGTGGTTGCCGGTCTGCAGGGGGTGGGGTGCTGGTGTGGTGGTCCTGTGGCGGGGCGTCCTGTCCACTAGCGCCGGCGGAGGTGGTGGGCAGTTCATCGTCCTGGGTAGTGTCAGGGGCCCCTTGGAGTGCCACGGTGTCCCTCAAGGTCTGCTGTATGTCCTTCAGCACCCCTACGATGGTGCCCAGGGCGGAGCTGATGGTCCTGAGCTCCTCCCTGAACCCCAAATACTGTTCCTCCTGCAGGCGCAGGGTCTCCTTCAACTTGTCCAGGACCGTCGCCATCGTCTCCTGGGAGTGGTGGTATGCTCCCATGATGGAGAATAGGGACTCGTGGAGAGTGGGTTCCCTAGGCCTGTCCGCCCCCTGTCGCACAGCAGCCCTCCCAGTTCCCCTGTGTTCCTGTGCCTCCGTCCCCCGGACCGTGTGCCCACTACCACTGCCCCAGGTCCCTGTTGTTGGGGTGGTGGGTTATCCTGGGTTCCCTGTAGTGGTGGACACACTGCTTATTGACCTGTCCTGGGTAGGGAGGTTTGGGCCTGCTGGGTGGGTGCTGTGCTGGTGTTACCAGAGGGTGGAAGTTCGGTGTTGGGCTGTGCCTGTGCAAGGGGAACCGACTGTCCCGAGGCCCACGATGGTCCGGGCTGGTCCTCAGGATCCAGTAGGGCAGAGCTGCTATCGTCACTGTGGGCCTCTTCTGGGGGTGGAGTGGTGTTGTCTGGACCCTCTGGTGTGGTGACGGTCCTTCGGGTTCCTGCAGGGGCATAAGAGCATGATTATTGCATGTGTGTGTGTAATGGTGGGCAATGGGTGGGTGAGCGTGTACCCCAGTGCAAGCATTGCCGTGTGGGAGCTTGTGTGATGGTGGTTTAGGGGATTGTATAGGTGTGTGCAGTGGGCATGCTTTAGTGCTGGGTGTCCATGCTTAGTTCTGTCATGCAGGGCTTGGTGTTGGGATGTGTGGTTTGTGTTATTAGTACATTAGTGAGGAGTTGGAGTGATAGGGGAGGTTGTGAGGGTGGGGGGGTGTGATAGCATGCAGGTAGGGTGGGGGATATGATAGTTAAGATTTGACTTACCAGTGTCCCATCCTCCACGACTCCTGCGAGGCCCTCAGGATGCATGATGGTCAAGACTTGCTCCTCCCATGTTGTTAGTTGTGGAGGAGGAGGTGGGGGTCCGCCGCCAGTCCGCTGAACCGCGATGTTGTGCCTGGAGACCGTTGAATGCACCTTCCCCCGTAGGTCATTCCACCTCTTCCTGATGTCCTCCCTATTTCTTGGGTGCTGTCCCACTGCTTTGACCCTGTCCACTATTCTTCGCCATAGCTCCATCTTCTTGGCTATTGATGTGTGCTGTACCTGTGAGCCAAATAGCTGTGGCTCTACCCGTACGATTTCCTCCACCATGACCCTGAGCTCCTCCTCGGAGAAGCGGGGTGTCTTTGGCGTGACATGGGGTGGTGTGTGTGATGTGTGGGGCGGTGTGAGTGTTGATGTGTGTGGTGATGTGAAGTGGTGTGTGGTGTTTTGTGCGTGGATGTGGGTTGGGTGATGGTGTTGTGGGCCTCTGTATGGTGGTGTTGTCTTGGCTGTGCAGTCTCTCTGGCCTTCGTCTCTAATTTGTGGTCGTAGGGGTTTGTGGGTGATGTGGGTGTGTGTTTTATATTTTGTTGGGTGTGTGGGAGTGGTGTTTGTATGTGTGTCAGGTGTGTGTATTTTGAATTGTCCAATGTGGCGATGTTTTGGAGATGTGTGTGTATTTTGAGCGCGGCGGTGTGTACCGCCAATGGAATACCGCGGTTGAAAGACCGCTGCGTGGATTTGTGGGTCGTAATAGCATGGGCGTGTTTCTGTTGGCGTGGAGGTGGAGGTTTTGTTTTCACCAGTTTATCACTGACCTTTGGTGTGGCGGACTTGTGTGGGTGTCTGAATTTCGGCGGATTCTGGGATGTGGGTCATAATAGCTGTGGCGGTATTCCGTGGCCGCAGCGGTGTATTGGCGGTCTTCTGCACGGCGGTAAGCGCCTTTTACCGCCAATGTTGTAATGACGCCCTTTAAGGACTTAGTAGTCGATACAGTGCTACATGTCCGTAGACCATTACTTTGGTACTAGTATGACAGGACTAGACCATGGACTACAAGATCTTTCAATTACCCCGAGGTCCAACATCTTGGCATCCTCCACATTGATGCATTCTTGACCCTGAACATCTACACTGTACTTTCTGCTCTTCTCCAACAAACTGTCTCCTGTGTCTATGTCATCCACACAGAAAGTGTCAAACCCGGAGCCAGCAAGAAGAGGTTGCAGAATCATGCTAACAACCCCCTACATTCTCTCTGCTGCTCAGATGCTAACTCAGGAGCTGACTGAATCCCTTCAAGAGTCCTTCATGTAATTATACAGAAGGCTTGGTAGAGGGTCACTGTCTTCTTCAGCCTCCTCTGCCTTAGACATGACATTCAGTGTGTAATACATCAAGAGGCAAGGCTTCGGAACATTTAAATATTTGTTTGACTGTTTTGGACTGTTTTGGAACATTCTCTTGAGTTCCCTTGTGGCACCTGCGCACACAAAGTAGTTAACCTCAGAGACTTTCTGAATAACCTTGTGTGGCCCATACCATTTGTCCATTAAAGCCCTGGTACAAAAAGTATTCAACACTCACACACTCCTGATCTTCCAAATACCCAGCGAGCACAGCTCTCTGTGTCTACCATCCCTTCATTACCGCTTAGCTAGCCTGAAGTTTTTCTTTCACCTGACTCATGTCTTGCACTATGAGAACAAGAGTTCCTAATAAGTATTAGTGTCAGTGATATATTAGCGACAAAATAAATGACAAAGTAGTGTCCAATCAACGGTTAAAATAGCATCTAATGATAAATGCAATTAAAATGGCCTTGTGGGGTAGGAACCCTCATGGGGCAAAATAACTCAGGTATCAAAAGTACATATAGGCAACAATGTAAGTGACACAGAAAAAATCAACAAGTTCAGTCACAACTCAATACAACACAGCACTACTGAACCCATAATCAATTACATTAATCAATAGGGTCAGAGTCTTTTAGTTGACGGTGTTTCGTTCCTCTCAAAATCCTGCAATCATCAGGACAAAACAGTGCTTGCCTGTGACAAATATACATAAATCAAAATGAAAACCTTTTAAAAGAAATGAAATATAGGAACAGTGGGAAAGAAAGAAACGAGAAAAAGGAATTGGAAGGAAAAAGAAAAGAGCAAAAATAAATGACAATATAATCAAAACTGAAAAACCTACAGCAGGTGATAAAAATCTACCTTAAGTGAAAGAAATCATGCAAAAAAATCCTCTAGGCTGTTGTCCCTTTAATATACAAGTGGAATCCTCTATGTAATGCCTGATAATAACCACACACCTCAGATAAGTAGCCAAGAGCACTGGCCACTATATTGTGACAAAACCCTATGGAGTCTCCTATATAGTGCTGTAATAATTGTAAGGTGTAATAACAACCTTGTAGATGAATGAAAGCCACATGTAGAGTGAGATCTATATTGCATGTGTAAATAGCACCCACCAACAGAGTGAATCCCTCATATGTCATAGAATAGATAGTTCAGTTACCAAAGGATCACATAACCCCAATCCAAGGCTTAGCAAAGGCATTCAAAAGGAGTGTCCTCTCCAGTGCTCAGAAATTCTGACTAGGTTGATATCAGGGATACTGCCAGAAAAAAAGCAAGAAACAGTTCAACTATACTTAATATGTGCTCAGTGATCACAGTATAGCTCTATGTTATCAGAAACAATCCACCTACATAACTATATCCAATATCTTTGGAAAATGCAACATGGACACATCACATTTTCACATTGAAATCTGACTTGTTTATTGGGAAGTGCCTAGCTGTGGATTTTGGCCTCTAGCTCAGCCGGCACCTAGAGAAACCTACCAAACCTGTGCATTTTTTAAAAGTAGACACCTAGGGAAATCTAGGATGGGGTGACTTGTGGTGCTCTCACCAGGTTCTGTTACCCAGAATCCTTTGCAAACCTCAAAATTTGGCAAAAAAAAACCTTTTCCTCACATTTTGGTGACAGAAAGTTCTGGAATCTGAGGCTAGCCACAAATTTCCACCCAGCATTCCCCCAAGTCTCTAGATAAAAATGGTACCTCACTTGTGTGGGTAGGCTTAGTCCCCGCGACAGGAAATGCCCCAAAAGGCAACATTGTCACATCACATTTTGACATTGACAACTGACGTGTTTTTTGGAAAGTGCCTAGATGTGGATTTTGGTCTCTAGCTCAACTGGCACCTACGAAAACACCTAGGGGAATCTAGGATGGGGTGACTTTTGGCACTCTCACCGGATTCTGTTACCTAGAATCCTTTGTAGACCTCAAAATGTGGCAAAAAAACACTTTTTCCTCACATTTCGGTGATAGACAGTTCTGGAATCTGAGAGGAGCCACACATTTCCTTCCACCCAGCATTTCCCCAAGTCTCCCAATAAAGGTGGTACCTCGCTTGTGTGGGTAGGCCTAGTGCCCACGACAGGGAATGCCCCAAAACACAATGTGGACACATCAGATTCTCCCAAAGAAAACTGACCGATTTTTTACAAAGTGCCTAGCTGTGGATTTTGGCCTCTAGCTCATCCGGCATCTAGGAAAAGCTAGCAAACCCAGACAATTCTGAAAACTAGACACCTACAGGAATCCAGGATGGGGTAACTTGTGGTGCTCTCACCAGGTTCTGTTATCCAGAATCCTGTGCAAACCTCAACATTTGGCAAAAAAACACGTTTTCCTCACATTTCAGTGCTGCATAGTTCTGGAATCTGAGGGGAGCCACAAACTTCCTTCTACCGAGCATTCCCCCAGGTTTCCTGATAAAAATAGGACCTTACTTTTGTGGGTAGGCCTAGTTCCCGTGACAGGGAAGGCCCCAAAACACAACGTGGACACATCACATTCTCCCACAGAAACATGACCTGTTTTTTGCAAAGTGCCTAGCTGTGGATTTTGGCCTCTAGCTCATCGGGCACGTAGGAAAAGCTAGCAAGCCTGGACATTTCTGAAACCTAGACACTTAGGGGAACCCAGGATGGGGTGACTTGTGGTGCTCACACCAGGTTCTCTTTCCCAGAATACTTTGTAAACCTCAAAATTTGTCAAAAAAGTAAGTTTTCCTCACATTTCGGTGTTGGTTGCAAAGTTCTGGAATCTGAGGGGAGCCACAAACTTCCTTCTACCTAGCATTCCCCCATGTTTCCAGATATAAATTGTACCTCACTTGTGTGGTTAGGCCTAGTGCCCGCGACAGGAAATGCTCCAAAACACTATCTGGACACATCAAAATTATCAAATACAAAACTATCTCTTTCGGCGGGGGGCTGCGTTTTTGGTCCTAGTCTCAGCAGCCATCTAGAGAAACCTACCAAACCCAAACATTTCTGAAAACTAAACACCGAGGGAGTCCAGGGAGGTTCGACTTGTGTGGATCCCCCACTGTTTTCTTACCCAGAATCCTCAGCAAACCTCAAATTTAGCTGAAAAAACATTTTTCTCACATTTCAGTGTGGGATCACCACACTGGGACCAATTCCCTACCACCCAAAGTTCCCCTAAGTCTTCTGGTAAAAATGATACCTCACTTATGTAGGTATGCCAAGTGCCTGTGACAGGGAAGAGCAAACAACATGTCGAAAATGAGGGGGAACTAAGACGGGTCCAAAAGGCAGTTTGAAAAAAAATGTTTTTATGCTGACAAGTGGGGCAGAATTTGTATCAATATGGATGTGACCATGCTGTTTGGTAAGAAATTTGTGGATTCCTGCAGATTCCGGAAGGTTCCAGCCCAAAGATGTGGGAATAATGACATATGTGATTTCAAGCAAAAATTGAGGTTTGCAGGGCCTTGTGGGTAAGAAAATAGTGCGGGTGCATGTACGGGTCTCACCCAGATGTTTACTTTCCAGATGTGTCTAGGTCTCATAGATTTTTCTACATGGCAGCGTCCCAAAGTCCAAAAAGTGCAGCCCTCACCATTCCAAGTGGGATGCTTTTGAGAGTTAGACAAGCTCTAATGGCACAAATGTAAAACCAAAACCCAAAATAGTCAAATGTCTTCTTGCGTGCCATGGGATAAGATGTTTAGTGTGCAGGGTGAGAGCTGAAAGACTGTTACCCCCATACTGGTTGATAGCCACCAGCCCACTATTGTTTTAAATTACCTGGCCTCTAGTAAGCTTTCTGCACCCCTGGGGAGTGGATAAGGGGTAATTGCCTGATTTGTCCACCGGTGGGCAGAACAACTTTGTCCCCATGTATTTGGGGTGGGGGTATTGCCATTTCCCCACTGTCTTTTAAAAAAATAAAAAACTTCCCTGGTCTCTGGTGGGCTTTCTGCCCACCATGGGGGCAGATGGGCCTTACAAAAACAGGCCGGGGCAGAAATGGCCAACAGTAATGTGCCCCATGGGGAACGACTCTTGCCCAAGGGGGTACCCACCCAAACAAAACACACACACAAATACCACTCCCTCGTGCCTAAATGGTTTCTGCCCCCCCTGGGGCAGATCGGACTAATAGAAATAAGCTGATCAACCCCCAAGGGGGCAGAAATGGCCTAAAATAAATTTTCCCCCCAGGGGAGCGACCCTAGCCTAAGGAGTCGCTCATCATCTGTAAAAAATAAAAAAATTAAAAAAAATCCTGGTGCGTAGGTGTCGCTCCCCTTGCATGAAATTAGCGCAAAAAAATCCCTGTTGTCTAGTGTTTTCTGTTCGACTTGGGGGCAGATTGGCCTAATAAAAATATTTCTGCCCAAGGGGGCAGAAATGGCTTAAAATAAAATTGCCCCCAATTGGAGTGACCCTTGCCTAAGGGGTCGCTCCCCATCTGTAAATTTAAAAAAAAAAAAAACCCTGGTGCCTAGTGGCTTGGCATATCAGACTAATTAAAATAGTCCAATCTTCCCCCAAGGGGGGCAGAAATGCCCTAAAATAAATTTGCCCCCCAAGGGAGCGACCCTTGCCTAAGGGGTCGCTCCTTTTTCATGAAACCGACTAACAACAAATAATCCCTAGTGACTAGTGGTTTCTGCCCCCCCGGGGCAGATTTGCCTCATAAAAATAGGCTGGTCTGCCCCCATGAGGGGGAGAAAATGCCCTTAAATAATTTGTCCTCAGGGGAGCGACCCTTGTTCTATGGGGTCGCTCCCCACGTGTCAAAAATGATGAAAAAAATGTCCCTGGTATCTAGTGGCTTCTTCCCCCCCCCGGGGCAGATCGGCCCCAGGGGGGGCAGAAAAGGACTAATTGTAAATTGCCCCCTGGGGCGCGACCCTTGCCTAAGGGGTCGCTCCCCTTATGTATAAATAAAAAAAACAACTCCCTGGTGTCTAGTTGGCATTTCTGAAGCCCAATCGTTTTACGATCGGGCTGCAGAAATGCTTACAGATACATAAAAGGAAAGGAAACAAAAGGCTTTTCCTTTCCTTTCATGCCTCTGCCTGCCCCCACCTCCCGGTCGGAAGAGAAATGCATTCACAGGGGGTGGGGGGGCGAGGTGGAAGGGGACGCGATTCCCCTTTAATCCCTCATGGGTGTGAGTGGGTGGGAGGCCCACAGGGGGAGCAGGGGGAGCAAGTCTCGACCCCGGCACACAGGAACCATGCCCGAGGACAAGACCACCTTGCCCCAGGCACTCTGGGGGTTAATTTTCACAGCAGCCAATTAAAACAAGGTTTGACAAAACACTGCATATTCCATGAACATGTCAACTTCACATGACCAACCATAGATCCCCAGCTCTACGTAAACTTGGAGAGACTTAAAGCCCACTCTTTGTTTAAGTCTAAATAACGGTTCAACAGTCTCTAAACCCTGAAATGACAGGACCAAACCAGTAGAATGAAACTCAAAAGGGAGCGCAGCACAGGGCCAGATTGAAGACTCTGGCCGGACCACATTTGAGAGCTTGATGTGAGAAAACACTAAGATCCTCAAATTACACCACAAAGAAAAAAAACAGGTTCACTTGGCATCATTTCCTAATGCAGAAATAATACCAAAGCAGTAAACACTGGTCAGGTAAACATGTCAAAACATCTACATAATCAGGGAGGGAAGAAAAGGATACATTCAAATATAACATCAGCAAATTGAGCCTACATTACACAAGATATCATTTCAAATGAAAAGCATTGACTAAAGTATCAGATAAAAAAACAATTAAGTAATAAAATAAACAAATTGATAATTGGGTAGGATAGAATTGAAAAATCTTGATGCAATTGCTAGAAATATTTTTATTTTATGTCAGGACAAGAGGCTCTGATTATGCTAGTCTAAAGCTTAGCCACCACCACTGACACAATATCCACAATAGGTCTATAATAAAAGTATTTAAACATGGACTCAGATGACCAATAAGCTACCTTTAAAATGTTCTCAAGGCGAGAACCCAATGAAAATGACTTAGATGCCATGACCCTCTTGGCAGAGTGAGCAGCAAACCTGAAAGTATCAATGCCTGCTTTATTTAGAGGCCATCACATCGATCTAGCCAGAGTACCCAATGAAACTGGGTGTAAAGGTTTCTGTACAGAAATCAAAAATTGACCACCCATATCAGTTGGAAACTCAGCAGTACTCACCTTGTATGCTTTTAAACACTGCACTACTCATAATTTGGAATTATCTTGAAAACTAGAGGAGTATGAAACCATCCTTGAATATCATTTGGTACAACATGCAATAGGAAAAGTCACTTCTTCAGCAGAAAAAAACTCTACCTGCCAAGTGTAAAGCCCATAAGTCAGAAACTCATAGCCACAAGAGTGTGGTGAGTTTAGCTGAAAACTGTTTCCTAGAAAGATAGTTATTTGCAGGCTAGGAATCCAAAAAACATAAGACAGTATTAATGTCCCATAGAGAAGAATATTTTGGTTGAGGGGGACAACTCAAACGAATATCTTAAAAGCTTGCATACAATAGGGAGTTCACCCACAGGTTTACCATTAATAGGCAAATGGCCAGCAGAAATGGCTGACCTGTAATTTTTCAATGACCTATAGGCCATGCCAGAGGAAGCTAGGGAGGCCAAAAAATTCAAAATCAGGGAACAATCTGCTGAAGAGAGATCAGCACCCCATGTACGGCAGCAATTATACCAGCATTTCCAAGCTGAGGCATACAGCTTGTGAGTACTTGAGGGCCTGGCCTTGGATATGAATTCACTAGACTCTCACAAAAAGCCTGAGAGACTCCATCTCTTGCTGAAATTCTCCATGTTACTAGAGAGAGGCATTCCGAATGAGAAGAAGATGAGGAAGGCCCAACGGATTCAGAAGCAGTTTCTATGGTGATGGAAGAAGGATTGGGAAGCAGCAACTCATTTCCAGGACCACAGGGAACCAAGCCTCTGCTCTCCAAATGGGAGTCACAAAAATCAGCTCTGCTCTGTGGTGACGAACGTGAGCAAAGACCCTGGGGATCATCATGAAAAGAGGGAATTCATAATTCAGGAACGGAGACCAATCCTGAAGAAAAGCATTGGTTGCTAATGCCTCTGGATCTGGATACCAGCTAAAAAAACTATGTAGCTTCTGGTTGAGTCGAGAGGCAAAGAGACCCCAGTTACGTTGGAGGAAATGGAAGACATTCAGATGCAGTCTCCAATCGCTGAAGTCTCAAAGGTGAAGAGACTGCCAATCCGCCACTTAGGTTTTCTAATCTGGGAGACATTCCGCTACCACGGGTATTCGATGTTGAAGGCAAAAATGCCAGAAGTCCTTGGCAATCTATGCCAGAATACAGGACCTTTTCCTGCCCAGCCTGTTGACACACCTTACCAAGGAGATGTGGTCCATCTGAACTAGGATGCAGCAATCTGTCTTTTCAGGAGAGAGGCTCCAGATCGCAAAGGAGTCTGACAATAGTTCCGAGCAATTAATATGAAAGTCCAATTCCGCTAAAGACCAATGGCTTGCCTTGGATACCGTCCACATCAGGCTCCTCAACCCCAACCTCTGGCATTGGCCTCAATCACGAATTCTGGAGATGATCCAAAGATTTCTCTGCCATTCCAGGCATCCATGTGCTTCAGCCACCAGTGAATCTCTGTCCTTGTTTCCATTGATGGGGAATTTGTTCTGAGGAACAGAGGCCCTTTTGGTGATGTGACATTTTTAGACGTTGAAGGGCATGATCTTGAAGGGGGCCCAGGAAGAAAGCCTGTATCGAGGAGCATAGCAGGTCCACCATACGGGCTATGCATCTCAAAGATACTGTCTGTTTGCACAACATCGACCTTAGTTCTTTCTTGATGATGCAGATTTTGAGAGGGGGAGAATTAATTAGGTCAGCACGGATTCCACCCGCAACCCCAGAAACACCATTTGCTGTGAAGGAGACAGAATGGACTTCTGACTGTTTACAATGCATCCCAAGTCCCGGAGGAGAGAGATTGCCTATTCTAGGCGAGTAAGGATCAGTAGGGGGCACAGTGCCATGATGATGATGTTGTGTAGATAAAAAATCAGACAAATACCTCTGGCTCGAAGAGACTCCGTTAACACACGCATCACGTTTGTGAAGCACCAAGGGGCCGATGATGGGCCGAAGAGAAGGACTTTGTACTCAAAGCATCGTACTTGCCCAAGAAATTGCAGAAACCTGTGACGAGTCAGAAAAATGGGAATGGTCAAATAAGTATCTTTCAGAGCTATTAGGACCATCCATCACTTTCCCGTAAGATGTCCCTTAACAAATGGATGCCCTCTAACTTGAAATGACGGTAGATGATCAACCCATTGCAGTCTTTTAGATTGAGGACCAAGTGGGATCCTCCATCCTTCTTTTCCACTAGGAAAATAGGGCCAAGGATGCCAAGAGGGTGAGGAAGAGTTTTCTCTATGGCTCCTTCGACGGAACATCTGTCACCTCTTAGGAGATGAACTCCCAGTCTCGTAGGGAAAAAAATACATCCTGGGGAGGACACTTCGAACTGGAGAATCATAAAATGTAACCCTGTATTGATTCTAGAAGCCAGGGGTCCTGAATAATTTTCTTTCTGTTGTGGAGAAACAACCCGGTTCTGCCACCCAAAATAATATCGGAATTAGGCTCACCTGTAGAACTGGCACCCTGATAAGAGGTTTGGGAGCCTCTGGCTTTTCCTCTCCAGAGGCGGTTGTGACCCACCCTTGCTCAGGAGCGGTAGAAGATGGAGGAAGAATCCTGGTAACCTCCTCTAGGTTGTTGATAGTAGCCTCTTTGAACACCTTGGTGGAAATTGCGGCTGAAGGCTCACCCTCTAAAGCATCCGTTCCTGTTAAAAAGTGGGCAAAGCACCTTCTTGATGAAGCTCTGAGCTTTATCTAGATTTACTTATGTTGTTGCGAATTTCAATAGTTCCCTGAGGAAGGGGGTTCCAAATAGTAGAATTTGAGCCTAGCGGCCTGACTCTGATGTGGCAAGATTGGTCTGCTTGGGGTCCACCTTAATGAAGATAGAACATCATCCTTAACGGGAAGAAGTGCAATTAGAGTTTCAAAAGGAAACACAAAGGGGCATATTTATACTCTGTTTGCGCTGGAATTGCGTCGTTTTTTTTTACGCAATTGCGACGCAAAACTAACTCCATATTTATACTTTGGCGTTAGACGCGTCTAGCGCCAAAGTCCATGGAGTTAGCGTCATTTTTTAGCGTGGACACCTACTTTGCGTTAATTATATGCAAGGTAGGCGTTCCCGTCTAAAAAATCGACTCCGAGGCATGTCCGTCGGATTTATACTCGCTGGCAAAATTCACGCCCGGGAGTGGGCGGGTCAAAAAAAATGACGTACGCCCGCTTTTGTGCCATTTTTTAGCGACTGCAAAAGGCAGGCGTTAAGGGACCTGTGGGCTCTGAAGGAGCCCAGAGGTGCCCTCCCATGCCTCCAGGGACCCCCACTGTCACCCTTGCCCACCCCAGGAGGACACCCAAGGCTGGAGGGACCCATCCCAGGGACATTAAGGTAAGTTCAGGTAAGTTTTTTTTTTTTTTTTTTGTGGCATAGGGGGGCCTGATTTGTGCCCCCCTACATGCCACTATGCCTAATGACCATGCCCAGGGGACAGAAGTCCCCTGGGCATGGCCATTGGGCAAGGGGGCATGACTCCTGTCTTTGCTAAGACAGGAGTCATTTCTATGGGGGTTGGGAGTCGAAAAAAAATGGCGCAAATCGGGTTGAGGCGAAAAAATTGCCTCAACCTGACTTGCCCCATTTCTTGACGCCCAAGCCCCATATCCCCCTACGCCGGCGCTGCCTGGTGTACGTCGTTTTTTTTAACGCACACCAGACGGCGCCGCCGGCTAACACCGGCTAACGTCATTCAATAAATACGGCGCCCGCATGGCGCTTCAGAATGGCATTAGCCGGCACCAATTTTTTTGACGCAAAACTGCGTTAGCACAGTTTTGCGTCAAAAAGTATAAATATGGGCCAAAGCGCGTTGGGTCCAGCTACTAGGAAGTTGGGATCGACGGGAGCCGCAGATTCCTTGGCATAGAAACCCAGCTCTAGTATCTTAGTGAGTGGTCCAGACACGTCTAAAATTTTGTATTGGTACCCGTGCCAAGCTCAATCGATGCTCTTCTTAGGGTCCTTGGAGATTTTTTCAAGTATGTGACCGCTGTGTGGTCAACCTCCTGGGTCTCTGTGACCTTAGTAAGGAAAACTGGTCTGGGGCACTCAGACAGCAGCCAAGATCTGACTTTTTTTCAGTCTTGTTTTATGTGGGATTGGACATATTCTGCCTCCTCAGTCGGAGGGTCCACAATGTTGACCTAAGGTGAATAATATCCTCAGGAGGATTTTAATGAGTTAAGGGGTCCTGCCAACAATGAAATGAAAAGCCTGATTAATTATTGCGGCCCTGAAAGTCTCACAAACAGGGCATAGACGGGAAGAGCTGCTCGGGCTGAGACAAAAGTACGTGTCTCTGGCGTGTTCAGAGCACTAGGAAAAGGGCCAGGACTGAAGCTGGTCTAGTGTGCATGCATGCAATGTTACAAGCAATAAAAGAAGAAAGAGGACAGCGCCGACTACAATTTGCGCTTCCTCACTCCCCAGCTTTTAGCACAGAGGGATTAATATGGGGATATGCAGATAGCACCATTTTTTTGATGGGAATGCCTACCTTGCATCCCTTTGACACAAGGTAGGTGTAGACATCCAAAAAATGGTGCAAACTCCTATATTTTGAAGCTAGACATGTCTAATGTCAAAATATAAATATGGAGTTAGGTTTGCGCCCCAGTTGTGTAAAAAAAAAAAAAGACACATTTTACACAAACAGAGTATAAATCTGCCCCTTAGTTTTAATTCGCTGCTATGAAAATTATATCATAGAAAGAGAAGTATAATTGGAGCCTCCGGTCCTGACATAGAACCAAAAGAAGGGCAGAGTAGTAGCCATACTGGATGTGCCTGAGATAGTGAAGGAAAAAGCAGAATTAGTTGAAAGAATAGAAATTTAAAAGGACTTTAGGAAGAATTAAATAGATATACATCACATGAATATGCATTCAAAATAGTTTCACGTCGATAATGATGGAAAATATTTCCAGTAACTTGCCGCTAAACATACAATATATAGAAGAGGTAGTGTGACACCAAAATTAAAAAAGGATTATTGTTACACCAAAATCAAAGTGCAACCAGGCAATGCCAAAAAGGTCCTATTCATGCAATATGCTAACACCATTGCAGAGGTACATATTCCAGTCGGTGTCAAGATGAACCATGAAGTTCCCCATCCCATATTTTACTGTTTGCATGAATATATTAGGCCTAAAAACTCCATGGTCATAAATATATGGGTATATTGCATCAAACATCAGTAGCACACAAACAATTGGGAATTCGTGATTCAAAGGGAATACACTACTGGACGGAAATAAATGGAAAATAAAACCCAACCTCTCTCTTATAAGGGGTCAATGTCTGCTCATTTGGGAAGGTAAGTCACTAACCAGAAAATAAAAAATAATATAAAAAAAATGCGATAAAAAGGGCGAGCAAGAAAATGTGAAGGAATAACATTAGACTAAACAACAAGTGAAACACTTAACAATGCTCAATAGACTAACAAAGACAAAGAAGTAGAAGTAACGTTAATTACAGCCCAAAAACTTTGGAGTTAAACTTTCAATTTAAGTATTTCCACTGCTCACTATGGCAATATGGTTGTCTCAGTCACATTTCTTGTCTAACATTTTTCTTTTCCCTCTGCACGGCCATTTGGCTGTACTGTTTCATCTATTCGTGTTCCTTTGGTATTATTACACTTTCAAAATATATTTCTCTTTCTCATGGGTCGATACCTTTTTTGGGTATCTTCTTTTATATTTAATTGGCCTGAATTTGTACATTTTTGTAGCCTTGAAAATGTCCTGTGGCAAAACATATGTTGGTTGCCTTTTGAAGAAAGTACTGTGGTGTATGCTTTGAAGATTTTGGATGAATAAACAGATAAGTCGCAACTTGATCTGTTGACTGACATCTGTTCAGTTATCATGACTTTTTCATACTTCCAATACATTCTCTATGTGTGCGTAGGTCCCTTCTTCATTTGCTTACAATTCATGGCACCATTGTCATTCTTGTATTCCCTTTCATCTCTCACTACTTGTAATTTCTGCAGCATGTAGTCAAGTAAAGTATTAATTGTTTATTTTCATTGTCATTGTTCATACTGTCTTTGATTCATTTTCCCCGGCTTAATCACAAAACTGTAACTATTTCTGCAAGGTCTTAATGCTAGATCACTGTGTCCTACTTATTCACATAACACACTTTTGTTTATGTAACTAGTTTAGTCAAGTATCTAATGATAACATTAGCATGAACGGGTTAGAATAGCTATTCAGATATTGAGATAGTGCTTAGGTGCTAGTGCACGGGTACGTTTTATAAGACTGTGCTCTGATCTGCAGATAAAATTAATCATTTGCTCACCCCACAGCGATTCTGCAGTTTTGTTAATTTCATATGCAAAAATAATGTATAAAAACCCTCAATTATGTGGGTGACCCAGAAACTTTCTTGTTCTACTATGGATGCTGTCTGTTTATCTCTCGATTTTACTGCCCGTATGGTACTTAGACTAATTTTTGATCTTGCATTTCTATGTATCACTCTATTAATTAGAAGCCCTCCTATCATTGACTGTATATCACTTTATGTTTTTTATTTTGTGATAAAAATCTTTAACTATTCTGGTGATCTAGAACTCGGTTATTAAGTGGGCCCTTTTATTCAATTTACTGTATTTACTGATATTTTGAAGGTTTGGGAGTTGGAATGTAGAGGCGGGGTGCATTGCCTTGTGGAATTGAGGTTGACCATAGTCTCCCATTCAATGAATTGTGGACATTCTGATTCAGGTAAATATTGGTTGTGTCAACACTTTGGTATCCCAAGTACCCACAAATTTCTACTAGCAAAGAATGGTTGCACATTAAGAACACCTCCTTTCTGCTTTGGAAATTTCCCTTTCTGCCCATTCCTCAGTGCTAGTAGACGTTCCTGTGTTAATCTTCCTGGTGGATTTTGCCATGAACCTATACAGTTTGGATTGTAAGTATGAATAAAGAGAAATTATTCTGTTGATTGTGAGTGCTTACAGTGTGTTACAGGCTCCCCCTGCCGCTGCAGCTCCTCCAAGTTCCCGAGTTCCTGTGTTCCTGAGACCCACCTAACTGTAAGTACCCCCCTCCTCCCAGCCCCTCGCCCTGCCCCGCGCCACTCACCTTCTCTCCTGCTCCTGCTTCTTTTCCTCCTCTCTGTCTCTTCCTCCTCGCTCCCCCTCTGCAATCTTCTTCTGTGTTCTTCTGTTCTTCTCTTCTGTTCTTCTGTTCTTCCCTTCTGTTCTTCTGTGTTCTTCCGGTCTTCTGTGTTCTTCTTCTCTGTTCTTCTCGGTGCTTCTGTGTTCTTCTTCTCGGTTCTTCTGTGTTCTTCTGTGTTCTTCTCTGTTCTTCTCTGTTCTTCTGCTCTTCCGATCTTCTGTGCTTCTGTCTTCTGTTCTTCTGTTCTTCTGTCTTCTGCTCTTCCGGTCTTCTGTTCTTCTGTCTTCTGTTCTTCTGTCTTCTGTTCTCCTGTCTTCGGCTCTTCTACCTCCTCCGTCTTCTTCCCCCGAGCCTGCCCTCCTGCTCCTTCCTCATCCCCCTCCCTCACTCGCCTCCCCCTCTCTCACCCCTAGCTAACCCGTTCGCTATCTACCTCCCTCACTCCTCCTATCTTCCTATCTCTCTAGCTCCCTATCTCACTATCTAACTCCCCCACTCTCCACCTCCTCCTACCTACCTATCTGTCTATCTATCTATTTCCCTATCTATCGACTTCTCTATCTATTTTCTCTATCTATTTCTCTATCTCTCCCCCCCTCCCGCCACCCCCTCTACTACCTATCTCCCTATCCTCTCACTCTACCTCTCTCCCTCACCCACCTCTACAACCCCCCCTCCCCTATCTTCACAACCCTACTCCTATCTCTCTCCCTAATCTCCAAACCTCCTAACACTCACCCTCCTCCACCCTAAACCCCCTCCCCCAGCTCCTCTCACTCTACCTGTCCCCCCCCCTCCCTCGCGCTTTCCCGCCGCGACCTCCTGCACGCCCCCGCCCCCCAGCTCCCATTCGCCCCCAGCTGACCCCTCCCCCCCCCTCCTACCTCTTATGGCGCCCGTCCGCGCCTGGCCCGCGCCCAGCGCCACGACCCCTGGTCCCCAACTCCCCCAAGCCCCGCTGATCCGCTACGACCCCACCACCCTCCATGCCCTCAACCCAGGGCGCTCCAAAACCTGCTTCCTAGCTCACCCCAAACGCACCCATGGACCCTTCGCCTGCAACTCCTGCAAACGCATCTTCCACCACGCAACTACCACGACCACAAGCCCACGCGCCATCAACCACCTCAAGTGCATCCTGATCAACGCTCGTTCCGTCCACAAGCACGCCGTTGAACTTTGGGACCTCCTGGACTCCACAGCCCCGGACGTCGCCTTCATCACGGAGACATGGATGAACGCCTCCTCTGCTCCAGACATCGCTACCGCCATCCCCGAAGGCTACAAGATCTCCAGAAAAGACCGCACCAACCAAGTAGGAGGAGGTGTCGCCATCATCTTCAAAGACTCCATCAGCGTCACCACCTCCACCGAAGACCCCCCCCTCGCCGCTGAACACCTGCATATTCAGATTCGCACCGACCCAAGGACCACCCTCAGAGGATCCCTCGTCTACCGTCCTCCCGGACCTCGCGCCTCTTTCAGCGACGCCATCGCCGACTTCATCTCCCCGCACGCCCTCGCCTCACCGGACTACATCCTCCTAGACGACCTCAACTTCCATCTGGAACAAAACAACGACCCCAACACCACCACCCTGCTCGACAACCTCGCCAACCTCGGCCTCAAACAACTGGTGAACACCGCCACCCACATCGCCGGACACACGCTCGACCCTATCTTCTCCGCCAGCAAACACGTCTTCTTCAGCCACACCTCTGCCCTACACTGGACCGACCACAGCTGCGTCCACTTCACATTCCGACGCGAGACCTCCCACCTCCGCACTCAACCCATCCCTCATCGACAGTGGAACAAGATCCCTGAAGAGCAACTCTTCTCCGCTCTCGCCGCCAACCAACCCACCCTCACCACCGACCCCAACGACGCAGCTCTCAACCTCACAAACTGGATCTCCAACTGCGCTGACAACCTTGCTCCCCTCAAACGCACGCATCGACAGACCAACACCAAAAAACCTCTCTGGTTCTCTGACACCCTCAAAGAATCAAAGAAAACTTGTCGTGCCCTTGAGAAGGCCTGGCGCAAGGACCACACCGCTGACAACATGACCGCCCTCAAGAACGCTACACGCGAACACCACCACCTGATCCGCACTGCCAAAAGGAACTTTTTCACCGACAGACTAGACAAAAACAGCCACAACAGCAGAGAACTCTTCAGCATCGTCAAAGAGTTCTCCAACCCCAGCGCCAGCGCCAACGCCGTCACGCCCTCACAGGATTTGTGCGAATCCCTCGCCACTTTCTTCCATCGCAAGATCAGCGACCTCCACGACAGCTTCGGACACCAGACCCAACCATACACCACTGAACCCGCTTCCCCGGACATCACCCTCAACAACTGGACCCACATCAACACGGAAGAAACCAAATCCATCATGAACTCTATCCACTCCGGCGCCCCTTCGGACCCCTGCCCGCACTTCATCTTTAACAAAGCCAACGACATCATCGCCCCGCACCTCCAGACCGTCATCAACTCTTCTTTTTCTTCTGCTACCTTCCCCTAATGCTGGAAGCATGCTGAAGTCAACGCCCTACTAAAGAAACCTACGGCTGACCCAAGCGACCTGAAAAACTTCCGCCCCATCTCTCTTCTACCTTTCCCAGCCAAGGTAATAGAAAAGACCGTCAACAAACAGCTGACCACCTTCCTGGAAGACAACAACCTGCTCGACCCTTCACAAACCGGATTCCGAACCAACCACAGCACGGAAACCGCCCTCATCTCAGTCACAGACGACATCAGAACCCTGATGGACAACGGTGAAACAGTCGCCCTCATTCTCCTCGACCTCTCGGCTGCCTTTGACACCGTCTGTCACCGCACCCTAATCACCCGCCTATGCTCCACCGGGATCCAAGGCCAGGCCCTGGACTGGATCGCCTCCTTCCTCGCTAACCGCTCCCAAAGAGTTTACCTCCCTCCGTTTCGCTCAGAACCCACCAAGATCATCTGCGGCGTACCTCAAGGCTCATCGCTCAGCCCGACACTCTTCAATGTCTACATGAGCCCCCTCGCCGACATCGTACGCAAGCACGACATCATCATCACCTCCTACGCCGATGACACCCAACTTGTACTCTCCCTCACCAAGGACCCCGCCAGCGCCAAGACCAACCTACAAGAGGGTATGAAGGACGTCGCAGATTGGATGAGGCTCAGCCGCCTAAAGCTGAACTCTGAAAAAACGGAAGTCCTCATCCTCGGCAACACCCCGTCCGCCTGGGACGACTCCTGGTGGCCCACGGCCCTCGGCACCGCACCGACCCCCGCAGACCACGCCCGCAACCTCGGCTTCATCTTGGACCCTCTTCTCACCATGACCAAGCAAGTCAATGCCGTGTCCTCCGCCTGCTTCCTCACTCTCCGCATGCTCCGTAAGATCTTCCGCTGGATCCCCGCCGACACCAGAAAAACCGTGACCCACGCCCTCGTCACGAGCCGCCTGGACTACGGCAACACCCTCTACGCCGGGACCACAGCCAAACTCCAGAACCGCCTGCAACGCATCCAAAACGCCTCGGCCCGCCTCATCCTCGACGTACCCCGCAACAGCCACATCTCCGCACACCTGAGACACCTGCATTGGCTCCCAGTCAGCAAAAGGATCACCTTCCGTCTTCTCACCCACGCACACAAAGCCCTCCACAACAAGGGACCGGAATACCTCAACAGACGCCTCAGCTTCTACGTCCCCACCCGCCCCCTCCGCTCCGCTGGCCTCGCACTTGCTGCCGTCCCTCGCACCCGCCGCTCCACGG
Organism: Pleurodeles waltl; assembly: GCF_031143425.1. Taxonomy (NCBI): domain Eukaryota; kingdom Metazoa; phylum Chordata; class Amphibia; order Caudata; family Salamandridae; genus Pleurodeles; species Pleurodeles waltl. Next base: position 1,301,541,232 of record NC_090445.1, read on the forward strand.
CGGGTGGGAGATCTTTCTCCTTCCTGGCGGCCAAGACCTGGAACTCCCTCCCCACCAGCCTCAGGACCACCCAGGACCACTCCGCTTTCCGGAGACTCCTAAAGACTTGGCTGTTCGAGCAGCGATAACCCCCCCTTTCCCCCCTAGCGCCTTGAGACCCGCACGGGTGAGTAGCGCGCTTTATAAATGTTAATGATTTGATTTGATTTGACGTGCTTAGCTTTGTGTTGCATGATGGATTATGTTGTATGTGAGGTCTTTGGTTATGCAATCTAAATTCTATGTTCAATGAGTGGTTTAATTACTGTGATTTTGATGTACTATTCTTTTTTGGGATTTGATTTTAATTTTGGGTTTGTTTAGCTTTTGGATTCTTCAAAGTTCAAGATTTTGAGATATTATTGTTAACTTGTTTGCACGAAGGGTGTTTTGTGAGGAGCTACATGAACACATATAGGTTTTCCTGAATTTATGAGTTATGCGTTTTTCTATCTTAGGATTTTGCATATCCAGTCTAGGTTCATGTTTTCGGCTCCTTAGCACAAGAGTAAATATATTAGCCAAAAATGGATTACCGCTGAAATGAAGCCTGCTTGGTATGAATTGGATTTGACAAATGCCAGATAGGTGCCAGTCTTGTTTCTGTTGGTTGCAAAATTTGTTTTATTCTAATATGCTGATTTAGGGTAGTCAGACAAGGCTGATTTTGTATATGTAGGTTATGTCTGTGCTCTTGTTTTGTTATTCTCAAAGAAGTCCGGCTGTGATTAATTGATTGCTGTCAAAGCAGTGCTGTGGTTAACTGACCTCCTTTGGCATAGCCACACTGGGAAATAATGGAAGCTATTTTAAAAAGATCATACCACACCTGCTATAGAGGGACAGTAATGACCTCTTACTGGAGTGTCTGCCTCTGAAATGATGACATTGTGTTTTGTCGGTGTACCTATATTTCTGAATGCACAAATGTACCTTTTCTGACAAGGACTTGCAGTTTCCCTTGGAGGGCACATTTAACATTAGAAAGTTAGATTTCTTGAGAAAGACAATGAATTATACAAAGCCATTACCTGGACTTACACAGTTTGAGGTCTTAAACAGATTGAATCAGATGGTTACAGAGACGGGAAGAAGGAAATTGAAGAGACAGCTGAAAGGTTCATCAAAACAAAGGTTGGAAGACAAGTGGGTTCGCCAAGAGAGGTCTTGGAGAGAGGACATGATGGGAAGAGTAAGAGGTTTCCCTGTAATATTTAAAAAAAACAATGTATAAAAAGAAAACAGATGAGGGTGACAAAAATAAATTAAATCAAGAATGAGGCTCAGGTTAGGAGGATAACATTTTAAATGGCCTTTTGAATTTCATACCTCCTCGATGTAAAGAGACATTGCAGGGTCCTGTAATACACTACAGAGGTTCAGTAGGAAATGGTATATAAAGGAATTGACCATACCTACAACACAGGAAGTGACCATAACCTAAAGTTGTAAGTACATAAACAAGTGTCCCACCAGCTTGCCTAGTACTAGTAGAGATACTACTGCTGTTATTGAAGAATCTCCTAGAGAAAGGGATATTAATGTTGGGCTTTTAAAAATTGAACTTGAGGAAATTTCACAAAGAACAATTGACATAAACAGATTATTGTCATACATGAAATGAGACACATGATCAAAGAGATTGCAAGATGCGCAAAGAAGATATTTGGCGAGCTAGAGGAATTGGCTGGTGAATGTGAGGTTGACAGCAGTAAAAACATATAAAGAGAAATTATAAAATGGATTTGACTAGCAATGAAATAAAATGGTTTAAAACCTCTAACAGCCCACATTCAGGATCTGGTTGAAAGGACAAAAGACTGGAGGGATTTACAGAGAAAAGTGGAAAAGGGAGCTTCAGTGACAGGAAAGAAATCAAAGGTGTCAATTGTTGATTCATAAATGGGGTGGTCTCAGATTTTTCCAGAAATGTGAAAAGACCCAGAGAAGTGGTACAAAGAGGTTCTTAGACAGTCAATGATTCGCAATGATATTGAAACTGTGTTTGACTCATTTGACATTGTGGTTCCCAGTGATTTGTGGTCCGAGTGCAAGGTTGCTGTTGCTTGGCCAACCGAGGAAATGGCTAGTTTTGTTCATAAACGTGTTCCTTCTGAAGTGGTTGCTGATAAATATAGAGAAGTGATAAAACATTTGAAAAATAAGGTTTTCAGTGACGAAAATTAATTGGTCAAAGATTCTGAGATCTGTCTGCAAAAGCTGAACGAATCAGTGCATGCCTAATATGATGGCTCATGCAGAGACAATGGAGTTGAAGATCCAGTGAAAGATGATATGAATTTGCATTCTGAACTCACTTCACAAATTCCACAGAGTGTGATGTAATGTTAGACAAAGGGTATAACTACAGTATGTCAAGTACTGTAGTGATTAGTTTGATGCAAAGCAAAAAAGATCAAGTAGAAACTGTTGATTACTCACATAAAGCAATTTCAGGGAAATGACCGGAATCAATTGAAGAGTCTGATTTGGGTTTTGTACCATCTGACAATTAATTAATCTGACATCTTCAATGCACAGTGTAAAGATGGGAAATGAGGCAGTGCAGATGCACAGGATTTTAAGAGGGGCTGTGAATAAGCCTGCAATTAATGCAAATATTGACATGCCTAATAAGAGCATTGTATGCCATTTCTGCAATAAAATCAGCCAGTGGAAGCAGGAATGTCAACACACCTTAATCGAATCCAGATTTTTTTTCCCCAGATACAACAGAATATGAATTAGGTGCAGACACCACAATAAACCGAAGTCCAACCAGTTTCTGCGCAGAATATGCAGAAGCAATGAGTGTTTCACATGAATATGGCACAGCCCTAGTATGGCAATATGAAAAACAAAGGCCCAGATTTAAGAGGGCCTATTGCCATCCTAACAACACATTAGGATCATTTTTTAGATGCAAATGTGGTGTTAGATGGCCAAAAAACCCACGCCATATATACAAAGTTGTGCCACTTTGTAACTCCTTGCACCACATTATGCCTATGCCAGACTTAATGTATGCAAGGGAAGCATTCTCCTTTTAATAGAATGCTCAGAGCAGGAGTTAAAATGAGGCTCCCATTGGTTACAATGGGCCTTTGGGTGCTCTGCAGGATGCTAATCCTGCAAAGCACCAAACTAGCATCAAGAATTCTGAGGCTAGTTCCCTAACTACTGCCATGGTTCACCATATATTAAATATGATGCACACATGGTGGTATTGGGAGGGGGTACTAAGGGGCACAAGAATAAATATGCCCAAAAATATTATCATCAGTTCATATTGTTCTGTCAAGTTGCTAGGCAGAGACCTGCTTTGCAAAATGAACTCTGTGATGTATTTACAATAGACAGTGTGGCAATCAAAACTCAAGATGAAGATTCAGTGCAAAACTGTTCCTATGTTCAACTAAAGATGCTTTATCGCTTGGTTTAAAACATACTGCCAAAGAAGAGGTATGGGTTTTCTCTGGTAAAGAGAGAGGATTCATTAAAAGTGCAAAGTCTGTCAAGATAAATATGACTCTGAATACAGTTTTAGTACATACTTTCAAGAGAGGAAGATCTCCTCATTTAAAAAATGATAGGACAGAACATTTTTGGGAAAGTCCTTGGTAGTCTTTGAAACTCTCCCATGTTGACCTTCTTCAAATCCCAAACTGGTCTGAATGCACCTTAATTTTTTTGCACCAAGAAAAGTATTGATTAAAATTCCTGTGCCTCTTCTAAGGGAACAGGGACTTTTGTTGTTTTCTGTAAAAGCCTTTGAATGCTGCCATACAAAGATGCTGCTGCTGTATGTCTGTTTTTTGGCAATTTCGTTTGATGATTGCTGATTCTGGAAGCTTGGAGTCAAGTTCGATCACATAACCTTTGAAAATGATATTCTGAACCCATTGACCAACAACTTCTGCTTCCAATTCTGGCAGGAAAAAATGAAGGCAGCCTCCAACCGCAAGGCTCTCTCTCCAAGCTTAGTCAGGATTTTTGCTGCTTCTGTCCTAATTTGAAAGATGAGGGCTTTCCTATATTTCATCCTAGGGTAAAAAAAACCTCCTCTGGATGAGCCCTAATCATCGTAAGGCAAGATATGCTTATGATCCTTAAAAGCATTGGGGCCTGATTTAGAGTTTGTTGGGCAGGTTACTCTATCACAAACATGGCAGAATCCCCGCCTGCCGTATTACGATCTCCATAGCATATTATGGGATTTTAATATGGCAGACGGGATAGCTGTCACATTTGTGATGGAGTAACCACCCCCACCAACTCTAAATCAGGCCCTAGGTCACCAATCTGTTCAAGCTGATCCCCAGATAACATTTTGCCTTAGAAAGAGATCTTTAGCAGGGCTGATTTCTTTGCTCTTCAAACAATAAGGGGCATATTTATGATTCCCATGCACCACTGTTGCATCACAAGTCTTGAAATCATATCTATGAGGCCATGCAAAGCTACTTTGCTTGGCTTTGAATGGCCTCATAGATATGGAGTAAGGCAAGGCAGTGTAAATTGCTGTGTTGCCCTACTCTCCCCCAGGGAAGGTGTTCCACAGGAGTTGCATTGGGTGTATAGAACAACCTTATACCTCCTCATGGGAGGGGCAACAAGGAGAAATATCTTTATTTCTCCTCTTTTGTCCTCTTTCTATGTGTGTTGAATTCTGTTCACACATAGAAAGAGAAAAATACCTCAGAGGATTGTATTTGTGCAGGAAGTTGCCCCTCCCTGCACAAAAACAATCCTGCTTACAAAGCAGACACCCTTGAACCATGGTGAAAGGGTTGTTGCATTGGCGCTTGTCTGCCAAACCGGCACCAGTGCAGTGGGAAAGGCCATGAATGTACAAAATGCGATTGATAAGGCACATTCCTGCCCTTTGACACAGGACAAAGCAAAGGTGACTTGCTTTGCTGCCCTGCGTCAAAAGCCCATAAATATGGTCTATGTTCAGAAGTGTCACAGAAGATTTGTAGCAGAGTTGATTGAGTTTCACAGAAATAATCAAGGTAAGAGGAATATTGTCATTATGAATTATATTGGCAAATCAGGGGGGCCTTTTATGAGATTGTAGGCAGATTTTGTTCAGATGCCAATTTGCAATGGCCTTAAAGACATTCTTGTGATTGTCTATTTGTTCTCTTAATGGGCTGAAGCAAATTCCATCCAGAGATTTGACAGCCTGACAGATGTCCTACCCTTGATAAATTAGCTAATATTCCAATTCGGCCTGACAACCCCAATTGAGACAGATCGTGGCTCATATCTTCAAAATTAGATTTTGACATTGATCGGTATCTCTCCAAAATGATCAAAGGCCCCATTGTATTTATGACCTTCAATGTTCTTGAGTAGTTAAGAAAAGTAACAGAACAGTCATAGAAACGTTGGTCAAAGTATGTGCTTCGGCCACACTGAAGTGGCCTGATACCCCTCCTCTTGTCCTATTGATTATCAGAAGTACTTCAGACAAAAAGATTGGCTTTCATCCCATGAAATGCTCGTGGGCAGAGCAGAGAGATTGGCTTACACTCCTTCAGCTACACCTGTTTAAAAGCTGCTGACATCGTTCTAGGTTACTGCAAAGGTGTGCTTGATATGGTGAAATCTATTTCTCATCAGGTGAATTTGGAAACAGAATTGACCAAGAAGTCAAACGTCACTTGCTGAATCCAGGTGACTGGGTGGTCTTCTAAAAGCATGGCCTCAAAACTGCCTAGAAGAATGATGGTGTGTGCTGTTTCAAGTCATACTTGTGACTAACACTGTTCTGAAGTGTGCTGGAGTTCCACAGTGTTCAGTGGGTTCACACATCTCATACCATAAGAGTGATGGTGGTGGATGAAGAAGTAGTGACAACAATCACTACTTCACAAGAGTCAAGCTTAAATTTGCAGCATGGATCCAGAAGGGAGTGGAAAATTTGAAAATGAAACTGGTGCAGAAGATGAAATTACAGACGTTCTTGCTGATGAGCCAAAGATCCTGCTGAAGGGACCAGCAGCAGTGGCTAGTTTTAAGTTCAGGATCAGGGTGAAACGCTGTTACAAAGTCAAAGTCATGAGTGGCAGAAAGAAGTAGCCTCTGATCCAACAAGTGAAAAGCTTTAGAAGAAGCCCCAGAGGAAGGCAACCGTTTACAGTGAATCGTGTTGCTGATTCTGACCAAAGTTCAAGCCAATCAATGAGTGGAGAAGATTCAGCAGTAGTCGCAAATAAAGATGCAAGAGATGAAAACACAAAGACACTAAACAGAAACTATAAGAGAAATCACTGGCAAAATGAAAGACTTAAGCCACTGAATGAAGAATCAGAAGTAACTAACATGTATTCAGAGAACAGTAAAACTAAATCACCAATTGCTAAAAGACTAGCAAGACAAAGTATCACAAACAGAAAGTATGCTTCACCTGAATGCCAAGGATCATTGAAGATTCAGTTAGAAAGAAATATACAATGATGCAGACTGTGTTATAGTTGTTGATTTGTTTAATTTGATTAATTGTGTATTTTAGTGACTGTAGAATAATCAGAGGGGGGAAATGTTGAATAAGTTATTTTCTGCTTTTATATTTTTGTGCATCATTAGCAACTTTCAGAATGTATTTTTACACATGATTACACATATAAATGTTGATGGGAAGTTGCCTTGCTAGTGATTCCATTGAGAGAGATTTGTCTAGCCACATCTCCATGCCTTTTATGAGTGAATAAGGGGCTGGTGGTGTAAATTGACAGTCAGGCCATCCTATCATCATCTGTAATTTTGGATAAATGCCCTGCAACATAACCTCAGTTTTATCCCCACTGAGTTTAAGGCCATTTAGCTAGCTACCTTTTCCAGAAGCAGGCCAATTTGTTAAGACTGTGGACCCTTCCCGGGTAAGAATGAGAAAACCATCTGTGTATCTTCTGTGTAGGAAACCATTGAGAACCTGAATTCACGATCAATCTCCGTCAGCGGATGCATGTAATGGTGAAAGAGAATGGTGCTCAGTGCAGATCTCTGTGGCACTCTGCACTTCAGGGGGTAAGTGTTCGATTAACAGGTTTTTTCACAAACCTGAAATGTTCTACCCTCTAAAAATGCAGTGAGGCAATTCAGAGCATCCTTTTGTATTCTGGCTTCATTAATTCTTTGGGTAAGGATTTCATTATCTACTGTATCACATGCTGCACTCATGTCAAGGACAACAGCAGTGACTCACCCTCCCTTTTCCAGTAGCATTTTAAGCTCCTCAGTTGCAGCCAGGAGCATGGTTTGAGTGCTGTATTGCGGACAAAACCCAGTTTAGATGTGGTGCAAAATAGCATTCTCCTCCAGGAACGAAGATAGATACAGGTTTACATGTTTTTCCAGAATCTTACCAGCTACATGAAGCAGCAAGATAGGACTGTCATTCCCTTGGTACAAGGGGTTGTTTCTAAACAGTGTTTTTTAGGGTGGGTGAACTACACCACTGGATAATGAGAAGTTTAGAAGATCCAGCAGAGCTGCAAAAATACATTTAGCACCTTGGAGGAGGACATGGGGGTAGGGTTAAGGGGGCACCCTGACTTCCTCTTATTAAAGAGCTTAGGAAGCAGTTCAAGGTGATGTCAGGAAAGGTTGTTAGGCATATCATAGAAGTGCCCACCACCTTCCGATCCAGGAAAGGCTCAAGCCTACTTTTAGTACTTTGTAAAGCAGAGTAGATATTGTTGATTTTCATTTGAAAGAACATTGCCAGGTCATTGCACTGAATTTAATATACTCAAAGATTTAACAATTTGAAATAGCTCCCAAGGTGAAGTGGCTGCCCTGTTATGCTCTCTTCAATTAATTTTCTCTGGCTCAGTCACCAATCTACAACTATTTCTTCTAGGTCTTTTTGCCGGATCTCTGTTCCCTAACCATTTACATAACACACTGTTGTTCATTTAACTTGTTCAGTCATCTCCAGGTAACATTAGCATAGAAGGGGCAGAATATTTATTTACATAGTGGGATAGTGCTTAAATGGTAAGGCAATATGACATTTTATACGAATGTGCTCTGATGTGCGGATAAAGTTATACGTTTTCTCATATCTCAGTGATTCTACAGTTCGGTAAATTTCATATGCACAATTATTGTGTAAGCACCCTCAATTTTGGGGATGAGAGACAGACCGTCCTGTTCTACTAGGAATGCTGTCAGGTTATCTGCCCACTTGGGACATATGTATCAGAAGAGGAAGCAGAACACTCAGATTCAGAGATCAACAGTCCAATAAGTTGTTGTCACTACATCTTTGAAAACAAACCGAACAAAAAGAGACACCTTGTAAAGACCCTCAGAGATTAGTTTAAAATGTGATAAGAATTTCAGATAAAAAATCCAGACAAAGTAAAGGATTTGAGAATATAAACTGAGAGAACTGAAGTGAATGAGCTGAAAAAAATACTTTTAAAGTCTATTTTGATTATTGGTGTTTAATTATTACTTTTAAAATCTTGATTAATGTTTTAACCAAAGTTCCCTTTTGGTTTTATCTCATTAGAAAATGACATATAGCAAATGCTGCAAAATGATTGCCCCTATTTACTTTGTATGCGGCCATGTGGATAACAGAGAGGTAATTTCTGCCCAAAATTGTTAAGTGAGTATGTGGATAATATAGAGGTCAAGGATTGTTTTATATGTTCTTTTGTTCCCTCTTCTGAAGGTAAGGGTACTACCTACTTACAACTTCTGATGTCTTATTGTATTTCTTACAATGTGTCTGTGAGTGTTTTGAACAAACGTGAATTTATATCTCCTTATTTTTCATAATTCGAAACCTCGTTGGAAGATCTGCATATCTCCGTGGATGCAGAAAATGGATTCAAACAGGGTAAATTTCTAAATCCAGATGTTAAAATTAATGGGAAAACTAGTCAGACTATCCAGGAATATGAGTACAGTTTACCTAAAGTAGAGCATGAGTTTGTTTGGGAATACAATGAGAACAAACTGAAAATTTTGAATGGCTGAAAAGATTGGAAAGATGACAAGATGAGAAGAAAGCAGATTAAAAAGAACTTAGATTGTCAAATGCATATCTAAGTCTGAGAATTGAGCATGAAAAGGAAAATTAATTGTGTATAGTGCATTGTTAACTCACAAATCTAGGTCAATTGAATACGTGAAAGAAGTTATGTTATAAATTATAAATACGTGACTGGTGAAGAAAAAATTCTGAGAAGGGATTTATTATCTGTGTATTAAGACTCCTTATTTCAACCTGCATATTTAATTGGGTTGGTCCATGTTACCTTGATTTAGTGTCTCCTTGAGTTCATCACAAGTGGAGTGAAGGATGTTGTTGGTTCAAAGAGAATGATTTTGGCCAGATAGTATTAGATATATTAGGAGTCATGATATCATCTATAGGTGTAGCTATAAATGATGTCAAGATTAGACCTTTGTCTTTGCTTGTGGACTAGCATGCTTCTAATACTGCTGGTGCCTTAACAAAAAATTCAGTCTAAGTAAACTACTATGCTTGTAACAAATATGTGAAAGAGTTTAGCCCTAGCTGTCTTCCTCCCAAAGGAAAGTAGTGTTTGAAAGGTATGGAAGGGTAAGGTACAGAAGGTACAGAAAGGTACAGAAGGATAAGGAGTACTTCATACCAGGTCACAGTAGTGCATATGTGAGTAATATAACAGCTATATCTTGTTCAAGCTATAGAAAGATTGTGGCTTTTGAAAAGCAGTAGTTTGCTGGGTTAGAAGTTTTAGGAAGGTTGGTCCATGTTTAGATAGTCTGAGAGGGGGATATGTTAAGCCATGTCTTAACTCCTGTAATCATTTTAATGATTTGTTCAGTTGTCCTGGTAATCTTGTTCAACTTGTCAGGGTATATTTTCCTAAAAAGTGAAAGAAGAACAAATGAAACATTTAATGAGAACAGAAAAGAGCTTGGGAAAGAGGATGCCAAGGATCATGTTTACAACTAGCTAAAACTGATTGAAGAATCAATTAGAAATAAACAGAAAATTATGCAAACTGTGCTATAACTGCTGATTAGTTTAATTTGATTAAGTTTGTATTATAGTGATTTTAGAATACTCAAAGAGGGGAAATGTGTTTCTTTTTAATGCGTTTATATTTTTGTGCATTATTACCAACATGCTGAATGTGTTTTTACACTTGGTTAAACATGTATACATTGATTTAGTACTAATGCCATTTTAATGAATTGCCTATGATGTTTAGAAGTGTAGTTTTTTCTGACCGTTGTTAACTAAGCCTCAGTTTGGGTTTTAACACCATCTGGTTCAAATGAATGTCACCATTTTCACTCTTGTCTTCCTTTTGTACCTCTTAGTGCCTGTAATTTCTACAGAATGTAGTCAAGTAATATATAATTTATTTCCACTGTCATTGTTTATGCTCTCTTCAATTAATTTTCTCTGGCTCAGTCACAAACAACAACTATATCTTCTAGGTCTTTCAGCTAGATCGTTGTAGGAGGCTGGCCTGGTTTGTAGTGGGTACCTTGAGTACTTACACCATATACAAGGTCCAGTTATCCCTTACAAGTGAAGTAGTAGTGTTCTAACAGCTTAGGCGGATAGAGGTAGCTATAGCAGAGCAGCTTAGGCTGAACTAGGAGACATGCAAAGCTCATGCAATACCCCTTATACACAAGTAAAGACAATACTCAGTGTTACCAAAAATAAAGGTATTTATTTGGGTGACACAGTACCAAAAATATCTTAGAGACAATACTCCTTCTGGAGGTAAGTATTATACACAATATATACATTAGATACCAAAATTAGACAAGTAAATAGTCATAGAACAATGCAAACAGTAGGAAATCCTATAGAATGCAATGGGAGAAAATAGGTCTAGGGGCAACACAAACCAGATACTAAGAAAGTGGAATGCGAATCACGAATTCCCCACTAGACAAATGTAGTGTGTGCAGAATCACTGGGAGAGTAAGAATACAGTAAAGGTAAGTAAATTACCCCACCCCAGAGCCCGGAAAAGCAGGACTAAAGTACTAGAAGTTTCCTTAGGACACACTACACCTCGTTTTTGGTATTTTGCAGCAGCCAACCAAGTCTGCAAAGAACAACTGCTGGATTATGAGACCTGAAAAGGAAGGGGACCAAGTCCAGAAGTTGAAAGAAGTTCCAGGAAGGACAGGAGCCCCTGTGAACCAAGAAGAGGGTGCAAAAGAAGAGTCCCCGGTAAGTCAAAGCCTGCATAATGCAAAAGATGTCCCACGGCGTGAAAATCGTTGCAGAGGAGATTTCGTGTTGGAAGTCACCAACAAGCCTTGGTTACGACAAAAGTGTGTTTTTCATCAAAATGGCGTGGGATGGACCCAGGAGGGACCTGGGCGCCTCAGCTCTGTGTGAGGAGGAAGCGGGGGCTCTCAGCACTTTAGAAAGCCCTCGGGATGCCAGTCAGCACCCCTAGAAACCACAGGATCTGGGTTCAAAGGAGGTGCAAAATGCGGTTGATGCAGCACAACAAAAGAAGGTCCCACGCCGCCGGAGTGCTGGGGACCTGGGCCGGGCTGTGCATGAAGGAATTTTGCAAAGACTGCAGAGGCCTCAGGAGGTGAAGAAGACACAATACACAGGGGTACCATTATGCTCAGGGAAGGCAAGGTCTTACCTCCTCCAATTGCATCAGCCGGACCTCAGGACATTCTATGTCTCTGATGTCCACCCTCTGTGTCCTTAGGAGCACGCTCGTCTCCTTGAGAGGAGTCCCAAGGTACCGGTCATCGCCTTGGAAGGTGCCTGCGTGGAGCAGGGGAGTGACTCCCTCACTCCATGGGAGATTTCTTCAGCCCTTCTGTTGCAGGATGAAGACTGGGAGTCCCCAGAGAATGCACACCGTGGAAACTGGTGACTTGGAGCTGAGGTTGCTGAAGAAAAGTGTCTCTTGTAGACACTTTGTTGCAGTTACAGCATTTCTTGGAGCAGGCTGCGGTTGATCCAAGGTCAGAAGAGTCTGAAGTTGTTGCAGAGGATTCCTGAAGGAAACTTGCAAGCAGAATCTGAAGAGAACCCATAGGACAGACCCTAAATAGCCCCAAGAGGGGGATTGGCTACCTTATCAGCTAAGGACCTATCAGGAGGGGTCTCTGATGTCGCCTGCTGGCACTGGCCACTCAGAGCCCTCCAGAGTGCCCCCACACCTTGCAAAGCAAGATGGCTGAAGTCTGGGACACACTGGAGGAGCTCTGGGCACCACCCCTTGGGTGGTGATGGACAGGGGACGGGTCACTCCCCTTTCCTTTGTCCAGTTTCCCACCAGAGCAGGGGAGAAGGGATCCCTGAACCAGTGTAGACTGAATTATTCAAGGAGGGCACCATCTGTGCCCTTCAAAGCATTTCCAGAGGGTGGGGGAGGCTACCCCTCCCCAGCCTGTAACACATATTTCCAAAAGGAGAGGGTGTAACACCCTGCTCTCAGAGGAAATACTTTGTTCTGCCTTCCTGGGACTGGGCTGCCGAGACCCCAGGAGGGCAGAACCTGGTCTGTGAAGTGGCAGCAGCTGTAGCTGTAGTGCAAGCCTCAGAGATCTGATTTGGCAGTACTAGGGGTCCATGGTGGAGCCCCCATGATGCATGGAATTGGCTCCCCAATACCAGATTTGGAATGGGGGAACAATTCCATGATCTTAGGCATGTTACATAGCCATATTCGGAGTTACCATTGTGAAGCTACATATAGGTATTGACCTAGTGCACACGTGTAATGGCGCCCCTGCACTCACAAAGTCCGGGGAATGGCCTTCAACTATGTGGGGGCACCTTTGCTAGTGCAAGGGTGCCCTCACACTTAGTAAATTTGCACCTAACTTTCAGCAAGTGAAGGTTAGACATATAGATGACTTATAAGTTACTAAAAGTGCAGTGAAAATGGCTGTGAAATAACATGTGCGTTATTTCATGCAGGCTGCAATGGCAGGCCTGTGCAAGGGTTTGTCTGAGCTCCCTATGGGTGGCAAAAGAAATGCTACAGCCCATATGGATCTCCTGGAACCCCAATGCCCTGGGTACCATGGTACCATATACTAGGGACGTAGAAGGGGTGTCCAGTGTCCCAAATGAAATTGGTAAATGAAGTTACTGGCCTTTAGTGACAAATTTAAAAGCAGAGTGAGCATAAGCACTGAGGTTCTAATTAGCAGATCCTCAGTGACACAGTTAGGCACTACACAGGCATACGCATTAGGCCACAAACTATGAGCACTGGGGTCCTGGCTAGCAGGATCCCAGTGAGACAGGCAAAACACACTGACATATACGTTTTTATCTATGATCACTGGGTGTCCTGGCTAGCAAGATCCCAGTGACACTTTAAAAACACACTGACACACACTCACAAACAGGCCAAAAGTGGGGGTAACCATGCCAGAAAGAGACTACTTTCCTACAATCATGGTTCTACATCACATTCTGAGTAGGCATGACTGGAGTAATGCACCTGGACACCTGTAAAGTCATGTCAGCATGCTACTCTTGCCCTGGCAGAAGTAGATATATTATGCATATTCTAGATCATAGCTCTCCATACTCCTATCACCTATTGGAAGAGCAGGAAAGTGTTCACAACACATCATGCATGTCCTGAAACAACACCTGACCAGTCCATCTCAATTACTAATGTTCCTTGAAAGTGTAGACTACCCAATTCACATCCCAACCAGCACCTCCTATACATATCACATTGCTGCTGACAACCTATAAACATATTCCAACGCGGGTACCTGAAGTGATGAAGACCAAACAAGTGGCACTCCCATATAGATGACAACTGATGTGTAGAATACATGTCTGGAGAACAGGCATGGTATGACAGTCACATTATCACAGAGGGAAATCTGCACACACTAAACACAAATACACCACATCACCTCATTATTGCATGTGCAGCTACAATGGCCTATATAGCACCCATTACCCATCTACAGGCAATCATTGAGTGCAGTATCACAACTACTCTAGAGGCAGCTACTGAAGACATCATAGGCCACCTACCATTCCACCTGACATGCAGTTTCAGTTCCAGGACTTGGCTATATGAATAAATCAACATCACTCACACCATACCTGAAATGTGATTACCTGTACCTAACTCCAGACTACACAAATGTCACACAGAAATGACACATACACATGAGTAACACATGGAACTACATGACTGCCAGTGCATTAAAAATATTTTCTATTACAACAAATACCTGCTTTTGGCATAGTGGTACAACAAGACCATCACTTCATGAGCACAAAAGTGATGCAATATCTAATCCTCACCTGACTGGACACATCAGATAGGCCAAGGGTAGCATAGATTGTCCTACTCTGCATGGTGTGCTCCCAAGTAACCACTGAGACATGATGTAGGCATCATATTACCGAGGTTGCAAAGGAATTGGTCGGGACTTTGCACATATACCATTGACATTGCATATTGTATAATGCTGGCTCTGCCAAGGCACTTAGGGCCAGATGTAGCAAACAGTTTGCGAGTCGCAAACGGCGAAAATCGCCATTTGCGAGTCGCAAACGTGTGTTTGCTATGCAGAAATGCATTTTGCGAGTCGGAACCGACTCGCAAAATGCATTTCCGACTTGGGTGTTCCCTTCCTATTTGCGACTCGCAGTGGTATGCAATTCCATTTGCGACCGCGTACGCGGTCGCAAATGGAGTCGCAGTTACCATCCACTTGAAGTGGATGGTAACCCACTCGCAAACTGGAAGGGGTCCCCATGGGACCCCTTCCCCTTTGTGAGTGGACCCAAAAATATTTTTTCAGAGCAGGCAGTGGTCCAAGGGACCACTACCTGCCCTGAAAAAATCAGAAACTAAAAGTTTAGTTTTTTTTTTCTAAGTGCAGCTCGTTTTCCTTTAAGGAAAACGGGCTACACTTAGAAAAAAAAAAAATGCTTTATTTAAAAGCAGTCACGGACATGGAGGTCTGCTGTTCCCAGCAGGCCTCCATCCCCGTGAGTGCCCATAGTCGCTATGGGGGCGCAAATTGCGACCCACCTCATTAATATTAATGAGGTGGGTCTTTGCGACCCCATAGCAAGTCACAATTTGCCGTCTTCCTACATCTGGCCCTTACTTTCTCTATAACCCACCCATTGGGACATGTCAATCACATGGAAAAGCATTAAGATTTTGAATACACTAATCAGACTCCCAAAGTAGAATGTCCCTTCGTTGCTACCTTCACATACCCCATTGAACGAAGATAAACGGACAGTGGGGTTACAACGACAAACACACATATGTACTGAACTAGACAGGCCATATCTGTGTTGTACATGAGATGGCAGCCTCAGATAGGTTCCATACGTGTACCAGTACAAGGTATGCTTGGAGCCTGTACCAAATAAGTGACTCAACCTGTTGCTACAACAGATGCTCAGCACAGATGGGAGTGGTCAGACACCTTAGAGCCACTGACGCACATGTGCAGAGGGATGGACCGGGATAGAGTAAATGGGTAGGGTGAAACCATCTCACATGCAAAGGGATGGCAGGATGAGCAAAACATGTGCCATTGACAGTAGGGCATCTCCACATGCAGTCAGAATGATGTCTTGATACAGGAGTCAAAAACTTACACATCCAAACCATGATGCCAGTTCCACATCTGATACACTGGCAAGGTGGTACGAACTGATTACCACTAGTTGAGAAACATTTGTCAGCTTTTACATCATCATAGAAGGTACAGAGCGACAACAAACAACATACAAACAGAACCAAGTACAAGGAAACAGTCAGTACCTACTCCCTTGTGGCTGCTATGTTGCTGTCAAATGCCCACTCACCTCAGGGTAGGCCACTGCCAAAATGCAGACCATTAGAGGGATTAGTGTCTGACAGTCATCCTTCCGTTGTTGGGCTCATTCCGGGCCCAGTGTCTCAGGTCCTCCCACCACTTCTGACAATGGCTGCTCCACTGGCTGTGGACCCCCAGGGTCCACATTTGCTTGCCGATGTCATGGCAGATCCCCTTCTTCTGATGGGCATTCACTTGCATGGATTATACAGACAAAAGGAGAAAATCATGTACACATGTCCCATACCAACATGAGTTGATACAGCACAACTGTAACAGCATGTGAGCACACATACCCATCCTCTCTGTTCACACACCTGTACGGAATGTCACATGATGCATCTACATCAACTATACAGTTCAAATGGCCTACTCACCATCACACTTAACACCAATTGCACATGGCTCTGGCATTGGAATAGCTTTCAAAACAGGGGTA
The DNA here is from genome assembly GCF_031143425.1 of Pleurodeles waltl. Classification (NCBI taxonomy): domain Eukaryota; kingdom Metazoa; phylum Chordata; class Amphibia; order Caudata; family Salamandridae; genus Pleurodeles; species Pleurodeles waltl. The sequence goes on from NC_090445.1 coordinate 1,301,557,550, forward strand.
GTACCTTGTCCATCAGCTTCTCCAGCTCTTCCTGTGTGAAGGGAGGGGTCCTATCACCTGCAGCACATGGCATGATGGCTCCCAAAACCAGTACACAGCAGCTCACATAGTGGAGGTCTTGCTAGCAACAGTGTCAAGAGTCAAGTGAGCAAGACTGCTAAAACTGGCAGTCACAGCTGTCACGTACAGGACAGTCATCGATGGCGGTTATCGTCATTGGCTCTAGTCTGCTATAGGCAGCAATGTTAACCTATGACAAGATGCACAGCAGTTGCGATTGCCTACTGCCATGATGACTTCCACTGGCCGACTTAGGTCACTTCCAACTGTCCAGAACAGTAGGTCAGGCGTCTGCTATCTTGGGCACATGTACTTAATGAATGTGCTCAAATAAGTGAATCAGACACCTGATCGATCAGTGTTCTCTGTTCAATGTTGTGACTTCATTGTTGTGCTACATAATGGGACAATCATGATGATATGACATGTGGAGCCTATATATATGTGGATAGTTCTATGTAGCTACTCTGAGGTACTTAGGGGCATATTTATACTCTGTTTGCGCTGAATGTGCGTCAAAATTTTTGACGCACAATCGGTGCAAACCCTGCCCCATATTTATACTTTGACGGCCGATCCCGCGGGCGTCAAAATTCCACCATGTGCGTCATTTTTTGGAAGGGGGAACCAGCCTTGTGTTAATTATATGCAAGGTAGGCGTTCCCTTCCAAAAAATGACTTTAAGGCCTGTGCCCCTTATTTATACTCTGATGTCATTTTGACGCACAGGAGGGGGCAGGCCTTAAAAAACGGCGCACAGTCTGATGGGTGCCGTTTTTTAACGCCTGGGTCAGGGCAGGCGTTAAGGGACCCGTGGGCTCGGAAGGAGCCAAGAGGTGCCCTCCCCTGCCCCCAGGGACACCCCCTGCCACCCTTGCCCACCCCAGGAGGACACCCAAGGATGGAGGGACCCATCCCAGGGAAGTAAAGGTAAGTTCGGGTAAGTATTTTTTTCCGATTTTTTTTGTGGCATAGGGGGGCCTGATTTGGGCCCCCCTACATGCCACTATGCCCAATGACCATGCCCAGGGGACTTAAGTCCCCTGGGCATGGCCATTGGGCAAGGGGGCATGACTCCTGTCTTTGCAAAGACAGGAGTCATGTCAATGGAGGTTGGGCGTCAATAAAAATGGCGCAAATCCGGTTTGAGGCCTGAATTTTGCCTCAGACCTGATTTGCACCGTTTTTTGACACACAACCCCCATTTTCCTATATGCTGGCGCTGCTTGGTGTGAGTCATTTTTTTTTACGCACACCAGTCCGCAGCGCCGGCTAACGTCATTCCATTAATGAGACGCCCGCATGGTGCGTTGGAATGGCGTTAGCCGGCGGTAAAATTTTTGATGCACAACTGCGTTGGCGCAGTTGTGCGTCAAAAAGTATGAATATGGGCCTTAGGGTCTGATAACTATAGGTAGATTTAATATCATATGTGTCATCAGTGCAGTACTGCACGGACAAAAAAACATTTTCACGTACATAGGTGTCCTACCCGACTGACATTCCAGCCAATGTGCTGCAATGACGGTGTGTGATGTGCACTTCTATGGTCTTTAATGTTTATGTCAGCACTGCTACACATCCCCTACATATGTCAGATATCTGCAAGTATACCATGTGCTGCTGATGATGTGTGACAACTGCATGACTTATCGTACATTTTCTCCTCTCGGTATAGATATCCTACCATGAGGGAAATGAGAGAAGCACCAGTGTACCAGCCGATGGTACTCCTGGCAACCATGGAGGACAGGCATGTCATCCAGACCTATCGTCTGAATCTCCAGACCATCATGGATCTATGTAGACAGTTGGAGCCAGTTGCATACCTCCCATCATTCAAGTATTGTCAGTGCCAACCTTCCTGGCCCCAGGGTCATTCCAGAATATTGTCACATTAACAGCAGGGATGTTTCAGCCCATGTTCAGTCAGCTGTTGAAGGATGTACTGTGTGCTTTCTTGCAACACCTGGACAGCTACATCAGGTTTCCCCAAGATGTGGCCAATGTGAAGGGTGACTTTTATCAAATGAGACTGATTCCTCATGAGGTGGGGCCACTGATGGCACCCACGTACTGGTCCCTCCCTGTGTCATTGAACAAGTGTATAGGAACAGGAAGAACTGCCACTCTATCAACATGCAGATGGTGTGTCTGGCAGGCCAGTATATCGCCCAAGTGGCAGCCAAGTTTCATGGATCACTGCATGACTCCTACATTATGCGGAACAGCAATGTCCCACCATGATGGCACAAATACACACAGAGAGGACCTGGCTGGTTGGTGAGTAGGCATTGTTATGCGCTTGTATGTAATGTGACCTATCATCGCAATCTGCACACTTGCAGTACCTTCAATTGAATCTGTTGTACAACTGTGTTCGCAGGTGACTCTGGCTATCCAAACCTTCCATGGCTATTGACAACTGCGAGGTACCCAGACACACCAGGGGAACTCCATTTTAATGAGGCCCACCGGAGGAGAAGGCATATAATCTAGCTCACTTTTGGCCTCCTGAAGGCAAGATTCAGGTGCATGGAGCTATCTGGAGGTGCCCTCCTCTGCTAGCCACACAAGGTTTACCAAATCATTGTCACCTGCTAAATGCTCCACAATCTCGCCATGAGGTGTCTGATACCAATGCTAGCTGAAGAGAGTGAGGCAGCAGTACCTGTACCTGCAAATGGTGATATGGAAAGTGACGAAGAGCTAGAGGAAGAAGGAGTAGCTGATTGTAGGACTGAGCTCCTCAATCAGTACTTTCAGGGACATACAGGGATGTGAGGTGGACCTTTTCATGTCTTGTCAGTGAACAGAATGGGTGGCTAACATTACATCTCCTGACCTTTAACATATGTGATGGTGTAATGATGTCCAATGCCTGTGTGAGAGTTGTGGTAGCAGACAGATGGAATGTAAGTTGTACAGTGTACAGTATCAGTGGTTCACACCTAACATGTGTTGTAGCAACTGATTCCAACAATCACTTCTCTTATGGACTGACCAGTTTAGAGCTGGATTTCCTACATTCTCCTATTGCCATCTCCTCCCACCCACAGGATGTGGACATCATCTCTGGGTCTGCTACCTAGGGCCTGGGGTATACAATGTCAGTAGTCAATGGTGAAACACTACAGTTCTGAGAGGTGTTAAATGGATATTTAGAAAGCCCTGGCCCTTGTGCAGTTTAGGTCCTATCTAGGTGCCCATGATTTGGAGTCATACTACAATAGGCACCCAGTCATTTACCTGTATATGTGCTTACTGTGTCATCATGCCTACCATCCTGATAGTACTTTCTGTCTTGCTCTAATTGCAGATGGCTCAACGGACTATCCCCTGGTGTTACTGTGGATTTCAAAATTATAATGTGACATCTGTCCAGTGACATTACTGTTGTCAAATGTGTCCTACTGATGAGACCTCTGTCTGATGACCATTACTCTGCCAGTTCGAATCAAGGGGATTACCAGATCACATTTGGGTAGAAGGACAGTTGTATTTGTACCATTAAACACACATATATAGTGGCTGTGTTCATAAGTGATTTATTGTACATATTAGTTTTGTGAGAAGTGAAATAAAAGTGAACAACATAACAAAATGGTGATGAGTGAAGTCATGGTAGATGGATTAATCAGAGTAGCTGCTACAACATTTGGTCACACATGTCTAGTGTCCTTGTACCATTGGAAGATTGAGTTAGGTTTTAGAATCAGCAGCGTGTCTCAGTGACACACAAGGGTGACAAAGTAGGAGAGGTTCACTTTCTGGCAGTGGGTTTTGTCTTGGCATCTGCTCCAGCTGGATTTCTGGATGGGCATCTACATTTGCGGGCAGGGGGGTTTCAACTACATAGGGAGGGGTGTCTGAGGCTTGGGGTTCCCCGGGCAGGGCTTCCATTCCACTAGCTGCCGCTGATGAGAAGGGGGCAGATGTAACGTTGCTAATGGAAGGGGCCTGATGGTGCATAGCTACATCATGCAGGGGGTGTTGATATCCCTCAGCACCCCTGCTATGGAGCCCATGATGGCATTGTGTACCTGCCACTGTTGTATGGCCTCCTGGTGGTATTGCATCTGCAGACTTTGATTTTCCCTCAACATGCTGATGATCTGGCCCATCCTGTCCTGGGAAGTACGTTATGCTCCAAGGACTTGTGAGATAGTTTCCTGGTAAGTGGATTCCCTTTGAGGCCCCAAACTTTGGCCCACAGCATCCATCCCACCCCCCTGCCCCTAGGTGCCTGTGCCCGTGGCATGGTGTGCTCAGTACCAGTGTTGGCAGGACCGTCATTGTCTGGGGTCCGAAGGTCCAACTCAGGTCCCTGAACTGTGGGACACACAAAAGATTGAACAGTCCTTGGGACACAGGTTTGGGGGCACTTGCTTGTCTGAAATGTCTGAGCAACTGGGGTGGAGGAGATTGATGGGCATTGTGAGGCTGGGAGTTATCAACTGACCGGGTGTCCCGGATGGGCCAGGAGGTTGTCACTGTCCAGACATCCAGGTGTGATGTCATCACTGGGGCCTTCATCCTGAGGAGGGCTGGCAGTGTCTGGTATCCTTTCCATGGTGGCAATGGCAGGGTTACCTGTGGATGGAGTCAGACACAGAGTACAGTTTAGAAAGTGTGTTTGGTACCCTCTTTGAGTGATACAGACAATGGCTTAGCATGATTTCCTGCAATGACAATAACTAATGCTGCATAGCATAGCTTGGTTGTACATACAAGTGTGTGACAGGAGTTCCATAATCCATGTTGTGTGCTGTCATCGATGATTTCCACATATGGCAATGCTGATGGGTTTCTGATACTATCTGATACTTGACATGACTAATCGACTCTGATACCTGGTGGGTAGTCAGGCTTGGTAGTTGTCACACAATAGGGCTGCACATTGCACCACGATGTACCATTGGAAACAGAATATGTGGGTATGCAAGGCTAATACTCCTGCCTCTGGAGCTTGTTCATGTGCCTGGAGTCTGGCATCTTACTTTCCTAGCCATGGTCAGTCCATTACACACTTGGCGATCTGGATCAGTGTCCATTTAGAATAGTTGCAGAGCTGTAGCTGTGTTCAAGTGGGATAGGGGAGATTGAACATGGTCCAGTGTACAGCCTCCCTAGATATGAAATAAGTCAAAAGAGTACACTGTTCCTAAAAAGAAAAGCAAAGAGACCTGCACGGGTTCAGAACGACACTTCTAATGTTAGAAGCAAGAGTACTCACCCATCCAGTGGATGTCATGCTTCATCATAGGGCCAGCTCCTTGTCAGACTGGCAGTGCAATGTCTGACGGGCCATGCAATGGGCACTTTGCTGGAGATCTTGATCAGAAGTGTGTGCCAGGAGGTAGGGATAAACTTAAACCTATCCTCAAAAAAGAGCAGGAGAAAAAAGAGGGTTAAAATTAGCTCAAGGGCCTCAGATCAATGAGCTTTAATTGGCATAGAGGCTCTTGGTCAATATTAAAAACACAAGGGAGTGGAGAAGGAATAAAGTTCCACCACTTTCTATACAAAACCATGCTAATAAGGACAATCTCCCTTTAGCTATTATGTACAGTCAACATGTTTCGCGCCCTAAGTGTCCCTACGGATCGAATGGCACTTCATCAGGACCAAAAGAAAAAACTCCTAAGCTACAGTACATACCCTAGTCAGTTCTAAAGAGAGAAAAAAATATTATATAAGTAAATTACATGAAACGCTACTCTACTCATGGCCTAAATAGGTGAACATGTGCAGAAAAGATGAAAAATATGTCTTCAATGCAGTATAATTCATCAAAATGTATAATACACCAAATAGTATAGTGACACACTGTGTTTAACGTGCTGCCATGCAGAATGTGAAACAATTCACAGTCAAATACTCCTTACCCTCCCATATTAGAGATCGAGTTCCTTGGGAAAGTGCGGACCTTTTTGAGGATAGGTTTAACTGTATCCCTACCTCCATCACAGCACACAATTCTGATCGAGATCTCTGGCAAAGTGCTCCCCTTGTGGGGCCCGTCAGACATTGCAGCACCAGTCTGACGAGGAGCTGGCCCTATGATGAAGCATGACATCCATTGGATGTGTGAGGGATCCTGCTTCTAACTTTAGAAGTGTCTTTGTGAACCCGTACCTGTCTCTTTGTTTTTCTTCTTAGGAATATGTACTCTTTTGACTTATTAAGTAGTACAATAGTCATACATGCATGAAATGTGACGTTATGTGTACATTGCAGGTTTTTGCTTTAATGGGTTGATGCATTGTGGGAGTCGTAGTGATAGGATTAGCCTGTGGTATCTGTGCCCATGCCAAGGGCTGTGAGGGATATGGGAGTGGTAGCATGCAGGAGAGGGGCATTGGGTGATTGGCAGGTAGGTATAGTTGGACATTTAGTGAATTATGCGGTATTTGGTTGGTGAGGAAGCATGCAGGACACAACAATTGTGCAACATGGATGCAGAGGATACTTACCAGACTCGGGTCCCTAGGTATTCCAGGCAGGCCTTCTGGATGCAGTATATCCAAGACCTTCTCCTGCCAAGATGTGAACTGTGGGGGACTTCTGCACAGCTATTTGGTGTCTTGATGCCATGGAACATACCTTCCCCTGTAGGTCATTCCAACTCTTCCTGATGTCCTCCCTTGTACGTGGCAGGCTGCCCACTGAGTTGACCATGTTGACTATTCTTTTCCATAAATCCTTTTTCCTGGCAATTGATGTTAGCTGCACCTGTGATGCAAACTGCTGTGGCTCTACCCTGACAATTTCATCCACCATGACCCTCAACTCATCGTCGGTGAATCCTGGGTGATTTTTTGGGGACATAGTTGAGATCGTGCTGATGCTGTGGGGAGGTGTTGTGTATGAAAGGGTGCAATGTTGGGTGAATGATGGGGTGTGGGTGGTGCATTGTGAGAGATGGGTGATTGTAGCAGAATGTGTGTGCTCGTTGTGTGTGTATTGTGTTTGTTTAGTTGATGTGTGATGTGTGTTTGTGCCTATAGTGTTAGGGCGCTCTTTCTCTGTATGTGCCTGCACTCAGTGTCTCTGTATGGAATTTTAGTTGCAAAGGATTGTGGGGTGTGTGAGGGGTGTTTTGTAGTGGTATTTGTAGTTGTGTCTGGTGTGTGGATGTCTGTCAGGATCAGGGTATTCAAACTGTCCAATGTGGTGCTGTTCTGTCAGTGGTAGTGTCTGACTATGGTGGCTCGTATCGCCAATGTTATACCACCATGGAAGAACTGCTGTGCTGATCTGTGAGTCAAAATCTGATGGGTGGATTTGTTTCAGGCTGGCAGTGCTGGTGCTGAAACCTCCTCTCTTCTGCCTGCCATTGTCCTGGCGGTTTTGGAAATGTATCTGTTTTTTGTCGGTCTTCACTGTGAGGGTCGTAATACAGCAGTTGGATTACTACCAACATGCCAATTGTATGGTGGCTGCCACCTCGGCGGTCTTGCCAAAAGACCCCCAAACATCATAATGAGGTCCTGAGCCCTGATGATGGTCTGATGGACCTCTGACTGCTACCGCAGACCGAAACGTCAACATTACCTTCTCATTTGACAAGCTGAATTGAAAGACCATGATATTGCTTGAACTGGGACTGAAAACCAGGCAATTATTGTGCAGGACTGTGTCAAGAGGAAGGTTATCACTCCTTCCTTGATCTTCTGTTGGGATTCAATCTTGTGATCTAGGGGGGTTATACACAGTATTGTTTATGAGATAGCCATTTGTTGTACATTTTTTGGACTTCCTGCATTCTATTGATTAATATAGTCGATTTGATTAGCACAGAGCTGTCTTATTCATTAATTGAAGACTTGATCATATGTCCACAACCATACCTAAACAATTCTTCTAGGAGGATTTTTAAGTGAGACATTGTCTGTATCCAGTTCCTAGGGGAATATTTGGCTGCCCCTAAGTGTGTTCATTCACAAGAGCAGATGTGTCCCTGCAAGGGCCCCTCTATCATTAAGTGACTGTATTGGTCATTCAAGAACTATGATACATGCGGGTGAACCCTTCATTTATTTAGTTTTTGATATCTATATTAAATTTGTGCAAATATTTTTGTTAAGTGCACCTTGCAAATTGATAACAGGATAAATGTATGAGCAGGAAACATTATGTTACACTGATCATTACATTGCTAGAACAACCAGAAGCCTGTGTCTCTTGGGACAATAGAGGGCATCACTTTTAAGTACACAACAGGACTCCACTTTGGCCCAGCTAGAAAAATTGCATAAGAAGTTGGTAAGGACTGAGCTACACACCAAGGGGCATATTTATACTCCGTTTGCGCCGAATTTGGGTCGTTTTTTTCGACGCAAATTCGACGCAAAACTAACTCCATATTTATACTTTGGCGTTAGACGCGTCTAGCGCCAAAGTTCATGGAGTTAGCGTCATTTTTTTGCGTGAACACCTTCCTTGCGTTAATGATATGCAAGGTAGGCGTTCCCGTCTTAAAAAATGACTCCGATGCATATGCGTCGTATTTATACTCCCGGGCAAAAATGACGCCCGGGAGTGGGCGGGTCTAAAAAACCCGCATTAGCGCCAGATTTTAGCGCCTGGGTCAGGGCAGGCGTTAAGGGACCTGTGGGCTCAGAATGAGCCCAGAGGTGCCCTCCCCTGCCCCCAGGGACAACCCCTGCCACCCTTGCCCACCCCAGGAGGACACCCAAGGATGGAGGGACCCACCCCAGGGACATTAAGGTAAGTCCAGGTAAGTATTTTTTTTAATTTTTTTTTGTGGCATAGGGGGCCCTGATTTGTGCCCCCCTACATGCCACTATGCCCAATGACCATGCCCAGGGGACAGAAGTCCCCTGGGCATGGCCATTGGGCAAGGGGGCATGACTCCTGTCTTTGCTAAGACAGGAGTCATTTCAATAGGGGATGGGCGTCGTAAAAAAATGGCGCAAATCGGGTTGTGGCGATTTTTTTGCCTCAGCCTGACTTGCACCATTTGTGGACGCCCATACGCCATTTTCCCCCTACGCCGGCGCTGCCTGGTGTACGTCGTTTTTTTTAACGCACACCAGACAGCGCCGGCGGCTAACGTCATTGAATAAATACGGCGCCCGCATGGTGCTTCAGAATGGCGTTAGCCGGCGCTAATTTTTTTGGCGCAAAACTGCGTTAGCGCAGTTTTGCGTCAAAAAGTATAAATATGGCCCCAAGTTTTCAACAGATTGTTTATATGCAATCCATAATAATTCCAAGTACTGAATATTCTGATTATTTTTGTTGATGATGAGGAATTTAAAATTGGGTTCAGTTTTGTTTCAAACAAATGCTCAAGAAGTTGGATAGTACTGAGCATAGAATCTGCTCTAAAACATACAGAAAGGATTAAAATAGAGATTGCAGAGCTAGAAATAAAGTTCTTGGAGGATCAAACTACGGCCAAAGCTAAGGAAACTCTAAAAAACAATTTGAAGCCACCATTTCTGATTTTGAAAGAACTAAAATCCTGAAGGAAAAAGAAAAGTTACAAAAAGACATCAGGAGATATAGGAGGGAGTGCACATATCCATATTTAAACAAAGATTTTTACCAACATGAAACTGTGGATACTGGTGGTACTCAGAAACATATTGTTACTTGCTCAAATACTACTAGTGATTCTGACAGTGACAACTCTGTTTCTACTGCGGGCTTCTCTAGCACAAGTTGTAATACTAAACCCTCCACCTCTAAACAAACTTTTTTAGAAAGGGGCCAGAGACCAGCACGTCGAAGGGTATGGAACATCAGATGGGGGTGGTTCAGGAACCAATACACCTCAGGGTTCACACAGAGCAGGAATCAATTTTATGAGTGGTAGACAATAGGGCATGCAAGCCTGGTTTGGAGGAGGTAACGATCTTCAACTTGTCTTTACATGAGTTAAATTCTAAAGAAATTGAAGTTCAGAGTACCGGTCTATCCTTTGAGCCAACTCATTAAAATGACCCATTTTTGACTCAAATAGAGTTATATACATTTTTTAGGGCCTTGAGACTTACATTTTGGTTTGTCAAGAATCCACTTTTGAGTCCAGAGAGTATCACAGACTTGCAATGTGCCTCTACATTTTTTACCACGACTAACTTGATGCCAAAAGAAATCATAACATTTGAGAATACAGTTCTGTTTGAGGTAGAGAATGTATTCAATGAACATATATATGTGTAGTCCAACATTACTAGAGCTTAAAATGAAGCTTTATCCTCCCTAGCCAGCAATAAAAATATAGTTATCAAACCTGCTGATAAAGGAGGAAGCATCATTATTCAAGATAGAACAGATTATGAATAGGACATTTTAAGACAACTATATAATCCTTCACATTACAAGAAATTAAAGAAAAATCTAACACCATCCATTAGAAGCGAAATCCTTGAAGTGACCAATAAGGGCCTGCAGGGTGGTGGGTTAAGTGAAATGGAATATAACTACCTAAATAAGGATGATTTTACAAAAACAGCCTTTTAGGTTGTACCCAAAATCCACAAAGATACAAAGAAACCACCAGTAAGACCCATGGTGGCTGGCTGCCAGTTGGTTTTTGCAACCACTTGTACAATATATTGTTTTTTTCATCAAACTGTTTGTATCTCTATCCAAGTCATAAACAAGAGATAGTTTGTCTATGATCACTCAAATAGAAGGGACTACTTTTAATCCTGAGGTTGACATCTTGGTTACAATGGATAAAGAAAACTTGTACACCAATATACCACAAGGTGAGGATCTCGAGGTAATAACCACCATTCTTGACTCTAGACCAAGGATACTCAAAGTACATCCAGGGGGCAGCATGCGGCCATCCTGACCTTTAATTGCGGACCCCTGGTGAACTAGAGAAACTGGACTGCTGTTAATTTGACAGAGCATAAACATCCAGAAAGATGTGAAATGTGGATGCTTTTTTCACATGTTAACGAAAGTAATGGTGAAGAAGCAAAGACATTTTCCTAGACAACTTATGTTTAGGAACACCTTTAGTTTTAACTCCTTCGCTGCCAGGCCTTTTCCCCCTCCTGTGCCGAGCCTTTTTTTGGCTATTTGGGGCAGTTCGCGCTTAGGCCCTCATAACATTTTGTTCACATAAGCTACCCACACCAAATTTGCGTCCTTTTTTTCCAACATCCTAGGGATTCTAGAGGTACCCAGACTTTGTGGGTTCCCCAGAAGGAGGCCAAGAAATTAGGCAAAATACAGTGAAAATTTTGTTTTTTTCAAAAAAATGGGAAAAAGGGGCTGCAGAAGAAGGCTTGTGGTTTTTTCCCTGAAAATGGCATCAACAAAGGGTTTGAGGTGCTAAAATCACCAGCTTCCCAGCTTTCAGGAACAGGCAGACTTGAATCAGACAACCCAATTTTTCAACATAATTTTGCCATTTTACTGGGACATGCCCCATTTTTACGATTTTTTGTGCTTTCAGCCTCCTTCCAGTCAGTGACAGAAATGGGCATGAAACCAATGCTGGATCACAGAAACCTAAACATTTCTGAAAATTAGACAACATTCTGAATTCAGCAAGGGGTAATTTGTGTAGATCCTACAAGGGTTTCCTACAGAAAATAACAACTGAAAAAAAAAATTGAAATTGAGGTGAAAAAATCTGCTATTTTTCTCTATGTTTTACTCTGTAACTTTTTCCTGCAATGTCAGAAGTTTTAAAGCAATATACCGTTACGTCTGCTGGACTCTTCTGGTTGCGGGGATATATAGGGCTTGTAGGTTCATTAAAAACTCTAGGTACCCAGAGCCAATAAATGACCTGTACCCTGCCTTGGGTTTTCATTCTATACCGGGTATACAGCAATTCATTTGCTGAAATATAAAGAGTAAAAAATAGCTATCAAGAAAACCTTTGTATTTCCGAACTGGGCACAAGATAAGGTGTTGAGGAGCAGGGGTTATTTGCACATGTCTGAATTCCGGGGTGCCCATACTAGCATGTGAATTACAGGGCATTTCTCAAATAGACGTCTTTTTTACACACACTCTCTTATATTTGGAAGGAAAAAATGTAGAGAAAGACAAGGGGCAATACCACTTGTTTTGCTATTCTATACTCCCCCAAGTCTCCCGATAACAATGATACCTCACTTGTGTGGGTAGGCCTAGCGCCCGCGAAAGGAAATGGCCCAAAACACAATGTGGACACATCCCATTTTTTTACAGAAAATAGAGGTGTTTTTGACAAAGTAACTACCTGTAGATTTTGGCCCCTAGCTCAGCCGGCACCTAGGGAAACCTACCAAACCAGCACATTTTTAAAAACTAGAGACCTAGGGGAATCCAAGATGGGGTGACTTGTGGGGCTCTGACCAGGTTTTGTTACCCAGAATCCTTTGTAAACCTCAAAATTTGGCTAAAAAACACATTTTCCTCACATATCGGTGACAGAAAGTTCTGGAATCTGAGAGGAGACACAAATTTCCTTCCACCCACCGTTCCCCCAAGTCTCCCGATAAAAATGGTACCTCACTTGTGTGGGTAGGCCTAGCGCCCCCAAAAGGAAATGGTCCAAAACACAACGTGGACACGTCCCATTTTTTTTACAGAAAACAGAGGTGTTTTTTGCAAAGTGCCTACCTGTAGATTTTGGCCCCTACCTCAGCCGGCACCTAGGGAAACCTACCAAACCTGTGCATTTTTTAAAACTAGAGACCTAGGGGAATCCAAAATGGGGTGACTTGTGGGGCTCTGACCAGGCTTTGTTACCCAGAATCCTTTGCAAACCTCAAAATTTGGCTAAAAAAACACATTTTCCTCACATTTTGGTGACAGAAAGTTCTGGAATCTGAGAGGATGTGAGAAAGTAGCCTCTTTCTAGCCTTGTTACCCCCACTTTTGGCCTGTTTGTGAGTGTATGTCAGGGTGTTTTCACTGTCTCATTGGAATCCTGCTAGCCAGGGCCCAGTGCTCATAGTGAAAACCCTATGTTTTCAGTATGTTTGTTATGTGTCACTGGGACCCTGCTAGCCAGGACCCCAGTGCTCATAAGTTTGTGACCTATATGTATGTGTTCCCTGTGTGATGCCTAACTGTCTCACTGAGGCTCTGCTAACCAGAACCTCAGTGGTTATGCTCTCTCTGTACAAATTGTCACTAACAGGCTAGTGACCAATTTCACCAATTTACATTGGCATACTGGAACACCCTTATAATTCCCTAGTATATGGTACTGAGGTACCCAGGGTATTGGGGTTCCAGGAGATCCCTATGGGCTGCAGCATTTCTTTTGCCACCCATAGGGAGCTCTGACAATTCTTACACAGGCCTGCCACTGCCGCCTGAGTGAAATAACGTCCACGTTATTTCACAGCCATTTACCACTGCACTTAAGTAACTTATAAGTCACCTATATGTCTAACCTTTACCTGGTAAAGGTTGGGTGCTAAGTTACTTAGTGTGCGGGCACCCTGGCACTAGCCAAGGTGTCCCCACATTGTTCAGGGCAAATTCCCCGGACTTTGTGAGTGCGGGGACACCATTACACGCGTGCACTATACATAGGTCACTACCTATGTATAGCTTCACAATGGTAACTCCGAACATGGCCATGTAACATGTCTAAGATCATGGAATTGCCCCCCCAATGCCATCCTGGTATTGGGGAGACAATCCCATGATCCCCCGGGTCTCTAGCACAGACCCGGGTACTGCCAAACTGCCTTTCCTGGGGTTTCACTGCAGCTGCTGCTGCTGCCAACCCCTCAGACAGGTTTCTGCCCTCCTGGGGTCCAGCCAGGCTTGGCCCAGGAAGGCAGAACAAAGGACTTCCTCAGAGAGAGGGTGTTACACCCTCTCCCTTTGGAAAAAGGTGTCAGGGCTGGGGAGGAGTAGCCTCCCCCAGCCTCTGGAAATGCTTTGATGGGCACAGATGGTGCCCATCTCTGCATAAGCCAGTCTACACCGGTTCAGCGATCCCCCAGCCCTGCTCTGGCGCGAAACTGGACAAAGGAAAGGGGAGTGACCACTCCCCTGACCTGCACCTCCCCTGGGAGGTGCCCAGAGCTCCTCCAGTGTGCTCTAGACCTCTGCCATATTGGAAACAGAGGTGCTGCTGGCACACTGGACTGCTCTGAGTGGCCAGGGCCAGCAGGTGACGTCAGAGACTCCTTCTGATAGGCTCCTGCAGGTGTTGCTAGCCTATCCTCTCTCCTAAGTAGCCAAACCTCCTGTTCTGGCTATTTAGGGTCTCTGCTTTGGGGAATTCTTTAGATAACGAATGCAAGAGCTCATCAGAGTTCCTCTGCATCTCTCTCTTCACCTTCTGCCAAGGAATCAACTGCTGACCGCGCTGGAAGCCTGCAAAACTGCAACAAAGTAGCAAAGACTACTACTGCGACCTTGTAACGCTGATCCTGCCGCCTTCTCGACTGTTTTCCTGGTGGTGCATGCTGTGGGTGTAGTCTTCCTCCTCTCTCCACTAGAAGCTCCGAAGAAATCTCCTGTGGGTCGACGGAATCTTCCCCCTGCAACCGCAGCACCAAAGAACTGCATCACAGGTCCTATGGGTCTCCTCTCAGCACGACGAGTGAGGTCCCTTGAACTCCGCAGCTCTGTCCAAGTGACTCCCAAAGTCCAGTGACTCTTCAGTCGAAGTTTGGTGGAGGTAAGTCCTTGCCTCCCCACGCTAGACTGCATTGCTGGGTACCGCGTGATTTGCAGCTGCTCCGGCTCCTGTGCACTCTTCCAGGATTTCCTTTGTGCACAGCCAAGCCTTGGTGCCGGCACTCTAACCTGCAGTGCACAACCTCCTGAGTTGTCCTCCGGCGTCGTGGGACCTTCCTTTGTGGCTTCGGGTGAGCTCTGGTTCACTCCACTTCATAGTGCCTGTTCTGGCACTTCTGCAGTGCTGCTTGCTTCTGAGAGGGCTCCTTGCCTTGCTGGCCAGCCCCTCTGTCCCCTCACGCAATTGGCGACATCCTGGTCCCTCCTGGGCTACAGCAGTACCCGAAAACCCTAACCGTGACCCTTGCAGCTAGCAAGGCTTGTTTGTGGTCTTTCTGCACGGAAACACTTCTGCACGACTCTTTATGATGGGCGACATCCATCCTCCAAAGGGGAAGTTTCTATCCCTTGTCGTTCTTGCAGAATCCGCAGCTTCTACCATCCAGTGGCAGCTTCTTTGCACCCACAGCTGGCATTTCCTGGGCATCTGCCCACTCCCGACTTGATCGTGACTCTTGGACTTGGTCCCCTTGTTCCACAGGTACCCTTGTCAGGAAATCCATTGTTGTTGCATTGCTGGTGTTGCTGTTTCTTGCAGAATTCCCCTATCACGACTTCTGTGCTCTTTGGGGAACTTAGGTGCACTTTGAACCCACTTTTCAGGGTCTTGGGGTGGGCTATTTTTCTAACCCTCACTGTTTTCTTACAGTCCCAGCGACCCTCTACAAGGTCACATAGGTTTGGGGTCCATTTGTGGTTCTCATTCTACTTCTAGAGTATATGGTTTGTGTTGCCCTTATCCCTATGTGCCCCCATTGCATTCTATTGTGACTATACACTGTTTGCACTGTTTTCTATTGCTATTACTGCATATTTTGGTATTGTGTACATATATCTTGTGTATATTTGTTATCCTCATATGAGGGTACTCACTGAGATACTTTTGGCATATTGTCATAAAAATAAAGTACCTTTATTTTTAGTATATCTGTGTATTGTGTTTTCTTATGATATTGTGCATATGACACTAGTGGTACTGTAGGAGCTTCACTCGTCTCCTAGTTCAGCCTAAGCTGCTCTGCTAAGCTACCTTTTCTATCAGCCTAAGCTGCTAGACACCCCTCTACACTAATAATGGATACCTGGGCCTGGTGCAAGATGTAAGTACCCCTTGGTACTCACTACAAGCCAGTCCAGCCTCCTACATTGGTTGTGCAGCGCTGGGATAAGTACTTTGCAACTACTTACCACTTTGTCATATTGTACTTTTCATAAGAGAAAAATATACAAAACAAGTTCAGTGTATGTACACCTAACCAAAAAGTTTTGCTTTTCTTCTCTCGCTTCTTTGCTAAGTGCTGAAAAGTACCTCTAAAACTTTTTTTTTCTGTTCTTTACAAAGTTCTGAAACTTTTTCTTTCTTTTTCTGTCCCTTAAACCTTTTATATCATGTCTGGTACAGGCCAAACTCTTGATCTGGCCAGCATAGCTTATGACAACCTTAGCTGGAAGGAAGCAAGGAGTCTCTGCATAGATAGAGGTTTAGGGGTAGGGAAGAATCCCTCAAGACAACTGTTAGTTAATATGCTCATTGAACAAGATAAGACCTTAGTTGGCACTTCTGGTGAGAAATTGGCTGATGGTTCCCACTCTGATTCTGGGGCACCCCCAGTGAAAGATTTGGGAGGGAGTCTTTCCAACCTGCCCCTTAACAGGCCACCTAGCATAGCTGGTACTGATGTGAATTCACATCACAGTAATTGTGAGAAGGTAGCCTCTTTCTAGCCTTGTTACCCCCACTTTTGGCCTGTTTGTGAGTGTATGTCAGGGTGTTTGTCACTGTTTTCACTGTCTCACTGGGATCCTGATAGCCAGGCCTCAGTGCTCATAGTGAAAACACCATGTTTTCAGTATGGTTGTTATGTGTCACTGGGATCCTGCTAGTCAGGACCCCAGTGCTCATAGGTTTGTGGCCTATATGTATGTGTCACTGGGACCCTGTCACACAGGGCCCCAGTGCTCATAGGTGTGCATGTATATGTTCCCTGTGTGGTGCCTAACTGTCTCACTGAGGCTCTGCTAACCAGAACCTCAGTGGTTATGCTCTCTCATTACTTTTAAATTGTCACTAACAGGCTAGTGACCATTTTTACCAATTTACATTGGCTTACTGGAACACCCTTATAATTCCCTAGTATATGGTACTGAGGTACCCAGGGTATTGGGGTTCCAGGAGACCCCTTTGGGCTGCAGCATTTCTTTTGCCACCCATAGGGAGCTCTGACAATTCTTACACAGGCCTGCCACTGCAGCCTGAGTGAAATAACGTCCACGTTATTTCACAGCCATTTTACACTGCACTTAAGTAACTTATAAGTCACCTATATGTCTAACCTTTACCTGGTAAAGGTTAGGTGCAAAGTTACTTAGTGTGAGGGCACCCTGGCACTAGCCAAGGTGCCCCCACATTGTTCAGAGCCAATTCCCTGAACTTTGTGAGTGCGGGGACACCATTACACGCGTGCACTACATATAGGTCACTACCTATATGTAGCTTCACCATGGTAACTCCGAATATGGCCATGTAACATGTCTATGATCATGGAATTGCCCCCTCTATACCATCCTGGCATAGTTGGCACAATCCCATGATCCCAGTGGTCTGTAGCACAGACCCTGGTACTGCCAAACTGCCCTTCCTGGGGTTTCACTGCAGCTGCTGCTGCTGCCAACCCCTCAGACAGGCAGCTGCCCTCCTGGGGTCCAGCCAGGCCTGGCCCAGGATGGCAGAACAAAGAACTTCCTCTGAGAGAGGGTGTGACACCCTCTCCCTTTGGAAAATGGTGTGAAGGCAGGGGAGGAGTAGCCTCCCCCAGCCTCTGGAAATGCTTTGTTGGGCACAGAGGTGCCCAATTCGGCATAAGCCAGTCTACACCGGTTCAGGGACCCCTTAGCCCCTGCTCTGGCGCGAAACTGGACAAAGGAAAGGGGAGTGACCACTCCCCTGACCTGCACCTCCCCTGGGAGGTGTCCAGAGCTCCTCCAGTGTGCTCCAGACCTCTGCCATCTTGGAAACAGAGGTGCTGCTGGCACACTGGACTGCTCTGAGTGGCCAGTGCCACCAGGTGACGTCAGAGACTCCTTGTAATAGGCTCCTTCAGGTGTTAGTAGCCTTTCCTCTCTCCTAGGTAGCCAAACCCTCTTTTCTGGCTATTTAGGGTCTCTGTCTCTGGGGAAACTTTAGATAACGAATGCATGAGCTCAGCCGAGTTCCTCTGCATCTCCCTCTTCACCTTCTGATAAGGAATCGACCGCTGACCGCGCTGGAAGCCTGCAAACCTGCAACATAGTAGCAAAGACGACTACTGCAACTCTGTAACGCTGATCCTGCCGCCTTCTCGACTGTTTTCCTGCTTGTGCATGCTGTGGGGGTAGTCTGCCTCCTCTCTGCACCAGAAGCTCCGAAGAAATCTCCCGTGGGTCGACGGAATCTTCCCCCTGCAACCGCAGGCACCAAAAAGCTGCATCTCCGGTCCCTTGGGTCTCCTCTCAGCACGACGAGCGAGGTCCCTCGAATCCAGCGACACCGTCCAAGTGACCCCCACAGTCCAGTGACTCTTCAGCCCAAGTTTGGTGGAGGTAAGTCCTTGCCTCACCTCGCTGGGCTGCATTGCTGGGAACCGCGACTTTGCAAGCTTCTCCGGCCCCTGTGCACTTCCGGCGGAAATCCTGTGTGCACAGCCAAGCCTGGGTCCACGGCACTCTAACCTGCATTGCACGACTTTCTAAGTTGGTCTCCGGCGACGTGGGACTCCTTTGTGCAACTTCGGCGAGCACCGTTTCACGCATCCTCGTAGTGCCTGTTTCTGGCACTTCTCCGGGTGCTACCTGCTTCAGTGAGGGCTCTTTGTCTTGCTCGACGTCCCCTCTCTCTGCAGGTCCAATTTGCGACCTTCTGGTCCCTCCTGGGCCCCAGCAGCGTCCAAAAACGCCAAACGCACGATTTGCGTGTAGCAAGGCTTGTTGGCGTCCATCCGGCGGGAAAACACTTCTGCACGACTCTCCAAGGCGTGGGGGATCCATCCTCCAAAGGGGAAGTCTCTAGCCCTTGTCGTTCCTGCAGTATTCACAGTTCTTCAGCCTAGTAAGAGCTTCTTTGCACCAACCGCTGGCATTTCTTGGGCATCTGCCCATCTCCGAGCTGCTTGTGACTTTTGGACTTGGTCCCCTTGTTCCACAGGTACCTTCAGACAGGAATCCATCGTTGTTGCATTGCTGATTTGTGTTTTCCTTGCATTCTCCCTCTAACACGACTATTTTGTCCTTAGGGGAACTTTGGTGCACTTTGCACTCACTTTTCAGGGTCTTGGGGAGGGTTATTTTTCTAACTCTCACTATTTTCTAATAGTCCCAGCGACCCTCTACAAGGTCACATAGGTTTGGGGTCCATTCGTGGTTCGCATTCCACTTCTGGAGTATATGGTTTGTGTTGCCCCTATCCCTATGTTTCCCCATTGCATCCTATTGTAACTATACATTGTTTGCACTGTTTTCTAAGACTATACTGCATATTTTTGCTATTGTGTATATATATCTTGTGTATATTTCCTATCCTCTCACTGAGGGTACACTCTAAGATACTTTGGCATATTGTCATAAAAATAAAGTACCTTTATTTTTAGTATAACTGTGTATTGTGTTTTCTTATGATATTGTGCATATGACACTAAGTGGTACTGTAGTAGCTTCACACGTCTCCTAGTTCAGCCTGAGCTGCTTTGCTAAGCTACCATTATCTATCAGCCTAAGCTGCTAGACACCCTATACACTAATAAGGGATAACTGGGCCTGGTGCAAGGTGCAAGTACCCCTTGGTACTCACTACAAGCCAGTCCAGCCTCCTACATTGGTTGTGCAGTGGTGGGATAAGTGCTTGAGACTACTTACCACTCTTGTCATTGTACTTTTCATAAGAGAAAAATATACAAAACAAGGTCAGTGTATATACACATAGCCAAAAAGTTTTGCATTTCCTCTTTTCACTCTTTTCTAAAGTGCTGAAAAGTACTTCTAAACTTTCAAAAAGTTCTTAAAAGTTTAAAAAGTTTTTTTCTGTCTTTCCAAAAAGTTCTGAAAACTTTTTTTTCTCTTTGTCTATCACTTTAACTCTCTCTAAAAATGTCTGGCACAGGCCAAAAAGTTGAACTGTCCAAACTTGCATATGATCACCTTAGCTGGAAAGGAGCAAGGAGTCTCTGCATAGAGAGAGGTTTGAGTGTAGGGAAGAATCCTTCCTTAGAACTGTTAATTAATATGCTTAGAGTACAGGATAAGGCCATAAGTGCCCAATCTGTAGAAAAAGTAGCTAATGGTTCTCAATCTGATCCAGGGACTCCCCCAGGAAAAGGTTCAGGAAAGAAACTTCTCAGCCTGCCCATTACTAGACAGTCTAGCATAGTTGGTACAGAGGTTGAATCACATCATACTGATGATGTGCTCTCACATTATACTGGTAGCCAAGCTGTTAGGGTGCCCTCTGTAAGGGACAGGTCTCCTTCTGTTCATTCCCATCATACCTCTGTATCTAGAAATGTCCCTCCCACCCACCCTGATGACAGATTGTTGGAAAGGGAGCTCAATAGATTGAGAGTGGAGCAAACCAGACTGAAGCTCAAGAAGCAACAGCTGGATTTGGATAGACAGTCTTTAGAAATATAGAGGGAAAGACAGAAAATGGGTTTAGATACCCATGGTGGCAGCAGCAGTATTCCCCATAGTCATCCTGCAAAAGAGCATGATTCCAGGAATCTGCATAAGATAGTTCCCCCTTACAAGGAGGGGGATGACATTAACAAGTGGTTTGCTGCACTTGAGAGGGCCTGTGCTGTACAGGATGTCCCTCAAAGACAGTGGGCTGCTATCCTATGGCTATCATTTACTGGAAAAGGTAGGGATAGGCTCCTTACTGTAAAAGAAAATGATGCTAACAATTTCCAAGTTCTTAAGAATGCACTCCTGGATGGTTATGGCTTAACCACTGAACAGTACAGGATAAAGTTCAGAGAGACCAAAAAGGAGTCTTCACAAGACTGGGTTGATTTCATTGACCATTCAGTGAAGGCCTTGGAGGGGTGGTTACATGGCAGTAAAGTTACTGATTATGAAAGCCTGTATAACACAATCCTGAGAGAGCATATACTTAATAATTGTGTGTCTGATTTGTTGCACCAGTACCTGGTAGACTCTGATCTGACCTCTCCCCAAGAATTGGGAAAGAAGGCAGACAAATGGGTCAAAACAAGGGTGAACAGAAAAGTTCATACAGGGGGTGACAAAGATGGCAATAAGAAGAAAGATGGTGAAAAATCTCAAGATAAGCATGGGGATAAGGGTAAAACCAAAGATCCCACTTCAAATCTTAAACACTCTTCAGAGGGTGGGGATAAAACAAATTCTTCCTCTTCTTCCCAACCTGCACACATTAAAAAGCCTTGGTGCTTTGTGTGTAAAAATAGAGGCCATAGGCCAGGGGATAAGTCCTGTCCAGGTAAACCCCCTGAGCCTACCACCACTAATACATCAAGCTCTAGTGCCCCTAGCAGTAGTGGTACTAGTGGTGGGACTGCTGGCAACAGTCAAGCAAAGGGTGTAGTTGGGTTCACTTATGGGTCCATAGTGGAAACTGATGTCATCAGTCCCAAGACAGTTTCTGTCACACCTAGTGGCATTGGCCTTGCCACACTGGCTGCTTGTCCCCTTACAATGGATAAGTACAGGCAGACAGTTTCAATAAATGGTGTTGAGGCCTTGGCCTACAGGGACACAGGTGCCAGTTTCACTTTGGTGACTGAAAACCTAGTGCCTCCTGAACAACACATCATTGGACAACAGTATAAGATTATTGATGTCCATAACTCCACTAAGTTTCTTCCCTTAGCTATAATTCAGTTTAGTTGGGGTGGAGTTACTGGCCCTAAGCAGGTGGTGGTATCACCTAGCTTACCTGTAGACTGTCTCTTAGGTAATGACCTAGAGGCCTCAGGTTGGGCTGATGTAGAGTTTTATGCCCATGCAGCCATGCTGGGCATCCCTGAGGAATTGTTCCCTCTCATTTCAAGTGAAATGAAAAAGCAAAGGAGAGAAGGCCTGAAAACTCAGGATCCCTCTCCATCAACAGGTAAAAAGGGTATCACAGTATCCCCTAACCACCCTACCATTCAGGATACTATTCCTGTGGTGGGAGAAACCTCTCCTGGGGTGGCACCTGTTCCAAGGGAATCATCAGCTGGCAAAGCTGGACTCCCTGAGGTGGAAGTACCTCTCTGTGGGATAACTAACATTGGTGAGAAAAAGAGCACCATTTTAGTTAACATGGAGCATCCCTCCAACCCTCCCAGAGAAACTTTAGTGCAGAAACTCTGCACTGCCTCACAACACTTAGGACAGCATCCCTGCCCTAGTGTGGAGCTGATAGGACAGCATCCCTGCCCTGCTCCAACCCAAGAGAAACAGCATCCCTGTTCTCTCTTCCAGCCATATGGACAAAGTTTTTGCCCAGCTATGGCTTTTCTGAGACAGCATCCCTGTCTGGCATTTCCATCACTACAAATAGGTTCAGTGGACAATTCCCACTGCTCTAAACTAAAACTTACTGATAGAAACTCTGAAAATACATCTTCACATTGTTGCTTAGCTAAAAAACTTCAAACAGGGTGGTTTACATCCCCACAGGGAAGTAACCATATAGTGGATGATAAAGGGAGTAACCAGTCTATTGCAGAGCTACTCTCTACTTATCACCACTTAGACAATAAAGTCTCAACTGGCCAAGGTTAGCCTTATTGTCCTTCGTTTGGGGGGGGGTTGTGTGAGAAGGTAGCCTCTTTCTAGCCTTGTTACCCCCACTTTTGGCCTGTTTGTGAGTGTATGTCAGGGTGTTTGTCACTGTTTTCACTGTCTCACTGGGATCCTGATAGCCAGACCTCAGTGCTCATAGTGAAAACACCATGTTTTCAGTATGGTTGTTATGTGTCACTGGGATCCTGCTAGTCAGGACCCCAGTGCTCATAGGTTTGTGGCCTATATGTATGTGTCACTGGGACCCTGTCACACAGGGCCCCAGTGCTCATAGGTGTGCATGTATATGTTCCCTGTGTGGTGCCTAACTGTCTCACTGAGGCTCTGCTAACCAGAACCTCAGTGGTTATGCTCTCTCATTACTTTTAAATTGTCACTAACAGGCTAGTGACCATTTTTACCAATTTACATTGGCTTACTGGAACACCCTTATAATTCCCTAGTATATGGTACTGAGGTACCCAGGGTATTGGGGTTCCAGGAGACCCCTATGGGCTGCAGCATTTCTTTTGCCACCCATAGGGAGCTCTGACAATTCTTACACAGGCCTGCCACTGCAGCCTGAGTGAAATAACGTCCACGTTATTTCACAGCCATTTTACACTGCACTTAAGTAACTTATAAGTCACCTATATGTCTAACCTTTACCTGGTAAAGGTTAGGTGCAAAGTTACTTAGTGTGAGGGCACCCTGGCACTAGCCAAGGTGCCCCCACATTGTTCAGAGCCAATTCCCTGAACTTTGTGAGTGCGGGGACACCATTACACGCGTGCACTACATATAGGTCACTACCTATATGTAGCTTCACCATGGTAACTCCGAATATGGCCATGTAACATGTCTATGATCATGGAATTGCCCCCTCTATACCATCCTGGCATAGTTGGCACAATCCCATGATCCCAGTGGTCTGTAGCACAGACCCTGGTACTGCCAAACTGCCCTTCCTGGGGTTTCACTGCAGCTGCTGCTGCTGTCAACCCCTCAGACAGGCAGCTGCCCTCCTGGGGTCCAGCCAGGCCTGGCCCAGGATGGCAGAACAAAGAACTTCCTCTGAGAGAGGGTGTGACACCCTCTCCCTTTGGAAAATGGTGTGAAGGCAGGGGAGGAGTAGCCTCCCCCAGCCTCTGGAAATGCTTTGTTGGGCACAGAGGTGCCCAATTCGGCATAAGCCAGTCTACACCGGTTCAGGGACCCCTTAGCCCCTGCTCTGGCGCGAAACTGGACAAAGGAAAGGGGAGTGACCACTCCCCTGACCTGCACCTCCCCTGGGAGGTGTCCAGAGCTCCTCCAGTGTGCTCCAGACCTCTGCCATCTTGGAAACAGAGGTGCTGCTGGCACACTGGACTGCTCTGAGTGGCCAGTGCCACCAGGTGACGTCAGAGACTCCTTGTAATAGGCTCCTTCAGGTGTTAGTAGCCTTTCCTCTCTCCTAGGTAGCCAAACCCTCTTTTCTGGCTATTTAGGGTCTCTGTCTCTGGGGAAACTTTAGATAACGAATGCATGAGCTCAGCCGAGTTCCTCTGCATCTCCCTCTTCACCTTCTGATAAGGAATCGACCGCTGACCGCGCTGGAAGCCTGCAAACCTGCAACATAGTAGCAAAGACGACTACTGCAACTCTGTAACGCTGATCCTGCCGCCTTCTCGACTGTTTTCCTGCTTGTGCATGCTGTGGGGTAGTCTGCCTCCTCTCTGCACCAGAAGCTCCGAAGAAATCTCCCGTGGGTCGACGGAATCTTCCCCCTGCAACCGCAGGCACCAAAAAGCTGCATCTCCGGTCCCTTGGGTCTCCTCTCAGCACGACGAGCGAGGTCCCTCGAATCCAGCGACACCGTCCAAGTGACCCCCACAGTCCAGTGACTCTTCAGCCCAAGTTTGGTGGAGGTAAGTCCTTGCCTCACCTCGCTGGGCTGCATTGCTGGGAACCGCGACTTTGCAAGCTTCTCCGGCCCCTGTGCACTTCCGGCGGAAATCCTGTGTGCACAGCCAAGCCTGGGTCCACGGCACTCTAACCTGCATTGCATGACTTTCTAAGTTGGTCTCCGGCGACGTGGGACTCCTTTGTGCAACTTCGGCGAGCACCGTTTCACGCATCCTCGTAGTGCCTGTTTCTGGCACTTCTCCGGGTGCTACCTGCTTCAGTGAGGGCTCTTTGTCTTGCTCGACGTCCCCTCTCTCTGCAGGTCCAATTTGCGACCTTCTGGTCCCTCCTGGGCCCCAGCAGCGTCCAAAAACGCCAAACACACGATTTGCGTGTAGCAAGGCTTGTTGGCGTCCATCCGGCGGGAAAACACTTCTGCACGACTCGCCAAGGCGTGGGGGATCCATCCTCCAAAGGGGAAGTCTCTAGCCCTTGTCGTTCCTGCAGTATTCACAGTTCTTCAGCCTAGTAAGAGCTTCTTTGCACCAACCGCTGGCATTTCTTGGGCATCTGCCCATCTCCGAGCTGCTTGTGACTTTTGGACTTGGTCCCCTTGTTCCACAGGTACCTTCAGACAGGAATCCATTGTTGTTGCATTGCTGATTTGTGTTTTCCTTGCATTCTCCCTCTAACACGACTATTTTGTCCTTAGGGGAACTTTGGTGCACTTTGCACTCACTTTTCAGGGTCTTGGGGAGGGTTATTTTTCTAACTCTCACTATTTTCTAATAGTCCCAGCGACCCTCTACAAGGTCACATAGGTTTGGGGTCCATTCGTGGTTCGCATTCCACTTCTGGAGTATATGGTTTGTGTTGCCCCTATCCCTATGTTTCCCCATTGCATCCTATTGTAACTATACATTGTTTGCACTGTTTTCTAAGACTATACTGCATATTTTTGCTATTGTGTATATATATCTTGTGTATATTTCCTATCCTCTCACTGAGGGTACACTCTAAGATACTTTGGCATATTGTCATAAAAATAAAGTACCTTTATTTTTAGTATAACTGTGTATTGTGTTTTCTTATGATATTGTGCATATGACACTAAGTGGTACTGTAGTAGCTTCACACGTCTCCTAGTTCAGCCTGAGCTGCTTTGCTAAGCCACCATTATCTATCAGCCTAAGCTGCTAGACACCCTATACACTAATAAGGGATAACTGGGCCTGGTGCAAGGTGCAAGTACCCCTTGGTACTCACTACAAGCCAGTCCAGCCTCCTACAGTAATAGTGTTACTTCTCATCACAGTAGGAGTGTTACTTCTGTAGGCCAGAATGTTAGAGTGCCATCTGTTAGGGCCAGGTCTCCCTCTGTTCATTCTCACCATTCTTCTGTGTCAAGGCATGCCCAACCCACCCACACTGATGACAGAGTGTTAGAAAGGGAGCTCAATAGATTGAGAGTGGAAGAATCCAGGCTGAAGCTCAAGAAGCAACAGCTGGATTTAGATAGGCAAGCCTTTGATTTAGAAAAAGAAAGACAGAGGTTGGGGTTAGGAGCCCATGGTGGCAGCAGCAGTATTCCAAATAGTTATCCTGCAAAAGAGCATGATTCTAGGAATCTGCATAAGATAGTTCCCCCTTACAAGGAGGGGGATGACATTAACAAGTGGTTTGCTGCACTTGAGAGGGCCTGTGTTGTACAGGAGGTCCCTCAAAGGCAGTGGGCTGCTATCCTATGGCTATCTTTCAGTGGAAAGGGTAGGGATAGGCTCCTTACTGTTAAAGAAAGTGATGCCAATAATTTTACAGTTCTTAAGAATGCACTCCTTGATGGTTATGGCTTAACCACTGAACAGTACAGGATCAAGTTCAGAGAAACCAAAAAGGAGTCTTCACAAGACTGGGTAGACTTTGTTGACCATTCAGTGAAGGCCTTGGAGGGGTGGTTACATGGCAGTAAAGTTTCTGACTATGAAAGCCTGTATAACTTAATCCTGAGAGAGCATATTCTTAATAATTGTGTGTCTGATTTGTTGCACCAGTATCTAGTGGACTCAGATCTCACCTCTCCCCAAGAATTGGGAAAGAAGGCAGACAAATGGGTCAGAACAAAAGTGAACAGAAAAGTTCATACAGGTGGTGACAAGGATGGCAAGAAGAAAGATGGTGAGAAATCTCAGGATAAGCATGGGGATAAGGGTAAAACCAAAGATCCTTCTTCAAATCCTAAACACACTTCAGGGGGTGGGGCTAAAACAAATTCTTCCTCTTCTTCTCAACCCACACACATTAAAAAGCCTTGGTGCTTTGTGTGTAAAAACAGAGGCCATAGGACAGGGGATAAGTCCTGTCCAGGTAAACCCCCTGAGCCTACCACCACTAATACATCAAGCTCTAGTTCCCCTAGCAGTAGTGGTACTAGTGGTGGGACTGCTGGCAACAGTCAAGTTAAGGGTGTAGTTGGGTTCACTTATGGGTCCATCATAGAAACTGGGGTAGTCAGTCCCAAGACAGTTTCTGTCACACCTAGTGGCATTGGCCTTGCCACACTGGCTGCTTGTCCCCTTACAATGGATAAGTACAGGCAGACAGTTACAATAAATGGTGTTGAGTCCTTGGCCTACAGGGACACAGGTGCCAGTATCACTTTGGTGACTGAAAACCTAGTGCCTCCTGAACAAAACATCATTGGACAACAGTATAAGATTATTGATGTCCATAGCTCCACTAAGTTTCTTCCCTTAGCTATAATTCAGTTTAGTTGGGGTGGAGTTACTGGCCCTAAGCAGGTGGTGGTATCACCTAGCTTACCTGTAGACTGTCTCTTAGGAAATGACCTAGAGGCCTCAGGTTGGGCTGATGTAGAGTTTTATACCCATGCAGCCATGCTGGGTATCCCTGAGGAATTGTTCCCTCTCATTTCTACTGAAATGAAAAAGCAAAGGAGAGAAGGCCTGAAAAGTCAGGATCCCTCTCCAACAACAGGTAAAAAGGGTATCACCGTATCCCCTACCCACCCTACCATTCAGGATACCATTCCTGTGGTGGGAGAAACCTCTCCTGGGGTGGCACCTGTTCCAACGGAATCATCAGCTGGCATAGCTGTACTCCCTGAGGTGGAAGTACCTCTCTGTGGGATAACTCATAATGGTGAGAAAAAGAGCACCATTTTAGTTAACATGGAGCATCCCTCCAAACCTCCCAGAGAAACTTTAGTGCAGAAACCCTGCACTGCCTCACAACACTTAGGACAGCATCCCTGCCCTAGTTTGGAGCTCATAGGACAGCATCCCTGCCCTGCTCCAACTAAAGAGAAACAGCATCCCTGTTCCCTCTTCCAGCCATATGGACAAAATGTTTGCCCAGCTATGGCTTTACTGAGACAGCATCCCTGTCTGGCATTTTCATCACTACAAATAGGTTCAGTGGACGATTCCCACTGCTCTAAACTAAAACTTACTGATAGAAACTCTGAAAACATACCTTCACATTGTTGCTTAGCTAAAATACGTCAAACAGGGTGGTTTACATCCCCTCAGGGAAGTAACCATATAGTGGATGATAATGGGAGTAACCAGTCTATTGCAGAGCTACTCTCTACTTATCACCAGTTAGACAATAAAGTCTCAACTGGCCAAGGTTAGCCTTATTGTCCTTCGTTTGGGGGGGGGGTTGTGTGAGAAAGTAGCCTCTTTCTAGCTTTGTTACCCCCACTTTTGGCCTGTTTGTGAGTGTATGTCAGGGTGTTTTCACT
The DNA here is from genome assembly GCF_031143425.1 of Pleurodeles waltl. Classification (NCBI taxonomy): domain Eukaryota; kingdom Metazoa; phylum Chordata; class Amphibia; order Caudata; family Salamandridae; genus Pleurodeles; species Pleurodeles waltl. Next base: position 1,301,585,787 of record NC_090445.1, read on the forward strand.
GTCTCACTGGAATCCTGCTAGTCAGGGCCCAGTGCTCATAGTGAAAACCCTATGTTTTCAGTATGTTTGTTATGTGTCACTGGGACCCTGCTAGCCAGGACCCCAGTGCTCATAAGTTTGTGACCTATATGTATGTGTTCCCTGTGTGATGCCTAACTGTCTCACTGAGGCTCTGCTAACCAGAACCTCAGTGGTTATGCTCTCTCTGTACAAATTGTCACTAACAGGCTAGTGACCAATTTCACCAATTTACATTGGCATACTGGAACACCCTTATAATTCCCTGGTACATGGTATATGAGGTACCCAGGGTATTGGGGTTCCAGGAGATCCCTATGGGCTGCAGCATTTCTTTTGCCACCCATAGGGAGCTCTGACAATTCTTACACAGGCCTGCCACTGCAGCCTGAGTGAAATAACGTCCACGTTATTTCACAGCCATTTACCACTGCACTTAAGTAACTTATAAGTCACCTATATGTCTAACCTTTACCTGGTAAAGGTTGGGTGCTATGTTACTTAGTGTGCAGGCACCCTGGCACTAGCCAAGGTGCCCCCACATTGTTCAGGGCAAATTCCCCGGACTTTGTGAGTGCGGGGACACCATTACACGCGTGCACTATACATAGGTCACTTCCTATGTATAGCTTCACAATGGTAACTCCGAACATGGCCATGTTACATGTCTAAGATCATGGAATTGCCCCCCCAATGCCATCCTGGTATTGGGGAGACAATCCCATGATCCCCCGGGTCTCTAGCACAGACCCGGGTACTGCCAAACTGCCTTTCCTGGGGTTTCACTGCAGCTGCTGCCAACCCCTCAGACAGGTTTCTGCCCTCCTGGGGTCCAGCCAGGCTTGGCCCAGGAAGGCAGAACAAAGGACTTCCTCAGAGAGAGGGTGTTACACCCTCTCCCTTTGGAAAAAGGTGTCAGGGCTGGGGTGGAGTAGCCTCCCCCAGGCTCTGGAAATGCTTTGATGGGCACAGATGGTGCCCATCTCTGCATAAGCCAGTCTACACCGGTTCAGGGATCCCCCAGCCCTGCTCTGGCGCGAAACTGGACAAAGGAAAGGGGGGTGACCACTCCCCTGACCTGCACCTCCCCTGGGAGGTGCCCAGAGCTCCTCCAGTGTGCTCCAGACCTCTGCCATCTTGGAAACAGAGGTGCTGCTGGCACACTGGACTGCTCTGAGTTGCCAGGGCCAGCAGGTGACGTCAGAGACTCCTTCTGATAGGCTCCTCCAGGTGTTGCTAGCCTATCCTCTCTCCTAAGTAGCCAAACCTCCTTTTCTGGCTATTTAGAGTCTCTGCTTTGGGGAATTCTTTAGATAACGAATGCAAGAGCTCATCAGAGTTCCTCTGCATCTCTCTCTTCACCTTCTGCCAAGGAATCGACTGCTGACCGCGCTGGAAGCCTGCAAAACTGCAACAAAGTAGCAAAGACGACTACCGCGACCTTGTAACGCTGATCCTGCCGCCTTCTCGACTGTTTTCCTGGTGGTGCATGCTGTGGGGGTAGTCTGCCTCCTCTCTGCACTAGAAGCTCCAAAGAAATCTCCCGTGGGTCGACGGGATCTCCCCCCTGCAACCGCAGGCACCAAAGAGCTGCATCACCGGTCCTCTGGGTCTCCTCTCAGCACGACGAGCGAGGTCCCTGGAACTCAGCAACTCTGTCCAAGTGACTCCCACAGTCCAGTGACTCTTCAGTCCAAGTTTGGTGGAGGTAAGTCATTGCCTCCCCACGCTAGACTGCATTGCTGGGTACCGCGTGATTTGCAGCTGCTCCGGCTCCTGTGCACTCTTCCAGGATTTCCTTTGTGCACATCCAAGCCTGGGTCCCCGGCACTCTAACCTGCAGTGCACAACCTCCTGAGTTGTCCTCCGGCGTCGTGGGACCTTCCTTTGTGACTTCAGGTGAGCTCCGGTTCACTCCACTTTGTAGTGCCTGTTCCGGCACTTCTGTGGGTGCTGCTTGCTTCTGAGAGGGCTCCTTGTCTTGCTCGGCACCTCCTCTGTCCCCTCACGCAATTGGCGACATCCTGGTCCCTCCTGGGCCACAGCAGCATCCAAAAACCCTAACCGCGACCCTTGCAGCTAGCAAGGCTTGTTTGCAGTCTTTCTGCATGGAAACACTTCTGCACGACTCTTAACGATGGGGGACATCCATCCTCCAAATGGGAAGTTTCTAGCCCTTGTCGTTCTTGCAGAATCCACAGATTCTACCATCTTGTGGCAGCTTCTTTGCACCCACAGCTGGCATTCCCTGGGCATCTGCCCACTCCCGACTTGATCGTGACTCTTGGACTTGGTCCCCTTGTTCCACAGGTACCCTCGTCAGGAAATCCATCATTGTTGCATTGCTGGTGTTGCTGTTTCTTGCAGAATTCCCCTATCACGACTTCTGTGCTCTTTGGGGAACTTAGGTGCACTTTGCACCCACTTTTCAGGGTCTTGGGTTGGGCTATTTTTCTAACCCTCACTGTTTTCTTACAGTCCCAGCGACCCTCTACAAGGTCACATAGGTTTGGGGTCCATTCGTGGTTCGCATTCCACTTCTAAAGTATATGGTTCGTGTTGCCCCTATCCCTATGTGCCCCCACTGTATTCTATTGTGACTATACACTGTTTGCACTGTTTTCTATTGCTATTACTGCATATTTTGGTATTGTGTACATATATCTTGTGTATATTTGCTATCCTCATACTGAGGGTACTCACTGAGATACTTTTGGCATATTGTCATAAAAATAAAGTACCTTTATTTTTAGTATATCTGTGTATTGTGTTTTCTTATGATATTGTGCATATGACACTAGTGGTACTGTAGGAGCTTCACTTGTCTCCTAGTTCAGCCTAAGCTGCTCTGCTAAGCTACCTTTTCTATCAGCCTAAGCTGCTAGACACCCCTTTACACTAATAAGGGATACCTGGGCCTGGTGCAAAGTGTAAGTACCCCTTGATACTCACTACAAGCCAGTCCAGCCTCCTACAGAGGAGCCACAAATTTCCTTCCACCCAGCGTTGCCCTAAGTCTCCCGATAAAAATGGTACCTCACTTGTGTGGGTAGGCCTGCCGCCCACAAAAGGAAATGGCCCAAAACACAACGTGGACACATCCCATTTTGTTTTACAGAAAACAGAGGTGTTTTTTGCAAAGTGCCTACCTGTAGATTTTGGCCTCTAGCTCAGCCGGCACCTAGGGAAACCTACCAAACCTGTGCATTTTTGAAAACTAGAGACCTACGGGAATCCAAGATGGGGTGACTTGTGGGGCTCTGACCAGGTTCTGTTACCCAGAATCCTTTGCAAACCTCAACATTTGGCTAAAAAACACATTTTCCTCACATTTCGGTGACAGAAAGTTCTGGAATCTGAGAGGAGACACAAATTTCCTTCCACCCAGCTTTTCCCCAAGTCTCTTGATAAAAATGGTATCTCACTTGAGTGGGTAGGCCTAGCGCCCACGAAAGGAAATGGCCCAAAACACAACATGGACACATCACATTTTTTCAAAGAAAACAGTGCCTACCTGTGGATTTTAGCCTCTAGCTCAGCCGGCACCTGGGGAAACCTGCCAAACCAGCACATTTCTGAAAACTAGACACCTAGGGGAATCCAAGATGGGGTGACTTGTGGGGCTCTGACCAGGTTCTGTTACCCAGAATCCTTTGCAAACCTCAAAATTTGGCCAAAAAAACACTTTTTCCTCTCATTTCGGTGACAGAAGGTTCTTGAATCTGAGAGGAGCCACAAATGTCCTTCCACCAGCGTTCCTCCAAGTCTCCCGATAAAAATAGTACCTCACTTGTGTGGGTGGGCCTAGCGCCCACAAAAGGAAATGGCCCAAATCACAACGTGGACACATCACATTTTTTCACGGAAAACAGAGGTGTTTTTTGCAAAGTGCCTACCTGTGGATTTTGGCCTCTAGCTCAGCCGGCCCCAGGGGGGCAGAAATGGCCTAAAATAAATTTGCCCACCCACCCCCCGACCCCTGGGGAGCGACCCTTGCCTACGGGGTCGCTCCCCTTGTGTGACGGCGCAAAAAAAAAGATCCCCACTGCCTAGTGGTTTCTGCCCCCCTTGGGGGCAGATTCACCTAAAATCAGCCGATTTGCCCCCAGGGGGGGTAGAAATGGTCTAAATACAATTTTTCCCTCCAGGGGAGCCTAAGGGTTCGCTCCCCATCTCTAAAAAACCAAACAAACAAAAAAAAAAAAAAATAATAATAATTAGCCCTGGCGCCTAGATGTTTCTGCCCCCGGGGCAGATCGCCTAATAGCAATAGGCCGATCTGCCCCCAGGGGCCTAAAATAAATTTGCTCCCCCCACCCTTGCCTACGTGGTCGCTCCCCTTGCGTGATGGCTCAAAAAAAAGATCCCTGGTGCCTAGTGGTTTCTGCCCCCCTTGGGTATAGATTGACCTAAAATCGGCCGATCTGCCCCCAAATCGGGCAGAAATGGCCTAAATACAATTTGCCCCTCCAGGGGAGCGACCCTTGCCTAAGGGGTCGCTCCCAATCTAAAAAAAAAAAAAAAACTAAAAAGAAAATTGCCCTGGCGCCTAGAGGTTTCTGCCCCCCCTGGGTGCAGATCGGCCTAATACCAACAAGCCGATCTGCCCCAGGGGGGGGCAGAAATGGCCTAAAATAAATTTTCCCCCTCACCCCGCCACCGGGAAGCGACCCTTGCCTACAAGGTCGCTCCCCTTGCCTGATGGCACAAAAAAAAAGATCCCTGGTGCCTAGTGTTTTCTGCCCCCCTTGGTGGCAGATTGAACTAAAATCAGCCGATCTGCCCCCAAAGTGGGCAGAAATGGCCTAAATACAATTTGCTCCTCCAGGGGAGCGACCCTTGCCTAAGGGGTCGCTCCCAATCTCTAAAAAACAAACAAAAAAACAAAAACACAAACAAAAATTAGCCCTGGCGCCTAGAGGTTTCTGCCCCCCCTGGGGCAGATCGGCCTAATAACAATAGGCCGATCTGCCCCAAGGGGGGCAGAAATGGCCTAAAATATATGTGCCCCCCTCCAGGGAGCGACCCTTGCCTACGGGGTCGCTCCCCTTGCCTGACGGCACAAAAAAAAAAAGATCCCTGGTGCCTAGTGGTTTCTGCCCCTCTTGGGGGCAGATTGACCTAAAATCGGCCAATCTGCCCCAAAGCGGGCAGAAATGGCCTAAATACAATTTGCCCCTCCAGGGGAGCGACCCTTGCCTAAGGGGTTGCTCCCCATCTCTAAAAAAAATTAAAAAAAATAGCCCTGGCGCCTAGAGGTTTCTGCCCCCCCGGGGGCAGATCAGCCTAATAACAATAGGCCAATCTGCCCCCAAGGGGGGCAGAAATAGTCTTAATATAATTTCCCCCCTATGGGAGTGACCCTTGCCTAAGGGGTCGCTCCCCACACCTAAAACAAAACAAAAAAATTATCCCTGGTGCCTAGAGGTTTCTGCCCCCCAGTTGTGTCATTGAGAGGGCAAGGTCACCAACATGGGTATTTAGCTGTTGCAGCTCAGTGTGTACCAGTTGCAGCCCTGTATTCTGGTTCCGTTCCATGTGCCGCATGGCCCCTGATATGTTTCTTATCTCTCGTGTCTGCAGGCGCTGACCACGTAGGATTGCAGCCTCGGCGGCGGACATGGAGGTGTCCCCTGCCTCACCCTGTGGCACTGGAGGGACATTGAGACGTCGCCTGCGACGCAGTGGAGGTTCCGTGTCCTGTACACCCGCACTGTGGCTGGGACCGGGTGCTGGCTCACTCTCCAGTATGGCCACTGGTGCATCAGGAGGGGACTGTGTTTGGGTGGTGCAGGTCCCTGTGGTGGCTGGTCCTGAGTCCTGTGCTGGCTGCTGGCTGACCTGTGGCCCCTGGACGCTGTGGCTGGAGGTGGTGTAGTGTGGGAGACCTGTGGGACATAGGGAACACACTGTCAGTATCTAACATCTGTTATCTGCTTCCTAATAAATTGTTGCCTATCAACTGCCTACTTGACTACATTGCCCATAATGCACCATGCAGGTGGTTGCTACTCTGAAATGGAGCTATTTTGGTTGTGCATTAAGCTGTGTACTAGGTGGGTGGGGGTATGGCAGATATGGGTGTACATGCATGTCTCATGGTACCTACCGGTTGAAGGTCCTGCCGCTAACGTGTCCAGCTCTCCCATCCCGGACACTGCCTCTGGCTCCAAGGTCTCCTCCACTCTTTCCTCCAAGGGTGTGGGAGGTGGTATGGTGGATGGTCCCCCTCCAGTGCCCCTCATCTCCCTGAGCCGCTCTGCCACCCTCTCCTTGGTCCGGGAGCTCAGGTCATACCACAGTTTCTTCAGTTCCTCGATACTCCGGTGGCTCCCACCCAAGGAGTTGACCTTGTCCTGTATTTCTGTCGAAATCCGTCTTTTTTCCACCTCTGGCACACTGAGGGCTGCCCTCCCAAAAAGTTGTTTGTGGTGCTGGCAGCATTCCTCAGTCAGCAGCTCCAGTTCTTTTTCAGCAAATTTCAATTTTCTCTTTCTAGGAGTGTCTGCCATTGTAGCTGCTGTTCCTCCTGTTGGCTATTCAGCAGTTTAAAATGGGTGTGGTCCTCCCTCCTCCCAGGTGTATTAGTAAACTTCCTGGCTGTGATGTCATCATCAAGAGCCAGGAAGTGTTTTCCAGAGTGTTCTGCTGCACCTGCATTCAATTTGCGGCACAGTCGAATTTTGCGAAACCCACTTGCAATTTGCATTTTCGTTTTTAGCGCAGTCGCAAAAAGCGACCTCGCAAACAGCGGAATCGCAATCTGCGGTGCGACTTCATTTGCGAGTCGCAAAATGAAGTCGCTTTTTGTTCTTGGATACCATTTAGCGAGTCGGAAATTGTGAGTCGCAACGACTCGCAATTTCCCGACTCGCTAATTTTTCCTACCTACATCTGGCCCATAGTGAGAACAGATTTGAAATGATACTCAGCTTATTGTCTCTTGGGTCGTCTGTTTATCATATGCACACATTTTAGTCACTTTTATTATCTGTTTTGTGTAAGCAGGTGGGACATCTAGCACCTGTCACTTTATCAGTATGATGTAAAAAATGGTTAAGCAATTGATGCACAACTTAATTTCTTCTTCAAACCCATGTGCTGCCAAATATAAGCAAACATTTGCAAATGCTGCTTATTATTTATTCATAATTTGTTACAGTGACAGACCTTTCAAAGTTCCACAGAAGTGTCGACTATTTTCTATTTATTTAAGAAAAAAGTTCGAGCATACGAATATCTAATAAGAAAATGTTGCATTTTCCCAGAAGGAGACAGGCGCTCCATTTTATTTGTATTTTTTCTGTATTTTACAGATTACGTACCTTATCATCCTTCTTGCCACCTCCTGGACCATGTCCACCACTTTGACTTTGCCCCATCCTTCTCCCTTCTCCCTGTATGTAGGCCTATATGCTAAACCCACTGCCAGAAATATTGTACTGAGATATATTAGATATAAAAAAAATGCAGGGGTGTGCCGTATTCCCATAAAAGTGTTGCACCTCTGCATTTCTAAAGTGGTGCCGCGTGGCACTGCTATTTTTGGGGCAGCACTGCACTGCGCCACTTTCACATACATCTGGATCTTAATTTCAAATCAGGCAGCAGAACATGCAGATTTAGCTCTTTGCTTTAACTCCATCTGTATAGGAGACACCTGTGGTAGCCAGAGAACGATGAATGGGAAAATGGAATAATCTTTAAAAAAACTTTGGTGGCAATGTGGTCAAAGGAAACTGGAATGCTCATTAAAAAATGTACTTATGCTGCTGATACGTCCAGGAGGAAATGGTAACCGAATGCTGTAGCATGACTGTGCTTCTTTGTTGGCTGCATGGATGGAGGAATGGATGGATCAGGGCAAAATTCAGAATTAAATAGGATGAAATACAAAAATAAAAAATAAATAAAAAGGAACACAAATTTAAAAGAACTAAAACATAAATTAACAAATGACAAGAAATTAGAAAACATTTTTTTAAAATCACAATTAAAAATTAAAACTTAAAATAAAAATTTCAAATAAGAAAATAAGAACCTAATAAAAAAAAAAGAATAATAAAATAATTTAAAATACAAAATAAATTACAATTAAAATAGAAGATTTAAATTAAAAACCAAAATACCATCTTAAAGTAAACAAATGATCAATAATTACTGATGTCTGTATGCATGCCTATGGCAAAGGCACACTGGCTGCATGCATAAAACGGCCACCAGCTACATTGTCAAACAACAAAGAGCAAGTAGGCATGAGCAACAAAGAACACATGCAAGCCTATGGCAAGGAGAAACTTGCTGGATGCACAAAATGGCTGTCAGCCACATGGTCAGACAACAACAATCAGCAAGGAGGCATGGGGAACAAAGAACACATGCAGGCTTATGGCAAATACACACTGGCTGGATGCACACAAAGGCCACAAGCCACATGGCCATACAACAACTTCAAACAAGAAGGCATAGAGAAAAAAGAACACATGCAAGCATATGGCAAAGACACACCAGCTGGATGCACAAAATGGCTGCCAGCCACATGGTTAAACAGGAGGAAGGAGCAAGGATGCATTGGCAACAAAGAAAATATGCAAGCCTATGGGAGAGAGACACTGGATGGATGCACAGAATGGCCACCAGCCACATAGTAAAACAACAATGGGTCATGTGCTCACTGTGCCACTGGAATCAAGCTAGCCTGGCTGATGAAGGGTGATACCTTGAAGCCTGTCCTAGGATGCTTGTTTCTGATTCAGGGAGAACCTGGTCTAGCAGTTCGGGCTGGACTGTTCCCATGGAGAATGGAACAGGGTCTAGACTGATTTGCAAATGGCTGGGTCCAGGCTGAGGTGGCAAGATGAGCAAAAGAATGATGGATTAAACCCAGATCTGTGACTGGGGGTGAGTATCTGAAAAGTTTCAGCTCTCTGTCCATCATCCTTTTGTTTTGCTAAAGTTGCCCTAAGTGGGAAAGGTAGGCCCAGATGTGGGTCTCATGCTCACTGTTCCACTGGATTGAAGCTAGCCTGGCTGATAAAGGGTGATTCCCTGAAACTGGTCCGAGGATGCTTGTTTCCGGTCCAGGGAGGATCTGTCCTGGCAGTTTGATTTGGACTGTTCGCTTTGGGAACAGGGTCAAGACAGATTTGCATAGGGCTGGGGCCAGGCTGGGGTGGCATGGTAAGCAAAAGAGCGATGTATTAACCACTTCGCTGCCAGGCCTTTTCCCCCTCCTGTGCCAGGCCTTTTTTTGCCTATTTGGGGCAGTTCGCGCTTAGGCCCTCATAACTTTTTGTCCACATAAGCTAACCAAGCCAAATTTGCGTCCTTTTTTTCCAACATCCTAGGGATTCTAAAGGTACCCAGACTTTGTGGGTTCCCCTGAAGGAGGCCAAGAAATTGGCCAAAATACAGTGAAAATTTCGTTTTTTTCAAAAAAAATTGAAAAAGGGGCTGGAGAAGAAGGCTTGTGGTTTTTCCCCTGAAAATGGCATCAACAAAGGGTTTGCGGTGCTAAACTCAGCAGCTTCCCAGCTTTCAGGAACAGGCAGACTTGAATCCGAAAACCCAATTTTCCAACACAATTTTGGCATTTTACTGGGACATACCCCATTTGTGCAATTTTTTGTGCTTTCAGCCTCCTTCCAGTCAGTGACCGGAATGGTCATGAAACCAATGCTGGATCCCAGAAACCTAAACATTTCTGAAAAGTAGACAAAATTCTGAATTCAGCAAGGGGTCATTTGTGTAGATCCTACAAGGGTTTCCTACAGAAAATAACAGCTGAAAAAGAAAAATATTGAAATTGAGGTGAAAAAAACATCAATTTTTCTCTACTTTATACTCTGTAACTTTTCCCTGCAATGTCAGATTATCGAAAGCAATATACCGTTACGTCTGCTGGACTCCTCTGGTTGCGGAGATATATAGGGTTTGTAGGTTCATCAAGAACCCGAGGAACCCAGAGCCAATAAATGAGCTGCACCCTGCAGTGAGTTTTCATTCTATACCGGGTATACAGTAATTCATTTGCTGAAATATAAGGAGTAAAAAATAGCTATCAAGAAAACCTTTGCATTTCCAAAAAGGGCACAAGATAAGGTGTTGAGGAGCAGTGGTTATTTGCACATCTCTGAATTCCGGGGTGACCATAGTAGCACGTGAATTACATGGAATTTCTCAAATAGATGTCTTTTTTACACACACCCCTATATTTGGAAGGAATAAATGTAGAGAAAGACAAGGGGCAATAACACTTGTTTTGCTATTCTATGTTCCCCCAAGTCTCCCGATAAAAATGATACCTCACTTGTTTGGGTAGGCCTAGCGCCCGCGACAGGATATGCCCCAAAACACAACGTGGACACATCACAGAAAACATAGCTGTTTTTAGCAAAGTGACTACCTGTAGATTTTGGCCTCTAGCTCAGCCGCCACCTAGGGAAACCTACCAAACCTGTGCATTTCTGAAAACTAGAGACCTAGGGGAATCCAAGGAGGGGTGACTTGTGTGGCTCGGACCAGGTTCTGTTACCCAGAATCCTTTGCAAACCTCAAAATTTGGCTAAAAAAACACATGTTCCTCACATTTCTGTGGCAGAAAGTTCTGGAATCTGAGAGGAGCGACAAATTTCCTTCCACCCAGCATTCCCCCACGTCTCCCGATAAAAATGATACCTCACTTGTGTGGGTAGGCCTAGCGCCCGCGACAGGATATGCCCCAAAACACAACCTGGACACATCACAGAAAACAGAGCTGTTTTTAGCAAAGTGACTACCTGTAGATTTTGGCCTCTAGCTCAGCCGCCACCTAGGGAAACCTACCAAACCTGTGCATTTCTGAAAACTAGAGACCTAGGGGAATCCAAGGAGGGGTGACTTGTGTGGCTCGGACCAGGTTCGGTTACCCAGAATCCTTTGCAAACCTCAAAATTTGGCTAAAAAAACACATGTTCCTCACATTTCTGTGGCAGAAAGTTCTGGAATCTGAGAGGAGCCACAAATTTCCTTCCACCTAGCGTTCCCCCACGTCTCCCGATAAAAATGATACCTCACTTGTGTGGGTAGGCCTAGCGCCCGCGACAGGATATGCCCCAAAACACAACGTGGACATATCACAGAAAACAGAGCTGTTTTTAGCAAAGTGACTACCTGTAGATTTTGGCCTCTAGCTCAGCCGCCACCTAGGGAAACCTACCAAACCTGTGCATTTCTGAAAACTAGAGACCTAGGGGGATCCAAGGAGGGGTGACTTGCGGGGCTCGGACCAGGTTCTGTTACCCAGAATCCTTTGCAAACCTCAAAATTTGGCTAAAAAAACACATGTTCCTCACATTTCTGTGGCAGAAAGTTCTGGAATCTGAGAAGAGCCACAAATTTCCTTCCACCCAGCGTTACCCCACATCTCCCGATAAAAATGATACCTCACTTGTGTGGGTAGGCCTAGCGCCCGTGACAGGATATGCCCCAAAACACAACGTGGACATATCACAGAAAACAGAGCTGTTTTTAGCAAAGTGACTACCTGTAGATTTTGGCCTCTAGCTCAGCCGCCACCTAGGGAAACCTACCAAACCTATGCATTTCTGAAAACTAGAGACCTAGGGGAATCCAAGGAGGGGTGACTTGTGTGGCTCGGACCAGGTTCTGTTACCCAGAATCCTTTGCAAACCTCAAAATTTGGCTAAAAAAACACATGTTCCTCACATTTCTGTGGCAGAAAGTTCTGGAATCTGAGAGGAGCCACAAATTTCCTTCCACCTAGCGTTCCCCCACGTCTCCCGATAAAAATGATACCTCACTTGTGTGGGTAGGCCTAGCGCCCGCGACAGGATATGCCCCAAAACACAACGTGGACATATCACAGAAAACAGAGCTGTTTTTAGCAAAGTGACTACCTGTAGATTTTGGCCTCTAGCTCAGCCGCCACCTAGGGAAACCTACCAAACCTGTGCATTTCTGAAAACTAGAGACCTAGGGGGATCCAAGGAGGGGTGACTTGCGGGGCTCGGACCAGGTTCTGTTACCCAGAATCCTTTGCAAACCTCAAAATTTGGCTAAAAAAAACACATGTTCCTCACATTTCTGTGGCAGAAAGTTCTGGAATCTGAGAAGAGCGACAAATTTCCTTCCACCCAGCGTTCCCCTACGTCTCCCGATAAAAATGATACCTCACTTGTGTGGGTAGGCCTAGCGCCCGCGACAGGATATGCCCCAAAACACAACGTGGACATATCACAGAAAAGAGAGCTGTTTTTAGCAAAGTGACTACCTGTAGATTTTGGCCTCTAGCTCAGCCGCCACCTAGGGAAACCTACCAAACCTATGCATTTCTGAAAACTAGAGACCTAGGGGAATCCAAGGAGGGGTGACTTGTGTGGCTCGGACCAGGTTCTGTTACCCAGAATCCTTTGCAAACCTCAAAATTTGGCTAAAAAAACACATGTTCCTCACATTTCTGTGGCAGAAAGTTCTGGAATCTGAGAGGAGCCACAAATTTCCTTCCACCTAGCGTTCCCCCACGTCTCCCGATAAAAATGATACCTCACTTGTGTGGGTAGGCCTAGCGCCCGCGACAGGATATGCCCCAAAACACAACGTGGACATATCACAGAAAACAGAGCTGTTTTTAGCAAAGTGACTACCTGTAGATTTTGGCCTCTAGCTCAGCCGCCACCTAGGGAAACCTACCAAACCTGTGCATTTCTGAAAACTAGAGACCTAGGGGGATCCAAGGAGGGGTGACTTGCGGGGCTCGGACCAGGTTCTGTTACCCAGAATCCTTTGCAAACCTCAAAATTTGGCTAAAAAAACACATGTTCCTCACATTTCTGTGGCAGAAAGTTCTGGAATCTGAGAAGAGCCACAAATTTCCTTCCACCCAGCATTCCCCCACGTCTCCCGATAAAAATGATACCTCACTTGTGTGGGTAGGCCTAGCGCCCGCGACAGGATATGCCCCAAAACACAACGTGGACATATCACAGAAAACAGAGCTGTTTTTAGCAAAGTGACTACCTGTAGATTTTGGCCTCTAGCTCAGCCGGCACCTAGGGAAACCTACAAAACCTGTGCATTTCTGAAAACTAGAGACCTAGGGGAATCCAAGGAGGGGTGACTTGCGGGGCTCGGACCAGGTTCTGTTACCCAGAATCCTTTGCAAACCTCAAAATTTGGCTAAAAAAACACATGTCCCTCACATTTCTGTGGCAGAAAGTTCTGGAATCTGAGAGGAGCTACAAATTTCCTTCCACCCAGCGTTCCCCCAAGTCTCCCGATAAAAATGATACCTCACTTGCGTGGGTAGGCCTAGCGCCGGCGACAGGAAACACCCCAAAGCGCAACGTGGACACATCCTAAATTTTGGAAAAAAACAGAGGTGTTTTTTGCGAAGTGCCTACCTGTAGATTTTGGCCTCTAGCTCAGCCGACACCTGAGGAAACCTAGCAAACCAGTGCATTTTTGAAAACTAGAAACCCAGGGGAATCCAAGATGGGGTGACTTGCGGGGCTCTGACCAGGTTATGTTACCCAGAATCCTTTGCAAACATCAAAATTTGGCCCAAAAAACACTTTTTCCTCTCATTTCGGTGACAGAAAGTTCTGGAATCTGAGAGGAGCCACAAATTTCCTTCCACCCAGCGTTCCCCTAAGTCTCTCGATAAAAATGGTACATCACTTCTGTGGTTAGGCCTAGCGCCCACAAAAGGAAATGGCCCAAAACACAACGTGGACACAACATATTTTTTCACAGAAAACAGAGGTGTTTTTTGCAAGGTGCCTACCTGTGGTGTTTGGCCTGTAGCTCATGCCCTAAAATAAATTTGCCCCCCCAACCCCCACCCTCCCCCGCCGGGAGCGACCCTTGCCTACGGGGTCGCTCCCCCTGCGTGACATTAGCACCAAAAAACAAATCCCCGGTGCCTAGTGGTTTCTGCCCCCTTGGGGGCAGGTTGACCTAAACTCAGCCAATCTGCCCCCAAGGGGGGCAGAAATGGCCTAAATACAATTTGTCCCCCAGGGGAGCGACTTTTGCCTGATGGGTCGCTCCCCATCTCTAAAAAAAAAAAAAAAAGAAAAAAAAGAAAAATTCCCCTGGTGCCTAGAGGTTTCTGCCCCCCCCCGGGGGCAGATCGGCCTAATAATAGGCCGATCTGCCCCCCGGGGGGGCAGAAATGGCCTAAAATAAATTTGCCCCCCCAACACCCACCCCCCCCCGGGAGCGACCCTTGCCTACGGGGTCGCTCCCCCTGCGTGACATTGGCGCCAAAAAACAAATCCCCGGTGCCTAGTGGTTTCTGCCCCCTTGGGGGCAGATTGACCTAAAATTGGCCAATCTGCCCCCAGGGGGGCAGAAATGGTCTAAATACAATTTGCCCCCCCAGGGGAGCGACCCTTGCCTGATGGGTCGCTCCCCATCTCTAAAAAAAGAAACAACAAAAAAAAAAACACAAAAAAAAATTGCCCTGGTGCCTAGAGTGTTCTGCCCCCCCCCCCCCGGGGGGCAGTTCGGCCTAATAATAGGCCGATCTGTCCCCCGGGGGGGCAGAAATGGCCTAAAATAAATTTGCCCCCCCCAACCCCCACCCCCCCCCAGGAGCGACCCTTGCCTACGGGGTCGCTCCCCCTGCGTGACATTGGCGCCAAAAAACAAATCCCCGGTGCCTAGTGGTTTCTGCCCCCTTGGGGGCAGATTGACCTAAAACTGGCCAATCTTCCCCCAGGGGGGCAGAAATGGTCTAAATACAATTTGCCCCCCCAGGGGAGCGACCCTTGCCTGATGGGTCGCTCCCCATCTCTAAAAAAAGAAACAACAAAAAAAAAAAACACAAAAAAAAAATTGCCCTGGCGCCTAGAGTGTTCTGCCCCCCCCCCCCCCGGGGGCAGTTCGGCCTAATAATAGGCCGATCTGTCCCCCGGGGCGGCAGAAATGGCCTAAAATAAATTTGCCCCCCCAACCCCCACCCCCGCCCCCCGGGAGCGACCCTTGCCTACGGGGTCGCTCCCCCTGCGTGACATTGGCGCCAAAAAACAAATCCCCGGTGCCTAGTGGTTTCTGCCCCCTTGGGGGCAGATTGACCTAAAATCGTCCAATCTGCCCCCAGGGGGGCAGAAATGGTCTAAATACAATTTGCCCCCCAGGGGAGCGACCCTTGCCTGATGGGTCTCTCCCCATCTCTAAAAAAAAGAAAGAACAAAAAAAAAAAACACAAAAAAAAAATTTGCCCTGGCGCCTAGAGGTTTCTTCCCCCCCTGGGGGCAGATCGGCCTAATAATAGGCCGATCTGCCCCCAGGGGGGGCAGAAATGGCCTAAAATATATTGCCCTCCCCCCCAGGGAGCGACCCTTGCCTAAGGGGTCGCTCCCTTTGCGTGAAATTCACGCAAAGAAAAAACTCCCTGGTGTCTAATGGTTTCTACCCCCCTTGGGGGCAGATTGGCCTCATCAAAATAGGCCAATCTGCCCCCAAGGGAGGCAGAAATGGCCAAAATATAATTTTCCCCCAAGGGGAGCGACCCTTGCCTAAGGGGTCGCTCCCCACCAAAAAAAAAAAAAATGAAACCAAAAAAAAAAAAATGGTCCCTGGTGCCTAGAGGTTTCTGCCCCCCCTGGGGGCAGATCGGCCTAATAGTAGGCCGATCTGCCCCCAGGGGGGGCAGAAAAGGCCTTCCCGAAAATATGCCCCCCCTGGGAGCGACCCTTGCCCAAGGGGTCGCTCCCTTTTGTCAATAACAATAAAAAATAAAAAAAATCCCTGGTGTCTAGTGGTTTCTACCCCCCTTGGGGGCAGATTGGCCTCATCAAAATAGGCCAATCTGCCCCCAAGGGGGGCAGAAATGGCCAAAATATAATTTTCCCCCAAGGGGAGCGACCCTTGCCTAAGGGGTCGCTCCCCACCTCAATAAAAAAAAATGAAGCAAAAAAAAAAAAAAATGGTCCCTGGTGCCTAGAGGTTTCTGCCCCCCCTGGGGGCAGATCGGCCTAATAAGGCCGATCTGCCCCCAGGGGGGGCAGAAAAGGCCTTTTCAAAAAAATGCCCCCCCTGGGAGCGACCCTTGCCCAAGGGGTCGCTCCCTTTTGTCAATTGCAAAGAAAAAAAAAAAAATCCCTGGTGTCTAGTGGGGTTTCAAAAGCCGGATTGCAAGCAATCCGGCTTTTGAAACCCTCGGAGGGACTTCAAAGGGAAGGAAATACTTTTCCTTCCCTTTGAAGCCCCTCCGGGCCTCCCAAGTGATTGAAAAAGAAATGCTTTTGCATTTCTTTTTCAATCGCGCTGGAGACTAGGGAGGCCCCTGTGACAAATCAGCGCGCGCTCGTGCGCTGACGTCACAGGGGGGGGTGGTGGGGGTCGGGGGTGGAAGGGGAAGGGATTCCCCGGTCAGCCCTGACCTAGGGGGGTGGGGGGGCGTCCCTCGGGAGGAGCGCTAGCGCTTCTCCCGAGGGAAGCATTCAGGACGTAATGGTTACGTCCATGGCGCCACACGGGCGCTGCCATGGACGTAACCATTACGTCCGTGGCGGGGAAGGGGTTAAACCCAGATCTGTGACTGGAGGTGAGTGTTTGAAAAACGTCTGCACTCTTTCCATCATCCTTTTGTGCCAAACAACAACAACAAGCAAGGAAACATGAGCAACAAAGAACACATGCAAGCCTATGGCAAGGAGACACTGGCTGGATGTACAAAATGGCTGCCAGCCACATGGTCAAACAACAACAAGGAGCAAGTAGGCATGAGGAACAAAGAACACATGCACGCCTATGGCAAATTCACACTGGATGGATGCACAAAATGGCCATTAGCCACATGGTCATGCAACAACTGCAAACAAGAAGACATAGAGAAAAAATAACACATGCAAACCTACGGATACAGACTAGACAAAATGGCCACTGACCATGCAGCATGAAGATCAAAGACAACTGGTGGATGTTGACAAATACACACACACACAAACACACACAGTGGCTATGAGGAGGCATGGTGGTAACACTGAGGAAAACACTAACATTAGTTCAGCAATGCAAAACAAGAAAATTAACTGAGCTCCAAACATTTCACAACAACAATACACATCCTCCTATGCCAATGTATATTATCCCATAACATATACTCTTTTTCCAAACAACAAGAAAGACAATAACCAACAGTCTTAATTTAATCCAGTGCCATCCCTGTCCTAAATGAAGTTTTAAAAACAAATTCCACTGAAACATTAATTTCATGAACTGATGACTACTAGTACTGGGCCTACTGCCTAGATGGCTGTTAGACTTTTTATCCTTGGCGTGGTCTCCCTCAACGTTTTGCCTCTGTTCCTCAGGTTGTTGATGTGTGCTGGACTCTGATTTTGCTGTTTTTGTTACTCTGGGTAATTTACCACTGCTAACCAGTGCTAAAGTGCCAGGGCTCCTTTACAAAATGTGTATGTAATTGGCATATCCATGATTGGCATATTTGATTTATTAGTAAGTCCCTAGTAAAGTGCACTGGAGGTGCCAGTGTCTGTAAATCAAATGCTACTAGTGGGCCTGCAGCACTGGTTGCGCCACCCACATAAGAAGTTCTGTAATCATGTCTCAGACCTGCCATTACGTTGTCTGTGTGTGCAGTTTCAACTGTAAATTCAACTTGGCAAATGTACCCACTTGTCAGGCCTAAACCTTCCCTTTTCTTACATGTCAGACACCCCTAAGGTAGGCCCTAGGTAGCCCCAAGGGCAGGGTGCAGTGTATGGTTAAGGTAGGACATATACTAATGTATTTTATATTTCCTGATAGTGAAATATTGCTAAAATCGTTTTTCACTGTTGCAAGGCCTGTCCCTCTCATAGGTTAACATGGGGGCTACCTTTAAATCTGATTAAAGTGTAGATTCCCTTTGGGAGCGGATGGACATGGGGAGTTTGGGGTCTCTGAGCTCACAATTTAAAAAAGCATCTTTTAGTAAAGTTGATTTTAAGATTGTGTGTTTGAAAATGCCACTTTTAGAAAGTGAGCATTTTTTTGCTTATGCCACTTCTGTGACTCTACCTGTTTGTGGATTCCCTGTCTTAGTCAGTTTGACAGTTGGGCTGGATGCACCTCACATTAGGCAGTGACACAAAGGGAGCTGGGATGTAGTCTGCATTTCCTGATGAGCCATCTGTGCTAGCAGGGAGGGGAGGAGTGATCACTCACACCTGAAAGGGCTGTGTCTGCCCTCACACAATGCAGTCTCCAGAGAGTCTGGGGCCTGGCCTGGGCAAGGCAGGATTTCACATTCAAAAGAGACTTTACTTTGAAGTAGGCCTACTTCAAAGGGGAAATTGGGTATAAGAAGGGCACCCAAAACCACAGACTTTATAACACTTCTGGAAACAAAAGGAGCCTCTGCCTGGAGAAGAGCTGAAGACCTGAGGAAGAAGATCTGCCCTGCCTGTGACTGTGCTTTGAGGAGCTATCCTGCAGTTGCTGCTTCTGCCAGAGTAAGAGGTCAAAGACTGGACTCTTTGTGCCTTCCATCTTGAGAAGAAATCTCCAAGGGCTTGATTTAGAGCTTGCCTCCTGTTGTTTGAAGTCTCAGGGACAGCAAAGACTTCTCCCTTACCAGCACCTGGACTCTCTGCTGAGACTCCTGCTCTAACAAGTGGTGCCATATCCAGTCCCTGGGCCCTTGAAAGGAAAAGCTTGCGAAAATCTAAGGAAATCGACTTCGGATGACTCCGGACCGCCACCGCTGATGAATCCGGTGACGCCGCCTGCAACCGACTCCGCGATCTTCGCTGGAACGCAACGAACTTTGCAGGTCCGACACCGCTGCAACCCTGTCGAAATCCGTGACTCCGTGGAAGTCGCCGCACCATGTCGTGACCAATGCCACTCGAAGTGCGCAGATTCAACGTTTCGCACAGACGCCGTGATCCCTGACTTTGCGCATCGGCTTGTTTTCATTCTTCACCAAGGTACTGTACCTGGGGGTCTGCGTGACTCCGTGACTCCGTGGGCGGCGCCGTTGGTGTCAGATTGTTAGGAATGATTCTGTCACGACGCCATGTTAACACCTCAACGAAGCATTTTGTGTTTCTAAGTGCTATTTTTTAATTTAATGTTTAAAAATTCATAACTTGACTTGTGTATTGTGGATTCTTGTCATTTTGGTCTTGTTTTGTTTAGATAAATATTTCCTATTTTTCTAAACCTGTGTTGTGTTGTTTTGTAGTGATTTAATTAAGTTACTGTGTTTGTTGGTACAAATACTTTACACCTAGCACTCTGAAGTTAAGCCTACTGCTCTGCCAAGCTACCAAGTGGGTAAGCAGGGGTTAGCTGAGGTTGATTCTCTTTTACCCTGACTAGAGTGAGGGTCCTTGCTTGAACAGGGGGTAACCTGACTGTCAACCAAAGACCCCATTTCTAACAATGGCTCTTTGCAAATCTAGACCACATGGTAAAATTAAATTGCAAATGTTATAAATGTTCAACAATTTTCCTTTACAAAAGATGGAAAATCAAGGAAATGCAAAATATATAACATTTTAAAATCAAATTAAAGTACAAATATATACTGGTGCATGCCCAAGCAAACAAACATTGCCCCTATTCAATAGGTTTGGAATTTACTTGCGTGATTTTAGAAAAGGAAAGTCCTTAAATCCAAAGGTATATCCAGGAGACAAAGAGAGTGCCCCTTCCCCCTTAAAATCCAATTGAAAATTGAAGAGGAGATGGACAAAGCACTTGGAGGAGCCTGCTGGACAGGAACAGGGAGATGGAATCTCTGTGGCACTTCCTTCCTGTTTGAAAAAAAAAGTAAAAAGGCTTCCTTTACAAAAAAAAAAAAACAACTTGAAGAATCAATTGGAGAAGGAAATCAACTCAAAAACCTCTTTTTGACTAAATTTAGGATGCATCTTGAGTAGAAAATCTACTCCAAGTGAGTTTGCGAGCAGGGCTGTTTAGGCCGCTGTTGTGGCTGGAAGCTGAGCAGGTAAATGCGATGTCTTGCATGTAGCCGGAGGCAGCATAAGCAAAAAGTCTTGCATGCAGTAGCTGGCAGCCCGAGAATATTGTGGCACTTGTGAGAGAGCACAAAAACGAAACCTCACACACGAGAACAAACTCTGCTCTGTGCCAGATTACAGAATTCAGGAACTTGGCACTACTCTGCGTAGCGTGAAGTGCCTGATTTATGCAAAGTCCACTGGCGGAGCAGAGTTCTAAGACCAGGCTTAGTTAGAATACTATAGGAAAGCTACTGATTAATAAGGAGGTGACTGGCAGTCTGCTGTTGGTGTTGAAAGTGCATGTTTCAGTCTGCATGTCAGAATGTTTTAATGAAATAGAAGAGGAAAATATTTGAGATCTCACTTAAAGCTTGTCCTAATTTGCCTTTCTACAGTACTAACCATAATTTATAGGACAAAAAGAACCCCTTCATTTTGTTCCTTTCTAAAATATTTTTTTAAGTTTTACCAGTTTGATTCAACCAAGATTACTTCAGGTGAACAACAATTTTGTCATAAGTAAAAGTGGAAGTGCTCGAGTTGTTCTTTAAAATATCGTGGGAGTCTGCACTAGAACACAAGGTGATCAAATGACAGGATGCTCCTGTTCAAATGACATGTTTTACTGAGAATGTAGGATTCCATTCTCATACGGCTGAGAAAGGTAGTGTGAATTTACAGAGAATATGCGCTTATTTAAGCTTCAGGAGTACTTTCCAATACTGCTATAGGAAAAATCATGAGAACGCAGTTTTCTTTCAAACATGATTCATGAAATCTCAGCACAAGGCTTTTTCACAGGGTAAAATCACCTTAGAACACACCACAATTCCTAAAATTTGAAGGGTACCATCAATAAATTAATTATATTGTAACTAAAATCAGTTATCATCCTTTAAACATTCTCTTTTTTGTGACCCTCAAAACCTGCCATTCACTACAATGCATTTCAATGGGGGAGCGAGTTATAGTTACTTTAGGGCATGAGTTATAGTTACTTGAATTAACTCTAACTGTAACTGTTGAATTCTGTGAATTTCTACGGTCTTGTACATTTAAAATGTGAGCCTAACTATAATGTCCCTGTAGCCTTCACTTTTTTAAGCAGTCGCCTCTGGGTAGTTTTATTTAAGACCTAGATTATATATGAAAATTGTTTTTTCACTTGCCTATATCTTTGGTGATGCTTGTTGAAACTTCACGAAACATTCTAAAAATTGTTGCCAGTCATGGCAGCTGCTATCTGGAAAATTTTGGGGTGATCAGTCTGGGGGGTGGGGAGGTGGCTAGAGAAAAAGGTGGGGGTCCCAAACACGTTTTCCCCATTCATTTTTCCATAGGGATTTTGAACAGTGATAGTGCCAAAATTATTGGACGGAATTGTACCAAATTTGGCAGAAAGGTAGGTCCTTGTCCAGAAAGTGTTTGTTGTTTTGGTGTAAAATCATTTGCTAGTTTTAGAGAAATTAAACTAAATCCAAATTTGTATCTCTAGGGATGGGAAGGATTTGTAACCCCTCCAAATCTCATGCCGAGATCTGATTGGCTGACAACACTTCAACAAGGAAGCCGTTGCAGTGGTGTCAGCCAGAAAAAAAAGAATACAAAAATACAAAAGGGACCAGGGTACAAACACCCTGAACCTTCAGCTCGAGTCCTGGGGTTCCAAAGGGACACTGCAGGGCTAAAAAGCATTTTTTTAAAGTTTCTCCCTGATTCGCGGGGGATCCAGTGAACATTTTTTTATTTATTAACTGAGGGCTCCTGTGCTTCATCTTTACCAAGCCCCGGGGGTGAGCCTAGTCTCGGGGGCAACTTTATTTGTAATAGGGAGTGGCCTGGCCCCCCCATAGCACCAGGGACCATCACCTTCATGTTGTGATGTTCAACATTATTGCGGGGTGGGCCACACGGTCCCCTGCAGCCACTGGGACCACCACCTCCCCAGGGCTTTTAACTATTAATATGCAGGGGACCTGCCTACCCGCAACCCCTGGTGCCACCACCACCCTGGGACTTATAACAATGATTATGTGGGGGGCATCCAGCCTCCCCGCAGCCCCAGGGATCACTACCTCCATGGGCTTATAACAATTAATACGCTGGGGCACCTGACCCCCCCCGAGCCTCGGGGACCACCACCTCCCCAGGGATATATCTAAATAGTGTGTGGGGGGGCCACATGCCCACTGCAGCCCCAGGTACCACAACCTCCCAAAGGTTTCTTCCAGATTGGAAAACGTGTTTTGGGCTCCCCTTTTTCTCACCTCCCCACCAGACTGAATCAGACAGCGGCTGACCAGACTGGTAAATTTTTTCTGAAAGTTTTGTGATTCATCAATCGGGGGGTGAGAGAAAGGAGGGGCTAAAAAAGTTGCATTTTCCATGTTAATTCTCATAGGACCGTTAGACATAACTACAGTCCCAACCGCTGGATGGAATTACACCAAATTTGGCGAAAAAACTAGCTGTTGGTACACAAATTATGCTTTTGGTTATTTGGTGTGAATCTGTTTAGTAGTTTGCAAAAAATTAAGGAGAATCCAAATTTGTATATCTATGACCGCAACTAAATTGCTAATATTTGTGAATGTTTGTAAATGCATGTGCAACTAGAACGGCTGTAATTGGCTGGCCACAACCTGAGTAGAAAGTTGTGGCTGCCATTTTATGTCATGGGAGAAGGTCCCCAGGGCTGAAGTTAGAAACGATAACCAGTATAAGGTGTCAGGGTGGTGGTACCCTGATCCTGGGGGTGTAATATAGGGATGTTTTAAGGTCAAATTATGGGTTTAAAATGATTTTCCTTCACTATGTGCGATGTTCCCAAATATCCTTAAATATTCAAGGATATTTGATGATATTTGAGAATAAGCAAAAAAAGTAAAAAACATTCACAGACTCATTCATACACAAATTAATTCACTCATACATGCACTCCGAGACTCATGCACACCCTCACATACACACACACACACACACACACACAAACACACATACTCAGGCACTCATGCACCCACACAGACCCACTCATAGACTCACACACCCACTTTCAGACCCACTCAGACACTCACACACCCATTTACAGATCCAATGACAGCGACAGGCCCTGTGGCCAACCCCATCCACCCATGGCCAAAGGCGGTGCGCAGCGGTGGTTGGATTAACATATAGTAATTGAAATTACTTTACTTTAAAAAGACTTAGAAATTCACTGAAAAAAACAAGGGCTACAGGGAGGTTACAGTTCAGTTCTGAATGTACTTGTACAAAACCAAAGAAATTCAGCAGTTATAGTAAGAGTTATTTCAAGTGACTATAACTCACGCATAAAGGTAACTATAAATTGCACTTTCGCCATGCACAGGAAATTACTCCACATATGATATCATTGAGGACAACTCCTATGACATCTTTGATATTATCACATTAACATTTGCAATAAAATTATGGCAAGGGCACGAGCCTTGCACTGCTAATGACCCCACAAATTACGGCACTCATAACATCTTTGATAACATCATTGATAATATCAATGTAATATTTGCAGGAAAAAGAAATTGCAGAAATAAATGTGCAAGGCGAGGGTGCAAGTTATAGTTACCTTAGGGCACCAGTTATAATTACTTGTGGTAATTCTAACTATAACTAGTGAATTTCTATGGGTTCGTACATTTAAAATTTGAGCCTACATATAACGTCCCTGTAACCTTTGTTTTTTTAAAGTGGATATCTCTCTCTCTCTCTCTCTTTATATATATATATATATATATATATATATATATATATATATCTTCAAAAAATGGTGCAATGCAATCACACACCAAGGGCTGCACAATATCCAAACAAGCTCGTAAAATGTAGAGTCGAAAACCACTTGTATGTAATCTCATTGGCTCCAATTTATTGAAAAAAAGTGCAAATGCAGGTTAAATTCACACCGCATGAAAAAGTATAATTAACAAGAGGCACAATAAAAGAGTCTCTAATGTGCCCACCAAACACACGCTGTCCCAAGCAAATGTCAACGCGTTTCGGCAATAGCCTTCAACTGGACATTGGCAGACATTTTTTACACAGAGCGGCCATTTTATAACATAAAGGTTTTGGATTTCAAAAGTAGAAAATAGTGACCCTGTGCTTGGATGGGATATGAACTCTTAAATGTAACGTTATGTATTTCTTTTATGTTGTAATACAACATCACATATATGATATAATCACTTGTGAATGCATAAATAGATATGTTTTCAAAATTGATAATTATTAAATACGAGGAGGAAAACAACCCATATACATATTTTTTTCTCCTTTTTCTCTCTCTAATATGAAAGTATTGTCCACTTTTTGCTTGACAATTTCAAGAGCATGATATATAAATAGATAGATAAATGAATATGTGTACTATAAGTTAGTTAAAATACAATCAATCTATATACAAGCTGTAAATAAATGGAATAATTCCAGTCAATTTATGTCAAAGAGTAGCAATAAAAGATATATAAAAAGGACAAGTATATAGATAATAGATATTGATAACCAAAACTCTATACAATTTATGCTGACATATAAATATCTCAATTAGTCTTAATGACAGTATTAAATTCAATTATGAATGAATAGTTACACAATTCATAAAAATGGTAAGAAGGTCCTCTGGATATCAATATGATGTCAACAGAAAAAATTATCATTATATCCATGACACAGGCAAAGATACCATTAATCTTGGAATTCAGAAATTATAAAAAGAGCCCATAAAATTCAGCAACAGGGATATGTATGTACAAACCTCTAAAGCATCCCTCAAACATTCATAATACAGTGCAAAAGTAGTAAAATGAGTGTAAAACCATTAAGGAAATTGATAATGTGATGTATGAAATAACAAAAATAAACTGAGTCCTAATCCGGAAATATTATTGATCAGTAACAGGATCCTAAAAAGAAAGAAATCTTCAACATCAAATGAATTTCATATTTCCTACTGTAAGAATATGTAAATGTAAAAATCTAAAATTTCACAGATGTACATGAAGCTCTGCATCCAAGTTATGACCCCAGGGGTTTTCTGTGCCTAAAAGTAGAATCATTTTCGACTCCGTTTGTCTCAAGTGGGCAGTTCTATTGCCCCCCCGGGGGTGGGCAGCAATGGTTTTAACACCATAAAATGTTAGAGAGCTGTAATTGCCTTCTTGCACATCCCAAAAGTGTTTAGCTAAAGGGTAAGATGGATCATGGTTCTTAATGGCTCTGAGATGTTGTAGAAACCTGACTTTCAATTTATGAATGGTGCTGCCTACATATTTTTTATGGCAGCCACATTCAATGACATATACGACATATTCAGTTTCACAAGTAATGCGATCTGTTATATCGCAAATTTTCCCTTCAAATGTAGTGTATGTGTGGGTATTTTGTGCATATAAACAGGATTTACGGTGCCCACATTTCCAAAAACCGAGGCTTTTCTTAGCTAGCCAAGATGAATTGGCTTTGGAACTGAATAGACTTCTGGTGAGATGGTCACCCAATGATTGAGTTTTACGATATGTTATATGTGGATGGGGACCTATACTGTCCTTTATGGCAGAGTCATGTCTCAAAACATGCCAATTTTTTTGTATGATGTTATTTAGTTGAGAGTGTTGAGAGTTGAATTCAAGAAAAAGTCTAGGTGAAGATCCATCATTTTGATCCTGATTGTTGGTACTACCAGATTTAAAAAGCAGTTTTTCTCTAGACTTGTTCAGCACCCTCGAATGTGCATCTTTGAGAATCTTTAAGGGATAACCTCTCTCCAGAAATCTCTGTGTCATGATAACAATTTCAGTATTGAAACATTCATCATTAGAGCAAATTCTACGAGCCCATAAAAATTGACTATATGGAATGCTCCATTTCAAAGCTTTTGGATGACCGCTATTGCCATGCAGAATTGAGTTACAATTGTGGGTTTGCGAAATATAGTTGTCTGTAAACTGTCCTTTTGTACAAAAATCTGGACATTAAGAAATTCTATAGTTTGGGCACTATATTTTAAGTCTAAGTGAATATTAAGCTCATTATTATTCAAGATGTTAACATATTGTATAAGAGAACCTTCATCACCATCCCAAATGAGAAAGAGATCATCAATATATCTGACCCATAGTACCACTTGTTCCATATATTTACTATTGGAGTCAGACCAAGCTATCTCCTTCTCCCACCAGCCCATGTAAAGGTTCGCGTAAGTGGGAGCAAATGAAGCTCCCATCGCAGTCCCTTGTTTTTGCAAGTAATACTGATTGTCAAATAAAAAGGCATTGTGGGTGAGACAGAATCTTAACATGCTAACTAGTATGTTGGTGTGTTGAAGGAATTCAATTTTACGAGTGCCTAAAAAATGACAACATGCTTGAATACCATAATCGTGCATGATGGAGGTATAAAGTGCAGTCACATCCATGGTTACCAATAAATAATTGGATTGCCATGGAACATTATGAATCTTGGCTAGAAAATCATTGGTGTCTCATAGGTATGAGGGCAATTCGGTTACATAGGGACATAAGAAGAGGTTCAGAAAGCGAGAGGTATTTTCTAAGAGGGACGAATTCATACTGACAATAGGTCGACCAGGTGGATGTTTTTTATTTTTATGAATTTTTGGTAGACAATAGATACAGGGGGTTCTGGGAGATGTGACTTTTAGATAAAGATATTCATTTTGATCAATAAGATCATTAGTGTGCCAAATATCGAGCATCTCCCAGTAGATAGTTTGATATTCATTAGTGGGATTGGTGGTTAGCTTTTGATAATGCTGTTTATTGGAAAGTTGATGATTGGCCTCCTTCACATAGCTATCTGTATCCATGATGACGATATTCCCTCCTTTATCGGAGGGTTTGATGACAATAGTGCTATTGGATTTGAGCTCATTTAGATCTTTCCAATCTGAGGCTGAAAAATTGGTTCTCTGAGATTTTTTTCATTTTTAAACTTTTCCAATTATTACGAAAATGATCAATATCATCGACCACCAATTCATAGAACATGTCAATCATATTACCCGTGGGTAATTGAGGGTTGAATCTACTGGAAGGTTTTAATGCACTGGCAATAGTCTGATTGGTAACAAATCCCATGTCTGTCAAAATGTTATTGTCTTTACCTGTATCGTTGCTTGTATCATCTACACAACTCAGATTCCCAATTTCTACTAGGTCAGGGACATCACTGATATGACACCCAGATGGCATATCTACATTAGTATTGGGCCCTGATGTGATGGCCCGTGTTTTTTTAGAAAAGTGTTTCAACAGCCGCAACTTACGTGTATATTTGTACAATTCTATTCTGGTGTCAACATAATCCCAATGATTATCTGGACAAAAAATTTAACCCTAAATTTAGAATACATTCTTGATTCGAAGTTAGTTGTGCTTTAGAAATATTTACAATGATGTTAAGATTGTCAGATCGAAAAGTCCCCTCTAGTCTTGATATTTGTGATTTCTGCCTCTTCCCCCTCCGCGTTTTGTGCATCCTCGACTTCGTCCTCTGCTCCTGTTTGATTGTGGCGTAACTGATTGTAATAGTCTCATTTCCCAGTGAAAATCCAATTTATTTGCGGAGGCTTCATCAGCTGATGAACTTAAATCGGAACTATATAGATAGATATATGTTTATTAATATATTTTGGTATATTTATATAATAATCTATGTATACTTATATATATGATTATAAATGAATATCTTGCCAGCTTTATAGTGTGATGTTGCTTGTCATTCTTTGTATCGCTGGGAAAAAATTGATAAAGACATTAAAAAATAGGATGTCACATCTAACACATCTGTTTTGACAACCTCCACTTACTAAGTGAACCTTTTACGTAGGCCACCAGCAGAAGGACTGCATGTGCAACCCTGCCTTTGCCCACATAGCACCAGCATTCAGTACGTAGTGTGCACAATGAAAATGTTATGATTCATAAATAATAAAATGCAAAGTCCATAGACCAAACACTCAAAATGGGGAAACACCTGCTCCATGATTTTTGGTACCACTTGTCTGATATCAAATCTGTTAGAAATTGGGTTTCTGGTTGGCTAGGGTATGAACCTAAGCCAGGCAGAACCCACCCACTCTAATCAGGGCAAGGGAGTTACACGTCCAAGATAACCCCTGCTCACCCCCTTGGTAGCTTGGCACGAGCAGTCAGGCCTAACCCGGAGGCAATGTGTAAAGCATTTGCACAACACACACAACACACGTGACGCAAAATGTACACCACAAAGTCAACACAACCCTGAGCTATGTAAAAATAAACTGTATTGCACAAAACATAATTAGACCAACATTACACTTAAGTAATACCCTGCTACTTTAGCAGTTGTCAGAATGTTACACAAGTTACTAATACTCTGCAAGAATGCGCAGTTGTCACATTAGAACACGTAAGTACTCAGGATTCTGCAACATAAGCAGTAGTCAGGAATTACAGTAAGAATTCTATGCACTTGTCATGAATACCTCATAAATACCCATAAAAAGAACATTAGAGAACATATCACAAGTCCTAAAAATACATATCAGCATGTCATGCCCAAAAAAGGAACATCAGCACATATATGTTATGGCAGGAAAGCAGGTAGGAACCTATAAACCCCCCAAGGTCTATACTAGGCTGCTGGAGCCAATATTCCCTGAAAAGGTACCTGGTTTCTGCAGAAGAGGCACTCCCGCTGCCTAAAGGAAGAGCATGGGGGCCCCCGCGCTCCTGTGCGCCCAACGGGGGCCATGCAGTGCTCCTGGGCGAGAGGGGGGGTTGCCATCCTCTCCTCGTAGTAAACGGGCCCCTCTGGGGGCTCGCGATCATGGTGGGGGCCTGCATTGGCCGCCTCACACTCTGTCCGTGGGGTGGGGGCCAGGCAAGGCCCAGCAAACAAGTAGGGGCTAGAGGAAGGGGGGCTCCGTTGAGGTCTCACTTCCCTGTTTTACTAAAAACAAAATGCCCATTTTTGAGGAAACAGGAGCGTCCTGCTCCTAATTCAGAGACCGGGGCAAGGGACTGTGCTTCGGTCCCGCCTGCGGTGGTATTTTCGGGCAGCAAAGGAGCGCTACCAGAATAATGCTGCCTCAACACAGCAGCACTCTGGGGGCCAGATAAGTTCTACAGAGGTCAGGGGTCACAGCACCCTGCCTCTGGAGACAACCAATGAAGAAGGGGGCACAGAGCTGGGGAGCCCAGCAGCAGGTCAGCACAGCAAGGGGGTGCAAGCAGTGGCCGTTCCTCCTTGTGACCAGGCAGGTCACAGGTCAGCACAGCAGCAGCAGTCCAAGGTGGTCCTGGTGAATCCTTTCAAAAGCGTCCAGTCCAGCTCCAGGTAAGGTTCCTGCAGTTCTAAGAATGTCCAAAGTGCTGTCCAAATTCTGGGGACAATTCCCCTGTACTTATGCTAAGTTTTCAGTGTGTTTTACAATGGGAAGGAGAGGGGGTTCAAACCAGTTACAACTGGTTCTGGGAGTGCTCATTCTCTCCTCCAGCACAGGTTTCAAACATCAGTGGGGGAGTAAATGACCCTACTGTGCGAGGCCAGGGTAAAGCCTTTACAAATGCAGGTGTGCCCCACCTCTCCATTCTCCCAGCCCAGGAAGGCTTTACAGTATGTAGATGCACCGCTGTGACACCTCCAAGCTCCATGTGTTCAGACTGTCTGAAAAGTATGCTCAAAGCCCCATCTGTCAGTCTGGCCAGACGTGGATTGGAGGCAAGCTGCAAAACACCATAGTCATAAGCACAGATAAATGCACACTTTCTAGAAGCAGCATTTCTGTCATAGGAATAAAAGATACACCTACACCAGTAAGCAGCATTTCTCCTCACTATCAAAAAATAATACCAAACACGCCTATGCTATCCCTCATAAATCAGACAATACCCCTTACACATAAGGCAGGGCATCTCCAATGCAAACCTATGAGAAGGCAGCACTCACAGCAGTGAGACACCAAGTTAGGCTGTTTGTCACTACCAGGACAGGCCACGCAATCATGGCACACGTCCTGCCTTCTACATACATGGCACCCTTCCCATAAAGCTAGCTAGGGCATACCTTAGGGGTGACTTAAATGTAGTAAAAGGGGAGTTCTGGGCCTGGAAAGTAAATTTAGATGCCAGGTCCCTGTGGCAGAAAACTGTGCACACAGGCCCGGCGCTAGCAGGCCTGAGATAGGTTTGACAGGCTACTTCAGTGGGTGGCACAAGCAGCGCTGCAGGCCCACTAGTAGCATTTCACTTACATGCCCTGGGTATAGGGATACCACTTTACAAGGGACTTATAGGTAAATTAAATATGCCAATTAGGTATAAGCCAATCATACACATTTTAAAAGGGAGAGTACATGCACTTTAGCACTGGTTAGCAGTGAAAAAGTGCTCAGAGTCAAAACGTCAGCCAACAAAGGTCAGAAAAATAAGGAGGCAAAAAGTCTGGGGAAAGGGCCAGGTCCAACAAAATCCTTTTAATAATTCTCAACTGATTCCAGTGTTGTACCTGCAGTTCAGTGTTATCTTACAGTGTGGATGAAAAAATAAATTCATGCCTCCTTTATCCAATTACATGTAAAGGAAGTATTTTAAAAAGTATGCGATTTTTGTCTGTATCCCTTAATCATGTTTATTACTGACTCTACTTATTTAAGACTCTACAAGCATCTGTAATGCTGCACTATGAATTCACCCTGCATAATTTTGTCAATTTAGTAATTTACAGCTTGATTTAGAGTTTGGCAGAGGGAGAGTATATCACACATGTGATGGATATCATGTCCCCCTTATTACAAGATTATTACATCATATGGCACTTGTATTAAGATGGATGAGATATCTGTCACATGTGTGATGCAGTATGTACCCCACAAACTATAACTCAGGCCCATAATGGCAGCCAGGTTGAAAAGCAATGACTTTTTTCATTGGCATTGAATACGTCACAAGACAAAAATGGAGGCTAGGACTGAAGGGTTGCACAGATAATTGCATGGTGCTTCCTAATAGGGATGGACATCACCACAGGAGCTTGTGTTGTACTTGTGTTGATCACCAAGTTTGCCATCTTTTCCTTGCTTCCATCCTCAATTTATTTTTCCTTGTTCTCCACCCTTTTATCCTAAACACATCCTTTAGCAACCTTTAATCTTCTACCAGAACCACCCCTACTACTACTTCTGACCTACCTTTGTCCCACCCACCCAGGAATCTTTATGCTTCTCTCAATCACAGTGCTACAGCACCCTTTTCACCTGTTTCAAATACACTGACGCCAACAAATGAAACCCACCATGCTTGAACAGCTTGGGCTGTGGTACACTATACCCCATTGCCTAACAACTTCTCTTCGCTCTGCCTTCCACAAAACAGATACTTCCATGTTCACTTTGCTCCTAACTCTGTTGATGACCTCCGTCCACTGTTGTCTCTCCATCCTTGAGTCCTGTTTCAGCATCCTGTTTGCCTACCTGGGATTCGCCTGAGGCACATGATGTTAATGTGTCAGACTTTGTTACATTTTACTTTTTTACTGCTAGCTAAACATCAATAGTTCAATACTATACTCCTGGTATTAAAGGAATTTTTTTGTTGTACAACCTGGCTATGTGTGTCTTATATTTGTGAGTGCTGTAACGGTTGCCATGTACCTGCCAAAGTAGTGAGTTGCAATGTGGTCCCGTCTCCGTCTGCCCTCCAGTTCGATGCTACCATCCCCAGGCTGTCCTTGTGGTAGCTTTTGCTCCTCATCCTCTGAATCTGTGTCATCTAGGGTGAGATGTAGACCACGTCTGGTTGCTATGTTATGTAGAATGGCATATGTCACCACAATCTTGCAAGCAGTCTTTGGTGCATACTGGGGTGCCCCCACACTTTTGTGTAGGCAATGAAAATGTGACTTTAACATGCCAAATGTCCTCTCAATGACGGTTCTGGTGCGCCAATGTCCAGTGTTGTAATGCCACTCATTCTGATTGGCAGGTGTTAGATATGGGGTGAGTATCCATGGCCTCAGAGCATATGCATTGTAACCTGTGGAACAAAACAGCAGATATGAGCATGGCTTCACATGGTTATGCTGTCACATGTAATTATGACATTGGTGTGTACTACACAGTACCTAAAAATATCCTCCACCGAACTCCCCATGTTCTAGGCGTTGGTGTATTCCACTGTGCCTGAATATGTATGCATCATGTGTGCTCCCTGGAAATTTTGCCAAAAGGTCAGTTATGACCTTATGGGCATCACATACCACCTGGATGTTGAATGAGTGAGTACATTTCCTATTGCAGAACACATATTCCAGATTTGCAGGTGGGCAAATGGATATATGTGTACCGTCCACACACCCTATTACATGGGGAAAGTTTGCAATTCTGTAGAAGTCCAATTTGGTGTTGTGTATTTCCTCCTCATTCCTGGGTAGGTATATGTATCTGGACATGTGTTTGAGTATGGCATCTAAGAACCATCTAAAGAATCATGAGAGGGCACTTTGGGACACCCCACCAGCAACTGCAATCACCCCCTGGTAGCTAGCAGAGGCCAAGAGGTGCACTGAGCAGAGCACTTGCACATGCGTGGAGATGGAGCAGCTGTGCAAGGTCTGGAGTTCTAGCTGAGGTTTCAGCAGTTCAATTAGCTCTAAGATAACTGCACTGCTCAGTCTGTAATTGTCATATATTTCCTCCTCCATGTTTTGAAATATGGTGTGCCTGGTTCTGTATATCTTCTCCTGTCTCCACCTCCTCCTCCTCTGCTGAGCAGCCTAGACTCTCCTCCTCCATGCAATCACGTAGAGTGCAGCCATTTGCCTTCTGGGTCTGCTTTTATACTTTGGATCTGGTTACCATCTGTTTGGAATCAGTGCTAATCTGGGTGTTCAAAACGGGCTTTTTGCGACTATTCACAATTTGCGACTGCCTTGTACATGCGGTAACGACTCGCAAATTGCGATTTCTTAATTGCGAGTCGCAATCTTGAGTCGCAAAGTTTTGCTATTCAGTAACTGGTTGCATCGCTAGTTGGGACCCTGAAATGGCACTGGAACATACCATTTCGCTTTTTGCAAGGTTGTAAATACCGCAGCAACCAATTTGTGAGTCACAAAACGTACGTACATGTAGCCCAAAGTCCAGAGTTCAGGCCACCCATGAGGTAACACTGTTAAACTTACTTTCAGAAGGGTTTCTTGATTCAGAAAAGTGGTCCACTGTACCCGCAAGAGTTCAGAGGTTCTGGTTTGCCTCTTGGGGTCTGGGACTACAACTCCCACAATGCACCTATTCAACTTATGGATTTGCTTTAAATATCTCCAAACTTCTGGATCTTCTTACAGAGGTCCTTTTTGGGCCATTGAAGTGTTCACAACTTGATCCAAGGTTCCAGAAACCCTGAGTTCCTCCTTGGGAGTTGCGACTACATTTCCTAGAATGCAACTGGTCAGAATCCTCAAATAGCCAATGGATGCTGGTCAGCTGGGCTCTGCTTACAGGACTTGATGCATTGCTTTGCATTTCTTGTGATGGGGGCCTGAGAGGCTGCAAATTGAAGGAAAATAATTTCCTTCCCTTTGAAGTCTATCAGAGCAATTGTAGAAGCTGGATCGTAAAGCGATCAAGCTTCTGAAATGCCCACTAAACACCAGGGATTTTTGTTTGAAATGGAAATTTGCATGAGGGGAGCGACCCCTTGGGCAAGGGTCACTCCCCAGGGGGACAGAAACCACTAGGTGCCAGGGATCTTTTTTTGTCTGTTTTTTTTTTTTTTTTTTTTTTGTGTCGCTTTCCCAGGGGGCAAATTATATTTAAGCCATTTCTGCCCCCTTGGGGGCAGATTGGCCCATTTTTATGAGGTCAGTCTGCCCCCAAGGGGTGCAGAAACCACTAGACACCAGGGAGTTTATTTTTTATGGCGAATTCACGGAATGGGAGCGACCCCTTAGGCAAGGGTCCCTCCCCGGGGGGAAGGCACATTTATTTTAGGCTATATCTGCCCCCGGGGCAAAAATCTCTAAACCTCTAGGCACCAGGGATTGTTTTTTTGTTATTTTTTTGTTGTTTTGTTTTGTTTTTTAGAGGTGGGGAGCGACCCATTAGGCAAGGGTCGCTCCCCTGAGGGGCGGGCAGATCGGCTGATTTTTGTTAGGCCAATCTGCCCCCTTTGGGGCAGAAACCAATAGGAACCAGGGATTTTTTTTTGTGCCAATTTCACAGAAGGAGAGCAACCCTTTAGGCAAGGGTCGCTCCCCGGGGGCGGGGGGATTTATTTTAGGCCATTTCTGCTCCCCCCCAGGGGCAGATCGGCATATTGTTATTAGGCCGTTTTGCCCCCAGGGGGGGCATACCCCCACCCAAAATAAATGGGGCCAAAGTTGTTCTGCCCACCATTGGGCAGATGGGGCAAATACCCCTGACCCACACCCTGGGGGGGCAGAAAGTCTACTGGATGCGAGGGAATTTTTTAAAAAAATGTGGGATAGTGGCTACTAACCAGTATGGGCCTGGTTATGTCCCCACCCCAACTGAAGGGGGTAACAGGCTTTCAACTCTCCCCTGTACTCTAAAACATCTTATCCCACAGCAAGCTAGAAGTCATTTGATTATTTTGGGTTTCGATTTTACATTTGGGACATGAGAGCTTGGCTAACTCTCAAATTTGTCCCACTTGGAATGGTGAGGGCTGCATTTTATGGACTTTGGGACGCTGCCATGTAGGAAAATCCACAAGACCTAGACACATCTGAAAACTAAACATCTGGGTGATTCCAGAGTGATGTGTTTCACATGCACCCCGCACCATTTTCTTACTCACAATGCCCTGCAAACCTCCAACTTTGCTGGAAATCACACATTTTTCCCACGTTTTTGTGATGGAACCTTCCGGAATCTGCAGGAATCCACAAAATCCTACCATCCAGCATTGTCTCATCTATACCAATAAAAATTCTGCTGCACTTGTCAGCCTAAAAATGTTTTTTTTTTAAACTGCCCTTTTGGACCCGCTTTGGTTCCCCATTAATATCCACATGTTTTTGGCTCTTCCCTGTCACAAGCACTTGGCCCACCTACACAAATGAGGCATCATTTTTATCGGAAGACTGAGGGAAACATTGGGTGCTAAGAATTTTGTCCCAGTGCGGTGATCCCACACAGAAATGTGGGAAAAATTTGATTGTTTAGCTAAATTTGAGGTTTGCTGAGGATTCTGGGTAGGAAAATGTTGGGGGATCCATGCAAGTCACACCTCCCTGGACTCCCTCGGGTGTCTAGTTTCCAGAAATGTCTGGCTTTGGTAGGTTTCCCTTGGTGGCTGCTGAGCCCAGGACCAAAAACGCAGGTGCCCCGGCAAAAACAGGTAGTTTTGTACTTATGAGAATGCTGAGGGAGTGGATAGCGTTTTGTGTGCCGTTCGATTGGGAAGGCAGTTCGTTGATATCCATTGACTGTGGGTTCACAGTCTGTCGAAATTTACAAAGTTTATGACTTGGTGCTTTTGGAGGTAAAGTGCTAATGGATTGAATATATTGGGCTATTATTTTTGTGGCTTTTTTGTTATAACATGACAGTAAAAGAGCTATATCATAATCTTTTTCTCGTTGATCTATATCTAAGTTCTTGTATTTAACTTATCAACATTTCTGACTCACGTAGTCACACTATGGGGATTTTGATTGTATGATAAGGATTGTCACCACTTTGGGTGTCTGCACGGACTAATAGGATGATCTTCTGAATTATGATTGGGCTGTTGGACACTAATCCACCTAGTAGGTTTTGGAACACTGGGTTCCACTATGGACTAATGATATATATTTTGAGTGATTTCAATATGATTACATTGAATGTATCTTTGTTTTTTGATGATTCTTGGGATTTAGATAAATATGTTATAAGAAGCGACTACATTCCAGCCCTGAAGAAGTCAAGCGACGAAACACGTGTTGGCTGTGAGGTCGTTGTAAGGAATTTGGATATTTTGTTTAAATTTGGATATTCTGCTCAAACTTAAGGTTATAAAAAGCCTTAGAGGAACACCTAAGATTAAACACAATGGACTTTGGAGTTTTTATGGATCACCATTAGACTGTTCGGTTAACTTGGAAGGAAATGAACTTATACTACTAGACTTTTGTGGGAAAGAATAATGAATTATAAGGGGGAGTTTTGATGTGTTTGTTTGAGAATTAAAAACTTAGGAAATTCATGATCTGTAACACTTTTGATTTACTGCTTTTCATTTAGCCACCTATTGTGTAATATTTGTTGTATTCTTTATATACATAGGAACTCATTCAAAAGGTGAAAGCCCTTATATTTAGGATAATTGTATACTTGGTCAACGGGTGCCTCAGCATTCTCATAAGTATACTGACTGTTATTTCAGTCAACATTTGGGGTTTTAGGGTGTATTCCCCATTGTAGTGTACAGATATTAATGTTGGATTAATTTAATTTAAGCTAGTTCTCCTTTATGCGCCATTTCTCCCCTTACAATACACCCCCTCTGGTAGAAATTACAGGTAGTTTTTTATTTGATAATTTTGATGTGTCCAGATAGTGTTTTAGGGCATTTCCTTTCACGGGCAGTAGGCCTACCCACAAGAGTGAAGTACCATTATTATCGGGAGACTCGCGGGAATGCTGGGCGGAAGGACATTTGTGGCTCCTCTCACATTCCACAACTTTCTGTTGCCGAAATGAGAGGAAAAAGTGTTTTTTTGGCCACATTTTGAGGTTTGCAAAGGATTCTGGGTAACAGAACCTGGTCAGAGCCCCACAAGTCACCCCATCTTGGATTCCCCTAGATGTCTAGTTTTAAAAAATGTGCAGGTTTTCTAGGTTTCTCCAGGTGCCAGCTGAGCTAGAGGCCCAAATCCACAGCTAAGCACTTTCTAAAAAACAGCTCTGTTTTCTTTCTGAAAATGTCATGTGTCCACGTTGTGTTTTGGGGCATTTCCTGTCGCGGGTGCTAGGCCTACCCACACAAGTGAGGTCCCATTTTTATCTGGAGACTTTAGGGAATGCTCGGTGGAAGAAAATGTATTGCTCCTCTCAGATTCCAGAACTTTCTGTCACCGAAATGTGAGGAAAAAGTGTTTTTTGGGCCAAATTGTGAGGTTTGCAAAGGATTCTGGGTAACAGAACCTGGTCAGAGCCCCACAAGTCACCCCATCTAGTATTCCCCTAGGTGTCTAGTTTTCACAAATGCACAGGGTTGCTAGGTTTCCCCAGGTGCTGGCTGAGCTAGAGGCCAAAATCCACAGCTAGGCACTTTGTAAAAAACAGCTCTGTTTTCGTTCTGAAAATGTGAGGTGTCCACGTTGCGTTTTGGGGCATTTTCTGCTGCGGGCGCTAGGCCTAACCACACAAGTGAGGTACCATTTTTATCAGGAGACTCGGGGGAACACTGGGTAGAAAAAAATGTGTGGCTCCTCTCAATTCCAGAACTTTCTGTCACCAAAATGAGAGGAAAAAGTGTTTTTTTGGCCAAATTTTGAGGTTTGCAAAGGATTCTGGGTAGGAGAACATGGTCAGAGCCCCACAAGTCACCCCATCTTGTATTCCCCTAGGTGTCTAGTTTTAAAAAATGCACAGGCTTTTTATGTTTCCCCAGGTGCCGGCTGAGCTAGAAGCCAAAATCCACAGCTAGGCACTTTGTAAAAAACAGCTCTGTTTTCTTTGTGAAAATGTGATGTGTCCATTTTGTGTATCCTGTCGCGGGCGCTAGGCCTACCCACGCAAGTGAGGTACCATTTTTATCAGGAGACTAGGGGGAACACAGAGTAGCAAAACAAGTGTTATTGCCCCTTGTCTTTCTCTACATTTTTTCATTCCAAATGTAAGACAGTGTGTAAAAAAGATGTCTATTTGAGAAATGCCCTGTAATTCACATGCTAGTATGGGCACCCCGGAATTCAGAGATGTGCAAATAACCACTGCTTCTCAACATCTTATCTTGTGGCCATTTTAGAAATACAAAGGTTTTCTTGATACCTATTTTTCACTTTTTATATTTCAGGAAAGGAATTGTTGAATGTCCGGTATAGAATGAAAACCCATTGCAAGGTGCAGCTCATTTATTGTCTCTGGATACCTAGGGTTCTTGATGAACCTACAAGTCCTATATTTTCCCGCAACCAGAAGAGTACAGCTGACGTAACGGTATATTGCTTTCAAAAATATGGCATCGCAGAAAAAAGTTACAGTTCAATTTCAATATTCTTTTCTTTCAGCTGTTATTTTTTGTATGAAACACTTGTAGGATCTACACAAATGACCCCTTGCTGAATTCAGAATTTTGTCTACTTTTCAGAAATGTTTAGCTTTCTGGGATCCATTTCGGTCACTAACTGAAAGGAGGCTGAAAGCACAAAAAATAGTAAAAATAGGGTATGTCCCAGTAAAATGTCAAAATTGTGTCGAAAAATTAGGTTTTCTAATTCAAGTCTGCCTGTTCCTGAAAGCTGGGAAGATGGTAATTGTACCACCGCAAACCCTGTGTGTATGCCGTTTTCAGGGGAAAAAAATATGAGCCTTCTTCTGCAGCTCTTTTTCCCATAAAAAAAAAAAATTAGATTTCTGCTGTATTTTGGCTAATTTCTTGGTCTCCTTCAGGGGAACCCACAAAGTCTGGGTACGCCTAGAATCCCTCGGATGCTGGAAAAAAAAGACCCAAATTTGGCGTGGGTAGCTTATGTGAACAAAAAGTGATGAGGGCTTAAGCGCGAACTGCCCCAAATAGCCAAAAAAAAGGTTTGGCACAGGAGGGGAAAAGGCCTGGTAGCCAAGGGGTTAAAAGCAGCCAGCAAGGCAGTCCTGCATTTAAAATGACACAGGGCACATCAGCAATGCACCTATGGGTGCACTACCTATGCTGGCGTCCCTAAACCTACATGCCCTTCCATATACTAGGGATTTATAGGTAGGTTGAAGCAGCCAATTATAATTAGCCTAATTTGCATACTCATTTTACACAGAGCACAGGCCTCAGCCCACACTGCCAGAAGACTGAGCCCAACACTGGGAGAGCCTTCTTGGCTTGTCAGGCGGGGAAAACAGTTAAGAAAACTGGCTCTCCCTTTTGCAGGGCCTACTCTGCCTTACATCCTCCTGTCATGGTCACTCTCTCTGGGTAGTGATCCCATCCACACAGTGAAAGGACCGATCTTAAACTGAAATGCCCCTTTAGGGTGGTCTTCCTCCTCTATCTCTGCCAACTTGGGTAGGGAGGTACCCAGCTCCCCATCCCTAGCTTTGCTAGGGCAACACCTAGTTTACCCAAAGAGGTCACCCAACACTTGAGCAACCCCACTATGACCAACAGGGTCAGGGTGCCTAATTTGCTTTTGGTCCTGGGCTCTGCCTCCCAGGCCAAGTGCAGAGCTGCCATGAAGGCTAGCAACCAGCAGAGGCTACTGATAGCTGTCAGCACGCAGAACCACACTCTAAGCTCTCCACTGACAGGTGGGTGAGCTGCTTTAGGGGCAACTGTGGGGTCCTGGCACCCCTCTGGCTGTTTAGAGCGGGGGGCTACCACCTCCTGTGCAGGCACCCTCCTTCCACTCTCCCCTCTGTCAGCGCAGGGTCAATATCCTGCAGCTGGACAGCGGCCTGACTACTAAGGACTTCCTTGGGGTCAGGTGAGGCCTCACCAGGTCCAACTCTGGGCTCCCCCCTACTGGGGCAGAAGGCCTTTGGCTCCCAGGAACTCTATTTAAGAGTGGCCTTCCCTTCCTTTTCTTCTTCCCTTTTCTTGGGGACCCCTGTCTCCTAACTGTAGGAACTAGGTCCCCAAGACTTTGGGTTGGGGTGTTCCATGGGCTACTGCCCCATCTGGGACCAGACTCACCTCTGAGTCATTGCCCATGATACAATCCAGGGGGAGGTCAGCACTCAGCACTGACTACCACTCTAAACCAGTCAAGGATACCCTGTAGGAAAGTACCAGCTTTCTTGGCATGTGACCCCCAATTTCTGCCTGTTTGTCAGTGTGTTTTTACTGTCTCACTGGGATCCTGCTAGTCAGGACCCTAGTGATCATAGTTTGTGACCTATGTGTCAGTA
The DNA here is from genome assembly GCF_031143425.1 of Pleurodeles waltl. NCBI lineage: Eukaryota > Metazoa > Chordata > Amphibia > Caudata > Salamandridae > Pleurodeles > Pleurodeles waltl. Next base: position 1,301,625,894 of record NC_090445.1, read on the forward strand.
CGTGTGGCTGTGTTGTTAGTATGCTTTTGCTGTGTCACTGGAAATCTGCTAACCAGAACTCCAGTGCTTATGCTCTATCTGTGTACCAAATTTGCCAGTATAGTCTAGTGACTCCATATTCCAATCCAGATTGGCACACTGGACCCCCATTATAAGTCCCTAGTATACAGTACCTAGGTGCCCAGGGCATTGGGGTTCCAAGAGATCCTTATGGACTGCAACATTTCTTTTGCCACCCATAAGGATCTCATGCAAACCTTTCTTCAGGACTGCCACTGCAGCCTGAGTGAAATAGTGCACACACTACTTCACAGGCATTTTCACTGTACCCGATACAGTATAAGTAACTTATAAGTAGCCTACATGTTTAGCCTTCAGTTCCTGAAGGCGAGGTGCAAAGTTACTGTGTGTGAGGGCACCCTTGCACTAGCAAAGATGCCCCCACGTTGTCTAGGTTCAATTTCCCGGACTTCGTGAGTCCAGGGACACCATTATAAATATGCAGTAAATATATGTTGATACATATATGTAGCTTGACAATGGTAACCCTGTAGGAAAGTACCATCTTGCCTGGCATGTTACCCCCATTTTTACATGTATGTCAGTTTGTTTTGCCTGTCTCACTGGGATCCTGCTAGCCAGGACCCCAGTGCTCATAGTTTGTGGCCTGGATGTGTAGACTTGTGTAGTGACTAACTGTGTCACTGAGGCTCTGCTAATCAGAACCTCAGTGCTTATGCTCTCTCTTCCTTTAAATTTGTCACTATAGGCTAGTGACCACTTTTACCAATTTCCATTGGCACACTGGAACACCCTTATAATTCCCTAGTATATGGTATCTAGGTACCCTGGGTATTGGGGTTCCAGGAGATCCCTATGGGCTGCAGCATTTCTTTTGCCACCCAAAGGGAGCTCAGACAAACCTTTACACAGGACTGCCATTGCAGCCTGAGTGAAATAACGCACATGTTATTTCACAGCCATTTTCACTGCACTTAAGCAACTTATAAGTCACCTATATGTCTAACCTTCACTTGCTGACGGTTAGGTGCAAAGTTACTACGTGTGACGGCACCCTTGCACTAACAAAGGTGCCCCCACATAGTTCAGGGCCATTTCCCCGGACTTTGTGAGTGCGGGGACATCATTACACACGTGCACTACATATAGGTCAATACCTATATGTAGCTTCACAATGGTAACTCCGAACATGTCCATGTAACATGTCTAAGATCATGGAATTGTCCCCCATGACAAATTTGGTATCAGGGAGACAATTCCATGCATCCCTGGGGCTCCACCATGGACCCCGGGTACTGCCAAAGCAGCTCTCTGGGGTTTTCTCTGCAGCTACCGCTGCTGCCACCCCACAGACAGGGTTCTGCCCTCCTGGGGTCTGGACAGCCCAGTCCCAGTAATGCAGAACAAAGAATGTCCTCTGAGAGAGGGTGTTACACCATCTCCCTTTGGAAAGAGGTGTTAAAGGCTGAGGAGGAGTAGCCTCTCCCAGCCTCTGGAAATGCTTTGAAGGGCCCAGATGGTGCCGTCCTTGCATAAGCCAGTTTACACTGGTTTAGGGAACCCCTAGGCCCTGCTCTGGCATGAAACTGGACAAAGGAAAGGGTAGTGACCACTCCCCTATCCATCACCACCCCAGGGATGGTGCCCAGAGCTCCTCCAGTGTGTCTCAGCCATCTGCCATCTTGGATGCAGAGGTGTGAGGGTAGCTTGGAGGCCTCTGAGTGGCCAGTGCCAGGAGGTGACGTCAGAGACCCCTCCTGATAGGTGCTTACCTGACTAGGTGGCCCTCCGCTGAGTGCTATTTAGGTTCTCTCCAGTGGGCTTTTCCTAACTACTTGCAAAAATTCACCAGAGTTCCTCTGCACCTCTCTCTTCGACTTCTGCCAAGGATCGACCGCTGACTGCTCCAGGATGCATTCAAAACTGTAACAAAATAGCAAGAAGACTACCAACGACATTGTAGCGCCTAATCCTGCCGGCTTTCTTGACTGTTTCCTGCCTTCATCCTGCACTGGAAGCAACAAAGAAATCTCCCGTGGGTCGACGGAATCTTCCCCCTGCTCCAGCACGCACCAAACTTCAGCGTCACTGGTATTCTGGGACCCCTCTCATCCTGATGAGTGTGGACCCTGGAACACAGGTGGTGGATCCAAATGACCCAGACTGTCCAGTGGTCCAACTGTCCAAATTTGGAGGAGGTAAGTCCTTGCCTCCCCTCTCTAGATAGTAATCCTGCGCACTGCATGAACTGCACCTACAAGGGCTTCTGTGCACATTTTCACAAAATCCTGCATGCACAGCCTAGCCTAGGTCCCCAGCACTCTGTCCTGCGATGCTCAGCTCCCTGAGTTGATCTCCGGTATCATGGGACCCTCTTTTGCAGTGTTGAGACGACCACAGTGTTCAGACTTCTTGAACCTGTGTCCAAGGACTTCTGGGAGTGCTACCTTCTTGTGCATGGGCTCTCTACATTGCTGAGGGGCCCTCTGTCTCTTCTCCCAAGTGGCGACATCTTGGTCCCTCCTGGGCCCGGGCACCACCCTTTTTCTTCAAATGCAACTCTTGCAGCTAGCAAGGCTTGTTTGTGGTATTTTGCCAAGGAAACAACTCTACATCCTCCAGCACACGAGGGAGATCCTCTGCATGAAGGAGAAGTTGCTAGCACCATTCGTTGTTGCAAAATCTTCAGCTTCTTCCATCTGGAGGCAGCCATTTTGCATCTTCATTCGGGGTTTACTGGGCTTCTGCCCCCACTGGACACGTTCGTGTGAGAAAGTAGCCTCTTTCTAGCCTTGTTTCACCCACTTTTGGCCTGTTTGTGAGTGTATGTCACGGTGTTTTCACTGTCTCATGGGATCCTGCTAGCCAGGGCCCAGTGCTCATAGTGAAAACCCTATGTTTTCAGTATGTATGTTATGTGTCACTCGGACCCTGCTAGACAGGACCCCAGTGCTCATAAGTTTGTGACCTATATGTATGTGTTCCCTGTGTGATGCCTAACTGTCTCACTGAGGCTCTGCTAACCAGAACCTCAGTGGTTATGCTCTCTCTTTACAAATTGTCACTAACAGGCTAGTGACCAATTTCACCAATTCACATTGGCATACTGGAACACCCTTATAATTCCCTAGTATATGGTACTGAGGTACCCAGGGTATTGGGGTTCCAGGAGATCCCTATGGGCTCCAGCATTTCTTTTGCCACCCATAGGGAGCTCTGACAATTCTTACAGATGCCTGCCACTGCAGCCTGAGTGAAATAACGTCCACGTTATTTCACAGCTATTTACCACTGCACTTAAGTAACTTATAAGTCACCTATATGTCTAACCTTTACCTGGTAAAGGTTGGGTGCTAAGTTACTTAGCCTAAGCTGCTCTGCTAAGCTACCCTTTTCTATCAGCCAAAGCTGCTAGACACCTCTTTTTCACTAATAAGGGATAGCTGGACCTGGTGCAGAGTGTAAGTACCCCTTGGTACTCACTACAAACCAGGCCAGCCTCCTACAGTTCATGACTCTTGGACTTGGTCCCCTTCCTTTGCAGGTCATCAGGTGTAGGAATCCGTCTTCAGTGCTTTGTAGTCTGTTGTGGTCTTTGCAAAATCCTCTATCACGACTTTAGTGTGTATCTGGGGAAATAGTAGTACGTTACTCCTAGTTTCCAGGGTCTTGGGTTGGGATATCTTAGACACCCTTAGTGTTTTGTTACACTCCCAGCAACCCTCTACACACTACACTAGCCTAGGGGTCCATTTGTGGTTTGCATTCCGCTTTCTTTGTATATGTTTTGTGTTGCCCCTAGGCCTATTGCATCCTATTGTATTCTATAGTTTTTGCACTACTTTCTGACTGTTTTACTTACCTGATTTTAGTTTGTGTGTATATTTTGTGTATTTTACTTACCTCCTAAGGGAGTATATCCTCTGAGATATTTTTGGCACATTGTTACTAAAATAAAGTACCTTTATTTTTAGTAACACTGAGTATTGTCTTTCTTATGATATATTACCTATATGATATAAGTGGCATAGTAGGAGCTTTGCATGTCTCCTAGTTCAGCCTAAGCTGCTCTGCTATAGCTACCTCTATGAGCATAAGCTGCTAGAACACTACTAATCTACTAATGAGGGATAACTGAACCTTGCACAAGGTGTAAATACCATCAGGTACCCACTATAAGCCAGGCAAGCCTCCTACATTGCTGGTGCAGCGGTGAGATAAGTACTTGTAACTGCTTTACCACTTTGGCATTGGTGCTTTTCATAGGAAAAGCATGTTCCAAATACTTAGAAATATACACAAGTAACCTTAAAATTCTTACTTTCCCTCTAAAAAGTTTCAGAAAAGTTTGAAAAAGTTTTTCTCTTTTCTTTAAAAGTTTTTTAAACTTTTTCTCTCTCTCCTAAACTCTTTCTGTCCGCTATGTCTGTGGTAGAGACCACTCCCAAAGTTGTGCAGAAAACTTATGAGAATTTAAACATTAAAAGTTTGAGGAATCTGTATAGAAAAGTGTTTAGGGATTGGTAAGAACTCTACCAAAGATCTCCTTCTTAGCCTTCTCCTTGAAAGTGACCATAATCAGACTGGTCATACCCAGGATCAGGAGATAGAGGAGGAGGTAACCAGGTAGAATCAGGCCACCTAGTGCAACTGGTAGTGGGAGGGGGTCACACACTAGTATGGCACCTTTCACTCCAAAAGGCCTGGTCACTAGGGTTCAGGTAGCTAGAGAAAAGTCCACTTCTGCTAATTCTCACATTACATCTGTGTCAGAGAATTCCCAAGCCTTCCACCCTCAGGATAACACACTAGACAGGGAAATCATAAAGCTGAGGTTGGAAGAGGCCAGACTGAAGCTAAGACAGCAGCACTTGGCCTTACATAAGGAATCTCTAGATGTAGAGAGGGAAAGACAGACGTTGGGGTTAGTTCCCCATGGTAGCAGCATCAGCAATCCTGATAGTCATCCTGTTAGAGAAACAGATTCAAGAAACCTGCATAAGATTGTCCCCCTTTACAAGGAGGGGGATGACATAAACAAGTGGTTTTCTGCACTTGAGAGGGCCTGTATGGAACAGTTGGTCCCTCAAAGGCAGTGGGCTGCCATCTTGTGACTATCTTTCACTGGCATGGGTAGGGACAGACTCCTTACTGTCAGAGAGAGTGATGCCAGCAACTACAAAGTTTTGAAAGATGCACTCTTAGATGGATTTGGCTTAACCACTGAACAATACAGGATAAAGTTCAGAGATACCGAAAAAGAGTCCTCTCAAAACTGGACAGACTTTGTAGACTGTTCAGTGAAGGCCTTGTAGGGATGGTTACTTGGCAGTAAAGTGACTGACTATGAAAGCCTATGTAATTTTGTTTTGAGAGAGCATATTTTGAATAAGTTTGTGTCTGTCTTGTTGCACCAGTACTTGCTAGACTCATATCTGACCCCTCCCCAAGAATTGGGAAAGAATACAGACAAATGGGTCAGAACAAGAGTGAGTAGAAAAGCTCATACAGTGGGTGACAAGGATGGCAAGAAGAAGGATGGTAAGTCTTTTGACAAGGGTCGGGACAAAGACAAAAATAATTCTGAGCCTTCATCAGGACCACAAAAATCATCTGGGGGAGGTGGGTCCAAATCCTCTTCACACAATCAAAAGAAGCCATGGTGTTTTTTATGTAAAAGTAAAGGCCACTGGGCAAGTGATTCCACTTGTCCAAAGAAAAACACCAAGGGTCCCACTACCACAACCCTAATTGCGTCC